>NW_018743689.1:955069-2310441 GCF_001683475.1 Chenopodium quinoa
GGCGTCGAAGGACTCAGGCTCTAGATCACCCTTCTCTCTCAGGTACACCACGTCCTTGCATACCTGTGAGCTAGTGCCCAGATGCTGTAATCCGCGTCTGGGTACAAGGCAGCCCAGGCGATCTTAATTCGGGCATCATTGTCAGCATCACTTTCAACAACTAGACGGTTTTGCTCCGCCTCCAGGGTTGTTGCAATGATCTTCAGAGCCTGAGCAGCCTCCTTTTCTAGCTTCTCAACCTTGGTCTTCAGGTTGGTGTTCTCTTTAGAAACACCCTGAAGTTTGCCAAGGTCTGTCTGGGCCTTCTTGAGCGCCTCATCAGCCTTTTTGGCGCTCTCATCCGCCTTCTTCCGGCCCTCCTCTTCCTTCTTTTGGGCGGGATAAAACGTTTGGAAAAAATAAATTGAATTGACAAGTTTTTTTACCTCAGCTAGAAGGGATAGAATGCGTTCCAAATTGAACGTCTCTATTCCAGGGATGTTGTCTAATCCCTCTTCCGGACGGCGTCAATCATGGCCTTGGCATGCTTTTGGACGTCTGGCAAGCGGAGAGATTGATCAATACGTGATGAGTGCGAAACTAAGGCATCACCTATTTGTTGCCGACCGTCTAAAGATGACATTTGTTGAGACTGGGATTTCACCCGCAAAGGCCACCCCAGCTCAAGCGGGGATTCAAAAGGGTTCTTACCTTCAGAGCCGGCCAGGTGGGAACCGCTTGTAGGCGTGGTGAACCCCGCGGCTGCTGATAAGGGGTTGACGAGATCAAGGCACAGGCTGCCGCCTATCTTCTTGTTTTACCCCGCTATCCGCATCTGCTGATGCCCGGCTGAGGCGCCAGGAGTTGACGCGGAGGTGGATTTTTTGATTTTAATGAGAACAAGGGGGGTCTCTTCCCTAGCCCGTTTGAGTTGTTTCTCAAACGTCTTTCCAGCCTCTCCTCCCTGCAAAAATAACCAAGTTAAAGTTAACATCCGGGAAAAAATTGTTAAGATCAATTTACAAAAGGGGTCAGGCGTTTATTACCTTGGCTTTGACCTCAGCCGCAGCTTTCTCCCGCAAGCTCCTTGCGAATGACTGCAGAGGACCGCTTGGGAGTCTTCTCCGTCTGCAATATTTTTAATGCTTCTTCTTCAAAAAGAGAAATTGATCAATATCATAAATCAATTCTAATAAAAGATACTACAGACGGATATTAACTCAGGCGCTTACGTTTGGTAAAAATGTGTCCTAGCCCGTAGACGGCTAGGAAGCACTCGTCCCTGAACCAGGCGCTCTTGGGGATCCAGTTCTTGGGGGCCTTTATTGTTTCCCCGGTTGACAAGGTCGCGTCTGTGAGGCCGAAAAAAGTCTACCTCAATGATCTTGTCAAAATCTTCCTCCAGGATCCGGGGAAGAGTTACACTTCCGGCCCATCAAGTCGGGCTTCTTATTGTATAGACGAAACTCATAATTCTCCCGTCTGGTTGGAGCTGACATCAGGTAGAACATGTGTTTCCAGCCATCGAATTTTGAGACCTTATCTAAGGTCATCATGTATTGGGGATGCGTGGTTAGAATATACCACGCCCTCCAGCCGCCTGGGCTTCTGCTGAGGTAATGCATACTAGCAAAAGCCTCCCAGGCGGGGTTAAGCCCCTGGAACTCGCAGGCGGCAACATACCCCAGAATGTTTGTCCAAGAGTTGGGGGTAAGTTGCTTGACTCCGAGGCCGTAGCCTCTCAAAATTGCCTTCAACCGCCTGGTGAAGGGGGAAGCAAAGACCAGCCTTGAACGCCGCCTATAACAACCGAAATAGCTGTTGGTGTTCTCTTGATCATCCTCCCAGGCGATGGTGCCATTCTGAGGCGGCACCGGTATCCTATACCCGTCTCCTAGCGGGTGCATTTGAGTAAAATTCTTCAAGTTTTCCTCCATTTGGATCAGGTCCTTGGAGGAGACGTGAATGTTGAAGGGATCGTCCTTATCGTTCCATTTTTTTCCTTTTTTCCTCTCACTATCCTGAAGCGGGGGCAATCGTCACTGCTCTCAGAGGTAGAGGCGGAGCTGTCACTCTCCGTCTCCTCCTCATTTTAGGTCAAGGGGACAGAGGCGGCCTCATTGCCGCCTTGGTCACATTCCTCCAACAAAAGTGTCAGCAGGAGTTGAGGGGGCGCGCGGAGGGGATCTCACAGAGCCGTGTGATCTCCCTAACCAGACGTTTCTCCCTCAGGCGTTTGGCCGCCTGAGCCTACGCTTTTGTAATTTGGATCAGTTGCCGTCTGCATTATCCGAGCCATTGTGTCCTGCGCAGACACGTAACTGGTCGGAATCCAAGGCAAAGGGTGGTCCCAACACCATGAGACGGCACTCCAGTCCTAGACTCAGCCGTCCCTGGTGACCAGCTAGACTCTTAACCTAGGTTGTGTCGTGTGTGTTTGGTGATGCATCCATTTATTGCAAGAAATATGTACAAGCGGTGAAAAAACAAAATGAGCTGAAAAAGGCAGGGACGGTACCTTTGGATGTGATATCTGAAGGTAGGCGGATCTGGCTGGGTTGATGGAGAACAAACTTTCTTGCTTGCGCCTGACTCAAACGGATGACTTCTGCTCAAAGTTTTCTCTCTAGAAAATTTTTGTAAACGTACGAAATTATGAGGGTAAACGACTATATATAGTGGGTAAATATGGGGGTATTCTCGTAATTTACTATGAAGGTGAACGGTTTACTCTTTAATGGTAAAATTACCGCCAATCGGAGTGTGACACGTGTCACAGACGCCACGTGGTGTGCCACGTCACATATGTGAGGGGCAAATGTTGAGGGTAATTTTACCCCGCCACGTGGTCCAATCAGAGGATGACACGTGTCAGCCTTAAGATGGCCCAAAGTGGACCAATCCCTTCTTGACACGTGTCACTCCAGAAATTAAGGGAAAAAGGCGGCCTTCAGGCCCAAATCCCGAGAAAGCCGCAAAACGGCGCAGCCCACCAATGATTAGGGTTCAGTGACCTAATCAGGGGCACAAATCCCAAAGACCCTATAAATAGGGAGATGTCCCTCTTTCTGAGGGCACGTTTTACCATTTATTACACATTTTACTCTTTGATAGAGACATCCTGAGCTTGGAATCCGAGCAGATCCCCACCTAATTTTCCGCACATTTTTCTCCCTTCAAGTTTCTAACTTGTGCGTCGGAGGCGGAGCACCACCCAACCGGTGTCTCCGTTTGTTTTGCAGGTACAGCTCACGCTGGATCAGTCTTCGTGTTGTAACTCTTCCAAGGGACAAAAACACCAAAACAAGGTGCATCCTTGAGTAGGAGCGGGAAGGCATTATGGAAGAAGCACACTTGGGAATATGCGCTAACCACATTGGTGGAAAGGCATTGGGAGTAGAATTCCTAAGAAGGGGGCATACTGGCCAACTCTCACGCAAGAAGTGCTAGCATATGTAAAAAATTGCGATAAGTGTCAAAATTATTCACTAGTTATAAACCAACCAGCAAATGATCTAACTCCAATCCTTAGCCCGATCCCGTTTGCTCAGTGGGGAATGGACATATTGGGACCTCTCACCACTAGGTTAGCGGGAAGGAAGTATCTTATCGTGGCAGTAGATTACTTTACAAAGTGGATAGAAGTTGAACCCAATAAGTACATAAAGGCAGTCCAAGTAAGGACATTTATATGGAAAAACATCATCATAAGATTCGGTGTGCCACAGTGCATAGTCTTTGATCATGGATGTCAGTTCGACTGTGACACCATCAAGGACTACTTGGAGGACATGGGCACCAAGTATTCAAGTGCCTCAGTCTGCCATCCGTAGAGTAATGGCCAGGCAAAAGCAGCAAACAAGCTGATCCTAACAACCTTGCAAAGGAAGCTGGAGGAATACAAAGGCCTATGGGCAGACCTAGTCCCAGAGGTCCTGTGGGCAAACAGAACCACTGAGAAGGAGTCCACTGGTAAAAGCCCCTTCACCCCGACCTATGGAGCTGATGCAGTCCTCCCAGTGGAGGTGCCAATTCCCAGCCCGAGGATACAACACTATGAGCAACAAGGAAACGAAAAGCGCATGCTGGAAGAGCTAGACTTCCTGCTAGAAGTAAGGCTAATAGCAGCTCTCAAGCTGGCAGCCCAGAAGAGTAGGATTTCAAAAGCTTTCAACAAGAGGGTCAAGCCTAGAGAGCTCCTGCCCGGAGATTTAGTCCTTAGAAGGACAACAACAGTGGGAAAAGGAAATGAGCATGGAAAGTTGTTAGCGAACTAGGAAAGTCCTTTCATCATTCACGAGTAGGTTGGACTAGGAGTATTCCTCCTTGTAGATCAAGAAGGTTAGGTCTTAAGAAACAATTCCAATGCTGATGTGTTAAAGAAATATTTTGTTTAAATGGCCTAAAAAAAACAAATATAGTTATTTCAAGTTTGATAAACCTTTATTCAGTTCATGTTATGTTAATTAAGGCATTTGAGCCATTTTTATTAAATGAAATACAAGCGTCTGGGTGAAGAGTATGTTGCGTAAATCTGTTTAATATGTTATGCCCAACATCTTATGCTAACATGCAGAAGTCAAACAAGAATAATTATAAAGTGTTAGAGGCAAGAAACACTCTAGCACAAATTGGCAAAGTACCGTTAAAACGACAAGTTAAAGCATCCCTCCCTAAAACCTCACCTCGCCTGCTCAAAGCAAAACAGGGCACCACCTCGGGGAGGCCTAGCACGTTCAGCTTGAGCTGGAGAGAAAAGGGGAAACGAAGAAGATGAGCTACGTGGGCAACACTAAGGTTCTCTTAGTCCCACTTAGCCCACCTCTTTGAGGAGGAGAGGAAAGGAGGAGACAGACATACAGTAAGCCCTTACGAAAAGAAGTAAGCAGACACAAAATGACAAGTCGCAGTATAAACAAGCTGAACGACATAAACAATTCATAGCATAAACAAGCTGAACGACAGAAATAAGTCACAGCAAAACAAGTTGAACGACATAAGGGGAGCAGGTAAAAAAGCTCATTGACACAAATAAGTCTCAGCAGGGCAGATTAAATAACGCAAAATCGAATAAACTAATCAGCATGCAAACCAGTCTCTACAAAAATCAAGTAGAGTACATAGTGCACAAGCATCCAAAGCAAACAGGACAGGAAGCAAAGCTCACCAGAGCTCCTGCTAATCACAGTAGGAAGAAGGAGAGCAAAAGAGTCCTTAGCAATCAAATCAGGAAATTAGTGAAGCCTAACCTACGAGGTTTCACCGAATACAACAAAGAGACTGTTGTGCCAAGGTCTAGGTACTGCTACACCTTGGCCCAACAGCAATGCCGGACAAATACGCAGAGTATGAAATAATACGTAGGTAAAATAACAGAAGCATTCAGCAAGATAAATCATCATAGTTACAAAGCTGAACCCCTGCCTCCAAGGCAGAGTAAACATCCAGCAAGTTAATTACAACATATGCAACATTGAGCCCTCGTCCACCAAGACAAGGAAACACTCAGCGAATATAGTTGGAAAAATATAAAGTTAAGTCAAGCTGGACAGGTCCAGCAACAAAAGATAAAATGTTCAGCAGAAACACAGAGAAATATAATCTTTGACGGCTATACACCCCAAAGATAGCAACAAAAACTACTTGGTTACTACAGATTTGGGTGAGGGGAACTCAGAAGAACCACTGGAGTAGGAGGGTGACAGCCGCCATAGCCTTTATTGGTCACCTGCCAAATACTCCACTCCAATAGCGGCACTAACATCAGGGCAGAGAGGAACCTCCAAGTTCAGAAGAGCGTGGTAAGGAACCTTGCATCTAATAACACGAGGATGATTAGCAGGGAAATCAAATGCGCTAGCCTCTCCTCACCATATAAGCTGCTTACACACCGAGCTGCAGCCTCCCATCCACCATCATGGCGATCATCCAGCAACTTAGCAAAAGCAGGGGAGAGCACGAAGGCTTTGAGTGCCTCCTTCTTAGCAGCTTCCAGCTCAGCAGTGTGCGCAGCTCACAAATCTGCAACCTTTGCCTCCAACGTTTGCACCCTGGCTTGAGAGGTCTTCAATTACTCCTCGCAGCTCTTCAACTTGGTCTGAGTGAGCTGAAATTCTCCCAACTAGAGCTACAGGGCGTCCGCCCTCTCCCTTAGAAGAGTCACCTCAATGGCCATAACATCCTTTTCAACTTGAGAATGCTGAACCTCTAAATTCTTCTGAGAGAGACTTATGCCCTGATTCTGATACTCCTTCTCCACTGACAGCAGAGCATTGGATAAATCTCCCACAAACATAACAAGCTGCAAGAAAGGCAGAGGGAAGGAGGAGTGAGCCAAAGAAAAAGTAAACTAAAAATAAAAGTAAAACAAGACAGTAACAACAGAGCAAGCAGAGAAGAAAAGAAAAGCTAAAATGAAAAAGAGAAAGACCAAAAAAAAGAAACTAACCTTCTGCAGGTCATGGCAGGTCGTAGTAGCTGGGAGGTTGACTTAGCTGTGCGTAAAATGAGCAGGAAGACGAACCCCTTGATTCAAGCGGTACCCCAAGGTACCACCTTTCTAAGGGTCGTCCACAAACAAAGACTCATCATCCCTCACATTCATCAGGGGCCTAAAGGGAGCATTCTCAACTCTAGCAAGGCAGAGTATAGGGCGGAGATGGACATCAATGGGAACCTCAGAAAACGCAATAGCCCTAGTAGGGCGGAAAGTTCCTCCAGCAGAAAGTGAGGTAGTAGACAGAGGGTTCTCAAAAGCATCACTCAAGAATTGGTGAACACAACGGTTAAGTTCACTGGAATTCTAAGTGTCCACCCCCCACCCCCCATAAGCATTCCCACCTGGAAGCCCGGTGTTGGCGGATGTAGATGCAAAAGGATCAGGACCAGGAGAGGTGCAAGCCTTTTTTCACTTCCGCCTCATCTCCAGCAGGGGTAGAGGACATTGGATTATCCTCCAAGTCGATAACTGGACGATCCTTCTGGTGAGAACCCCCTGCCTGGGAGAGCCCAACCCTTGAAGCACTTAGAAGCCGCCCTCTCCGTCCGTAGGGACGCGGCGAAAATCTAGGTAGCTCCATGACAGCCTCGTCAGGGAGCTTAAAGTCAGTGGCTGCAGCAGAAGAGACAACAGTATCCTTCGCAGCAATAACATCATCAATAGAAGAAGGAAAGAGCAGAACATGCTCAGCAGAAGAAATGGGTTTTTCACCCACACCGGTCTCAGCTCCCTCAAAGGAAAAATGGAGAACACTATCATCAAAATCATTGGCAGTAGCTTTTCGATTATCAGAAACTTGATCACGTTGTCTTTTGGCAGCAGAAGTCTGAGGTGCCACCTGGCTGGAAGCCGCGACAGACTGCTTCTTAGGGGAAGCATTAGGCGCGACTAACGCCTCAGATTTCGAAGCCATCCTTCTAAGAGTAGGCCGAGTCTCACGCCTACTCCCAACTATAGAGGATGAAGGCTCAGCCTCAGCGCGGCTGGACCCAGCACGCTCACCAGTAGTTGCTGTGCCAACGACAGCCCGCAGCTCAGCAGGGGCTAGACGCACTTCACCCTTCAGAGAGCCCGCAAACACCTCCAGCATGTCAAAGAGCTGAGGAGGATTCTCAGGGGTAGCAGTCAAAGGGTCTTTCCAATTATCAGCCAGCCCAAGCATACGTTTGTGCAACTTATCATAGCCTGAAAAGAAAAAGGGCAGAAAAGTGAAGCAAGGAAAAAAAAAAAAAAAAAAAAAAAAAAAAAAAAGACGAGAAAGAAAAATAAAGGACGGAAAGTGGAAAGCTTACCAGACTCATGCGTCAGCACAAACGCATGGCAGAGAGCTGCTCGTTGCCCACAATATAGATAGAGTTAGGCAGCCAGACCTTGGGGAACTTAGAATCACCAGTCCCCGCTCCCTATAGAGCCTTAAAAGTTTCTGTCTCACGGGCAGGCCCTGAAGAGGAGACTATGACTCCAGCCATGTTGGTGCGGATCTCTCTGAAGTTGCGCTAGGCAGCAAAATTGGAAGGCACCTTCACCTAGAAAAATTTACCAGTCCAGTCCCTGAAGCGTCCAAGTTTTGGGTAGGACAAGACCCTGCTCTCCTTGGGAACAACATAATACCACCCCGACTTATCAGTCCCAGAAGCATATCTCTTCAAGTTCATCAGAGACTTGAACAAGTGCAGAGACTCAGGATACCTTCGAAATCTTATAAACCACAGCAAGCAGATCAAAGTGTGAAGGGAAGTAGGATGCACCAGAGATATACAAATATTGAAGGTACGTAGCAACTTCTGCAGGGTAGGGTCCAGGGGGAACCTCAAGCCCAAATCCAGAGGTGAAGAGAACACAACAATGTGACCAGCAGGAGGAGCTAATAGCTTCGCACCATCATCACGGAGGACCAGCTCGTAATCCTCCCCAAAACCATATAATTTCTGTCCAACAGCAGCCAGATCTAGCCTCTTAGCATCCTTACGCCAGCTTGATATGTCCATTTTATATAGTGTTTTACCCCCGTCCCTTGGTCGTTATTAGTAGTGTTTTTGGCTCTTTCGGGCCACTTTTATTAATAATTTGTGTGCTCTAGTGTTTTCGTAGTTTTAGTTGTATTTTACAGGAAATTGCACTCTTGGAGCATTTTCCCGGGCTTTATGGATTAACTATGGAAGCTAGAAGGACACGACAACTTTTGGAGCCTATCATCGGTGAGAGCCGGTGATTAAGGGCTCGGCAATTGGGATCCCGAAGCATTTGGACCAAGTATTCGATACCCGAGAGGAAATCCGGATTGGGCCGAGAAATCTAGCCCAATCGAAGTCCAAGCCTCAAGAGGAGCAAAGACCCGATCGGGCAACCTCTAGCCCGATCGGGCGCGACAAACCATAGTGATGTGCATGCTAAGGCGCGCTCGATCGTGCGAGCATCTAGCACGATCGGGCAATGCTGCTTGGGAAGAACACAAAGAAAAAGGCGCGCCCGATCGTTCCATAATTCCTGTGAATATAGTGCTTGACTAGTTGATTTGGTAAGGAATGTGTGATAGTTCCATAATTCCTGGTATGTCAATGAATTTGAGTATTGGTTTGCAACTATTAGTAATATTTATATGATTCATTATTATGCACATTGTGGAGGACGAAGGCATTTGTTTTTTTAGGTAGCCTCCAGATATTGTAGATACAATTGTTCCCTTCTTGCTACCCATGTTGTTGCCTTGACCTGTTGTTGTTTATTAGCCGCATTACAAGCCTATTTTGCCCCATTGGTTACTAGTCCCGAGCTTGGCTTGGGAGAGCTATTAGTAAGGTGAGGGAGTTTGTAGTGTGCTTATCGTTTGCACAATTTGGATGGGGTTTGAGAAGTTATTTTGTTTTTTATCATGTTTATTTTTGATGAGTTTGAGAGTTATATTTTCTTGAAACAATAAAGCATGATGTTATGAAAAAAAATAAAGAGACGTTCAAATGTTCTTGTTGGAGGTTGATAAAAAAAAAAAAAAAGAGCCTCAATGAAAAAAATTCAAGTTTGGAAAATAAAGTTTGTTTATTCACTCTATTTCTTCATTATTAAATCTTATGAGTGAAATTGTAAGAAATGGGTTTATTTATTATGATTGGAATATATTTTGGTTGATGTTAGAGTTGGTTGTGTAGGAGATGTTGATCATTAGTTATTTTTTATCATGGGTTTTATTACGATATGGCTCCTTTAAGTATAGCTTCTCTCTCACTTATTCCCAAATTTATCCTACCCTTTACCCTAGCCTTACGTTACAA
Source organism: Chenopodium quinoa (assembly GCF_001683475.1). Lineage (NCBI taxonomy): Eukaryota > Viridiplantae > Streptophyta > Magnoliopsida > Caryophyllales > Amaranthaceae > Chenopodium > Chenopodium quinoa. The sequence continues at coordinate 964,817 of NW_018743689.1, forward strand.
GCTTTAAAGACCTTCCAACCCTTGTGCATAGAATTTGTATGAATGTGAAAGTGTTGTTTATCAATGCAAGTTAAGATTTGGCATATTTCGAGTCGACTAGTAGGATTGAGCGTTTCAATGTTTTTATACACACGAGAGTGTGAGTTTAGAGGGCATTGTTCACATAAAGGGGTTGGATGGAGAGCAATCGAGTACATCTTTTACTCGCCACATAAATGAGAGTGGAGTGTGTGAGCACTAGTCTTGAATGCTATATGCTCTTGTGGTTTGCTCTGTTTTGACAATTGTTAGGGAGATTGGTGATTAGATGGATTTGATTGGTTGATTTTGAAGCATGTTTATTGGATTTACCCTGAGTCGTTTGTGCTTGATTTTTATGGATTGGGGTGAAGCATATTTATTGATTCATTGATGATATCTTTTCTTAGGGACAAGCAAAGGTTTGTCTTGGGGGAGTTTGATATGTCCATTTTATATAGTGTTTTACCCCCGTCCCTTGGTCGTTATTTGTAGTGTTTTTGGCTCTTTCGGGCCACTTTTATTACTAATTTGTGTGTTCTAGTGTTTTCGTAGTTTTAGTTGTATTTCACAGGAAATTGCACTCTTGGAGCATTTTCTCGGACTTTATGGATTAACTACGGAAGCTAGAAGGACACGACCACTTTTGGAGCCCAAGATCGGTGAGAGCCGGTGATTAAGGGCTCAGTAATTGGGATCCCGAGGCATTTGGACCAAGTATTCGAGACCCGAGAGGAAATCCGGATTAGGCCGAGAAATCTAGCCCAATCGATGTCCAAGCCTCAAGAGGAGCAAAGACCCGATCGGGCAACCTCTAGCCCAATCGGGCGCGGCAAACCATAGTGCTGTGCATGCTAAGGCGCGCCCGATTGTGCGAGCATCTAGCATGATCGAGCGATGCTGCTTGAGAAGAACGCGAAGAAAAAGGCGCGCCCGCGTTTTTAGAAGACCTGATGATGTTTAGTTTTAATTCTTGTTTTAGAAAACGTTTAAATACGATTTTGTACGGAATGATTAGAGCACCTTGTTTCTTAGACTTTCTCTCTCTACTTAGGATCTTTTCTCTCTCTTAGCTTTTCTCTCAACTCTTGTTCTTGATTATTTCCATTAATACAGATTAGTTTGGTAACGATTTCTCTTCTCTTAATCTTATTTCCCTTCATCATGACTTATTTTATTGCTTTGATTTGTTTAGTTTTTAATATGTGTGAGTAGTTTTATTTCTAGGGTTTATGTGGATCCATAAATAATATGAAGGGGTAATTTATTGTTGTTGATTATCAATGCTAGATTAATTTCCTATTGATTGATTTAATGCTCTGTGACTAGATTTGCGCAGATCTTTTATGCATGAGTTTAACAATATTGATTCGAGATTCGACAGATGAGAATTGATGTTTAGGTCTAGTTTCAATAGGCACGTTAATTTATAAACGGTTAAGTCGAGATTTGAGAGATGAGATTTAATACCGGTAGATTATTTCTGTTATTGTAATACGTAGAGAAAGCCCTTTACAATCTTGTTAATTGATGCATTGATGAATGACTATTATTGATTATTGATATTGCATGATAATTTCTTATTGAATTGTTTTAACGCTTTACCATTGCTGCTTGTAGAAGTATAGCAATATTGAATTGATGAATCGAGCAGATGTTAATTTGATATTAAAGGCTATTTTCAATAAGAACTTAGATCTAGTAAATTGCGAGAGCCTTTTAGATCTATGTTGATTAATAAATTGCGAGAGCCTGTTAATCATGTTATTTATGCAATGTCAATGATTGATTACTATGTTTTACCCTGGAGTATTATTTATTTGTAAACCTATGCCCTAGATCCTTTTATATATTGTTTTCTCCCTATTCCTATTCTTTGTAGTTAGTTTCATACTCAAATATAAATATTGGTTACTTAGATAATTTAGATTATAATAATTAATTAGGAGTAAAAAGACTTGTTTCCCTGTGGAGATCGACCCTACTTCCCTATCTACTTTAGTTAGAGGATTTAGGTATTTACTTTTGATTAGGGGATACGACTTTAACCTGTCACATCTAGAGTCCAACACACAATTTTTAAGCCCATAACATTTGTCATCCGGAAAAAACTCAATTTTGCCTTCCTCTATGGGCTCCACAACATAAATGGGCTGACAGTCATAATAGGAGCGGTCACCAGGAGACTCAGTTATCCTGCCTGAGTGAACAGCTGGAGAAGGAGACGGTGATGGAGTCTCATTGTGATCAAACCGATGCACGTCAGCCATATGATCAAGCCAAGAGACACGTCAGGGGGATTAGCCTTAACGGCGTCAGCTAACATTTTGATGACGCATTGCGCGCATCCTCAAACGGGTGAGATGGGATAAAGGAATCCCATCCAGCATGAGCACCCGCTCGCAATAAGGATCAAAGAAATCAAGACGAGGTTTGCACTTGAAAGGGAAAAAAGCACTACCCCTCAGCGGGATGACTACTACCTAACTACGACGCAGCAGCAGGAGTCGCAGCAATACCCATCCCGCTCGTAGCAGGGGGAAAGTCAGAAGGCCTAACAGTTTGTACAGGAATAGGAGAAGAAGATGGAGAAACTTGGGAAGTGTGCGTAAGGCGCTCACCTAAAAGAGAGGATCGGGAAGAAGAATCCGATCCAGTGGTCGTTTGAGGCTCACTCATGTTCTGACTATCAGTTGCGTCAGACATTATGAAATCTACAAAGAAATACAGGCCCACAAAGAGAAGAAAAAGCAATGGGGCACAAGAAAATCAAAAGATTAGTTTAGGAAACAAGAATAATGAAGGAATAAGGAGAAAAAATCAAGAATGCAATTACAACAACAACAAAGAGAAAAATTTGAACAACGACAGTTGGGAAGAATCAAAAGATACAATTTTGTGATGGAAAAAGGCAAAAAGAAGCGAAATTGGGTAAATACATATGACAAAAGGTACAAAGTAAGTACCTTTAGGAGAAAAAGTTGCAGAAGCAACAAAATACAACAACAATGGCGATCGCAAGAACCCGAACAAGACGAAGTTCAAAACTGCAACCAAGAAAGGCAAAAGAAAAATAAATCAGTGAAGTGTAGGAGCAAAAACAAGGAAAATAAAGCAAAAAAAGGGCGAGAGAGACAAGAACTTACCACAACAATCGAAGAACACAAGCGTTTGAAGGAGAGAAATGAAGAGCGAAAATTTTGAAATGATAAAAATGGAGAAGGGAAGATGAAAAATTGGAGAAGTAAAAGAAGTGAATGTAAAAGGGGACAGTGAATTTAATACGGAGTAAAGAGGCGGTTCGGCACAAAGCAAAATCAAACCGCCATGTTACTTCAGTAAAAGCAAAACTGGCGGCCTGGATCATCGACACGTGTCCCACTCATGCAAACCCTGTTCCCGCCAAAAAAATAATAATAATAAGAATACGCACTTCAGCGGGAGTGATCGAAAATCCTCTCCGTAAGCTCGTCATTTCTCAGACTTCAGCGGGAGTGATCGAAAATCCTCTCCGCAAGCTCGTCATTTCTCAGACTTCGGCGGGAGTGATTGAAAATCCTCTCCGCAAGCTCGTCATTTCTCAGACTTCAGCGGGAGTGATCTAAAATCCTCTCCACAAGCTCGTCATTTCTCAGATTCAGCGGGAGTGACCGAAAATACTCTTCGCAACCTCATCATTTCTCAGACTTCAACGGGAGTGATTGAAAATCCTCTCGACAAGCTCTTCATTTCTAAGACTTCAGCGGGAGTGATCGAAAATCCTCTCCGCAAGCTCGTCATTTCTCAGATTTCAGCGGGAGTGATTGAAAATCCTCTCCGCAAGCTCGTCATTTCTCAGACTTCAACGGTAGTGATCGAAATTCTTCTCAGCGAGCTCGTCATTTCTTATACTTCAGCGGGGGTGATCGAAATTCCTCTCCGCGAGCTTGTCGTTCCAAAAATTTAGAGCCATCGTCAACATAAAAACAATACGACAATACAACCAATAAAAACAGAACTTGACCTCCCAAGACTTCAGGCCGCATCAACACCCTAGAGTCTTGAGGGGCTATGAGTGTGCAGGTTAATTTGGCCGTACGACCCGTTGAGCCATGGCCGATAAGGTTACACGCTCAGAACGGCTGACATGAAAAAAAAGTCACGCCATCTCTTGACGGGTTAGTTGTAGGGGATAGCTCCTGCTGAGCTATTCCTTCCAGCTGGGCTCAGTGAAGAAGAATGGACCTGCATATAAAGAGTCGGCATGAGTGACCTCATACCACCTCTTGAGGGGCTAGTTGTATAGGATAGCTCCCGCTGAACTATCGCCTAGCCCACAGGGTGCACTCTCACTGCATAGAAAGCAATTAAGGGCTAACCAAGCTGAACTCTCCACGAAGGAGATGGTACGCCTATAAATAGAGGGTAAAGTACAACGAAAAAGAGGTGAGACACTCAAGTTATTATACTTTCTACATCTCTCTATGTACACTTTCTCTCTCTAAACACTCTCTAACTTAAGCTTCGAAGGGGGGTTCCTCGAGCCACCCCCGAGGGCAGTTTACGTGTGATGCCTAGTGTAGGTTGTTGACGGGACCAAGCTTACCCAGTAGAACCCTTGGATACATACCTGGAACACTATTAGTTGCATTTAATTATTGTCAAGTCTTTAAGATGGAGGTTCTTGGAAGACGTAGCCATGAAAGTTGCAATGAAGACCTTTTGAAGATTTGAAGATCTCAAGGGGTCATGCTAGTTTTCAAATGCATCTCTATTTATGTTTTTCGATATATATATGTGTTTATATATATGAATTATATGTTAGATGCATGTTTAGGATTTCGAATGTTGTGATGATTAATTAAGTTCACTTAAATCAACCAACATAGAAACCCTAGGTCCCTAAATATTGAGTAAAAGCTTGCCATTACCAGCCGAACGAGGGTAGTGGTGGGCTACGCCAAAGCGAGGCATCACTACCTGTCCTAGGAGCGTAAGGCATACCGGGTATGCAAGTTGGTTTTGGTTCTACTCAACGATATGAGTGATGAAGTCCTAACATATCGTGGCAAAGTGAATAAATTGTTGAGAGAGCCTTAGATGCGACGATTTATTCACCCAAGAGTGGCTTAGAGTCATTAGCAAAGCGTTGCTTACCTTAGGAGATTGAGTGTTAAGACAAGCCAAAGCATGCTTAACCTCTATTTGTTTCTTTGGATCTTGGAATCGAATTATTCTCGCTAAATGGGGACAATTTTAATGCGTGGATAAGACGTTTAATAAGATTGAAGATTTTCATGAATACCTTTTAATTTTCAAACTTATTATGTTATTTACTCGATAAATGGTTATAATTTGCACTTATATTTGTAGAATTCCAAGTCAAATTGTATTGCTTTCCATGATTGGTAAAGGAAATCTTTGAGAATGGTTCTCAAAGAAAAGTAAAGCATTTCTAAAATACAATTCTCATAAATGACTTTTATAACAAAGTCCGAAAGGACGGTTGGACATCATGTATTTAAAATACTAGGTAGTTTTGATAAAACATGAAGTATTGAGTTACAAACTCAAAATTGTCAATATTGACAACAAACTTATCTTTTGGCTTAACACATAGATGAGTAGGACTCATTGATGTAGTAATTCAAGCGTGAATTAAAGGAAAAGATGGAACTTTGTTTTACGGCGCATCAGATGCTTAAATATGCCTAACAAAGTATAAAAGTCAAAGACTCTTAAAGAAATGGTTCTTAAAAGATTATGAGATAAAGTATGATAAGAAATATAGGAACCGAGGAATGAAGAAAAGGAATAAGATTCCATTTCAACCATGAGTTCATATTATTGTAGTTAACTTAGCAATTCCTTATCTTCATAAGTATCGGATACTTCTTGAGTGTTCCACTTTGAAAGTGACCTCAAACTATTGAAGATAAGCTAAGTTATCGACTTACAAGCTAAGAATGAAGCAAGTGGTGCTACATCAGTTGTAAGGACGTAGGCTTTGTTTAAAGACCTTTAAGCTAAGGCTGGAACAAATAAATGGTTATTGTGTTCCATAATCAGCAATTGATCTGTTTACACACGGAAAGACTCACATTCAAAGCAATCAGCAATAGTTGTAAATTTATTTGAATGGCATGGTTGTCTAAACCATGAGTCAAGAATGCTTGATTATAATCAAAACATTATCTTAACATGATAAAATAGCAAAAGCTCAAATTTATGGGGATGATTTGCGTTCCTAACATATTTAGCAATGTCAAATCAACAAGAACGTACTCAAGGCTCTATTAGATAGGCTCTTGATAGTTGATCGATTCGGAATCGTTCTAAGATAAGCAAGTCTTACTTATTGAAACCGACAAAATAAAGAGCTATTGTTCTTGGTATAGACAATTTACTCCGAAAGTCAAAGAGGATTCATTTACTTCAACGTCTCACAAAGAATTTGAAAGAATATGGCTATATTCATCAAATGTGAACAAACTTGACCTTGAATAGTTCAAGAGTTCAGTGAAGTACAGAATCGATTTAGCAAGATATCAAAACGTCTAGATTAGATCGAGCGATGTTTGCTTGAGCCAAGCATGACCATCACAAAGTTATGAAATTGAAAATTTCAAAAATAACTCCACAAAGAACATAGTATGTCTTCACGAAGACCTCAATGCCATTTAAAAATGACTCGAACAATGATGTATCACATCCCTTCCTATAAAGTTCTGAAGATTTGCATGAAGGACTAATGCTACACTAAACAAAATGTCGAAGCTATGAAAGGACGCCATATTAAGTTATGGATAGAATTATCTTCTAAATGTCTTTTCAAGTATATGTCTAAAACTCTTAGCCACAGTGGGAGTTCATTGGCTTAGTGGGAGCTAAGTGACTCAGTGGGAGCTCACCGGCTTAGAAAGAGCTAGGTGGTTGAGTGGGAGCTTAATGGATCATTAAAGGCTAAGATAGCTCAAGTGGGAGCTAACTGTTTGTTTCATTACAACGAACTTTTAACCAAAGACAATATACATGTCTCTTTGTAAGCATTCAAGTAAGACCATGGGCATTACCTCCACAACCTAATTGAGAACATAGTGTTTTTTGCTCTAAGTGGTGTCTTTCTGGAAAGTAACACGTTTCCAAAACGACAAGTGGGAGAAAAATGAACTTGATGCCCATCGAGCTTAGCAACAAACTAGAACTGGGAATCTCGGAAGACCTTAAAAGGGCTTCGTGAGAATGCTTGATCAAGAATACTCAAAAGGACTTTAAGTGCCTTAAAAGAGAATTCATTACTCAGAAAACATCAGAAATGTTGGAGTAAGATCAACATATTAAAAGGGCTTTGGAAGCTCCTTAAAACTCAGTGGTTGATGCAATTGCTCCGTATAGGTATAGAATTCACCAAAGGCTTGGAATGAATCCTATAAATTTCTATTAAGTTAGAAATAAACCTAAGACTTACAAGCATACTATTTACTATTAGATAGTAAAGGAATAATGTCTTGTAAGATAGCTACGATAAATCAAAATTCCGAATAATTGTTAGAGGCCATAAAAATCCGAGATATACTCCATGTTTGAAAATCATGTTTGAAACTTGATTAATTTCCATAAAGGGTGAAAGACCCATTGATTGCAAATAAGTTTTCAAGGAGAAAACTAACAAATGTAGAAATGTATATGCATACATAGCTAGATTGGATGAAAAGGATACAATTAAATTCACGGACTTGATTTTAATAAAAACCTATTCACCAATCGGAATGTTAAAGCCTTTTTGTGATTGTTTTAGCAAAATTGCTCATATGAAATATGGAAAAATAGATACCAAAACCGCCTTCCCAAAATAGGATTTTGGAAGTGACTATGGAATAGTCTAAGGGTTTTGAAAATCTAAATAATGCTAGATTCGAAAGCAAGCTCAAGGTATCCGTTATAGGATTTAAGGAAGCATTGCATATAGGAATTGGAACGTGTTTTCTCAAAAAGTTAATAAAAGGATTGACTTATGGAGAAGCATAGAAATTCTCATGAATAAGAAGTTTAGTGGGAGCAAAAGTAAAGGTCCAACGAGAAGTTTACGAACTCTATTGTGAAATAACTATCAAATGTTAAATGTTTAGATTTGAAAGTATTTTTGACAATGGACCAAACAACAGACGATACTTAGTACGTATTGGGTATTAATTTCTATTGTATAGACTTGATAAAATGTTTGAACGTGTAAAGGATTTTACCGTGTTAAACATGAATTGAAGGACTTTGAAAGACTTTCGACCCATATGTATAAAACTAAGTAAATGTTTGAACTAAATATAAGCTATGCTAAATACTAAGTCAAACATGAAAGACTCTAATAGAGACTTTCAACCATATCACACAACAAACTGTTTAGCAAAGACTCGGTAAAACTAAATGAGCTAAAATGACAAATTGATGGAATAAGATTGAGAATTACTCTGGAATTTAATCCATCCTTTAAGTTGTGATATGGAATCGTCGCAGGACTTACTTGCTTAGAGCATGTGAAGTATGTATGAAGCACAAATCAACCTGAATATATGTATTAGATCGTTAGATTATGGCCAAGAACATCCAAAGCACTTGGATAGGTAACAGGATGAGTTCTTGACTTGTAGAAACAAATATAATTTGAAAATTGATGTTGCAAGCACAAACCTTAACAAGGATTAGATCCTTAACAAGGAAGCCGTTTATAAGCACGAGCTAACAATAAGTCGTGGCTTGAGAATGGTAACATGGACGTGGATCCATGTGTAATGTGCAGGAATTTAAGGAAAATTTCAATGATCACAAGTAATTCGGGTATCCCAAATCATTGTGAGCCGTTTGGAAAGAAACGCAAGCAAAGTATCATCAGGAAGTCTACTAAAATATATGTTGAGAATATTGTTGCCTTAATGGCGATAATAAAGAAGATGTTCTATGGAAAGTTCGTTGATGAACGTTAATGATTGTAGGTTGTCGAGTTGAAGGTCTCAATCATGAATATGAGTTGGAGCTATCACTTGGACAATAAATCCTAAATCACATATAATCCATGACACTCTCAAATTTTATCATCTTATTATGAAAGTGATCAGTAATGAAGATGCTAAGATTAGCAAAGTAGTTATAACTAAACCTATGCAATAAGTGAACGAAAACATTCACAATTGCATGAAAGAAATCAAGCATATTAGATATGGATGTGATTTCTATAGATGTTTTATAAAGAGTGATACTCTTAAAACATTTGGAAAAACCATTTATCATAAGATGAACCATTCAGGTTTTAGAGTAATTTAAAATTTCATGCAATTTTATCACTCCGTTTACTATTTAATTGTGGTTTAGAATTAATAATGAGTCCATTCGATTCTTGGAATATTCAAAATAGAGTATCAAGACAAGTCTTGGTAAGGAATCACCTATTAAGTGAACATTGAATATTATAATCGGAAATTATCCCTAATCTAGGTCATTTAAACGATGGACGATTAATGACCAATTGAGATTAGTGTGTAGTCTGTTTTATAGCACTGTTTCTTTTGCTACAAGGACATGATTGTCATAAATCATTTGCACAGGTATTAGTTTAGAACCATACTGGATCAACCAATGAGAATACTTTAAGAGATTAAAAATTGTCATAAGTATACTTCTCATTGTGGCTATCGGAACCTATTTCCTTGACCATGAGTATTGTGAGTTCTCTTGTTTGAGTACTAGTCCGCTTTGATGTTGTCAAACGTCTGCCGTAATAGGGGATTATAACGGCAACACTAGGGCGGCTAGGTCCTCTCAGTAAGAGGAACTACATTACAAGACTGGGAATGTCCCCCTACTAAAATTGGGAAGATGTCTTTGTTGTATACAAGGCCTCTCGTAGAGCGAGACTGTAAAAATGCATGGTCGTGCTTGGATAGATTTTAGAAATCATTTGTTTATTGACAGTAAGACTCAGAATCGAGAAACACTTCTGCACGTAATAAGGATGATGAAATAATCTTACCATATAGTTCATGAAGAGACATAGGAAAGGGGCTATACACTAAATGCTCACTTGTCCGGAAAGGAATGGTGTCCTTTGAACAAGTGTATTATTCTGATAGCGGGTTCAGAATTATTAGAAAGCTAATACATTCAGTAAGGTCAATTGATCGGAATGTCAGGGTGGACGCCGCTTCCGATCAGTAATATTAATGTATAATTAATATTACAGCTTAATCTTAACTGAACCCTTCGGGTCACACCCTAGAAAATATACAAACCGACTCGACAAATTAATTCGGAAAAAATTAATTCATCTCCCGAATGTTGAATATTTAGATGTCGGAAATTCGATCTTAGAGCGTCAAAATCGAGCGTTAGAAGTAGAGTAAAAAATAGTAAAAGACGAGACATGAAAATAATAATAAATCAACAAGACCAAAATACCCCTAACATCGGAATGCCCCGAGCAAACAGAGTTCTAGGGGCATTTGATATATCATGGTGGCTAGCATGCGCACCAAGCCGAGCCTAGGCTAGCTGGTGCGTGCTAGCGCACCAATGCTAGCATCGCAAGGCTATTAGCGCTGGGCCAAGGCGCGCAAGGAGCATCAGCTCTCAGCAGCAGCCCGCATCCTTGATGCGTGGCTCGTTGGCTGAGTGCACGAGCAGCCCGAACAAGCCATGATGTACTTGCTGAAGCAGCGCTAGCACCCCGTACGCTTGTGCTGGGCCTGCTGGCAGCCAAGCATGGCAGCCCACTTTGGGTGCCTTGGTGCCCAAGTGTGGTTCCATGTGGCGTGATCTTAGTGGAGCTTAAGGGGGTGTGTAGGCCGATTTTTTTGAGAGGGAGTAGGGAGAAAGTTTGGTCCCCCCTCCTCCAAATGGTCCTCACCTAACCTCTCTCATGAGCTTGCCACTTGTTGATTTATTACTAGTTCGATTGTTGTTTTTTCATAGCTTTAAAATAAAATGGAAAAATTAAATTCTCCCACTTTGATGGGAGAGCCTTTTCACTCTCTTGTTTTCCCTATAAATACCCAAGATGGGGTATTGGGAAAATCACTTGAGAGAGAGTTTAAAAAGGCATCACCATTGTGAAAACCTTTGAACTCATTTAATCACCTTGGTTTTTGTCGGACCTTACTACCTCCAAGGTAGCGAACCTAAAAAGTCGGTGTTCGTCCTTTATGGGTGAATACCGTTGGAGGCTCGGTATTTTCGGAGCTAAAGCTTTCAAGTAATAGCCCATTAGGTCGGGCGAAGCACGCGTCAAAGGTAAATTTCGATTTTATCCTTTTATATTTATTTGTTATTCTATATGGTTTTATTAATTGCGAGTGGTTCTTTGGGTCGAGGTCGTTTCCGCGGTAAGTTGGACTTACCAAACCCCAACACTCGTGGGATCCCAGCATTATGTAATTCAAAATACGGAAATAATCCTAACTCACATGTCGTGACAGTGCAGACGCGCGCAACTGAAGGAGTTGCGCGCGGCTGTCGCGCCCATGTGAATTGGTTGCGCGTTTACGTCGCGCGTAGCTCATGAGTTGCGCGCGACACCTGCTGGTGAACTTTCCTTCGAGCGAAAATCGCCAAAATTTTGCCCCTTTTGGGTCTATTTAAACACGATTTCGTGTAGGATTTTAAGTATCTCGCATTCATTCGCTTAGTAATAAGAATCTTAAAGAATTAATCTCTTTAAATTCTCTCTCTCTTTGTTTTTTATTTGAACAATGGTGAAAACCTTTGAACAACGCTTGAAGCAATGGGTCACCTCCCTCTCAACCAAGGATAAACTAGCTTTCAAAATTTACCACCTAGACCCTTTATTGAACTATATGCAACTAGTGATCAATTTTGATATTTTACATGCCGCCATCAACCATTGGGACTCTAACCATCATCTTTTCTTGTTTAAAGGGGACGAGATTGTCCCACTTCCTGGTGAGTTTTAGGCCTTGCTAGGCTTCCCTACAAACACTCTCCCTGTGACTTATGCGCCTACCTTGTTGGATTCCAAACCTATATTCCAAAGATTTATTCGTTTGTCTGACAATGATATGACTAACATTGGTAGTGAAGAGGGCGTGAATTTGATCCAACTTATTGAACACTTCGTCACCCCTCGTGACAACATGACTAAACAACGCTTTAAAATTCGTTCTTTATGTTATTGTCTTGTTGTTAATTGTTTACTTAAGACAGGTAAAGAATACGGAGATTATTCTATGGTGTCCATAGTAGAGCAAATAGAGGGATGTCATTCACCCACTCCTTTGGCTTTAGTGGAAACCGTTCTATGCTTGAATCGCCTTAGAGGAGACCCTAACGAAAACAGTTTCACAGGAAGTCAACTCCTATTTACGTAATTTTTTTATTTTTTTATTTATTTTATAATTATTTTTAACTTCGTATTCCTGCGCAATTAATGAAGTTGCGCTGGACGGACCAGCGCAATCTTCTAAGATGCGCGCGGTTAGCGCGCGCAACTGATTTTGATGCACGCTCCACCTGGTTGTGTAAATCGCAAACTAATTTTTATTTTTTATTTTTTATTTATTATTTTTAGATTTGGCTCATGGAGCGTTTGCGAATTGTCAATCAGCCACAAAATCTTGAGGCTAACGGAGTGAGGACATTCCCTGGACGTTGGATTCTTTACAATTATAAAAATGAAGAAGAATGGACGTCATTTTTTTGTCACGGGGTTCCCAACATACGCTTTGTGATTCCTTGGTGGAATATAAGTAGTATGGTGGGAAATAGTTTTAACTGCCCTTATATTAGGCTTCTAGGTCTATCTAGTACCACTTATATTTTTCCTTGGAGGGTAATGAGACAATACAGGATGAAACAAATCATTCCCCCACAAGATTGTGCTGCCCCTAAAGATGTGATTTTTAAACCCGAAAGAATTCCACGTTGGATGGAATATTGGTCAAGCCTTCCTAGGTGGGTAGTACAATGTCCTACAACGAGCACTACTAGAATCCGGGCAAATAACGACAGATTTTCTACGACAGCTACCAAAACTGTCATAATTTTTTAATTTTACGACAGTTTTAGTAGCCGTCGTAATGTTACGACGGTTTTTTTTTAAACTGTCGTTGATTTACGACGGTTTTTGGCTAATAAAACTGTCGCTATAGACGTAAAAATAATTATAAAAAAATTAATATTTACGACAGTTATTAACTGTCGCGAATTACGACGGTTTTGAAAACCGTCGTAATTTGCGACAGTTTATGGCTTTCGTAGAATTGTTTTTTTTAATGGGTATTGAAATACCCAACACGCTAAGACAACACCAAACCCTAATACTTTCCTCCGTTTTCATTTCTCCTTTCTCTTTCTCAATTCATCTTCTCTATCCTCTCTCCTCTTCTAGATTCTCTTTTTCTCTGATATTTTCCCCACTTCTCCTCCTCTATTTTCTTATCTTTTCTATGTTCTCATCCTCCTTTCCTCTGTTTCTCATCCTCTTTTCCTCTCTTTCTTGCGTTAAAAACAATGGAGAAGGTGGTGAAGGGAAATTTGTGTGTTTGAGGTTATATTTCGTGACATTGAGGTTTTGTTTTAAACCATGGAGTTGTTGGACTTTGGATACTTTTGGTTTCCTTTTAGATCTAGGGTTGTTTGTGTGGGTTTTAATGTCTTTTATGGGTTAATTTGGTGGTTTTCGGTGGCGATTGGTGGTGGTTACTGGTTAAACGAGGGATGTTATAGCTGGGTTGAGGGTTTCATTTTTTTAATTTATTTTTATTTTTTGCGACGGCTAGCAGTCGTTAAAGTGATTTTTTTGCGACAGTTTTCATGGTTGTCGTAGTTTTGCGACTGTAGACACCCAAATGTGTCTCCCCAAAACCAAACCTAGTGATGAGTACCTTTCACGTCGAATCATAATCGAATGAAACGAAAGTGTGGAAAGTCTAGTGTTGCGGAAAGTTTTTATTTTCTTTTCTCTTCTCTCTGTTTTTAAAAACTTATTTAAAGAAAACAGCCAAACCAATTTGGTTGGTCCATGATATGGGTCCAATAGTAGTGTAGTTGGATGGGGCTTGCAAAGAAATTTCTAGCGATATATTATAAGCCCAATTCCGATGAATATTGAGGAAGTTATGGCCAATTTACCAAACTGGGCCCGATTTGAGCTTTATGTACGGCCCAATGATCTAGGGGAGGGCCTAATATGATTTATCATTCCTAATGCAATTAGGAAAGGTTTTAGTCTTCTAGATTCCTCTAGATGGTTCTTTTCATTCCTAATTCAATTAGCATTGATAAATTTACTTTTTTTGACTTTTCAGAGTTTTAATCAAAATCAAATAGCATTTTTGAGAAAATTATATTATTTTATCCTCCAGTACGGTAAACTTATCGGATTTTCGAAAACGCGTTGGAATCAGGCTTGGCGCCTTACCCCAGGCCTTTGCGCCTGGAAGCAGGCCTGGCGCCTGGTGCTAGCCATTGGCGCCTAGCGCTAGTGCTGGTGCATGGCGCCAGCTAGCCAGGGTTGGCGCCAACCCTGTTTTTTGAGCGTCAGACTCTGTTTTGTTTATTTATCTTTTTGGCTGATTTTTTCTATAAATATCGTATTAAAAACTCCGTTTTCATTCATCATTTACATTCATTGATTCACCGATCATCTACATCTATCATTCACCAATTCTCCTCATTCGCAAGTTATCATCAACAATCATTAATTCTTTAGCATTCTCTAAATCATTCATCTCTCTTAAAACATTCGATTCTTTCTTTCTTACTTTGCTTTTTCATACAAAATTCCGCATACACAAGATCTAGAAACACCTAGCCATATTCGAAGTTGCCTTCGCCCTAGACGTGAAAGGTTTTAATTTTTGAGGGTTTGGTCCCAAATCTCTATTTCAATTATTTAATTTAATTGTTTGTTGATTATTTTCCTTGAAGTTACTAACGTGTGTATTTTGTTATTAGAAAGAGGTACGAGGCATCAAAGTAAGTGCTTTAATGGTTTTAATTGATATTATGATGTAGACATCATATTTTATATTGTTATTATGATATTCCTAGTATCATGTCTAGGGTATTTTTATTATTTATTATGATTCCTACGATGCTTCCTATGTTCTTCCTAATATTTATGATTGTTAGTATCATGTTAGGGTTAAAGATTTGATTTTTATTGCTTAGTTACATGTTAGGGTTTGTTATTGATCTTGTTAGTATCATGCCTAGGATCTTGCTATGTTTATTATGCTTTAATATAAACATGAACATGATTATGATGAATAATTATTATACATGATTGGTTATTATTATGTTGCTTGATATTTATTTTTATTGCTTGATCACGCCTTTTATGCATGTTTAAAGGGAATCTATACTTGTAATCACGCTTAATAAGATAATTAATAATCTTGTTAGGGTTAATTATGATTATAATTTTAAGTGATCGCCAATAATAGATTTGTTTGTGCATTATATTCAACCAACATAGATAAACAGGTTTAGGGTAATCCTATTGATTGCATGTTAGTCAAAAAGCGCACATGAATACGATCAGAATAAAGTAGAGGCCTATTGTAAGGGCAGGTTCAATCTCTTTTAGGTTGGATTTGTACCTTCATCCCCGAACCGTTATTTGGTTCATGACCTTATGGAGTTGACGATCTCTTGGATCGTTAAGGGGTGTAACCCTCACCTCGTGAACGGCTTACAAGTTCCTAAAAAACTTGTTGGCGAATCTTTTGCTCTATCTTCTTCCCTTTTGGATGCCACCGTAATTTAGTGTATGATCACAGTGGGGTTCAAGTTAGTGGGATTTAAACCTTGAAATTATTCCCTACAGTTTTTGGCAACTCCACTGGGGACGATTTCTATTTTAATTCCTGAGTTTGTTTGTGCCACGATTTAGAATGAGTGGATGACACTCGAAACGTTCTAAGTATTTCATGTGTGTAATTTTGATTAACATTATTGTCATATGCATAAAAAAGATCGCATTGGAAAGACCATCCGTAATGAGTTAAAAACATAGGATTTTACACATAGGAAATTTTAGAAATATCTTTCACAACTAGGACCGAAATAACACCGCGCGAAACTGGAAAATTTTATCGAGCATAGAAAGCTGCTGAGGCATGTGGGAAGTAGCGTCAGGGGCCAGAGCTTGGCGCCAGTGTTTTGGTTGTAGCGCCAGACGCCAGTATTGGCGCCAATCGCTACAGTTAAAATCTGGCGCCAATCTCTGATTGCCGGCGCCAATTTCCCCCAATACTGAGCTAGAAATATGCGTTCTAATTTCGACCGGTTTTTCGTATTTTTTGCTCGATCCTACTTCCTGATTGAATTTTTTCTCACTTTTTAGAAACCCATATGTGTTCTACATATGGACATAACCCTCTGGGAATTCATGCTCCTTCTACCTGATTGAATGCTCCGTGCAACAAAGGGTACATCCGAGATGTTGAATTCACTAAACCATGTTGTGCCTACTTGACTAATTGTGCATTATTTGTTGTGCATATATATTCTATGTTTCTCTTAACCGTTTGTTGACTTGTGTTGAGACTAAACAAATTAATGACTTAAAGAACTTTGCCTAATTAATTAATTAATTAATTAATTTTAGTTAATGAAGTCTAATATTTTAATCGAAATTGACCTAGTACGACTTTAGGCATACCCCAGTTGAATAATAACACCGAAAACAGTCCCAGACCGAAGCTCCAATATTGGCGCCAAGGTCTGAGCTGTAGCGCCACGCTATGGAGTGTAGCGCCTGACAACAGCAATGTTGTCTGGCGCAAAGCTCTACAGTGTGACGCCAGTCTTGTCGCTTGGCCGACAGTTCGGATTATTGGTTGAGTCATCACTTAGGGTCTAATTAATCAGTTTTCTGTTTAATTCGGTTAATTTTCGCTGTCAGTAACACCTTGTCGAGTCATTAATCGAGTCTTAGTCACATAGTCTAGCCACACGGTCATGACACGAGTCTTAACATGTCACATACACTCACTAATCTTAGCACACACTTTGAATACACATCACCATGACCATGTCTTAGGTTCATGCATGAGTCGGTCTTTCCGTCTTTTGAGTTGGGGGTGCATTCTATTCCTAATTCTTCATATCCCTCGATCTCCATCATCTTTTCTTTTTTCACATTCTATTCCAATCTTTCTTCACTTCCTCCATCCATTGCATGTTCAATAAAGTTTGAGTCAAATAATTAATAATGAATATCCCCAAATTCCTTTTCCACAGTACTTGGTCGAGGAGAGAAGGGCGATTAATCAAGGACAACCTCTTTATTCAAGTCTCGCTTTTTGATAAACCGATTCGTCAAAAGAGGAAGGCTAAGAAGATAATGGCAACTCAAGAAGAAGTCAATGATCTTAAGAACCAATTTGCTACCGTAACTGAGACACTAAAGCTTCTCGCACTCAAGGTTGATGATCCCGTGAAGCAACAACAAATGAACCTCATGCAAGAAAGTTTGAGGAAGCTGTCTAATGACTATAAATTTCAAGGCATGAGTTCATAAGGGATCTCGCTGGACAAGGAACTTCTTCCACATAAGTTCAACGCCACTGACATCCCTAAATTCAAGGCAACAGATAACCCTTATTTTCATTTAAGAGCATTCGAAATCATAATGAGTATTAAGGGTATCGATAAGAAGGTTTTCCCCTCTCTGTTCTCACTATCTCTTGAAACCGTTTGCCAACAATGGTACTTCTCCCTTGACAAGGAGAAAACCTCTACTTGGGAATCGATAGTAAACGCTTTCGTTGATAGGTACAAGTGCAATATCCAAGTTGAAACCGACCATAGACAACTTGAGATGCTAAGACAAAAAGAGAATGAAGGCTTTACTTCTTTCTTTAATAAGTGGAGGGAAACTTCCGCTAAGATGATTGAGGTCCCCACCGAAAAGGAGTCTGTGAGGATGTTTATCAAGAATCTTCAAGAGAAGTATTCAAAGCATTTAAAATATCAACACAATTTGAATACTTTCAAGGCCGTTTATGACATCAGAATTGAAATCGAAGACAACCTCGCAAAGCAAAAAGCTACTAACAATAGTAACCACGGTGGCTGGAAAGGAAAGAAGAACGACAATCCTTCTTCTTCCGAAAACGCCCACTCTAGTAATAATGTTAGTACCTTTGACCATAATGATGTCTTAGCCATGGACAATCAAGGATCTAAAAGGAAACCCAGGTGAGAGTTTATACCCATTGGAATAACCTACGATGCTGCTTTCGACCGTCTTTACGATCGAGGATTAATCAAACCTATTGGCCCTACCGAGGATCCAACACCAGAAAATCGATCCTCAAGATGGAATCCAAACTCCTACTGCAAGTACCATCGAGGAAACGGTTATACTACTGATGAATGCTATAGGTTTCAAAACCTCATTCAAGATCTCATAGAGGCAAATAAGATCCCATTGCCTCTAGCTAGCGAGAAGACTGGGTGGTGATGAAGCGAATGACACAAGACAAGAGGCGAGCTTCAACGACAAGATTTCGTGACCTCTTTTTTTCTATTTCTTTTTCATTATTTCCTTTCCCCAATAAGTCTAGCATAGGCACCTTTTTATTCTCCTTAGATTTATTTTATAGGATCATTATTTAATTTTCCTTTAATGAAAATGAGCATTTATTTCCTTATATATGATCATTTCATTATATTATTAAAAAAAAAAAAATCATGTCGAACAAAGAACAAGGTATACCAATGATTTGAGGCACCCTTGTAGCCATATCATATCTCTTTCACCTTATATACAATTCTTTCTTTATAAACCACTTTGAGCCTCGTCTAACGATAGACCCTTCATTTTTTTCAACCTACATCTACCTAACCTTGGGATGGGATGATGTGTAACTTATGCAATTTCAAAAGCTTGAGTAATTCAAAAGATTAAAATAGCAAAAATAAGCAAAAGCAAAAAAATAAATAAAAGTGTACAAAAGGGCAAGTGTTCCAATGTCTTTGATATAAAAATATCTTTGATAAGAACACGTCTCAGATTGCGTCTCTTATCGAGTGCTCGGTACCGTGCCTGAGAAACATGAATGCCAAGTGAGTGATAGACCGCATGATCGAGATTGCCCACACTTATAAAAATAAAATAAATGCTAAAGCATAAGATAAAAGAGAGCTAAAAAAGAGTAGAAACTCAAGCATAAAAATATAAAGATTCGAAAGTGAGGATGCACACCTTGGGGGCTTATCTAGGGTCTTGAGCCTTTTATCCCCTTCTTCTTCAGCCTTTAGCCTAACCACGTTACAACCCTTAAAAGGCCTTTTTGAGGTATACACACTTGTGCGAGGTTTGGCTAGAGCTACGTTCGGCCTGATTCATAACGGATACGTAGGCAACCTCACATCGAGGTGCGGCCATAATAAACATGCATTCATATTCACATTCACACACTCACACCATGATCATATCAAGGGATTCCCTATGCTCATCCCTATTCATTTAGATCTAGACTTGGGGGCTTGATCCTTATATTATTAGCTTATTAAGCCTAGGAGTCACCATCATTTGACTCTTTTCAATATATCTTTACACATTTAGCTCTTGCTACCTAAATTTAGTGTCACTTTCACACACATCACAGATACATGACCAAATATACTTCCCTTAGGAACCCTTTGTCATGGAATCTTAACACAACGCTGAAGCATGCCTTGTCATATCAACATCACTCATCAATCATAATCGTCATTGCATCACGAAGTATGAAGTGCTTAGCCTCCGTGCCTAAGTGATCGCCAATAATAGATTTGTTTGTGCATTATATTCAACCAACATAGATAAACAGGTTTAGGGTAATCCTATTGATTGCATGTTAGTCAAAAAGCGCACATGAATACGATCAGAATAAAGTAGAGGCCTATTTTTAGGGCAGGTTCAACCTCTTTTAGGTTGGATTTGTACCTTCATCCCCGAACCCTTATTTGGTTCATGACCTTATGGAGTTGACGATCTCTTGGATCGTTAAGGGGTGTAACTTTCACCTCGTGAACGGTTTACAAGTTCCAAAAAAACTTGTTAGCGACTCTTTTGCTCTATCTTCTTCCCTTTTGGACGCCACCGTACTTTAGTGTATGATCATAGTGGGGTTCAAGTTAGTGGGATTTAAAGCTTGAAATTATTCCCTACAGTGACGGTTTTAAGCTCTCACATGTTAAGTACAGCGACAAAAAATTGTCATTGAAATTAATAAAACCGTCGTAAAAAGAGTTTGCGACAGCCAAACTGTCGTAAAAATGAAATTTTGCGACAATTGATATTACGACAAACTAATTACGACAGTTGACTGTCGCAGCAATTTTTTGCGACAATTTTTTATTTTTTTGCGTCAGATTTTGGCTGTCGCAAAATAGCTTATTTCTTGTAGTGGAGTATTGTAATACCCCTCATTATTACTTTAAAAGGATTTAATATACTACTTATATCAACAAGATGCATTTTCCTTTTAGGGAGCTCATATGCTAAGAATACTCCATAGTTAAGCGTGCTTGGATGGGAGTAGTCTTGGGATGGGTGACCTCATGGGAAGTTTTCTCGGGGTGCGCATGAGTGAGGAAAAACGGCGCCGGAAGGACTTGTGTTGGTTTGTGGGGACATTTATTGGCCCTCGATGCACATTTCGTGGCAATAGGTCCCTCCCTAATTTGTTTGGGGTCAGGGTGTACAATTATTGTATTATCTTCCTTTTACAAATCTTGGATGAATGCGACGGATAAGGGCGAATTAAACAAGGCTCGATCTCAACTTCAAGCCGCCACCGCTCGCAATCCACCTAAACCTTTGATACATTCAACCACTACTACTCCTCCTAGTTGCCATAACAAAGGAGTGAGAAGAAAATTAGACTTCTCATCCCCTAAGGCTCGTTCGAAGGAAACAAAAAGGAAACCTCCCTCCAAACCTGCGCAACAAGGTGTGAAAATCAAAGAACCTTCACCAAACACTCGCAAGAAAGCTCTAATTGTCAAAGGGAAAGGAAAACAGGTTGCAAAGGCCCCAATCCCTAAATTGAAAAACAATGTTTGGGTGAAAAAGAAGAGTGTAGGGGAGAGCTCCATGTCTTTTGAAAATACTGCGACGGAAACTACTCCTCCATCATCTATGACAATCGAGGACATAGTAAAATCTTAGAGTGTTACACAATTTTATCATTATTTTAATTCAAAAAAGTGTAATCACTACTAAGTTTTTTTTTACTATCTAATTCAATAATGTCTCTCTCTATTTTTTATTTTGAATAAAATAAAAATGAGCTTTATTATATATATTTTTAATTTTGATATGACCGAATAATGGAGATTGCCTACGTATTCGTAATACAAAATTAAGTCTTTGCATAGTTCTTTTTTTTTTGTTCATTATATATATTTTTTAATATTTTTTCTTTAATCTCTTGAATAGAAATTAAATGAAAAAAATAATCAAACTTTGTTTAAAGAAAATATTATAATCAAAGTTTAATTTTTTTATTTTCAGAGTATAAGTTATTTTTAAGAAATTAAACTCCCTTTTTTTGTCCCAAGTAAAAGTCAAAACTTTTTTCAAGCATAAAAAACTGGGTTCGTAGTTTATTGTCAGATGGCGCACGCAACAGCCGAGGTTGTGCGAGCCTGTCGCGCGCAACAAAATGTGTTGCGCGTGACATCCGCGCGCAACTATTCCAGTTGTCATGACACTTGTGCTATGAGAGTTAAATTTTTTATATTTTTTATTTTTTGCATTGTTACCCCCCCCCCCAAGTGTGAATAGTTTTTCGTGATGTTCGAAAAAATCTGAACACTTAGAATGATCTTTTTTAATTTACATTACCCCCCCCAAGTGGTATGTACTTTGCCGTGTTATTTGGTGAAGTGCATAACACTTAGAATCTTTCAATTGAATGCAAAAAATTATTTATTTAATGAATGAACGAATTTATACGGGTTTCATATGTGATATTTTTTAAGTCGATCAATGTTTATTAATTGGCGAATTTCATCTCCTCCAATATCAATTAATTTGACGGCTCCTCCTGATAGGATTTCAATTACGCGGTAAGGACCTATCCAATTGGGCTTGAATTTCCCTCTTAGATTGGTTGGTGGACCCCTAACCTCCTTTAGTGCAAAGTCACCTTCTTTGATAATTTTGGGTTTTACCCTTTTATTAAAATGACGCGCAATGCGCCGTTGGTAGACTTGTACGTGATGCAAAGCTCTTAACCGTCGTTCATCGAGGAATAAAAGCTCTTCATACCTTTCTCTTACCCATTCAGCTTCTGATAGCTTACTTTCGAG
This sequence comes from Chenopodium quinoa, assembly GCF_001683475.1. Classification (NCBI taxonomy): domain Eukaryota; kingdom Viridiplantae; phylum Streptophyta; class Magnoliopsida; order Caryophyllales; family Amaranthaceae; genus Chenopodium; species Chenopodium quinoa. Next base: position 987,131 of record NW_018743689.1, read on the forward strand.
TACGATGCGTAGGGATGGTATTTCCAGTTATATTAGTTGAACTGCGTCCATTCCAAAAACTAAAGAGTATGGAGTTACCCCTATTGATGTTCGTATGGACGTTCTATGACCCCATAATGCGAAGTGTAGTTTATTCGGCCAGTCATTATAATTTTCTGTCGTTTTCTTAATGATGACTATTATGTTTTTGTTTGCCGATTCTACATCTCCATTCATTTGAGGTCTGTATGGAGATTAGTGATGATGTTTTACTTTATAATGAGTTAAGAAGGTCTCGACTTCAGCTTTGAATTGAGATCCCTGATCACTAATTAGGTCATGTGGAACTCCATATCTACAAAATATGTTTTGTTCAAGAAACTTTGTGACATGTTTAGAAGTGATATTCACGTAAGAAGCAGCCTCAATCCACTTGGTAAAGTAATCGATGGCTACTAATACGTACTCGTGCCCTCCTACTCCAGTTGGAGAAACTTTACCAATTATGTCAATTCCCCAAGTTGAGAAAGGCCAAGGTGAAGTGAGGTTGTATAGTTCGGATGGTGGAAGTTGTTGTAAATTAGCGAACATTTAGCACTCTGGACATTTTTTGACATATTGTATGCAATCATGTTCCATAGTGGACCAATAGTACCCTTGTAGTGAAATTATCTTTGCAAGCATTTTACCATTCATGTGAGGTCCACAAAAACCTTTGTGAGTATCTTCCATAAGGCTTGTGAATTTGGGTTTGTCTATACATAATAAGCTTTGACCATTAGGTCCTTTTTTGCATAGTTGACCATTTACTAGACCGTATTGTGCCGCAAGTGTTCTTAAGGCTCTTTGGTCTTTTGATGAAGTATTTTCAAGGTATGTGTCATAGGTAATATATTGGAGGATCTGATCATACTAAGGATTATCTCCTTCAATGTCATTTCTTTCCTCTATTACGTTGCAATACGATGGTTCTTCTCTTCTATCAACGCATAATGGCATCATATTTAAGTGATTTGGAATGTTGATCATTGAGGCTAATTTTGCTAGCGCATAGGAAAATTGATTATCATCCCTTGGGAGATATTTTAAAACAATATATTAAAAATGCTTGATGAGTTTCTGTAGGTGTTCTTGGTATAATATCATTGTGGAGTTCTTTATTTTCCATTTTTCAATATATGATTTATAATCAAACTAGAATCTCCATATACCTCTAATTTTTACACACCTATGCTAGCGGCTGCTCCTAAACCAATAATGCATGCTTCACATTCCGCGGCATTATTAGTAACCTCAAAGTCTAATTTGACAGAGATTGGAGTATGTGCTCCATCTGGATTTATGTGTAACACCCCTATGCCACATCCTTTTTTATTAGACGCACCGTCAAAGTGTTGGGGTTTTGTGAGTCCGACTCACCGCGGAAACAACCCCGACCCAAGGAACCACTCGTAATTAATAAAACCATAAAGCATAAATAAATAAACACAATAAAAAGGAAGAGCGAATCATACCCTTGAAGTGAGCTTCGCCCTCTCAAAACGAGCTCTTACTTGAAAGCCTTGAGCACCGCGTGCCTCCAACGGTATCCTCCCACAAAGGACGAACACGACTTTTTACGTCCTCTACCTTGGAGTTAGCAAGGTCCGACCAAAACCCAAGTGTTAATGGAGTTTAAGAGTTTTTCCCAAAATATGAAATGCTCTTTCTAACTCCCACTCAAGTACTTTACTCCAAATCCCAAGGTTGGTATTTATAGAGGAAAGTATGAGTGGGAATTTCTATCCCATCAATGTGGGATCATGAAATTCCAAAAATTAATTTAAAGCTAAATTAAATTAAAATTGCAAACTAATAATAAATCTACAAGTGGCATTACCATGTGAAATGGGTTGGTGAGGACCACATGGAGAGTAGGGGACCCTACTTGCTCCCCACTCAATACTCTCCTTGTGCCACATGTCCTTACCCACTTGCTCCCATATTCCTCAAGCTTCCCCATAGTGACCGTCCCTATGGCCCAACCACGAGCCCATCCACGAGCCCAGCCCGAGCCCAGCCCCGCACCAAGATGCGGGCTACTGCTGTGCGCGTAAGCCATGCACTTGGTGCGGGCTTGCTGCTGTGCATGGCTGCTAGTGCGTGCGCTGCTAGCCCGCCTAGCTTGCGGCTACTAGCTGCTGCTGTGCGTGGCTGCTAGCACGGTGCGCTAGAACGCACCTAGCTAGCCATGCTAGGCTCGGCTTGGTGCGCTTGCTAGCCACCTATGCTTGGACATTTTTTCCCCTAGCATTCGCATGCTCGGGGCATTCCGATGCTAGGGGTATTTTGAGAATATGGTCGATTTATTATTATTTTGCGCGTCTCGTCTTTTTATTATTTTTTACTCGACTTCCGACGATCGGTTTCGACGCTCCAAGCTCGAATTACCGACGTCTAAATATTTAACACTCGGGCGACGAATTAATTTCTTCCAAATTAATTCGTCGAGTCGGTTCGTATATTTTGCTTGGGTGTGACCCGAAGGGTTCAGTCAAGATTAAGCTGTAATATTAATTATATTAATATTACTGATCGGAAGTGGCCTCCACCCAAGCATTCCGATCACTTGACCTTACTGAATATTTTAGCTTTCTAATAATTCTGAACCCGTTATCAGAATATTTCACTTGTTTGAAGGACACCATTCCTTTCAATCTCCCACTTGTCCTTTCGGACAAGTGTGTATTTAGTGTTTAGCCCCTTTCCTATGTCTCTTCATGTATCTTTATGAACTACAGAATAAGATTACTCGTCATCTCTGTTACGTCCTGAAGTGTTTCTCGAAATCCGAGTTTGACTGTCAATAAGAAGATGATTTCTAAAATCCATCTGAGCACGGCCATGCATTTTCACAGTCTCGCTCTTCGAGACGCCTTGTAAACAACAAGACATGTTCCCTATTGTTAGTAGGGGGACATTTCTAGTCTTGTAATGTAGCTTCTCTTACTAAGAGGACCTATCCGCCCGATATCTGTCGTTATAATCCCCAGTTATGGAAGACGTTTGGCGGATACCAAAGCGGACTAGTACTCAAACAAGAGACCTCCCACTACTCATGGTCAAGGAAAGAGTTCCGATAGTAATAATGAGAAAAATACTTATGACGATTTTAAATCTCTTAAAGTATTCTCATAGGTCGATCTAGTATGGTTCTAAACCAAGACCTGTGCAAATGATTTATATCCTCATAGCACAAGAAACGGTGCTATAAATCATACTACACACTAATCTCTAATGGTCATTAATCGTCCACATAAAATATGACCTTGATTAGGGATAATTTTCGATTAAAATATTCAATGTTCACTTAATAGGTGTTTCTTTATCCAAGCCATTGACTTGATACCCTATTTTGAATATTTATTAAAATCGAATGGACTCATTATTTAATTCTAAACCACAATTAAATAGAGACGGAGTGAATTAAATTGCATGAAAAGTTTTAATTACTCCAAAAACTAAATGGTTCTTCATTGTGCTTTACATTAACATTGTCCAAAATTTAATTAAAACACTATAATATGGAAATCAAAGCCAGTTCACGACATGCTTGATTCCAATTGCCTCAATGTGTTTGTTGTGCTTCACTTGAGATAAGGGTTTAGTAAGTGGATCAGCTACATTGTCATCCGTTCCCACTTTGCAAATTCTGATTTCACCCTCTGTCTTCCATTCTCGAATCATGTTAAATCGCCTCTTGACATGTTTGACCTTCTGATGTTCTCGTGGATCACTAGCCTGAGCAATAGCTCCATTGTTGTCACAATGGAGGTCTATTGGACCCTTGATGGAGGGTACAACACCAAGTTCATCAATGAACTAGCGAATCCAAACTGGCTCCTTGGCTGCCTCAGACGCTGGCAAGTACTCGTCTTCAGTTGTAGAATCAGCGGTTGTTCTTTGCTTTGCACTCTTCCAACTAAACGCTCCTTAATTGAGACAGAATATGTATCCGGATTGTGACTTGGAGTTGTCTCTGTCTGTCTGGAAGCTTGCGTCGGTATATCCCTCAACAACCAATTCATCTTTACCGCCATAGACCAGGAATTTATCCTTGTTCCTTTTCAGGTACTTCAGAATATTCTTGGCCGCAGTCCAATGCGCCTCTCCTGGGTCTGATTGGTATCGGCTCGTAGCACTCAAGGCATACGATACATCCGGCCTATTACATATCATGGCATACATGATCGAATCAATAAGCGAAGCATATGGAATACGACTCATCCTTTCTCGCTCATCAAGTGTCTTTGGACACTGCTTCTTGCTTAAGGTTATGCCATGTGACATGGGTAGGTGCCCTCTCTTAGCTCCTTCCATTTGGAATCGAGCTAGTACCTTATCGATGTAAGTACTTTGACTCATTCCTATCATCCTCTTTGATCTATCCCTATAGATCTTGATGCCTACTATGTACTAAGCCTTTCCCAAGTCTTTCATTGAAAAACATTTCCCGAGCCAAGCCTTTACAGACTCTAACAACGGAATGCTATTTCCAATGAGCAAAATATCATCGACATATAAGACTAGGAAGACGATGTCACTCCCACGACCTTCTTGTAAACACAAGACTCATCTGGATTCTTGATAAAACAAAACTTACTGATGGCTTCATCAAATCGCAGATTCCAACTTCTGCTTGCTTGCTTTAATCCATAAATGGACTTCTTAAGCTTGCATACCTTCTTAGGATTGTTCTGGTCGACAAAACCTTCGGGTTGTGTCATGTACACAGTTTCTTTCAAAATTCCATTAAGGAAGGCGGTTTTGACGTCCATCTGCCATATTTCATAATAGTAATATGCAGCAATCGCTAGAAGAATTCGAACGGACTTAAGCATAGCTACTGGAGAAAAGGTTTCATCATAATCAACGCCGTGAATTTGCCTGTAACCTTTTGCTACCAGCCTTGCTTTGTAAATGAATACATTTCCATCTTTGTCGGCTTTCATCTTGAAAATCCATTTACATCCGATAGGTGTGTAACCTACGGGTAAATCAACCAAGTCCCATTCTCGATTTTCAAACATGGAGTCCATTTCGGATTTCATGGCCTCTTGCCATTTTGGAGAGTCGGGGCTCGTCATAGCTTGCTTGTAGGTTGCTGGCTCATCTCCATCCACTACTAGGATGTCCTGATCTTCGGTTAATACAACACCAAGATATCTGTCAGGTTGAGATCTTGGCCGAGTTGACCTACGTAGGGTAATGGACTGAGCATTTGCATTGTCGGTTTGACTTTGCATATTTTGACTTTGACCAATGTCAACAGATGCTTCGTGAGCACTTTGATTGTCAACTTGTCCTTGTTGCTCGTCCTCTCAAACTTCGTCGAGTTCGATTTTCCTCCCACTTGTCATTTTGGAGAGATGCTCCTTCTCCAAAAAGACACCATCACGAGCAACAAACACTTTGTTCTCGGATTTGTTGTAGAAGTAATACCCTTTGGTTTGTTTTGGATAACCCACAAAGTAAACCTTGTCAGATTTCGGATGAAGTTTGTCAGAAATGAGTTTCTTGACATATGCTTCGCATCCCCAAATCTTTAGAAAAGACAACCTTGGAGGTTTATTTGTCCATAATTCATATGGAGTCTTTTACACTGCCTTTGACGGAGCACGATTCAGTGTAAGTGCCGCAGTTAAAAGTGCATGTCCCAAGAAAGAGATTGGAAGTTCACTAAGACCCATAATCGATCGGACCATGTCTAACAGGGTTCGATTCCTCCTTTCAGATACTCCATTCCATTGAGGAGTTCCTAGAGGTGTCAACTTTGAAAGTATTCCATGTTCTTTCAGATGGTCATCGAATTCTTAGCTCAAATATTCGCCACCTCGATCCGATCGAAGCGCTTTGATTTTCTTGCCGAGTTGGTTTTCAACTTCGTTCTGAAATTCCTTGAATTTATCAAACGATTCAGATTTGTGTGACATTAGATAGAATAAACCATATCTACTATAGTAGTCGTGAAGGTTATGAAATACCGATAACCACTCCTTGCGGGTGTACTCATTGGCCCACATACATCGGTGTGTATTAGTCCCAACAAGTCACCGGCCCTTTCTCCCAACTTAGAGAATGGTTGCTTTATCATCTTGCCTAATAAACATCCTTCACAATTCTCAAAGGATTCTAAATCAAATGAGTCAAGAATACCTTCTTGAAGAAGCTTCTTGATGCGTTTGATGTTAATGTGGCCAAGACGACAGTGCCACAAGTAAGTTTGACTAGACGGTGTAGTCTTAGATTTCTTTGCATTGGTATTAAACATTTTTTCTAAAAACACGTGAAAGTGTCATTCCATAAATATATTCAAGACATCAAAACAAAAGTCTTGGTTGATGAAAATGACGTCCAACGTCGGAAATATATCAAAAGTATGGTGCATAAAACTAAATAAGTTCTACTTCTTTAGACAAAACATGAGATTACAAGTTTTCTTGGATAGATAACCTTTATCCTACTTGTGTACTCATTTCCACATGAAAAAGCACCGCTCACTTGGTTCCTGAGAAAGAAGTGTATTGTGAGTCAATTTTTCGGTACCTAATACCTTTTAAAATTGCTTATATTCAAGTGTTTAAGATGATACCTGAGGTTGAGGTTACTTTTCCTTTCGCCTCATCATCCAGATACTTGCTGCATTCTCTTTTATAGTGTCCGGGGTTACCACAATAGAAGCAGCGCATCTTCCTCTTGTCTTTGAACTTCTTCTTCTTTGGTCTAAGGGAAAAGTTAGCCTTCTTGCAAGATTAGGTCTTTTGGAGCTCTTGGATGACTTCCCTTAAGGACAGTGTATTCCTATTGGCGATGAGACGCATTTTAAGCCCCACATATCCCGAGTGAAGAGAGCTAAGAAGCATGTGAGCCACTTGCTCGTCTTCCACTGGTTTGCCAATTAGCTCTAGATGGTTGAATAGCCTTGTCATGTTAATTACATGAGCTTGAAGTGGCATTCTGGGCCTAAGTCTTGCATTGTAGACTTTTCCACAAACCTCTTGTCTTTCTTTCGAGAGACAACCATCTTGCGGTGGCTTGATCCTCATTTTGGAGAGTGACCTAGTCACATCCTCCACGTGACCATCATAATTGCCCCTAGCACTTTTGGTGACCCTCAAATTGACTACGTCCTGAAGAGCTTTGAGCATCATGTCCCGAAAATAGCCGGAGAAATTATTCTTCCATTGAATCGGGATGGAGTTTGCCATGAGTTTCGAAACTCTCTTGCAATCCATGCTACATTCTTCATGAGCTTCATCACTCATGAGACCTTTCGAGTAGAAACTGGGGATCGGAGTGTCCAAGATATGCTCTAGGTAGCAATTTTTGAGTGTCTTTCGAAGTTCATCTTCCCATTCCTTAAAGTTCACCAAATTGAGCAAAAATGGTAACTTTTCGGGAAGTTCCGGGTACATAAGGTCGTTGTCATTAGTTGAAGACATGATTCTACAATTGAAAGAATTTTAATGAAAAACCATTCAAAATTACTTAAATAAGATGGAACTTTATTCATGCAAATTTTCAATTCTTATTTAGCGTCTTATTTACACGTAAAATTGTCCCTATTTTGTGAAAATAAGTCGATTCCAAGATCCGAAGAAACAAAGAGTGGTTAAGCATGCTTTGGCTTGTCTTAACACTCAATCTTCTAAGGTAAGCATTGCCTTGCTAATGGCTCTAAGCCACTCTTGGTTAGACAATCGTCGCATCTAATGCATCTTTGACGATGTATCTCTTTTTCCACAGTATGTGAGGACTACTCACTCATACCGATGAGTTAAACCAAAACCAACGTGCACACTCGGTGTGCCTTATGAGACTTAGAGAAGTGATGGCACCTCGCTTTGGCGTAGCCTACCATCACCCTCGTTCGGTTGGTAAGTGTTGTTTTGGAAAGGCAAGTTTGACTCAATATTATTAGGGACCTAGGATTTCTATGTTGGTTGATTTAAGTGAACTTAACTAATCTTCGCAACATAAAGAAAACTTAAACATGCATCTAACGAATAATTCACATGTATATAAGCATAAAATATAAAGCGAAATTATAGATGCATATTGGCAACTAGCATGACCCCTTGAATTCTTCAAATCTTCAAAAGGTCTTCATTTGCAATTCAAGGCTTTGTCTTCCAAGATACGCCGTCTTCAAGACTTAACCAAACTATGCAAATATTAGTGTCTACGACTAGGAATAATATAAATATTATGGTACAAAAATACTTAACGGTGCATAAACCGTATTTAGATTTACAAAAATACATAACGGCACGTAGTCCGTATTTTCTATCCTAATCGGGTCCCACTAGTTGCCATTTCATAAAACCTGTGAGAGAGAATATACATTCCATTCATCCATTCACTATTTGTGAATGGCCCATGCAATTTACAATATCAAACAAGTAAAATGCATTTAAACAACGCGCGCACTAGTAACTAATCTAGGTGGTTAATCCGATTAACACGCCTAATTAAAACTTGTCAAAGTTGTTTAACCGATTATGTAATTGACGTCATTAATTAATTGAAGCTCCCACTAAATTCCGCATTTCCCTTAATTAATCCAATTAATTAAGTCGGTTGCACCCAAACTTGTCAAAATAAAATTTTGCCAATGCCGCTCAAAACTGAGGCCTAGCCTCCCAAAATTTTAATTAAAATAAACAAAATTAATTAAAATAAATAAAACGGCAAAATAAGCAATATTAAGCCAACCGCATTTCAAGTGGCTTTCGCTTTAAGCATTTTGCCAAGGAAACTCGAATAATCGCGGCTCATGCAAACCAAGCATACTACAGCTATTCACCTCTCCGCACCAAGCATATGCAAACATAAAAAAAAAAACTCCGCACACACGGCCCGCGGCAAGCAGCCATGGGTTGCTGCCAATGCCGCTCGCACGCGCACGCACAGCCATGGCTGCTGGTGCGCGGCTGCTGCGCCCGTGTGCTGCTGCCGCGCGTGTGGTCCCACGCAAGGCGGGGCAGCCACATGCGGACTGCTATGCAGCCCGGCTAGCCAAGGGTTGTTCTTTGCCTTGTTTTGCGTGCCATGGCCTCGGGATTTAATCCCATTTCGCGAGACATAATTAATTAATTTTAATTAATTTTAGAACTAACTTAATGAGCAAAAAAATAAAATTTTTAAACAAGTCTAACTTAATAAAATTTCAAAGTGCAAATAACCAAAATAATTCCAAGAACCATTCGTAATTAAATTTGTTTAGCTTGGTGCAATAACAAAGATGAGACAATTTCTCACTTTAAATTTAATCAATTTAAATTAAACTTGAGAATTTGACAAAGTAAGGGGAAGTTGGAAAAATATGAACTTTAATGTTCAAATGAAAATTCCAACATCTAAATTTTGTGAATCCTAGAAAATTATATCTTCCAACATGAGGATAACCAAATTTTTTTCACAAAAATTGAAACTTTATGTTTCCAATCAACTCAAAATGATTAAAACAACAAAGTTTAATATAAAATAACATGGAATTTAGTGGATTTTAAAGTTTCAATCACTTATCACAAATAAAGATTGAATCTTTAACACTTAGGAAGCCTCAAAACAAAAAATTTCATACTAAAAAGCAATTAGTTTGCAATTATGTGAAAATAAATCAACCTTTAAGCATCAAATACTGCCAAGTAAGTGTGCTTTAAGGGGACTTTAAAAAGCAGAAAATAATGCAAATAATCAACCACATAATCAACATGTTATGCCATTAATTTCAAGGTTAGAAAAGACTTAAAAATTTTCGTCAACAACAAAACATTCCTCGAAAAAGGCATTTCTAGTCAGAATTTAGCTAAAACCACAGTCCCAAAGGGGTAAAAACCTTTCCAGAACACCTTTTCTACCCAAAATTCACTATTTTTGGGCGAAAATCTGGGTTCTGGGCCAAATTCGACATTAAAAACGGATTAAAATAAACAAAACCAAGCTACTAATCTAATTAGCAACTTCAACCAGAAAAATAAGCCAAAATAAACCTTGAAAAACATGATTATAAAAATAAACGAGCGGGGCTCCGATACCGCTGTTGGGGTTTTGTGAGTCCGACTCACCGCGGAAACAACCCCGACCCAAGGAACCACTCGTAATTAATAAAACCATAAAGCATAAATAAATAAACACAAGAAAAAAGAAGAACGAATCATACCCTTGAAGCGAGCTTCGCCCTCTCAAAACGGGCTCTTACTTGAAAGCCTTGAGCACCGCAAATGCCGTGCCTCCAACGGTATCCACCCACAAAGGACGAACACGACTTTTTAGGTCCGCTACCTTGGAGTTGGCAAGGTCCGACCAAAACCCAAGTGTTAATGGAGTTTAAGAGTTTTTCCCAAAATATGGAATGCTCTTTTTAACTCCCACTCAAGCACTTTACTCCAAATCCCAAGGTTGGTATTTACAGAGGAAAGTATGACTGGGAATTTCTATCCCATCAATGTGGGATCATGAAATTTCGAAAATTATTTTAAAGCTAAATTAAATTAAAATTGCAAACTAATAATAAATCTACAAGTGGCATTACCATGTGAAATGGGTTTGTAAGGACCACATGGAGAGTAGGGGACCATACTTGCTCCCCACTCAATACTCTCCTTGTGCCACATGTCCTTACCCACTTGCTCCCATATTCCTCAAGCTTCCCCATAGTGACCAGCCCTATGGCCCAGCCACAAGCCCAGCCATGAGTCCAGCCCGAACCTAGCCCCGCACCAAGATGCGGGCTGCTGCTGTGCGCGCAAGCCACGCACTTGGTGCGAGCTTGCTACTAGCACGCCTAGCTTGCAGCAGCTAGATGCTGCACGCACCACGTGCACGCGGCTGCTAGCTGCTGCTGTGCGTGGTTGCTAGCACGGTGCGCTAGCACGCACCTAGCCAACCTTGCTAGGCTCGGCTTGGTGCGCTTGCTAGCCACCTATGCTTGGACATTTTTGCCCCTAGCACTCGGATGCTCGGGGCATTCCGATGCTAGATGTATTTTGGGAATATGGTCGATTTATTATTATTTTGCGCGTCTCGTCTTTTGATTATTTTTGACTCGGCTTCCGACGATCGGTTCGACGCTCCAAGCTCTAATTACAGACGTCTAAATATTTAACACTCGGGCAACGAATTAATTTCTTCCGAATTAATTCGTCAAGTCGGTTCGTATATTTTTCTTGGGTGTGACCCGAAGGGTTTAGTCAAGATTAAGCTGTAATATTATTATACTAATATTACTGATCGGAAGCGGCCTCCACCCAGGCATTCCGATCACTTGACCTTACTGAATATATTAGCTTTCTAATAATTCTGAACCCGCTATCAGAATAATACACTTGTTCGAAGGACACCATTCCTTTCACAAAGTACATTACCCATTTATCAACTTATGTCATGAGAATCTCTTCATCCGGAAGATGAGTAGTTTTTGCATGACTTGTTTGAATTGGATGTTGGGCTAGAAAGTCATAAATCACTTTTCCTTTCATTGACTTTTCAGGAATATATTTTAGCTCGAATTCAGCCAACATCACTAACCACTTGGATATCCTTCCTTGTATAGGTTGTTGTTCAAACAAATACTTTATCAAATTTTGTTGAGAAATTACATGAGTGGTGTGTGGTAGCATATAATGTCATAATTTTTTTTGTTGCCCACACTAACGCTAGACTTGAGTTTTCCAAGGTGCTATATTTTGTTTCTTATTGAATGAACTTTTTACTTATGTAATATAATGCACGCTTAACTTTTTCTACCTCTTGTGCTAACATGGCGCCTGTGGCTGTGTTTGTAACTGTGATGTATAGCCTAAGAGGTAGTTTGGATACTGGTGGTGTTAAAATTGGTGGACTTTTGAGATAATCTTTGATTTTCTCAAAGGCCTTTTGGCATTGATCATCCCATTCATGTTTTTCCTCTTTTTTCAGTTTTTTAAATATTGGCTCACAAGTCGTAGTCAATTTGTTGAGGAATCGACTAATATATTGCAATTTGCCAAGAAACCTGATAATTGACTTTTATGTCACTTTTAGGGTACTTTTGTGCTCATTTTCCGGTTTAGTTTCTAATAATTTCTCTAGTTTTACGCTTCATTTCTCTGTATTTCTTATTTTTCTTATTTTTTCTTTATTTTATGTATTTCAGTAGTTTTTAATAGTTTTAAGCTTATTTTCTTAATTTATTTAAATTCTCTTATTTTCTATGTTTATATTTTAAGTTTTTAGTTCTTGTTATATAATAGTAAAACAAAATATGACGAGTGACATTTATGTCACTCTTAGGAAGTAGTTGATGAGTGGCATTTATGTCACTCTTAGCATGTAGTTGATGAGTGACATTTATGGCACGCTTAGGGTAGTGTTTATGCTTTGGTTTAGCTTCTCTTGAGGTGTTTTGTAGTTGTTTTGTTCAAATAATCCGTTCATACATGTCTCGATGTGTTTTGGATGAAATCGCGTATATGATTAAATGCTTCCCTTTATTGCGTGTTTTCACCGTTGCCTTTACCTTATTTTTTCCCTTGGTGCTTGTGCTTAGGTATTTGAAGTCTTGGATTGCAAAGAAGAGGACAAGTAAGCACGAGGGTAGAATCAAAGATGTAAGGTGCGAGGGAGCACAAAATGTGCGCGAGAGCGCGGCCGTAGTGCCCAAGCGAGCAGCCCTGTAAGAACCCGTGTAGAAGGATGTAAATTTAAGAATTGAGGTAGAGAGAATTGCGAGGGTAATATGCGACATGTGCGCGAGCGCACACTCCCTTGCGCGGGCGCATAACTAAGGCGCGCGGGCGCACAACTCAGCCAGCAAGCCCTACCCACATGGGCGCGGGCGCGTAGCCTCCTTGCGCGGGAGCACAAATACCGTGCACGGGTGCACAGCTACCGTGCGCAGGCGCATAGCTACCATGCGCGGGCGCACAGCGAGCCCTGTTCAGCGTTTTTGCGTGTATCTATTTATATTCGAGGCTTGTTTTTGTAAGGGACGACTGGATATTATTATATCTTTTTCTCTAATTTTGAGAGAGCTTCTCTCTCTAAGGGTTAGATTAGATAATTTTTAGAGAGAGAAAGTAGATTATTGCTCTATTTTCTTCCAAGTTTTAAACTTTTGGTCAAGTTTAATCTTGAAGCAAGCAATTCCTTCAAGTTTTCATCTTTCATTTATCCTTTCTTTAGTAATCTCTAATCCTTTCCTTTAGCTTTATTTATTTTCATTTATTGTTGCTTATTTTTGTTAATCTTATTAGTTCATCTAGTTGTTATTGATTTCATTGATTTTAATCATGCTTTGTTTTGATTTCCTTGATTTTATTTTTAGTTTTGATATTATGTTTAATCTCCCTTCTCTAGGCTAAACCCTTTGCCAGGGGAAGGGGGTGGAAGATATGAGTTGATATTGGATGAATGATGATGGTTGGATTGAACTTATGCCATAAATTTATGAAAGACATGATTTTTAATAGCTTGAGATTATTGTTGCACTCTATTTGATGTTTTCTAGTTTAAATGCATGAAAGTGATTTGAACTAGATTAAGATAGTATCTATTTTAATGACTGCATGAGAATGAGTTATTAAAGTGGAGTTTTTATGGATTGTGCTTCTTTATTCTCTTGATTTAATTGTAACTAATAGGATGCATGAGAATGATCCTTATTAGTGTAGACCTCTTTCATTGATTTTCCTAGACTATTGCATGAGAATGAAATGTTTAGGTAGAACCATGTGCTCTTTGGCATGTGTTTCATGATAATCATCATTATTCCCCTCTTTCTAATCATATTGGACACCCTCGTATCCCTAGCGTCGTCTCTCTTGATTTTAATCATCATTATCTTTGCTTATTTGTAGTTTTAGTGTTCTTACTTAACAAAACCAACAAAAAACAATTCCCTTTTTACTCTTGCATTAGAGATTATTGATGTTGAATTAGTATGCTTCCCTTGTGGTTTGACCCTTTACTTGCCACTAACTAGTTTGGTGTAAGTTTAGGTATTATAAATGATTAATTTGATTAGGGTAGTAGCTTAACGACCTATCTTACCCTCGATCAAATTTTGGCGCTGTTGCCGGGGAAGCGGCTTGTTTAACATTTATTTTTTCTATTGTTAGAGTTGTTTAGGGTAATACTTACCCTAGATAGGTGTCCTAATACGAGAAGGCCATGTGTCGAGCTCAGGATGGCCCAAGTGGCTCAACATCCTCTTCAAACTTGGCGCCCTCAGATATGCCTCTTAAATGGCGGCCTTCAAGGGCCCAAATCCCTAGGAGCGCCGTAAAATGGCGCAGCCGACTGAAGTCTAGGTCAAATGACCTAGATAGGGGCACATTCTCCAACGACCCTATAAATAGGGAGATATTCCCACCATTTTAGGGACACATTGAATCATTTATTACACACTTATTCTCTTACATCAGAGAAAGACCTGAGCTTGGAATTCGAGCAGATACCCACCTAAATTTCCTTTCTCTCTATTCCGTTTCAAGTTACTAACTTGTGCGTCGGAGGCGGAGCACCACCCAACCGGTGTCTCCGTTTGTTTTGCAGGTACAGCTCACAGCGGATCAGTCTTCGTGTTGTAACTCTCCCAAGGGACAAAAACACCCTAAACATTTGGCGCCGTCTGTGGGGAGAGTACCTCGAATATGGTTCAAGAGTCTGTACCCCGTAACCGTCTGGGTGAAGACCCAGAAGTTTTTACAGACCATGAGGAGGACGAAGACCCTCAGGTCGAAGCTTTTACAGCCGAAGACGGCTCTCTCAGAACTAAACGCATCCGGCCTAGAGACACTCTAGAGCGGGGTGCCTCCCAGGTGGGTCCAAGTCGACCCTCTGGGCAGCCGGAAGGGGAAACCCAAACGGCCGCTGGATCAGCCCCTGTCACTCGAGACGAACTCATGAGATTCATGACAAGTTTCAAGGGTTAAATCACAGAGCTGATCACCAAGAGCCGGGCTGGCCAAGCAAAGGCCAGACGGCGAAGAAGACTCCTCCAGAAAAGGGGAAGTCAGTTAGAAACCGGCAGCCCACTCCCCATCCAAAGGAGAAGGCAGCCGGGACCATTGATTGGTAAAAAATTCTCCTTCATGGGAGGAACACCAATAACACTCGCCGGACACAGCAACTAGTGAGAAGTAAAAAATCAATTGTTGATACCCGGGAGATCATCAACCGGAAGAGAAACCAATCGCTGTCTGAGTTGGCTTCAACGTCGAATTTTCTAGAAAACTTCAACAACATTTCTGCAGGGAGTGCACCCTCCTTGCATGAGAGTCAGACAGGCGATAATACCGTCCATTCTGGCCCTCATATGATTGGAGCTGCCCCGTATGTGCCTACTGAGGCTTATGGGCAGTATCCTCCTCACTTCATGCAGCCGGCCTTCTTTGGGGGTCAGGCGGCATATCCAAATGTCCAGCCATTGGACTGGCTACTTCATCTGATGTGCCTGGGTGAACAACCTTCTGCGTTCACTCGGGAGATAACCGAGGCGGCTCAGCTGGCCAAGGTTAAGAATGTGTTGGTTGGTACCTATGATGGTACCACCAATCCGGAAGATCACCTCATGGCTTACACCAACCTCATGTATGTGCAGGGGTTGGATGATGCCACTTGGTGTCAATGCTTCCCGGTTACATTGAAGGGCATTGCCCTACAATGGTTTGGCAACCTGCAAGCCGGGTCCATAGACAGCTTCATGAAGCTTGCCTTCCTGTTTTCTTCCAACTTCTCAATGAACATCCCTGCTAAGAAAACAAGCCTTGATTTGAGCACTGTTAAGCAGGGAGAGAGAGAAGGGCTGCGCTCATATGTCAGGCGGTTCAACCTGATCAGAACTCAGATTCATGGGCTGTCTAATGAGGTAGCTTTTACAGAATTTTTCAAAGGTCTAAGAGACGGGTCAAACATTAAGTTCGACCTAGTCAGAAAAGGGGCTTTCACCCTACTGGCGGCCCTGAGGGAGGCGAAAAGATATATTCAAGCTACCGACCTCTGCTCGCCTGGTAGCTAGTCGGACTCTAAGAAGTCTAACAAGAAGAAAGACAACCGGCCTGCTCAGCCGGCTAAAAAGAAAGAATTCAAACCGTACGTCCCAAAGTACGAGTTTAACAAGGACTGCAACTCCATCCTCATTGAGATAAAGGACCGGCTGTCCCTTGAGAAGCCGAATCCAATGAAAAGTTCCGTTCAATCTAGGAACAAAAATAATTTTTTTCAATATCATGAGGAAGTTGGCCATGACACCAACGACTACTTCAGCCTACAAAGGACGTTGGACCGTCTGGCTGACAAGGGGATGCTGAAGTCCTATATTTCTAAGTCCCCAGCCGGGGGAAAAAAGAAAAACAAGGGTCAAGCCTCCAAGACTACCCCCAGCCTGCTAGTAGTTCGGATACCCACAAGGAGCCGGTCTACACTTTAGCAGGCGGGTTTTCATGTGGTGGCCCTACCATCAAGGGCACCAAGAGCCATCTTCGAAAGATGGACAAAGATGGATGATGAGCAGGCGGAAGCCAGCTCCTCCTTCCCAGACGTCTTGATCACTGAGAAAGACAAGGGCAGCGTCCGCCGCCCGCATGATGACCCGGTGGTCATTGAATGTAAGGTTGCCAACCAGCTGGTTAGACGAATCTTATTGACACCGGCAGCTCATCAGACATCATCAGCCTCCGGTGCCTGCAGAAGCTAAAATACAATATCAGCAGCATGCATCCGGTCACCCACCCCTTGGTTGGTTTTTTGGGTGGGATGGTCTACCCAGCCGGAAGAATCGACTTACCCATCCGGCTGGGAAAGAAGGGCCAAGGGCGACATATTGTCGTTAGGTTCTTGGTCGTTGAGGAGTTGACCGCCTATAACATTATCCTTGGCAGGCCAACCCCCAACGTAGCCAAGGCGGTAATCATCCCATCTCTCATGCTCATCAAGTATGAGAAGGATGATGGCACTGTTGGTTCCTTGAATGGGGATCAGAAAACGGCTCGGGAGTGCTACCTCTCAGCCGTCAGGGACACTGTAACCCCAGGCGTCCAGGAACCAATGGACCTTGACAATGTCAAGGATGCCGATCCAGAACATGCCCCACCAGCAGCCGGTAAGAAAAGAAAGGCACCTCTGCTGGTGGAGGTGAAAAAGGAGAAAAAATAGCAATCACTAACCGGTGAGCGGTCAGATGAGCTCCGTCCAGAACGCAATGTTAAGGTTGGGACGGTTGCTCATGCTACTTTGGGTGCAAGCTTGCACCTTCTGCTGAAGGAATTCAAAGACATTTTTGCCTTTGAAGTGGAAGAGATGCTAGCGTCAACCCGGATCTTGTTGTCCACAAACTTGCCGTGGACCCGAAAAAGAAGCCCATCCGGCAAAAGAAAAGAAACCACGGCGAGGAAAGAAGTCAGGCGGCAGCTGCCGAAGTTAAAAAGCTACTAGACACCAGGTTCATTCGACCTTGTAATTTTCCCGACTGGGTGGCCAATGTGGTCCTTGTTAAGAAACCGAATGGGACCTGGCGCATGTGTGTTGATTACAAGACCTCAACAAGGCGTGTCCAAAGGACAGTTATCCGCTTCCAAAGATCGACAGTCCGGTCGACTCTACAGCCGGTCACGCCTTGATAAGTTTTATGGATGCCTACTCCGGCTTCCGTTAGATACCCCTGCAGAAGAAATATTAAGAGAAGACGGCCTTCGTCACTGATCAGGGGCTATTCTGTTACATGGTGATGCCGTTTGGCTTGAAATATGTGTCGGCTACGTTCCAACGGATGATTAATACAATCTTTGTTAATCAAATTGGGAGGAATGTAGAGGCATACATTGATGACATGATAGTCAAATCCAAACAGCAGACGGATCACCTTGCTGATCTCCGAGAAACCTTCACCACACTCAGGCGGCATAAGGTCATGTTAAATCCTAAGAAATGCGTCTTTGGTGTTGAGTCTGGGAAGTTTCTCGGATTCCTGATTGATCAAAGGGGGATAGAGGCTAACCTTGAGAAGATACAAGCGGTGATTGACATGAAGTCACCCCGCACTGTCAAGGAAGCGCAGAGATTAACTGGGTGCCTGGCTGCTCTAGGGATATTCCTCAGCCGGTCAGGTGACAAATGCCTTTACTTCTTCCAAGCAATCAAGAAGAAGACCAGATTTGAATGGGGAGATGAGGCTGAGGCGGCATTTCAACAGCTGAAAGAACACCTCCACTCTTTGCCAAGACTTGTTAGTCCATTGCCTAGGGAGGTGTTATACATGTACTTAGCTATCTCAGATCATGCCCTTAGTGTCGTTCTCTTTGCTGAGAGAGACGGTGTTCAGCTTTCGGTCTATTTCATTAGCCATGTCTTAAAAAATGCTGAGCTCCGGTACCCCATGGTAGAAAAAATTGGCCTTGATCTGTATATGGCTTTCAAGAAATTGAAGCCATATTTTCTGGCTCATCCGGTGGTAATCTACACCGACCAGACCCACAAGCGGCCAATGTCTACTTTGGAGTCATCCGAAAGAATGTTGAAATAGGTTATTGAAATGCAAAGTCTTGAAATCACTTTCGAACCTAGAAAAGCAGTGAAAGGTCACGCGTCTGCCGACTTCATTGTTGAAATGACCCGACCGGTGCAACCGGATAATCTTGACCAGGTTTGGAAAGTGTATGTAGACGGAAGCTCAACAAAGAACGACTGTGGTGCAGGAATTATATACGAGTCCCTAGAGGGGGACAAATTTGAATATGCATTACGGTTTAAGTTTCAAGCCTCAAATAATGAGGCGGAATATGAAGCCCTGCTATCCGGAATCCGCATGTGTAAGGCAGCAGGGGCAACGAAGATTGACGCCTATTCTGATTCACAGTTGGTCGTTAGCCAGTATGAGGGAACATATGAGGCAACTCATCCGGCTATGATCAAATATCTTTAGGAAGTCATGGAAGAGACTGGGGCACTTGAGGAATTCCGTCTGAATCAAGTACCTAGGTCAGATAACAACCAGGCGGATGCATTGTCCAAATTGGCTTCATCCGCCTACTGTGATACTCCTCGGTCGGTCTTTTGGGAAGTTCTTGAAAAAAGAAGCATACATGAAGAGCCCATTGGAACCTTAGACCGAAGCTCCACCTGGATGGATGCCATCCGGGCCTATCTTTCAGACGGCACACTCCCTGATTCACCACAGGACGAGCTGCAAGCTTCGAGTTGAAAAATGGAGAACTCTTCAAAGAAGGATTTCTTAAACCCCTGTTGAAGTGTGTCACCCCAGAAAAGGGGAAGGAAGTTCTCGAAGACTTGCACTCGGGATTCTGCGCCTCTCATATAGGCGGCAGGTCTCTAGCCGTCAGAGCCAGACGACATTACTTTTGGCCCACTCTTGAGGTAGACGCCAAGGAGTTGGTGAAGAAATGTGACAAGTGCCAAAAATTTGGAAAACTCATTCACTGTCCGGCTACTGATCTGACGGCCATCCACAGCCCAATCCCGTTTGCAAAATGGGGCATGAACATTCTAGGTCCTTACACACCTGCTCCAGGCGGAAAGCGCTACATCTTGGTGGCTGTTGATAATTTCACAAAGTGGGTGGAGGTTGAGGCGGTTAAAAACATTAAGACGTCAAACGTAATTTCCTTCATTTGGAAAAACATTATCACCTGGTATGGGGTATCTATGTCTATGGTGTTTGATAATGGTCCTCAGTTTAATACGCCTCAGCTAAAAACTTGGTTGGGAGATCAGGGGATCTCAAGCTATTTTGAATCTGTTGGCCGGCCCCAAGCAAACGACCAAGTTGAAGCCTTCAACAAACTCATCTCAGACGACATTAAAAAGAAAATAGAAAGAGCCGGTGGCTTACGGGGCAGAAGAATTAATCCATGTCCTATGGGCCATCAGAACAACAACGAAAGGGGCAACCGGTGAAACCCCATTTCTCATGGTATACGGTGCTGAAGCCATCTTGCCTATTGAGCATTATGAGCCAACTCTCAAGGTTATGCTCTATGATGAAGAGGCAAATTGGGAGGCCATGCGGCTGGCATTGGACTCCCTTCCAGAACGTAGGGGTAATGCTGTTCTACGCCATGAGATATACCGTCTTAGGATGACCAAAGCCTATAACAAGAGAGTGCACAAACGTCCTCTTAAAGTGGATGACTTTGTGTTACGGAAAATGGAGGCAACCGGTAGGGCCAATGAGATGGGAAAGCTAACTCCAAATTGGGAAGGCCCCTACCGGATCTATGAAGAAGTAAGGGATGACACCTACCGCCTGGAAACCCCAGACGGCAGGCGTCTGCCTAGAACTTGGAATGTAGACAACCTAAAAAGTACTACTTCTGAGATTGTAAACTTTTTGTAAACAGTGAGTCAATTAATGAAGATTCAGACTTTGTTTGCAAAATCGAGTTATTGTTTAATTATCCATCCGAGTAATACCAAGGAAGATTCTTCTTTACCTAACTAAGTTTAACACTTAGTAAAGGTCATATCCGTTGGACCGCCTGGGTACTACTCGGATCCCTTGTTTATTTAAGTTTGATACTTTCTTTACCAAACTAACCCGCTTGTTTAAAAAACTAAGTTTGATACTTAGTGTAAATTCAATACTGACTAAAAACTAAGCACAAAAACGTTTAGCGGCTATACAACCGGTCCCAAACAATACCTGAGGCTAAAATAGCCGGATGGCTGCTCATTTTATAAAATCGCCTGTCCTAGCATAGACAAAGGCATCCGGCGACACCTCTCCGGGTGCAATCGTCGCAGAGAATAGGCTATTTGTCGGTTCTACGTACCCATGCAGACGGCAAAAATTGAACGATCAAGTTGGCCAACTCATAGCCGTCTGACCAAAATAACCTATGAAGAACGAATAAGTTTCCAGATACCGGATGCCCACAGGCATCAGTCAGTCACTGATAGAAATTCTTACTTGGGTTATTTATTCCAAAGTTACACTCACTTCCCCTATTGGGGCAAAGGATTGTGTAATGGCTACACGTTAACCCCAGACGGAATATAACCGCCTGGGTAAGAAGCTCAAAGCACCTGCTTTTATGGCCGGCTGTGCACTTGGTTTTTGGCAATCACCATTGTGATTGATTGTCCTAAAACACTTCATACTTCTCCAAGTATCAAGTGTTTTCAAGCCAATTAATCACCTTGACATAAAACCAACCACACAGCTGCCCAGGGGCAAGAGCACCCGAACTGCAAATTGTCGCATGCTTTTTTAAGTTGGGCAAAATACTAAAGGATTGCATACACATGAAAAAATCAAATTAAAAAAAGCTCAAAACAGACATATATAAAATCCGACTGAGTCGGAATACTTCATTTATATTTAAAATGGCACAAAGGCCAGAATAATTGTTAGCCGGACACATCCGGTGAAGAAAAAGTAAAAATGTTAACCCAACCCCATGGTTGGTAAAAAGATACAACAAAACACGGAATGCAAGCCGGTAAATAACAAGGATTGGCATACTGCCGTAGAAAGGTGGGAGGCTCGCCTAAGGCTGTGGCAGAGTCTTCTAAGGCTGAGTTTGGCTGGCTTGGCCCTCCAGATGATCATCCGCCTCCTCCTCATCATCAGAGACTTCATACCCCTGCTCAGAAGCCCAGTCTTTGAAGCGAGGCGGAGGAGCATCACCTAGTTGCTGGGCATCATACACCTCGGTGGCGTAATCATACCTCAGCTTATAGACCTCAAAGTCTAGTTCTGGGTAGAGGAGGCCTCAGGTGATCTCTGCCGGGCCAAGTTATCCCTTTCATTCTCCTCATTCAGCCGGGTCTGCTCCCGGGCCAGCTCATCCGACTACTTGTTGCTCAAGGTCATGAGCTCGAGCTTCA
This sequence comes from Chenopodium quinoa, assembly GCF_001683475.1. Classification (NCBI taxonomy): domain Eukaryota; kingdom Viridiplantae; phylum Streptophyta; class Magnoliopsida; order Caryophyllales; family Amaranthaceae; genus Chenopodium; species Chenopodium quinoa. The sequence goes on from NW_018743689.1 coordinate 1,008,977, forward strand.
GGCGGTCGTTGTCAATCCGGAGTTGGGCATTGTACACCCATTTGTGTCTCCCCAAAACAAAACCCGGTGATGAGTACCTTTCACGTCGAATCATAATTGAATGAAACGAAAGTGTGGCAAAGTCTAGTGCTGCGGAAAGCATTTATTTTCTTTTCTCTTCTTTCTGTTTTCGAAAACCCACTCTATTTTATGAAAACGTCCATTCTAGTTTAGCTTGGACCATGATAAGGGTCCAATAATGGTGTAGTTGGATGGGGCTTGCAAAGACCTTTCTAACGATATATTTTAAGCCCAATTCCGATGAATAATGAGGAAGTTATGGCCAAAATACTAAACTGGGCCCAAACCGGATTTTACCTACGACCCAATGATCATGAGGAGGGTTCAAAGGTTTAATCCTATTCCTAAAATAATTAGGATTGATTAGAATCTTCTATAAGTTTATAAAATATCTTAATTATCCTTTTCAGAAAAGATAATATTAAGGAATTTGATTTACATATAAACTTTCCTTTTTTATAAAACTTTCCTTTTTAAAAGTCCTAATTCTATTCGGATTTAAACATGTTCAAAGACAATCAGATATTATTTTCGTGCCGCATAATTTTTGGATCAAAAGATATGACAAAAACAAAATTCGCAAAATTTGCTGTCTACAAGTTTTATTTCGATTCGAATTTGGATTCTTTTCTTAATTCTTCGACCATATTTTTTTTCCAATAAATAGAGGTCATATCTCCCCTTTTTCAATCACCAACTCTCATCAAGATTTTCTTGATTATTCTCTCTCTCTCCCTTTATCTAAACTAGCCTTTTCTCAAATAAATAATTCCGCATTCATTAGATCTTGATACACCTAGCCATATTCGAAGTTGCCTTCGCCCTAGACATGAAAGGTTTTAATTTCTGAGGGTTTGGTGCCAAATTTCTCTTTCAATTATTTAATTTAATTGCTTTGTTTATTATTTTCCTTTAAGTTACTAACGTGTGTATTTTGTTATTAGAAAGAGGTACGAGGCATCCAAGTAAGTACTTTAATGGTGTAATTGATATTATGATGTGGAAATCATGCTTATATTGTTATTTTGATTCCTAGTATCATGTCTAGGGTAACTTTAATATCAAGTATGATTAAAAGTACGATGCTTCCTATATTCTTCCTAATATTTATTCATGTTAGTATCACGTTAGGGTTAAAGATTTGATTTTTATTGCTTAGTGACTTGCTAGGGTTTGTTATTAATCTTGTTAGTATCATGCCTAGGATCTTGCCATTTTTATTATGCTTTAATATTAACATGAATATGATTATGATTATAATTGTTATAATGATTATGAATATTATTATTTTGATGATTATTTTATTTATGATAATTATTTCAATTATAATTTGTTTTTATGATGATGATTATTATTCATGATTATTGATTATTATTATGTTGCTTGATGCTTATTATTTATTGCTTGATCACCTTTTATTGAATGTTTAAAGGGAATTGGTATTTGCAGTCACGCTTAATAAGATATTAATAATCTTGTTAGGTTAATTGTGATTATAATTTCAAGTGATCGGCAATAATAGTTTATTCGTGCATTAAATTCAACTAACATAGATTAAACAGGTTTAGGGTTAATCTTATTGATTGTATGTTAGTCAGAAAGGGCACATGAATACGAGCAGAATAAAGTAGAGGCCAATTATTAGGGTAGGTTCAATCTCTTTTAGGTTGGATTTTTACCTTCATCCCCGAACCCTTATTTGGTTCATGACCTTATGGAGTTGACGATCTCTTGGATCGTTAAGGGGTGTAACCTTCACCTCGTGAACGGTTTACAATTTCTTTAAAAACTTGTTGGCGACTCTTTTGCTCTATCTTCTTCCCTTTTGGACGCCACCGTACTTTAGTGTATGATCACAGTGGGGTTTAAGCTAGTGGGATTTTTAAGGCTTGAAATTATTCCCTACAGTTTTTGGCGACTCCACTGGGGAGGATTTCTAATTTAATTCCTGAATTTGTTTCGGCAATGATTTAGAATGGTGGATGAGACTCGAAAAGTTCTAAGTATTTCATGTCCGTAATTTTGATTAACATTGTGGCATATGCATAAAAAGTTTCTCATTAGAAAGACCATCCGTAATGAGTCAAAAACATAAGATTTTACACGTAGGAAATTTGAGAAATGTCTTTCACAACTAGGACCTGAATAACACCGCGCGAAACTGGATGATTTTACTGAGCATAAAAAGCTGCTGAGGCATGTGGGAAGTAGCGTCAGGGGCCAGAGCTTGGCGCCATACTTTTAGCCGTAGCGCTAGAAGCCAGTATTGGCGGCAGGCGCTACAATTAAAATTTGGCGCCAGTCTCTATTTGCTGGTGCCAATTTCCCCCAATACCGAGCCAGAAATATGCGTTCTAATTTCGACCGGTTTTTCATATTGTTTGCTCGATCCTACTTCCTGATTGAATTTTTTCTCATTTTTCTTAAACCCATATGTGTTCTACATATGGACATAACCCTCTGAGAATTCATGCTCTATCTACCCGATTGAACGCTCTTGGCAACAAAGGGTACATCTGAGAGGTTGAATTCACCAAACCATGAAAGCGAGTTTTTTCTAAAAAAATCCGTGGTGTTCTATCCACACGCGTTAACCCTTCACAGTTAGGCTTCTACGCGGTGCATCTGGACAATTAACCATGGACCCTGTTTGACTAAACCATAACCCGAATTTTAGAGAACTAGAGCCATGGTTAGGTTGCAAACTCATTGCATCATATTGTGCCTACTTGACTAATTGTGCATTATTTGTTGTGCATACTCTATGTGATTTTTCCTAACCGTTTGTTTGACTTGTGTTAAGACTAAATAAACTGATTAATGACAAAAGGAATTTATTTAATTAATTAATTAATTAATTTGAGCTAAAAAAATTAACATAAAATCGAGTCATAGTTCCTTTAAGTCAACCCGGATTTTTATTCCCGTATACTGCACAAACGTCAACTTGTTTTGGTCATATCTGGAGTTTTAGAAAGAACTACGAGTCGTATAACCTATGGATCTGTAGCCCCGAGGTGTTTCTTTAATTTGGCGTTGGTTGCATCCCAATCAGAGTCGCAGATAAAAAGTTATGACTAAAATACCACAGTCTATCCAGTTTTATGCATATACGTGAAGTCTTAACTTAGTCTTTGCTTGAGTCTAGTCACATAGTCTAGCCACATGGTCATGACACGAGTCTTAAAGTACCATCTACACTCACTAGTCTTAGCACACACTTTGAGCACATGTCACCATGGCCATGTCTTAGGTTCATGCATGAGTCGGTCTTTTCCGTCATTTGAGTTGGGGGGTACATTCTATCCCTAATTTTTCATATCCCTCCACCTCCATCATTTTTTTTTTTCACTTTCTATTCCATCTTTCTTCACTCCTTCCATTCATGTGTGTTGAATCGAGTTTGAGTCATATGATTGACAAACAAAAAATGAGGGTAATGATGAAACAACACAAGACAAGAGACGAGCTTCAACGAAAAGATTTCATGACCTCTTTTTCTGTTTCTTTTTCATTTTTTTTCCTTTCCCCAATAAGTCTAGCATAGGCACCTTTTCCTTTCCTTAGATTTATTTTGTAGGATTTTTTTTGTTTTCCTTTTTTCTTTTAATAAAATGAGCATTTACTTCCTTATATATGATCATTTCATTGCATTGCATTAAAAAAAAATAAAAAATAAAAAATAAAAAATCCATGTTGAATTAAGCACAAGGTATACCAATGATTTGAGGCACCTCTTGTAGCCACATCATATCTCCTTTCACCTTTCGAATATGCAATCCTTTCTTCATAAACCACTTTGAGCCTCGTCTAACGATAGACCCTTCTTTTTTCAACCTACATCTACCTAACCTTGGGATGGGATGGTGTGTAACTTATGCAATTTTAAGAAAGCTTGAGCAAATTCAAAATAAAGCAATAGCAAAAAATAAGCAATAATAAAACGAAAACAAGTGTACAAAAGTGTAAGTGTTCCAATGTCTTTGATATGAAAGTATCTTCGATAAGAACATGTCTCAGATTGCGTCTCTTATCGAGTGCTCGGTATCGTGCCTGAGAAACATGAATGCCAAGTGAGTGATAGACCGCATGATCGAGATTGCTCACACTTATTAAAATAAAATAAATGCTAAAGCAAAAGAAAGAGCTAAAAAAAGAGTAGAAAACCTCAAGCATAAAAATACAAATATTCAAAAGCAAGGTTGCACACCTTGGGGGCTTATCTAGGGTCTTGAGCCTTTATCCCCTTCTTCTTTAAACCTTTAGCCTATCCACGTTACAACCCTTAAAAAGACCTTTTTGAGGTATACACACTTGTGGGAGGTTTGGCTAGAGCTATGTTCGGCCTGATTCCTAACGGATACGTAGGCAGCCTCACATCAAGGTGCGGCCGCAATAAACATGAATTCATATTCACATTCACACACTTACACCATGATCATATCAAGGGATCTCCAATGCTCATCCCTATTCACTTAGAGCTAGACTTGGGGGCTTGATCCCTACATTATTAGCTTACCTAGACTAAGAGTCACCACCATTTGACTCCTTTCAATAATACATCTTCCCACACATTTAGCTCTTGCGGCCTAGCTTTAGTGTCACTATCACGCACATCAAGCATACATGACCAAATATATTTCCCTTAGGAACCCTTTGTCATGAAATCTTAACGTTGAAGCATGCTTCGTCAAAATCAATCATAATTGTCATTACATAGAAGTATGAAGTGCTTAGCCTCCGTGCCTAAGTCACCCAAATGCTTTCATCATTGAGTCAACCATTGAGATAGCCTAGGATGGATTAATCCTTGCACCTTGAGAGATAGTATCAAACAACATTTGACTAAGCTCATTTAACATGCATCTTCAAACTTCACTTTTGATTCTTTTTCGCGTCTTTCTTTTTTGGGAGAAAGTCGGTACCCTCCACAAAATGACGGAAAATTTTTGCTTTTCTGCATTTTCGAGTCGCACGATCACATTACAATGCACACACAAGTCATGTACACAATGAGTCACGTCGTGTCATATCATTTTGATTTGAGTCTAATACATGTGTCAAACACTTCGAGTCGAGTCAACCTCGAGTCAATCACAGCGAGTCAAGTTTATGCCTTTAGTCGTGTCAAGTCGATGAGTCAAACAATGCTAAACATTAGGTCAACCCTAAGATAATTAAAAATATTGGCAAAGTTCTATAGTTAAAAATAAATACAGGTGCAGCAGAATAGGGAAGACCCTACTCCAATTCTTGGCGCCAGAGATATGTCAGCAACGATAGAGCTCGAAGCCTCTCAAAAAGGTGATTTCGACTTCATGCAGCAACTTCAGGTTCCTTGGTACGCCAGTTAGCCCCTATAAGAAATTTGACATGATTAAGTAGTCGGTTTGATTACAATTGCAATAAGTGATCGACTTGACGAAAGATCGTCTCACTTAGCTTAAGCGCCTAAAACACTGGCTCATTACAATCGGTTCAAAAGCAAGCACTTTAACGACAATATTTCCAAATATGGATTGTCGCGCATTCTTATTGAACGACAAGGTTTTCCAAAAACTGAATTGTCATCCCCAACTGACAATATTTACAAAAATGGATTGTCGTGCATCTTCTTCAACGACAATTTTTCCAAGATTGGATTGTCATCTCTAGCAAAGTTTCCAAGCGTGGATTGTCGTGCTCCTTCTTTGTTTGGAAATTTTTTCAAAGATTGGATTGTCATCGCTGGCAAGTTTTCCGAAATTGCATTGTCATACACCCAGTTCCCTATAGCAAAATTTCCCAAAGGATTGTCGTAGGTCTCTATTCATTATAAATTTCGGCAAAGTTCCTCAACATAGATTGTCATTCATTTCAGTAAGTGGCAAATTTTCCCGAAGTGGATTGTCGGTCGACTCTTTTTTGCAAATGTTCCAAGACGCGGATTGTCAATTGTGGCAATATTTTCCCGAAAGGATTGTCGCATAGCGTTGGAAAATTTCCAAGGTGGATTGCGTTCAAGAGTTATATCCCAAGATGTGGATTGTCGATCGTAGCAAAGTTCTTATGAAAGATTGTTACGAAGCATTGGCAATTTTTCCAAAAATTGGATTTTGGCAAATTTTCTGAGATACGGATTGTCGCTTCATCGTGACAACATTTCCAAGGATGGATTGTTACGTGGCATTGACAACTTTCCCTAAATCGGATTGTCATACATCATACAAGAGTTGTGTTGGAAACTATTCCCAAAGAAAAGAGGATTGTCATCACAGCAAAAGCACCGACATAGTGGTTCACAAGCAGCAAAGCGCCGACGTACTATCACAGCGGAAATTAAACATATCAAAAAGGAGCTCTTTATTCAGAATGTCAAAGCAGCAAGGTGGCATTCCCTAGATTGTGGAGAGTTGTCACAAACAACTAAATGTAATTTTGGGCGAAGTTGTCTTCGATCATATTCCCTAGGTTGTGGAATATTATCAATGCGGATGGAGATTGTTTCAAGAGAAGCAATCTTCGATAGTATTTCCTTGGATGAGGAATATTATCAAAGCGGAAAAGATAGTTTCATGCAAAGCAATCTTCTAATTTGGAAGCAGTTACAAGGCGTAGCGGTTTTCAAGCGGGATGGCATTCTCTGGCTTGCAGGAGGTCGTCAAAACAACAGTACAGCAGCAAATCAGTAACTTTCAGAGACGTGTGCTCGACGGTGTAAGATACGCGTTTCTTAACTCTTCTATCTGTTTAACTAATGCTAGTTTTGCAGGTATCGGCGTTATAAGATTGATTTAGGATCGAAGAACGTTCTGAATCATTCTCCGTCCCTATCGTTACTTTGACTTTCGTTTTTGAAATGTGTGTTTCTCCAAACTCAGTCAAAGTGGGGGCTTCTGTAGACACCCATTTGTGTCTCCCCAAAACCAAACCCGGTGATGAGTACCTTTCACGTCGAATCATAATCGAATGAAACGAAAGTGTGGAAAAGTCTAGTGCTGCGGAAAGCTTTTATTTTCTTTTCTCTTCTTTCTGTTTTCGAAAACCCACTCTATTTTATGAAAACGTCCATTCCAGTTTAGTTTGGACCATGATAAGGGTCCAATAATGGTGTAGTTGGATGGGGCTTGCAAAGACTTTTCCAACGATATATTATAATCCCAATCCGATGAATAATGAGGAAGTTATGGCCAAAATACTAAACTGGGCCCTAACCGGATTTTACCTACGACCCAATGATCATGAGGAGGGTTCAAAGGTTTAATCCTATTCCTAAAATAATTAGGATTGATTAGAATCTTCTATAAGTTTATAAAATATCTTAATTATCCTTTTCAGAAAAGATAATATTAAGGAATTTGATTTAAATTTAAACTTTCCTTTTTTTAAAAAACTTTCCTTTTTTAAAGTCCTAATTCTATTCGGATTTAAACATGTTCAAAGACAATCAGATATTATTTTCGTGCCGCATAATTTTTATCCAAATTTTATATGGTTGGATATATCTTTAAATTATCTTTCCAATGATATATTATAATAATAATTCCGAGCTATGACGAAAAAGATATGAATAAGATATCAAACTCTATCCAAAACTGACACCGTCTCACTATTTCGTTTATATAATTTATTATACAACATATTTTAATCTGATTCTAATTGGGTTAGAAATTAGACTTCATGGTCTTTCCAATGACATCTTATTCATCTTATTCCGATTTCTGGATCAAAAGATATGATAAAAACAAAATCCGCAAAAACTGCTGTCTACGAGTTTTATTTCGATTCGAATTTGGATTCTTTTCTTAATTCTTCGACCCTCTTTTTTTTCCTATAAATAGAGGTCATATCCCCCCTTTTTCAATCACCAACTCTCATCAAGATTTTCTTGATTATTCTCTCTCTCTCCCTTTTTCTAAACTAGCCTTTTCTCAAATAAATAATTCCTTATTCATTAGATCTTGATACACCTAGCCATATTCGAAGTTGCCTTCGCCCTAGACGTGAAAGGTTTTAATTTCTGAGGGTTTGGTCCCAAATTTATCTTTCAATTATTTAATTTAATTGCTTTTTTTATTATTATTTTCCTTGAAGTTACTAACGTGTGTATTTTATTATTAGAAAGAGGTACGAGGCATCCAAGTAAGTTCTTTAATGGTTTAATTGATATTATGATGTAGAAATCATGCTTAGATTTTTATTTTGATGCCTAGTATCATGTCTAGGGTAACTTTAATATCAAGTATGATTAAAAGTACGATGCTTCCTATATTCTTCCTAATATTTATTCATGTTAGTATCACGTTAGGGTTAAAGATTTGATTTTTTTTGCTTAGTGACATGCTAGGGTTTGTTATTAATCTTGTTAGTATCATGCCTAGGATCTTGCTATTTTTATTATGATTTAATATTAACATGAATATGATTATGATTATAATTGTTATAATGATTATGAATATTATTATTTTGATGATTATTTTATTTATGATAATTATTTCAATTATAATTTATTTTTATGCTGATGATTATTATTCATTATTATTGATTATTATTATGTTGCTTGATGCTTATTATTTATTGCTTGATCACCTTTTATTGCATGTTTTAAGGGAATTGGTATTTGCAATCACGCTTAATAAGATATTAATAATTTTGTTAGGTTAATTGTGATTATAATTTCAAGTGATCGCCAATAATAGTTTATTTGTGCATTAAATTCAACCAACATAGATTAAACAGGTTTAGGTAATCTTATTGATTGTATGTTAGTCAGAAAGCGCACATGAATACGAGCAGAATAAAGTAGAGGCCTATTATTAGGGCAGGTTCAATCTCTTTTAGGTTGGATTTGTACCTTCATCCCCGAACCCTTATTTGGTTCATGACCTTATGGAGTTGATGATCTCTTGGATCGTTAAGAGGTGTAACCTTCACCTCGTGAACGGTTTACAAGTTCCTTAAAAACTTGTTAACGACTTTTTTGCTCTATCTTCTTCCCTTTTGGACGCCACCATACATTAGTGTATGATCACAGTGGGGTTCAAGCTGGTGGGATTTTTAAGGCTTGAAATTATTCCCTACTTGCATTCTCCTTGTCAGCATCTTTTAATGCCTTGAGATCAGATTTGGCATCTTTCAGCTGCTTCTCAAGGCCATCAGCCCGGCTGTTAGCTTCATCGTTTGTAGCTGTCAAATTCCGGATCAGCTCCTCCTGTTTCAACTCTACTGCTTTAATCTTTAAATTACACATATAATCAGAATGTTAAGCAAAGTTGAGGTTTTCTAGGGCCCTCCTTTTGGCGTCATTTACCTCTTCCTGTTTCTGCCTGAAGGGGCCCCGGAGACTGTCCACTCTCACCATAGCCTGAGACAATGACAGCCGGTTTTTGAGTTACTTGGCCAAGTTAAAGATAAAAGATATCAGGGTAAAGGGATTTTTTACCTCAGCCAGAGAACCCATTATCCGGTCAAAGTCCACGACCTGCAGATCAGGTATGGAGGCTTTCTAAGACTGGGTGAGGGTCCTCACCATCCTCTTTGCGAAGCCTTCAAGATCCGGCGGGTTAGGAGTCAGATCTGCATCAAAAGTAGTTCTTTGTGAGATAGGAGCAGCGTAGCTGGCATTCATTCGTTGCCGGCTGCTGACTGACCCTTTTGAAGAATCAACCTTGGTCTTGATTCTCATAAAATCAAGTAGCCAAGGTATCTCAGTTTGTTCCTTACCGTGAATTTCCGGATGGGTCTCCGGCTTGTTCTCCTCCCCAGTGGTTGTCGCACCGCCTGCAACCTTAGGTGTCTTGCCACTCTTCAAAGCCGTTGAGGCTTCCGGTGCTTTCTGCTATTATGAGCTTTCACTCAGTTTCTTCAGAACAGCAGGGGATTTGCCCCCAGTCGTTGGACGACCAGATTGGGCAGAACTTTGCTTCTGGGGGGATCCTTCCATGCGGCCTTGGCAGCCGAAGCCTTCTCCAGGTCATATCCCTGCCTTTTGAGAAGCTTGGAGAATGATCGAGGGATTCTCTTGGCGAACTCCAGAGAAAGAAGAAAATATAAGTATACCCAACTGGTATAAATAAAAAAATATAATAATAATATATTTGCAAACATTAAGTCAGGCGGTCTTACCCCGCCTTTCTTTTTGTCCTTTGCCTCGACGGCTGCCTTTTTGGCAAGTGCCGCCTCCTTGCGCAGTTGCGCCGCTGATTTAGAAGGAGTCTTGTCTTGGTTAACCATCTTCAGGGCTTCTTCTGCAAAAACAAGAATTTCAAGTTAGAAATAATTAAGGAAAGTTTGCTATAAAAAGAAAACAACAATTATTCCGGGTGAGAAGTATTCTACCCCTGGGAAACATTGTGCTCAGTCCGCAGGCGGACAGGAAGCATTCATCTTTGAAGAAATCCGGATGAGGGATCGAGTTCTTAGGAACAATAATGTGAGTCCCATCCCCCATGGGCTCAGTTGTGGTTTCCAAAAATCTCGGCTCCATGATTTGCTCACGGGATTTAGTAGATAGTGCCGGGAGATGGCATTTGCGTCCAAGAAGAGCCGGCTCGCTGTTATACCGGCGCAGTGTCCTGTTGTGTCTTAGGGTGTAGGAGGAAATCAGATAAAACTTGTCCTTCCACCCAGACCATTTGGACACTTTGTCCAAAGTCATTAGATATTGGGGCCAGGTAGTCAAAGTATACCATGCCCCATGGCCGCCTGGAGCCTTGCTCAGGTAGTGCATATGAGCGAAAGTGGAAAAGCTTGGGTTCAAGTTTTGGAACTCGCAGGCGGCAATATAACTTAATATGTTCACCCACGAATTAGGGGTGAGCTGCCAAACCCCCAGATCATACCCCTTAAGGATTTTCCTTATCCCGGGGTGGAGGGGGAATCGCAGGCCGACTTCTATTACCGCCTCATAGCAGATGAAGTAGTCATCTGCATGATCAATGTCGTCCCCTAGGCCATTACAGCAACAGCCAGAGGGACAATAACTTCCCAACCCCTTCCAAAGGGATGTTTCTCCTTAACGGCCCTAAACCCGCTGTTAAGAAAGGCAATGTTGCTCGGCAACATCCGGGTTCTTTTAGGGTTGGGATTGTCAGCTACTTTGGGCGGCTGCTGATAGTCAGCCGCAAAATCTTCCTGGTCAGAGCCGGAGGACTCCGCTCTTGATCCTTGACCGGCCTCAGCGTCGCCGGCTTCATTGGAGGAGGCGGCTCCCTCGCCGTCTACCTCTCTCACTTTAGAGCTCCCTGATGTAGAGGGATCCTCTTCGTCGGATCCACTCTCCTCCCAATCCCTCTGATCCCCACCCGGGAAAACCTCATCAGCTGGCACTCTCATGGTGCGCCGGCTTTTAGACCGCCTGGCCGTTTGTTTCGTTCAGGCCATTGTGTCCTGCATAGACACAGAGAGGGAGGAATTCAGAGATGAGCATATTGGTTCCGACAGTCCAGAAGAGGCACCCGCTGTTCTAGACTCAGCCGTTCCTTGGGATCGGCTGAGTGTCCTAGGCAGTGCCGAGTGCGTGGATTGGTAACTCATTTATATTTTCTATTTTCTAAAGAAAGCCGGGCATATAGGCGGAAAAAATGGTATGTAAATTGAAAGGGAGGAAAGCTAAAATGGTACAGGCGGTTACCTTTCTTTGACTCTGAAAAATCTAAAAACCGCTACAACCGGTGAACCGGGTGATGAACTGCTAGAACTCGGAAGCTTGAAACTTGCTGATTATGCAGGCGGGGTCAGAGAAAATTCTCTCTAGAATCTCTCTTTTTCTCTCTCTAAAAAGTCAATGTGAGCGTAATGTGTGAAAAGGAGGGGGGTAACTTTCTATTTATAGAAAGTGAAAGTGGGGGGAAATTTTTGATTTCAAATTCTAAAATTTACCCGTTACTGTTCACCTATGAGAGGTGGACACGTGTCACAGGCCCCACGTGATACGCACGTGCGACCTGTGAGGGGCAAATGTTTAGGGTAAAAATTACCCTAGACAGGTGTCCCAATAAGAGAAGGCCACGTGTCGAGCTCAGGATGGCCCATGTGGCTCAACATCCTCTTGACACTTGGCGCCCTCAGATATGCCTCTTAAATGGCGGCCTTCAAGGGCCCACTAAAGTCTAGGTCAAATGACCTAGATAGGGGCACATTCGCCAACGACCGTATAAATAGGGAGATATTCCCCCCATTTTGGGGACACATTGAATCATTTATTAGACACTTATTCTCTTACATCAGATAAAGACCTGAGCTTGGAATCCGAGCAGATACCCACCTAAATTTCCGTTCTCTCTATTCCGTTTCAAGTTACTAACTTGTGCGTCGGAGGCGGAGCACCACCCAACTGGTGTCTCCGTTTGTTTTGCAGGTACAGCTCACAGCGGATCAGTCTTCGTGTTGTAACTCTCCCAAGGGACAAAAACACCCAAAACAAGAGTCATTTTATTTGCTTTCCTTTCTTTTTGTTTTGTTTTTTCAATCCACATGTCATTTCTATTTGTGTGTTTAGCTTTGTTGTATTCAAAGAGATATGGCAAGACAAGAGGATGACCTTCTTTTTAAGGAGTTTGGAAATTCGGAAATCTATGAGGTCACGAGTGGTATACTTCTCCTGACCACCGAGACTAATTTCACAATCCATCCACAATATGCTAGAATGGTGAAAATTGAGCAATTTTCCGGAGGGGTAAGTGAAGACCCCATTGAGCATTTAGACCGATTCCTTGAGTTGTGTGTAATAATGAAAACAAATGAAGTGAGCCTAGAATACATTTCTATGCATGTCTTTTGGCAATATCTCACCGGAAGAGCAAAGAAATGGGTCAAGCTTTTGAAGCCCAACTTTCTCACCACATGGAAGGAAGTTACGAAGGCCTTTCTCAAGAGTTTCATTTCCGATGAGCAAACCGCAAAAATGTGGAGGAATATAGCTTTCTTTGAGCAAGAACTGGATGAAAATCTTAGGGAAGCATGGGAAAGGTTTAAGTATTTGATTAGAGCATGTCCTCGTCATGAATTCAACCATAATTTGCTCATGAGATTCTTTTATGATGGCTTGGAGCCAATGTCAAGGACCAATCTAGATGCGGGTGCCGGTGGCCAATTGATTAAGATCCTTCAAAGCCAAGTTGAAGCTAAAATTGAAGAAGTGGCTACTAGCTATTCTTGGGGAGGCCAAAGATGGTCCCAAGGGAAGCAAGAAGATCTTTATGAGTTGGAGAAATTCGGCCAACTTAAGCACATAGTTGAGTTCTTGAATGAAGGTCTTTCCAAGTTGAACTTAAGTGTTGGTTTGTGTTCAAAACCTTCACAAATCTTTAATTTCTCATGTGCTCATTGTGGTGGGACGAATCATGATGCATCCTATTGTAGAGAGTTCAATCTCAAGCATGGTGAAGTTTTTACTTTGGGGGAAAAAGAGTTTGTAACCCAAGCTCAATCCCAACATCTTCAACAACCTCCAAGGCAAGAAAACTCCTACCCTCAAGATGAACCTCTCTTCAATCCACCAACCCAAAACTTTTCCTACCTTTAATTCTCAAGATCAAAATCATTACCTATGTCCTCAAGCATATGAAGAAAAATCCCCACTCGACCACACACAAACTCAAATTCTTCAACAACGTCAAATTATCACTCCACAATTCCAAGAGAGCAAATCTCACAATGAAGTTGTTGATTCCCAACTAGCCAAAATTTCTTCTACCCATTTAACCACAAAACTCCCCTTACAATCATCTACTAACCCTTCACATACTTATCAACCCGAAACTTGCAAGGACGATAAGGTTGAAGATGATGTGGTTGAGAAGAAGGTTCAAGAACAAAATTAGGAGCCATTTGATTTTTGTGAACCAACAAGTATGAAGGCCCAGTTCCCTTTCCTTGTAGGCTAGTTGAGAATGTTGTTTTGAAGAGCCCTATGGCGGTGAGCGTATGTAGAGTTGATGTGGTCGATAGTGTGATGGCTAATGAGAGCTTACCACCATGTGATGATAAGATGACAATGAGGTATGATGACTTCCTTGAAATTCCCGCTTGGTTTGAAGGCTCTCTTGAGGATGGTGAGGTTGCCCTTCCTAATATTTGAGGATTCCAAGATTGATCCCCCTTTTAGAAGGAAAATAAAGAAGAGAGAAAATAGAAGAAGAAACTACAAGAAGAAGAGAAAGAGAAAAGATGAGCCACCTTTGGCTCTTGATTCATTCCCTCCTTTCCCTTATGGTGATGTGAGACCTCAAGGAGTGTTAGTTTGCAAGCTTGGGGGCATCTATGATTCAATCCTCAAGTTGATGAGGGTGATGTTCTTTAATCCAACTTGAATAAGGTGAAGGGTCAAGCTAGAGACCATAAACAAGCGCTTCCCGGGAGGCAACCCGAAGGATTTCTAACCCTTTTTCTCCCCCTCCTTTATTTTTCTTTTTGTTTTTATTTCTTTGTTCTCTTTTAATGTTTTCTTTTGTGTCTTTCCTTTTCTTGTAGGTTGCTTTTTGGAAGTTTCGAGCGGAGTGACATTTGGCGAACTCTATTTTATGCTCATTTATTCTTTTAAGCCAACCTCCTGGTGAGACCTTTCTTATTTTTATTCTTTTACTTTTTCTTTTAGTGCTTAGCTTAGGATTATTTTAGGAATAATTTGAATGGTTCGAGGTTGTTTGCATTGGTTCTATGGAACCTGGGATCGTTGATGTTGCTATCGAACCATCAATTGTTTGACGATTGGGACTTATTTCGATTATATGCCTCGTTTGTGAACCATTTTGATTTCTTCCTCTTTCTTTTGTTTTGTTTTCCTTTTTTTTGTGCCAAACATGACTATGTCAAGATGAAATGAATTTGTTTTGGGATTCGCTCATGCATTTGGAATTGATTGCTTTGATAATCTGCCATAAAATGTTTTTCTTGCTAATTGATGATGGCCTACACGGTTTGAGAGTGCTTGTGGTTGAGATAAACTAAGGTCGAAAGGTTAAGAACTATTGAGGACGTTTAAACCCTTAGTTCACCTGATAGTGGTAAGATGGTGTTTCTCTCTATAGTGGATATGAAGCTCTTTAGTTAGTATTCGCTTACTTCCTATCCCTTGTGAGGTTTAAATTGTTCAAGCCTTCATCAATTTTGTTGAGCGGCATTTAGCTTCCTTGACTATGTGTATCTTAATCCTTGTGTTGTCCTCTAACTCCCAAGATCGTGACCAAGCATCTCTAGGGGAGGAAAAGGGCACCCTTTTCTCATTTTTCTTTATCTTCTTTTAGTTTTGTTACATATTTTGTTTTTATTTTGTATTTTCTCCTCTTGCTAACCCTTTTTGCCTATTCGCCTTCTTCATTATGATCCGCATTACATGCCTTATTACCTTTCGTTTCTCTAACCCTTAGTTTTGTGAAGCATTTTGGTTTGAGAATTTGTTTTGTGTTGTAATGAAAATGAGAAAGTATTATGCTCTTTTTACCAAGCAAGAAAGTAAATTGTATATATTGTGTGTAATAAAGCAAATGCATCCCAGAAAATCCGTCCTTAGTTAAAAAGGCAAGGATATCAAATAAGAGTTAAAAAAAAGAGAAGAAAGAGAAAAAGTAGGTTTCGTTTTCTTCCCTAAGTTAAGCATTGAAGACAATGCTTGGTTCAAGCTTGGGGGGGGGGGAGCGTTACTTCGTTTTCTTTTTTATGGAATGTTTGTGTTGAGTAAGCTTAGGGGAGATGTCATTATTGGTATTTTTGTTTGATTTTTTTGTGATTTATTGAGTTTGTTTTTGAGGTTTGATCACCCTTTTGCTTCACTTCGGAAATGTCACCAAAATTTTCAAATTTTTACCCCGCCTTAACCCTTTGCCTTACTTTACAACCCTAGTAAAAACCCTTAGACTTTAGAGGGGTGAAGTCAAATTCCGGTGGAGGGAGATAGATTTCAACCTTATGGAGATAGATTTCATCCCACTAATTCCGCAAATTAAATCTTTTTCCGGTTCCTTCGTGGAATCATGAGGAGCTAACTAGGGGGTGATTTGAATCTAGTGGATAGAACGTGGACCGTCTTAGATGGGGCTAGGGCGGAGAATGAATTCTCTAGTTCTCTATGCTTAGCTTAGGTTTATCTCTTTCAACCATGAGCGTCTTAGAACGTGTTTTCCCTTATTGTATTAAGAAAGGTGAGTATTCTTTGGTGCATGTCTCTTATTTTTAGGTCCAAATGGAGTATTTTTCGCCTTCAAGCTTGATTTGTTTTCCTAAACCTTGCTATGTTATGTTGGTCATGGTTGTGTTTGTTTTTAATTTTTTTTGTGTTTGCTTTTATTTTTCTTTTTGTTTTGCCTTGGTTTTTGTCTAGAGTTGTGGGTTAAGCTCTTAGGAAAACCTCAGAAGAACATACTTGTCCTCTAGGGCGATCTAGGAGTTTAAAGGGCTTGTCTTTAGTTGCTAAAATTGACCGTGATTCCTTTGAAAATGAGTTAGTGTTCATTCTTATCTCCTTTAGTGTCTTAGATTTGTGTGGATAATTCACTCTCCTTCTCTCGTGTTTCATGTTAATTTGCTAGAGGACGAGCAAAAGTTTAGCTTGGGGGAGTTTTATAAGTGACTTGAATGTCACTTTTAGGGTACTTTTATGCTTAATTTCCGGTTTAGTTTCTAATAATTTCCCTAGTTTTACGCTTCATTTCTCTCTTTTTCTTATTTTCCTTATTTGATCTTTATTTTATGTATTTCAGCAGTTTTTAACAGGTTTTAGCTTATTTTCTTAATTTATTTAAGTTTACTTATTTTCTATGTTTATATTTTAAGTTTTTAGTTCTTGTTATATAATAGTAAAAGAAAATATGATGTGTGACATTTATGTCACTCTTAGGAAATAGTTGATGAGTGACATTTATGTCACTCTTAGGAAAGTAGTTGATGAGTGACATTTATGTCACGCTTAGGGTAGTGTTTATGCTTAGTTTTAGCTTGTCTTGAACTGTTTTGTAGTTATTTTGTTCAAATAATGTGTTCATACATGTCTCGATGTGTTTTGGATGAGATCGCGTGTATGCTTAAAGGCTTCCCTTTATTGCGTGTTTTCACCGTTGCCTTTACCTTATTACTTTCCTTGGTTCTTGTGCTTAGGTATTTGAATTCTTGGATTGCAAAGAAGAGGACAAGTAAGCACGAGAGTAGAATCAAAGAAGCAAGGTGCGAGGAAGCGCAAAATGTACGCGAGAGCGCGGCCGTAGTGCACAGGCGCGTAGCCCTGCCAGAACCTGCGCAGAAGGATGTAAATTTCAGAATCGAGGCAGAGAGATTTGCGCGGGTTGTGTGCGAACTATGCGCGGGCGCACACTCCCTTGCGCGGGCCCACACCTAAGGCGCGCGGGCGCAGAACTCAGCCAGCAAGCCCCAACCCACTAAGGCGCGGGCGCGCAGCTGCCTTGCCTGGGTGCACACTCTATAGCGCGGGCGCAAAGATGTCGTGCGCGGGCGCACATTGAGCCCTGTTCAGCATTTTTTCGCGTATCTATTTATATTATTAGATCTTTTTCTCTATTTTTAGGAGAGTTCTCTCTCTTAAGGTTAGATTAGATAATTTTTAGAGAGAGAAAGTAGATTATTGCTTAATTTTCTTCCAAGTATTCAACTTTTGGTCAAGTTTAATCATCAAGCAAGCAATTCCTTCAAGTGTTCATCTTTCATTTATCCTTTCTTTAGTAATCTCTAATCCTTTCCTTTAGCTTTATTTATTTGCATTTATTTTTGTTTATTTTTGTTAATCTTATTAGTTCATCTAGTTTTTATTGATTTTAATGATGTTTTGTATTGAGTTTCTTGAGTTTATTTCTAGTTTTGATATAATGTTTAATCTCCCTTCTCTAGGCTAAACCCTTAGCTAGGGAAAGGGGGTGGAAGATATGAGTTGATATTGGATGAATGATGATGGTTAGATTGAACTTATGCCATAAATTTATGAAAGACATGATTTTTAATAGCTTGAGATTATTGTTGCACTCTATTTGATGTTTTCTAGTTTAAATGCATGAAAGTGATTTGAACTAGATTAAGATAGTTTCTACTTTAATGACTGCATGAGAATGAGTTATTAAAGTGTAGTTTTTATGGATTGTGCTTCATTATTCTCTTGATTTGATTGTAACTAATAGGATGCATGAGAATGATCCTTATTAGTGTAGACCTCTTTCATTGATTTGCCTAGACTATTGCATGAGAATGAAATGTTTAGGTAGAATCATGTGCTCTTTGGCATGTGTTTCATGATAATCATCATTATTCCCCTCTTTCTAATCATATTGGACACCCCCGTATCCCTAGTGTCGTCTCTCTTGATTTTAATCATCATTATCTTTGCTTATTTGTAGTTTTAGTGTTCTTACTTATCAAAACCAACAAAAAACAATTCCCTTTTTACTCTTGCATTAGTGATTATAGATGTTGAATTAGTGTGCTTCCCTTGTGGTTCGACCCTTTACTTGCCACTAACTAGTTTGGTGTAAGTTTAGGTATTATAAATTATTAATTTGATTAGGGTAGTAGCTTAACGACCTATCTTACCCTCGATCAGAACCCCCTAATTTCTTTTTCTGTTTGAGGGGGAGGCATGTCAAAAATTTCCTTTATTTTAGAGGGATCGATCTTAATACCACATGTGCTTACTACGTATCCGAGTAATTTACCAGAAGTTACACCGAAGGTTCAATTCGGTGGATTCAATCGCATTTTGTATTCTTTTATGCGAGTGAAAAATTTGCGTAAATATTTTATATGTGCCATTCTATCTTTGGACTTTACTATCATAACATCTACATACACTTCTATTTCTTTATACTTCATATCGTGCAAGAGAGTCGTAGTCGTTCTTTGGTACGTAGCGCCTGCATTTTTTAAACCAAATGGCATGACTGTGTAGTAATATGTACCCCAAGAGGTAATAAAGCATGTCTTTTCTTCTTCTTCTTTTGCCATTTAAATTTGGTAGTAACCTGCGTATCCATCCTTAAAGGATAGCATCGCATGTTCATCTGTGTTATCTACCAATATGTCAATATGTTGTAGAGGAAATTCGTCTTTAGGGTTAGCCTTATTAAGGTCCCTAAAATCGACACACATGCGAACTCGTCCATCCTTTTTGGGGACTGGGACGATGTTCGCCACCCGTTCTGAGTAATTACATACGCGAATGAAACCAGCGCCCAATTATTTTTGTACTTCTTCTTATATTTTTAATGCAACATCGGGTTTCATTCGTCGAAGTTTTTGTTTTACTGGTTTTGAGGTAGGGTTCATGGGAATGGTATGTTATGCAATTTCCCTATCTATTCCGGGCATGTCCTTATATGACTAAGCGAACACGTCTTCGAATACTTTGAGCCCTTGATATGAGAGTCGATTGCTCCTCCGAATTTAGAGTTAAGCTAATTTTGACTTCTCTTTTGTTTTCAATTGTTCTTATATTGACTATTTCAATTTCTTCAATGATAGGGTTCTGTTGTTCTCGTTCATTCATTAGTTCAACCAATTTATTATTGACAAGGGTTGGAACTAGGTCGTCATCTAATTCTCCCTAAGTCAAACTAAATTTTTAAATGCTTAACAAACCTTATACGAGTATAGAGGCAAGCGAAGAGTGGAACCCAAAAGAATGAATCAAAGCCATGTTATAATCTAATGTTAAACTAAATCGAAGAATTGTCAATGGTTTAGTATGGTAACTAGGATAACAAGAATCGAGAATTCAATCAAATTACTAAACACTAGGGATATAGGTTCCACATGAAAGCTTAATAATCATGCTAATTGATAGATCACCCAATTGATTCAAACATTGCAAGGTACAAACAATAGTTGCAATCAAAGGAATTCAAAGGTTACCTCTGATAAACCAAACTAAGGTTGATTAGGGGATTTTGCTCCCACCAATCGGAATGCGCCACGTCGGCCAATCAGGTCCTGCCAAGTGTCCCCCAGATGGAACTGTCAGGGCATGCCACGTGGCACACGCTTATTCGTCCACCTTGGACCTGTTATGTCATGACACATGGCATACTCCATGCCCAATGGAGAAATCGGCCACCCAGGCCCAACTACCGAGGGAAGCCCAATCAGCCCTAGGTTAACCTAAACCTAGGATTGGCACGTTTCCCAAGGTTATAAATACCTCCCTTAATCCTCATTAAGGGGGGATTACGGAAAAAACACATTGATTACACACAGAGTTACAGGCTGATTACGCTAAAAACTCACATTAAACACTCTCACCTAGAGAGACTCAATCACTTTAATTTCCGCATTAATTACTCCTTAATCAAGTACTAACTTGACCGTTGGAGGCGGAGCTCCCACCACCAGGAGTCTCCGTTGTTTTGCAGGTACAGGCGTCCGGTTCCAGTCTCGGAATTGTAACTCTCCGCAGGACATCAGAAAACCCCGAAACATTTGGCGCCGTCTGTGGGGAGAGTACTTCTGAGATGGCATCCAAGTCTGTACCGACTCCTGAAGAGAGGCGTCCCCTAGACGACCCTCAAGTACAGTCGGACCACGATACTGAGGATGAACTTGAAGTTGAAGCTCACACAGCTTCAGATGGGACCCTAAGGGCCCGACGTACCCGTCATACCGAAAGGAGGGAACGGGAACATCTTCATACAGGAAGCAAGCCAGCAGGCGCACCGCCTTTTCGGCAACAGCCGACTGATGGGTCTGCTCCCATCACAAGGAACGAACTCATGACCTTCATGAGGGACTTCAAGGGAGAGATTCAAGAGTTGATCAACAAGAAGCCGCCTGCTCTGGTCAAGGAGCAGTCGGCTAAGAAACCCTCCACTTCACTGAAGAGGAAGCCAGTTCAAGGGCGAGAGGCGACTCCTCATCCTAAATCTAGGAAGCGGGAGCCACCTGCCCTTGATTTCACAAAATTCCGTTTTCCTAAAGGAAATAGGAAACCTGTTCGTCATATTCAGGCGGACGGGTCGAAGCAAACATTCACAGACGCTCGGCTACTGCTAGAGCAGAAGAAGAGTGACCGATTGTCAGAGTCGGCCTCTACTTCAAACTTCCAAGACAGTCTGCGAAATGCCTCAATGAGGCATACGCAGTCGTATCATGAGAGTCAGTCAGGCGGTACCTCCCGTCAGTCCGGCTTTCATAGTGACCAGGCGGTACCAAACTTACCGTTTGTGCCGCAACAACAATATTTTTTGCAGCCACCTCCGTTTGGTGGACATGCAGCAAAAACGTCCAACCTATGGACTGTCAGCTACGGTTGCTTAGACTTGGTGAACAGCCGTCGGCCTTCTCTAAGAAAATTACTGAAGCCGCTCAGCCGGCCAAAGTGAAAAATGTATTAGTAGGCGCCTATGACGGCACTACTAACCCAGAAGACCATCTTATGGCCTTCACCAACCTGATGTACCCAGGGGTTGGATGATCCCACCTGGTGCAAGTGTTTCCCAGCGACTCTCAAAGGAATCGCACAACAATGGTTCGGCAACTTGCCGACTGGTTGTGTAAATAACTTCAGGACGCTTGCTTACTTATTCACCTCCAACTTCGCCATGAACATCCCTGCGAAGAAGACGACCCTTGATTTAGGAACAATTCAGCAGGGCGAGAAGGAGGGTCTTCGTTCTTACATCAGGCGGTTTAACCTGATGAGAATACAAATTCAAGGGTTACCGGATGAGGTAGCCTATACTGACTTTTTCAGAGGTCTCAAGGACGGGTCGACCTTCAAATTTGACTTGGTCCGAAAGAGGGTGGCGACTCTTCAAGAGGCATTGATTGAAGCGGAAGCCTATATACAGGCGACTGATCTTTGTAGTACGGGAAAACAGTCGGACGGTAAAAGGTCCGACAAAAGAGAAGGACGACAGAAACAGTCGTCCAACAAAGACGAGAAAAGAAAAGAGGTCTGGGCGGCTGATTCCTCTAAACAGCCGGCCCAGAAAAAGAAAAAAGAATTCAAACCATACTCCCCAAAGTATGCGTTTAACAAGGATAACCAGTTTATCCTAAAAGAAATCAAGGGACGGATCTCAATTGAGAAGCCGGTCCCCATGAAGGGTTCTGCAAACAACCGGAACCAAGATAAATTCTCCCTTATCATGAAGATGTTGGTCATCACACCAATGATTGCATCAGTCTCATGCGGTATTTGGACCGCCTGGCTGAACAAGGTGATCTTGACACTTATGTCAAGAAATCTACGGGGAACACTTCCTCAAAAAAGCAGTCGGCCAAAAAGAATCAACAGGCCGACAGCTCTGATACTGATGATGCAGTCGTCTACACCATTGCAGGCGGCTTCTCAGGAGGCGGCCCCACTATTAGGGGCAACAAAGACAATATCACGCGGTTAGATGTAAATTCCGTTCACCAAGAACGGCCGTCCAAATATTCATTTCCTGAGATTGTCATCACTGAAGAAGATCTAGGAGGGGTAATAGGGCCGCATGACGACCCTATCGTTATTGAATGTAAAGTGGCCAACCAGAGAGTTGGCCGAATCCTCATAGATACCGGAAGCTCCTCAGATCTCATCAGTAGCAAATGTTTGTCGAAACTAAAATATCAGACTGATTGCATACATCCGGCCTCCCACCCTTTAGTAGGGTTTGGAGGAGGAGTCGTCCACCCACTGGGACGAGTGGATTTACCCATCCGCCTGGGCGAAAAAGGGGAAGGACGACACATGGTAGTCCGGTTCCTGGTAGTAGAAGAACTCTCGGCCTACAACATGATTCTGGGTCGACCAACCCCGAATAATTCCAAGGCTGTTATAATCCCATCTCTTATGTTGCTCAAGTTTGAGAGGGATAACGGAACACTCGGCTCCCTAAGGGGAGATCAGAGGATGGCCCGAGAGTGCTATCTCTCGGATGTCAAGCCCACTGTTATGGCCACTAGGTCGACTGGTGGGAAAACAGACCTTGACAAAGTCAAGGAGAGTGCGCCTGTTCAAGAAGCAGGCGGCAAGAAGAGAAAGGCATCCCAGACAGGGGCCGCAAGAAAAGAAAGAAAATAGCAATCATTGGCAGAGGAGCGGTCGGATGAGTTCCGCCCTCAGCCGGCTGGTGAGCATACGGACCTGATCTTAGACGACTCACGTCCTGATCGAACAGTCAAAGTTGGGACGACTGCTCTGAGAGACCTTGGTGACGACTTTCACAAACTATTGAAAGAATGCAAGGACATCTTTGCATTCGAAGTCCATGAAATGCCAGGCATTAGTCCTGATCTGGCGGTACATAAACTGGCCGTGGATCCGAAAAAGAAGCCAGTACGGCAGAAGAAGCGGAACCTTGGCGAAGAAAGAAGTCAGGCGGCAGCCGCCGAAGTTAAAAAATTACTTGATGCAGGGTTCATTCGGCAATGTTACTTCCCAGACTGGGTTGCAAATGTGGTGCTTGTTAAAAAGCCGAATGGCACCTGGCGAATGTGTGTAGACTACATAGACTTAAACAAGGCGTGCCCCAAAGACAGTTACCCTCTGCCTAAAATTGATAACCTGGTCGACTCAACAGCCGGCCATGCTTTGATGAGCTTTATGGACGCCTACTCTGGTTTCCATCAAATTCCTTTATGGAAGAAAGATCAGGAGAAGACGACCTTCGTCACTGATCAGGGGTTATACTGTTACACGGTCATGCCGTTTGGTCTTAAGAATGCCCCGGCTACCTTCCAGCGAATGATAAACACTGTGTTCTTTGATCAGATTGGGAGAAACGTCGAGGCATACATTGATGATATGATTGTCAAAACTAAACTTCAGAAAGATCATCTGTCGGACCTCCGAGAAACTTTCGCCACACTCAGGCGGCACCATGTCATGCTCAATCCCAAGAAATGTGTATTTGGGGTTGAGTCTGGGAAATTTCTCGGATTTCTTATCAATCAGAGAGGAATAGAGGCGAACCCTGAGAAGGTGCAGGCAGTCATTGACATGCAGTCGCCTCGTACCATCCGAGAGGTTCAGAAGTTAACAGGTTGTCTGGCGGCCTTGGGAAGATTTCTAAGCCGATCAGGCGACAAATGCCTATACTTTTTCCAGGCAATTAAGAAGAAGGCAAGGTTTGAATGGGGGCCGGATGCTAAGGCCGCCTTCCAGAAATTGAAAGTTCACTTGCATTCCTTGCCGAGGCTGGTCAGCCCTTTGCCCAAAGAAGTACTCTACAAGTACCTGGCCGTCTCTGATCATGCGTTAAGCGCTGTTCTCCTTGCTGAAAGAGACGGCTGTCAGCTCCCGGTCTACTTTGTTAGTCATGTACTAAAAAATGCCGAGTTGAGGTATCCCCTAGTGGAGAAATTTGGTCTTGCACTCTTCATGGCTGTTAAAAAATTAAAGCCCTACTTTTTGGCACATGCAGTCGTCGTGTATACAGACCAACCTATCAAGCGGCCACTGACCATCATGGAGTCGTCAGGCCAAATGATCAAATGGGCCATAGAAATACAGAGCCTCAAAGTTACTTTCGAGCCTAGAAAAGCAGTGAAGGGGCAAGCCTTTGCTGACTTTATTGTTGAGATGACTCGTCCTCCTGACTCTCAAGTTCCAGACCAAGTCTGGAAGGTATATGTGGACGGAAGCTCTACTTCAAATGGTTGTGGAGCAGGCGTCATATGTCAGTCGCCAAAGGGCGACAGGTACGAGTATGTTTTACGCTTCAGTTTTCAGGCCTCAAACAATGAGGCAGAATATGAAGCTTTACTAGCCGGGATCCGCATGTGCAAGGCGGCAGGGGCAAGAAAAATAGACGCCTGTTCCGATTCACAATTGATAGTGAGTCAGTACAATGGCGAATACGAAGCAACCCATCCGGCAATGATCAAGTATTTACAGGCGGTCCGACAAGCAGTCGGCTCCCTTGAGGATTTCCATCTGATCCAAGTGCCGAGATCAGAAAACAACCAGGCGGATGCACTGTCAAAATTAGCATCATCCGCCTCCTCTGATACTCCTCGAACTGTTTTTTGGGAAGTAATGGAGAAGAAAAGCATCGAGGAAGACCCTATTGGAATCCTAGACAGAAGCTCAACCTGGATGAATTCAATCAGGGCATATCTGACAAACGGTACACTGCCGGATGATCATCAACAGGCGGCAGCACTGAAAAAACGAGCCACCAGTTTTGAAATAATAAAGGGAGAACTTCACAAAAAGGGGTACCTTCAACCCTTCTTAAAGTGTGTTACTCCAGAAAAGGGACGAGAGATACTAGACGATCTTCACTCTGGTTACTGTGCTTCTCATATAGGCGGTAGGACGCTTGCTCAACGGGCAAGGCGGCAGGGCTACTTTTGGCCTACTTTAGAAGCAGATGCAATGGAGATGGTGAAAAAATGTGACAAGTGCCAAAGGTTTGGCAAACTAATTCACCGTCCGGCTACTGACCTCACTACCATTCATAGCCCACTACCGTTTGCTAAGTGGGGCATGGATATTCTGGGTCCATATACGCCTGCTACAGGCGGAAGGAGGTACATACTTGTTGTCGTCGACTACTTCACTAAATGGGAAGAGGCGGAGGCTGTAAAGGGAATCAAGACGAAGGATGTAATTTCATTCATTTGGAAAAATGTCATCACTCGGTTCGGGGTTCCCATGTCTATGGTTTTTGATAATGGTCCCCAATTTGAGACGCATGTTCTCAAAAGCTGGTTGGGTGACCAAGGAATTGCAAACTACTTTGCATCTGTCGGCCGTCCACAAGCAAACGGCCAGGTAGAAGCCTTTAATAAAATCATCTCAGACGGTCTCAAGAAAAAGATTGAACGAGCAGGCGGCCTATGGGCAGATGAATTACCACATGTTCTCTGGCCAATAGGACGACTGAAAAAGGGGCGACTGGAGAAACTCCATTCCTCCTAACTTATGGTGCGGAAGCTGTTCTTCTAATAGAACACTACGAGCCGACTCTTCGAGTAATGCTATATGACGAAGAGGCAAACTTCGAAGCCATGCGCCTGGCATTGGACTCACTTCCTGAAAGGAGGGGCAATGCTGTCTTGCGCCATGAAATTTACCGCCTGAGAATGACTAGATCATACAACAAAAAAGTACACAGGCGTCCACTCAAAGTGGGGGACTTTGTACTTAGAAAAATGGAAGCAGTTGGTAGGGCTAATGGGTCTGGCAAACTAACTCCCAACTGGGAAGGACCCTACCGAATCTGTGAAGAGGTCAGGGACGGTACCTACCGTCTGGAAACACCAGACGGTCGACCGTTGCCTCGAACTTGGAATGTAGACAATCTTAAGAAATATTTCTTTTGAATGATGTAAATAGTCAAGAGCTACTTAATAAAAGTTTGCATACTTACTATTAAATTTTGTACTAAGAGGGGCACGCCTACTAACAAATAGTCGGCTACTCTCCATGTTTAATTTTTATTCTTACTTAAGAGGGGCATGCCGTCTGTACCTTTACAGTCGGCTACTCTCCATTGAGTTTTTCACTCTATCTTCAGAGGGGCATGCCGTCTGTACCTTTACAGACGGCTACTCTCCATTTTCTCACCATATGGGCATGCCGTCTGGACATATAGTCGGCTACTCTCCATAGAAGAGGGCCGACTGGTTCCAATCTTAGCTAAAAAGATTAGGGCCTGGCCGACCCTGTGAATAACAGGCGACTACCCTCCTTTTACTTAGCACCTACGTTCACCAAGAACTTACCAAGGCCACAGGCCGAATGATCAGACCAGGCGCCAAGCCAACTGATCCAATCTTCAAAACTAATACGACCTGTTCCAACATCATAGCAGGCGTCCGGCGGCATCCCTCCGGATGAAATTCGTCGCAGAGAACAGCTCCCTTTTGGGTGGAACATTGCTCTATAAACTAATTACACGGCACCTATACGACTATCACCAAGGGCAACCACGTAGCCGTTTTTGAGACAAGGATAACTCTATCACTAACCAAACTAGTGGTAGCAGTTGACATCTGAGTCAGATGACCGCCTGTATTACTTGGGATAAATGCAGGGGGTACCTCTTGAGTTAATAGCCAACAAACATTGGCGAATCAAGGGGTCTAGCCGGCCTCCGCCGCCTGGTACCTCTACTACTCAAGCAAGAGTGACGGCGACTGAGTAACACCAACGTTAACTCATAGTCACTCCCTCAAACTTTGTATGGAACTTAAAAGGTTTGAGTAGACCGCCTGTTTTTTAGCAAACAGCGGCACTCAAACCCCTATTCCTACTAGGTAACCTCTTGAGTTATTAGCCAACAAACATTGGCGAATCAAGGGGATCAGCCGGCCTACGCCGCCTGGTACCTCTACCACTCAATCTAGAGTGTGACGGAGACTAAGTAACTCCTATGTTAACTTATGGTCACCCCCTCAAACTTAGTATGGAGCCTAAAAGGTATGAGTCGTCCGCCTGTTTTTAGCAAACAGAGGCTCTCAACCACTACTCCTGCTAGGTTAACAACTTATGAGTTAAAAGCCAACAAACATTGGCGAATAAAGGGGAACAACCGGTACCCACCGCTTGATACCTCTACTAAGTTCCTTGGCAACTAAGTAACAATCATGTTCACTTGGTCAAACCCCTTTCCTACTTGGTTAAATTTACAAATGACAGGACCGCTTGCCTAAAAAGGATCCAGTCTTTAAAATAGTTCGAATACCGATTGGATAAATAGCCGACTGATCGTCTATCCTAGAAACAGACAACCAGTCGTCCAGGGGCATAGGCGGCGTGACTAACTATCCGTACCTGTCTGCAACTATCGGCCATGTAAAACAGTCCGTCTAGTGAACAATTGGATATTAGAATATTCAATACTCAGACAAATTTGAAGCAAAACAAAAATTCATTAAAAAGAAGCCGGTCATTAAAGACCGGCAAAATATTCAAAGCCCCGGCCCCCTGGCCGGGTAAATACAAAACAAACGGCACGCAAGCCGTGGAAAGAATACATAAAGCTTAAGAAGGGGGCAGATCTTCAATATTAGCAGCTTCCGCCTGGTCAGCACTCTTCTTGCTGGACTCGGCTTCAGCTGCATCCTTTTTTGATGCATTACCCCCAAGCGGCATAAGCGCCACTACCGGCTCCTCCTCCTCCAACGCCTCTTCCTCAGCAGCCGCCAGGATCTCTTGATTATATGCATCAGAACACTGGCGGTATGTTTTTTCCCATGAGGCAAATTCGGCATTGGGGAAGAGGCGGCCCCAAGTCATGCGCTGGATTTGAGCGGAGTCTTCCATCATCTCCCGGACCAGCTCTTTCTTCTCTTGCTCGGCCTTTTCCGAGAGCTCCTGAGTAAGACTCTTCTCCTGGGTCACCAGGCGTTCCTTTACGTTGGCCAAGGATTTCTCCAAGGCTTCGTATGAGTACATCTTGAGGCGAAGAGGTTTCAGCTCGGCCTTGAGATTGGTGATGGTCGCCTCCAGCTCGCCATTCCTCTTCTGGGCCGCCTCTAACTGAGCCTGAACAGCGGCGGTAGCCTGCGCCTGATAATAAAGAATATCAATGGTCAGAACTTCATTTTGGGCAATTTGAAACATTGCCTTATCACAGTCAGAGGCGGCCATAGCTTTTGCAGCCTTTACCTCTTTGTTCTTCCGGTCAAGCGGCTTGCGAAGGCCGTTCACTCGGAGCAGGGCCTAAGTACAAAGAAACAGGCGTCAGTTTCCAAACAAAAAGAAAACAGGCGTCCTGGAATTCTAATACTCAAAAATATGCTAAGTATACCTCAGCAAGGACCCCTGCAATCCCGTCTAGGTCAAGGGTGCCGACACCCCTGACCGCCTCCCTTTCAGCTGGAGGAACGGCCCTGATCATACACTTGGCCACCTCTACCAAGTCAGGCTCCTGAGGGCCGGCTGCATCAAGCATAAACAAACGGATTAGACCTAGTAAAAAACGGAGCAAGTCTAAAATTTACAAGGGCAACTTCATACTTCTAGGCGGCCCAGTTGGAGTTTTAGAAGAAGTGGCCGGCTGTTTCTCAGCCGCCACATGTTTCCTGGCAGAACCAGGAAAGCTCGCAACATTCGTCCTCCGGGCCTTGGGGTCCGGCTGTTGGGAAGATGAAGCTCTCGGAGCACCCGTCTAAAAAAGAAGAAAAAAGTCAGTATATGTATAAACACAACTCCAAAGAGAGGGTGAAAGGTTCGGAGCTCACCAAGGGTGCCCCCTTCTTGGGGGAGTCGGTTGAAGCTTGTTGCATGATAGAGGCCCGCAACATGGCCGCCGCAGTCTTGGAGGCGGTAATTTTGCTCATGGCGTCAGCTGCAAAAACAAACATCAAAGTTAATTAAAGTCATAACAAGAAATGTATGGAACAACAGAGTATTCGACAGGTTGACTACCTCTTGAGCACCGACTGCTGAGGCCACAGGCGGCCAAAAAGTACTCGTCGTAGAGCCATTTGAAGCTCGGGACGCAGTGCAGGGGTACTTGCTCTCGTACCCCTGATATAGAGTCGACCCTCGACTCTACTTTAAAGAGTCCTTTATCAAGGATCTCTTTCTTAGCCTTGGGGGGAACAGGCGGCATGCTACGGCCGCCTGCAAGAAGGGGCGGATTCCTGTTCCACCTATTGAAGCGCTTGTTCAGCTTAGTGTCTGAACTCTAAATGATGAGGAAGGTGCTCCGCTAGTCCTTCCACTTGTTTGCTTTACCTCTCGTCATGAGGTAGCCCCTGTGGCTTGTCAATTGATACCAGCCGGTACCGCCTGCCTTAGGGGTCCGGCTGAGATAGTTCATATGGGCGAAAGCCTCGAAGCTCGGCTCCACCCCGTGCAGTTCGCACCCGGCCACAAAGCCGAGTACGTTGACCCAGGAGTTTGGGGCTAACTGCCATAACCCCAACTCATACCCATCCAAGATCCGCTGAACAACCGGATGTAATGGGAAGCGCAGCCCTGCCTTGATGGCCGCCTCGTAGCAGCCAAAGCAGGCGCTATCATAACTGGTACCAGCCGGCCAGACGACTGTGTCTTCTGGATCCGGCACAAACACTAAAAAGTCGGGGCCCATTGTGTGGTTTGCGATAAAGCTCTCCACTTTCTCTTGCATGACTGTGATCCGGCCCCGAGGTACCATGCAGTAGTAGGGGGTATTTTGCTCTCGGTAAGAGGCGGATGGCTCCGCCCAATTGTCCCCCTTCTCAACTGCGTGAGAAAGCCTCGCCTCTTGCAGGCGACTGTTTTTCTCTTCTGTGTCCAGAGAAGCATGGCCAGAAGAGCTTGACTCGAAATCGTCCTCTGACGAGTCCGAAGAGGACGACTCCTCCCCTCTCCCGGAGGGGCCCGCCTCATCTCCTTGAAAAGGAGCAGAATTGTTAACTGTAAAATGGGAAGGGGTCACTATGACTCCTCCCTCAGAATTGCCGGCTTTCAGGCCGCCTTGTTTCACTTCCACATCTGGCGCCTGGTCAGATGTTTCACTAATCGGCACCCTGTGGGAGGAGCCGTCTGAATTTGAGATCCTAGCAGTCTTTTTTGTTCTGGCCATCCTGCTCTGCAAAGACACATATACAGTCGGACTTTGTATAAAGGGCAAAGATGGGTCCGGAAAAGGGCAGGCGGCACTCCTAGTCCTAGATCAGCCGTCCCCGGTGACCGGCTGATCACTAACCTAGGTCGTGTCGTGTGCTTCCGTGGTGCCATTTCAAAAAAAAAAAAAAGAATAAAAAGAAAATTAAGAGTAAGAGAACCGACAGTTACCTGAACGAGTGACGGTTGATGAAGTTCTGAAAATCCTTTGCAGGCGGCTTGTCAGAACAGGCGGTAGGCAGAAAAGGTCCAAAATGTCAGAGCAAGTTCAGGGGTCCGAATGTTCTCAAAAAGTTCTCAAGTGTGAAAATGACTCAAGACAACTCTCCCTTATATAGGCGAAGTGAGAAGGCGAAGGGTCACTTTCAGAATTCAAAATTTGGGCGGGAAAATCTCTCGGCCTTTCGCCGACTGACACCTGTAGCAGGCCGTCGCCTGTTACAGTGCGGCACCTGTCACAGGTAACACGTGACCAGTCACGTGCCACCTGTGAGGGGAAAATGATTAGGGGATTTTGCTCCCACCAATCGAAATGCGCCACGTCGGCCAATCAGGTCCTGCCAAGTGTCCCCCAGATGGAACTATCAGGGCATGCCACGTGGCACACGCTTATTCGTCCACCTTGGACCTGTTATGTCATGACACGTGGCATACTCCATGCCTAATGGAGAAATCGGCCACCCAGGCCCAACTACCGAGGGAAGCCCAATCAGCCCTAGGTTAACCTAAACCTAGGATTGGCACGTTTCCCAAGGTTATAAATACCTCCCTTAATCCTCATTAAGGGGGGATTACGGAAAAAACACATTGATTACACACAGAGTTACAGGCTGATTACGCTAAAAACTCACATTAAACACTCTCACCTAGAGAGACTCAATCACTTTAATTTCCGCATTAATTACTCCTTAATCAAGTACTAACTTGATCGTTGGAGGCGGAGCTCCCACCACCAGGAGTCTCCGTTGTTTTGCAGGTACAGGCGTCCGGTTCCAGTCTCGGAATTGTAACTCTCCCGTAGGACATCAGAAAACCCCGAAACAAGGGTTCATTATGAATGATTAACAAGAAGAATCACAATCAAATTCAATCAATTAAAGCAATTCCCAAACCAATTGTTCGTGTCATTGGAATTTGCAATGCAATCTAGATTAATCTTATAGGTTGATCACTCCTAGTCTAATTAATCACATGCACAACTATGTCAACCAATTTAATTGTAGCAATCAATCAATCAAGGATCATCAACTAGCAATAATCATCCATCAAGAATGCTTCCCCTTCTCTAGGATCAAGCATGCTTCCCCTTCTCTAGGATCAACAAAGTTTCTACAGATTGACCAGGATGTTCAATCAAGAAATTTTTGATTCACTAGTGCGGAGATGTTTATGAAATGAGAGGCAGACTTTTCTCTAGGATCAATAATCGGGGGAAGCTCATCTAGCATGGTCTTGTAATCATCACTAATGCAAAGAACTAGGATAGAAACCATCCTACCCAATTGGATGCACCCATATAGGCAAACTCCATCACGAATATGCAACAATCGAGAGATCAAATGCTCCGTAAAATCCACCGACTCAATCTCAAAGTCATTTTGGTCAGCTATCCACAACCAACAATGCTCCTCATAGGAGATAGCTCCCAAATAGTTATTGGAGCAAAGAGCGTATGTGAGGATTCAGTTGGAATACCGCATAGCCGGATGAATCATGGAAGCGGACTTTGAAGTCTGAGGGTCATACTTTCCTTCCTGCGAGATACTCTTCCACCAACATTGCTCATCATATCCATGCTCACTTTTTACTATGAGCCGTATAGATACAATGATCCGGATCCTCGGCCCAAGGAAACTTGAAATATGAACATAGTTGAGCATCCGTAAAAGAGTGATCATTATTGAAGAGGTGGAAAGTTAAAATCTTTGAGTAATTTGCACCTTGTTCATGGACAAATTCTAGAGAAGAAAGGAATTCATAAGTCACCCTAGCATAAGTAGGGGCACTCAAAACCAAGAACTCTAAAAGATCAAGGCCCTCCGCAAGATGGCGAACATCCTCATCAATCCGTAGAAACTTTGTTGTTGTTTGATTGTAGAATCTCGTTAGTCTAAGTTTTCTCTTGGATAGACGCTTGAAGCAATCCCAATGTGATTCTTTTGAAAATTCAATGCCATAAGTGTCTTCAACCTCGGGTGGAGGTGGAACAACATACCTAGGCTTGCTTGAAGTTGCTCTAGCTCGCTTCTTATGACGAAGTGTGGCCATCTACAATGTATCAAGACTTAGCATAAGTAGTTGGTTAAGAGCAAGCACAAAATGGAAATATTTTAAAATAGAAGAAATAAATGGTAACAAATGAACAATTCCATTGATAACATCATGAATATTAAGCAAATAATCATGGATTGAAGGCAAATTTTAACATAAGAAACCAAATCATGAGTCAAATTGAGGAAAATAAATCCCAAGCATTGAATTATCAAAGATATGAAACTATTATAAAGAAAACCCATGAGAGAGAAAATATCCAACAATTGTTTCTCAAGAATTTAATCAAAGTTGACACATTTATAATGAGGAAACTTCAATTCAACACCCAATGATATCATTCAACATAAATTCCAAGTGAAAAGAACTAACCATAGAGTTTCACCATGAAAGCATAAAGGTTGAAGCTTAAATCAAAGAGGAAGATGATGAATAGACAATAAGAAATCGTACCTCAATGAAGTCT
Source organism: Chenopodium quinoa (assembly GCF_001683475.1). Classification (NCBI taxonomy): domain Eukaryota; kingdom Viridiplantae; phylum Streptophyta; class Magnoliopsida; order Caryophyllales; family Amaranthaceae; genus Chenopodium; species Chenopodium quinoa. The sequence goes on from NW_018743689.1 coordinate 1,042,237, forward strand.
TGAAATGCTTATAAACTTCTCAAAATGAAGATGTAAGAACAAATAAAACTCCCAAAACAAACTCCAAACCTCAACATAAAACTTCAAAATTTTGAAAGAGTCCCAATTTTTGATTAAATTGGGGAAAAAAAATCTAAAATATTTGGGTTTTAGATTTGAAAACTTAATGTTGGCAATTGAAATTAATGCTGAAATGATAGTAAAAGAGGTGAAGTGGGTTTGATATTGCAAGAGAGGGTATAGGGTTTTAGGAGGGAATAATGAGAGAATTGTAAGAGTAAGATGTGTTTTGGGGTTATACGGGCTGCCAGCAGGTGCATGCGCACAACAGAAGGCCGCACCCGCTCCTTGTAATGCCGCGCCCACGGGAGGATACCCGCGCCCAGCCCGTGCGGAGTTCCTGATCGAATTTAGGCTTTTTTTGGTGCGCAGGACATCCGCGCCCGCGGGTGATCTTTGTGGTGCGTGCGCACCACATGCATCTCGGGAAGGCTTTAAAAAGAGAAACACCCCTTAATAATTCTTTTGTGTTTTCATTCTCGCCGTCCCTATCAAATGTCATGTTAAAGAACTCAAAAATTTCATAAGAAACAATCAAAAATAAGTTTGAACATGAATAACAATCGATGCGAATGCAAACACGAGAGCATATAACCTCAACAAACCCATTCCTATAAGCTTAACCAAACACCACGAAGTCTTGAAGTAGCACCAAAATTGTTGGAAATTTTCTCCGATCCAATCTCATGGTACCTAGGATCAAAAGAACAAACAAAAATAGAGAGAAATAAGAAAAGTTCTCAAAGGTGGAAATAAAGAGAAATGTAAAATCAAAGAAAAAGGTTAGAAAACCGGGTTGCCTCCCAGGTAGCGCTTTTGGTTAACGTCGTTAGCTCGACGTCCTCCACCAATTAAGGTGGTTATCGGAGAAACAATGAGTCCACGATCGAAACCAACAAAAGTATCGTCGAAATACTTCATTAGACGATTGCCATTAGCCTTAAATGGAGAATGAAAATCCTTCATTAAGACTTCTACAAAACCATTTGGAAAACCACTCTGGCCGAATTGGGACCGCTCCATCTTGATCGCTTGATGCTAAAGTGTGATGGAAAAGGTTTGACCTCAACCATTGGTAAACCTTCACCTTCCTTTCAAGTGGCGGCTTGCAAAGCTTCTTGGCTTGAGATATTCATGCACATATGCTCATCTATTTCCTCAATGCTTCCATTAAGCAAATCCTCATACATTGCACTTCCTTGATAGGAGCACCTATCTTATCCTTATTCAATAAAACATTCTCAAGACGATCATTAGAAGGGAGCAAGTGCTCATGCATGGTAGATACAACAAGATTAAGAGAATCGATCAACAAACACTTTTGTATAGCATAACATGGATACATCAGGCTTTCATTCAAGTGAAATTTAATAACATCATCTCCTACCTTGGAAATTTTTGCACTCTTAACATCAATCATAGCACCCGAGGTAGCAAGAAAAGGTCTACCAAGAATAATGGGAATGGTAGCATCTTCATCCATTTCAATAACCACAAAATCTACTGGAATTACAAACTTCCCTACTCTCAAAGGTACATCCTCAACCTTCCCCTTAGGATTCTTTATTGACCTACCGGCCAATTGCAAGGTAATCTTAGAAGGCATTAGTTCTCCTAACTAAAGTCTTTGATAAACCGAATATGGCATTAAGCTAACACTAGCTCCTAAGTCACATAAGACATTATCAATTTGCATCTTGTTAATGGCACAAGGGATAGAGAAGTTTCCGGGATCTTTCAACTTGGGTATTATCTTATTCATTATAATTGCACTATAATTCTCGGTCAAGTTGACCGTCTCCACCACATCACAAGACCTCCTATCACTTAAAATATCTTTGAGGAATTTTTCATAGTTTGGCATTTGGGTAACAACTTCGGTAAAAGGTAGAGAAAGATGAATTTGTTTAAGCACGTCAACAAATCTTCTAAATTGTTCATCTAACTTGTGCCTCATGAATTTTTGTGGATATGGAAGCTTGGGTTTCACAATCTCTTTCTCCACTCTCACCTCTCTAGGTGTCTCAATCACAACCTCACTCAAAGATACACCATTTCTCTCATCCTCTACAAAGACCTCCTTAGAGACCTCCTTAGTTATACTCTTCTTAGGCAAACTCTCCTTAAGGACCTTACCACTTCTTGTAAAAATAGCATTCACGGGTCTCTTGGGATCTAAGCCTTGGTAAGCTAAAGAAGAAGGACTAGCATGGTCTTTCAAAGCATTAGCAACAAGTTGAGAAATTTGGATTTCAAGCATCTTATTATGAGTCATCACCTCATTGACTTTCTAGTCACTTACGGCCATGTAAGTGCTCAACAACTTTGTTTGATTTTAAATAATTTTCTCAAAATTAGTCCTAGAAGAAGAGGATTGTGAATAAGAATTATAAACTTTAGTCTTTGGAGCAAATCTGGGTGGAGGGCCTCTTTGAGCATTATTTTGAAAATTGCCTCTCCCTTGATTGTTCTAATTACCCCTATTTTGATTTTGACCATAACCTTGATTATGGTTACCACCACCTTGATTATGATTTCCATAACCTTGGTTTTGATTACCATAATTTTTGTTTTGATTTTGGCCACTATAATCTTGATTGTTATAGTTACCTCGAGAACCTTGGTTCCTATAACCACCACCTTGGCTATAATTGTCAAAATTACCATGGTTTTGGTAATTCCTATTTCATTGACTGCTTTGGTTATCAAACCTTTGCACATTATTATTGTTTTACAAAAAGTTCGCATGTTCACTCTCATTATTGTCAAAATCATCATTACTCTCTGGAAAAGCATGAGGGTAATTACTAGAATCATAATCATATGAACCACACACATCACAAAATAAACAACCACTAGGCATGTTACTAGAAGAAGGAGGGGGATTAGATTTAGGAGTACCTCTCCCATTAAATTGGGAGGGAAGACTTGAAGCTTGGAAAGAAGAACTCTCCAATTTTTCCTTGATTGCACTTACTTCCTTCCCCAAGTTTGCCATTTGTGAGGAGAAATTGTTGATTACATTCAAATGTTAACCGAGTACACCGAAGAACTACTCTTGCTAGTTGATTCTCTCTCACCATCTTGGCAATATCTATAATACTTCACAACATCCTCAATGATGTCCACCATTTTTTCTTCCGTCCTATTCATGATGGGACCTCCGGCTCCTCCATATATGCATGAATTGCCTTGGGGACTTAGGCCTCTATAGAAAATCTGAATAATTTTATAGGTTGGAATCCCGTGGTGAGGACATTCCCTTTGATACTCCTTATATCTCTCCCATGCTTCATAGAGGTTCTCACTAGGCCTTTTTTTGAAGCCTTGAATCAAACCTCTTGCCTCCGCCATTTTCTTTTGTGGATAGAAACAGGTTAGAAATTCCTTTGTAACCTCGTCCCATGTAGTTAGAGAATTCGGCTTAACCTCCTTGTAAAGCCATTCCAAAGCATGCCCAATGAGAGAAAAGGGAAAGAGCTTGAGGCGGATGAATTCTTAGGAAACTCCGTTCACCTTGATAGTATTGCAATATTTTCAAATTCCTTGAGATGATTTAGCGGGCTCTCATGCTTAGCTCCACTAAATTGTCGCCTCTCTATCAAAGTGATCATAGCCAGCCTAATTTCAAAATCATTTGTCGGTGTTTTAGGTGGAGCAATTACACTCTCGAATCTATATGCACCGGGAATCCCCAATTCTTTTAATGCCACTCTCGGATTCTTCACTTGAAGGCTATAGCTAAAGGATCGCCTAGCAACCCTTAGTCTTGTAATAGTCCTCTCAATCTTCAGATCAAATGGCACAAGTGAATGACCACGTGCTCTGTGCATACAACTCAAAATAAATGATTAGTGTAGCCTTAAAGAGGAAAATATTATAGTTTTTTTTTTTATAAAGTGAAATAGACTCAACAACTATAACAAAGCACCAATGTCATTCCCCGGCAACGACGCCATTTTGACAAGGGTTGGAACTAGGTCGTCATCTAATTCTCCCTGAATCAAACTTAATTTGTAAACGCTTAACAAACCTTATACAAGTATAGAGGCAAGCTAAGGGTCGAACCCAAAGTAATGAATCAAAGCCATGTTATAGTCTAATGTTAATCTAAATCGAATAATTGTCAATGATTGAGTATGGTAACAAGGATAAAAAGAATCAAGGATTCAATAAAATTACTAAACACTAGGGATATAGGTTCCATATGCAAGCTTAACATTCATACTAATTGATAGATCACCCAATTCATTCCATTATTGCAAGGGACAAACAATAGTTGCAATCAAAGGAATTTAAAGGTTACCTCCTATAAACCAAACTAGGGTTCACTATGAATGATTAAGAAGGAGAATCACAATCAAATTTAATCAGTTAAAGCAATTCCCAAATCAATTGTTCGTGTCATTGGAATTTGCAATGCAATCTAGATTAATCTTACATGTTGATCATTCCTAGTCTTATTAATCACATGCACAACTATGTCAACCAATTTAATTGCAACAATCAATCAATCAAGGATCATTAACTAGCAATAATCATCAATTAAGCATGATTTCCCTTCTCCCTAGCAACTAATCTATTCACTAATCATGGTGAAATCTGAAGCCAAAAATAATTCAATCTCAAACATATTAATCTCAAGGTAAATCAAAAATGAAAAACACACAATCAACAAATTCTCAAAACTAAATCAAAATCCATGCCAAACATTCAAGCATAAAAGTAAATTGCAATTGAAGTAAATTCAAAGGAAAGAAATCTTACAAACTTTGATTGATATGATGAAGAATCATAAACTTGATTGAAGAAACAATTGTAAATTACAATTTAAATCCAAAGATTACAATCTCTACTATCTCTCTAACTTATCTCTAGTTTCTCTCTCTAAAAACTAAGCAAATGAAATATTATCTAAAAGTTGGCCTTCAAAAGGATTTACAAGAGTATATATAGACAAAGAAGAAAAACTGATCGGCCGCGCCCTCTCCAAGAAGACTTCGCGGGCGCTTAGAAAAGGGTACGGAACCCATAACTAATTCCGCGGGCAATCTGGGCAAAGCTCGCGCCCGCGACATTACCACCCACACCCGCGGCTCAGGACGCGACAAATTCCCTGTTCCAAGTGAAGCAGAGGGTTGCGGTCTCTCTAATCTGGAGCGGCCTCTCAAATATCTCCGCGCCCGCAGGAAGCCTGCGGCTAGGGCGCGGAGAGTTCCTGCCCAAAATCACCAAAATGGTGCACAAATATCGAGCCCACGGCCCATAGATCCCGCGGCCGCGACAATGAGAAAAGGTAGAGAGCCCTCTCCGAGCCCTCTCTAAGCCCTCTCCATGAGACTTCAAACTCCTTTGCTTGGCTCTTTTCGCTCCTCTTGAATCCTTTGCAAAGCTAAGTCTTTAGGCACCTACAAGAGAAACCAAATAGAAAAAATAGAAGAGAAAAAGAGAAATATTAAAGGAAAACACGAGGAAAAGCACATAAAGGAAAGTAAAACACGAAGAAAGAAGAAATAGAGAAACTTAAGGAGAAATGAAAAAAATGACAATGGAAAAGCATGCAAAATATAGTGAAAATATCTTAAAACACTACCATATTAGTGCCATAAATGACACTCATCATTAATGTCGTCATCTTTATTAGATTGATTGTTATACCATTCGAAATATTCAAGAGAAGGCATATACTCGGTAATAGAGCTCATATTATTAAATTTAAAAGAGAGTACATCAAGAGAAGAATCCTTTGTGGGATCCTTATCCTTAGAATAAAGACTCAGTAATGGCCACAAGGCATAAATTTTCAGCTTCCCTAGAGTTTATGCTAGATTCATCGTCTGATTCTTTGAACATTTTCACTTCGCCTGTGATGATCTCCAATTTATCGCCTTTGTGATTGGTCCATTTGAAAGATCTTCTCCATCCGTGCTCAAAGGTTTCATTAGAAGGGGTAATAAACAAGGTTCGGTCAAAAGCTTCATCTTTAATGGCATTCTGATTGGTCATTGTAGCGACATGATTTTTCTCTAGTCCAAATAGCAAGTTAAATGCTTGCCCATCATAGCACCCTGGAATTGGGCGTTTTGATTCAACGATTTTAAGATCGTCGTTCAAGAAGTAGCAATCATGGAATATTTCAAATCTAGGCTTCTCGATTCCTTCAAGAACTAATGGTTCCGGAAAGTCGTAGCATGGGTAATCTTCTCCCTCCCTAATGAATTGTCAATTAGGGGTTCGTTGGTAAGATGGGAGTAAAGTGACTATCCCTTTCTTGTTGTTGTCTCTACGTGTTTTGATCTTTGGGATTGGAAGTAAGAGGGATTTCTTCATTCCCATTGCCTAAGGCATCCCAGGAAAGTAACTACTCTTGAATAAGATGTTGTTTACTATCTTGGTAGAATATGGATCAAACTTGAATGATTCTTCAAGGCCTTCTTCCATTTCAATTGTGTAGATTGGCTCTACGGCAAATCCCCACTTTTCCTCTTCATCATTATCATGGTTTATTCCAAAAAGTGATTGGTCATTTATGGCTATTTTGAGTGGAGAAGCATTTATAGTCATAGGAAACCCTTGATAGTTCAACCTAATCATTTGATGAAGTGAGGATGGTATTGCACCAAACTCATGTATCCAAGGAAGTCCAAGTAGAAGGTTAATTGTAGGTTTAATGTCCATAACATGGAATTCAACCATCTTTTGAATTAGGCCTGTGGTAATAGGTAGCTTCACAATTCCACACAACAGTCTTCTCGAGTTGTCGTCGTAGGCCCTATTACTTTGTGTTGCTGATTGAAAGTCTTTTTCTGGATTAAGGCCTAAATATTTTGAAGTTTGCAATGGGCATATGTTTACAGCTGACCCATTATCTACCAAAGTAAGAGGTGATCTGGGTATTTTATACTCGGCCAGGTGGCCCAATCAGAAAGCACCACGTGTCCTCCAAAGAGGTTCCATTTGGACCTATAGAATGATGACACATGGAAGGCGGACACTCTTCTGTCCTACGCAGACTGATGATCCAGCATGGAGTATTCAGATGGCGACACGTGTTATCCAAAAGATGCCCAAAGGCCTTTTGGGCTCAGTGACACGTGTCACTCAGGCATTGCCCCTGGGATGGCGGCCTTCAAAGGCCCAAATCCCGAGGCGCCGCAAAATGGCGTGACCTAATTCCTAGGTCACCAGATCCTAGGAGGGGCACACTGAATACGAGACAACACGTCACTTACCACAAAGCTGTCATTTTCAAGGAACACACAACACTTTACCTGAGCTTGGAATCCGAGCAGATAAACTTTACTTCCGCACGTTTTATTACCGAACGCTTATTAACTTAATCTTCAGAGGCGGACCACCGACCATTCGGCGGTCTGTTTGCTTTGCAAGTACAGGCGTCCTTTGCTGAATCCAGTCTCAGTGTTGTAACTCTCCCAAGGGGCAAAAACCCCTGAAACATTTGGCGCCCTCTGTGGGGAGAGTACCTCTGAAATGGCTTCACAATCACCTATACTGAACCTAGAGGCCAATCGGCCTCCAGAAGACGTAGAGGTCCAAACGGATCATGACTCAGGAGACGACGCTGATGTCGAAACCTATGTGGATCCAAATGGATCCCTCATCTCTAAGAGCATCCGGAATAAGGAGAGGCGGGAGCGCCATCATGACCAAGCAGGGCCAAGCAAAACTGCTGGACAGCCAAAGAAGCCCTCGGGGTGGCCGGTTGATCCCTCCCAAGTGACAGGATCAACTCCCGTCACTCGAGATAAACTCATGACACTCTTGAGCAACCTCAGGGGTGAAATTAAACAAATAGCCTCAAAGAAGCCGCCTGCTCCTAGAAAGGAGCAGTCGGCCATGAAGCCAGCCCAAGCTGGCAAACAGAAGTCGGTCAGGGACCGTCAGCCAACTCCTTATCCTGCCCCTAAGGAGAAGGCCCGGCCCCAATTTGACCTTACTCGGCTCCGTTTCCCAGAAACGGGCACAAAAAACCCATCCGGTATATACAACTAGATTGTAGCAAGAAAACGTTCTCTGACGCTCGGCAATACATTGAGGAGAAGAGAACCTAGCTGTCAGAGTCGGCTTCAACATCGAATTATCATGATAGCTTTCGGAATACCTCAATGAGGTGTTCCCAGTCTGTACATGAGACTCCACCAAGCAGCCTACAGGTTCAGTCTGGTCCTCATATGATTCAGTCGGCCCAGTACATGGCACAACCATTGTACTAGGCGCCAGCTTTACATTACATGCAACCTGCCCTCTTTGGAGGACAGGCGGCATACGGTTATCAGCCGATGGACTGGCAGCTTAGGCTGCAACACCTTGGAGATCAACCCTCTGCTTTCTCTAGGGAAATAACTGAAGTCGTACAGCCGGCTAAATTTAAAAACGTTTTGGTTGGAGCCTATGACGGGACCTCCAACCTAGAACACCACCTGCTAGCATACACCCACCTCATGTATTTACAGGGGTTGGATGATGCTGCATGGTGTCGTTGCTTTCCAGCCACCCTGAAGGGCATAGCCCAACAGTGGTTTGGCAATCTGCCGGCTGGTTGCATAAACAGCTTCAAGATGCTTGCGTTCTTGTTTGCTTCAAAATTCTCTATGAACATCCCTGCCAAAAAGACAAGCCTTGACTTGGGCAATGTACAGTAGGGAGATAGAGAAGGCTTGCGTTCCTACGTCAGGCGGTTCAATCTGGTCCGAATCCAGATTCATGGGCTGTCTGATGAGGTCGCTTTCACAGACTTCTTTAAGGGTCAGAAGGATGGGTCTACTTTTAAGTATGAACTCGTCCGCAAACAAATCTTTACTCTGCAAGGAGCCTTGCGAGAGGCGGAAGCCTATATACAGGCGACCAAACTCTGCTCCTCCAATAAGTAGTCGGACCATAAGAAGTCCGACCGGTAGAAAGAGAGTCGACCTGCTCAGCCGGCTCCTAAGCCAAAAGAGAGCAAAAAGAAAAAGCAAGTCTCGGCCATTTATAACTCTGATCAACTTGCCCAGAAGAATAAAAAGGAGTGGAAACCGTATGTCCCAAGGTACGAATTCCACAAGGACTGCTGCTCCATCCTCTTGGAAATTAAGGATCGGCTGACTCTTGAAAAGCCGACTCCTATGAAAGGTTCCACCGAAAATCGGAACAAAAACAAGCATTGCCATTTCCATGAGGATGTTGGCCATGACACGAACGACTGATTTAATCTCAAGCGGGAGCTCGACCGTCTGGCCGACAAAGGACAGTTGAAGTCCTATGTGAAGTCCAAAGTGACTTCAAAGGAAAATCCAGGGCAGTCCAAGAAAAAGACTCCCCAGCCTGCTGTGAGTGCTGAAACAGATGAAGATCCAGTACACACCATAGCAGGCGGATTTGCCGGTGGTGTCCCGACCATTCGGGGCACCAAGGACCATCTGAGAAAGATTGTGAACTCTGTTGAGGAAGGGGATGCGGTAGGCACATCCACCTTCCCTGAAGTTGTCATCACCGAGCAGGACAGAGGCAAAGTCTGTCGGCTACATGATGACCCTGTTGTCATTGAGTGCAAGGTCGCCAACTAGTTGGTTGGCCGAATTCTAATTGACACAGGAAGCTCCTCTTACCTCATCAGCCTCAAATGCTTATTCAATCTCATGTACAAACTGGATAGCATGATGGAGGTCTCCCACACCCTTGTTGGGTTTAGGGGAGGACTTGTGCACCCAGTCGGACGAATTGACATACTTGTCCGCCTGGGAAGCACGGGAGACGGTCGACACATGACCCTCTGTTTCCTAGTGGTTCAAGAGCTCACAACTTACAACCTCATCCTTGGTCGTCCAACTCTTATCAAGTGTAAGGCCGTCATCATCCCTGCTCTCATGCTACTCAAGTATGAGATGGATGATGGAATCGTCGGTTCCCTTAATAGGGACCAAAAGACGGCTCGAGAGTGTTACCTCTCGGACATCAAGCCCGCGGCCGTAGCATCTGGTCGAGGCAAGCAAATAATCGACCTCAACGATGTCGAGGAAGAACAGTCGGCCCCATCAGCCGGAAATAAAAGAAATACTGATCAGCTGGTGGTGGTAAAAAAAGAAAAACAATAGCAATCACTAACCGGGGAACGGTCGGATGACCTCCGTCCCCAGCCTACTGGTGAACACATTGATATCCCTCTAGACGACAGCCACCCAGAACGGACTGTTAAGGTGGGGACGGTTGCATTTGCAAAGCTGGGTGAAAGTCTTCACCAGCTACTTAGAGAATTCAAAGACATCTTTGCCTTAGAAGTGGAGGAGATGCCAGGCATCAGCCTAGATCTCGCTGTCTACAAACTTGTCGTGGATCGTAAAAAGAAGCACATCCGGCAAAAGAAAAGAAACCACGGCGAAGAAAATACAGGTGGTAATCGACATGCAGTCGCCCCGTACTGTAAAGGAAGTGCAAAAGCTAGCAGGTTGTCTGGCGGCCTTGGGGACAAGTGCCTCTATTTTTTCTAAGCAATAAAAAAGAAGACAAACTTTGAATGGGGGGATGATGCAGAGGCGGCCTTTCAAAAGCTGAAAACTCATCTGCACTCTTTGCCGAGGCTTGTCAGCCCTTTGCCCAAAGAGAAGCTCTTCATGTACTTATCCGTCTCTGATCATGCCCTCAGTGCCGTTCTCTTAGCTGAAGGAGACGGCATCCAGCTCCCGGTGTATTTCATTAGCCATGTTCTAAGAAATGCGGAGCTTCGGTACCCCATAGTTGAGAAATTTTGCCTTGCCCTTTACATGGCCATCAAGAAGCTTAAACCCTACTTCTTGGCGCATGCGGTAGAAGTCTATACTGACCAACCGATAAAACGACCACTCACAACCTTGGAGTCTTCTGGACGAATGCTCAAATGGGCGATTGAAATGCAAGGATTGGAAATCACTTACGAACCAAGAAAAGCAATAAAGGGGAAAGCATTCGCCGAATTTATTGTGGAAATGACAAGGCCGGTTGCTCCGGATTATACTAGTCAGGTTTGGAAAGTGTATGTGGATGGGAGCTCCACTGCGAACGGTTGTGGTGTAGGAATTATCTGTCAGTCTCCTGAAGGAGACAAATACGAGTATGCACTACGGTTCAAGTTCCAGGTCTCTAACATGAGGCCGAGTATGAAGCCCTGCTTGCTGGAATACGGTACTGTAAGGCAGCAGGGACAAAGAAAATTGACGCCTGCTCGGATTCACAACTGGTCTTGCTCCAAGTCAATGGGACGTACGAGGCTACTCATCCGGCCATGATTAAATACTTGCAGGCATTCAAGGATGAAGTTGGGACACTTGAAGAATTCAATCTATGTCAAGTGCCCTGGTCTTCAAACAATCAGGCGGATGCTCTGTCCAAGCTGGCATCATCCGCCTCCTGTGAAACGCCTCAGTCAGTTTTCTGGGAGGTCATGGAAAGAAGAAGTATATCTGAGGAAGACCCCATTGGAATTCTTGACCGAAGCTCATCCTGGATGGACAACATCCAGGCCTATCTTGTAGACGACACGTTCCCTGACTCACCACAAGAGGCGGCTGTTCTGAAAAAAAAGCGGTTGTTCTGAAAAAACGAGCGGCTTACTTCGAGTTGCGACAAGGAGAACTCTTCAGGGCTTGTTTTCTGAAACCCCTGTTGAAGTGTGTTACCCCAGAGAAGGGTAAGGAAGTCCTCGAAGAGTTGGATTCGGGGTTCTGCGCCTCCCATATAGGCGGCAGATCCCTCGCTGCCAAGGCCAAGCGGCTTTACTTCTGGGCAACTCTAGAGTCGGATGCAATGGAATTGGTAAAAAAATGTGACAAGTGCCAAAAATTTGGCAAGCTCATCCATTGTCCAGCTACAAACCTGACGGCCATCCACAGCCCAATACCTTTTGCCAAATGGGGCATGGACATTTTGGGGCCATATACAGTTGCACCAGGCGGCAAGCGCTATATACTGCTGGCCGTGGATTACTTTACCAAGTGGGTAGAGGCGGAGGCAGTCAAAAATATCAAGATAAAATATGTCATTTCCTTCATCTGGAGGATCATAATCACTTGTTTCGAGGTGCCCATGTCTATGGTTTTTGACAATCGTCCCCAATTTGAGACGCCTCAACTCAAGACTTGGCTGGGAGACCTGGGGGTCTCAAGCTTCTTTGTATCAGTCGGCTGGCCTCAAACAAACGGCCAGGTCGAAGCCTTCAACAAGTTAATCTCATACGGGATTAAGAAGAAAATTGAATAGGCTGGTGGCCTTTGGGCGGATGAATTACCACACGTCCTCTGGTCCATCAGAACGACTGCTAAAAGGGAAAATGGAGAAACCCCATTCCTTATGGTGTATGGAGCAGAAGCTGTTCTGCCCATTGAGCACTATGAGCCGACTCTTCGAATCATGTTGTATGATGAGGAGGCGAACTGGGAGGCCATGCGCCTAGCATTGGACTCACTTCCAGAGCGCAGGGGCAATGCTGCCTTGCGTCATGAGATATATCGTCTGAGAATGACTCGAGCTTACAACAAAAGAGTACACAAGCGTCCTCTCAAAGTGGGGGACTTTGTGCTACAGAAAATGGAGGCAGTCGGTAGGGCGAATGAACAGGGAAAGCTAACCCCAAATTGGGAAGGCCCGTACCGAATCTATGAGGAAGTAAGAGATGGCACCTAACGCCTGGAAGACCTAGACGGCAGGCAGCTTCCAAAACTTGGAATGTAGACAACTTGAAAAAGTACTTCTTCTAAGTACGAATGTAAAGACTTCAATTTTGTTATCTCAAGTTTTGTTAATGAGAATATGCCTTCATTTCCTAACTTGTCTTTTTTAAGTTTCTTAGTGTCGCCTCTACAAAATACAGACGGCCAATGCGTTTGGAAAGTGTCTGTCCCAACAGCAGACGCCCCAATCCTTCTAAAGGAGCCGATTGCTTTAGAACTGTCGTTCCTACGAAATTCATTATGTTAATATCGACACTTAACGAATATTTACCCAACCATTTAAGAGGCCTACGGCCAGATAAAATCATGATGAGGCCCATGGCCGGATATTAATAAACAAAAAGAGACCGAATGGTCACCGTCTGCTCCAACATGAGTCAGATAACCGGCGACGTCCATTCGGGCGAATTCATCAAGGAGAAACATCTCCCATTTGGGTGGCACATTGCTCTACGAATATAACAAGCGGCCCTACCGAATGCTAAGGCAGCATTCGCAATTATTTGTTTTAATCGAAAGTGAAATCTAAAAGGCCTGAATTTTCTAACTGTTCTAGCACAGCTCGAAAATGGTCACTGTTTCACAAGTAGAGGCTAAAGAGGCATTAAGCCAGATGCGCCTGCTTGTGCCTAGTTGCAAAGCAGGCGGAACATTCTTGTTAATATACAAGTTAACTACTTAAGCACCTAATGAGGCTTTTGACCGGATGACGCCTGTTCTTTGCTTTTGGGGCAAGAAAGGCGGACATTTCTTTTTAAAGAACATTTGCTAAGTTATAAAATTATCTTATCTCAAAGAGGCCTATGGCCGGATGCGCCTGTTTTTAGCTCACGGGGCAAAACACGCGGAAGTTTTCCCCTAGCAAAATTTGCTGTTGGAAATTTGAGTTTTGTTTGAGACAATGGCTAAATGAAAACTTTAAAGTTGCCAATTCTGGATGGATGTCTGCCGAGTGGTTTGGGGCAATCACCATAGTGATTGATTGACTTAGAAACCATGAATACTCTTCTAAGTGTCAATAATTTCTAAGTCAATCAATCCAATAAACTGAAACCACTCGACATCCGTCCAGGGGCAAGAACATCCGCATGGTATACAGGTTATAATACTTAGCCAAAAACATGAAATGAAAAATTCAAAAATGCAAAGGACAACAGTATGAATAAACTCAGCCAAATGGCCGAATGATATAAATTAAAAAGTCCAATCGCCATCAGACGACTGGTTAAGATTGTTTTCTGGCAAAGCTAGAGAAATTGTTAAAGTACCCGACCCCTTGGTCGGTAAAGATACATCAATACTCGGCACGCAGGCCGAAAAAGCAAGTACATGGCCATTCGGCCGCAGAAAAAATAAAAAGATTAAGTGATCTGGGGAGAGTCTCTTCATTGGCAGCCGTCCTGTTGCCCTTCGGCTGCTCTTCATCATTTTTCTCTCATTCCTCCACCTGATCTTCTTCCTCTCAACCAGAGGACGACTCCCCAGAAGAGTCGGACCCAAAGCATTCCTCGGCCTCAGCAGCAGCCCTAGCTTCCTTCTCGACCTCGTCAAGAAGGCGAGCGTCGAATGCTTTGTTGGCTTCATCAAACTTGGATTTCCAAGTCCGATAGTCCGAGTTCGGCTGCACAGCTGCCCAAGTGTCCCGCATGATGGCATCAAAATCGCTCATCATTTGCTTAACAAGAGCTTCACTCTCTTGTTCAGCTACGGACTCAAACTTGGTCTTCAGCTGATGCTCCTGGTTGGTGAGGTGCTGCTCCAGGCGGCCCACCCTCTGTTTGGCTCTCTCGGCCTCTTCCTTGGCATCCTGAAGAGGCTTGAGCTTCTCCTTAAGACTTGTGATTTCTTTCTTAAGGGAAGTGATGTGCAGGCGGGCCGAGTCCAGATCCTTCTTCACCTGCATGTTAGCTTCCACCTGCGAATACATCATATCAAGCATCAGAAGCTCATTTTGAGCAATATCAAATTGAGCTCGATCCAAGGCGGACTCGGCCCGAGCTTTAGCGGCTGTTACCTCTTTGGACTTGTCCTTGAGAGGTTGCTTGAGCCCTTGGACGCGCGGCATGGCCTGCAAAAAGAGCCGAATGGTTAAAACCAGGCGGATAAAGACTTGAGAAAAAAAAAAGAGTAAAATTGCTCAAGTTAAGACTCATACCTCATAGAGGTTCCCCAAGATGCCATCCAAATCCAGAGTGCCGACCCCTCTGAAAGACGCTTTGTCGTCAGGATCAACCGCCCTCAGCATGGACTTGGCCATCTGGATTACAGTCGGCCTCTGCACAGGGACTGAGAAGGAAAGAGAGTTAGAAAAATGACGCAAATATATCTAAGTGGAAGAACAAAAAAGGCGAATGGTTTTTACCGTCGTCCTGTGGTTCCTCCTCTTTCCCCAAACTCCTCATCTCTCCTGCTGAGCCGACAGCAGTGGTGGGTTGCTTGAAGCCACCCTTCGATGTCCTCTGGACATCCGGTTTGCTGATCCCCCTATCAACTTCGAGAGAAGAGGCGTCTGGGCCTTTCTTGGGCTTGTGAGCAATGTGCTTCCGGCCGCCCTTGCCAGATGTGCTCACATCACCCGCCCTTGTCTTTTGGATTTTAGGGTCAGATGGTTTTGAGGGAGATTTGGTAGGGGCACCCTACATCCACACAAGATAAAACAAGTTATATATAATTCGGACAAATTTAACATTGGTCAGAAATGATAAGTATAACAAGTTCTCACCTTGGGGGTGCCGCAAGTTTTCTGCTCATCTACCTTGAGGTGGGTGGTTGCCTCTGCCCAGTTTAGGACATTAGATCTATATCGAGCAGCAGATACAGCCGGCTTCCTTGAGGCTGAGAGCTTCTCCATTGCCTTGTCTGCAAAAATGAACAATTGTTAGCACCATCAAACAAGTATTGAAAAGCAAAATGAAATTTCATATAAAACAGACGGGCGACTACCTCTCGGCATTTCAGAGCTTAGCCCACAGGCGGCTAAGAACGTTCCCTCTTTAAACCATTTGTACAAAGGGAGATAGCATTGTGGGGTGACCTCCTTGTCCCCCTCATCATTCGTCCTCACGGACACGGTAAACAACCCCTTGTCCATGATCTCCTCCTTTGCCCACCTAGGAAGAGGCGGCAATGCACTCCTGAATGCTAGGAGAGGTGGATTCTTATTCCACCTATTATACTTTTGGTTCAGGCGGCTGTCGGCAGACTTGACTATGTAAAATTTAGTCCTCCAGTCTTTCCACTTGTTCTCTTTGCCAACAGCCATCATGTACCCCTTGCAAGTGGTCAAGGTGTACCAGCCCTTACCGCCCATAGCAGGCGCCCTGCTCAGATAGTGCATGTGGGCGAACGCTTCAAAGCTCGCCTCCACCTGCAGCATCTCACAGGCGGCAACGTACCCCAGAATATTAATCCTGGACTTGGGTACAAGTTGCCAGATACCTAGTTGGTATCCATCCAAGATCCTCTCCACGGCCGGATGGAGAGGGAAGCGGAGGCCAGCTTGGAAGGCCGCGTCATAGCAGCTGAATGCTCTGTCCTGATAGCTGGCCAGGCTCGTGTTGTTAGGGACCGACAAAGTATAGCCATAGCCTAGAACGACGTTGGGCCTAAAATTGGCAAGGCCGGATGCCATGGAGCTCCGCCTGCTGGGCGGAACATGATGATAGTAGGGGGCTCTCTCTAAGCGCCTTGAAGCGCTCGGCTCAGCCCAGCTTTCCCTCTTATCCACTGCCAGGGACTCCCTGGCAGAACCTATTTTCGTTCTTACCTCCTCTGAAGTTATGGAGGCGTTCTCTAAAGAAGATGACGAGGCCGACTCTTCATCAGAGCTCTCATCAGAGCTAGGGGACCGCCAACTGGTGCCAGTGGGGTCCTCCCCCAGACTCTCTTCCGGCGCCTGTCTAGAAGGCCCGGGTTGATATTCTTCATCCACCTCCCCCAGGATTCCATCACTAGGAGTTCCACTAGATGTGGGCGAATGGTAATAGGTGGGGTTGGAGGAAGATAAGAAGGGCTGTCAGGATGCTCTGACACCTCATTTCGAGGCACCCTTATTGAGCCGTCTGAATAAACAGTCGACCCATCCGAATGGTAGAAAATTCCATCTAAGCTACATTGTCTTGTTGTTCTTTTGGTTCTGGCCATAGTGTCCTGCACTGACACGGAAACGGTCGGATTCGGAGAAGTTCGCAAAGCAGGGTCTTTGGCCAAGCATTCGACACTGCTAGTTCTAGATTCAGCCGTCGCCGGTGACCGGCTAATCACTATCCTATGCCGTGCCGCATGCGATTGGGGAACAATTTTTTCGAAAACAAAGAAAAAATGAAGAGTAAAAGAAAAAACTGGCGTTACCTTTAGAAGAAGCGTGAAAGACTCTTGGTTGACAGAAGAACGGTCGGTCAGTTGGCCGAGTGTCAGATGCTTGATAAGTTAAAACGCTTAGGGAAATTTAAGATTCTTTAAGTCAAAAAGTCCAAGATTCTCCAAAGATTCGCAAAGGTGTGAATCCAAGGGGGGGGGGTCAAACCTCACAATTTAAAGGGGGGTAAAACCCGAAAAATTTTCCCTCCAACAGTAACTTTTTGAGTCCGACCACTCGGATACTGACACCTGTCACATGTGTCACGTGCAATGCACGTGACCCCTGTGAGGGGCAAATGATTTGGGTATTTTATACCCGGCCAGGTTGCCCAATCATAAAGCGCCACGTGTCCTCCAAAGAGGTGCCCTTTGGACCTATGGAATGATGACACGTGGAAGGTGGACACTCTTCTGTCCTACGCAGACTGATGATCCTGCATGGACTATTCAGATGGCGACACGTGTCATCCAAAAGATGCCCAAAGGCTTTTTGGGCTAAGTGACACGTGTCACTCAAGCATTGCCCCTGGGATGGCGGCCTTCAAAGGCCCAAATCCTGAGGCGCCGCAAAACGGCGTGACCTAATTCCTAGATCACCAGATCCTAGGAGGGGCACACTTTCCAAAAGGACCATATAAATAGGGCCATTCTTACATTTATGACAAGGGAGAGAATATACTCGCAATACGAGACAACACGTCACTTACCACAGAGCTGTCGTTTTTAAGGAACACACAACACTTTACCTGAGCTTGGAATCCGAGCAGATAAACTTTACTTTCGCATGTTTTATTACCGAACGCTTATTAACTTAATCTTCGGAGGCGGACCACCGACCTTCCGGCGGTCCGTTTGCTTTGCAGGTACAGGCGTCCTTTGCTGACTCCAGTCTCAGTGTTGTAACTCTCCCAAGGGACAAAAACCCCCGAAATAAGAGGGATGTTGTATCCCTTACACCCCATAGTTAAGTAGAATGCATTATTGTGGGTAGTGCCTTTTGAAGGCAAATCATCATTAGTGAAAATGATTGATTTGTCGGATTTTTCGCTAGTAAGCAAGCTAACGAGATCCTCAGAGGTCGTGTCTGTGCTTACAAACAAGGCCGTTAGGGCATTCATAAGAGAATTCCTATGTTCTTTAGAAGTACTTATGAGTTCCCAAATGCTAGCATTCGCCTTGGATTGACGAAGTTGTTTAACCAATGGATCTTCTACCTCGATTAGAGGTGATATTGTGTTTTGCATTTGACCTTGAGTTTGATTTTGCGTGGTCGAAAATCTATTTAGTGGTGGTGTTGCTTGATAAACTCGCCCAGAACGAGTTAGATAATCTACCTCATTTGGATTAGTTGTTGGAATCACAAACCAACTTTCTTCTAGAGGCTTTGTGTGTGCCTCGATTGCCAGATGTTCCATGAGTTGTGCTTGATGCCATTGTTCATACAAAGAGAGATTTGATAGGTCTTGTGACTTGCCCAAGAAATGATCCCAATCAATCCCTCCATTTCTCTCATTTTGTAAACAAGATGGAGGTGGGACGGCTCCATACTTAGAGACATATAAGTCTTAAAAGTCGTCGCCCCATAATCCACATACTTCGTTAGTTTCCCCTATAAGTATTGAGGCTAGAGGTTTTTCTATAGGTGTGATATAATCCAATGGATTGAACGTACCACTTCCCATATAATCCTCATCAATATGAAACACCCTAAATGGGGATGCATTATTTTTAGGTTTAGGCGTGGGAATTCTCCCATCGTCTACTAAATCTTATATTTTGTGCTTAAGGACGTAGCATCGTTTAGTATAGTGCCCAACGCCCCTATGATAAGCACAATAAGCATTACCATCCCATTGAGGAAACCTTCTTTCTGGTGGAGTGGGTGGTGTTGGCCCTGTTGGCACAAGTAAGCCTTTTTCGCTTAATTTTTCTTGTAACTCTTTATAGCTGATAGGAAATGGTGTAAATTTTCTTTCTGTTGTCCACCTACATCTAGGATCATTATTATTGTATTGATTTGTATTATTATATTGCGTAGTGGTCGCAAATACATCAATAGAGGATGATGTATTATCATTCCCCTTTTTGTAATTATTCCTAGGTTGATGATGATAATGGGGTTTATTTTCTTTTCCTTTGGCAAGATCATCTTCAATCTTAGTAGCCACAAAATAGACCTTTTGAAAAGTGTCTAGTCCAAGGTAATGTAGATTTTTGTTGTACTTTTCATGACAGTTGTCGATGAATTTTTGTACCAACTTGAGTTCAGGTGGCCTTTGGGCAAGGTGGGCCGCCTATTCTCGCCATCTACCATAAAAAGCAAGGAAACCTTCAATGTGGCCTTGCTTAAGAATTTCGAGCTCATATAGAGTTGATTTGAACTCTACGTTACTCTCATATTGGGTAATGAAAGCCGAAACTACATCTTCCCATGTTGTTTAAAATTTTGGATCCAACCCATAGTACCATTCTCTCGCGGTTGGGTCTAAAGATAAAGGGAAAGTCAAAGCATAGAGCTTAGGATCAACTCCCTTAAATTCCATGGTGCGAGTTAAAAACATTAAGTGGCTTTGTGGATTATTGGTCACCTTAAATATTGGCAAGTCCATAGCTACGAACTTTTCTGGCAAAGAAAGTCCTAAGGGAGGAGCAAACTTTTCTGCGTCGAAGTACTTGTTCCCCATGGTGGAACGAAGCACAAGATTCTCTAACGACTTTTCTTTGACGGATAATTGTTCTATCTTTTGTTGCAATTATAGAGCCTCGGCATTTTCCTTTTCAGCTTTTTCAAGTTTCTTAATTCTTCTTTCCTCTGCCTCTTGAGCCTTTTCTTCTCTTAATCGAGCAATCTCTTCTTGGAGTTTTTCGATGGTCGACATTGTTGTTGGACTAGGACTAGTTGTCGAGGGAAGGTGGTTGAAAGAGGTGGATAATTGATGATAAACGTAGAATACGAGCACCCGGGAGTCTTCGTTCCCAAGCTTGAGAATCGGCCCTAAAGGAAGTACGAGAGGATAAGTGAATCGATACGCTTGTTTAAAAGAAAATAAGAAATAACGTAAAATATATTCTAACCAATAAAATCACCCTTAAACAATTCTTCGATAAAGATTGAGTGGCACGCGGATGTTGCACGCAACCAAATCTGTTGCGCTGGTTGCGGTCGTGCAACTTATTAAGTTGCGCGCTCCACATGCTAGTGAAATTTTATTATTTTTTTTAATTCGAGCGCTTCTTTTTTTTGTCATAGTTTTTTTTTTTTAATTTTTTTTTATGTTATCCTTCGAATATGACACAAAATTACGAAGAGAGTAAATTGGGCACCTAGACCGAAAAAAAAAAAGAA
Organism: Chenopodium quinoa; assembly: GCF_001683475.1. Classification (NCBI taxonomy): domain Eukaryota; kingdom Viridiplantae; phylum Streptophyta; class Magnoliopsida; order Caryophyllales; family Amaranthaceae; genus Chenopodium; species Chenopodium quinoa. The sequence goes on from NW_018743689.1 coordinate 1,062,703, forward strand.
AAAGACTATCCTAACACATTGCACATAGTCACATAAGCACATAAAGCATATCATAAGCCAAGATTCACGTATTGCCATTCTAAGGTCAAAGAGGCTTGGGTGTCCAAAGGTACCATATCTTAATAAACGATGCACAAATCAATCACTCAACGTGTTCACTCATGACATCGTCCTCCTAACATCTTGTTGGTGACATGGGTGGGATAACTGTTATTGATTTTGGGATAGAAGCCTAGTGTTGGCAACCTCTAGTTAATGAGCCAATCCCTAATGGTTAAACTATGCTATGATTATGCATGATGCAATGTTGCTTATTTGATTTTTACTTTTGTGAAAAAGGAAGATGTTTAGAGTAAAAATACCCTAGACATGTGGACCAATAAGAGAAGGTCACATGTCATGTTCTTGCTAGCCAAAGTGGCCCAATAGCCTCATGACACGTGTCCCCTTCATATAGCTTCAGAAATGACGGCCTTTAATGGCCCAAATCCCAAGAAGTGTCGTAACTCGATGTAGCCCACTAAAATCTAGGTCAATTGACCTAGATAGGGGCACACCTACCAACGACCCTATAAATAGGGAGATGTTTCCCTATTTTAGGGACACAATTGAATCATTTATTACACCTACTTTCTCTCTCATTAGAGAAACACCTGAGCTTGGAATCCAAGGAGATACCAACCTAAATTTCCGTACTATTTATTCTCTTTTAAGTTACTAACTTGATAATCGGAGGCAGAGCTTCAACAACCGGAGTCTCCGTTATTTTTTGGGTGCAGCTCGAGTTGGACCAATCTTTGTGACGTAACTCTCCCGAGGGACAAAAACACCCAAAACATTTGGCGCCGTTTGTGGGGAGAGTACCTCAAGGATGGTTCAAGAGTTTGTACGACCTCCTGAGCGTCCGGTAGACCAGTCGGAAGTCTTTACTGACCAAGTGGATGATGATCCTCAAGTCGAAACCTATATAGCTTAGGATTTCTCTCTAATAACCAAGCGCATCCACCCTAGGGATACTCTGGAGTGGGGTGCAAGCCAGGCGGGTACAAGTCGACCTCCTGGTCTACCGGAAGGGGAAACCCATACGGCTGTAGGATTTTCTCCAGTCACCCGAGACGAACTCATGAAATTCATGACTAGTTTCAAGGGTGAAATTAAGGATCTGATCACCAAGAGTCGGGCTGGCCAAAGTAGGGGTCTGACGGCAAGGAAGACTCATGTGGAAAAGGGGAAGTCAGAAAGAGATAGGCAGCCAACTCCGCATCCAAAGGAGAAGGAAACCGGGACCATTGACTGGTCCAAGATTCTTCTGCCTAAGAGGAATACCAACAATACCTGCCGGAGTGAACAACCAGTGGGAAAAAAAAATCAACTCTTGATGCCCGCGAGATCATCACCCGCAGGAGGAATCAATAGTTGTCTAAGTGAGCTTCTACTTAAGCTTTCTAGACAGCTTTATGAATACATCTGCAGGGAATGTGCAATCCTTGCATGAGAGCTATAAAGGTGGTAATACCGTCCATTCAGGCCCTCAGATGATTGGGAATGTACCGCACGTACCACATATGGTTTATGGCCCATACTCTCCTCATTTCATGCAGCCGGCCCTCTTTGGAGGTCAGATGACATATATAGCAATGTCCAGCCACTGGACAGGGTGCTTTGTTTGCTCCGCATGGGTGAATAATATTCTGCGTTCACCCGGGAAATAACCGAGGTGACATAGCCGGCCAAGGTTAAAAATGTGTTGGTAGGTACTTAAGATGGTACCTCTAACCCGGAAGATGACTTCATGGCGTACACCAACCTCATGTATTTACAGGGGCTGGATAATGCCACTTGGTGTCGATGTTTTCCGGCTACATTGAAGGGCATTGCCCTACAATGGTTTGGCAACTTGCCAGCCGGTTCCATCGATAGTTTCAAGATGCTTGCCTTCTTGTTTGCTTCCAACTTCTCAATGAACATCCCTGCGAAGAAAACAAGTCTTGACTAGAGCACCATTAAGCAGGGAAAGAGAGAAGGATTGCGCTTCTACGTTAGGCGGTTCAATCTTATTAGAATTCAGATTCAGGGACTTTCTGACGAAGTAGCCTTTACAAACTTTTTTAAGGGTTTGAGAGACGGGTCGACCTTTAAGTTCGACCTTGTTAGAATAAGGGATTTTACCTTGCAGGCGGAAAGCTATATTCAAGAAACCAACCTGTGCTCGCCTGGAAGCTAGTCGGAATCCAAGAAGTCTAACAGGAAAAAAGGCAGCCGGCCTACTCAGCCGGTGAAGAAAAAAGATGAGAGTAAGAAGAGAAAAGAAGTTTGGGCGGTGAGTGCTTCTGACCAGCCGTCTAGAAGAAAAAGAAAGAATTTAAACTGTACGTCCCCAAATACGAGTTTAATAAGGACTGCAACTCCATCCTCATGGAGATCAAGGACCGGTTGTCTTTAGATAAGCTGAATCCAATAAAAAGTTCCTTTCAATCAAGGAAAAAAAATAAATTCTTCCTATACTATGAGGAAGTTGGCCATGACACCAACGACTACTTCAACCTTCAATGGGTCTTGGACCGTCTGGCTGACAAGGGGATGTTAATTTCCTACATTTCTAAGTCCAAAGGGACTAATAATAAGAACCCGGGGCAATCATCTAAGACACCCTAGCCCGCTAGTAGTTCAGACACGAAGAGCAGGCGGGTTCTCATGCGGTGGCCCTACCATCTGGGGCACGAAGAGCCATCTTTGAAAGATTGACAATGATGATGATGATGATGAGCAGGCGACAACTAGCTCATCCTTCCCATACTTCCTAATCACTGAGAAGAACAGGGGAACCATCCGTCGTCCGCATGACGATCCAGTCGTCATTGAATGTAAGGTCGCCAACCAGCTGGTTGGGTGAATCCTTATTGACACAAGCAGCTCGTCGGACTTCATCAGACTCCGGTTCCTACAAAAGCTTAAATACAACTTCATTAGCATCATCCGATTACCCACCCCTTGGTTGGATTTGGGGGTGGGATGGTTTACCTAGTCGGTAGGATTGACTTACCTATCCGACAAGGTGAAAAAGGTAAAGGACGACATCTGGTCGTCAAATTCTTGGCCGTTGAGGAATTGACCGCCTATAACATCATTCTAGGTCGTCTGACCCTCAACAAAGCCAAGGCTGTAATCATCCCTTCTCTCATGCTCATTAAGTATGAGAGGGATGATGGCTTTGTTGGTTCCTTGAATGGGGACCAAAACACGGCCCGGGAGTGCTACCTTTCAGCCGTCATAGATAATGTAGCCCCAGATGGCCAAGGGCAGGAACTTATAAACTTTGACAATGTCATGGATGCCAGCCCAGCCCCACCAGCAGCGGCGAAGTAAAGAAAGGCGCATCAGCTGGTATTTCAATCTTGTTCTTACTTTGGATTTGGGGATGGGCTTAGAGGTATCCTCCTCCCCAATTGTTGTCGCACTGGCTGCACCATTAGCTGGCTGGCCACCCTTCGATGTCGTAGAGGAACCCGGTGCTTTCTTCCCCGAACGTTCTGAGCTTTCACTCAGAATCTTCATTGCGGAAGGTGACTTGCCACCGTTTGTAGGACGATCCGGATTGGCAGTGGAAATTATCTAGGAAGGGTTCTTCCAGGCAGTCTTGGCGCACAGCCGTCCAAGGGCAAGAACAGCCGGATTACAATCTGCCGCTTGGTTTTTATAAGTTAGGCAAAATATCAAAGAATTGCAGTATATACGTAAAATTCAGTTTAAAAATTCCAACGCAAACATGTATAAAAAACCGACTGAGTCAGAATACTTCACATTAAAATAAAAAATGGCACAAAGGCCAGAATAATTTTTAACCGGAATCACATCCGGTGAGGAAGCCAAAGAATCAAATTGTTAACCGAACTCCACAGTTGGTAAAAATACAACATACTCAGCTTACAAGTCGGAAAAGAAAGAAAATTGGCATACTGCCGCAGAATTTGGGGAGGCTGGTCTAAGGCTGAGGTGGAGGCTGCTGACCCGGCTGCTTTTGACCTGTTAGGAGGGTTTCTGATTGATTATCAGCCTCTTGAGGCTAGCTTCCTTCATTTTGCTCATCCTCCACCAGCGCCTCTTCATTGTCTTAAACTTCATATCCTAGCTCTACAACCCAGTCTGTGAAGCGATGCGGAGCTGCCTCTCCCAACACTTGGGCATCATACACCGCAGTGGCGTAGTAATACCTAAGTTTGTAGACTTCAAAGTCTATATCCGGATAGAGGAGCCCACAAGTTATCTTCAAACGGGTTGCATTGTCCTACTCATTCTCCTCCATCATTCGTTTCTACTCCTTGGAAATTTCATCTGCATGCTGGTTGCCCCAACCTGGAGACGTCTTCCCAGAGCTTCGTGTTCTCTTTATCGGCGTCCTCTAATGCCTTGAGATCAGCTTTAGCGTCTGTAAGTTTTTTATCAAGGTCATTAGCCAGGCTGTTGGCTTCATCGTTAGCAGCCGTCAGACTTCGGATCAGCTCCTCCTCTTTCAACTCTACTGCTTTAATCTTTAAATCACACATATATTTAGCATATTCAGCAGAGTTGAGGTTTTCAATGGCCCTCCGTTTGGTGTCATTTAACTTTTCTTGTTTCTACCTGAAAGGACCACAGAGCCCATCCACCTTCAGCATAACTTGAGAAAAGGGAAGCCGGATTATGAAATACTTGGTGAAAATAGGAGAAAAATATCAAAGTCAAGTTGAAAAATCGTTTACCTCATCTAGTTGGCCCATTATCCGGTCAAAGTCCACTACCTGCAAATCAGGTATGGAGTTCTTCTCAGAACAGGTGAGGGTCCTCACCATCTGTTTAGCAAACCCAGGAAGATCCGGCTCGTCGGATGAATGATCTTCACTAAAAGAAGTACTTGGTGAGAGGGATGCAGCGTAGTTGGCATTCATTCGTTGTCGGCTGCTAACTGAACCCCCTAAAGGGTCAATCTTAGTCTTGACTCTCATAAAGTCAAGCGGCCAAGGTATTTCAATCTTGTTCTTACCTTGGGTTTGGGGATGGACTTAGAGGTATCCTCCTCCCCAGTTGTTGCCGCATCGGCTGCCACATTGGGTGGCTGGCCTATTGGGGTTTGGTAAGTCCAACTTACCGCGGAAACGACCCCGACTCAAAGAACCACTAGTAATTAATAAAACCATAAAGCATAACAAATAAACATAAAAGGATAAAATCGGTTTTTACCTTTGACGCGTGCTTCGCCTGACCTAATGGGCTCTTACATGAAAGCTTTAACTCCAAAAATACCAAGCCTCCAACGGTATCACCCACAAAGGACGAACACCGACTTTTTAGATCCGCTACCATGGGGTTAGCAAGGTTCGACTAAAACCCGAGTGATTAAATGAGTTTAAAGGTTTTGACAATGGTGATGCCTTTTTCATCTCTCATTCAAGTGATTTTTTCCAATATCCCAACTTGGGTATTTATAGGAAAAACAAGAGAGTGAAAAGGCTCTCCCATGAGTGTGGGAGAATTTGACTTTTCCATTTTATTTTAAAGCTAAAATAAAATTAATAATCAAACTAGTAATAAATCAACAAGTGGCAAGCCATGAGAGAGGTTAGGTAAGGACCATTTGGAAGAAAGAGGGGGACAAAACTTGCTCACCACTCCCTCTCTAAAAACCAGCCAACACACCCCTCAAACCTCCTCTTCAATTCCGCCACATGGAACAACATTTGGGCATCAAGGCACCTAAGGTGGGTTGCCAGCACGCCCAGCACAAGCGTGCGGGCTACTAGTGCTGCTGACCAGCAAGCCCAACACGACTTGTGCGGGCTGCTCATGCTCTCAGCAAACGAGCCACGCATTAAGGATGCGGGCTGCTGCTGAGAACTGATGCTCCATGCGCGCCTTAGCCCAGCGCTGCTAGCCTTGCGATGCTAGCATTGGTGCGCTAGCACGCACCAGCCAGCCTAGGCTCGGCTTGGTGCGATGTTAGCCACCTTGCTATATCAAATGCCCCTAGCACTCGGTTTGCTCGGGGCATTCCAATGCTAGGGGTATTTCGGTCTAGTTGATTTATTATTATTTTCATGTCTCTTCTTTTACTATTTTTCGACTCGACTACCGACGTTCGGTTTCGACGCTCTAAGCTCGAATTTCAGACGTCTAAAAATTTAATGCTCGGGCGACGAATGAATTTCTTCTGAATTAATTCGTCGAGTCGGTTCGTATATTTGCTAGGGTGTGACCCGAAGGGTTCAGTCAAGATTAAGCTGTAATATTAATTATACTTTAATATTACTGATCGGAAGCGGCTTCCACCCAGGCATTTCGATCACTTGACCTTACTAAATATATTAGCTTTCTAATAATTTAGAACCCGCTATCAGAATAATACACTTGTTTTAAAGACACCATTCCTTTCAATCTCCCACTTGTCCTTCCGGAAAAAGTGACCATTTAGTGTATAACCTTTTTCTTATGTCGCTAAATGTCTCTTCATAAACTGTAAGGTAAGATTATTTCGTTATCCTTATTACTTCCTGAAGTGTTTCTCGATTCCAAGTCCCACTGTCAATAAACAGATGTTTTCTAAAATCCATCCGAGCACGACCATGCATTTTTACAGTCTCGCTCTACGAGAGGCCTTGTATACAACAAAGACATCTTCTCTATTTTAGTAGGGGGACATTCCCTGTCTTGTAATGTAGCTCCTCTTGTTGAGAGGACCTAGCCGCCCGATTATTGTCGTTATAATCCCCTATTACGGCAGACGTTTACAACATCAAAGCGGACTAGTACTCAACCAAGAGAACTCACAATACTCATGGTCAAAGAAATAGGTTCCGACAGCCATAATGAGAAGTATACTTATGACGATTTTTAATCTCTTAAAGTATTCTCATAGGTGGATCCAGTATGGTTCTAAACCAATACCTGTGCAAATGATTTATGACAATCATGTCCTCGTAGAACAAGAAATAGTGCTATAAATCAGACTACACACTAATCTCAATTGGTCATTAAACGTCCATCGTTTAAATGACCTCGATTAGGGACAATTTTCGATTATAATATTCAACGTTCACTTAATAGGTGTTTCCTTACCAAGACTGGTCTTGATACCCTATTTTGAATATACCAAGAATCGAATGGACTCATTATTTAATCCTAAAACACAATAAAATAGCTAACGGAGTAATAAAATATTGCATGTAATTTAGATTACTCCAAAACTTGAATGGTTTTTCTTAGTGTCTTACATTAAATGTTCAAAATTTAACTAAAACACTAAATAAGGAAATTAAAGCCAGTCTCCACATGCTTGATTCCCATTTCACGTGCTTGTTGTGCTTCACTTGAGGCGAAGGTTTAGTAAGTAGATCGGCTACATTGTCATCCGTTCCAACTTTGCAAATTCTTATTTCACCTTCTGATTTCCATTCTCAAATCATGTGAAACCGTCGTTTGACATGTTTGACTTACTGATGTTCCCTTGGCTTTCTGGCCTAAGAAATAGCTCCATTGTTGTCACAATAGAGGGCTATTGGACCCTTTATGGAGGGTACAACATCAAGTTCACCAATGAACTTACGAATCCAAATAGCCTCCTTAGCCGCTTCAGCAACCGCTAAGTACTCGGCTTCAGTTATAGAATATGTAGTTGTACTCTTCTTTGCACTCTTCTAACTGAACGCTCCTCCATTTAGATAGAACACATATCTAGATTGTGATTTGAAATCGTCTTTGTCTGTCTGGAAGCTAGCGTCGGTATAACCTTCAACAACTAATTCTTCTGAACCACCATACACCAGGAATTTATCCTTTTTCCTTTTCTTGTACTTTAGGATGTTCTTGGTCGCACTCCAATGGGCCTCTCCTAGATCTGATTGGTAACAGCTCGTAGCACTCAAGGCATACGATACATCTGGCCTAGTACATATCATGGCATACATGATCGATCCAATAAGCGAAGCATATGGAATTAGAATCATTCTTTCCTGCTCATCAGGTGTCTGTGGACACTGCTTCTTGCTCAGGGTTATGCCATGTGACATTGGCAGGTGACCTCTCTTGCCCCCTCCATGCTAAATCGAGCAAGTACCTTATCAATATAAATACTTTGACTCAATCTAATCATCCTTTTTTTATCTATCCCTATAGATCTTGATGCCTAGTATGTACTGAGCCTCTCGTAAGTCTTTCATTGTGAAACATTTTCCAATCCAGGCCTTTACAGACTCTAACAACGAAATGTTATTTCCAATGAGCAATATGTCATCGACATATAAGACTAAGAAGGTGACATCACTCCCACTGACCTTCTTGTAAACAAAAGATTCATCTATATTCTTGATAAAACCAAACTTACCGATGGCTTCATCGAATCGCAGATTCCAACTTCTGCTAGCTTGCTTTAGTCCATAAATGGACTTCTTAAGCTTACAAACCTTCCCAGCATTGTTTTGGTCGAAAAAACCTTCTAGATGTGTCATGTACACAGTACTTCCAAAATACCATTTAACAAAGCATTTTTGACGTCCATCTGCCATATTTCATAGTTATAATATGCAGCAATCGCTTGGAGGATCTGAACGGATTTAAGCATTGCGACTGGTGAAAAGGTTTCATCGTAATCAATACCATGAACTTGTCTATAACCTTTTGCCACCAATCTAGCTTTGTAAATTAATACATTTCCATCTTTGTTGGTTTTCATCTTGAAAATTCACTTACATCCGATAGGTGTATAACCTTCGGGTAAGTCAACCAAGTCCCAGACTTGATTTTCAAACATGGAATCTATTTCTGATCTCATGGCCTCATGCCATTTAGTAGAGTCGGCGCTTGCCATCGCTTGCTTGTAAGTTTTTGGTTCATCTCCATCCATAATCAAGATGTCCTCTGATATCTCGGTTAATACTAAACCAAGATATCAATCAGGTTGAGATCTCTGCCTCTGAGACCTACGTAGGGTAATGGATTGAGCGATTGCATTGTTGGTTTGACTTTGCACATTTTTATCATTTTGACCTGCGTCAACAGATGCTGTTTGAGCACTTTTACTTTCATTCTTATTTTGTTGCTCATCCTCACGAACTTCGTCGAGTTCGATTTTCCTCCCACTTGTCATTTTGGAAGGGTGTTCCTTCTCCAAAAATACACTATCGCGAGCAAAAAACACTTTGTTCTCCAATTTGTTGTAGAAGTAATACCCTTTGGTTTCTTTTGGGTGGCCCACAAAGTAAACCTTATCATATTTGGGATGAAGTTTGTCAGAAATCAATTTCTTGACATATGCTTCGCTCCCAGTATCTTAAGAAAAGACAACCTAGGAGGTTCCTTTGTCCATAATTTATATGGAGTCTTTTCTACAGCTTTTGATGGTGCATGGTTCAGTGTTAGTGCCGCAGTTAGAAGTGCGTGTCCCCAGAAAGAGATAATAAGATCACTTAGACCCATTGTTGATTGTACCATGTCTAACAAGGTCCGATTTCTCCATTTAGATAATCCGTTCCATTGGGGAGTTCTTGGAGGTATCAATACTGAAAGTATACCCTTTTCTTTCAGATGGTCATCGAATTCTTGGCTCAAGTATTCACCACCTCGATCCGATTGAAGGGATTTGATTTTCTTGCCAAGTTGATTTTCAACTTCACTCTGAAATTCTTTAAACTTTTCAAACGATTCAGATTTATGTGACATTAGGTAGACATAACCATATCTACTTTAGTCATCTGTGAAGGTGATAAAATATCGGTGTCCATTTCTTGTGGATGAGCTCATTGGTCCACACACATCAGTGTGTATTAGACCTAATAAGTCTACTGCCCTTTCTCCTAGCTTGGAGAATGGCTGCTTAATCATCTTGCATAACAAAGATCACTCGCAATTCTCAAACGATTCTAAATCGAAAGAATCAATAACACCTTCTTGTAGAAGTCTCTCGATGCGTTTGATGTTTGTGGCAAAGACGACAATGCCACAAGTAAGTTTTGTTTGACTCCATGGTCTTAGCTCTTTTGGTATTATCATAAATAATTTTGTCTAAACACACAAAAGGTGTAATTTCCATAAATATAAACAAGACATTTAAACAAAAGGTCTTGTGATCAAGGTTTAAAATGACGTCCAATGATGCAAGATCAAAGTATGGTAGATAAAACTTAACAAGTTTTAGAATTTAGACAATATACATCAGATTACAAGCTTTCTTTGTATAGATTTTCTTCATTTTCCACTTGTGTACTCATGATCACTTGAAAAACATTGCTCATTTCGTTCCTGAAATAAGAGCATAAAATGAGTCAATTTTCCGGTATCTAATACCTTATAAATTGCTTATTTTCAAGTGCGTGGATGATACCTGAGATTGAGACTATCTTTCCTCTTGCCTCATCTCCAGATACTTGCTACATTCTCTTTTGTAGTGGCCTTGCTTACTACAATAGACGAAGCGCATCTTTGCCTTTTTTTTAACTGCTTTTTCTTTAGCCTCAGAGAAAACGTAGCCGCCTTGCAAGAATAGGTTTTCAGAAGCTCTTGGACAACTTCATTGTAGGACAGTTTGTTCCAATTGTTGGTAAGTCGCAACTTAATTGCAACATACCCGAGTGGAGTGAGCTTAAAAGCATATAACCCGCTTGATCATCCTCCACCGGTTTACCAATCAGTTCCAGATGGTTAAATAACCATGTCATCTTTTGCACATAGGCTTGAAGTGGCATCCTAGGTCTAAATATTGCACTATAGACCCTAGCCCATATTTCTTGTCTTTCTTTGCTAAGACATCCATCTTGCGGTGGCTTGATCCTCATGTTAGACAATGACCTAGTCACTTCTTTCACGAGTCCATAATAGTTGCCTTGTCGCTCTTTGTTACCCTCAAATTAACCACATCTTCTAGAGCCTTGAGAAGTACATCCGGAAGGTAGTTGGAGAATTTCTTCTTCCATTGTTCCGGAATGGAGTTTGCCATAAGTTGAGAGACTCTCTTGCAATCATAACTCCACTCCTCATGAGCCATATCAATCATAATCCCTATTGAGTAAAAAACTCCAGATGGGAGTATCCAAGATATGCTCTAGGTAGCAATTGTGGAAGGTCAAACGGAGTTCCTCTTCCCATTCCTTGAAGTTAACCAAATTCAAGCTAAATGATAACTTCTTTGGAACTTCTGGGAACATAAGATTGTTGTCGATAGTTGAAGACATGATTCTACATTTGAAAGAATTTTGAAATGAAAAACTATAGACATTAAAAATGTCTTCCCAAAACCAAACCCGAGGATGAACAAACTTTCACTGCCATTATTGGTCGGTTTGAGTATTTAATCTTGGAGTTCTTAAATCCATATTTCCATTTCATAAACCAACCCAAATTCTAGCCCATTTCCCCAAACCATAACTTATTTTCTTCTTTTCATGCCTTTAAACCCAAAATAATTAATTTCATGTCCTTTGAAATCATTCATTTCGTGTCCTTTTTATAAAAAATGTTTAATCCAATTTATTTTGGTCCATAATCTGGGTCCAATTATTGAATAGTTGGATGGGGTTCGAAAAGAGATTTCCAACGATATATTATAAGCCAAAATCCAAGTTATAACGAATAAGTTATGGCCAAAATATTAAGTTGAGCCCAAACCGAACCTAAGCCCACCTTACCTACGACCCAATGATAATATGGAGGGTCCAAAAGCTTTAATCCCAATCCTAAACCAATTAGAATTAATTAGAAGCTTCTTCTATAAGTTTCTAAAAGATCTTAATTATCCTTTTTGAAAAGATAAGATTAAAGAATTTGAAATTGAATAAAACTTTTCTTTTTGAAAATCCAATTTCTATCCGAATTGAAAGATGTTTAAAGATAGACAGATATTATTTTTGTGCCTCATATTTTTTATCCAAATTTTATATGGTTAGATATTCCTTGAAATTATCTTTCCAATGATATATTATATTATCAATTCCGAGCTATAACGGTAAAGATATGAATAAAATGTCAAACTCTATCCAAACCTGACACCGTCTCATTATTTCGGCCATATATTTTATTCTAAAATATAATTTAATATGATTCTAATTGGGTTAGAAATTAGACTTCAAGAGCTTTACAAAGATATCTTATTCATCTTATTCCGATTTCTGGATCAAAAGATATGATTAAAAAAAAAACCGCAAAAACTGCTGTCTATCGCAAGAGTTTTATCCGATTCGAATTCTTATCTTTTCTTGATTCTTCGACCTTCTTTTTTCTCTATAAATAGAGGTCATATCTCTCCTTTTCCAATCATCAATAAGCTTAATCACAAAATAATTCTCTTCTCCCTCTTTAGCCTAAATACTAGCCACCCTATTCTCTCAAAATACTTCCCCTAATTAAGCACTCCTAGGAGTTCATACATTACCCAATGTTCTATACTTAAACCAAGGCGTGAAAGGTATAATTAACTGAGGGTTTGGACCAAATTAAATATACATGTATTTAATTTAATTTTTATTTGCTTTATATTTTTATTGAAGTTACTAACAGTTTATTCATGATGTAGCAATTTAAAGGAACGCGCGGAATGTGAGTAATTAATTAATTTAATTACTCTTGTTTCGGGGGTTTTTGTCCCTTGGGAGAGTTACAACACTGAGACTGGATTCAGCAAAGGACGCTTGTACCTGCAAAGCAAACGGACCGCTGGATGGTTGGTGGTCCGCCTCCGAAGATTAAGTTAGTAAGCGTTCGGTAATAAAACGTGCGGAAATAAAGTTTTATCTGCTCGGATTCCAAGCTCAGGTAAAATGTTGTGTGTTCCTTGAAAACGACAGCTCTATGATAAGTGACGTGTAGTCTCGTATTGCGTGTATATTCTCTGTCTTGTTATAAATGTAAGAATGTCCCTATTTATAGGGTCCTTTTGGAAAGTGTGCCCTCCCTAGGATCTGGTGACCTAGGGATTAGGCACGCCGTTTTTTAAGGGCCCCTTGGGATTTGGGCCTTGAAAGCTGCCAATCCCAGGGGGTAATATCTGCTCGACATGTGTCACCATCTGGATTGTCCAACTAAGTGCCCCTTCCAGTGACATGTATCATGCTCTGATTGGGCCACTTGGTAGGGTATAAAATACCTAAATCATTTGCCCCTCACAGGGATCACGTGTATTGCACGTGGCACCTGCGACAGGTGTTAGTATCCGAGTGGTCGGATTCAAAAAGTTAATGTTGGAGGGAGAAATTTTTAGGGTTTTACCCCCCTATAAATAGTAAGGTTTGACCCCCCCTAGATTCACACCTTTGCGAATCTTTGGAGAATGTTGGACTTTTTTACTTGAAGAATCTCAAAATTCCCTAAGTGTCTTAAATTTTCAAGCGTCCGACACTCGGCCAACTGTCCCACCGTTCTTCAGCTAACCAAGCGTCTTTCACCCTTCTTCTAAAGGTAACGCCTGTTTTTTTCTTTCACTCTTCATTTTCTCTCTCTTTTTTTTTCGAAAAAATGGTTTCCCAATCGCATGCGGCACGGCATAGGATAGTGATCAGCTGGTCACCGGGGACGGCTGAATCTAGAACTAGCAGTGCCGAATGCTTGGCCAAAGACCCTGTTTTGCGAACTTCTCCGAATCCGACCGTTTCCGTGTCTGTGCAGGACACTATGGCCAGAACCAAAAGAGCAGCAAGACAATATAGCTCCGATGGAACTTTCTACCATTCGGATGGGTCGACTGTATATTCAGAAGGCTCAATAAGAGTGCCTCGAAGTGAGGTGTCGGAGCATCCTGACAGCCCTTCTTATCTTCCTCCAACCCCACCTATTACCATTCGCCCACATCTAGTGGAACTCCCAGTGATGGAATCCTGGGGGAGGCGGATGAACAATATCAACCCGGGCCTTCTGGACAGGCGCTGGAAGAGAGTCTGGGGGAGGACCCCGCTGGCACCAGTCGGCGGTCCCCTAGCTCTGATGAGAGCTCTGATGACGAGTCGGCCTCGTCATCTTCTTCAGAGAACGCCTCCATAACTTCGGAGGAGGCAAGAACGAAAATAGATTCTGCCAGGGAGTCCCTAGAAGTGGATAAGGGGGAAAGTTGGGCCGAGCCGAGCGCTTCTAGGCGCGTGGAGAGAGCCCCCTAATATCATCATGTTCCGCCCAGCAGGTGGAGCTCCATGGAATCCGGCCTTGCCAATTTAAGGCGCAAGGTCGTTCTGGGCCATGGCTATACTTTGTCGGTCCCTAACAAGGACGACACCATTACCTGGCCGAGCCTGGCCAGCTATGAGGACAGAGCATTTGGCTGCTATGAAGCGGCCTTCCAAGCTGGCCTCCGCTTCCCTCTCCATCCGACCGTGGAGAGGATCTTGGATGGATACCAACTGGGTATCTGACAACTTGTACCCAACTCGTGGATTAATATTATGGGGTACGTTGCCGCCTTTGAGATGTTTTAGGTGGAGGCGAGCTTTGAAGCGTTCGCCCACATGCACTATCTGAGCAGGGCGCCTGCTAGGGGCGGTGAGGGCTGGTACACCTTGACCGCTTGCAAGGGGTACATGATGGCTGTTGGCAAAGAGAACAAGTGGAAAGACTGGAGGACTAAATTTTACATAGTCAAGTCTGCCGACAGTCGCTTGAGCCAAAAGTATAACAGGTGGAATAAAACTCCACCTCTCCTAGCAGGCAGGAGTGCATTGCCGCCTCTTCCTAGGCGGGCAAGGGAGGAGATTATGGACAAAGGGTTGTTTATCGTGTCCGTGAGGACGAATGATGAGGGAGACAAGGAGGTCACCCCTCAATGCTATCTCCCCTTGTACAAATGGTTTGAGGAGGGAACATTTTTAGCCTCCTGTGGGCTAAGTTCTGAAATGCCGAGAGGTAGTCGGCCGTCTGTTTAATATGCAATTTCATTTTGCTTTTCAATACTTGTTTGATGGTGCTAACACTTATTCATTTTTGCAGACAAGGCAATGGAGAAGCTCTGGGCCTCAAGGAAGCCGGCTGTATCTGCTGCTCGATACTGATCAAATATCCTACACAGGGCAGAGGCAACCACCCACACCAAGGTTGATGAGCAGAAAACTGGCGGCACCCCCACGGTGAGAACTTGTTATACCTATAATTTCCGACTAATGCTAAATTAGTCTGAATGATTTCTAACTTGTTTTATCTTGTGTTGATGTAGGGTGCCCCTACCATATCCCCCTCAAAACCATCCGACCCTAAAATCCAAAAGACTAGGGCGAGTGATGTGAGCGCATCCGGCAAGGGCGGCCGGAAGCACATTGCTCACAAGCCCAAGAGAGGCCCAGACGCCTCTTTTCTCGAAGCTGATAGGGAGATCAGCAAACCGGATGTCCAGAGGACATCAAAGGGTG
Source organism: Chenopodium quinoa (assembly GCF_001683475.1). Lineage (NCBI taxonomy): Eukaryota > Viridiplantae > Streptophyta > Magnoliopsida > Caryophyllales > Amaranthaceae > Chenopodium > Chenopodium quinoa. Next base: position 1,078,047 of record NW_018743689.1, read on the forward strand.
GCTTCAAGCGACCCACCACTACTGTCGGCTCAGCATGAGAAAGGAGGAGTTTGGGGAAAGAGGAGGAAGCACAGGACGACGGTAAAAACCATTCGCCTTTTTTGTTCTTCCAACTAGATATACTTGTGTTATTTTTCTAACTCTCTTTCCTTCTCAGTCCCTGTGCAGAGGCCGACTGTAATCCAGATGGCCAAGTCCATGCTCAGGGCAGTTGATCCTGACGATAAGGCGTTTGTCAGAGGAGTCGGCACTCTAGACTTGGATGGCATCTTGGGGAGCCTCTACGAGGTATGAGTCTTAACTTAAGCAATTCTTATTCTTTTTTTTTTCTCAAGTCTTTATCCGCCTGGTTTTAACCATTCGGCTCTTTTTGCAGGCCTTGTTGCACGTTCAAGGGCTCAGGCAACCCCTCAAGGACAAGTCCAAAGAGGTAACAGCCGCTAAAGCTCGAGCGGAGTCCGCCTTGGATCGTGCTCAATTTGATATTTCTCATAATGAGCTTATGACGCTTGATATGATGTATTCGCAGGCGGAAGCCAATCTGCAGGTGAAGAAGGACCTGGACTCGGCCCGCCTGCACATCACTTCCCTTAAGAAAGAGGTCAAAAGTCTTAAGGAGAAGCTCGAGCCTCTTCAGAATGCCAAGGAAGAGGCTGAGAGATCAAAGCAGAGGGTGGGCCGCCTGGAGCAGCGCCTCACCAACCAGGAGCATCAGCTGAAGGCCAAGTTTGAGTCCGTAGCTGAACAAGAGAGAGAAGCTCTTGTTAAGCAAATGATGAGCGACTATGATGCCATCATGCGGGACACTTGGACGGCTGTGCAGCCGGACTCGGACTATCAGACTTGGAAATCCAAGTTTGATGAAGCCAGCAAAGCATTCGACGCTAGCCTTCTTGATGAGGCTGAGAATGCAGCTAAGGCTGCTGCTGAGGCCGAGGAAAGCTCTAGGTCCGACTCTTCTCGGGAGTCATCCTCTGGTGGAGAGGAGGAAGATCAGGTGGAGGGACGAGAGAAAAATGAAGAGCAGCCGAAGGACAACAGGCCGGCTGCCAATGAAGAGACTCTCCCCTGATCACTTAAGCTTTTTTTGAATTTTTTCTTTTTTTTTTTTTTTTTTTTTTTTTTTTTTTTTTTTTTTTTTTTTTTTTTTTTTTTTTTTTTTTTTTTTTTTTTTTTTCATTGCATGTTTTTGGCTAAGTATTATAACCTATATACCATGAGAATGTTCTTGCCCATGGACAGATGTCGAGTGGTTTCGGTTTATTGGATTGATTGACTTAGAAATTATTGATACTTAGAAGAGTATTCATGGTTTCTAAGTCAATCAATCACTATGGTGATTGCCCCAAACCACTCGGCAGACGTCCATCCAGAATTGGCAACTTAAAGTTTTCATTCGGCCATTAGCTTAAACAAAACTCAAATTTCCAACTTAGCAAATTTTGCTAGGGGAAAACTTCCGCCTGTTTTTCCCCCTGAGCTAAAAATAGGCGCATCCGGCCATACGCCTCTTTGAGATAAGATAAGTTTATAACTTAGAAAATGTTCTTTAAAAAGAATTGTCCGCCTGTCTTGCCCCAAAAGCAAAGAACAGGCGTCATCCGGTCAAAATCCTCATTAGGTGCTTAAGCAGTTAACTCGTATATTAACAAGAATGTTCCGCCTGCTTTGCCCCTGGGAAAAAACAGGTGAATCCGGCTTAATGCCTCATTAGCCTCTAATTATGAAATAGTGACCATTTTTGAGCTGTGCTGGAACAGTTAGAAAATTCAGGCCTTTTTGTTTATTAATATCCGGCCATGGGCCTCATCATGATTTAATCTGGCCTTAGGCCTCTTAAATGGTTAGGTAAATATTTGTTAAGTGTCGATATTAACTTAAAGAATTTCGTAGGAACGATTGTTCTAAAGCAATCGGCTCCTTCTAAAGCAATTCGTAAACTTAATGGATTGGGGCATCTGCTGTTGGGACAGACGCTTTCCAAACGCATTTGTCGTCTGTATTTTGTACAAGCGACACTAAGAAACTTAAATAAAAAGACAAGTTGGGAAATTAAGGCATATTCTCATTAATTAAAACTTGAGATAACAAAATTGAGGTCTTTACATTCGTATTTAGAAGTAGTACTTTTTCAAGTTGTCTACATTCTAAGTTCTAGGCAGCTGCCTACCGTCTGGGTCTTCCAGGCGGTAGGTGCCGTCTCTTACTTCCTCATAGATTTGGTAGGGGCCTTCCCAATTTGGGGTTAGCTTTCCCTGCTCATTCGCCCTACCGACTGCCTCCATTTTCCGTAGCACAAAGTCCCCCACTTTGAGAGGACGCTTGTGTACTCTCTTGTTGTAAGCTCGTGTCATTCTCAGACGGTAAATCTCATGGCGTAAGGCAACATTGCCCCTACGCTCTGGAAGTGAGTCCAGTGCCAGCTGCATGGCGTCCCAGTTAGCTTCCTCGTCATATAACATGACTCAAAGAGTCGACTCATAGTGTTCAATGGGCAGGACAGCTTCTGCACCATACACCATGAGAAACGGGGTTTCTCCAGTTGCCCCTTTAGCAGTCGTTCTGATGGACCAGAGGACGTGTGGTAATTCATCCGCCCAGAGACCACCAGCACGTTCAATTTTCTTTTTATCCCGTCTGAGATTAACTTGTTGAAGGCTTCAACCTGGCCGTTTGCTTGAGGCCGGCCGACTGATGCAAAGAAGCTTGAGACCCCTTGCTCTCCTAGCCAAGTCTTGAGTTGAGGCGTCTCAAATTGAGGACCATTGTCAAAAACCATAGACATGAGCACCCCGAAATGAGTGATTATGCTCCTCCAGATGAAGGAAATGACATCTTTTGTCTTAATGTTTTTGACTCCCTCCGCCTCTACCCACATATTAAATTAATCCACAGCCACCAGTATATAGCGCTTGTCGCCTGGTGCAGCTGTATATGGCCCTAGAATGTCCATGCCCCATTTGGAAAAAGGTATTGGGCTGTGGATGGCCGTCAGGTCTGTAGCCAGACGATGGATGAGCTTGCCAAATTTTTGGCACTTGTCACATTTTTTTACCATTTCCATTGCATCCGACTCCAGAGTTGGCCAGAAGTAAAGCCGCCATGCCTTGGCAGCGAGGGATCTGCCGCCTATATGGGAGGCGCAGAACCCCGAATGAAACTATTCGAGGACTTCCTTACCCTTCTCATGGGTAACACACTTCAACAGGGGTTTCAGAAAACCAACCCTGAAGAGTTCTCCTTGTCGCAACTCGAAGTTAGCTGCTCGTTTTTTCAGAACAGCCGCCTCTTGTAGTGAGTCAGGGAGCGTGCCGTCTGCAAGATAGGCCCGGATGCTTTCCATGCAGGTTGAGCTTCGGTCAAGAATTCCAATGGGGTCTTCCTCAGATATACTTCTTCTTTCCATGACCTCCTAGAAAACTGACCGAGGCGTTTCACAAGAGGCGGATGATGCCAGCTTGGACAGAGCATCCGCTTGATTATTTGAAGTCCTGGGCACTTGAGTTAGATGGAATCCTTCAAGTGTCCCAACTTCACTCTTGACCGCCTGCAAATATTTTATCATGGCCAGATGAGTGGCCTCGTACGTTCCATTAACCTGGAGTACGACCAGTTGAGAATAAGAGCAGGCGGCAATCTTCTTTGCCCCTGCTGCCTTGCAGTACCAAATGCCGGCAAGCAGGGCCTCATACTCGGCCTCATTGTTAGAGACCTGGAACTTGAACCGTAGTGCGTATTCGTACTTATCTCCCTCATGAGACTGACAGATAATCCATGCACCACAGCCGTTCACAGTGGAGCTCCCATCCACATACACTTTCCAAACCTGGTCTGTATTGTCCGGTACAATCGGCCTTGTCATTTCGACAATAAATTCAGCGAATGCTTGCTCCTTTATTGCCTTCCTTGGTTCGTAAGTGATTTCTAATCCTTGCATTTCAATCGCCCATTTGAGCATTCGTCTAGAAGACTCCAAGGTTGTGAGTGGCTATTTGATCGGTTGGTCAGTATAGACTTCTACCACATGCGCCAAGAAGTAGTGTTTTAGCTTCTTGATGGCCATGTAAAGGGCAAGGCCGAATTTCTCAACCATGGGGTACCGAAGCTCTGTGTTTCTCAGAGCATGGCTAATGAAATACACCGGGAGCTGGATGCCGTCTCTTTTAGCTAAGAGAAAGGAACTGAGAGCATGATCAGAGACGGCTACGTACATGAAGAGCTTCTCTTTGGGCAAACGGCTGACAAGCCTCGGCAAAGAGTGCAGATGAGTTTTTAGCTTTTGAAAGGCCGCCTCTGCATCATCCCCCCCATTCAAAGTGTGTCTTCTTTTTTATTGCCTGGAAAAAGTAGAGGCACTTGTCGCCTGACCGACTGAGGAATCTCCCCAAGGCCGCCAGACAACCTGTTAGTTTTTGCACTTCCTTCATAGTACGGGGCGACTGCATGTCGATTACCGCCTGTATTTTCTCAGGGTTGGCCTCTATTCCCCTTTGGTCAATCAAAAATCCGAGAAACTTCCCAAAATCAACACCAAAGACACACTTTTTTGGGTTTAGCATGACCTTGTGCCGCCTGAGTGTGGCGAATGTTTCTCGAAGATCATCAAGATGATCCGCCTGTTGTTTGGATTTGACTATCATGTCATCAATGTATGCCTCTACGTTCCTTCCGATTTGATTAATGAAGACCGTATTAATCATTCGTTGGAAGGTAGCAGGCGCATTCTTCAAACCAAACGGCATCGCTGTATAACAGAACAACCCCTGATCAGTGACGAATGCCGTCTTTTCTTGATCTTTTTTCCATAGGGGGATTTGATGGAAACCTGAATAGGCGTCCATAAAACTCATCAGGGCATGTCCGGCTGTTGATTCGACAAGACTGTCGATCTTAGGCAATGGATAGCTATCCTTTAAACATGCCTTGTTGAGGTCTGTGTAGTCAACACACATCCGCCAAGTTCCATTCGGCTTTTTTACTAACACAAAATTAGCTACCCACTCATGGAAATTGCACGGCCGAATGAACTTGGCATCTAACAGCTTTTTTACTTCGGCAGCTGACGCCTGACTTCTTTCTTCGCCGTGGTTTTTTTTTCTTTTGCCGGATGGGCTTCCTTTTAGGATCCACGACGAGTTTGTGGACAGTAAGATCCGGGCTGATGCCTAACATCTCCTCCACTTCAAAGGTAAAGATGTCTTTGAATTCCCTCAACAGCTGGTGAAGGCTTTCACCCAGCTTTGCAAATGCAACCGTCCCCACCTTAACTGTCTGCTCTAGACGGCTGTCGTCCAGAGGGATATCAATGTGTTCACCAGCAAGCTGGGGACGGAGGTCATCCGACCGTTCCTTGGTCAGTGATTGCTATTGTTTTTCTTTTTTGACCATCACCAGCTGATCAGTCTTTTTTTCTTTCCGGCTGGTGGGGCCGACTGTTCTTCCCCGACATCGTCGAGGTAGAATGTTTGCTTGCCCTGACCGGATGCTACGGCCGCTGGCTTGACGTCCTAGAGGTAACACTCTCAAGCCGTCTTTTGGTCCCCATTAAGGGAACCGACTGTTCCATCATCCTTCTCATACATAAGTGGTAACAGCGCAGGGATGATGAAGGCCTTACACTCACAAAGAGTGGGACGGCCAAAGATGAGGTTGTAAGCTGTGAGCTCTTCAACCACTAGGAAACGTATGGTCATGTGCCGACCGTCTCCTCTGCTTCCCAGGCGGATAAGTAAGTCAATTCGTCCGACTGGGTGCACAAGTTCTCTCCCAAACCCAACAAGGGTGTCGAAGATCTCCATCATGCTATCCGGTTTGTAATTGAGATTGGATAAGCATTTGAGGCTGATGAGGTCAGAGGAGCTTCCTGTGTTAATCAGAATTCAGCCAACCAGCTGGTTGGCGACCTTGCACTCAATGACAAAAGGGTCATCATGCGGCCGACGGACTTTGCCTCTGTCCTGCTCGGTGATGACAACTTTATGAAAGGTGGACGCGCCTGCCGCATCCCCTTCCTCAACAGAGTTGACCATCATTCTAAGATGGTCCTTGGTACCCCGAATGGTCGGGCCACCACCGACAAATTCGCCTGCTATGGTGTATACCGGATCTTCTTCAGTTTCGGCACTCACAGCAGGCTAGGGAGTCTTTTTCTTGGACTGCCCCGAATTTGCCTTTGAAGTCACTTTGGACTTCACATAGGACTTCAGCTGTCCTTTGTCGGCCAGGCGGTCGAGCTCCCGCTTGAGACTAAAGCAGTCGTTCGTGTCATGGCCAACATCCTCATGGAAATGGCAATGCTTGTTTTTGTTCCGATTTTCAGCGGAACCTTTCATAGGAGTCGGCTTTTCAAGAGTTAGCCGATCCTTAATTTCCAAGAGGATGGAGGAGCAGTCCTTGTGGAATTCGTACCTGGGGACGTACGGTTTCCACTCCTTTTTCTTCTTCTGGGCCGGTTAATCAGAGTTATCAATGGCCTAGACTTGCTTTTTCTTTTTGCTCTCTTCTAGCTTAGGAGCCGGCTGAGCAGGCCGACTCTCTTTCTGCCGGTCGAACTTCTTATGGTCCGACTGCTTGTTGGAGGAGCAGAGTTCGGTCGCCTGTATATAGGCTTCCGCCTCTCACAAGGCTCCTTGCAGAGTAAAGATTTGTTTGCGGACGAGTTCGTACTTAAAAGTAGACCCGTCCATCAGACCCATAAAGAAGTCTCTGAAAGCGACCTTATCAGACAGCCCATGAATCTGGATTTGGACCAGATTAAACCGCCTGACGTAGGAACTCAAGCCTTCTCTATCTCCCTGCTGTACATTGCCCAAGTCAAGATTTGTCTTTTTGGCAGGGATGTTCATAGAGAAGTTTGAAGCAAACAAGAACGCAAGCGTCTTAAAGCTATTTATGCAGCCAGCCGGCAGATTGCCAAACCAGTGCTAGGCTATGCCCTTCAGGGTGGCTTGAAAGCAACGACACCATGCGGCATCATCCAACCCCTGTAGATACATGAGGTGGGTGTATGCTAACAGGTGGTCTTCCGGGTCGGAGGTCCCGTCATAGGCTTTAACCAGAACGTTTTTAACTTTAGCCGGCTGTACGGCTTCAGTTATTTCCCCGGAGAAAGCAGAGGGTTGATCTCCAAGCAAAGGGTCCCGTCATAGCCTAAGCTGCCAGTCCATCGGTTGATAGTCGTATGCCGCCTGTCCTCCAAAGAGGGCAGGTTGCATGAAAGGTAAAACCGGCGCCTGGTACAATGGTTCTTCCATGTACTGGGCCGACTGGTTCATATGAGGACCAGACTTAACCCGTGGGCTGCTTGATGGAGTCTCATGTACAGACTGGGAACACCTCACAAAGGTATTCCGAAAGCTATCATGATAAGTCGACGTTGAAGCCGACTCTGATAGCTGGGTTCTCTTCTCCTCAATGTATTACCGAGCGTCAGAGAATGTTTTCTTGCTACCATCCGGCTGTATGTGTCAGGTGGCATTTCTTGTGCCCATTTCTGGAAAACGAAGCCGAGTAAGGTCAAATTGGGGCCGGGCCTTCTCCGTAGGGGCAGGATGAGGAGTTGGATGACGGTCCCTGACCGACTTCTGTTTGCCAGCTTGGGCGAGCTTCTCGGCCGACTGCTCCTTCCTAGGAGCAGGCGACTTCTTTGAGGCGAGTTGTCTAATTTCACCCCTGAGGAGGCTCAGGAGTGTCATTAGTTCATCTCGAGTGACGGGAGTTGATCCTGGCGCCTGGGAGGGATCAACCGGCCGCCTCGAGGGCTTCTTTGGCTGTCCAGCAGTTTTTCTTGGCCCTGCCTGGTCATGGTGACGCTCCCGCCTCTCCTTACTGCGGATGCGTTTAGAGATGAGGGATCCATTTGGATCCATATAGGTTTCGACGTCAGCGTCGTCACCTGAGTCATGATCCGTTTTGACCACTACGTCTTCTGGAGGACGATTGGCCTCTGAGTTCGGTACAGGTACTTGTGAAGCCATTTCAGAGGTACTCTCCCCACAGATGGCGCCAAATGTTTCAGGGGTTATTGTCCCTTGGGAGAGTTACAACACTGAGACTGGATTCAGCAAAGGACGCCTGTACCTGCAAAGAAAACGGACCGCCGGATGGTTGGTGGTCCCCTTCCGAAGATTAAGTTAGTAAGCGTTCGGTAATAAAACGTGCGGAAGTAAAGTTTTATCTGCTCGAATTCCAAGCTCAGGTAAAGTGATGTGTGTTCCTTGAAAACGACAGCTTTGTGATAAGAGACGTATTTTCTCGTATTGCGTGTATATTCTCTGTCTTGTCATAAATGTAAGAATGTCCCTATTTATAGGGTCCTTTTGGAAAGTGTGCCCTCCCTAGGATCTGGTGACCTAGGGATTAGGGCAAGCCGTTTTTTGAGGGCCCCTTGGGATTTGGGCCATGAAAGCCACCAATCCCAGGGAGCAATATCTGCTCGACACGTGTCACCATCTGGATGGTCCAACTAAGTGCCCCTTCCAGTGACACGTGTCATGCTCTGATTGGGCCACTTGGCAGGGTATAAAATACCCAAATCAACTCTTATTTTATTTTAATATTGCTAGCATCATGATTAGGTTATTTTATATTTTATTTGACTAGTGATATTATAGTTATATTGCTTCCGATATTAATGTTTATTCTATTGTTATTATTGATCACCATATTGCATGTTTAAAGGGAATATGTAATTGAAAATCACGCCTAATAAGATAATTTGGACAACCGGTTTAGGTTCTGTTTTAATCTTGTTAATTAATTCAAGTGATTACAATATTTTAGAATTATATTTTGCATTAATATTTCACCAATTTAGCTTAGTAATAGTTTGGAGCAAATTAAATCTTTGTTTGTATGCCTTTGAGATCGCAGGAATTACTTTTGACTATAAGAATCGAGTAGAGGCCAGTACGGCGAATGTGAATTCATGACTCACTTCGTACCATCATCCCCGATCCTCCTTTCGTGGTTCCGAACCATATCGAGTTAGTAATCTCATGGAGTATGAATGGGGTGTAACCTTCACGGGTCAATCGTTGTTGCCTTTCGTTGTCCCTTTTTCGTGGTTGCCTTTTATGATCCGTAAACGGTTTACAAGTTCCTTAAAAACTTGTTGGCGGCTCCCTACTTTCCTTGTCTCTAATCGTATTATGTCAATTCCCACTTCCTATGAGTGCCAAGCATATTCACACATGCTTTAACGTAGGCGCACTTCAAGCGACGCCTACAAAAACCATTCATGAAATTTAAATAAGATTGAATTCATGCATTTTAATCAAACTTATTTAAAACGTCTTATTCACACATTTAAAGTTGTCCCCAATTTTGTGAGAATAAGTTGACTCCAAGATCCGAAGAAACAAAGAGTGGTTAAGCATGCTTTGGCTTGTCTAAAAACTCAATCTCCTAAGGTAAGCAACGCTTTGCTAATGGCTCCAAGCAACTCTTGGTTGAATAAATCGTCGCATATAATGCTCTCTCAACAATTTATTCACTTTGCCACGACATGTTAGGACTCCATAATATATCGGTTAGTAAAACCAAAACAAACTTGCATACCCGGTATGCCTTACTTCCTAGGAGAGGTAGTGATGCCTCGGTTTTGCTTATCCCACCACCACCCTCGTTCGGCCAGTAAGTGTTATTTTGGAATGGCAAGTTTTTATCAATATTTAGGGACCTAGGGTTTCTATGTCGGTTAATTTAAGTGAACTTAATTAATTATCACAACATTTGAAATCCTAAACATGCATCTAACATATAATTCATATACATAAACATATATATATATTGATATATATATATATATTTATATATATATATATATATATATATATATATATATTGAAAAACATAAATATAGATGCATTTGGCAACTAGCATGACCCCTTGAGATCTTCAAATCTTTAAAAGGTCTTCATTTGCAACTTCATGGCTACGTCTACCAAGAACCTCCATCATCAAGACTTAACCATAATTAAATGCAACTACTAGTATCTACGATTAGGACTTATCTAAATATTAAGGTACAAAAATACTCAACGGTACGCAAACCGTATTTATATTTACAAAAATACATCACGGATCGCAGTCCGTATTTTCTATCCTAATCGGGCCCCACTAGTTGCCATTTCATAAAACCTGTGAGAGAATATACGTTCCATTAATCCATTCACTATTTGTGAATGGCCCATGCATTTTACATCGATAAACTAGTAACAATGCAAAAACACGCGTGAACTAGTAACTAATCTAGGTGGTTAATCCAATTAACACGCCTAATTAAAACTAGTCGAAGTTGTTTTAACCGGTTATGTAAATAAGCGCAATATAACAATTGAAGCTCCCACTAAATTCTGCATCCAACTTAATTAATCCAATTAATTAAGCCAGTAATTCCAAAAATTTGTCAAAATAAATTTTGCCAATGCCGCTCAAAACCAAGGCCTAGCCTCCAAAATTTATTAAAATAATTAAAATAAATTAGATTAATAAAAAAATTAAAACGACAATTTTTAAGCAAAAATACGTAGTCCAAAGTGTCTAAGTGCCTAGCACTAAGACATTAAGTGCTCACATTTCGCTCAACCGTTAGATGCTCAATGAACTTGGCAGTGGGACCGATGTCGCTAAGCGTTACACCGCCCACATTAGTGAACTTTCGCACATAAAAAATCGGGCCCTAGATGGCCATTTTAAATGAATTCATTGCACTACATTGCTTCGCAAGCAACGTCTACGCATACCCCTAATTATACGACGCATGCACCAAGTCCCAAGCGATGCACCATGTGCTCGTGCCCCACATACCCGCGCCACAGCAGCCCCAAACACCACGCAACACATCACACACGCACGCTCGCACATGGCAGCGTGCTGCTGCTGTCGCTTGTGCTGCTGCTTGCGGCTGTGCACACCAGCCATGCCTTGGCTGCACGCACAGGGCATGGCAGCCCTTGGCAGCAACATGCGGGCTGCTATGCAGCCGGGCTAACCAAGAGCGCTTATGCCTTGTTTTGCGTGCCATTAGCCTCAGGATTTGATCCCAAATTTTACGTGACTTTCGTAATTAATACTAAATTAATTTTAGAACTAATTTAATGAGAAATATTAGAAAAATATAAACAAATCTAACTTAAAAAAAATTTTAAAGTGCATGTAACCAAAAAAATTCCCAAGAACCGTTCTTTAATTAAATTGGTTTAACTTGGTGCAACAAAAATAATAAGCAAATACTCACTATTAATTTTATTAATTTAAATTAACCTTGAGTTTTTGACAAAATAAGAGGGAGTTGGAAAAATGAACATAAATTCAATAAAGATTCCAACTTTAATACTTGTGAATCCTCGAAAAAATTATATCTTCCAATATGAAGATAAATAATTTTTCTATCACAAAGTTTCAAACTTTATGATTCTAAATCAACTGAAAAATGATTAAATCACTAAAGTTTAACAAAAATTCATGGAATTTAGTAATATAAAGTTTCAATCACTTAACATAATTAAAGATTGCATCTTTAATACTTGGAAGCCACAAAGAACAACAATTTCACACTTAATGCAATTAGTTTGCAATTATGTGAAAAAATAAAACCAAGCATTCAAGCACAAATTACTACCAAGTAATCATGCCTAAAGAAGTTTAAAATTGCATATAAAATATGTATTGAACCAATTACATAACCACCATAAATATGCAATTAATTTTCAAGGTTAGAAAGACTTAAAATTTTTCGTAAAAACGAAAAAACCCTCGAAAATAGCATTTCTGGTCGTTTTTTGGCTAAAATCGAGTTCTAAAAGGAAAAAAAAACCATTTCCAGAACGCCTTTTCCACCCAAAATTCACTATTTTTGGGTCGAAATCTAGGTTTGGGGCTGAAAGTAGCTTAAATACGAGGTTAAAATAGATAATACGAGCTACTAATCTAATGAGCAACTTAAACCAGAAAATATAAGCCATAAAAATCACCTTGAAAAATATTATCATTTTAAAAATAAACGAGCGTGGCTCTGATACCGCTGTTGGGGTTTGGTAAGTCCAACTTACCGCGGTAACAACCCCGACCCAAAGAACCACTCGTAATTAATAAAACCATAAAGCGTAACAAATAAACATAAAAGTATAAAATCGAAATTTAACTTTGACACGTGCTCCTCCCGATCTAATGGGCTCTTACTTGAAAGCTTTAGCTCCAAAAATACCGAGCCTCCAACGGTATCCACCCACAAAGGACGAACACCGACTTTTTAGGTCCGCTACCTTGGAGTTAGCAAGGTCCGACCAAAACCCAAGTGATTAAATGAGTTCAAGGTTTTCACAATGGTGATGCCTTTTTGAACTCTCACTCAAGTGATTTTCCCAATACCCCAACTTTGGTATTTATAGGGAAAACAAGTGAGTGAAAAGGTTCTTCCATCAATGTGGGAGAATTTTATTTTTCCATTTTATTTTAAAGCTAAAATAAAATTAATAATCAAACTAGTAATAAATCAACAAGTGGCAAGCTCTCAAACCTCCTCTTAAATTGTGCCACATAGCACCAGACTTGGGCACCAAGGCACCCAAGGTGGGTTGCCGTGTGCGGCTGCCAGCAGGCCCAGCACAAGCGTGCGGGCTGTTAACGCTGCTGGCCAACAAGCCCAGCACGGCTTGTGCGAGCCGCTCGTGCTCTCAGCTAGCGAGCCACGCATCAAGGATGCGGGCTGCTGCTGAGAGCTGATGCTCCATGCGCGCCTTGGCCCAGCGCAGCTAACCTTGCGATGCTAGCATTGGTGCGCTAGCACGCACCAGTAAGCCTAGGCTCGACTTGGTGCGCATGCTAGCCACCATGTTATATCAAATTCCCCTAGCACTCGGTTTGCTCGGGGCATTCTGATGCTAGGGGTATTTTGGTCTTGTTGATTTATTATTATTTTCATGTCTCGTCTTTTACTATTTTTCGACTCGACTTCCGACGCTCGGTTTCGACGCTCTAAGCTCGAATCTCGACGTCTAAATATTTAATACTCGGGCGATAAATTAATTTCTTCCGAATTAATTCGTCGAGTCGGTTCGTATATTTGCTAGGGTGTGACCAGAAAGGTTCTGTCAAGATTAAGCTGTAATATTAATTATACATTATATTACTGATCGGAAGCGGCCTCCACCTAGGCATTCCGATCACTTAACCTTATTGAATATATTAGCTTTCTAATAATTCTTAACCCGCTATCTGAATAATACACTTGTTCGAAGGACACCATTCCTTTCATGGTCACACTTAGATGTCGTAGAGGCTTCCGGCGCTTTCTTCCCCGAACGTTCTGAGCTTTCACTCAGAATCTTCATAGCGGAAGGTGACTTGCCACCGGTCATAGGACGATCTGGATTGGCAGTGGAAGCTGTCTGGGAAGAGTTCTTCCTGGCGGTCTTGGAAGCTAGAGTTTTTTCCAGCTTCTCCCCTTGTCTTTTGAAAAGCTTGGAGATGGAGCGTGGAACGCGTTTAGTGGCATCCTGCAAATCAAAAATCAAATGTTACCAGCCGACAAAAACTTTTGCAAGGAATTTAAAGGAAACTAGACAGGTCTTGCAGTCTTACCATGCCTTTTTTGTCCTTCTTGGCCTCAACAGCTGCTCTCTCAGAGAGCGCGCTTTCTTTGCGCAATAGCGCAGCAAACTTAGCCAGAGTTTTCCCCGGATCAACCATTTTAAAGGCGTCGGCTGCAAGGAGAAAATATAAAGTTAAAGGAAAATAATAAAAAGCTGAAGTGCAAAATGAAAAACAAAAGAAAAGCCGGATGCAAAGTGGATCTACCCTTGGGAAACATGGTTCTTAACCCACAAGCGGACAAGAATCTTTCATCCTTTAAATAGTCCGAGTGGGAGATCTAGTTCTTTAGCACAATGATATGAGTCCCATCCTCCAAGGGCTCAGTTGTGGTTTCGAAGAAACCCGGCTCCATTATTTGCTCCCGGGCCCAATAAGAGAGCGCCGGGAGAGGACATTTTCAGCCCAAGAGAACTGGTTCCCTATTATACCGGCGCAGCGTCCAATTATGTCTCAAAGTTGGTGAGGAGACCAAATAAAATTTCTCCTTCCACCCAGACCATTTGGACACCTTGTCCAAAGTCATCAAGTACTGGGGCAGAGTGGTAAGAGTATACCATGCCCCATGACCGCCTGGGGCCTTGCTCAAATATTGCATATGAGTAAAGGCAGAGAAGCTAGGGGCAATACTTTGGAGCTCGCAGGCAACAATATAACTTAGAATATTCACCCATGATTTTGGGGTGAGCTGCAAGACACCCAAATCATACCCCTTCAGGATTTTCCTAATCCCAATATGGAGGGGAGACCGAAAGCTGGCTTCTATTACCACCTCATAACAGACAAAATAGTTGTCTGCATTTTCTATGTTATTCTCCCTTGCCATAACTGTGTCCCCAGGCGGAACGATAATATCTCACCCCTTTCCAAAGGGGTACTTTTCTATGAAAGCCTTGAAACCAGTCTTCAACAGGGCTATGTCACTTGGAAGCATTCTAATCTTCTTTGGGTCAAGGTTGGCATAAACCTTTGCCCGCTGCTGATAGTCAGCCGCAAAATTATCTTGATCGAAGCCAGAGCCCTCGGCTCTCGATCTTTCGGTAGCTTCATTGCCGCATGGTTTTTCCCTGGATCCATTAGAGGAGGCGGCCTCTTCACCGTCTACCTCTCTTACGCTTGAGTTCCCAGAGGAAGAGGGAGCCTCATCGTCAGAACCGCTTTTCTCCTCCTAATTCCCTTGTTCCCCATCCGGAACAATCTTGTCGGCGGGCACTTCCATAGCACGTCGGCTCCTAGAGTTTCTAGCCGTTTGTTTGACTCTAGCCATTGTGTCCTCCACAGACACAGAATGGGAGGAATTTGGGGATGAGCACAACAGTTCCGACTGTCGAGTGTGTGGATTAAGAGCTCATTTTATTTGTAAAGACTACGTATACTGACGGAAAAAAAAATGTATACAATTTGAAAAGAAGGGAAAACTAAAAAATTGTAAAGGCGATTACCTTACGATTAACACTGGAAACTCTGAAAACTGCTAAAGACGGTGACTGGGTGTTGCAAAGTTAGCACGCAAAAATCTTGAGAATCTGATGCAGACAAAACCAGGGAATCTCTCTCTAAAAATCTCTCTTTCTCTCTCTAGAAAGTCAAATAAAATGAAATAGTGAGAGAAGGGGGGGTGGGGTAAACTTCTATTTATAGAACGGTGAAACGGGGGCATCCCCGTCATACATTAAATTTACTAGCCGTTGTTACTATTAACCTTTGATACGTGGACACGTGTCACAAGCGTCACGTGACATCCACGTGACCCCTGTGAGGGGCAAAATGTTTTGGGTAAAAATACCTTACACATGTGGACTAATAAGAGAAGGCCACGTGTCAAGTTCAGGCTGGCCTAAGTGGACCAATAGCCTCCTGACACGTGTCCCCTTCAGATAGATTCTGAAATGGTGGCCTTTCAAGGGCCCAAATCCAAGAAGCATCGTAATTCGGCGCAGGCCACTAAAATCTAGGTCAAGTGACCTAGATAGGTGCACACCTACCAACGACCCTATAAATAAGGAGATATTTCCCCATTTTGGGGACACAATTGAATAATTTCTTACACCTACTTTCTCTGTCATCAGAGAAACACCTAATCTTGAATCCAAACAGGTACCCACCTAAATTTCCGTACTCTTTATTCTCTTTCAAGTTATTAACTTGATCTTCGCAGGCGGAGCTCCAACAACCGGAGTCTCCGTTATTTTGCAGGTGCAGCTCAAGCCGGAGCAATAGTTGTGACGTAACTCTCCCAAGGGACAAAAACACCCAAAACAGAATATATTATGCGTTCGAGTATTGCTCTCTAACTAGATATTATCCAAGTTACTTCTCGTTACAATCCATAGGCAACCTAGTGTTTGAAACCTTGAACCATAACTACGAACTAATCTTGTAACCTCTAAGTCCCCAGTTGAGTCGCCATTGTAAGGAGGGTGATCCCATCGTAAGGGGTTCTTCCTTAGATGCCCATGGCCACTTAAAAGTCTAGGACTTTACACTTTTTAGGGTGTATTAGGATTTAAATTCCTGACTGTTTGGGAGACCAAGAATTAGAAATGATACTCTCATCACGATTTTTTGTAAGAAACAAGTAGGAGTCGCTAATGAGTTTTAGGAAAAATCATTAACCTCGTTCATGCCTTTCTTCCATGTGAAGTTCATGGAATAATTAGAACAAATCGTAAGTTAGTTGATTTTAGTATGTGAAAATAATTAGTTAGTCTTTTACAGATGATCAAACAACACTAATTAATTAATTAAGGTTCCTTTAAACAAGAAATTAAATGTGATTTATCTAAGTGCTCGGCAATTTACCACTTCTCTTTGCTAGATCTCCGTTTAGAACACTTATGGACACCTTCTTGTTGGGGAACCTACACCGTAGTAACAAAAGATCAAGGGGTGAGTGCTTAGGACAAGAGGGTTTAGGTAGCACAAGTTCACAAGTATTTCGCTAGAGTTTTAGGTTATTTTCTATGTGTTTAAGCCTCGGATTAAGCCTCTATTTATAGGGAATAAGTAGGTTTAGGGTTTTCAAAATCTGTCGCAGCAGGTGTCGCACGCATCTAGATGAGTTGCGCGCGACTTCCTAGCGCAAGTGATTTAGTTGCGCTGCTATGGGCATCGCTACTTATTTTCTTGCGCGCGGTTTTATGGTAAGATTTGATTCTATATTTTTATAAAATTCTGAATATTCCGCGAGCGCATCTCTGAGGGTTGCATTAAGTGTCGCGCGCAACCAAATTAGTTGCGCGCGCTTGCCTAGCGCGACTGATTGAGATGCGCGCGGATTTTCCTGCGGTAGCATTAAAATTTAACCTAGGCGCTCCTAAATCCGTCATTATTGGGTTTTAAGCACGGGCTTAAGCCTATTATTGATCGAATTTAGTTAATTGGACCTTGTTTTAGCTTTGTTTATTTAGTTTGGGCTAGTTTTTGTGTTTTGTGGCTTAACCAATTATTCATAAGCATTCTTCACTTTAATCCAACACGAAGATGTTTTTTTTATCGTCATTGCACATCCTGTCGGGACGGGAGGCCAAAAGTTGATGTCTACAGTTATGTTTATTGGAAGGCATAAAAAAGAAAGAGAGGTAATGAGGGTAACAATGAACAAGATGTTGTCATTGGTACCAAGAGAAGCATATTTTATGATTTAAAGTATTGGGAGCATAATTTGTTGAGGCATAATCTAGATGTAATGCACATAGAAAAAAATGTGAGTGACAATATTTTAAATACTCTCTTAAATACCGATAAAAGGAGAGATAATAAGGATGATCGAGATTCCCTTCAAGGATGGGGCATAAAGCCACATCTTTGGGTTCAAGATAATCATATGCCTTCAACTTCTTATTCTATGTTTGTGGAGGAGAAAGAGAGGTTCTTAAAAGTTTTACAAAAACTCAGAGTCCCTGATTGCTATGGATCTAACCTTTCTAGATGAGTGAACATGAAGAAAAGAAGGTTGATTAACCTTAAGAGCAATGACAACCATGTTTTGATGCAAGATATCATTCCCATTGCATTAAGAGCTTCTAATGAAACAAAAGTAATTGATTTGCTTGCAAAATTGTCTTACTTTTTCAAGCAATTATGCTCTACTGCTACTGATCCTGATGATCTAGATTCTCTTCAAGAAGGAATTTTATTAACCCTTTGTGAGTTGGAAATGGAGTTTTTGCCTTCGTTTTTCACAATCATGGTTCATTTGCTAATTCACTTAGTGGAGGAGGTTAAACTCGGTGGACCAGTACTGTACAGATTGATGTATCCCATTGAGAGGTTAGATTTATTTACATATATGTCTAATCTAAATTCATTTAGAAAATCTATAAGTGTACTGTATTTTAATTATAATTTGACTTTTTAAAAAGGTACTTGGCCCATCTAAAGTCACATGTAGCTAATAAAGCCCAACCTGAAGGGTCAATTGTAGAAGGATAACTTTTAGAGGAGACCATTAGGTTTTGCAATATATCTTGAAGGTGTTAAAATCGTCTTTAACAAACCTAAACGTATTGATGATGATAGCCCCAATTCAGGAAAATACTTGTGTAATTCTAGAGGTCGATTAATTGGGAAACAGGTCAATTTCTTTCTAGATGACAAAAGCTTAAAACAAGCTCATCGCTATGTTTTACTGCATCATTCTGATGAAATTCAAGATCTTCTCGAGTAAGTAGCATGTATTATTCTATTTTATGAATAACCAATTATTATAATATATCATGATAATTTTTTTCCTTTCTTTGAAGAGAATTTTTAAATCTAAAGAGACAAATGAATACACATAACCCAATCACTGAAAGTGATGAAAGTAATTGGATCATCAACGAGTTCGGAGAGTGGTTGCGAAGTCAGGTGATATATATGTATCCTAATGTGTTCAATTTTGTTACAAAAATAGCATACTGTTTTTGACTTTATATTCTACCATGATAGGTACACTCAATAGATGAAACCACCGAAGATGGGAAACTTAGAAAAATTTTGGCAGGGGGATTGAATTGTTATGGTAAAAAAATGAAGGGCTTTATGATCAATGGGTATAAATTTCAGATCATGGACCATGATAGCCGTTTGACTACCCAAAATTCTGGAATCATGGTTAAAGTAGATGGAGTAGCGTACTATGGGTAAGTGAAGGATATATATGAATTGGACTATTATGGGACTTACAAAGCTTTATTGTTTCATTGTGTTTGGGTAGACATACATAGGGGTGTTAAATCAAATCAAAATGGCTCTATATGTGTTAATTTCTCTAAGTTGATGCATTCAGGAAGAAATTTGCAAGATGATCCATTTATTTTCTCATCTCAAGCAAAACAGGTTTTCAACATTGAAGACGAGATACGAAAAGGATGGTTTCATGTTGTAAAGACTAAGCCTAGAGACTTGTTTGATTTAGGGGATGAGTTACCCGAAGTAGATAACGATAATGAATTATTAGTTTCCTATTTTATTATTTAATTTGGATTTGTAATTGCTGAATTTAATTATGAGTTGATATTTTTCATTAATTAATATTTCCTTTTGCTGAATTTATCCCTTTACTTTTTGTTAATTCTATTTGTGAATTACAATCGATTTTCTCATACCATCTAACAATTATAGCGGTTTTTCTTATGATTTCGATTTTCTCTTAATTAACACGCTTTTTTTTTTCTTTCTCGTCAATATCATATATAATTGGAGCTATTTTCTCATTGTTCAGGTGTAGAACTCCCTATCAAAATGAGAGAGAACGAAGAGGTTTAATTAGGTAAATACTTTCCCCTATTCAATATTGCAATTAAAAATTATATGCACTTGTTTGATAATTTTTACGTTAGATAAATAATCATAACTTAATTAATCATTTATTAAAACTTCTTTTTTACTATTTACATAATAATTGAAAATTTAACTATTAGTAACCATTAGCAATAATTTGAAAAATAGTAGCAATGGTAAGAAATTCCTTTTGCATATGGAATCACATGAAAGTATGAAACCATTGTTCAATTATGAGTCAGATAACCTACTAAGCAATAAAATTTGTATAACTAGTCTGATTTCGTAAATGCATCTTTTCATTTATTTTAAAAATTAATCTTTCGTTTGAATGAAGGATAATAGTTACCTTGTTGGAGTATTATCAAATTTCTTTCAGCCATTCTATCTCTATCTTCTGAATTTTGTGATGAAATCACATATTTACTCTAAACTAAACCCTTGGTTTGAATTTAGGCTTTGCAGTTGGCTCGCTTGATGGTCACGTGACACTACAATCGCATTCAGTAAAGAAGGGGTAATCTACTTGTGTATAAAGCTGGAATTCTTTGCATGAATGCTTGTTACAATATCTAATATAGGGAGCCATTGTTTTTCTTTGTGACTCTTCTTTGATGATGACTGGCCAGTTGAAGATTGGTTAGCATTTAGAGCACTTACAGCTCTGTCTAAATGTTAAAAACTGTATGTTAAAAGCTAATGTACCACAAATTGGTGTAAGATCAGATCTGCAGTAGTCGGTAAATAAATATGCTCAATCCGTTTTCAAGTCTCTAACCACCTTATTAAACATAGATGCTATAATCGCTAAAGTTTGATCACATTGGTCATTTCATTGGAAATTTGGAATACAGTTAGAGTAGCTATTGGAATTCTGTTTTCAAATATTGCTAGTATATTTATTCTTATACAGTAGATTTTATTACCAATTTTTCTTTTTAGTAGGGAGATTCCTTTTCCTAAGAAAATTATCTTTCAAAACAAATGGAGCCTAAATATAGCAGAACCCCAGAAACTTAGCCATCGATGCTTCTTAGATATTACCAACTGGATGTCATTTGGAAATATAGAATGTATTTATCTTTTTGCTTTTAAACATAAGGCTTATATCATAGTTTATATGGCTGCTTTAATGTACTCCCGTAATAATTATTTAAGTGATCTTTGTTTTGTTTTGTTTTGTTTTGTACAATAGACTGCATATATGGAGTATAATAAAACAATGAACATTTAATTGCAAGTTTATGTGGATCTAGTCTGCTCTTATAATCCTTATTCGATCTCTCATTTCATATAGTTGCTGGGCAGTCCAGTCTTTGCTGCCTTTTACCTGTAGCCTTTTCAAGTTGTTGAATATTTTGAGTCAGAAGTATTCTAATGATTCTTATTATACTGCGAAATTTTCACAAGTATACTGATCGAGAGGTGAAAGTAGGTCGTTGGTCTACTAACCCTAACCAAATTAGAAATTTATAATACCTAAACTTACACTAAACTAGTTAGTGGCAAGTAAAGGGTCGAACCACGAAGACTAAGTGTATCAATTTGTGCAAATTAGACTAATAGGAAAGGTTGTGAGATAGAGAGAGATTAAACCAAAGACTACTAAGAGCAAATAACTAAATCTAGGGAAAGTGAAATCCAATTACATCAATGCATTCAACAACATCATACAATTAGATGAAAATGACCTCGATTAGGAACATCAACACATTTAACTCACTCTCGCACAATTAATCATGTTAATTATCCTACTAAACTAATTTACTCTCGTGAAACTAGCCTAGCAAAGGTATGGAAGAATTTAGGGCTCTCAACCAACTCACTAACGCACAATTGATTGAAAGCACAATTAAGAGCATAGAATCGATTAGCTAGAAAGATTCTAATCAATAAAAGCATCATCCATACACAATAATCAAGAAACAATTTCATACTAATCACAATCAATCATTCTATTCATTAATATAACCTTCATCCAATTCCCTATAACAAGACCTAAGCTAACATAATGAAGATAGACATGGAAAACAAGGTAAAAAAAGAATAAAAACAAGATCAAACAAACAAATTAATTAATCTACTCAAATCAACAAAAAAAAAAAAGCAAAAACTAAGAATTAAGCAAAGCAATAAAGATGAGAGAAAGTTAGAAAATGCTCATTGAATAGATGAGAAGAAGTTCCACAAAGTTGCTTCTTCAACCTCTCAAAAAATCCATGGAAATCCAAGATTTCTTTCTCTAAAACTACTCCTAAACTAGAGAGAGAAAATCCTAATCTAACCCTAACAGAGAGAAGCTCTCCTAAAACTAGGGAAAAAGATCTAAAGGAAAATTGAAGTTCTCCCGTACAAAAACAAGGCTCGCAAATATAAAGGAAGTCGCGAAAAAACGTTGTACAGGGCTCGCTGTGCGCCCGCGCACGGTATCTGTGCGCCCGCGTAAGGTATATGTGCGCCCACACAACAGACTGTGCGCCCGCGCAACAGACTTTGTGCCCGCACCTTTTTGGGTTGGGGCTTGTTGGCTAAGTTGTGCGCCCGCGCAAGAGAGTGTGCGCCCGCGCAAGAGAGTGTGCGCCCGCGCAAGAGAGTGTGCGCCCGCGCACAGGTCGCACGCAGGCCGCGCAAAACTTTCAGCCTCGATTCTGCAATTTCACCTCTTTTGCGCGGGTTCTGACAAGGCTGCGCGCCCGCACACACCATTCGCGCGCCCGTGCACATTGTGCACACCCTTGCACCTCGCTTTCTTCGATTCTTCTCTCATTCTTCCTTGGCTTTTTCTATGCAATCCAAGACTTCAAATACCTAAGCACAAATACCTAAGCAAACACACAATGAAGACAAGCATTCAAGAATATACGCGATTTCATTAAAAACGCATCGAGACATGTATGCACGCATTATTTGAATAAAACAACTACAAAACATCCTAATACAAACTAAAACTAGGCATAAACACTATCCTAAGAGTGACATAAATGTCACTTATCATATACGTTTCGATGTGTTCCAAAATCAACTAAAGGAAAGTATCATCTTGTAGCAGTGAATGATATTGCCTTCAGTCCATCGTATGTATTCTTCCATTGTTGCTTATGTTTTTTTTTTTGTTGTTGAAGATTTTATAAATAATTAGATGATTTAATAGTCTTCCAGTTGTTTTTGTCACTGGTGATAATGAGGGTCATGTCATTGCATTGGATGCTTCAAACATGAAGAGATTGTTAGAGGTATATTCTTCAACTCTTGAAGCGTATAAGTTGTCTCCCTCTCTTTCTCACCCCCCTTTGAGACATATGGATTATGTGCTTCTTTCCTGATAAACCACTCGAACTTTCTCATGATCTAAGCAATTTATGTGAATTATTTTTGCAGCTTACAAGATATCCAAATAGTGTGGCTTCGTTAATATATAACCATACAGGGGAGCTTTTGGCAGTTGCTTCAACTTATACATACCAAGAAGCTAATGAAATGTAAGATCTCTGCCCTCCCTCCATAAATGGCTTTCCTTGAGTATGTTGTCAACTTATCATCTATTTAAGATTCCAAATTTCCAAGAAGGGTTGTAATGTTGCAAGGAATGGTATAACTGAAATGATCGTAAAATTTTAAATGGTGATAATGGCTGATAAATCTGTGGTTGATGTACGTATTGGTTATGTATGATGTGTATATTGTGATTAGGGGATTTTGCTCCTACCAATCGGAATGCGCCACGTGGGCCAATCAGGACCTGCCAAGTGTCCCCTAGTTGGAACTGTCAGGGCTTGCCACGTGGCACGCGCTTATTCGTCCACCTTGGACCTGTTATGTCACGACATGTGGCATACTCCATGCCTAATGGAGAAACCGGCCACCCAGGCCCAACTTCCAAGGGAAGCCCAATCGGCCCTAGGTTTACCTAAACCTAGGATGGGCACGTTTCCTAAGGTTATAAATACCTCCCTTAATCCTCATTAAGGAAAAAAAAACAGAACAGAAACGTTACGGAACACACTAATAACCGGCTGATCTCGCTAACAAAGCAGATTACCAACATTAAACACTCTCACCTAGAGAGACCTTATTACTTTAATTTCCGCATTAATTACTCCTTAATCAGGTACTAACTTGACCGTTGGAGGCGGAGCTCACAGGAGTCTCCGTTATTTTGCAGGTACAGGCGTCCGGTTCCAGTCTCGGAATTGTAACTCTCCCGCAGGACATCAGAAAACCCCGAAACATTTGGCGCCGTCTGTGGGGAAAGTACTTCAGAGATGGCATCCAAGTCTGTACCGACTCTTGAAGAGAGGCGTCCCGTAGACGACCCTCAAGTTCAGTCGGACCATGACACCGAAAGTGAATTTGAAGTTGAAACTCATACGGCTTCAGACGGGACCCTAAGGGCCCGACGTACCCGTCATACCGAAAGGAGGGAACGGGAGCATCTTGAAACAGGAAGCGAGCCAGCAGGCGCACCGCCTGCTCGGCAACAGCCGACTGATGGGTCTGCTCCCAACACAAGGAACGAACTCATGACCTTCATGAGGGACTTCAAGGGAGAGATTCAAGAGTTGATCAACAAGAAGCCGCCTGCTTCAGTCAAGGAGCAGTCGGCCAAGAAACCCTCCACTTCACTGAAGAGGAAGCCAGTTCAAGGGCGAGAGGCGACTCCTCATCCTAAATCTAGGAAGCGGGAGCCACCTGCCCTTGATTTCACAAAATTCCGTTATCCTACAGGAAATAGGAAACCGGTTCGTCATATTCAGGCGGACGGGTCAAAGCAAACATTCACAGATGCTCGGCTACTGCTAGAGCAGAAGAAGAGTGACCGATTGTCAGAGTCGGCTTCTACTTCAAACTTTCAAGACAGTTTGCGAAATGCCTCGATGAGGCATACTCAGTCGTACCATGAGAGTCAGTCAGGCGGCACCTCCCGTCAGTCCGGCTTTCATAGTGCCCAGGCGGTACCAAACTTACCATTTGTGCCGCAACAACAGTATTTTATGCAGCCACCTCCATTTGGTGGACCTACAACAAAAAACGTCCAACCTATGGACTGGCAGCTACGGTTGCTAAGACTTGGTGAACAGCCGTCGGCCTTCTCCAAGGAAATTACTGAAGCCGCTCAGCCGGCCAAAGTGAAAAATGTACTAGTAGGCGCCTATGACGGCACTACTAACCCAGAAGACCATCTGATGGCATTCACCAACCTGATGTACCTTCAAGGGTTGGATGATCCCACTTGGTGCAAGTGTTTCCCAGCGACTCTCAAAGGAATCGCACAACAATGGTTCGGCAACCTGCCGACTGGTTGTGTAAATAGCTTCAGGACGCTTGCTTACCTTTTTGCCTCCAACTTCGCCATGAACATCCCTCCAAAGAAAACGACCCTTGATTTGGGAACAATTCAGCAGGGCGAGAAGGAGGGGCTTCGTTCTTATATCAGGCGGTTTAACCTGATGAGAATACAGATTCAAGGGTTACCGGATGAGGTAGCTTATACCGACTTTTTTAGAGGTCTCAAAGACGAGTCTACCTTCAAATTTGATTTGGTTCGAAAAAGGGTGGCAACTCTTCAAGAGGCCTTGATTGAAGCAGAAGCCTATATACAGGCGACTGATCTTTGTACGATAAAACAGTCGGACGGGAAAAGGTTCGACAAAAGAGAAGGACGACAGAAACAGTCGTCAAACAAAGATGAGAAAAGAAAAGAGGTCTGGGCGGCTGATTCCTCTAAACAGCCGGCCCAGAAAAAGAAAAAAGAATTCAAACCATACTCCCCAAAGTATGCGTTTAACAAGGATAACCAGTTTATCCTAAAAGAAATTAAGGGACGGATCTCAATTGAGAAGCCGGTCCCCATGAAGGGTTCTGCAAACAACCGGAACCAAGATAAAATCTGTGCTTATCATGACGACGTTGGTCATCACACCAATGACTGCATTAGTCTTATGCGGTACCTAGACCGCCTGGCTGAGCAAGGTGATCTTGACACTTATGTCAAGAAATCTACGGGGAACACTTCCTCAAAAAAGTAGTCGGCCAAAAAGAATCAGCAGGCCGACAGCTCTGATACAGATGATGCAGTCGCCTACACCATTTAAGGCGGCTTCTCAGGAGGCGGCCCCACTATTAGGGGCAACAAAGATAATATAAGGCGGTTGGATGTAAATTCCGTTCACCAAGAACGGACGTCCAAATATACATTTCCTGAGATTGTCATCACTGAAGAGGATCTAGGAGGGGTAAGGGGGCCGCATGACGACCCTCTAGTTATTGAATGTAAAGTGGCCAACCAGAGGGTTGGCCGAATCCTCATAGATACCGGGAGCTCCTTAGATCTCATCAGCAGCAAATGTCTGTCGAAACTGAAATATCAGACTGACTGCATACATCCGGCCTCCCACCCACTAGTAGGGTTTGGAGGAGGAGTCGTCCACCCACTGGGACGAGTAGATTTACCCATTCGCCTGGGCAAAAAAGGGGAAGGACGACACATGGTAGTCCGGTTCCTAGTAGTAGAGGAACTCTCGGCCTACAACATGATTCTGGGTCGACCAACCCTGAATAATTCCAAGGCTGTTATAATCCCGTCTCTTATGTTGCTCAAGTTTGAGAGGGATAACGGAACATTCGGCTCCCTAAGGGGAGATCAGAGGATGGTCCGAGAGTGCTATCTCTCGGATGTCAAGCCCACTGTTATGGCCACTGGGTCAAGTGGAGAAAAAACATACCTTGACAATGTCAAGGAGAGTGCGTCTGTTCAAGAAGCAGGCGGCAAAAAGAGAAAGGCGTCCCAGACAGAGTCCGCAAGAAAAGCAAGGAAATAACAATCATTGGCAGAGGAGCGGCCGGATGAGTTCCGCCCTCAGCCGGCTGGTGAGCATGCGGACCTGATCTTAGACGACTCACGTCCTGACCGAACAGTCAAAGTTGGGACGACTGCTCTGAGAAACCTTGGTGACGACTTTCACAGACTATTGAAAGAATACAAGGACATCTTTGCATTTGAAGTCCATGAAATGCCAGGCATTAGTCCTGATCTGGCGGTACATAAACTCGCCGTGGATCCGAAAAAGAAGCCGGTACGGTAAAAGAAGCGGAACCATGGCGAATAAAGAAGTCAGGCGGCAGCCGCCGAAGTTAAAAAATTACTTGATGCAGGGTTCATTCGGCAATGTTACTTCCCAGACTGGGTTGCAAATGTGGTGCTTGTTAAAAAGCCGAATGACACCTGGCGAATGTGTGTAGACTACACAAACTTAAACAAGGCGTGCCCCAAAGACAGTTACCCTCTGCCTAAAATTGATAACCTGGTCGACTCAACAGCCGGCCATGCCTTGATGAGTTTCATGGACGCCTATTCTGGTTTCCATCAAATTCCCTTATGGAAGAAAGATCAGGAGAAGACGACCTTCGTCACTGATCAGGGGTTATACTGTTACACGGTCATGCCGTTTGGTCTTAAGAATGCCCCGGCTACCTTCCAACGAATGATAAACACAGTGTTCTTTGATCAGATTGGGAGAAACGTCGAGGCATATATTGATGATATGATTGTCAAGACTAAACTTCAGAAAGATCATCTGTCGGACCTCCGAGAAACTTTCGCCACACTCAGGCGGCACCATGTCATGCTCAATCCCAAGAAATGTGTATTTGGAGTTGAGTCTGGGAAATTTCTCGGATTCCTTATCAATCAGAGAGGAATAGAAGCGAACCCTGAGAAGGTGCAGGCGGTCATTGACATGCAGTCGCCTCGTACCATCCGAGAGGTTCAGAAGTTAACAGGTTGTCTGGCGGCCTTGGGAAGATTTCTAAGCCGATCAGGCGACAAATGCCTATACTTTTTCCAGGCAATTAAGAAAAAGGCAAGGTTTGAATGGGGGCCGGATGCTGAGGCCGCCTTCTAGAAATTAAAAGTTCACTTGCATTCCTTGCCGAGGCTGGTCAGCCCTTTGCCCAAAGAGGTTCTCTACATGTACCTGGCCGTCTCTGATCATGCGTTAAGCGTTGTTCTCCTTGCTGAAAGGGACGGCTGTCAGCTCCCGGTCTACTTTGTCAGTCACGTACTGAAAAATGCCGAGTTGAGGTATCCCCTAGTGGAGAAATTTGGTCTTGCACTCTTCATGGCTGTTAAAAAATTGAAGCCCTACTTTTTGGCACATACAGTCGTCGTGTATACAGACCAACCTATCAAGCGGCCGCTGACCATCATGGAGTCGTCAGGCCGAATGATCAAGTGGGCCATAGAAATACAGAGCCTCAAAGTTACTTTCGAGCCTAGAAAAGCAGTGAAGGGGCAAGCCTTTGCTGACTTTATTGTAGAGATGACTCGTCCTCCTGACTCTCAAGTTCCAGACCAAGTATGGAAGGTATATGTGGACGGAAGCTCTACTTCAAATGGTTGTGGAGCAGGCGTCATATGTCAGTCGCCAAAGGGCGACAGGTTCGAGTATGCTCTACGCTTCAGTTTTCAGGCTTCAAACAATGAGGCAGAGTATGAAGCTTTACTAGCCGGGATCCGCATGTGCAAGGCGGCAGGGGCAAGAAATAGACGCCTGTTCCGATTCACAATTGATAGTGAGTCAGTACAATGGCGAATACGAAGCAACCCATCCGGCCATGATCAAGTATTTACAGGCGGTCCGACAAGCAGTCGGCTCCCTTGAGGATTTCCATCTGATCCAAGTGCCGAGATCAGAAAACAACCAGGCGGATGCGCTGTCAAAATTAGCATCATCCGCCTCCTCTGATACTCCTCGAACTGTTTATTGGGAAGTAATGGAGAAGAGAAGAATCGAGGAAAACCCTATTGGAATCCTAGACAGAAGCTCAACCTGGATGGATTCAATCAGGGCATATCTGACAAACGGTACACTGCCGGATGATCCTCAACAGGCGGCAGCACTGAAAAAACGAGCCTCCTGTTTTGAAATGATAAAGGGAGAACTTCACAAGAGGGGGTACCTTCAACCCTTCTTAAAGTGTGTTACTCCAGAAAAAGGACGAGAGATACTAGACGATCTTCACTCTGGTTACTGTGCTTCTCATATAGGTGGTAGGATGCTTGCTCAAAGGGCAAGGCGGCAGGGCTACTTTTGGCCTACTTTGGAAGCAGATGCAATGGAGATGGTGAAAAAATGTGACAAGTGCCAAAGGTTTGGCAAACTAATTCACCGTCCGGCTACTGACCTCACTACCATTCACAGCCCACTACCGTTTGCTAAGTGGGGCATGGACATTCTGGGTCCATATACGCCTGCTACAGGCGGAAGGAGGTACATACTTGTTGCCGTCGACTACTTCACTAAATGGGTAGAGGCGGAGGCTGTAAAGGGAATCAAGACGAAAGATGTAATTTCATTCATTTGGAAAAATGTCATCACTCGGTTCGAGGTTCCCATGTCTATGGTTTTTGATAATGGTCCCCAATTTGAGACGCCTGTTCTCAAAAGCTGGTTGGGTGACCAAGGAATTGCAAACTACTTTGCATCTGTCGGCCGTCCACAAGCAAACGGCCAGGTAGAAGCCTTTAATAAAATCATCTCAGACGGTCTCAAGAAAAAGATTGAACGAGCAGGCGGCCTATGGGCGGATGAACTACCACATGTTCTCTGGGCCATTAGGACGTCTGAAAAAGGGGCGACTGGAGAAACTCCATTCCTCCTAACTTACGGTGCGGAAGCTGTTCTTCCAATAGAACACTACGAGCCGACTCTTCGTGTAATGCTATATGACGAAGAGGCAAACTGGGAAGCCATGCGCCTGGCATTAGACTCACTTCCTGAAAAGAGGGGCAATGCTGTCTTGCGCCATGAGATCTATCGCCTGAGAATGACTAGATCATACAACAAAAAAGTACACAGGCGTCCACTCAAAGTAGGGGACTTTGTACTTAGAAAAATGGAAGCAGTTGGTAGGGCTAATGAGTCTGGAAAACTAACTCCCAACTGGGAAGGACCCTACCGAATCTATGAGGAAGTCAGGGACGGTACCTACCGTCTGGAAACACCAGATGGACAACCGTTGCCTCGAACTTGGAATGTAGATAATCTTAAGAAATTTTTCTTTTGAATGATGTAAAGTAAAGAGCTACTTAATAAAAGTTTGCACTTACTATTCAATTTTGTAATACGAGGGGCATGCCGTCTGTACCTTTACAGTCGGCTACTCTCCATTGAGTTTTACACTCTATCTTCAGAGGGGCATGCCGTCTGTACCCTTATAGTCGGCTACTCTCCCTTGAGTATTTCACTCACAATAGGGGCATGTCGCTTGGGAATATAGTCGGCTACTCTCCATAAGAAGAGGGCCGACTGGTTCCAAACACAGAGCCACCCCCCTAATACTTAGCTAAAAAGATTAGGGCCTGGCCGACCCTGTGCCTAACAGGTGGCTACCTCCTTTTATTTAGCACCTACGTTCACCAAGAACTTACCAAGGCCACAGGCCGAATGATCAGACCAGGCGCCAAGCCAACTGATCAAATCTACAAAACTAATACGACCTGTCCCAACATCATAGCAGGCGTCCGACGGCATCCCTCTGGATGAAATTCGTCGCAGAGAGCAGCTCCCTTTTGGGTGGAACATTGTTCTATAAACTAATTACACGGCACCTATACGACTGTCCCTAAGGGCAACCACGTAGCCGTTTTCGAGACAAGGATAACTCTATCACTAACCAAACCAGTGGTAACAGTTGACATCTGAGTCAGATGACCGCCTGTATTACTTGGGATAAATGCAGGGGGTACCTATTGAGTTAATAGCTAACAAACATTGGCGAATCAAGGGGTCTAGCCGGCCTACGCCGCCTGGTACCTCTACTTCTCAAACAAAAGTGACTGCGATTGAGTAACTCCAACGTTAACTTATAGTCACTCCCTCAAATTTGGTATGGAACCTAAAAGGTTTGAGTCGTCCGCCTGTTTTTAACAAACAGGGGCACTCAAACCCCTATTCCTACTAGGTAACCTATTGAGTTAATAGCCAACAAACATTGGCAAATCAAGGGGATCAGCCGGACTCCGCCGCTTGGTACCTCTACTACTCAATCTAGATTGCGACGAAGACTAAGTAACTCCTATGTTAACCTAATAGTCACTCAAACTTAGTATGGAGCCTAAAAGGTATGAGTCGTCCGCCTGTTTTTAACAAACAGGGGCTCTCAACCACTACTCTTGCTAGGTTAACAAATTATGAGTTAAAAGCCAACAACATTAGCAATATAGGGAAACAACCGGTACCCGCCGCTTGTTATGTTTACTACTCAATTCCTTGGCGACTAGGTAATACTCTATTTACTTGGTCAGACCACTTTCCTACTTGGTTAAAATTACAAAAAGACAGGCATGCCTGCCTAAAAAGGATCCAGACAAAATAGTTCGAATACCGATTGAATAAATGGCCGACTGATCGTCTATCCTGGAAACAGACAACCAGTCGTCCAGGGGCATAGGCGGCGTACTAACTATCCGTACCTGTCTGCAACGTTCAGCCATGTACAACAGTCGGTCTAGTAAACAATGGGATATTAGATATGGAATACTTGGACAAATTTGAAGCAAACAAAAATTCATTGCAAAAATTCATTAAAAATAAGCCGGTCATTAAAGACCAGCAAAATATTCAAAGCCTCGGCCCCCTGGCCGGGTAAATACAAAGCAAACGGCACGCAGGCCGTGGAAAGAATACATTAAGCTTAAGAAGGGGGCAGTTCAGTATTAGCAGCTGCCGCCTGGTCAGCACTCTTCTTGCTGGACTCGGCTTCAGCTGCATCCTTTTTTGATGCCTTACCCCCAAGTGGCACAAGCGCCACAACCGGCTCCTCCTCCTCCTCCAACGCTTCTCCCAACGCCTCTTCTTCAGCAGCCGCCAGGATCTCTTGATTATATGTTTCCGAACACTGGCGGTACGTTCTTTCCCAAGAGGCAAAGTCGGCATTGGGGAACAGGCGGCCCCAGGTCATGCGCTGGATTTGAGCGGAGTCTTCCATCATCTCCCGGACGAGCTCTTTCTTCTCTTGCTCGGCCTTTTCCGAGAGCTCTTGGGTAAGACTCTTCTCTTGGCTCACTAGGCGTTCTTTTACGCTTGCCAAGGATTTCTCCATGGCTTCGTAAGAGTACATTTTTAGGCGAAGAGGTTTCAGCTCGGCCTTAAGATTTGTGATGGTCGCCTCCAGCTCGTCATTCTTCTTCTGGGCCGCCTCTAACTGAGCCCGAACAGCGGCGGTAGCCTGCGCCTGATAATAAAGAATATCAATGGTCAGTACTTCATTTTGGGCAATTTGAAACATTGCCTTATCACAGTCAGAGGCGGCCATAGCTTTTGCAGCCTTTACCTCTTTGTTCTTCCGATCAAGCGGCTTGCGAAGGCCGTTAACTCGGAGCAGGGCCTAAGTACAAAAAAAAACAGGCGTCAGTTTCCAAACAAAAAAAGATAAGAGGCGTCCTGGAATTCAAATACTCAAAAAGAGTATACCTCAGCAAGGACCCCTGCAATCCCATCAAGGTCAAGGGTGCCGACACCCCTGACCGCCTCCCTTTCAGATGGAGGAACTACTTTGATCATGGACTTGGCTACCTCTACCAAGTCAGGCCCCTGAGGGCCGGCTGCATCAAGCGTAAAAAAAGCAAGTTAGACCTAGTCAAGAAGGAAGCAAGTGTAAAAGTTTTTACAAGTAATTGTCCATACTTCTAGGCGGCCCCGCCGGAGTTTTAGAAGAAGTGGCCGGCTGCTTCTCAGCCGCCACTGTTTTCCTGGAAGACCCAGGAGAGCTTGCAACAGTCGTCCTCCGGGCCTTGGGGTCCGGCTGTTGCGAGGAAGAAGCTCTTGGAGTGCCCGACTGAAAAAAAAAAAAAAAAAAAAAAAACAAAAAAAAAAAAAGAGAGTTAGTATATGCATAAGACAACTCCTAAAAGAGGAAGTTTCGAAGCCTACCAAGGGTGCCCCCTTGTTGGGGGAGTCGGTACAAGACTGTTGCATGAGAGAGGCCCGCAACATGGTCGCCGCAGTCTTGGATGCTGTTATTTTACTCATGGCGTCAGCTGCAAAAAATAAACAGCAAAGTTAGTAAAAATCCCAAGTAAACAAGGCGTGAAAAAACAGAGTATTTGTCAGGCCGGCTACCTCTAGAGCACCGACTGCTGAGGCCACAGGCGGCCAAAAAGTACTCGTCATAGAGCCACTTGAGCTCGGGACGCAGTTTAGGGGTACTTGCTCTCGTACCCCTGAAGTAGAGTTCACCCTAGTCTCTACTTTGAAGAGTCCTTTGTCTAGGATCTCTTTTTTAGCCTTTGGGGGAACACGCGGCATGCTGCGGCCGCCTGCGAGAAGAGGCGGATCCCTATTCCACTTGTTAAAGCGTTTGTTCAGCTCCGTGTCTGAACCCTCGATGATAAGGAAGGTGTTCCGCCAATCCTTCCATTTGTTCGCCTTACCTCTCGTCATGAGGTAGCCCCTATGGCTTGTTAATTGATACCAGCCGGTACCTCCCGACTTAGGGGTCCGGCTGAGATAGTTCATGTGGGCGAAAGCCTCAAAGCTTGGCTCCACCCCGTACATTTCGCACCCGGCCACATAGCCGAGTACGTTTACCCAAGAGTTGGGGGCTAACTGCCATAACCCCAAATCATACCCATCTAAAATCCGCTGAACAGCCGGATGTAATGGGAAGCGCAGTCCAGCTTTGATGGCCGCCACATAGCAGCTAAAGCAGCCGTCATCATAGCTGGTACCAGCCGGCCAGACGACAGTGTCTTCTGGATCCGGCACGAACAGTAAAAATCCGGGGCCCATTCTGTGGTTAGCTATAAAGCTCTCCACTTTGTCTTGCATGGCTGCGATCCGGCCCCGGGGTACCGTGCAGTAGTAGAGGGTGTTTCTCAACTGCATGAGAAAGCCTCGCCTCTTGTAGGCGGCTGTTTCTTTCTTCTGAGCCTGGAGAAGCGTGGCCAGAAGAGCTGGACTCGCACTCATCCTCTGACGAGTCCGAAGAGGACGACTCCTCCCCTCTCCCAGAGGGGCCCGCCTCCTCTCCCTTAGAAGGAGCAGGAGGAAAATTAGACATATCAACGGTGAAATGGGAAGGGACCATCTTGACCCCTCCCTCAGAACTGTCGGCTTGGCAGCCGCCTCGTTTCACTTCTACATCTGGCGCCTGGTCAGATGTTTCACTAATGAGCACCCTTTGGGAGGAGCCGTCCGAGTTTGAGATCATAGCAGTCTTTTTTGTTCTGGCCATCACGTTCTGCAAAGACACAGATACAGTCGGACTTTGTATAAAGGGCAAAGATGGGTCCAGAAAAGGGCAGGCGGCACTCCTAGTCCTAGATTCAGCCGTCCCCGGTGACCGGCTGATCACTAACTTAGGTCGTGTCGTGTGCTTCCGTGGTGCCATTTCAAAAAATAAAAAGAAAATTAAGAGTAAGAGAACTGAGTTACCTGAACGAGTGACGGTTGATGAAGTTCTGGAAATCAGGTGTAGTCGGCTTGTTAGAAGGCGGTAGGCAGAAAAAGTCCAAAATGTCAGAGCAAGTTCAGGGGTCCGAATGTTCTCAAATAGTTCTCAAAGTGTGAAAATGACTCAAGGCAACTCTCCCTTATATAGGCGAAGTGAGAAGGCGAAGGGTCACTTCCAGAATTCAAAATTTGGGCGGGAAAATCTTTCGTCCATTCGCCGACTGACGCCTATAGCAGGTCGTCGCCCGTTACAGTGCGACACCTGTCACAGGTAACACGTGACCAATCACGTGCCACCTGTGAGGGGCAAATGATTAGGGGATTTTGCTCCTACCAATCGGAATGCGCCACGTGGGCCAATCAGGACCTGCCAAGTGTCCCCTAGTTGGAACTGTCAGGGCTTGCCACGTGGCACGCGCTTATTCGTCCACCTTGGACCTGTTATGTCACGACATGTGGCATACTCCATGCCTAATGGAGAAACCGGCCACCCAGGCCCAACTTCCGAGGGAAGCCCAATCGGCCCTAGGTTTACCTAAACCTAGGATGGGCACGTTTCCCAAGGTTATAAATACCTCCCTTAATCCTCATTAAGGAAAAAAAAACAGAACAGAAACGTTACGGAACACACTAATAACCGGCTGATCTCGCTAACAAAGCAGATTACCAACATTAAACACTCTCACCTAGAGAGACCTTATTACTTTAATTTCCGCATTAATTACTCCTTAATCAGGTACTAACTTGACCGTTGGAGGCGGAGCTCACAGGAGTCTCCGTTATTTAGCAGGTACAGGCGTCCGGTTCCAGTCTCGGAATTGTAACTCTCCCGCAGGACATCAGAAAACCCCGAAACATATTGCATAAAAAATATTCCCACTGTCCTAAACTTATCTTCACTCAAAATTGGCTCAGAGGTTAAGAATAGTAGTTATATATAGAATTAATAATTGATATTGGGTAGAGTGAGAAAAGGGTAAGAGAAAGTGTTGGGAAATTTTGAGAAGTAAATGTGCTGGAGAAATAAATATGGAAAAAGAGTGGTGAAGATTTTAATTAGGACACGCCAAAATGAAAAGCCTGAAGATGAATTTGGGACGAAGGGACTGAGGAGTGTTGCCAATGATATTGCTAAGTGTAGACACCCATTTGTGTCTCTCCAAAACCAAAACCAGTGATGAGTACCTTTCACGTCAAATCGTAATCGAATGAGGTGAAGGTGTGGAAAGTTTAGTGTTGCGGATAGTTTTAAATTCTTTTCTCTTCTCTGTTTTTGAAAACTTATTTTTAAGAAAACAGCCAATCCAGTTTGGTTGGTCCATGATATGGGTCCAATAGTAGTGTAGTTGGATGGGGCTTGACGAGACCTTTCCAACAATATATTATAAGCCCAATTCCGATGAATATTGAGAAAGTTATGGCCAATTTACTGAACAGGGCCCGGTTTGAGCCTTATATGCGGCCCAATGATCTAGGGGAGGGCCTAATATGATTTATCATTCCTAATGCAATTAGGAATGGTTTTAGTCTTTTAAATTCTTCTAGAAGGTTCCTTTCATTCCTAATTCAATTAGCATTGATAAATTGACTATTGTTGACTTTTCAGAGTTTTAATTAAAATCAAAGAGCATTTTTATGGAAAAATACGAATTTATCCTCCTGTACGGCAATTTTTATCTGATTTAAAGAAAATGCGTGAATTTCCAGATCAGCGCCAAACGCCAGCTGTAGCGCCTGGCGCTAATGTTGGCGCCTGGCGCCAATAGCCAGCGTTGGCGCCAGCTCAGTTTTTGGTGCGCCAAGACTCTGTTTTGATATTTTATCTTTTTAACAGATTTTCTTTATAAATAACGTACTAAAAACTCCGTTTTGAATAACCATTTTTGACCAATCTTAACCAGTTTTCATCAATTCTCATCAATTCTTATTTTAAAACAAGTTTTCAACAAAATTCTCATTCATCTACAATTAACCAACTCTCATCAAGTTTTTCTTGATTACTCTCTCTCTCTCTCGTTTCCTAAACTAGCTTTTTACATACAAAATTCCGCATTTATTAGATCTAGAAACACCTAGCCATATTCGAAGTTGTCTTTGCCCTAGACGGGAAAGGTTTAATTTCTGAGGGTTTGGTCCTAAATCTCTCTTTCAATTATTTAATTTAATTATTTGATTTTATTATTTTCCTTGAACTTACTAACGTGTGTATTTTGTTATTAGAAAGAGGTATGAGACATCCAAGTAAGTACTTTAATGGTTTTATTGATGTTATGATATAGAGTTCATGCTTAGGTTGTTATGATATTCCTAGTATCATGTCTAGGGTAATTTTAATATCAAGTATGATCAAAAGTATGATGCCTTTTATGTTCTTCCTAATATTTATGATTGTTAGTATCATGTTAGGGTCAAAGCTTTGATTTTTATTGTTTAGTGACATGCTAGGGTTTGTTATTAATCTTGTGAGTATCATGCCTAGGATCTTGCTATTATTATGCTTTAACATGATTATGATTATTGTTATGATTATTTATTATGTTGCTTGATGTTATTTATTGTTATTGCTTGATCACGCCTTTTATGCATGTTTAAAGGGAATTGGTACTTGTAATCACGCTTAATAAGATAATTAATAATCTTGTTAGGGTTAATTTGATTATAATTCAAGTGATCGCCAATAATAGTTTTGTTTGTGCATTATATTCAACCAACATAGATAAACAGTTTTAGGGTTAATCCTATTTATTGCATGTTAGTTAGGAAGCGCACATGAATACGATCAGAATAAATTAGAGACCTATTATTAGGGCAGTTTCAATTTCTTTTAGGTTGAATTTGTACCTTCATCCCCGAACCCTATTTTGGTTCAAGACCTTATGGAGTTGACGATCTCATGGATCGTTAAGGGGTGAAACCTTCACCCTGTGAACGGTTTACAAGTTCCTAAAACTTGTTGGCGATTCTTTTGCTCTATTTTCTTCCCTTTTGGACGCCACCGTACTTTAGTGTATGATCACAGTGGGGTTCAAGCTTGGGGATTAACGCTTGAAATATTGCCTACAGTTTTTGGCGACTCCACAGGGGAGGATTTCTATCTTAATTCCTGAAATTTATTTTGGCAATGATTAGAATGAGTGGATGAGACTTGAAAAGTTCTAAGTATTTCATGTGCGTAATTTTGATTAACATTATTTTCATATGTATAAAAAAGATCTCATTGGAAAGACCATCCGTAATGAGTTATAAACATAGGATTTTACACGTAGGACATTTGAGAAATATCTTTCACAACTAGGACCGAAATTACACTGCGCGAAACTGGAAAATTTTATCGAGCACAGAAATCTGCTGAGGCATGTAGGAATTAGCGTTAACGACCAGAGCATTGGCGCCAACCCTTCACGGTTAGGCTTCCGCGCGGTGCTTCTGGACAACTAACCATGGACCCTCTATTAACTAAACCATATCCCGAACTTTAGAGAACTAGAGCCATGGTTAGGTTGCAAACTCATTGCATCATATTGTGCCTACTTGACTAATTGTGCATTATTTATTGTGTATATGATATATGTTTTTCTTAACCGTTTGTTTGACTTGTGTTGAGATTAAATAAATTGATGACTTAAATAACTTTGCCTAATTAATTAATTAATTTGAGTAAATAAAGTTTAATTTTTTAATCAGAATTGACCTAGTACGACTTTAGGCATACTCTTGTTGATTAATAACACTGAAAATAGTCCCAGATTGAAGCTCCAGCATTGGCGCCAAAGTCTGGACTGTAGCGCCACTCTGTGGAGTGTGGCGCCTGGCGACAGCTCTTTCGTCTGGCGCTACACTACATAGTGCGATGCCAGTCCTGTCGTTTTGCTGACAGTTCGGATTATTGGTCGAGTCATCACCTAGTGTCTAATTAACCAGTTTGCTAATTAATTCGGTTAACTTTCGCTGTCAATAGTACTTGGTTGAGTCATTAATTGAGTTTAGGCACTAAGTCACATAGTCTAGCCACATGGTCATGACACGAGTCTTAACATACCACCTACACTCACTAGTCTTAGCACGCACTTAGGGTATATGTCACCATGAACATGTCTTAGGTTCATGCATGAGTCGGTTTTTTCCGTCATTTGAGTTGGTGGTACACTCAATTCCTAATTCTTCATATCCCTCCATCTAAATCTTCTTTCACATTCTATTCCAATCTTTCTTCACTTCCTCCATCCATTACATGTTGAATAAAATTTGAGTCAAATAATTAACAATAAATATCCCCAATTTCCTTTTCCACAGTACGTGGTCGAGGAGAGAACGACGATTAATCAAGGACAACACCTTTATTCAAGTCTTACTTTTTGATAAACCGATTCGTTAAAAGAGGAAGTCTAAAAAGATAATGGCAAGTCAAGAAGAGGTCAATGAACTTAGGAATCAATTGAATGATGTGACTGAGGTGTAAAAGGCTTTAACCCTAAAAATCGATGACCCTGTGAAGCAAAAACAAATGAACCTCATGCAAGAAAGTTTGAGAAAGCTATCTAGTGACTATAAATTTCAGGGCATGAGTTCACAAGGGGTCTCGCTGGACAAGGAACTTCTTCCGCATAAGTTCAATGCCACTGACATCCCAAAATTCAAGGCAACAGATAACCCTTACTTTCATCTAAGAGCTTTTGAAACCATAATGAACATTAAGGGTATCGATAAGAATGTTTTCCCCTCTCTGTTCTCACTATCCCTTGAAACCGTTTGCCAACAATGGTTCTTCTCCCTTGATAAAGAGAAAACCTCTACCTGGGAATCAATAGTAAACACTTTTGTTGATAGGTACAAGTGCAATATTCAAGTTGAAACCGATTATAGACAACTTGAGATCCTAAGACAAAAAGAGAATGAAGGCTTTACTTCTTTCTTTAATAAGTGGAGGGAAACTTCCGCTAATATGATTGAGGTGCCCACTGAAAAAGAATCTGTGAGGATGTTTATTAAGAATCTCCAAGAGAAGTATTCGAAGCATTTAAAATATCAACACAATCTGAATACTTTCAAGGCCGTTTATGACATCGGAATTGAAATCAAAGATGACCTCGCAAAACAAAAAGCTACTAACAATAGTAACCACAGTGGCGCTGGAAAGGAAAGAAGAACGCTCACTCTAGTAATAATGTTAGTAACTTTGACCATAATGGTGTCTTAGCCATGGACAATCAAGGATCTAAAAGGAAATCCAGGAGAGAGTTCACACCCATTGGAATGACCTATAATGCTGCTTTTGGCTGTCTTTACGATCGAGGATTAATTAAACCTATTGGCCCTACCGAGGATCCAACACCAGAAAATCGATCTTCGAGATGGAATCCAAACTCCTATTGCAAGTACCATCAAGGTAGGGGTCATGCTACTGAGAGCTGTTGGAAGCTAAAGGAGGCTATCCAACATTTGATTGATAATAACAAGCTTCCCATGCCTCCAATTAACAAGAAGAGCGAGTGATGATAAAGCAAACAACACAAGACAAGAGGCGAGCTTCAACTACAAGATTTCATGACATATTTTTTCTTTTTTTCTTTATTTATCCTTTCCCCAATAAGTCTAGCATAGGCATCTTTCTTTTCTCTTAGATTAATTTTTTAGTTTCTTTCTTTTCCCTTTTTAATAAAATGAGCATTTATTCTCTTGCATATGATCATTTCATTATATTGCAACAAAAAAAAAAAAATCTATGTCAAGTTAAGCACGAGGTATACCAATGATTTGAGGCACCCCTTGTAGCCACATCATATCTCCTTTCACCTTTCAAATTTACAATCCTTTCTTCATAAACCACTTTGAGCCTCGTCTAATGATAGACCTTTCTTTTTTCAAGACACATCTACCTAACCTTGGGATGGGATGGTGTGTAACTTATGAAATCTCAAAAGCTTGAGTGAATTCAAAAGATTAAAATAGCAAATAAAAGCAAAAAATAAATAAAAGTGTACAAAAAGGTAAGTGTTCCAATGTCTTTGATATGAAAATATCTTTGATATGAACACGTCTCAGATTGCGTCTCTTATCGAGTGCTCGGTACCGAGCCTGAGAAACATTAATTCCAAGTGAGTGATAGACCGCATGATCGGGATTTCCCACACTTATTAAAATAAAATAAATGCTAAAGCAAAAAAGAGCTAAAAAAGAGTAGAAACTCAAGTATAAAAACAAATATTCAAAAGCAAGGGTGCACACCTAGGGGGCTTATCGAGGGTCTTGAGCCTTTATCCTCTTCTTCTCTAACCTTTAGCCTAACCACGTTACAACCCTTAAGAAGACCTTTTTGAGGTATACACACACTTGTGCGAGGTTCAGCTAGAGCTACGTTCGGCCTGATTCCTAACGGATACGTAGGCAACCTCACATCGAGGTGTGGCCGTAATAAACATGCATTCATATTCACATTCACATTCACACATCATGGTCATATCAAGGGATCTCCAATGCTTATCCCTATTCACTTAGAGCTAGACTTGGGGGCTTGATCCCTACATCATTAGCTTACCTAGCCTAAGAGTCACCACCATTTGACTCTTTTCAATATATTTTCCCACACACTTAGCCCTTGCGGCCTAACTTTAGTGTCACTTTCATACATCGCACAGATATATGACTAAATATACTTCCCTTAGGAACCCTTTGTCATGGAATCTTAACACATCGCTGAAGCATGCCTTGTCATATCAAATCGCTCATCAGTCATAATTGTCATTGCATCATAAAGTATGAAGTGCTTAGCCTCCGTGCCTAAGTTACCCAAATGCTTTCATCATTGAGTCAACAATTGAGATAGCCTAGGATGAGTTAATCCTTGCACCTTGGGAGATAGTATCAAACAACATTTGACTAAGCTCATTCAACATGCATTTGAAAACTTCGATTTTTTTTTCGCGTCTTTCTTTTTCGGGAGAAAGTCGGTACCCTCCACAAAAATGACGGAAAATTTTTGCTTTTTTGCATTTTCGAGTCGCACGATCACTTGACACGAGTCGAGTCAACCTCGAGTCAATCACAGAGAGTCAAGTTTATACCTTGAGTCGTGTCAAGTCAATGAGTCAAGCGACGTTATACCTTAGGTCAACCCTAAGATGATTAAAGATATTAGCAAAGTTCTATAGTCAAAAATAAATACAGGTGCAGCAGAATAAGGAAGATCCTACTCCAGCGCCAGACGGAAACATCTAGCGTCTGACGACAAAGTCAATTCTTGGCGCCAGAGATATTTCAACAGCGACAGAGCTCGAAGCCTCCTAGAAAGGGGATTTCGACCTCATACAGTGATTTTGGGTTCCTTGGTGCGCCATTAGCCCCTATGAGCAATTTGATATGATTAAGTAGTCGGTTTGATTACAGTCTAAGTGATCGACCTGACAAAAGGTCGTCTCACTTAGCTTAAGCACCTAAAACACTAGCTCATTACAATCGGTTTAAAATCAAGCACTTAAACGACAATATTTCCAAATATGGATTGTCGCGCATTCTTATTAAAATGACAAATTTTTCCAAAAATTGGATTGTCATCCCCTACTGACAATATTTCCAAAAATGGATTGTCGTGCATCTTCTTCAACGACAATTTTTCCAAGATCGGATTGTCATCTCTGGCAAAGTTTCCAAGCGTGGATTATCGTGCTCCTTCTCTGTTTGGCAATTTTTTCAAGTTCGGATTGTCATCACTAGCAAGTTTTCTAAGATTGGATTGTCATCCACCTAGTTCCCTATGGCAAAATTTCCCAAAGGATTGTTGTAGGTCTCTATTCATCAAAAACTTCGGCAAAGTTCCTCAACGTGGATTGTCATTCATTTTAGTAAGTGGCAAATTTTCCCGAAGTGGATTGTCGGTCGACTCTTTTTTGCAAATGTTCCAAGACGCGGATTGTCAATAGTGGCAATATTTTCCCAAAAGGATTGTCACATAGCATTGGCAAATTTCCAAGGTAGATTTCTTTCAAGAGTTATATTCCAAGATGTGGATTGTCGATCGTAGCAAAGTTCTTATGAAAGATTGTTACGAAGCATTGGCAACTTTTTCCCAAAATTGGATTTTGGCAAATTTTCCGAGATACGGATTGTCGCTTCATCGTGGCAACATTTCCAAGGATGGATTATTACGTGGCATTGACAACTTTCCCTAAATCGGATTTTCATACATCATACAAGAGTTGTGTTGGAAACTATTCCCAAATAATAGAGGATTGTCGACATACTGGTTCACAAGCAGCAAAGCGCCGATGTGCTGGCATAGCAGCATTAAGGATCAACAAGCAGTGATCTTTTCGAAGACTATCACAGCGGAAATTGGAGGCATATCAATCAAAAGCTCTTTGTTCAGAGACGCGTGGACATATCATCAAGCTCTTTTGCTCCAGAGACGCGTGGGCATATCATTCAAAGAAGCTCTTTATTCAGAGACGAGTGAACATCGAAACAACAAGATCGCGTTCCATAGATGGTGGAAAGTTGTCAAAAAGCAACTGAAGGTGTTTTCAGGCGAAGTTGTCTTTGATAATATTCCCTTAGACGTGGAGTATTATCATAGCGGAAGAATATTGTTTCAAGCGAAGCAATCTTCAATGGTATTCCCTTGGACGTGGAATATTATCATAGCGAGAGAGGATCATTTCAAGTGAAGCAATCTTCAATATTGGAAGCAGTTACAAGCGTAGCGCTTTTCAAGCGGGATGACATTCTCTTGGCAGAAGGTCATCAAAACAACAGTATAGCGGCAGCAAATCAGTTACTTTCAGAGACGTGTGCTCGACGGTGCAAGATACGCGTTTCTTAACTCTTTTATCTGTTTAACTAACGCTAGTTTTGCAGGTATCGACATTACAAGAGTGATTTAGGATCGCAGAACGTTCTGAATTATTCTCCGTCCCTATCGATACTTTGACTTTTCATTTTGAAACTTGCGTTTCTCCAAACTCAGTCAAAGTGGGGGCTTCTGTAGATACCCATTTGTGTCTCCCCAAAACCAAACCCAGTGATGAGTACCTTTCACGTCGAATCGTAATCGAATGAGGTGAAGGTGTGAAAAGTTTAGTGTTGCGGATAGTTTTAATTTATTTTCTCTTCTCTCTGTTTTTGAAAACTTATTTTTAAGAAAACAGCCAATCAAGTATGGTTGGTCCATGATATGGGTCCAATAGTAGTGTAGCTGGATGGGGCTTGACGAGACCTTTCCAACGATATATTATAAGCCCAATTCCGATGAATATTGAGGAAGTTATGACCAATTTACTGAACTGGGCCCAATTTGAGCATTATATACAGCCCAATGAACTAGGGGAGGGCCTAATATGATTTATCATTCCTAATGCAATTAGGAATGGTTTCAGTCTTCTAGATTCTTCTAGAAAGTTTCTTTCATTCCTAATTCAATTAGTATTGATAAATTGACTTTTGTTGACTTTTCAGAGTTTTAATTAAAATCAAAGAGCATTTTTAAGGAAAAATACGATTTTATCCTCCTTTACGGCAATTTTTATCCGATTTTAAGAAAACGCGTGAATTTCCAGATCAGCGCCAAACGCCAGCTATAGCACCTAGCGCTACGCTTGGCGCCTAAGGCTAATGTTGGCGTCTGGCGCCAATGTCCAGCGTTAGCGCCAGCTCAGTTTTTCGTGCGCCAAGACTCTATTTTGATATTTTATCTTTGTGGCTGATTTTCTTTATAAATAACGAACTAAAAACTCCGTTTTGAATAACTAGTTTTGACCAATTTTAACCAGTTTTCATCAATTCTCATCAATTCTTATTTTAAAACCAATTTTCAACAAAATTCTCATTCATCTACAATTAACCAACTCTTATCAAGTTTTTCTTGATTACTCTATCTCTCTCTCTTTTTCTAAACTAGCTTTTTACATACAAAATTCCGCATTCATTAGATCTAGAAACACCTAGCCATATTCGAAGTTGCCTTCGCCCTAGAAGTGAAAGGTTTAATTTCTGAGGGTTTGGTCCCAAATCTCTCTTTCAATTATTTAATTTAATTATTTGATTTTATTATTTTCCTTGAAGTTACTAACGTGTGTATTTTGTTATTAGAAAGAGGTACGAGGCATTCAAGTAAGTACTTTAATGGTTTTATCGATGTTATGATATAGACTTCATACTTAGGTTGTTATAATATTCCTAGTATCATGTCTAGGGTAATTTTAATATCAAGTATGATCAAAAGTATGATGCCTTTTATGTTCTTCCTAATATTTATGATATTTAGTATCATGTTAGAGTTAAAGCTTTAATTTTTATTGTTTAGTGACGTGCTAGGGTTTGTTATTAATCTTGTTAGTATCATGCCTAGGATCTTGCTATTATTATGCTTCAGCATGATTATGATTATTGTTATGATTATTTATTATGTTGCTTGATGTTATTTATTGTTATTGCTTGATCACGCCTTTTATGCATGTTTAAAGGGAATTGGTACTTGTAATCACGCTTAATAAGATAATTAATAATCTTGTTAG
This sequence comes from Chenopodium quinoa, assembly GCF_001683475.1. Classification (NCBI taxonomy): domain Eukaryota; kingdom Viridiplantae; phylum Streptophyta; class Magnoliopsida; order Caryophyllales; family Amaranthaceae; genus Chenopodium; species Chenopodium quinoa. The sequence continues at coordinate 1,122,364 of NW_018743689.1, forward strand.
GGTTAATTTGATTATAATTCAAGTGATCGCCAATAATAGTTTTGTTTGTGCATTATATTCAACCAACATAGATAAACAGGTTTAGGGTTAATCCTATTGATTGCACGTTAGTCAGAAAGCGCACATGAATACGATCAGAATAAAGTAGAGGCCTATTATTAGGGCAGGTTCAATCTCTTTTAGGTTGGATTTGTACCTTCATCCCCGAACCCTATTTTGGTTCAAGACCTTATGGAGTTGACGATCTCATGGATCGTTAAGGGGTGTAACCTTCACCCTGTGAATGGTTTACAAGTTCCTAAAACTTGTTGGCGACTCTTTTTCTCTATCTTCTTCCCTTTCGGACACCACCGTACTTTAGTGTATGATCACAGTGGGGTTCAAGCTTTAGGATTAATGCTTGAAATATTCCCTACACTAAGAAAGTAACAAGTTTTATTTGGCAAGTTGAGCTTATGAAAGTAAGAAGTTTTATTTGGCAAGTTGAGCTTAAGCTTAAGCTCGTAAAAAAAAACTGTTTCTTGTTTATGGGGTTTTACTTGCATTCTAAGCCATAAACAATGCTAAAGAATGCCAGATTCTGCTTTTATTCTGCTTATGAACTCCAACTTTTGAATTCTAGAACAATATAAATCTTGTTCTCCTTGTAGTTAGATGTTCATCATTTTTGGTTAGGTTCTTACATTGTTTGCTTGTATTTTCCACTGATACAATTTAGTAAGTTGGATGTGGAGCCTTACTAAAGTGATTTACTTTTACCAGAGAAAACCAATCTCAAATATTCATTCAAGAATAGGGTGAAATTAATCTGAAATTTGCAGTAGTTGGGAGCTCTGCTTGGAGATAGTGGCAAATTCCAAATGGCAATGTAGATTCTTTCCTGATTTAATTAGGTATTGTAATTTCTTATTTAGAATGCAACTCACTTTCTGTTATGCACTACGATTTACTCAAAGTTACTTATTACCTAGCTAATTATAAGTTGTATGATACTATGATTACAACCAGATTGAAGAATAACACTTCTCTGTTCTTTGCTGGTTTTTTCCATCCTTTTCATTATCTGGATCTACTAAGGTCTGAGCTTTTCTGATAAGGAAATGAGGCACATCTAAACAACTATAATCTGTCTGATGTCCTATGCTGCAAACATAACTTCTGACTAGTTGTATGTGTTTCTGTTAATAGGTGTCTCATAATGAATTACAGAAGTAAAAGAACTGCTTTAACTCTTGGCGAGGCTCAATTTTCATCAAATAAGCAACCCACTTCGACATCCTTACAATCTAAGTCAAGCCATATTAAAGTGTCACAAGTCAACTTTTCAGAGTCGTCTAACCCATCCACCCAATGGTGACCATTTAACCCTCCAACACTTGGAAGATCACAAACGTTTGGGCACATATCGAAACCAATCAAATCTTCTATTAATGCATCAAAACCCACATCTACATTATCTTCATCTATAGCTGCTGCATCAAAAGCATGTATAGCAACTATAATGCCATCAAACACCCAACAAAAGATGTCATCAAGACCTCCTTTCACCCCATCACAGCCTAGATCCTATCTTATGTTAAAATCTGTAACACCACAAAACATCACAACTCCCTCATAAAGAAACAATACAGCCTCACAATGGAACAACTCAACCTACTAAAGCATCAAAGCAGCATAAGGCTACAAAGCATCCGACTATTCCACCTTTTACTAGAGCTAATACTGGTGCACTACCGTCACACGAAAAAACACAAGTCCCTCATAAAGAAACAACTCAGCCGACTAAAGCATCAAAGCAACCTCAAAAAGCTACAGAACATCCTAGTAAACAACCTTTTCCTGGAGCTAAAATAGGTGCACTGCTGGTGGGAGCTACACAACAACCTATTGTCTCTCCTTTGACTAGAGTTAAATCCCAATTAGAAAGAAGAGTTGCTTCAGCCCTGGAAGCTATGCAACAAACTCAAAAGAAGCATCCTATGACGTCTTCTAATTTTGGAGGTGAACCCTTGACACAACCTCAAATGAATATAACCTGTTCAGTGGGACTCCAAAAGGAGAAGTCTCATGCATATATTCATGCTGAAAGCAACAAAAGGTTAAATTTTGATTCTGACGAACCTGAATCTCAGTCAGAGAGTGAAGAAGAGTTGACTGATTCAGGTGGAGTGGACAGTGGTGTGAAAAGAACAAAATTTAGACGCCAAAGTATTGTGAAAAATTGGCAAGAGCATGTCAAGTTTGATGAGGAAGAAGTGGTTGTGGCTTTGTGGAAGTGTAAATGCATATGTAATATTATGTGCTTTGTTTTTTTCCTTTTCGATTTTCTCTTTTCTTTTTCCTGATCTTTGCTATTTGTATTATTTTCCCCTTTCTCTTTATTTTTTGTCTTTCTTTTTTCGAGCCTTTTTTTTTCCAACCTTTAGAAGTAGCTACTACGAAGTAATATCAACTAGCCCCTATGATGTGTTAAGCTGTTGAAATCTGTTGTAAGGATCCCTCTTAACCCCTTGTCTTGTAATCATTAATTTGGCTGCTTTGTTAAAATATGTAGTTGCTCTATTGTTGCTAGAATCACTGTTACTTCACTATCCATCCTCTCCAAGGGCCCCTCTAGTCTTTATTTTGAGTATGCAAAGATCGATCATTGGTCTGATCATATGAGTTTGTTACACTAATATGTTCTCCATAAAATGTTGCTCATTGTCAAACTATTTTTTTGAACTACATAATAATTCTTCATCTAGCTTGGGTGGCTAGGAAACCATGGATAACTTTTTCTCTCAAAAATTGGTGAATCATGTTTTCGGATGTTTTTTTATTATTGTTTAACACTTACCTAATTTCATTGTTTTCAAAGATGTCGATGGAACACGACACCTTGTGAAGGGTTCAGTATAGCCTCGAGATGTGTGGAATGATGCACCAGGATTTAGGTACTTCATCCAATTTAATGAATTCAACCAACCTCTTCACAAAGGTGGCTCCATCCTTGTGAGTTTCTTAGGAGACATTGCTAAACGAGAAGAATTTTGTCTTGTGGGAATTTTAAATTGGCATAAGTTGAGCTCGAATATGAGAGGCAATATTGCTAACCTTGTTCGGGTACGCCTTTTAATCGTTCACCATGAATATATAATCTTACTTTCATTACTACACACTTATAATCTATTACATGCCTGAAATATGCTATGGTTCTCTAATATATGACATATGATATAATAATGACTTCAAAAATAATAACTCACATGTACTATGACACTCTATAAGTTATATATGCTATATAGATTAATCTTAATGTAACTTAATTTGTACATTTACTTTAAGGCACATTTTAGGTTACTCGAAGGAAAGGAAATGAGGAATGCTATTTTGAAGCGTATTGGCAAAGCATTGAAAAATCATAGATATGCATCAAAGAAGGATTATTTTGAACCTGTGGAAAAAACGCGTGAGCAAAATTATGCCAATATACCTGATGTCACAACTCAAAATTGGAGTTTTCTGGTTATTATTGGCTTTCATCAGATGCCAAGGTTTGCATTTTTATTTTTACGGGAATTTTTTGTTTATAGATTAGCTCAGCATAACCATTTTGTATCTTGTCAAGTTGTTAGTAACATTTTAGTAGGATATAATAAATGAACAATTCTAGATGTGTGAGTAACAGTTTGGTGGTTATGTTGTTTATGCTGATCAACTCCTCCCACATCGTCCTCTAATTCTTCATAAGCGATAACCTATGACCAGCAAATCTATAGACTTACAGTCTTATAGCTTTATAAGGAACAAATCAAAGAGAGAAAAGAGTAAAGTATACACAATGAAACAACAGTAATGGACCTCCTGTATTCGCCGCTGATGCTAAAACTCTTTTCCTTTATTGTCACTCTAATAAGCTACATATTCTCTCCTTCCCTCTTATCTTGTTGTAGCTAATAGTCATTTGCTTGTGTCAGCATTGCATCCCATCAGATATAGTTAGTTACACGATAAGGTTTAGATATCTCAAATCCATTATATTTACACAGTACACTTGTTAGTGAGAACAGAGGCTAGCTTCCATCAGACCAACTCACTACCTAGTCACACAAGCAGATCCGTTATATTCTGATTATAGTGGTTTTGATGTGATGTAAATTTATTTCTATCTCATGCTAACCATGATTTTAAATATACAGAAAATGTCTGAACTCGGAAAAGCTGCTCGTGCGTCGCAAGTTATCGTGCGCAAAAGTGGTGCTAAAAGCTTTGCAAATCGAAGAGCTATTCTGGTATAATTATCCTTCATTTTATTTAGTCCTAAAATCTGCATTTAGTGTTTTTTCTGTTTGACTATCTTACAAGATTTGGAAGAAATTGTAACTTCGTCAATTTAAAAGACTTAAATATCAGAAGTTAAATGTCAGATATTTGTATGTTTCTCACATTGTTGAAAAAACAAAAAGGAGATTTCAGTGAATTAGAGTTTTTTAAAAGTGTTTACAGCGAAGGAGATGGAAGCTTCAAAGAGGGCACACCATCTCGTCATTTTGTGGTATATATACAAATGAAAATTAGTTTAACCATTAATTTATTAGATCTTTTCCAAGTCTTATAGTTTTCTTATCATGTAACAGGAGGATGCAATCAAGAAGGTGCAATAAAGCCTTGATAACCCCTCTTCTTCCATTCCCAAGGGTGATATTGAAAATGAAGTTTTCAATCAACTTATGTATCAAGGCGAGATCCCTAAGCGTCCTCTAAATTATGGTTTTGGTGTGAAGCAAAGCGACATCTTTGGAGTGGAAGGACATTTAAGGAAAGAAGGGTCTAACTATGTCAACAATAGTGATATGGAAGTGGAGAAGTTGAAGGTTGCACTGTTAGATATGAAGAAGCAAAATGAGGATCATGCTGAACAAAATAAAATATTGGGAACAAAATTTGATGCAGTTGGTTCTATGATGGCACAAGTTTTGAAGGAAACACGCAGTGGAAATGTTTCATCAGAAGTTATAGATAATGCAATACAACTACTTGATTCTCAGGTTTGGAATAAACCATTTCTTTTTTTATCCACTTCCTTTTTTAAAAAAAAATTCCTTTCATTATCTGTGGCAAGATTAAAATTGCATGCATGAATAATGTAAGAGGAATTACCTAGAATTGCATGCTGTGGAAATTATTCATTAAAATTAACTTTACTTGTCTTTAAATTCCTTTACATTATCCTTAATAAGAATATTACCAGTTGAGTTAAGCACCTCAAACCATGCTTGGTATATTTAAAGAGATAAGGGAGAGGCAAATACATATCTTATCAACTAAAAAACAAAGATATGAAATCAATTACATGCATTTCCAGTTAATCTTATTGTTGTCGGGTTGTTGTCTTGATTTTGTTGTTGCCTACTTGTTGTCTTTATTTTGTTGTTTCTTAGTTGGTCTTGATTTTGTTGTTACCTAGTTGTTGTCTTGGCTTTGTTGTTGCTTGGTTGTTCAGTTAATGTTATGTTACTATAGCTATTGCATAACTTTTTAGTTTGGTGATGTTTTGAGCAAAGGAGCAGATTTGAACAAGTTATAATTTCTATTTGGAAAGGGCATATCTCCTTCAATTTATGTCCAATTGAGTGATTCGTTTTTTTTTTTGTTGTTATTCAGTGTAGATTACACACAAAAATTATCTGAATATTTTAAATTGTCTGCTAATAAACACAATGTCAAGCGATCCTGGTGGCGATTCAGGTTATGCTTCAGGTAGTAGTTCACCATCAGAGCAGACCCCTGAAGCCAAGTATGAGGAAGCAAAGAAGTAGATGGGTCTGACGATTTTGAAAATTGCACATTGTCCATCTTAAACATTAGTTCATAAAATAGATTTCAACTCATCAATGTATATATATATATATATATTATATATATATATATATATATATATATATATATATATATATTTATATATAATTCATAAAATAATAATAAAACAATAACTCATTAATGTATATATATAATGCATAAAATAGATTGACGCAATAATATATGTCATGAATGCAACATACATGCATATGTTTAGATTAGGTAAGAAGAGTCTTACAGCATTTGGGATGACATTTTTTATAGTCTTCATGTCACTAATTTGAAACTTGGCAGTAACCACCTTTCTTGGCCAAAGCTCCACCATTTCAATTCCACTAATCACATAACACTAAAACCAAGCTAACCCAAATATACATCAAACCTTCCCATAATCCCATTTTCTTTATGCTCCCTTTCTTCCTAAAACTTTGGTCATTTTTACTTGACATAACTATTGGATGATTTTGAGCATCATGATGAAGTTGCTTACCATTCTCCGACGAAATCTGTTGTGAGCCTTCCCCTTTCCCTTGCTTACCTTTACAGCTGCCCTTGGTGGAGAAGTGTTTTTAGCCTTCCCCTTTCCCCTGCTACTGCTGCTTTTGCCCCCTGCTGATTGGTGGTGGCTGTGGGTTCATTGTAGGATTGCTAGTTTAAGGTGGTTTTAGGTTCGATTAAGGAGAAGTGGTGTTAGTTAGAGGCAAGTTAGTAAATTTTAGGTAAATGTTTGAAAGTTAGTCATTTTATATAGCTAGATTGATAAAGAATACAATAAAAAAAAAATATTCACCATTTATAGATAATTACAAAATTACTTATGGTTGCTGTGAGAATGATGTAGTATGTTTGTGATTGTGGGGAGTATGCTAGTAGGGTGTTCAAGACCCCTGCAATGCTCACTGCTGCTGTGTCTTTGTGGAAGTGCCCAGGGGATGGTTGGGTTAAAATTAATTGTGATGCTCACATTGGCCAAGCTACAGGGCTAGGGGTCGTGATTAGAGACGATTGTGGTAATGTGGTGGCTGCTGCAGTTTGAAGGGAGCATGCGGGATGGGTTCCTTCTCTAGCCGAGGTTGTTGCTTGCAGATATGGGCTGCTCTAGGTGTGCAGGTTGGGGTATAGCAGAGTGATTATTGAAAGCGATGCCCAGCTTGTTGTGCGTGGTCTCAAGCAGCGAATGTAGGGGTTTGATCCCTTTAGTTTGCTGTTGGATAATATTTTATCTATTGCTAATATGCTAGTTCTTTTTCTGATTTGTCGTTTTCTCATATTAAAAGGTCATGTAATACTTTGGCTCATCTTGTTGCGAGGTGGGATTCCGTAGATTGTAACAAATACGTTTGTTTAGGTCCGTTCCCTCAAAGTCTTCTAACTTTGGCGGAACTTGACCTTGTTTAGTTTAAGCCCATTTCCTTTGTTCCAAAAAAAAAAAAGAATTACCCATAAAAATAAATATGCAAATTAATTTATCTTTTGGTCAAATTACTGCATTGGATATGTATATAATGTGAGTCAACTACTCTCTAGTATTTTTATGTTTGTACTTGTTAATTAGCGATGAATAATGTGAGTTAACTACTTTTTAGAATATTTTCTGTTTAACTAGTATAATTTTGCAATACTACTAGCTACTACAATAATTGTTCACATATCAAATTTTCTTCGCAGGTTGTTGATCATGTAGGCAGCAATGGTAAAAAGTAAAAGAAGAGTGTGATTTGGCTTCATGCACTCTTATTATATATGTGTGGGTATTTTGTAGCTTTGATAGCGTTGTGTGTAATTAGTTTGAATATCGTTTTTAAGAAAATATCTATATACCTCTGTATTCAAATACTAGACTTGTTTAGTTGAATTGGATGTATAACGTTATTATGCAAACGGATGTATATATATATATATATATATATATATATATATATATATATATATATATATATGTATGTATGTATGTATACATATATATATTTTACTTTTTATAAATACATTTTCATCAATTATGATTTTATATATTATTATTATTATTATCATCATCATCATCATCATCATTATTATTATGTTTGTTCAAAGTCTTATATAAGTACTTTATTAACTTAATTTTATCAATTTTTCGTCCAAAAAAGGGGGGGGGGAAATAGTGACGCTTTTATGAATCAAAGTTATTGGTGGGTATTTAAATTGGTGAAAATAATATATCATCATTTTGACACACAAAAGTGTCACAATTTTTTTAACAATGACTAACAAAAGCGTCACAAATTTTTGGACATTAATAATGGTGGGAAATACAACCCCCAATTTGACACACAGAAGTGTCATAATTTGATAGTAATGACTCAAAAAAGTGTCATATTTTTTTAGTAATGACACAAAAAAGTGTCATAATAATTTAGCGATGACACACAAAAGCGACATATTATACCTATAAATTGACACAAAAAAATGTCAAAATATTTTGGCTTCAAAAATTTTGACGCTTTTTAAGGTCAATATATGTACAAAAAAGTGTCAAAATGTGCCTTGTTTTTTTTTTGTGGTGGTGCTATTGTACAGGTATATGCGTCCCATAGCTCGCTGGCCAGTGCACCAGCCAGCAAATGCGAAGCAAGCCACACACGCAACACGAGTTACTGGTGCGCTTGTGTGCGGGTGGTGATGCTCACATTTCTAGTGATGTGCTAAATGATTAGACATGCACACCCAACACCCTTGTCTTGGTGCAGTGCGCATCCTAGCACCACTTGCCCTTAGCACTCGCTGGCATTCTAATGCTAGGGGTATTTTGGTATTTGGTTATTATTTGATTTTTACCGTCTCTTCTTTTATTAATTTGACTTGACTTGCGATGCTCAGTCTCGACGCTCCTAGCTCGATTTCCGACGTTTGTGCTCATAATACTCAAAAGACTCATTAATTCCTTCCAAATTAATTCTGCGTGTCGGATCTTTTGTTGCTTTGGTGTGACCCGAAGGGTTCAGTCAAGATTAAGTTGAAATATTAATTATGCATTAATATTACTGAGCTTACTTAATAAATAGCTTTCCAATAGCTCTGAACCATCTATTGGTATAATACACTTGTTCGAAGGACACCATTTCTTTCAATCTCCCACTTGTCCTTTCGGACCAGTGCACTTTTAGTGTAAAGCTTTTTTCCTATGTCACATAATGTCTCTTCATGAAATATAAGGTAAGATTATTCGTCATCCTTATTACGTCCATAAGTGTTTCTCAAAATCCGAGTTTGACTGTCAATAAACAGATGATTTATAAAATCCATCCGAGCACAACCATGCATTTTTACAGTCTCGCTCTTTGAGAGGCCTTGTAAACAACGAAGACATATTCCCTATTGTTAGTACGGGGACATTCCCGGTCTTGTAATGTAAGATTCTCTTACTAAGAGGAACTTGCCGCCCGAGTGTTGCTGTTATAATCCCTATGTGCGGCAGACGTTTGACAAACACCAAAGCGGACTAGTACTCAAACAAGAGAACTCACAATACTCATGGTCGAGGAAAAAGGTTCCGATAGCCATAATGAGAAATAATATACTTATGACAATTTTTAAATCTCTTAAAGTATTCTCATAGGTCGATCAAGTATGGATCTAAACCAAAACATGTGCAAATGATTTATGACAATCATGTCCTTGTAGTAAAAGAAACGATCCTATAAATAAAACTACACACTAATCTCAAGCGGTCATTGATCGTCCATCATTTGAATGACCCCAATTAAAGATAATTTTCGAATATAATATTCAATGTTCACTTAATAGGTGCTTCTTTATCCAAGACTTGTCTTGATACCCTATTTTGAAAATTCTCAAAATCGAATAGACTCATAATTTAATTCTAAACAACAATTAAATAGAACCGGAGTTATAAAATTGCATGAAATTTAATTACTCCAAAACCTGAATGGTTCATGTTATGGTAAATGGTTTTCCCAAATGTTTTAAGAGTAATACTCGTTATAAAACATTTATAGAAATCACACCCATTTTTAATATGCTTGATTTCTTTTGTACAATTGTGAATGCTGTCCCTCACTTATTGCATAGGTTTAGTTATAATTACTTTGCAAATCTTAGCATCTTCTTTATTGATCACTTTCATAATAAGATGATAAAGTTTGAGAGAGTCATGGATTATATGTGATTTAGGATTTATTGTCCAAGTGATAGCTCCCACTCATTTCCATGCTCTGAAATCGCGAACTTGACATCCTACAATCATTAATGTTAAACAACGAACTTTCCATAGAACATCTTCTTTATTATTGCCTTTAAGTCAACAATATTCTCAACATAAATTTTAGTAGACTTCCTGATGATGCTTTGCTTGGGTTTCACTCCAAATGACTCTCAATGATTTTGGATACCCTAATCACTTGTGATCATGGAAATGTACCTTAAATTCCCGCACATTACACATGGATGTACGTCCATGTTATCATTCTCAAGCCACGACTCATTGCTAGCTTGTGCTTATAAATAGCGTTGTTGTTAAGGATCTGATCCTTGTTATGGTTTGTACTTTCAACATCAATACTAAAATTATATTTGTTTCCATGCGTCAAGAACTCATCCTCATACTTATCCAAGTGCTTTAGATGTTCTTGATCACAATCTAACGATCTATTACATAGATTCAAGTTAATTGGTATTATATACATACTTAACAGGGTCTAAGCAAGTAAGTCGTGTGACGAATCCATGTCGTAGCGGACATGACGGATTTGATTGTAGAATGATTCTCAATCTTATTCCATCCATGTCACATTTTAGCTCATCCAGTTTCACTTATTCTTGTTTGACTTAGTATTTAGCCTAGCTTATACTTAGTTCAAACAGTTACTTAGGTTTTTACATACAGGTTGAAAGCCTTTTAAGTCCTTCAATTCATTTTTAACACGGTAAATTCCTTTACTCGTTCAAACATTTTATTAAATCTATATAATAGATATTAATTCCCAATATGTACAAAGTATCGTCTTTTTCTTGGTCCATTGTCGAAAATACTTTCAAATCTAAGCATTTAGTATTTGATAGTTAATTTACAAAAAAGTTCTTAAACTTCTTGTTTGACCTTATAGGTTTGACTCTTGCTCCCACTAAACTTCTTATCCATAAGAATTTCTATTTAATTCCTTTATGCAATTCACCAATCATAGTCACTTCCAAAATCCTATTTTAGGAAGGTGTTTTTGGTATCTTATTTGCCATATTTCATATATGCAATTTTGCTTGAATAATAAAAAAAGACTTGAGCAATCCGATTGGTGAATAGGTTTTTATTAAAATCCAACTCCGTGAATTTAATTATATCCTTTTCAACCAATCTAACTATGTATGCATATACATTTCAACCTTTGTTAGTTTTCTCCTTGAAAACTTGTTTGCAATTGATGGTTCTTTCACCCTTCATGAAAATTAAATAAGTTTAAATACGATTTTCAAACATAGAGTCCATTTTGGATTTTATGGCTTCTAACCTTATTTGGAATTTTGATTTGTCGTAGCTATGTTACAAGGAATTGTTCTCTTACTATCTAATAGTAAATATTATGCTTGTAAGTCTTAGAATTATTTCTAACTTAATAGAAAATTTATAGGATTCTATCCAAACCATTGGTGAATTCTATACCTATATGAGGTAATTGCATCAAACACTGAGTTTCAAGGTGCTTTCAAATTCCTTTTATTATGTTGATCTTACTCTAACTTTTCAAAAGTTTTTGTTAGTAATGAATTCTCTTTTAAGGCACTCGTAAAGTCCTTTTGAGTATTCTTGATCAATCATTCTCATGAAGCCCTTTTGAGTCTTTCGAGATGCTCAGTTCTAGTTTGTTGCTAAATAGTCAATAGGTTCATTTCCCCCCCACTTTTCGTTTTGGAAATGTGTTACTTTCCATAAAGACACCACTTAGAGAAACAAACATTATGTTCTCATTTAGCTTATGGGGGTAATGCACGTAGTCTCACTTGAATGCTTACAAAGAGACATGTATATTGTCTTTGGTTAACTGTTTGTTGTGAAACAAACAATTAGCTCCCACTTGAGCTATCTTAGCCTTTAATTAGCCATTAAGCTCCCACTGATCCACCGAGCTCTTGCTAAGCTAGTGAGATTCCATTGAGGCTAAGAGTCTTGGACATATACTTGAAAAAACAATTTAGAAATTAATTCTATCCATAACTAAATATGGTGTCCTTTCTTAGCTCCAACATTTTGTTTAGTGTAATATTAGTCATTTGTGCAAATATTTAAGAGTTTTATAGGAAGGGATGTGATCCATCATCGTTTGATTAATTTTCAAATGGCATCAAGGTCTCCATGAAAACACACTATGTTCTTTGTGGAGTTATTTATAAAAAAATCAATTCATAACTTTCTGATGGTCACACTTGTCTTAAGAAAACATCACTCGAACTAATCTAGACGTTGTTTGATATCTTACCAAATCGATTCTATACTACACTAAACCTTTGAGCTACTCAAGGTCAGCTTTGTTCACATTTGATTAACATATACATATTCTTTCAAATTCTTCGTGAAACGTTCAAGTAATTGAATCCTCTTTAGCTTTTGAAGTTAATTGTCTATGTTTAGAACAATAACTCTTTGCTTTGTCGGTTTTTAACAAGTAAGACTTGCTTGTCTTATAACGATTCTGAATCGATCGACTATCAACAGCCTATATAACCCTAATTAATATTAGGAAGTTTTAGTTGTTACCCTAAACATGATACTAGGAAGCAAATAACAATCTAAGCATGATTTATATATCATAATATCAATATAGCAATTAATGAGCACACTTGGAGGCCTCGTATCTCTTTCTAATAACAAAATACACACATTAGTAACTTCAAGGAAAATATAAAATTAAATCAATTAAATTAAATAATTGAAATAGAGATTTAAGAAAGTTTAGACTAGATTTGGGACCAAACCCTCAGAAATATCAAAAACCTTTCACGTCTAGGGCGAAGGCAACTTCGAATTATGCTAGGTGTGTCTAGATCTAGTGAATGTAGAATTTTGTTTGTAAAAAGTTGGTTTAGAAAGAGAGAGATAGAGTATCAAGAAATTCATGATGAGAGTTGATGAGAATTATATGGAGAATTGATGATTAAAAACGGAGGTCTAAGGACGCTATTTATAAGGAAAATAGTTCAGATATGATAAAAAAAGAATCGGAGTTTGCAAAGGAATAAAACATGCTGCCGTCGCCGCAACAACCTCTATCGCCGCGCGACAGCCTTGCGTTCGGCGCTAAAGGAGATTTTCCACACGTTTTCTATTTTTTTTTGATAAAATTAAGCGTAAAAGTTCGTACAAGGGTTAAAATTGTAATTTCATTTAAAACACTTCTTTTATTCCAAATAAAACTCATAAAACTTAATTATCGATCCTAATCACCTTAGGATTAAAAAAACCTTGTAGAAGATTCTATAAGACTATAATCAATCCTAATTGCATTAGGAATGATAATTCATAATAGACCCTCCTCTAGATCATTGTGCCGCATATAAAGATCAAACCGGGCCCAGTTTAGTAATTTGGCCATAACTTCCACATAATTCATCGGAATTGGGCTTATAATATATCGTTGGAAAGCTCTTTTCGAGCCCAACTACACTATTATTGGACCCTTTTCATGGACCAAAATAAACTGGATGGGCTATTATCATAAAATAGAGTAGGTTTTCGAAAACAGAATGAAAGAATTTAATAAAAACTAACCGCAACATTAGACTTTCCACACTTTCACTTCATTTAATTTTAATTCGACGCGAAAGGAATTCATCACCAGGTTAGGTTTTGGTGAGACACAAATGGGTGTCTACAGAATCCCACACATTGACTGTGTTTGGAGACATGCAAGTTTCGAAAATAAAAGTAAAAGTATCGATAGGGACAGAGAATGATTCTGAACGTTCTGCAATCCTAAATCATTCTTGTAACGCCGATACCTGCAAACTAGCATTAGTTAAAATATATGAGAGTTAAGAAATGCGTATCTTGCACCGTCGAGCACACGTCTCCGTTGGTAACCGATTTGTTTCATTGTTGTTGTGCAACCTTCCACAAGCTAGGGAACGCCATCTTGCTGTCTTGATGTTCTCGTCTCTGAATAAAGAGCTTTTTCTAGATATGTTCATGCGTCTTTGAACAAAGAGCTTTGACGGTCTTCCTCAATCTAGGGGATATCTCATGAAGACTGCTACGCCTGTAATTGTCTTCTGCTGTGATAGTCTTCTGCAAGCTAGAGAATACTATCGAAGATTGCTTCGCCTAAAACAATCTTCTACCGCTTTGTGACCATCTTCCGCAAGCCAGGGAATATAATCGAAGATTGCTCCGCCTAAAGCCATGCTCATTTGTTGCGATAATATTCCGAAGAAGATTACCGAAGATCAATGCCTGTCAATCCTTAATGGTGCTTGAAATTTGCTATTGATGCTTTGGGTGATGGCAATCCTCTTTTCTTTGGGAATAGTTGCCAACACAACTCTTGTATGATGTATGACGATCCGATTTAGGGAAATTTGTCAATTCTTTGTAACAATACATCCTTGGAAATGTTGCCATGATGAAGCGACAATCCGTATCTCGAAAAATCTACCAAAATCCAATTTCGGGAAAAGTTACCAATGCTTCGTAACAATATGTCATAAGAACTTTGCTACGATGGACAATCAACATCTTGGAATATAACTCTTGAAAGGAATCCACCTTGAAAATTTTCCAATGCTATGCGACAATCCTTTTAGGAAAATATTGTCACAATTGACAATCCACGTCTTGGAACATTTGCCAAAAAAGAGTCGATCGACAATCCACTTCGGGAAAATTTTCCACTACTGAAATGAATGACTATCCACGTTGAGGAACTTTTGCCGAATTTTATGATGAATAGAGACCTACGACAATTCATTGGGAAATTTTTCCATAGGAAATAGGGTGTATGACAATCCAATCTCGGAAAACTTGCCAATGAATCGATGAATGTATAACAATCCGAACTTAGAAAAATTTGCCAAACAGAGAAGGAGCACGACAATCCACGCTTGGAAACTTTTCCAGAGATGACAATCCAATCTTGGAAAAATTCTGGTTGAAGAAGATGCGCGACAATCCATATTTGGAAATATTGTCAGTTGGGGATGACAATCCAATCTTGGAAAAATTGTCATATAAGTGCTTTCTTTTGAACCGATGTGTTGGTTCTTGTAATGAGCCACTGTTTAGGCGCTTAAGCTAAGTGAGAGAATCGTCTTCAGGTCAATCACTTACTGCGATTGTAATCGAGTCGACTACTAATCATGTCAATTTGCTTATAGGGGCTAACTGGCATACCAAGGAACCCGAAATTGCCGTATGAGGTTCGCATAATCCAAAATGGGACCACGCATCTCGTCGCTGAATCGACACTTGCCAAAATATATTGTCGACACATTCTCGCTCTGTCGCCAGGCGACAGCCTTGTCGTCTGACGGTGGAGTCAAGTTTTCATTCGCGACTTTTCGAAAAAATACGGGAATGGTCTTGCTCACTGGAATGTACCTGCGGTTATATTTTGGACTATAGGACTTTGCTCATGTAATTATGGTTAACCAAAGACTTAGTGTTGCATGAATCATTGACTTGACACGACTCAAGGTATAAAATTGACTTAATGATGACTTACTTTGTGTGACTCGTGTGTGCATAGTGTTGACTCAATGTGATAACACGACATGACTCAATGTGTACATGACTCGTGTGTGCATTGTAATGTGATCGTGAGACTCGAAAATGAAAAAAAAGGAACAATTTTCCTTCATTTTTGTGGAGGGTACCGACTTTCTCCCAAAAAAGAAAGAGGCAAAAAAAGAAAGAAGCGAAGTTTTTAAAGGTGCATGTTGAATGAGCTTAGTCAAATATATGCGTTTGATGCTATTTCTTAAGACGTAAGGACAATTCATCTTAGGCTATCTTAGTTGACTTGATAATGGAAGTATTTACAAATGGTTCTTAAGGGAAGTATATTTGGTCATGTACCTGTGATGTGTGTGATAGTGACACTAAGGTTAGGCCGCAAAGGCTACGTGTATGGAAAGATATTATTTTGAGAAGAGCCCAAAGATGGTGACTCTTAGGCTAGGTAGGCTAACAATTTAGGGATGAGCATAGGGGTTCCCTTGATATGATCATTTATGAAAGTAGATATGAATGAATGAATTTTTATTACGGCAGCACCTCGATGTGAGGTTGCCTACGTATCCGTTAGGAATCAGGCCGAACGTAGCTCTAGCTAAACCTCGCACAAGAGTGTGTATACCTCTAAAAGGTCTTTTGAAGGGTTGTAACGTGGTTAGGATAAAGTTTTGAAGAAGAATTGGATAAAGGCTCAACACCCTAGATAAGCCCCCAAGGTGTGCAACCTTGCTTTTGAATCTTTATATTTTTATGCTTGAGGGTTTTAACTCTTTTTTTAGCTCTCTTTTCTTTTTTTGCTTTTGCATTTTTTTTATTTTGAACCTTTTTTATAAGTGTGGGAAATCCAGATCATGCGGTTTAACACTCATTTGGCATTCATGTTTCTTAGGCACGGTACCGAGCACTCGATAATAGACGCAATCTGAGATGTGTTCATATCGAAGACATGTTCATATCAAAGACATTGGAACACTTGCCCTTTTGTACACTTTTATTATTTTTTATTTCTTTTTCATTTTTTTTTGATCATTTGAAATCACTCAAGCTTTTTAAAATTGCATAAGTTTCACAATGTCCCATCCCAAGGTTAGGTAGATGTGGGTTGAAGAAAGAAAGGTCTATTGTTAGACGAGACTCAAAGTGGTTTATCAAAAAAGGATTATATATTTGAAAGGTGAAAGGATATATAATGTGGCTACAAGGGGTGCCTCAAATAATTGGTATACCTTGTACTTAGTTCGAAAATAATTTGTTTTTTAAGAGATGTAATGAAATGATCATATGCAAGAAAATAAATGCTCATTTTATTAAAAGGGAACAAGGAAAAATATACAAAGTAAATCTAAGGGAATAAAAAAAGTGCCTATGCTAGACTCATTGGGGAAAGGAAAAAATGAAAAAGAAATAGAAAAAGAGGTCATGAAATCTTGTCGTTGAAGCTCGCCTCTTGTCTTGTGTCGTTTGCTTTATCATCACCCAGTCTTATTGCTAGCTAGAGGTAGGGGTGTACACCGGTCCAAAACCGGACCGGACCTGGACCGGACCTGTTTGGACCGGGGACCTGAATTGGGTAATTATGAGGACCGGGGACCGGACCTGAATTAACAGGTCCGGTTCCGGGCTAGACCTGAAAAATCAGGTCCGGTCCAGGTTTGGACCTGAATGGACCTGTTTTGTGATTTTTTCGTTTTTTTTTTTTTTTTAATAAAAAACCTTAATTCATTATTTCGAATACAAAATACCCAAACATAATTAGATAATTTAGCAAAGTACTCATTAATTGAAATTCTACATGCAAAAGTTGTAAATAATCAATTAAATTCAGAATACCAAATCAATGAAAGAGCAACCACGAACGACACTCCAACTAAACGGCTTCACCGCTGCTGCTGTTTCACTTAGGTGGTTTTCTTCACAGATCCGTTGTTCTGCCAGCCCAGAAAAATCAAAGCAGAGCCTCTGAATTCCCGTAGAAAATGAAGGATTACAGAACACAGCTAAGTCACCTCGACTTCTCCGTCCGCTGCTTCGCTTCACCGCTGCTGCACTGCTTTACCGCCGCTGCTCTGCTACTTTGCAGCAGCTTCGCTAGCCCAGAGAACAACCCAACCAAGCCTCCTTCGGTGTTCTTCGCTATTCTGCTGCTCAAAAAGTTCTCCTTTTTTTGTTGCCCAGCAAGATCTCAAGATAAGCTCTAGAATCTCACCACCAAAAACCCCAAAAATAACTTACCGGAGAAATGGAAAATCGCGCAGTAGCTGTCTCATGCGGTGGCCGGTGGGCGCCTGGGCTTCGCCTGAGAGAGTGAGGAAGGCAGGAGGTGTCGGCGGTGGGCGTTGCCGCGTTGGGCTGAGACTGGAGACAGTGAGCGTGAGGGAGAGGGGGAGACAGCCAGGGAGTTTGGAGATTGGAGTCTTGGAGAATGGAGATAGTCAGATAGCTGTTTGTTAGGGTTGCAGCGTAATTTTGATTTTTGAATTTTTTTTTTTTTTTTTTTTTTTTTAAAAATACAATTTTTCCGGGTTTCAGGTCCGGACCTGAAAACCCCGGGTTTAGACCGGGTCCGGACCGGAACCGGGAACCTTGATTTTTAAGGACCGGGACCGGACCTGAATCAACAGGTCCGGGTCAGGTCCGGTCCGGATCAGGTCGGTTCAGGTCCGGTTTCAGGTCCGGTCCAGTTTTTGTACACCCCTAGCTAGAGGCAATGTGATCTTGTTTTCTTCTATGAGAACTTGAATGAGATTTTAAAACCTATAGCATTCATCGGTGGTATGACCGTTTCCTTGATGGTACTTGCAATAAGAGTTGGGATTCCATCTCGAAGATTGATTTTCTGGCGTTGGATCTTCAGCAGGGCCGATATGTTTGATTAATCCTCGACTATAGAGACGATCGAAAGCAACGTCATACGTCATTCCAATGGCTGTGAGCTCTCTTTCGGATTTATTTTTAGATCCTTGGTTATTCATGGCTAAGACTTCATTGTGATCAAAGGTACTAACATTGTTACTAAAGTAGGCGTTTTCGGAAGACGAAGGATTGTCGTTCTTCTTTCCTTTCCAGCCACTAGGCTTACTATTGTTAGTAGATTTTTTCTTTGCGAGGTCATCTTCGATTTCAATTCCGATTTCATAGACGGCCTTGAAAGTATTCAAATTATGTTGATATTTTAAATGCTTCGAATACTTCTCGTGGACATTCTTGATAGACATCCTTACGGACTCCTTTTCAGTGGGAACCTTAACCTTATTAGCAGAAGTTTCCCTCCACTTATTATTGAAAGAAGTAAATCCTTTATTCTCTTTTTGTCTTAGCATCTCGAGTTGTCTATAGCCGGTTTCCACTTGAATATTACACTTATATCTGTCAATGAAAGCGTTTTTTATTCCATCCCAAGTAGAGGTTTTTTCTTTATCAAGAGAAAAGAACCAATGTTGAAAAACGGTTTCTAAAGACATTGGGAATAAAGAGTGAAAAATATTATTATCAATCCCCTTAATGTTCATTATAGTTTGAAAGTCCCTTAAGAGGAAGTAAGGATTATCTGTTGCCTTGACCTTAGGGGTGTCATTGGCATTGAACTTCTGTGGAAGAAGCTCCTTGTCCATTGAGACTCCTTGTGAGCTAATGCCCTGAAATATATAGCCATTGGATATTTTGCTCAAGCTTTCTTGCATGAGCTTCATTTGTTGTTGTTTCACAGGGTCATTGATTTGAAGGGTTAAAGCCTTCAACACCTCAGTCACGTCAGCCATTTGCTTCTTAAGCTCAGTGACTTCTTCTTGACTTGCCATTATCTTCTTTGCTTTTCTTTTTCGACTGACTGCTTTATCAAAAAGTTGAACTTGAATAAAAGTGTTGTCCTTGATTAATTGCCCTTCTCTCCTCGATAAAGTACTATGGAAAGGGAAATTAGGGATAAGTTTTTTTTATTATTTATTTTGACTCAAGGTCTATTCAACATGGAAGAGAATGTGGAAGAAAATGGGAATAGATTGGACCCCCCACTCGAATGACAGAAAACGACTCATGCATGAACCTAAAAATAGTCATGGTGACATATACAAAGTGTGTGCTAGGACTAGAGAGTGTAGGTGACATATTAAGACTTGTTTCATGACCATGTGGCTAGACTATGTGACTAGAGTCAGGAAAAGACTAAGTTAAGACTTCATGTATATGCATTTAACTAGACAGGTTGTAGTATTTTAGTCATAACTTTTTATCTGTGACTTTGATTGGAACGAAACCATAGCCAAATTAAAGATAAAACTCGGGGCTACAGATCCATAGGTTTTACGACCCGTACCAAAACATGTCAACTCGATTTTAGACATATTTATTAGCTCAAATTAATTAATCAATTAATTAAGCAAAGTCCTTTAGTCTCGGTTAGTTTATTAAGACTTATTTACAAATGCAAGTCAAACCAAATGCTTAGGAAAAACACATAGAGTATAACCAGCAAATAATGCACAAGTAGTCAAGTAGGCATAATATGATGCAATGAGTTTGCAACCTAACCATGGCTCTAGTTCTCTAAAGTTCGGGATATGGGTTAGTCAAAGAGGTTCCATGGTTATAAGTTCGGATGCACCGCGCGGAAGCCTTAC
Source organism: Chenopodium quinoa (assembly GCF_001683475.1). Lineage (NCBI taxonomy): Eukaryota > Viridiplantae > Streptophyta > Magnoliopsida > Caryophyllales > Amaranthaceae > Chenopodium > Chenopodium quinoa. Next base: position 1,142,533 of record NW_018743689.1, read on the forward strand.
CTTTGGAAGGGTTGGTGTGTGTGGATAGGACCCCGTAAGTTAAAATCGCTTCATAGTTTAGTGAATTCACATTCTCGGATGTACCCTTTGTTACTCAAAGCGTTCAATCAGGTATATGGAGCATTAATTCCCATAGGTTTATGTCCATATGTAGAGCACATATGGGTTTCAGAAAAGTGAGAAAAACTCAATCAGGAAATGGAATCGAGCCAACAATCCTAGAATTGGTCGAAAAAAGAACGCATATTTCTGGCTCGTTATTGGAAGAACGCAGCACTAGCCAATAGTGACTGTCGCCGGGATATGAGCCCTGTCGCCTGGCGACAAAATTGTCACTCGGCGATAGAGCCATATCTTCGGCGACAAGCTCTGTTTTCTAGATGCCAGTTCCTTCATGCCTCAGCAGCTGTCTGTGTTCTTAAATTTTCCAGTTTTTCGCAGCATTAAGTCAATTCTAGTTGTGAAAGATATTCCTCAAATTTCCTACGTGTAAAAATCCTATGTTTTTTTACTCATTACGGATGGTCTTTCCAATGAGAACCTTTTTTATGCATATGAAAATAATGTTAATCAAAATTACGCACATGAAATACTTATAACTTTTTGAATCTCATCCACTCATTCTAAATAATTGTCAAAATAAATTTTAGGAATTAAAATAGAAATCCTCCCAGTGGAGTCGCCAAAAACTGTAGGGAATATTAATTTCAGGCATTACTCAAAACTTGAACCCCACTGTGATCATACACTAAAGCATGGAGGCGTCCAAAGGGAAGGAAGCCAAAGCAAAAAAGTCGCCAACAAGTTTTAGGAACTTGTAAACCATTCACAGGGTTAAGGTTACACCCCTTAACGATCCAAGAGATCGTCAAATCCAATAGGTCTGGAACCATGACTAGAAGTTCTGGGATGAAGGTACAAATCCAATCTAAAAGAGAAAGAACCTGCCCTAATAATAGGCCTCTACTTTATTCTTCTCGCATTCATGTGCGCTTTCTAGTTAACATGAAATCAATAGATTAACCCTAAACCTGTTTAGTCTATGTTGGTTGAATATTAATGCACAAAAAAATATATTATTGGCAATAACTTGAATTATAATCAAATTAACCCTAACAAGATTATTAATTATCTTATTAAGCGTGATTACACCAATTCCCTTTAAACATGCATAAAAGGCGTGATCAAGCAATAACAATAAATATCAAGCAACATAATAATAACAATAACAAGTATAATCATAATCATGAAAAATAATCATTTTAAAGCATAATAAAAGTAATATCTTAGGCATGATTCTAACAAGATTAAAAACAAACTCTAGCTTGTTACTAAACAATAAAGACCAAAGCTTTAACCCTAACATGATAATAACATGCTATTAAGAAAGAAAATAGGAAGCATCATAGATTTCATAATTGATATTAGGAATTTATAGTTGTTACCCTAAACATGATACTAGGAAGAAAATAACAATCTAAGCATGATTTCTATATCATAATATCAATATAGCAATTAATGAGCACACTTGGATGCCTCGTATCTCTTTCTACTAACAAAATACACACATTAGTAACTTCAAGGAAAATATAAAATTAAATCAATTAAATTAAATAATTGAAATAGAGATTTAAGAAAGTTTAGACTAGATTTGGGACCAAACCCTCAGAAATATCAAACCTTTCGCGTCTAGGGCGAAGGCAACTTCAAATTATGCTAGGTGTGTCTAGATCTTGTGAATGTGGAATTTTGTTTGTAAAAAGTTTGTTTAGATAGAGAGAGAGAGTATTAGGAAATTCTTGATGAGAGTTGATGAGAATTAGATGGAGAATTGATGATTAAAAACGCAAGTCTAAGAACTCTATTTATAATGAAAATAGTCCGGATATGATTAAAAAAAAGAATCGGAGTTTGGCAAGGAATAAAACCCGTCGTTGTCGCCGCAATAGCTTTTGTCGCCGCGCAACAGGGTGTGTCGCTAGGCGACAACCTGGCGTTCAGCGCTGCAAGCGATTTTCCACACATTTTCTAAATTTTTGATAAAATTAAGCGTAAAAGTTCGTACGAGGGGTAAAATCGTAATTTCATTTAAAACACTTCTTTTATTCCAAATAAAACTCATAAAACTTAATTATCGATAATCACATTAGAATTTAAAAGAACCTTCTAGAAGATTCTAGAAGACTATAATCAATCCTAATTGCATTAGGAATGATAATTCATAATAGGCCCTCCTTTAGATCATTGAGCCACATATAAAGATCAAACTGGACCCATTTTAGTAATTTAGCCATAACTTCCTCTATATTCATCGGAATTGGGCTTATAATATATCGTTGGAAAGCTCTTTTCGATCCCAATCCAACTACACTATTATTGGACTCTTTTCATGGACCAAAATAAACTGGATTGGCTATTATCATAAAATAGGGTAGGTTTTCGAAAACATAAAGAAAGAATTTAATAAAAACCAACCGCAACACTAAACTTTCCACACTTTCACTTCATTCGATTATGATTCAACGTTTGGTTTTGGGAAGACACAAATGGGTGTCTACACATAGTAAGTTCAAAATTTTCAAGCATTCATGCAAACTTTCAATCCTATTAAGCGTCTTATCCATGCATTAAATTTGTCCCCATTAGGGGAGAATAAGTCAAATCCAAGATCCAAATAATCAATGAGTGATTAAGCATGCTTTAGCTTATCTTAACACTCAATATTCTAAGGTAAGAAACTCTTTGCTAATGCCTCTAAGCCACTTGGTTAGATAAATTGCCGCAACTATAATTCTCTTTTAACAACTTATCCACTTTGGCAGGACATGTTAAGACTCAATCACTCATATCGTTGAGTATAACTAAAACCAACTTGTATACCAGGTATGCCTTACGTATCCTAGGGAGTAATAGTGATGCCTCGCTTTGGCGTAGCCCATCACTACTCTCAATAGGTCGGTAAGTGTTGTTTCGAAATGACAAATTTTACTCCATATTTTAGGAACCTATGGTTTCTATGATGGTTGATTTAAGTAATATTAATTAATCATCGCAACATTCAAAATTCTAAACATGCATCTAATTTATAATTTATATATATAATCATAAATATATATCGAAAACATAATTAAATGATGCATTTGGCAACTAGCATGACCCCTTGAGTCTTCATGTCTTCAAGGGTCGTCTATTGCAACTTCATGGCTTCGTCTTCTAAGAACCTCCGTCTTCAAGACATAACCAAACTAATGAAAATACTAGTGTATACGATTAGGACTAATCTAAATATTAAGGTACAAAAATACTGAACGCTTCGCACAACGTATTTAGATTTATAAAAATACTCAACTAATTTAGGTTATTAATCCAATTAACACGCCTAATTAACTAGTTAAAGATGTTTAACCGATTATGTAATTTAGCGTAATTAAAATTGAAGCTCCCATTAAATTCCGCATCCATCTTAATTAATCCAATAAATTAAGCCGGCAAACCCAAAATTTTGCCAAAATTAATTTTGCAAATGCCGCTCAAAAACCCGAGGCCTATTGATCTCGGGTGGAGACTAGATCGTTGAAAACTAATCTACCCTCGGTCAAACAAAATTTGTAATCACTGAACACACCCTTATACTTAGCATAAGAGTAAGTCGAGGGTCGAATTACTAGGAATGGGAGATGAATGCTAATGCGAAAGCTAAGTTATCTCGAAGTAATGAAGTAAGGTGAGTATATTCTAAACAATCAAACAATCAAGAAGAAATCAAATAATATCAAGCACTAGGGTTAGCATCCACATATACTCGCAATAAATTCAATTAATTGGGATTGGAGTTTACTAAGTCGAGTGTTGCGAGGGAAAATCAATTAAGCAATCAAGAGAGTATGGTATGCTAATCTCCTAAAAGTCAAGCTAGCGTCAACTACGAGAGGCTCTAACTAGGAACGTTGCAAACCTACTTAATCGACAAAAGCAAGCCATAAATCAATTTTTCGTATCAATGTGAGCTTACAATGCATTCTAGGCTAACAATCAAAGCTAGCTAGTCTTCAATTAATCACGCATATGTACTTAATCAATCAAACAATTTAATTAAACATCAACTCCATCAATTTCCCCCAATTAGCATCAATCCATTACTCATATATGCTTTACCATTCCCCTAGCAAGAAAAAACTACTCACAATCAATAGAACTCAAGATCAAAACAAAGCTAAACAACAATTTCATCATCATCATATCAATAAAACTAATTCAATCACAAATTCAATTCAAACTTGATAAATCAACAAAACAATTGAAATGATAAGTTAAAGATTGCATTAAAATAAAAAAGAAATCCTTACAAACTTGCTTCAATTCAATGGAGAAAATGCTAGAATCATCCATCTTCAATCATCAATCAAGAACTTCTCTCTCTACAATCTAGAGTTTCTATCTCTACAAAAATGAACTAAAATTCCTCTTCAAATTCTAAAAATGGACTATCTAATTCTCCCTCTAAAAATAGAATGAAAATCTATATATAGTAAAACTAACAAAGAGAAATTAGTTAGATCGTCCCTAAATAAACCCATACAGGCGCGGCTAACTATAAGGAAGAGAGCGGCTCCGCAAATCTGGGTACGGAACAGAGACCCGCGCGGCCGTGTCATAGTCGCGCGCGCCTGCTCCTGGGAACAGGGCTACCCTCTTCACCATCTTGTCGATGCTCCTCGTGCGTTTCACTCAATGCTCCTTATAAACACGGGACCTTGCAGTTCCCAAACTCCATGTTTATGGGTTCAACACGAGAAATCATGCCCCCATAGGTTGAATGCACGGCCTAAGGTCTTTAGAAACTTGCACTTCTCCATGATTGAGCTTCAAGTGGAGAACATCGGGTATCCTAATCAATGAAAAAATTGGGAAGGGGCCTCGGGAATCATTGGATAACGACCTTAACCTAAAAATGAAAGAAAAATAAGCAAATAAAGAGAAAATAACAAAATAAACCAAGAAATGCATAAAAATAGAAATTCAACTAAGAAAATGCACACTAAAGAAATAAAGAGTAAAATTAAGGAAAAGATAAGGAAAAAAGCTATAGAATATCATGAAATCCACCCTAAAGAGAATCAAATGAGTGCCATAGATGTCACTCATCACCTATCCTCCAAAATTTAATTAAAATAGTTAAAACAAATTATAGGGAATATTTCAAGCATTACCCCAAACTTGAACCCCACTGCGATCATACACTAAAGTATGGTAGCGTCCAAAGGGAAGGAAGATAGAGCACAAGAGTGGCCAACAAGTTTTAGGAACATGTAAACCGTCCACAGGGTGAAGGTTACACCCCTAAACAATCCATGAGATCGTCAACTCCAATAGGTCTGGAACCATGACTGGTAGTTCGGGGATGAAGGTACAAATCCAATCTAAATGAGAAAGAACCTGCCCTAATAATAGGCCTCTACTTTATTCTTCTCGTGTTCATGTGCGCTTTCTGACTAACATGCAATCATTAGATTTACCCTAAACTTATTTATCTATGTTGGTTGAATATTAATGCACAAATAAATCTATTATTGGCGATCACTTGAATTATCATCAAATTAACCCTAAATAAGATTATTAATTATTTTATTAAGCGTGATTACAAGTACCAATTCCCTTTAAACATGTATAAAAGGTGTTATCAAGCAATAACAATAAATATATCAAGCAACATAATAATAATCAAAATAATTATCATAATAATCATAATTAAAATAATCATGTTCATGTTAGAAATAAAGCATAATAATATCCTAAGCATGATACTAACAAGATTAAAAACAAATTTTAGCATGTAACTAAACATATAAAAATCAAAGCTTTAACCCTAACATGATACTAACATGCTATTAGGAAAAAACATAGGAAGCATCACAACAATCATACTTAATATAAGAAATTTTTAGTTATTACCCTAAACATAATACTAGGAAGCAATAAAACATCCTAAAATGATACTAGGAATCAAAATAACAACCTAAGCATGATTTCTATATCAAAATATCAATTAAACAACTAAAGAACTTACTTGGATGCCTCGTATCTCTTTCTAATAACAAAATACACACGTTGGTAACTTCAAGGAAAATAATAAATCAAAACAATTAAATTAAATAATTGAAAAAGAGAATCAGGACCCAACCCTCAGAAATATCAAACCTTTTACGTCTAGGGCGAAGCAACTTCGAATTATGCTAGGCGTGTCTAGATCTTGTGAATGCAGAATTTTGTTTGTAAAAAGGTTAGTTTAGAAAAAGTGAGAGAGAGAATATCCAGAAATTCTTCATGAGAGTTGGTGATTAAAACGGAGGTCTAAATACGCTATTTATAATTAAAATAGTCCAGATTTAATAAAAAAGAATCGGAGTTTGCAAAGGAATAAAACACGTCGATGTCGCCGCAATAGCCCCTGTCGCCGCGCGACTAGGTCTGTCGTTAGGTGACAGCCTGGCGTTCGGCGCTCCAGGTGATTTTCCCACACGTTTACTATTTTATGATAAAATTAAGTTGTAAAAGTCCGTACTAGGGGTAAAATCGTAATTTCATTCAAAATACTTCTTTTATTCCAAATAAAACTCATAAAACTTAATTATCAATCCTAATCACATTAGGATTTAACAAGACCTTCTAGAAGATTCTAGAAGACTATAATCAATCCTACTTGCATTAGGAATAATAATTCATAATAGACTCTCCTCTAGATCATTGGGCCGCATATAAAGGTCAAAACGGGCCCAGTTTAGTAACCTTAACTTTCTTATAATTCATCGGAATTTGGCTTATAATATATTGTTGGAAAGCACTTTTTGAGCCCAATACAACTACACTATTATTGGACCCTTGTAATGGACCAAAATAAATTGGATTGGCTATTTTCATAAAATAGGTTTTCGAAAACAGAAAGAAAGAATTTTATAAAATTAACCGTAACACTAGACTTTCCGTACTTTCACTTCATTCGATTGTGATTCGACGTGAAAGGTATTCATCACCGGGTCTGGTTTTGGGGAGACACAAACGGGTGTCTACACAAATATAATGAAATTAATTAGTATAAATAAAATGGCCATAACTGCAAAATTAGCATTGCCTCAAAATCCAGGGCAAAAGTGCCAAGTGTGGGGTTGTGCGCATAGTGTCATAAGGACGTAGCACACCCCACATGCACTCCCCGCAACAGCTCCAAGAATCCCATGCACACAATGTCCTGCAACTAGCTAACATCATGTACGCACGCCTAGCCAGGCCTACGCATAGCCCAACACGCATAGCAGCACACACTGCTAGCAGCTGCTGCTGCGCTGCTCTAGCTACTTGCTGGTTGGCCATGGTGCACCATGCTGCTGGTTAGCAGGCAGCAGCCACGCCATGTGGCGTGCAAGAAACGCACCAACCCCTTGGCAGCTACATGTGGGCTGCTTAGAAGTCCGACTGGCCGTAGGGTGATGTGCCTTGGTCTACGTGCCACTCTCTCGGAATTAGATCCGAATTTTTTTGTGAATTTAATTAATTAATTCCAAATTAATTTTAGAATTAATTCAATGAGCAAAAATGAAAAATTATAACAGGTCCAACTTAAATAAAAATTCATCAAAGTGCACAAAACCAAAATTATTCCCAAGAACTATTCTTTAATAAAATTGGTTCAACTTGGTGCAATAAAATAAACAAGGGAAATACTCACTATTAATTTAAATTAATCATGAGACTTCACAAAATAAAGGGGAGTTAGAATTATGAACATAAAATTCAAATAAAGGTTCGAACTTTAACTTGTGAATATTTGAAATATTATATCTTCCAATGTGAAGATAAATGAAATTTGTATCACAAGATTCAAACTTTATGATTCTAATCAACTCAATACATGATTAAATAAAAAGTTCTACAAAAAAAATCATGGAATTTAGTAACCCAAAGTTCCAACCACACAAAACAATGAAATTTTGGATTTTTAGTACTTAGAAGCCTCAAAGAATATTTTTTTTTCACACTTAATGCAATGGATTTGCAATTATGTGAAAATTTAACCATTCTTTCAAGAACTAATTACTACAAAGTAACCATGCTTAAAGAGGTCAAAAAATGCAGACACATTAAGAAAAGAACCATATACATAATCACCATAAATATGCCATTAAGATTAATGGTTAAAAATTTAAAAAAATTCGTCAAAACTTATAACCCATAAAAAAGGCATTTCTAGTCAGATTTTGGCCTTTTTTTACTGCCTTATAAGAATAAAAGCATTTCAAGAATGTTGTTTCCACCCAAAATTCACTATTTTTTTTTTGCAAAAATCTAGATTCGAGGCCAATAATCAACTTTAAAACTGGTTCAAAATTAATAAAACCGAGTTACTAATCTATGGTAATAAATCAGAAAAATAAATCATTAAAAACACCTTGAAAATTATTTGATATTAAAATAAATGAGCAAGGCGTTGATACCACTATTACGTTTTGATGAGTCTGATTCACCGCGGAACAAACTCAACTGGATGGAGAAAAAACTCACAATTAATATATCAAAATGCATAAGTAACAAGAATAGAGAAAACACTAAATTACCCTCGTAGCGTGCTTCGCTCTACAGGATGGAGCTCTTACTTGAAAAAGTCGAGCCTCGCAAATGGCAAGGACCAACAACGAAGTCCACTCACAACTCAACCTGACCGGTCTACTACTTGAAGGTTATCCAATTCCGACCAAAACACTACTCGGGTTGAAGTAGGTCGTTGGGACTACTAACCCTAACCAAATTAGAAATTTATAATACCTAAACTTACACTAAACTAGTTAGTGGCAAGCAAAGGGTCGAACCCAAAAGGACTAAGTGTATCAATTTGTGCTAAATAGACTAGTAGGAAAGCTTGTGAGATAGAGAGAGGTTCAACTAAACACAAATAAGAACAAATAACTAAAACTAGGGAAAGTGGAATCCAATTACATCAATACATTCAATAACATCATACAATTAGATGAAAATGACCTTGATTAGGAACAATCAACACATTTAACTCACTCTCGCACAATTAAGCATGTTAATTATCCTACTAAACTAATTCACTCTCGTGCAACTAGCCTAGCAAAGGTATGGAAGAAATTAGGGCGCTCAACTAACTCACTCTCGCACAATCGATTGAAAGAACAATTAAGAACATATAATCAATTAGCTAGAAAGGTTCTAATCCATTAAAGCATCATCCATACATAATAATCAATAAACAATTCCATACTAATCATAATCAATCGTTCAATTTATTAACATAACCTTCATCCATTTCCCTAGAACAAAATCTAAGCTAACATAATGAAGAAAGACATGGAAAACAAGGTAAAATAAGAATAAAAACAAGATTAAACAAATAAACTAATTAATCTACTCAAATCAATAAACAAAAAGCAAAAACTAAGAATTAAGCAAGAAATAAAGATGAGAGAAAGTTAGAAAATGCTCATTGAATAGATGAGAAGAATTTCCACAAAGTTGCTTCTTCAACCTCTCAAAAACTCCATGGAAATCCAAGCTTTCTCTCTCTACACTACTCCTAAACTAACCCTAAGAGACAGAAAATATAGGCTAAACTAATCTAATCTATCTAAAATAAAATGTTGATTGAAAGTTTTTTTTGAAACTAACCCAAAGAGGGTATTTATAATATAAGCTAAAATAATATAAAAGGAATTAAAAAGAAATAAAACTAAACTAAAACAATTAAAATACTAAACTAAAAACCAAAAAAAAAAAAAACAAAAATACAATCAAATAAAATAAAAGAAAATGAAAAGAAAAAGGAAAACCCCAAAAAAGTCCCACCAGACCCGTCCAAACCCAAAAATCCCACCCGACCCCTTTCTCCTTCCCTTTCGAAAATTGTTGCTTTCATTTCACCATTATCAGTTAACAAAACAATCCTCATAATCACCGTTCATCAACTTTATCATCATCTAGCATCACCAAATCAAAGCCTTTGGATTAATTAAAGGAATCATGGCCGTCCGATACTCATAAAAATCACGTGAAAAGCTCGTGATTGACCCATAATTGCGCACCCGCACTGAAGTCGCACAGCAAGTCTCGCAAAGCTACTGCCTCAACTCGATTTTGGACTCCAATTGTGTGCGCTTTCTGACAGGGCTGTGCGCCTGCGTTTGAGGCTTGGCTGTGAGTTTGGGTGTTCTGAGTTGCGTGGCTATTAGGTGAGTAATTTGGTGGTGATTTTGGTGGTTGTTGTTGATTGAAGGTGGTAATTGTTGTTGCGGGTTGTGGTGGGATGATAGGTGGTGTTGGTGGTTTAATTAATGTTGCGGGGGTCGAATTAAAGGTGGTATTTGCTGGCGATTTTGGTGGCGAAATGGGAGGTGTGGCTTGGTTGTGCTGCTGCTGGCAGCGTGGTGGTGATTGATTGGTGATTGTTTGGTGTGTGGAAAAGTTGTGGGTGTGAGAAGGAGGAGCAGGGGCTGCTGGTGCGAATTGGGGGAAAGCGGGGGAGTTGTTAGGTGGGTGCCTGGCTGGAGATTGGTGTGATTGGAGATGGTTTGGTGGTGATTAATGGCGGTTTTGGCGGTGGCTGGTGCTGTTGTGGGGGGTTGCAGGGGCTGGTTTTGTTGGAGTTTGGTGATGTTGGTTGCGGTTTATGGAAGCAGGGGAGTAGGTTGAGTTATGGTGTAGGAGTGGTGGAGCAGGTGGTTGTTGATGTGCGGTGAAGGGGGCTGAAGTGTGGGTGTGAGAAGGTGGTTGCTGGTGGTTGTTTGGTGATGTTGGTTGCGGTGCGGCTGGGTGCTGTGGCAGTTTGTGTTGGTGTTGTTGGGGAAAAGTAGTGGTGGAGCTCGGTTTAATTTTGTGCCTCGAACCTCGGACCTTGAACCCGATCGACCACGGACCGAAAAACACCTACAACCAAAAACAACACGAGGGGATTTTGAAACGATAAAATTAAATAAAATAAGATAAATAAAATAAATTAAGATAAGATAAATAAAGTAAAATAAAAAGCTAAAACTAAATAAATAATAAAATAAAATGAAATAAAATAAAATAAAATAAAATAAATCAAACTAGAAACTAAAAGAAAATAAAATAAATAAAATGAGAGAAGCGGAAAATTATTAACTAAAACTACAAAAATAAACTAAACTAATAAAAACTACCAAAATACTCAAAATAAAGATAAAAGACTAGAACAATCAAATAAAAGAAATAAAGAACAAAATGGGCTAAATTATTGTAAAATAAGCCGGAAAGAGACTCAATAAACACCCTAAAAGTTACATAAAAGTCACTTATCAAACTCCCTCAAGCTTACCTTTTGCTCATCCTCGAGCAAATTAACATGAAACACGAGAGAAGGAGAGTGAATTATTCAAGCAAAACTAAGACACTAAAGGATACAAGAATGTACTCTAACTCACATTCGTAGGAATCACGGTCAATTTTAGCAACTAAAGACAAGCCCTTTAAACCCCTAGATCGCCCTAGAGGACGAGTGTGCTCTCGTGAGGGTGTCCTAAGAGTTTAACCCACAAATCTAAACAAAAACCAAGGCAAGGAAATAAAAAGAAAAGAAAAATAAACATAAAAAGAGAAAGAAAACACAAAGTTCATATTTGGACGAGAGATAGGAACAAGCACCAATGAATGCAAACCTTTCTAAATAGACAAATGTATGCACGTTCCAAGATGTCAATGGTTGATTGAAACATAACATATGCTAAGCATAGAGAATTATTGGGGACACAATCCACCCTAGCCCCATCCAATCGAGCCGCGTTCTCTCCACTAGGTTCAAAGAAACCCTTAAGCTAGCTTTTCATGATTCCACGAAGGAACCGGAAAAAGATAAAGAAATGAAAAACTTTGAGAAGGTAATCCTGACATCTCAACTATGAATATTCTCTCCATAGGTTTGAAGTCTATCTCACTCCACCGTTCTTTGACCTAACCCCACTAAAGTCTAAGGGTCTTTTATTTGTTGTAACGTAAGGCTAAAGGTTAAGGCGGGGTAAAAATTTGAAAATTTTGGTGATATTTCCTAAGTGAAGCAAAAGAGTGGCCTACTCTCAAAAACAAACTCAAGAAGTCACAAAATATCAAAGAAAAATACCAAAAATGCCATCTCCCCCAAGCTTACTCAACACTAACACATAATAAATACAAAAAAAAAGAGAAGAAACGCTCCCCCCATGCTTGAACGAAGCATTGTCCTTAATGCTTAAACTAGGGAAGAAACCGAAACCAAGCTAAAATATTTTTATGTTTTTTTTTTATTTTTTTATTTTTTTTTATTTTTAGCTCTTATTTGATGTCCTTGCCTTTTTTTAACCATGGACGGCTTTTTCTTGAAACTTCATTTGATTTTCTTGAATTGCATCTTTCTTGTCAAACATTTTGCATTTCCTTTTCAAGCTCAACTTTCAATACCGTACTTGAACCAATTCACAAAATGTCTTGTTCAATTTCAACACTCTCAAAACTCAAACCTCACATGCCAATGCTTCACTAACTAAAAGGGTTGGTAAACATAGGCCATTGGGTTTGTAACGCGGTTTAAATAAGAGCGGGAAACATTAGGCTCAAATTGGTTAATAAGTAGGTCGATGCAAAATAGAAAACCAAATTTGTAACAAAACAAAAAGAAAATAAAGAAAAATGAGAAAAGGTGCCCTTTTCCTCCCCTAGAGTGGCTCGGTCACGATCTTAGGAGCTAGAGGTCAAAACAAGGATTAAGACATGCATAGTCAAGGATCCTAAATAGCCGCTCAACAAGGTGATGAAGGCTAGAACAAATGAAGCTCACAAGGGATTACAACCAAACAAATACCAACCAAGGGTTTCAAATCCACTATGGAGAGCAACTCCATCTTACCACATTCCCGTGAACTAAGGCTTCCTGGACCCCTAAAAGTTCTAAACCGACCACCTTAGCATATAGTATCCTAGAGTCAACCAATGACACTCTCAAACCGTGCATACATTTACCACTTAGGAAGAAAAACATTCAAGGATTCAAGTCCCAAAACAAAATGTCCAAAATAAGAACAAACAAAACACATTTTGCCAAAATTACCTTGAAAGTAAACAAAAATCTTTTGGATTTTTCAAAATCTAATTTTCAAAATCTAAGAAAAGACATGGAAATGCATATACTCAAGTGCATGGCATAAATGAATCAACATCCCACCGTAGCATGATAGAATACCCTCCCCCAAGCTTGAATGAGACAATATACTCAAACATAAATCAAATAATCCATGGGAGGGGAAAAGAAAGAAATCAATCCAACAAACCAACACACGTCCAACGAGTCACTAACCATTAGAGAAAGAGCTAGGAAAGATATTACCGGATATTGGTGGGTGTTATTACCCGCAAATGAACCAATTTAACCTTTCAAAGCCGATTTCCTCTTGATTTGAATCTCGATTTCCATATGCTAGCAAAAATAGGCATCAAACTTTCTTGATTCTTGATCCAAACCAACGCATAAGTGTATATCAAGTTATGTACCTAGCAAAAGGCACACAAAAATTTCCATGAGAGAAAATCTAATCTAAAAAGAAACGAAAATGAAAGCAATGAAAACCTCGGGTTACTTCCCGAGAAAGGCTTGTTTAACGCCCAAGCGAGACCACTCTAGTAAATAATATTGCAACGAACGCAAGAGCTTATCAAATGCACTACTACACATTTCATATGATAACAAGTATGCAAATGACGGGAGGAGGACGTGCAACAAGATTATTGCACGTAAGTAAGGAGGAAGATCCCAAAAGATAGAAGAAAAATCAAGAAAATAAGAAGAGAAAGAAGAAGAAAAATAAGGAAAAGAATAAAATGGCAAAACCTCCTCAATATCTTTTTGGGTGGCACAATCACCCATTTCCTCAATAATAGGAGGATGAAAAGGAAAAGTCTCATCAAACAAGAGAAGGTCCTCAATAGGCTCTTTAACAAAAGATGGGAGGAACATGGGCTAGTAGGAGATGTGGTCAAATTTCCTTGAGAAAGGGACATGAGGAAGGGAAGGAGAAACAATGGTCTCACAAAGCCTCACATCACCAATGAGGGCATGAAAATCAATCATAGAATCCCCAAAAGAACACTCATGACTCAAATCTCCCTCAAACAAAAAATTTCCAATAGAAATAACCTCATCTTCCTCTCTATCACAACGATGAACAATAACTCCCTCACGATCCTCAAAGCCTAGAGTCTCAAAACCATGCATGAAAGGATAAAGGTTTCACTCAAACTCATCCCTTTCCCATGAAGCATTGCCAATGAACTCTCTCAAAAGGCTATAATGCTTTGTTACTCCTTCAACAAATATACTAGAAATAGCCTCAAAAGAGTCCAAAGACTCATGGATAGAAGGGTCACAAACATGAAAGCTAGACTCATCAAGATGGGGAAGGGGGTTGGAATCCTCAAAATCGACATTTCCTTCATTCACAACTCTTCCACCATCACTCAAGGGACTCTCAATCTCTCTTGATTGCTCAAACTCATCATCATCATCCTCATGAACTCCCTTATTCAAAAATGAAGATGGCTCACTCACATCCTCACCAAAGGAAGCTCTCAAAGGGGTGAATAAGGGGAAGGATGGCAATTAAGCTCAAATGGGAAATGAAAAGGATCTCTCATCACAAGAAAATCTCCCCTCACCTCACACCCTTGCCCTACATCCTCCTCAACAACACTCTCATACTCCAAGTGAGGTGCCTCACGTCCATCTAAATCAAACATAGCACTCATCACTTGGGCAAGCCTCACTTCGCTCAATTTTCGTTTCTCATCTTGGAGTTGTTGGGTGAGATAATGCAATTGAGAAAGAATTTGGGCATCTATGTTATTGGGTTGAGGTTCATAATCAAAGTGAAATTGCACATCATAAAAATTAGCACAAACCTCATCAAAATGAGCATAAGGGGGAAAGGTGTCAATTTGCATACTTGGTTTATCACAAGGCACATAAGAAGTATCAAGAGAATTCATGCAAAAATTAAAATAATCTTGGCATTGAGAATCAAAGCAAGAAACGTGTGATTCTCTATCAAAAGAATCCTTAGCAAACCATGTGAAGAAATCCCAAGCATCATGCATAGACAAATGACAAAATCTACCATTATTCATGTCCTCAACCATTCCCCTAGTATACTCATTCATGCCCCAATAAGCTATACCACAAGCATCACTAAGAGAACACCCATGGTAACTAAGGAAACCATCTAGTCATTCAAAGTGAGCATAAAAGGGTTCACCATCAAATTGAGGAAAAGATAAGCATGCCATTTTTATACAAAGAACAAATAAAAGCAAACAAAAATAAAATAATATACAAGAACCTAGCTAATCTAATCAACACAAACTAATGAACGCCTTAGTCCCCGGCAACGGCGCCAAAATTTGATCGCGGGTTGAAGTCGGTCGTTGGGACTACTAACCCTAACTAAATTAGAAATTTATAATACCAAAACTTACACTAAACTAGTTAGTGGCAAGCAAAGGGTCGAACCCAAAAGGACTAAATGTATCAATTTGTGCTAACTAGACTAGTAGGAAAGCTTGTGAGATAGAGAGAGGTTCAACTAAACACAACTAAGAACAAATAACTAAAACTAGGGAAATTGGAATTTAATTACATCAATACATTCAATAACATCATACAATAAGATGATAATGACCTTGATTAGGAACAATCAACACATTTAACTCACTCTCACACAATTAAGCATGTTAATTATCCTACTAAACTAATTCACTCTCGTGCAACTAGCCTAGCAAAGGTATGGAAGAAATTAGGGCTCTCAACCAACTCACTCTCGCACAATCGATTGAAAGCACAATTAAGAACATAGAATCAATTAGCTACAAAGATTCTAATCCATAAAAGCATCATCCATACACAATAATCAATAAACAATTCCATACTAATCACAATCAATCATTCAATTTATTAACATAACCTTCATCCATTTCCCTAGAACAAAATCTAAGCTAACATAATGAAGAAAGACATGGAAAACAAGGTAAAATAAGAATAAAAACAAGATTAAACTAATAAACTAATTAATCTACTCAAATCAATAAACAAAAAGCAAAAACTAAGAATTAAGCAAGAAATAAAAATGAGAGAAAGTTAGAAAATGCTCATTGAATAGATGAGAAGAAGTTCCATAAAGTTGCTTCTTCAACCTCTCAAAAACTCCATGGAAATCCAAACTTTCTCTCTCTACACTACTCCTAAACTAACCCTAAGAGACAGAAAATATAGGCTAAACTAATCTAATCTATCTAAAATAAAATGTTGATTGAAAGTTTTTTTTTGAAAATAACCCAAAGAGGGTATTTATAATACAAGCTAAAATAATATAAAAGGAATTAAAAAGAAATAAAACTAAACTAAAACAATTAAAATACTAAACTAAAAACCAAAAAAAAAAAAAATACAATCAAATAAAATAAAAGAAAATGAAAAGAAAAAGGAAAACCCCAAAAAAGTCCCACCAGACCCGTCCAAACCCAAAAATTCTTCCAGACCCCTTTCTCCTTCCCTTTCGAAAATTGTTGCTTTCATTTCACCATTATCAGTCAGCAAAACAATCCTTATAATCACCGTTCATCAACTTTATCATCATCTAGCATCACCAAATCGCAGCCTTTGGATTAATTGAGGAATCGTGGCCGTCCGATATTCATAAAAAATCACGTGAAAAGGTCGTGATTAACCCAGAATTGCGCGCCCTCACAGAAGTCGCACATCAAGTCGTGCAAAGCTACTGCCTCAACTCGATTTTTGACTCCAATTGTGTGCACTTTCTGACAGGGCTGTGCGCCCGCGTTTGACGCTTGGCTGTGAGTTTGGGTGTTGTGAGTTGCGTGGCTATTAGGTGAGTAATTTGGTGGTGATTTGGGTGGTTGTTGTTGATTGGAGGTGGTAATTGTTGTTGCGGGTTGTGGTGGGCTGATAGGTGGTGTTGGTGGTTTAATTGGGGTTGCGGGGATCGAATTAAGGGTGGTACTTGCTGGGAGGTGTGGCTGGGTTATGCTGCTACTGGCAGCGTGGTGGTGATGATTGGTGATTGTTTGGTGTGTGGAAACGTTGTGGGTGTGAGAAGGAGGAGCAGGGGCTGCTGGTGCGAATTGGGGGAAAGTAGGGGAGTTGTTAGGTGGGTGCGTGGCTGGAGATTGGTGTGATTGGAGGTGGTTTGGTGGTGATTAATGGCGGTTTTGGCGGTGGCTGGTGCTGTTGTGCTGGGTTGCTGGGGCTGGTTTGGTTGGAGTTTGGTGATGTTGGTTGCGGTTTATGGGAGTAGAGGAGTAGGTTGAGTTGTGGTGTAAGAGTGGTGGAGCAGGTGGTTGTTGATGTGCGGTGAAGGGGGCTGAAGTGTGGGTGAGAGAAGGTGGTTGCTGGTGGTTGTTTGGTGATGTTGGTTACGGTGCGGCTGTGTGCTGTGGCAGTTGGTGTTGATGTTGGTGTTGTTGGAGGAAAGTAGTGGTGGAGCTTGGTTCAATTTTGTGCCTCAAACCTCGGACCTTGAACCCGATCGACCACGGACCCGAAAACACTAACAACCAAAAACAACACGAGAGGATTTTTAAACGATAAAATAAAATAAAATAAGATAAATAAAATAAAATAAAATAAGATAAGATAAATAAAGTAAAATAAAAAGCTAAAACTAAATGAATAATAAAATAAAATAAAATAAAATAAAATAAAATAAAAAAAACTAGAAACTAAAAGAAAATAAAATAAATAAAATGAGAGAAGCGGGAAATTATTAACTAAAACTACAAAAATAAACTAAAAACTAATAAAAACTACTAAAATACTCAAAATAAAGATAAAAGACGAGAATAAGCAAATAAAAGAAATAAAGAACAAAATGGGGTAAATTATTGTAAAATAAGCCGGAAAGCGACTCAATAAACACCCTAAAAGTGACATAAAAGTCACTTATCATGCCTCTTAGGCTTTCCCGCATCAGCCCGCAACATAAAACCATGCACATGCGGGCTGCAGGTTGCTTCTGCTAATGTGCCACAAGCTTCACCAGCCTGCCCTAGCAAGCTACGTAATGATGCGGGCTTTGGGTGCTGATATGCGGGTATATGCATGCCACAACTCACTGGCCTATGCACCATCCCGCACATGCGCAAAGAGCCACATACGCAACGCGGGCTGCTGGTGCGCTTGTGTGCGGCCGGTGCTGCTAGCATTGCTAGTGATGTACCAACTAACTAGACATGCGCACCCAGAACCCTTGGCTTGGTGCAATGCACATGCTAGCACTACTTTCCCCTTGCACTTGGTTTGCTCGGGGCATTCCGATGCTAGGGGTATTTTGGTAATTGTTGATTTCTTTATTTTTACCATCTCGTCTTTTATTAATTTGACTCTTGCAACGCTCGGTCTCGACGTCCTAGCTCAATTTCTGACGTCTGTGTTTATAATACTCAAGCGAGTTATTTATTCCTTCCAAATTAATTTGTCGTGTCGGATCATTAGTTGCTTTGGTGTGACCCGAAGGTTCAGTCAAGATTAAGCTGTAATATTAATTATGCATTGATATTACTGATCGGAAGCGGCCTTCACCAAGGCACTCCGATCACTTGAATTTACTAAATAAATAGATTTCCAATAGCTCCGAACCCTGTCACTTGTTCGAAGGACACCATTCCTTTTAGTTTCCTCTATCGCTTTGGACAAAGTAGTTTTCTTTGACCCTCCGTGATTCGGATGAAGGATCGAGTTTAGGACTTTTTGCAAGCGCTACCCTAGAGACAACCCGATCTTCCAACCTTTTCTTTTGATTCTATCATTCTTAGTTTTCTTTATATTTCTTTTCTTTCTTTCACTTGCTTTGTGTTTGGATTTATACGTTGAATTCATGGGAATGGGACCCCTCGAATGAGAGTGAGCGTAATGGGAAGGAATTTCATGATAAATGATGAAAGTATGCTCCATTTTCTTGATTTTCGAGTTAAAAGGGTAAGGTAATCAATGCAAGGAGGTAAGATTTGGAAAAACTGTGCTTAGATGAGAAGGGAATTTGTGCTAAGTGGGTTCAATATCGGTCTCTCATTAATTTGGGATGTGAAACCCACTGCCAAGGCATTTTCAAATTGATGTGATTAGTAGGTTCAATAATCTCGGGATGATAAAGATGCATAGATCCCATAGTCGAACGCACCAAGAGAGAAGCAAGAAAAGAACAACAAGGTGCGGGCTCACAAGCCTCGTGCGCGGGCGCGAACCCCTGCTTTGTGGCTGCATAGTAGCCCTGGCGAGGTATTTCTTCTTTCTTTTCTCTTTTACTTCCCTCATTTCCCTCATAACCTCACCCTCGTCCATGCCATTCCCTCTCTACCCACGAAACTCTAACCTTCAAACATCAAATTCTTCACTCAAATCCTCATAATTCCTCACAAAATCACCAAATTCCTACTCAAATTTCATCAATTTCACCAAATTTCATACGACTTTCCTCCATTTCATCTTATCCATTCTCTTTCCTCCATTGAAGAGCAAATTAGGAATTTTTCTTTTGGTGGATTTTGGAGCTCTAAAGGTTATCAAATTTACCTCTTGTATGGTATAATCATCTTCTCTACTTTTATATTGCATTATTACATCAATTTGTAGTAAGAATTTTGTTATTCATACTTGTGAATAGCAGTAGTATTGATTTGGTTGAATATGATGATTGTTTGGGTAATTTGGATGATTATATTTGTTTTTTGTTAACTGAAATTGCCTTACATTGTGTTGTTGTTGATTCTACAGCTTGATTGTTGAATTTGGTGGCTCTTTGTGAAAGATGAAATTTGGAATTGTTGGTAGTAAGTTGGTGATTGAGTAGTAGTTTTCTTGAATTAAGTGTTGTGTTAGTTTTGTGGTTGAATTGTCATTGGGGTGGATAGGGGAGTTTGTGATTGAATTTTGGTTGTGATCTTTGTGAAGTAAACATGTCGAAAATCATGAAAGCCTTCACCTTCAAAAAGAGAAAAAACTCAAGTAAAAATTTAAAAAAATTTACCCACAAATTCACCATCATCTCGAACACAACCAAACAATGATCTTCTACCATTGCCTAAACCACGAAATGCTAATCCAAGCAACAAACCTCTTTTTGCCGAATTTAAACATAAAGCCCTCATGGCATTATCATCGAGAGAATATGATCAAGTTGGGGATCGATGAGGACTTATGGGTCTTGTTTGATAAACTTCGTCTAGGTAGCTATGTCAACACATGCTACCGAACCTATCTTGAGCCTATTAGGGATTTTCTTGCTTCATTAACTTCCACTCCGGCTAATGAAAAGGATTTCAAATTTCTTTTCAACTCTTCAAAGTTGTGAGGACTATTTCTTTGTCCGAATTCAATGCGGCCCTTGATTTCCATCAGGGAGCAGATATTCATTTTCCAGAGCATGAGTACTTTGATGGGTTTGCAACTCTCGGGATTGGATGAGATAACCGCTCGCTACTCTCTAGCGAGTGATATTTTTTAACCGTGCCTTCGAGTGCTTCATCGGCTCTTGGGATACTCAGTCTTCCCAAAGCAAAACCTGGGAAAGATGTTAAAGGCCGAGTTGGTAGTTCTTTGGATTGCATTTAGAGAGGAGTTTTGAGGAAGGGTTAACTTTGGGCACATTTTCTTGAAGAATTGCATGGACATGCATGTTAAGAAGTCGGGGGACATTCAATGTGGTAGCATGGTGACTAGATTAGCTACCAAGCTTAGTTTTCCTCGTTACCTTCCCTCTTTTACTTCGGTGGGGGAAGCCAACACTCTCTACCTCGAAATTGCTCAACTCAAACAAGTTCAATTCTTAGTAAAGAACAATGATGAAGAGCTTTTGGATTGGTTGAAGAGGAATGCACATCATTGCTATCTTTCTAACCCCTCTTTGGTCTCCCTTCACCAGCATGTTCCAAATGTCTGGTTTGTGCCCCAAAGCAATCGCCTCCCTGGTGAAGATTATAATATGGAATATGTCCTCAACAAAGAGCAACAAATCCAACAAAATCAATTAAAACGTGAACAACAACAACAACAATATTAACAACAACAAGAACCTCAACCTCAACATCAACAACATCAATTCTCTAACCCCAACATGGAGGTTTGTGTGCCTAAATGAATGGTATGAAAAATCGAATGGAGAGGATGTACGATCAAGACTTTGAGGCAATCTATAACCAAATGAGAGGCATCTCCAAAATGCAACAAGGCATGTTCATCCAACAACAACATCTTTATGCTGCTAGTGTTAACTGTGGGGAGATTGACGAGGGGCAAGACTAGGTTGTTGACTAATCCTCCCTCGGGCAAACTAAATTTATAAAAACATAACAAACCTAAATACCAGTATAGAGGAAAGTCAATGGTCGAACCCAAAGGAACGGTAATGTTCAAGCGCTTTCAATTTAGGCGCCTAAGCTAGGTCGAAGCCAAAGATAAAGAGAGAACACTAACTACTAACAAACCTAACAACCAAAAAAATAAAACACTTGGTATGGGGAACAACAAGTAATCATGAAAATTATAAAAACTTGAGACAAACATGCCGATCAAAGGTTGTGAAGACTAATGATAAGAGCAATCAATTGGAATCAAAGTGCTATCTCCTAATCGTTATGCTAGATTTCTCTATGAATAAGAAACTAAGAGTATCACAATTCAAATCAATTGATAATTGCAATTCCTAAATAATTTTTTTGTGTCATTAGCAATTACAATGCAATCTAGCATAATTTTCAAGGCCTAATCGAATTACACACATGCACAATTTTCATTAATCAATTAAATCTCAACAATCAATCAACACAATTCCCAAATTAATCACAATAAATCAATCATACATGTTTCACCAAATTCCTAACCAAAAAACTACTCTAGAATCATCATCAACTACACTAATCAAGCATCAAACATCAAACATCAAAATCAATCCAAACAAACTTCAATATTAAACAAAGCAATGAAATGAGATAGATTTATAAATGCTCATTGATAATAGAGAAGATCTTTAACACAATTGTCACCATTGAATCTTCAATCTCTCAATTACCATTAAAATTCCTCACTTTCTCTCTCCAAACCTACTCCTAAACTAACCCTAAAACTAGAGAGAGAAGCTCTCAACTAAGCTAAGAATATGATCTAAATTATGTCTAAAACTTCCTTTAAAAATTGGTTAAAGAAAGGTACATATAGAGGTGTGGAAAATAGATCGAATGAAGCGAAAAAGCAGGGGCGGCTAGCTTGCGATCTCGCTCTGACCTGGGTTTCTTCCGACTTTCATTGCCGCTCGTTCACTCAATAATGACCTCATGTGCTTCGAATGATGCATGATGGTAAGGGAAGTAGCTAGGAGCTCTTTTGGTGGGTTCAACACCAATTCTTCATGGGAGCACGACTCGAGAGCGCAAGAGCTAGAACTTGGAGCATCCACTTCCTTGCATCTTGAGCTTTCTCAGTGCTATGAGCTTACTCCAAAAGCATCTTCCATCGTGGAAAATCATCAATATCGAGACCCAAACTACGTACAATACCTACAACCATTAAAAGAGAACAATTAAAGGGGAAAACACTAGAAAAACCATCAAAATGCACAAAACCACAAAATAAGAGAGAAAAGGTAAAACAAAAAGCAAAAGCATTAAACTAAGCATTTATTAAGAAAGAAAGCTATGAAAAGAAGGTAAAAATAACCTAAATACTCATTAAATGGGTGCCATTTATGACACACATCAGAGATCACCCCCGCGTGTAACTACCCTTATTTCCCTCTTCAACTCGGTCCCGTGCCTTCAAGAGGAGGTGATGGAAGGCCTACCTACCCTTATCGGGAAGGACCTCAAGGGTCCACACCGAGATTCGTACCTTCTCAAATGAGCACGATAACTATGATTACCGTGTGCCCAGTGGGAGCGACTATAGAAGTGATCCTAACTACCCCTATGTCGATCCCACCCATCCTTTTCCACTAGAGTTGCCCGAGAAATTCACTCCCTTTGCCCCTTCGCAACAAGATAATTTTAGGGGCCACTATGGTTTGCTACCTAGCTACACTGGGGGATGGGATCCCTATGGTCCCCCATCTGACTTCTCCAATGATAGGGAGGACATTGATGATGGTGTCGAGCCTAGGGGTAACTAGTTCCCCATCTTTATGCTTTTTCCTCCATGCCTTTTATTGTGTGATCTTTTGTTTTGTACTGATGGGATGTTGAGATGTAATTTTTTTTTAGCTTGGGTAAAATTATTCTTATGGAAGGGTCTGGTGGCCTATTTTGTTGTTGTTGGATGTCCTTGATTTTTAGTGCCTTGATGCTTTGTGATTGCTTCTCTTGACCTATGATTGATGTTGTTGAGTGTTGTTGTTTTCCATGAGTATATCATGATTTTCTTGTTGAGTATCTTTTGATGTCGATTTTAATGATGATTGTTGTTTGATAATTAGTTGATGTTTTTTGCTACTTTAATCAAACTCCATAAATCCAAAACCCATGAATCCAAATCCCTATCCAAATGATTGTAGCTTTAGTGTAAAGTTGATTTTGCTATTTTGATTGGTTTGTTTTGATTTTGCCATTTTGTAGATTAATTGACAATTTTTATTTTGATTTCTTATTATTTTGTTTTGAGGTTACTAACCTTTTTATTTGTATATAGTTGTATTTTCTCTTTTTCATTCTCACTTAGTTTTGACAACTCATGCTAATGCTTGATTGGAGCTTAATGGAGGTGGTATTTTTTTTACCCTGCTTTTCTTAGCTTAGCTTGGATAACTCGGTGAGATCTTTATTATTTCTCTCTTTTTTTTTTCTTTTTTTTCATTGTTTTCATAGAATAGGATTAGTTTAGGAGGAGGTGAAATGTTCGAGGATGTTTGTTCTGTAACACCAAAAGTGTTTGGGGTCATTGGCGATGTTGTCGAATGACCGCTTCTATGACGATTGGGATTTATATGACATGCATGCATCTTTTCACTTTTCTTTATCTTTTCATTTTTTTTTACTTTTCTTCTCTTTTTTATTTTCCTTTTTCTTTTCATTCTTTTCAAATATGAAAAAATACAAAAATATGATTTTGAGGCTTTCTTTTCGTTTTCTTTTCTCATGTTTTGCTTATGTTTTGGACATAATACCTATAGGGAATATTTCAATCATCCCACACTTGGGCCCCACTGTGGTCATACACTTATGCATGGTGGCTTCCAAAGGGAAGGAAGCTAGAGTAAAAGATTCTCCAAAAATTTTTAGGAACTTGTAAACTGTTCAATGGGTGAAGGTTACACCCCTTCACGATCCATGAGATCTCTAACTCCATAGTGGTCTGGAACCATGACTGGATATTCGAGGATGAAGGTACAAATCCAACCTATACGAGATTGAACCTGCCCTAAAAATAGGCCTCTACTTTATTATTCTCTTATTCATGTGTGCCATCTGACTAACATGCAATCAATAGGTTAACCCTAAACATGTTTATCTATGTTGGTTGAATAATAATGCATAAACAATCATTGGTGTGCTTCTTCTCAAGGTTCTTAATCCAAAATACTTGCACACGAGTATATGCGTTAAGTACCTATACACATAGACAAGAGAGTAAACAAAAATGAGAAACGTAAAAGAAAGAAAAAGAAAGCAAAAAAAACACGTGTTACTTCCTGAGAAAGGCTTGCTTAACGTCCAAGCATGACCAATGTAGTAAATAACCCGACAAAGAACGTAAAAGCTTGTCAACTTGATTAATTAACAAATAATCAAGAATCAACATGATTAATAAGAAATAATAACAACTAAAACAATGATAAAAATAAAGCAAATAAAATAGAGGAGAGAGAGTTATAGATTCTCATTCAATGAAGATGAAAGACTACAAACAAGATGATCAATCTTCATCTTGAAAATCCAAGCTCAACAATGGTGAACTCCTCACTTTCTCTCTATTCATAAGCTTATCATGAAGGAGAAGCTCTCCTAAGACTAATTAAGAAAATAGAATAATTGATTGATTCCCTAATTACCCAAAAATGGGTATTTATATAAGGCTAAAGAAAAAAGAAAAATAATAAGAAGGAAAATAATAAAGGAAAGAAATTAAAAAGAAAATAAAGGAAAAAGAGTAAAATAAAAACAAAAGAAAAAGAAAAAAAAATACAAAAACTCAAAAATCCCACCCAAAATCGAAAAAAATCAGACTCCTCTTCCCTCTTCGATTTTTCGCTGCTTTAAAATGGGGGTTTTCATCCCCTGCTTCACTCACCATCAAACTCCTTCATTAATCATCATCTTCAAATCCCCACCGTTCATCATCATCGACTATAATCGAGCATAAAATCGAGGCCATCCGATTTTAATTAAAATCACGTGTGAAGCTTGTGATATTGTTCAAGTTAAACCCAGCTTTCGCGCCCGCAAAGACGTCGTGCAAAGGTTGCGCAAACTTTCTGCCTACAATCTGTAATCTGGAGTCCATTTGTGCGCATTCTGACAGGGTTGCGTGCCCGCATAAAGCTCCAATCGAATTTGGTGCTAAAAGGAGGGTTGTAGCTATAAGTTGCGGGGCGCTCTGTTTCTGCAATTCGTGGGGCTGTTTGCATGTCCAAATTGATGGTTGTGCATCATTTGACGGGCCGCAAGGTAGCGGTGCGCGGTGGCTTGTGGTGGAGCTGGCTGTTTGTGAAGTGGAGGAACTGCGGTGTGAGCTGTGCTAAGGTGGAATTTTAGGGCAGGGGCTGCGCGGCTATAGGGGTGATTAGAGTTGGTAGGGGCTGATGAGGTTACGCATGAGGTTGCTGTGGTGGAAGCAGCGGCGTGAGGCTCCTGATTGAGTGAGGGAGCAAGGGAACTCGGTTGGTGGAGGCTGTATGCGTGAGTGAAGGAGAGGGAGCAGAGGAGTGTGGTGAAGGATAAGGTTTTGGTGGGGTGAAGGATAGGAAGGTGGGCAGCAGTATTGGAGGCTGGAAGTAGTGCGGCAATGATGGTCTGACTTGAGACCTCAAAATCGAACCCCTGGACTTTAACACAAACCTACACACAAAATCGAGGAGAAATTGAGACAAATAAAATAAAATAAATAAAATGGAAATAAGTAAAATAAAATAGAAGATAAAAGAAATAACACTAAACTAATAAAAATCAAACAAAAACTATAAAAGCAAATAATGTAAAATAAAACAAGAAATAAACCACAAACTAAATATAACTATGAAAGTGACAAGGAAAAGAATGAAATAAAATAAATCCAAAGCAAATAAAATACGAAAATAAACTGGAAACCAATTCAATAAAGTAATTAAACAAACACATATTAAAACTAAGAAATAAATTAGAAATTTTATTATAAAGAGAACAAGAGAATAAAAGGGAAAAAAAGATAAAATAAACACGAAAAAGAACCTAAACATTATCACTAAGAGTGACATAAACGTCACTCATCATCGCCATGTGGCAGCCACCAATTGGCAGCGCAACACGTGGAAGTCACTAAGTGGCGGCGTGCCATGTGACAGCCACTGTGGTGGCGACGTGTGATGAGTGGCATTTATGTCACGATTAAGAGTTCATTCTAACGAGTTTTTCCCTTGCTTGTAACTTGTTTATACCCCCTTTTTATTATCTTTAGTTCTCCTTTCTTTTGTCCGTCTTGTTTCCTATTTTGACCTCCTTTGTGTATTTTGTAGTTTGGCTTTCTTGTCTTGATTCGTAGGAACCATTGTGTTGAAAGAAGGAAGCTTTGAACCAAGTATTCAATGTCGCGTGCGAGCTGGATAGGTTGCGCACTGACAGTGCGCGGGCCATGTAATTGTGAGAAGGCGTGCATAAGGAGGAATTCAAGGAGCCAAGCAGGCTATTCTGTGCAACTGCTGCGCGGCCCTGTCAGAACCCTTGCAGCCAAGCTCAAAAAACAGAACCAAACAAGAGAGTTTTGCGAGCCTTCTTCGTGACCTGCTGTGCGGGCGCGCATCCAAGCGCTTACATTCTCTGTACCCACAAAGTTACGGGTGCGCATGATACTGAGAGGGCGCACATAACACTTGCACGTGCGGGCAGAGTTCGTGTACGGGCGCGCACCGCTGGATTTCAGTTTTTTTCTCCGCCTTGTTGCTCAAGTTTCTTTCTTTTTAGAAGCACATATATATAGTCCTTACTATATTTTTAGGGGGTAATGAGATTATCTTATTTTTAATTTTTTGATTTTTAGCTTAATCTAGAGAGAGAAACACCATTAGTTTTGGCATTTTAGAGAGAGAATGTGTGGATTACTCTATTGTTGAGCTTGGAATTTGAAGAAGAAGCTTATTCAATCTCTTTGTAGAACTTTAACATCAATGAATGAGCATTTCCTTACTCTTTTCTCTTTACTTTGCTATATGATTTTGTATTAAATTGATTTTGTTTTTTTAATTACTCATTAATTATGATTTTGCTTGTTAATATCATAATTGACTTAATGATTACCATGGATAGTGAGTAGTTACATAGCCAAGGGTATGGGGATGTTGTAGTTGGAGTTTGTTCATGCTTATAGTGTTGGGATTTAAGTTCATTGTGATTTAAGTTCATTAATCTTTGCTACATGAAACAGAAGTTGATTTAGCTGAGTTCATTTCGATCGATTGTTACTTGATTTTACCTCCCAATATATGGTTCTAATGTGAAAGCATAGAAGCTATGTTAGGAGAAGCCAATTAACTCCGAAAGGTGGCTAGATTGGAAATTTTATATCAATATTCATGCATGTTTAGTTCATTATCGATTTGTTTCTATGCTATTGCGTGTTCAAGTGAAGCCTACATCTACCCATTCCCCTTGGTGTTTTCTTTATATTGTCTTTAATTCAATTTTCTCTTAGTATAATCTATTAGATAATTCCACTCTTTGTTCCGAGATAGCTTTATTGATTAGTAGTGATTACGGTGTTTAACTTCTCCCTATGGTTTGACCCTTTTCTTACCTTTGTATTAGGTTTGCTTAGGTTTTATTAATTGTATTTGATTTAGGGATAAACAATTTGACGACGTGTTTATTCCCTTATAAAATTGGCGTCGTCGCTTGGGAGACGATTTTCATTGCTATTTCAATTCTTTATTGAGAGTATCTCACCTCTTATTTGCTAGATTTGATTACTTTTGTTGCTTGTCAGTGCTCACTTTCTTCTTAGTTTTGTTGTATGATTAGAGGTCGAACTCGAGAGGTCTTTGTCATTGCTAAGAAGAGAAGAAAGAGCAAGAAGTAGAAACTCCTATACCCCCTATAAGAGAGGGAGAAAACACAGAAGAAGACACTCCGCCTTCTTCACCCTCAAGTGAAGACGCATGTAGTCCTAGTTTTTCACCAAGTTCAGAAATCAATCCCTTCTCTACCTTTGACTTTGAGAGTTTGAAGCCCCCAAAAATGGTAGAGAATACGCCTTTGAGTCATCTTGGGCTCCCAAAGACTTTAAAGCGCAAAGTGGAATCCAAGCTCCCACTACTCAAGCTAATAGTTTTAAAATCAAGCCTAATTTAATTGCCTTGATAGAGCGGAAACAATTTTCGGGTAGGAAGTACGAGAGCCCTCATGAACATCTAAAAGAATTCAAGAAGCATTATGACACAATAAAAGCCAATAGGGTGACTCAAGAATACATTCGACTCAGATGTTCCCGTTCTCTTTGATTGGAAAGGTTTAGAATGGCTAGAGAAGGAGGTGCCCCCAAACTCTCTCTCAACTTGGGACCAAGTTACCACGACATTCTTCAGAAGGTTCTATAATCATAGAAAAACCGCCGAAGATCGATCTTTGATTCAAGGCTTTGGCCAAAAGAGTGTTGAGTCCTTAAGTGCGGCTTAGGAACGATACAAAGAACTCCAACGCCAATTTCCATATCATGGAATACCTATGTATCAACTCATTCACACTTTCTATAGTGGTCTCTAACCTCAAGGATGAACAAGCTTAAATGCCGGAGAAGGTGACCCGATCATGAACAAAGGAGAAGATGAGGTGGAACAAACCATAGAGGAGGCCGCAAGGCATTATGAAGATTGGTATGAAGGAGATAGGCATGCTACATCTAGAAAGGGTGTTTATGCTTTAGAGCAAGCTAACGCAATCAAAAACCTCTCCACCCAAATCTCCAAGATGACCAAGTAAATGGATGAGCTAATGAAAGAAAGATCCAATCCTCAAAGGAACACCTCCAAGGGAGGCAATGGTATTAACACCCCTTCTTCTTCTTCTTCTTACAATTCAATGCCTCATGGGTGTATGTTTTGTGCTAATTGTGGAACCTATGATCATGATACCTCTCAATGTGTATATTCTTGTGAAGTTTAACCCCCTCCCCAAGAACATGATGATAATGTAGAAGATGTTATTGCTATGAATTTTGCTCCTCGAATGAAGAATATGGGTAACATGAGGCCAAACCCCAATAAAATGGGGAATTGGAATCAAAGTGGAAACCGTGGTAGGAACCAAAGTGGTGCTGGTTATGATAACTAATATCATGGTGGGGGAGGCCCTTCTAATTTCAATGGAAGAGGATACTCTAACCAAAGAGGGTATGATAATCGAAACCAACAACCTAACTCCCGATACTATGACCATCAAAATCAAAATTTTGGTGATCAAAGTAACATGGGAAACAATCAAAAAGCAATGTTCCTAACCAAGGCACCGGAGGCAATAGGGGTCAATATGTCTGTAACTATGCCCAAACTAATAGGCCTCCCGGTTTCCATCAATCCCAACTTCCCCCACCTCAACACCTCTTCAACTTAAAGCTACTCCAAATGATCCTATGATGGCTAAACTAGAGGCCTTATTAAAATTGTGTGAAGAGGAGTAAAGGAGGCATGAAGAAGAACAAAGTAGATATGAAGAGGTTAAAAAATGAATCAATGGTCATATGAAAATGCTTGAAACTCCAATAGCTCAACTTGCTTCTAATTCATCCCCTTCTTCTTCTTCTTCTTCTTCTTCCACCATTCCAAGTCAAGGAGTCAACCCAAAACCTTTGTATGCTGTGACAACTAGGAATGGGAAGGTAGTGGAGAGTGTGATCCTTTAGTGGAGTAAGAGCCTAAAAAACAAGTGGAATTAGAGAATGAGGGTGAGAGAGCCAATGAGCCATTGAGTGTTCAAAAAGAAAGGATGTTGAGGTACTAAAGGAGAATGAAGTTACCCCCTTGCCCCTAAATTGCCAAGCTAGAGAGGAAAAGCTACCCTTTCCACAACGATTTGTGAGAGCTAAGCTTGATGCCCAATTTGGGAAGTTTTTGGATGTGAAAAAGAATTTTCATGTTTCTCTTCCTTTTGTTGATGCTATGAAACAAATTCCCCACTATTCCAAATTCTTGAAAGACCTTTTGAGTGGGGAGAAGGGGGTGTGAAATAGTGAGCTTAACTGCCAATTGCAGTGCGATTCTTTCCAACAAGCTTCCTACCAAGATGAAAGATTCGGGTAGTTTCTTTATTCCTTGTTCCATTAATGGTGTCGATTTTGACAAAGCATTGTGTGATTTAGGAGTAAGCGTGATTCTTATGCCCTATTCCGTCTACCAAAAGCTTAGTGTAGGAACCCTCTCACCCACAAATGTTATTCTCCAACTAGCGGACCGTTCTATCAAGTTTCCCATGGGTAAAATTGAGGACATTCCCCTTAGGGTTGGAAAGTTCACATTTCCCGTGGACTTTTATGTGCTAGAGATTGATGAGGATGAGAGGATTTCTAAAATTTTAGGTAGACCATTTCTAGCTACTTCTAGAGCAATCATCGATGTGAAGGAGGGTAAGATGACCCTAAAAATTGATAAATATTCAATTGAATTTTATTTGAATAGTGTCATGCAACAACCTTCTTCAAGTGGTGAATGTTTTAGAGTTGATGTTCTTGATAATGTGCTTAATGAATTTTCTCACTCCCCTTTGTATGCTACTAATGATCCTCTTGAAAGTGTACAATTGAATGAATCCAAGATAGGTGCTTACAAGAAAGAAATGCAATTTTATGAGGGTTTGCTTGAGGAAAGCAAAAGGGGGTGCAAGGATGAAAGCATGGAGGAAGAGGCTCCTTTTATTCATGATCTCTTTCAAGTTTAAGAAAGAGAACAGAGCTTCTGTTTTGGGTATTTTTTGTACGTACCCGAGTTGAGGGCGTGTACGTCCCACGGGAGACAAATCCGCAATGCAACACTCAAACGGCCCGATCACCTGCAAAACAACGGACCCCGGGGGGGCCGGAGGTCCGCCTCCGACGATCAAGTCAGTGACCGAAATAATGTATTTAAGAGAGAGAAAGTAGAGAATTGGGAGAGTAATTTTGGAGGGCATTGCCCTTGGAGTGAGAATTGGATCCCTTGAAACTGATGTAATGATTAGTATTTATAGAGCATTGGGAAATGTGCCTTTTAGGTTATTTAACCTAAGTAGATTGGCTTCCCACCGTTTTACGGTTTCTAGGGTTGTGGGCTTAGAGCCCATTTTCACCATTCTATCATTGAGTGACACGTGTCATGCTCTAATTGGCCCATTGAGCACTGATCTTAGGGACACGTGTTGCGGTGGCATTGGTCCACATATAGGGGATATTCTTACCCCCAAACATTAGCCCCTCGGAAGGGGTAATTTCTCTTTCAAGAGGAATTACTCCTATCGAAATCAAGACATTATTTTCCGCTTGTTCAAAAGCTTTATGGGCGGCATATGTCTAGTTCAATAAAAGAGAGATTTGATTAACTTGGAATATCTGATACCTTAAATGGTATGATATTTTCTAAGTTAATCAATCATAATAATGATTGCCGCCTGAACTAGACAGATGACGACTTTTATTTCTTTTAGCCCCACTATGGTGGTCATATGACCTTTGGGATACTTAGAATATTTTTGAGACGTTTGACATCTCATAAGGCAGGAGGCAAATGGCTGCCTGATAGGGCAAGAGGCAAATGGTCGCCTGGGGGCAGGAAGCAAATGGCCGCTTGGGGGCAGGAGGCAAATGGTCGCCTGACTCTTCATAGGGCAGGAGGAAAATGGCCGCCTGACTTTTCATAGGGAAGGAGGCAAATGGCCGCCTGGGGGCAGGAGGCAAATGGCCGCCTGGGGGTAGGAGGCAAATGGTCGCCTGACACTTCATAGGGCAGGAGGCAAATGGCCGCTTGACTTTTCATAGGTAAGGAGGCAAATAGCCGCTTGGGGGCAGGAGGCAAATGGCCGCCCGACTCTTCATAGGGCAGGAGGCAAATGGCCGCCTGACTTTTCATAGGGAAGGAGGCAAATGGTCGCCTGGGGGCAGGAGGCAAATGGCCGCCTGACTCTTCATAGGGCAGGAGGCAAATGGCCGCCTGACTTTTCATAGGGAAGGAGGAAAATGGTCGCCTGGGGACAAGAGGCAAATGGCCGCCTGACTCTTCATAGGGCAGCAGGAAAATGGCCGCCTGACTTTTCATAGGGAAGGAGGCAAATGGACGCCTAGCTCTTCATAAGGCAGGAGGCAAATGGCCGCTTGGGGTGTTTGTAATCCAATTATACATTAAATGTCCTTCTACCCCATTGGGAGGACTTGTATACTTTCGGAAGGTAATCTAGGTTAGAACTTCGGTCGGTCACCGGCTGATGTCTTTCGGACATCCGGTCCCCGAAGAATTGGTCGTTCTTTAGATTGCCCACGTCAGGCGGCTATGAGTTGACCAATGAGGTCGTTCAATTTTTGCCGCCTGCATGCGTACGTAAAGCAAACGATAGAGTGCTTTATGCAACGATTGCACCCGGAGGGGTGTCGCCGGACGTCATATTTCACATTAGAGCAGTAGTATT
Source organism: Chenopodium quinoa (assembly GCF_001683475.1). Classification (NCBI taxonomy): domain Eukaryota; kingdom Viridiplantae; phylum Streptophyta; class Magnoliopsida; order Caryophyllales; family Amaranthaceae; genus Chenopodium; species Chenopodium quinoa. Next base: position 1,175,407 of record NW_018743689.1, read on the forward strand.
TGCAAAAATGTGTAACCAGTCGGCCATTGGCCTCATGTCTTTTTCAAGACAGTTGTATAGCCATTGCAAAACTCTTTTTGCCCCAATGGGAGATTCTGTGCAATTTTGGAATGAAAAGCCTAAGTAGAGGCACAAAGAAGCACTGTTAGCGGGCTTAATTGATGAGCAAAGCTGCCCTTGTAGCCGGGATAAGTTGATGAGCAATTGAGCCATGGCAGACGCTTAATTGAGGCACCGTTCATTGCTCTGACCGGTTGCCACCGTTACTAGCAATCACTAGCTGATCCCATTAGAGCAAAGCTGCCCTAAGCCGCCTAAGTACACTAATATAAAAGATGCTAGCAGCCGGTTATATGCACTTATGATTAAATGATGATGCTTAGCCGACACAAAATCCGTCTGTGTATGCTAACAAAAGAACCTCTTGTGTGCTAACACAAGCAAATGCTTGAATTGGCCGCTTGATCAAGCTTATAATCGGGCTCTCTTGCTTGCTCAAATCACAGCCGTTTTTGACGTTGAACAAAGCAACCATGCCGCCTGACTAGTTAGACATTCCAACTTTTCGACGGATAATCGGCAATGAGTAATTGACTTATTAATGCAAGAACAAGTAGTGCCGCTTCAGTGCTCTTATGTAAAATATGATGGAAGCCGGCTGGGCATACTCAAGCTCATCATCATACTCTTGAGCGTTGCTGCCTATATAAATTTCTTGTTTGAGAATTCACGCAAGATTTTTGCTGAATGTATATCAGTCACTTATGAGAGTAACAAAAGAGACTCACTATAATAATAGTGGAGTACATACAGCTGCTATGTAAGTTGCTTGTTTTTTTTCACTAATTTTATAATAAAAAATTAGTGTATACAATCATAAAAGTGATGAATACAACAACCATTACAGCTGGTATTGAGGTGGAACAACACAACCATGGCAGCCGGCTTTGTTAAGGCAGAAAATCATCCCTTCAGCCGGGGTTAATTGAGGCTGGAAACAGCCTCTACAACCGGGCTTAATAGAGGCAGACAGCAGCCCCTACGACTGGTAGGTGCGGCTGCTCTCCCAAGGTGAGCTAGCTTGCTAAATATATGGTCATCCGGGCATAGTTGCCGGCTGACATCATTGATGATGGTGACCGGCTGCCACCATTGATTGTGGTATCCGACTGATACATTTGATGATGATAATCGGCCGACTTGTTTGCCGAAAATTTTGCCATGCCGCCTTACTTGATTATGATTCAACAAAGAAATCTTTGTACTTGCGATGGGTCTGCTTATAAAACCGCCTCACTTGATTATTATAACGGCTGCTGTCCTACTTCAACACTAGCAACGAACTAGTTGCTTAGATGTTTGAGTAGCTCTGTAGATGCCGCTTACTGTACACAAGTGATTTGCTTTTCCATCTAATCATCCATCCTTATACAAGTAAGCAAACTGCTTTATATTGCAAATGAAGATGAATTACTCGTTCCACTAGTTAATGAGATAGTGGACTTTTGTGAACAAAATTAATGAAAAAGCTAGATGTCAAAACATTAGAGTGTGGAAATGCATGAATACACTTCCTGCATGCATGTACCCCACTAATTACAAGAGTTTACTCTTGAATATCAATTGTATAATATTATGTATATAATAATACAATTGGTTACTTCATGTACATATATATATTTGTTAATATATACGATGTTTATAGTATCAAACTATCAATCATGAATAGCACGCAGTGGATTCATTAAAGGAGTCAGTTTAAAATAGCGGAGTTGACCAATTTAGCCATCTCTTCCCTAATAAAACTTAGATTAAAAGGCATTTCCCTTTAACCTTCAAAAGTGCATGACTTAGTCTGACAGACCTTTTTGGCCGCCTGACTCTCAATATTCAGCCTCATGACGCCTGCTATACTTGACATCCGGCCACATGACGCCTGCTGCCTCCTAAAGGAGGCTCTCTCTCTTGAGTCGGTGATCCACCGTTGTGCCATTACATATGTGTCTCCCCCATAGACGGCGCCAAATGTTTTGGGTGTTTTTTGTACGTACCCGAGTGGAGGGTATGTACGACCCGCGGGAGACAGATCCGCAGTGCAACACTCAAACGGCCCAATCACCTGCAAAACAACGGACCCTGGGGGGCCGGAGGTCCGCCTCCGACGATCTAGTCAATGACCAAAATAATGTATTTTAGAGAGAGAAAGTATAGAAAAGGGAGAGTAATTTTGGAGGGCATTGCCCTTGGAGAGAGAATTGGATCCCTTGAAACTGATGTAATGATCAGTATTTATAGAGCAATGGGATATGTGCCTCTTAAGTTATTTAACCTTAGTAGATTGGCTTCCCACCGTTTTACGGTTTCTAGGGTTGTGGGCTTAGAGCCCATTTTCACCCTTCTATCATTGAGTGACACGTGTCATGCTCTAATTTGCCCATTGAGGCGCTGAGCTTAGGGACACGTGTCGCGGTGGCATTGGTCCACATATAGGGGGTATTTTTACCCCCAAAATGCTTCAATGGTAAGGGAGACTCCAATGAGTCTTTCCCTGTGATTATCAATTCTAATTTAATGGTGGAGCAAACTTCCCTCTTGATTGATGTTTTAGAAAACACAAGAAGGCTTTGGGATATACCATTAATGACATTAAAGATATAAGTCCATCCTTATGCATGCACAAAATCGATCTAGAGGGAGGTACTAGACCCGTTAGACAAAGGCAAAGGAAGCTTAACCCTTCCGTGCAAGAGGTTGTGTGGACGGAAGTGGCTAAGCTTCTTGATGCGGGAATTATCTACCCAATTGCTCATAGTGATTGGGTATCTCCCGTACAAGTTGTGCCTAAAGAAGGGTGGTATGACGGTAGTGAAAAATTATAATGATCAACTAGTTCCTACTAGGCTTGTTACCGGTTGGCGTATGTGCATTAAATATCTCCAACTCAATACAAGTACATGCAAAGATCATTTTCCACTACCATTCTTTGGTCAAATGTTGGAGAGGCTTAAAAAGCATTCTTTTTATTGTTTCCCTTACGTTTACTTTGGATTTTTCCAAATCTCGATTGACCCCAAGGATCAATAGAGGACGACTTTTACATGTCCCTACGGTACTTATGCGTACCGTAGAATGACTTTTAGACATTGTAACGCCCCCGCAACATTTCAAACGTTGCATGATGTCAATCTTCAGTGACATGATTGAAAATGAGATAGAATTCTTCATGGATGACTTCTCCGTTAGAGGAGCCACCTATGAAGATTACCTACACAATCTGTCTTGTTGCCTAGAGAGATGTGAGAAAGCAAACCTTGTGTTGAATTTGGAGAAATGCCATTTCATGGTAGAAAGCAAAATTGTTCTTGGGCACAAGATCTCCCATGCCGGCAATTAGGTGGATAAAGCCAAGGTGGAGGTCATTGAGAAACTTCCTCTCTCCACCAATGTGAGGGAAGTGAGATCTTTTCTTAGCCATGCCGGGTTTTATCGGTGTTTCATTAAAGATTTTCATTGATTGCTAAACCTTTCACATCCCTCTTGCAACAAGATAAAGAGTTTATATTTGATGATGCTTGTGAAGAGACTTTTTGTAGGTTTGAAGAGGCACTTTGCACCGCTCCCATTGTCCAAGGGCTGGATTGGTATTTACCATTTGAACTCATGTGCGATGCAAGTGATGAGGCTATTGGATCGATTCTTAGGCAACAAAAAGGAGGAAAACTTCTGGCATTTACTATTTGTCCAAAACTCTCAATGACGCTCAATGGAATTATACAACTACCGAGAAGGAATTCTTGGCGGTTATCAATTAATTTGAGAAGTTTAGAACCTACCTCATTGGTTCTAGGACTATAGTGTACACCGACCACTCGGCTCTCAAATAATTGATAAGCAAGAAGGAAGCTAAGCCAATACTATTGAGATGGGTCTAAGCCCTTTAAGATTTTGAATACGAAATAAGAGACAAAAAGGGGGTCGAAAATGTGGTGGCGGATCACCTTTCGAGGTTGGGTGGTTCAAGTTTTCAAGACGATGGATTGCCAATAGAGGATGCCCTAAGAGATGATGTTTTACTTTCTCTTGAGGTGAAGACGGAACCGTGGTATGCGAACATAGTGAATTATTTGGCTTGTAGTGCCATACCTTCGGATTTCACTTCACAACAACGTCGAAGACTCAAGCAGGAGGCTAAGAGATATATATGGGATGCCCGATTTTGTTGAAAAGAGGGGTCAACGGTTTATTGGGAAGATGCTTCCCCAACAACGAGGTTCAAAGTGTTCTTCATATATGCCACACTTCTCCTTTTGGTGGGCATATGAGTGCTCAAAAGACCGCCTCCAAGATCTTACAATATATGCTCTTTTGGCCTTCTCTATTAAGGGATGCTTGGAAGTTTTTCAAGACTTGTGATAGGTGTCAAAAGACGGGGAACATATCTAAAATGGACGAGATGCCTCAAAACCCCATCCTTGAGCTTGAGGTCTTTGATGTATAGGCTATAGACTTCGTGGGCCCTTTCATTTCTTCTCAAGGAAACAAATGCATCTTCGTAGCTATTGACTATGTCTCAAAATGGGCGGAAGTCGTTGCTTCTCCAATGAATGATTCAAAGGTGGTAGTCAACTTATTAAAGAAGGAGATTTTTCCAAGATTTGGTGTACCAAGGGCTATAATCAGTGATGGGGGGTCGCATTTTAAGCAGCACACCTTTAGCCGCCTTCTCGATAAGTATGGTGTATTTCCCAAAAGAGGGCTTGCTTACCACCCTCAAACGAATGGTCAAGCGGAGATCACCAATAGAGAGCTCAAAGTGATTTTGGAGAAGACGGTGGCAAGGACAAGGAAATATTGGTCCTCTAAGCTCATTGACTCTTTATGGGCGTATAGGACCGCTTTCAAGACTCTAATAAAGACCACTGCATATAAGCTTGTCTATGGAAAAAAATTGTCATTTGTCTGTAGAAATGGAGCACCGAACTCATTAGGCTATTAAGCAAATCAATTTTGATATCCATAGTGCGGGTGAGCAACGACTTCTTGAGTTACATGAGTTAGAAGAGTTGAGAATGAATGCCTATCATAGTGCGAGCAAGTACAAGGCAAGGACCAAATCTTGGCATGATGCTTAGATTGTCAAGAAGGACTTTGTTGAGGGCCAAGGAGTCCTCCTCTACAACTCTCATTTACAGCTCTTCCCGGGAAAGCTTAGTTCACAATGGAGCGGGCCGTACGTTATAACAAAAGTGTTCCCATATGGTGCTTACGAGATCTCTCAGGACGGGCATTCACCATTCAATGTCAATGGTCATCGTCTCAAGCCCTACTATGAAGGATTTTCCCTTCATGAGCCAATTTCTACTACACTTCATGATGTGCATCATCCGCATGATCCTCCTTGATTTAGCTCAAGGGAGTCGAGCTAACGACGTAAACCAAAAGTGCTTCCGGGAGGCAATCCGTGTTTCTCACCCTCTTTATACCGATTTCTCTCTTCTTATTTCTTTTTAAGTTTCATTTTCGTTCTTTTGGTTGATTGGTGTTTGGATGAATTGGTTGAGACTTTTAATGTCGAAGATCATAGAAGAAGACATTTCAAGGCAAGACTCTGCGCTAAAGAGAAAAGTGTGTGGGTGCGCAGCCCTGTAAGAACTCGCGCATAAAAGGACGAAATTGCATAACCGAGGCAGAAAGTTTGGGCAACCCGTGCGCGGGCGCGCAAAACTCGTGCACGGGCGTGCAGCGCTGGGTAAATCGGGGTTAAATTCTTTCTTCCCCATTTCACCCCCTCATTTCTCAACCGAAAATTTCGAGCTCTCTTCTCTCTCTTTAAAAACTCAAACCCTAACCCTTCAAATTCACCCATAACTCACAAAAGAAAAAAAAATTGTTTTGATTATGGCCTTTTTGTTTTGCTTTCACCCTTAGTATCGTGAAACTCAAGCCGAAAGCCTATCGATCCGATGTTTTGATTTAAATAGGAGGCACGGGTTCTTGTGGAAAGTGAAGTAGTGATGTTGTGAATATTTGTTTAAATAAAAGCAAGTGCAATTTATAGAAAAATCCGTCCATATTTGTGAAAAGGCATGGATGTAAAAAAAAAGAAAAAAAAATTTGCAAGATGAAAAAGAAAAAAAAAAAAGAGAAAGAATAAAGAGTTTTTAAATGATGATGCAAATTTGAAAATGTTTGGCAGTGTAATTCAAGTTTGTGGCAATATAGTTGAAATTGGCAGAGGTTTGGTTTTGGAAAAGAGGCTTGATCACCCTTTGTTTCATTATTAAGTTAAGCACCAATTTCCAAATTTTACCACACCTTTACCCACTAGCCAACGTTACAACCCTCTTAATGCTCTTTTGACTTAGGAAAGTTGAGCCACTAGTCGGTGGAGGGAGCTAGACTTCAAGCATATGGAGAAGGCATGACTTGGTAAGATATCGGGTTTCCCTATTTTGTATTGTTTTACCATTGTTCCGGCTCCTTCGTGGAGTCATGAGACGCTACCTCAAAGGGTGAATTTGAATCTAGATGAGGGAACGCGGTAAGAATGTATGAAATGCGGGGGGAGTGGTACATGTTAGAGTTCTCTACACTTAGCATGATTTATCCTTCAATCAATCAATGACATTCCCTTGTGTGTTTACTTTCACTATTTAGAAATCTTGGCATCCACTTATGCTTGTTGCCTATAAAAGCTTGATTTGATTATGATTTGCATGTACTTGATGATCCATATTCTTGTCTTCTCCTTTTGATTTGTCTTGGACACAATTTTTTAAGAGTTGTGAGAAAGCTCTTTGGAAACCCTCACAAGATCACAACTCATCCTCATTGGCAACCATGAGGTTTATATGGCTTGTTGCTTTCGCTAAAAGCAAAGTCGGCTTTTCTTTGTTAGTTTGTCTTCTAATAGCCTTCTTCGCTTAAGGAAAAAGTAAGAAGCATGTGTGGGGGAAGTTGATGAGTGGCATTTATGTCAAAATTAAGAGTTCATTCTAATGAGTTTTCCCATGCTTGTAGCTTGTTTGTACTCCCTTTTTATTATCTTTAGTTCTCCTTTCTTTTGTCCATCTTCTTTCCTATTTTTACCTCCTTTGTGTATTTTCTAGTTTTTCTTTCCTATCTTGTTTTGTAAGAACCATGGTGTTGAATGAAGGAAGCTTTGAAAATGTCGTGCGCAAGCTGGAGAGGCCGCGCATTGACAGTGCGCGAGCGCACGTAATTGTGAGAAGGCGCGCATTAGGAGGAATTCAAGGAGCCAAGCAGGCTATTCTATGCGACTACTGCGCGACCACCGCACGGGCGCACATCACTTAACGTGCGGGCGCCCAGCCCTGTTAGAACCCGCGCAGCCAAGCTCAAGAGACAGAACCAAACCAAAGAGTTTTGCACCCCTGCTGTACCGACATGCGACCTGCTGTGCGGGCACGCAACCTTGTACTGCGAGCGCGTATCCAAGGGCTTCTATTCTCCGTACCCAAAAAGTTGCGAGCGTGCATGATATTGAGAGGGCGCACATTACACTTGCGCAGGCGCGCTAAATTCGTGTGCGGGCGTGCACGGCTGGGTTTTAGATTTTTATCTTCCTTGTAGCTCAAGTTTCTTTCTTTTTAGAAGCACATATATATAGTCCGCACTCTCTTTTTGAGGGGATAATGAGATTAGCTTAGTTTTAATTTTCTTATTATTAGCTTTATCTTGAGAGAGAAACACTATTAGTTTTGGCATTTTAGAGAGAGAATGTGTGGATTACCCCATTGTTGAGCTTGGAATTTGAAGAAGAAGCTTAATCTACCTCTTTGTAGAATTTCAACTTCAATGAATGAGCATTTCTGTACCCTTTTCTCTTTACTTTGCTATTTGATTTTGTATTAAATTGCTTTTGTTTTGTTAATTACACATTAATCATGCTTTTGCTTGTTAACATCATGATTGACTTGATGATTGCCATGGATAGTGAGTAGTCACTTAGCCAAGGGTATTGGGATGATGTAGTTGGAGTTTGTTCATGCTTATATAGCGTTGGGATTTAAGTTGATTATGATAAAAATCTTTACATGCTTGATTGTTCTTTGATCTTCTTGCAAAGTTCACGTTGTTAGTTGTTTAAAGGTGAATCTTTGCTACATGAAACGGAAGTTGATTTAGCTAAGTTCATTTCTATCGATTGTTACTTGATTTTACCTCCCAATATAGGGTTCTAATGTGGAAGCATAGAGGCTATGTTAGGAGAAGCCAATTAACTCCGGAAGGTGGCTAGATTGGACTTTTTATATCGATATTCATGCATGTTTAGTTCATTTTCGATTTGTTTCTATGCTATTGCATGTTCAAGTGAAGCCTACATATACCTATTCCCCTTGGTGTTTTCTTTATATATTCTTTAATTCAATTTTCTCTTAGTTTAATCACTTAGATAATTCCACTCTTTCTTCCTAGATAACTTTATTGATTAGTAGTGATTACGGTGTTTAACTTCTCCCTGAGGTTCGACTCTTTTCTTACCTTATACTTGTATTAGGTTTGTTTAGGTTTTATAAATTGTATTTGATTTAAGGATAGACAATTTAACGACGTGTTTATTCCATTGTCAGCATGGCACGGGGCAGCGTGACTAAGGGGCAACGCACCAAATGGAAGCGTGCCGCGTTGGCAATGCCATGTTGCAACGGGCCGTAGACCCGAGTGACGGGTCCTGGATGCGGGTCAAATGGTGGCAACCCAACTGAACCTTGGCGGCGTGGCACGTGGTAGCGTGCCAAAGTGGTGGTGTGCCATGTTGGCAGCCACTACGTGGCAACGCGCTATGTGGTAGCGTGCCATGTCGGCAAAGCAATGTTGCAACGGGCCGCGAACCTGGTTGATGGGTCATGGACGCCGGCCAAAGGGTGGCGGCATAACCGAACCCAACTTGGGGCTCAAGGTTGCGTGCCACATGGTTACCTCACAATGCATGTGTATTGCCTTAGGGAGCAAGTGAGGAAGTGATCTTCACCTAACCATGTGACTTGGCCGGCGGCCCAACCGAACCCAACTTAGGGCTCAAGGTTGCGTGCCACATGGTTAGCTCACAATGCATGTGAGTTGCCTTGGGGAGCTAGTGAGGAAGTGGTCCTCACCTATACATGTGACACTAGTTACTTTCTTATTCCTTGGTATATTTAACTAAGGATTAAATTAAACATTCTTTCCATGTGGTATCTTTTGTTGAATAAGTCCCACATCGAAAGACGAGTGGAATTCACAAGGAAGCATTCCTTATAAATAGCCAAGGTATACCTTGGGATTGTACACTTTAGTAAGAGTGAGAAAAGGCATTTCCATTGAGAAAACCTTTAAACTCATAATTACTCGAGTAGTTTGGTCGGGCTTGGCTAACCTCCAAGAAATAGACCTAGTCGGGGTTGTGTTGCGGGTGGATACTGTAGGAGGTTTTCTCACATTGCGATACTTAAAGATTTCTCAAGTAAAAGCTCGAGGATACGAGCGAAGAACGCGTCAAAGGTAATTTAATCTTTCCTTAATTCTTGTTAATAATGTTAATTATGTCTTTTGATTATATTAATTGTGAGTTGATCTTGGCTCGGGGTTTATTCCGCGATGAGTCGGACTCATCAAAACCCAACACGGTGATGTTCAAGGATCTAAATTGCTTTTTCTCGTTATTTATAAATCTCAAGATGAAAGCTGGTGTCTTCCTTTGATTCTCAAGTGCGAAGGAGTGCAAAATCCAAGTCTACAAGGCCGCGCTCTGACGCTGCGTAGGCATCAAAATTGGTGTTGAACCCAACGTGGAGGCCTTGGAAACTTCCACCCCCAACATGTATCACGTTAAGCGCACTAAAGCATCAACAAATTCATGAAGAAGTCCTCCCCTTCCCCCAAACGCGGCCGCGCAGGTGGGAGGTGCGGCTATGCAGCTGCTCTCCCCCTTTTCCGTACCCACCTCTTTGCGACCTTGCATTTTGAGGAGAGGTCATGCCTATTGGGGTTATTTTTGGATGTTTAACCAACTTCTCTTTTGTTAGTTTTACTGTACATAGATTTTTCTTATTTTTAGAGAATGAATGAGAATTAGACTAGAACTTTTAGTAGATTAATATTTTGGGAAACTTTTTTCTTATATTTTAGAGCGAGAAACATGGAAATTGATTATTGCTACATTTTGATCTTTATTCACTTTGATATTGATAAAAATTTTGTAAGAATTATTTCCTTTTTGATGCAATTTTAGTGTTTGGTTCTTGATATATTGTTGAATTTCTATAGTTTATTTGATTTGATTGTTGATATTGGGATTGCAATGTTGATGATGAACTCGATGATTAGTTTAGTTAAGCTTTTCAATTTAACAATGTGTAGTGAATAGTTCCTTTGCTAGGGAAGAGGTGAAGCATGTATGAATGATAAGCTATAGCAAATTTAGGGGTTTTTGATTGATTAGATAATGTGTTTAAAATGGTTGAAGGAATTTGTGCATATGTTTGATTTGATGAGGAGTAGCTAACCTTGATAATCAAGCTAGATTTCATAGTAGTTTTCAATGATACGACACATTTGGAAGCTATTATAATCGATTGATCTTGCTTTGCTATTTTCCTTTGAAGTCATTCTTAGAGACATCTAGCTTTACCCTTGGAAATAGCTCTTTAAGTGATTTTGATTACAAATACAGTTTTCCCTGGAATTGCTTGATTAATCAATTTCCCGACAAATTAGCAAGTTTATTGTGAATGCATGTGGATCCTAAATCCCTAGGACTTTGATATTAGTTTCAATTGTTAGCTTTGATTGTATTGATTTGCTAGTTTAGACCAACCAATTACTTAAGATTTTTGAATAGCTTAACTAGACACTTTAGCTTATTCCTCATTCCCTTGGGTTCGACCCGGACATACCCCTATACTTAGGGTTGGGTTAGGTTATAAATTTGGTTTTAATCTGGGGTACATAGAACTCAATGACCTAGGTTTTCCTCTCGTTAGCCCCTAAGTCTAGCTCTAAATAGATAGGGATGAAAACTGGAGATCCCTTGATATGATCATGTATGAATCTTAATATGAATATGAATGCATTTTTATTACAGCCGCACCCAAACGTGAGGTTGCCAACGTATTCGTTAGGAATCAGGCCGAACGTAGCTCTGGCCGAACTTCGCACAAGTTTGTGTACACCTCTAAGAGGTTTTTGTAAGGGTTGTAAAGGGGTTAGGATAATGGTTGAAGAAGAATGGGATAAATGATCAAGACCTAAAATCAACCCCCAAGGTGTGCAACCTTGCATTTAAATCCTGGTATTTGTATGCTTGATGTTTCTCACTTTTGTACACTCTTTCTTTTTATTATTTTTTTCTTTTTTTTCTTTTACATTTGTTCATATTCGAATCTTTTTTTTATAAGTGTTGGAAATCCTGATGATGCGGTCTATAAATCACTTGGCATTCATGTTTCTCAGGAACGGTACTGGGAACTCGATAAGAGACGCAATCTAAGACGTGATCATATCTAAGACATGTTCATATCGAAGACATTGGAACACTTTCCCTTTTTCACACTTTTATTTCTATTTGCTTTTTGAACTTTTGAAATTCTAGGTAAAATCACTCAAGCTTTTATATTTGAAAATTGCATAAGTTGCACAACATCCCATCCTAAGGTTTGATAGATATAGATTGAAAAGATGAAGGTATATTGTTAGACGAGGCTCAAAGTAGTTTATCAAGAAAGGATTGTAATTCAAAGGGTGAGGTGATATGATATGGCTTCAAGAGGTGCCTCATATACCTTGTGCTTAGTCTAGAAATGATTTTTATTTTTTTAATTCAATTCAATGATCATATACAAGGAAATAAATTCTCATTTTATTATAATGGAAAAGGGTGAAAACAAACTTAAGAAATTTATCTAAGAAATGATGGAGGGTGTATATTCTAGACTTTTTAGGGAAGGGGAAATGAAAAAAAAGAAAAAGAAATCATGAAATCTTGTCATGAAGCTCGCCTTGTGCTTTGTGCTTTTCATCACTTGGTCTTATTGCTAGTTGGAGTAATGGGAAGCTTGTTATTGTCGGTCAAATATTGGATGACCTCTTTTAGCTTCAAACAACTCTCGGTAGTATGAGCCTTACCTTGATTGTATTTTCAGTGTGCATTTGGATTCCAACTGGGCAACCTCTATTCAGCTGCAGGATCTTGAATTGGTCTTATAGGAGTGTTAAGTCCCTTGGCATGAACGCGATCAAAGGCAGTTTCGTAGCTCATCCCAATAGTGGTGAACTCTTTCCTTAGTTTCTTTTTACGTCCTTGATTTTCCATTTCAAAGACATCATTAAGGTCAAAGGTACTAACATTGTTACTAGAGTAGGTGTTTTTGGAAGAAGAAGGATTGGCGTTCTTTTTTTCCTTTCAAGCCACTACTGTTACTATTTTTAGCAGCATTCTGTTTTGCAAGGTCATCTTCAATGTAAATACCTATGTTGTAAACGACTTGTAAAGTATTAAAATTGCATTGAGATTTCAAGTGCTTTTGATATATGTCTTAGAGATTCTAACTACTAGAAAATAGGCAATTTTCAACGAAAATATTCATACGGAAACTCCCTGAATTCCGTCGAAATCCGACGGAATTTCCTTCATAAGCAGTTGTCTGAAAACATTTGGTAGGAAAACCAACCTTTTCCAAGAGAAATTCCGTCGAAAACACTTTTCTGACGGAATTCGGTCCTCGCAAGATATTTTTCGATACTGGAAAAGTACGCCGTAAAATTTCGATGGATTGTTAATTTGTCAGATTATTACGACGGAAATTCCGTTGGAAAATTTTTTCAATCAAATTAAAAAGAAAAAACACGCCACACCACTACCGGCATATCGTGTAACCATCACCAACCCCTAACAAACCCTAAGTTGAGCCCCCGCCACTCCCCCCAAACTAACACAAAGCCCAGATATAAACCATCCCCACCACTCTCCCAACTCTAACCCTACACGCAACACTAGCCCCTAACACAAAGCCCACAACCCCTACCAATATGCCCATAGGCCAAAACAACTACAAACCCAAAGTCAAACCATCCCTACCACTCTGGCCACCCTCACCCAAAACCCGCCTAAGCCCACAACCCTTAACTAACCCAACCCTAAGCATACACGCAACACCATCCCCTAACACAAAGCCCACAACCCCTAACTAACCAAAACCGAAGCCCACACGCCCTACCAGCACCACTCACATGTATCCCTAAACGACTAGATTCATCCCCTTAACCCACCCCACCTAACCCTAACCCACCCAAATCAAGATCTACCACCTAAACCAAACCCATTTCTACAACCCTAACAAATCCATTCGAACTACCCATCCTTAACAAACAACTCAACTACCAACCTAAAACCACCACCACCGTCGAAAACCACCCACCTAAAATAAAAAAACTTACAAAAAACAGAACAAAATTTAAAACAAAACATACCTTAATACGGCAGAACCTTCGAATTTCATTTTGAAGTTTTTAAGACGACCAAATTCGACCATGAAACTTCTAAATTTAGGGATTTAAAGATCAAATTTGACCGTAAAACCAAGTATGTGACAGTATATACAAAGAATTTCACCCTTACCCTTCGAATTTCGTTTTAATAATTTGGTTCAGGATTGAATTCGTGAGAGAAAAATTTGTTGATGTTGGTGATTCTTGACGAAGAGAGAGAGGAGGACAGAGAAAGAGGGAAAAGGAATTGAAGAAGACAAGTGAAAGAGGAGGGAGAAAAAGGCTGAGAAAGACAGAGGAAGGAGGAGGAGATGAGTGAGAAGGAGAAGGATTAGAGAGGAGGACGGAGAGAGAGGGAAAGGAATTGAAGAAGATAAGAGGAGAAAGAATGAATAGGGGAAGGAGTAGGAGAAAATAACGGCTGGAATAAAAGGGGGTTTAGGGTTTCGGCTTATTTTATTTATTTTAAATATATATTTCGATGGAATATTCCGTCGGAAATTTCTAACGGATTTTAATTCCGTCAAAAATTTCATTTTCTGACAGAATATTCCGTCAAAAAGCATATATATTCTGACGGATTTGTATTTTGTCGTAAATCGGATTTTCGACGGATTGTTAAAAAAAATCGTCGGAAATGTCCAACGAAATAAAATTCCATCAAAATTTCAGATTTTTTCCGACGGATTTACGTTTCCGTCAAAACCAGTCCGTCGGAAATAGCCCTATATCTAGTTCTTAATGAACATCCTTACATATTCATCCTGATTTGAAATTTCAATCATCCTAGCCAAAGTTTCTTTCCATCTATTATGGAATACGGTGAAACCTTCATTCTCTATCTGTTCCAACATCTCAAGTTCCTATGATCGGTTTCAACTTGGATATTACACTTGTACTTATCGATGGAAGCATTTGTAATGGTTTCCCAAGAAGCAATCTTTTCCTCATCTAATCAGAAAAACCATTGTTGACAAACAGATTCAAGAGACAGTGAGAAAACTGAGGGGAAGACCCTCTTATCAATTGCCTTAATGTTCATTATTGTTTCGGAAGATTTTAATTGAAAATAAGGGTTGTCAATTGCTTTAAATTTAGAAATGTCATTAACATTGAACTTCTGCGGAAGAAGTTCCTTGTCTACTGACACCACTTGTGAGCTAATCCCATGAAACGTGTAGTTATTAGGCATTTGGTTGGGGCTCTCCTCCATGCGCTTTAGTTAAAGTTATCTTCTAGGGTTGTTGACTTGGAGAGCAAGATTCTTGATCATTTCTGTAAGTTCGATGATGTTTTGCTTAATTCATCAAATAGGTTTGTCATAAAGTAAAACTTAGACAAAAGTGTTTTCCTTGATTAAACGCCCTTCTCTCCTTGACAAAGTGCTGTAGAAAAGGGAGTCATGGATACTTATTTGTTCATTATTTAACTAAAACTTGATTCCACATGCATAGATGGTATAAGATTGTGGTGCATGTATGAGGGGAATTATATGTATGGAGAAAGCATGAAAGATGAAAGAATGTGAATGTGGAAAGTGTTTTATGAAGGATAGTGTGAGATATGTAATGTATGGAAAGATGATGTAAATGGAAAGATATGGAAGAATTTAAAAATAGAATGGTCCATCAACTCAAATGATGGAAAATACGACTCATATGATGCATGAACCTTAGACATTGTCATGTGTGAAAAAAGTACATACAAATTGTGCGCTAAGACTAGTGAGTGAAAGTGACATGCTTGAGACTCGTGTGATGACCATGGGACTATGTGGCTAGACTTTATTTATGACCAAAATATAACCTTAGTTTTTAATTCGTTAATAATTTAGAGTTCACGCGATGACCCGAGTAGAAAATTGGACCATCGCGTGACCAATGACAAAGTTGCTGCGCGATATCATTATCGCGTCGCAATGGACACTGATGCTTCACGTCACAAGCCAAACCTCTGCGTCAATGTTGAAGCAACATTTTTAACTTGTTTTAAACACTCTACCTAAAAAGGGTTATCCTATATTTGTGCTAAGTCGAATATTACTAGACTTTAATGATTGAAATTAATTAATTAACTAATTAATTAATTAAGCAAAGTCCTTTAGTAATTTAATCAGTTTATTTAGACTTTTTTTTAAATCACAAGTTAAACAAAAGTTTAGTTGAATTGCACATAGGTTATGCACAAACAAAAGATGCACAAGTAGTCAAGTAGTCACAATATGATGCAATGAGTTTGCAAGCTAACAATGGATCTAGTTCTCTATACTTGAAGGAATATGGTAGTCAAAACAGGGTCCTGGTAATGAGTCCGGATTTGATAGGAATGGTATCCTTCAAACAAGTGTATTATTCCGATAGAGGGTTCGGAATTATTCAAAATCTAATTATTAAGTGAGGTCAAGTGAACAGAATACCTAGCTGGAGGCCGCTTCCGATCAATAATATTAATGTATATTTAATATTACAAATTAATATTGACTGAACCCTTTGGGTCACACCCAAGAAAATAAACGATCCGTAACGACGAATTTATCCGAATGATTAAATGAGTCAATAGAGTTATTATGAATAAGACGTCGGATTCCAAGCTTAGAGCGTCAAAGCCGAGCGTTTATCATGAAGATGACAGGGTAAAGTCATATCCCCTAATCAAAAGTAAATACCTAGGTCCTCTAACTAAAGTAGATAGGGAAGTAGGGTCGAACTCCACAGGGAAACAAGTCTTTTTATTCCTAATTAACTAATATAATCTAAATTATGAAGTAACCAATATTTATATTTGAATAATAAACTAAACTACGAAGATTGAGAATAGGGAGAAAACAATATATAAAAGGATCTAGGGTATAGGTTCATCAATAAATAATACTCTAGGGTAAAATATAATAATCAATCATTGAAATCGCACAAATAACATGGTTAACAGGCTCTCGTAATTTATTAATCAACATAGATCTAACAGGCTCTCGTAATTTATTAATCAACATAGATCTAACAGGCTCTCGCAATTTACTAGATCTAAGTTCCTATTGAAAATAAGCTTTAATATCAAATTAACATCTGCTCGATTCATCAATTCAATATTGCTATACTTTTACAAGCCATAATCGTAAAGCGTTAAAACAATTCAATAAGAAATTATCATGCAATATCAAAAATCAATAATAGTCAATCATCAATGCATCAATTAACCAGGTCGTAAAGGGCTTTCGCTACGTATTATAATCACAGAATTAATCTAACGGTATTAAATCTCATCTCTCGAATCTCAACTTAACCATTTATAAATTAATCTGCCTATTGAAACTAGACCTAAACATCAATTCTCATATGTCGAATCTCGATTATTAACGAATTAAAAACTGAGGTTATATTTTGGTCATAAATCTTCCTATTGTTAAACTCATGCATAAAAGATCAGGCCTAATCTAGTCACAGAGCATTAAATCAATCAATAGGAAATTAATCTAGCATTGATAATTAACAACAATAAATTACCCCTTCATATTATTTAAGGATCCCCATAAACCCTAGAAAAAAAACTACTCACACATAATAGAAACTAAACTAATCAAAGCAATAAAGTAAGACATAATTAAAGGAATAGAATAAATAACTAAGATTAAGAGAAGAGAAATAGTTACCAAACAAATCTGGAATTAAGAATGGATTAAGAACAAAGGTTTTAGAGGGAAAGAATCTAAGAAAACAATTAAGAGAGTAAAGAAAGAATAAAAGGGAAGAGAGAGAGACGTAAAATCGTATTGCGGAGGAGTATTTATACTCCGTACAAATCCTAAATTAAAACAAACTAAAACGACGCTAATCGTCTCCTAATAAATACACGCGCCCGATCAGGCGAGGCACCGCCCGATCGGGCGCGCCTTTTTGCTCGTCACAACCAATCTTGCGCCTGGCCGGGCGCGTCACCGGGCGCCAGCCTTAGCTTCTCCCGCCCGGCCGGGCGGCTCTCTTTGACCACTATTTGGACTACGGTTGGGCTCCAATTCTTCGGGCCAATCTGGGTTTCTTCTTTCGGTCTTGAATACTCGGTCCAAACGCCCGGGTATCACCTATATCGAGCCCTTAATCACCGGTTCGATGGCTCTAATCGGCCCTGGGCTATAAAATGTGGTCGTGCTTCTCCAATGTTCGTGATTGCTCCAAAATATCTCGGGAAAATACTCCAAAAGTATAAATCCCTGCAAAAGTAAACCAAATCTACGAAAACACTAGAAAACACCAATTAGTAATAAAAGTGGCTCTAAAGAGCCAAAAACACTACTAATTATGACCAAAGGACGGGGGTAAAATACTATATAAAATAGACACATCAAACTCCTCCAAGCCAAACCTTTGCTTGTCCCTAAGCAAAGATCTCATCAATGAATAAATAAATATGCTTCACCCCAAAAAGTAAAAATCAAGCACAAACGATCAAGGGTAAATCAAATAAACATGCTTCAAATTCAACCAATCAAATCCATCTAATTACAAATCTTCCCTAACAATTTTCAAACAGAGCAAACCACAAGAGCATATAGAATTCAAGACTAATGCTCACACACTCGACTCTCATTTTTGTGGCGAGTAAAAGATGTACTCGATCGCTCTCTATCAACCCCTTTATGTGAACAATGCCCTTCCAACTCACACTCTCGTGTGTTTAAACAATGAACGCTCAACCTACTAGTCGACTCGAAATATGTCAAATCATAACTTGCATTGATAAACAACACTTTCACATTCATACAATTCTATGCACAAAGGTCGGAAGGTCTTTAAAGCTTGTAATGTAAGGCTAGGGTAAAGGGTAGGAATCATTTGGGGAAATGTGAGAGAAAAGCTATGCTTAAGGGTGTAAATACTAATAAAGCCCATGATCAAAATAAATAATGATCAACATCTCCTACATAACCAACTCTTATATCAACCAAATATACTCTAATCATAATAAATAATCCCAACACTTACGATTTCACTCATAAGATGTAATAATGAAGAAGTAGAGTGAATAAACAAACTTTATTTTCCAAACTTGAATTTTTCATTGAATCTCAAATTTTTTCTTGATCAACCTCCAACTAGAACATTTGAACATTGAACAATTTTTCTTTCTTGTTTCTATTGAAGTTCACTTTTTTTTTCACTTTTTTTTTTCTCGAACTTCTCTTTTTTTTTCCTTATAACATCATGCTTTATTTTTTCAAGAAAATATAACTCTCAAACTCATCAAAAATAAACATGATCAAAAACAAAACTACTTCTCAAAAACCCACCTAAATTGTGCAAATAATAAGCACACTACAAACTCCCTCACCTCACTCACTAATAGCTCCCCCCAAGCCAAGCTTGGGACTAGTAACCAATGGGGAAAAATAGGCTTGTAATATGGCTAATAAACAACAAAAATTCAAAGAAACAACATGGGTAGCAAGAAAGGAACAAATGTATCTACAATCATCTAGAGGCTACCTAAAAGAAAAAATGCCTTCGTCCTCCTCAATGTGCATAATAATGAATCATATAAACATTACTTATAGTTGCAAACCAATAATCAAATTCATTGACATACCAGAAACTATGGAACTATCACACAATCCTAACCAAATCAACTAGTCAAGCACTATATTCACAAGTAGTTGGACAAAATTGACGCATGTTAAGGTTTCAGGGCAATCAAACTTCAAATCATGATCAACTAATCCACAATGCTTATCATCAAATACCAGGAATCAAAACAATTTTTCTCAAGTAAGGGGCACAGGGAAGCATGATTTACAATTCATTGGAACGTATTTTTGGATTTTTTATTTTTCTACTTTTTTTGAATTTTTCATGTATAAGAAAGCAATAAAACTAACCTAGAAAGCAATAAATCTACCCTAAGGAAACACACCAAAAATAAAAGAAAAGAGAAAAAGAAATATACCAAATCTAAAATCTCCCCCAAGCTAGAATCAGACAATGTCCCCATTGGCTCGGGAACTAGCCCAGCATAGCTAGCTCTGATCATCCTCATCCATGGAGCCGAAACCTGTACCTCCACTGCCACCTGCTCCACCTGCGCCAGAAGAACTACCACCAAAATAATTACCATAAAAACTCCCCCCCGCCGGTTCCCCGAAAGGAATGTCTTGGCCGTACCCATGGAAGGAAGAATAGTCATTATAAATACCATGGGCAGTGGGATCCCTATCGTATCCCTGGGGTGGAGGCTGAAACTAGTCAGGGTGAATAGCGTCGTCGGGAATTTTGCCCTGACGAGCATAATCATCGTACATAGGGTAGAGAGCTCTACCCTGTTTCCTCTCTAGGTACCCTAACCTCTGGTCTATGGAGACTACCATCCTCCTAAGGTCAGTATGGGAATGCTCGATACGTCCTAAGGCCTGACCTATACTCTGAAGGTCCCAAACTAGGTCAGAATCAACATGAGGGACAGAGTGAGACATGCGAGGCGGAGAGAATGCCACCTCGGGCTGAGGCTGAGGTTGGGGTTGTGGTGGTGCTTCCCCCCTAGCGTTGGAAACTAAAGTATCATATGTGTTAGATGGTTGCCCTGGGGGAAAGGAGGTTAAGTCAGGACTAGGTAGGGGAAAGATGGGCAAAGGGTGCTCGCTCCCAGTCCTAATACACCAAAAAGGTGTCTGCTCGCTATCCGGTCGTATCCACCCCAACTCCTCAAAATACCTAGCAGTCATATAGGTATCTGGTCCACAATTGGTCAGTTGGTGGGTCCATCCACTACAAAACCGGCCTTTTTCACTGTTATCCGATTGATAAGGCCTCCTAAACGGATGGGGGAGCGAGATGTGATGCTGGCTGTGGCATGCCTACTCAAATGGTGAATAATAAACCTACCTATGTTCAATTTCCCGAACCCATACACATAGTGTCCTATGACAGCTAGTTCATTATTTTGGGCATTATGGGGCTCGTTCCTACCTAAAAAACACAAACCCGCAAATCTTTGCCAGATTTTTGGGAAAGGTTGGTGAATAGGTTTGGTACTAGCATGTTGGGGCCGGGAGTAGGCAAACCAGTCAAAGCATGATATATGTCACCCATTTTATAGTACACATGCCATTGGTGAGGTAGTTCAGAATTTAATTCAAATAATTTACAAAATTCTACAAAGTTAAACTAATATTTCTATTGTTCAACCTAAAAATTAAATTCGGCCCATTTCTACTACTAACTTGTAAAGAAGACAATAATTTACAAGTAAGTTCTCGGAATGTAGGATAGTGCATATTAACAAATTTTCTCATACCAATGTCATTTAAAAATCGTTTTACAAAATCATACAAACCAAATGATTCTAAAGTAGGGCGGTGTAACCACCGAGAAGGAATTACCTCACGCCCGATTAAGTGTTTTAGCCGCTCCTTTTGCTCTCGGCTAGCAATACGGATCGTCGGCCAGTACGGGAGTTGCAAATCCGGGTCGTATTCCTCGCTCGAAGTGGAGCTCCTACCGAAAATAGACCTAGCCCTCTTTGAAGCCATGGTAAAATTTATTTGAATAAAATCTGAAAAATTTTATATGGAAATTTAGAGGATAAAGAGAGGATTACAAATATGTAAAAAATTTTGAATTTGGGTGAGAATTGGAGAAGAAATCTTAGAGAGAAGGTAGAGAGAATTTGAGTTTTAGAGAGAGAAAGTAATGGAGAGAGAAGAAAGAATGAGAAAAAGGGACGGAGAAAGAAGAAGAAGGGGAAGTCGGGGCGTCGCGCCCGGTCGTCGGGTGCTCGCCCGGTCGGGCGATCTGAAGACTAATTTATGTTGTGTTCTCGCGCCCGATCGAGCGATCTATGACCCCAATGCTCATTGCAAGATTCATCAAGGAAAAGGTCATACTACTGAGAAGTGTTGGAGGTGGAAGGATGCAATCCATGGCCTGATTGATGTTAATCAACTTCCTGTCTTTCTAGGGGGCAAGAAGCCCAATATTCAAATAGGTCCCCTTTCTGATTCTATGGCTATCATGGGAGATGAAGTCTCCTTTGATCCATCAATACTACCTATGAGTGAACCTCTACCAGAAGTTGTATTTGTTTCAAACTGTGAAGAAGTTAATGGAATTTTGGATAGTGACGATGAAGACGTCTATCTCGAAGATATAGCCTGTTCATATCTTAGCACTAGTGAAGATGTTTGGGGAGAACTTGAGGTGAAGGTTCTCAAGAGAAATGGACGTTGCAACAGCCTAGTCCACCTCCACTTCCACCGCAATCACAACCAATAGTTGATCCCATCAACCCTGTGAACAATGATGTGATCAAACAATTACGAAAGACTAAGGTGGAAATGAATGTATGGAAGCTTTTGGCCACTTCCCACGAACATTGAAAGGTTGTGATGAATGCTCTGGTGAAAATAGGAGTTGATAGTGATATGACTCCTCAAGGGCTGGTCAGCTTTCTCACTACTGAATTGCCAAGTACCAGTAATCTGATTTCCTTCTCTAACAAGGGATTGAGGTAATTCTAAGGCTACACGTGAAAGGATTCTTTAGATGTATAACGCTGGGCGCCCTGAAAGGGGACCAACATATCAAGGCCTTACACCTCACTGTGGTGTGTAGGCAGATGAACATTCCTATGAGCCTGGTTGATAATGGTTCAGCAATCAATGTATGCCCACTCCACACTGCAAAGAAGTTGGGCATAAAAAATGAAGAATTGATTCCCTCTACTCAAGGGATTCATGCTTACGATAATACTCACTGTCAAGCCGTGGGTACTATCATGCCAAATATAACTACTGGAGCCATTGAACGTCGCACCAAGTTTCAAGTGGTGTACATTAAGGCTTCTTTCAATCTGCTGTTAGTTTCGTCCTTGGCTTCATGAGCTCAATGCGATCCCATCGTCGTTACACCAAAAGGTGAAAGCTATAGTGGGAGGGGTTCCAATTACCATTGATGTCTCCCCCATGCGCATTCAAGTTATTGATACTCCGATCATTCATGTCGAACATGACGAGGAAGATGAAGATCTTTGGGGGTTTCCGTTAGACAATGTTCTCATGATCGAAGAAGACGAGAAATGTCACCTCGACTTATATCCTTATTCGAACACCAATGTTAATGACATTATGAAGAAGCAAAGGCATTTCCCTGGAATGAACCTCGGACTCAAAAAGAAAATGGCTTAACTTTGGGGCCATCCTGGTTCACCTAAGAAGGATACCTCTAGCTTCGGATTCAAGCTAACAAAAGAAGATATGAAACAGGCTCTCTTGAAAATGAAGGCTTGCAATAATGCTCGAACCATGAAGACAAAAATGGCCATGGATCCATACCCCTTAACTCTCAACAGCCAGTACATCAACGAAGGGGAAAACTTCCCATGCTATGAATTCCCTAAGCCTTTCGTCCACGATGGGAAGCGTGAGCCAGGTTTCAAGATGTTCCTTGATTGTGACTTCATCGACAAAGGCGATGAGTTCTCCACAACTGAGAAACCATCTATTCCAAGCTCTGTGAACATTAATCTTCTTTTTGGACTAGAAAAAAATGAACCCAAGCCTGTTTGCAATGACGATTCTGAGCTCATTCAAGCTGTCATATCAAGCAAAGATATTGACCCCTCTGAGTTAACCGTCCCGGCTGATGATGTTTCAAAGGGATGGAGCAAGACGGTGAAGATAACTACGCCAAGTGGAGAGAAGTTTGAAGTGACCGCTGGCGAAGGACCTATGTTTGATGAATCTTAATCGTCTGGGTCCGAGTCCGAGTCTGAGTCTTTTTACGAGTCTTTAGGATTTGAGGCTGACCCCCTTTGTGCCATAGAGTCAAATTTAGTTCCTCTTAATGTTGAGTCCCTTGTCGAGTCTCCTCCCTCTATCCCAAATAAATCCGGCGAGGTCGTAGCTAACCTTGCTCTACTTGATGTAATGACCAAATAATTCAATGAAATGAGTACCTTTGCTTAAGATGCATGTCATTTCCCTAACCCTGATCAATATTGCTTTGCCAATGATAAAAATGACAAAGAAATAATAAAAGCAATGGAAAAACAAGAAAATAAAAAGCAATCATCGAAGATACAGAAACAGTTAATAATTCCAATGATACGACTATCAAAGAAATTAAAATTGAATTAACACTAAGTCAAGACAAACGCAAAGAGCTAATTAACTTGCTTAGTGAATTTGTTGATGTATTTTCTTGGTCATACCAAGATATGCCAAGAGCTGAAGGGATATAGCTCAACATACGATACCACTCATTCTAGGTATGAAGCTTGTCAAACAAAATCTGCGCCGTATGAAACCAGACGTAGCTCTCAAAATAAAGGAAGAAATCAGAAAGAAATTGGCTGCAGGTTTCATCAAAGTATCCAAGTATCCGGAATGGATAGCTAATGTAATTCTAGTTCCAAGAAGGATGGAAGGGTCATAATGTGTGTTGATTACAGGGATCTCAGCAAGGCAAACACGAAAAATGGGTTCTGTAGGGAATATTTCAAGCATTACCACAAGCTTGAACCCCACTGTGATCATACACTTAAGCATGGTGGCGTCCAAAGGGAAAGAAGCTAGAGCAAAAGAGCCGCCAACAAGTTTTAGGAACTTTTAAGCCGTTCACATGGTGAAGGTTACACCCCTTAACAATCATGGAGATCGTTAACTCCAATAGGTCTGGAACCATGATTGGAATTTAGGGGATGAAGGTACAAATCCAAACTACAAGAAATTTAACCTGCCCTAATAATAGGCCTCTACTTTATTTTGATCGTATTCATGTGCGCTTTTTGACTAACATGCAATCAATATGTTAACCTAAACCTGTTTAGTCTATGTTGGTTGAATATTAATGCACAAATAAAAATATTATTGGCGATCACTTGAATTATAATCATATGAACCCTAAACAAGATTATTAATTATCTTATTAAGCGTGATTACAAGTACCAATTCCCTTTAAACATGCATAAAAGGTGTGATAAAAAAATAACAATAAAATAATTATCAAGCAACATAATAATAATCATAATAACAATAATAATTATAATTATCATAATAATTCAAATAATCATATAAAGCATAATAACAACATGATCCTAGGCATGATACTAACAAGAATAATAACGAACCCTAGCATGTTACTAAATAAAAAAAATCAAAGCTTTAACCCTAACATTATACTAACATGATATTAAGGAAGAAGAGAGGAAGCATCATAGGAATCACAATAAGCATACTTGATATTATAACCTTTGCCCTAAAAATTATACTCGGAACCATTGTTGTCATTCAAAACATCAAATTAAGACAAACATCCTAACATGATACTAGGAATCAAAATAACAACCTAAACATTATTTCTATATTATAATATCAATAAAACAATTAAAACACTTACTTGGATGTCTCGTACCTCTTTCTAATAACAAAATACACACGTTAGTAACTTCAAGGAAAATAAAAATTAAAGAATTAAATTAAATAATTGAAAGAGAGATTTGGGACCAAACCCTCATAAATTAAACCTTTCACGTCTAGGGCAAAGTCAACTTCGAACTTGGCTAGGTGTGTCTAGATCTTGTGAATGCGGAATTTTGTATGAGAAAAGCTGGTATAGAAAAGAGAGAGAGAGAGTATCAAGAATTTCTTGATGAGAGTTAGTGATTTAAAACAAAGTTTTTAGGAGGCTAATTATAGAGAAAATCAGCCGGATTTGATAAAAAACGAATCAGGGTTTCGAAAAGAATAAAACGACGTTGTCGCCAAACACGCGCCTGTCGCCAGACGCCAGGTCTGTCGCCAGGCGACAAGCGTGTCGTACAGCGCTGCAAATCAGTTTTGCACGCGTTTTCTTATTTTGATAAAATTTAAGCATACGAGAGGGTAAAACTGTAATTTCCTTAAAACACTTTTTTATTCTAATTAAAACTCTTAAAAGTCAATTTATCAATGCTAATCAAATTAGGATCTAAAAGAACCTTATAGAAGATTCTAGAAGACTACAATCAATCCTAATCACATTAGGAATGATAAATCAATATTAGGCCCTCCTCTAGATCATTGGACGCATATAAATATCAATTCGGGCCCTGTTTAGTATTTTGGTCATAACTTCCTCATTATTCATCGGAATGGGGCTTATAATATATCGTTGGAACGGTCCTTTCGAACCTGACCCAACTACTACATTATTAGACTCTTGCCGTGGACCAAACCAAACTGGATTGGCGGTTTTCTTAAAATAGGTTTTCAAAAACAGAGAGAAAGAAAAGAATTAATAACTAACCGCAACACTAGACTTTCCACACTTTCACTTCATTCGATTATGATTTGACGTGAAAGGTACTCATCACTTGGTTTGGTTTTGGGGAGACACAAATGGGTGTCTACGAAAGCCCCCACTTTAGCTGAGTTTGGAGTAACGTAAGTTTCGAAAACAAAAGTCAAAGTAGCGATATGGACGGAGAATAATTCAGAACGTTCTGCGATCCTAAATCATTCTTGTAACCCCGATACGTGCAAAATAGAGTTAGTTAAAATAGATAAGAGAGTTAAGAAACGCGTATCTTGCACCGTCGAGCACACGTCTCTGAAGGTAACCAATTTGTTGCTTTGTCGTTGTGACAACCTTCCACAAGCTAAGGAACGCCATCCTGCTGTTTGTTTTGATGGTCTTCTACAAGCTAGAGGATACCGCCTGAAGACTGCTACGCCTGTAACTGCCTCTAATTCCGTCGTGATAGACTTCTACAAGCTAGAGAACCCCATCGAAGATTACTTCGCCTGAAACGACCTTCTAGCACTTTGTGACCATCTTCCGCAAGCCAGGGAACACGATTGAAGATTGCTTCGCCTGAAACTGTCCACATTTGTTGCGACAATACCTTGAATAGTGTCACCGAAGACCAACGCCTATCGATCCTTTGCTTTTTCTATGCCAGTGTGTCGGCACTTTGCTGCTTTTGAACCAGTATGTCGGAGAGGTCGCCTGCTGGTACCCCATGGCGATCTCATGCTTTCCCAGGGTGGTGCTACGAGGAGGAATTGCTGCTGTTGTTAGCTCTGACGCCTGTTCTGTCAGCGGAGGCGGCGGTATGATTTTTATCTTTTACCTTTTTGCTAAGTAGCCCCCAAGCTATATTTTACTCACTTTGATTTGCTTTTTTTTTTGCCAGAATGAGCCTACTGAATTCGTGCCCCCTCGTATGTCCATCCATTATCAGGGGACATACGGGCCTATCGAGGGGATGATCCCTCCGGCTCCCGAGGGCCACCAGACTCGGGTGAGTTTATTTACTTGTTATGTGTTCATATCTGTCTTGTATTGTTACTGATTTTATTTTTTTGACAGTTCTCGCACGCTAGATGGCTACGGCGATGGCGAGGTGCATAGACGCCTTTCGGAGCCAGCTCGTGCGGATGAGGAACGTGGCTTCCTGTCGTCGCGACGACGCTGTTCAGGAGGTAGCTTTTTCTCTTTATTTCTACATTGTTTATATTTCTATTCTCATTGCTTATGACTTGATTTCTACTTTCAAGGATAGCCCATTCCTTCCCGTACCCGGACGAGACCTGAGGTTCGGAGAGATTCGCCTAGGTCTAGCTCGAGGCGTTGCCGCACTACTTCTAGTGGTCGGGGTGGCCGATCTGATGCTGCCCGGACCGAGGCGGTGGAGGGCTCGAGCTCTTCATCTGAGAGTGCGCATGCTGGGCCGACAGGCTAAGGAGAGGCGACTTCGGCTCCGAGAGGTGGTAGGATGTACGAGGTTGGCTCATCATTGCAGTAGCCTCCGCAGCCTCAACCTCTACTGATTCATCACTAGGACGACCTTGGGTGGACGGGTCCTGAGTTAGGTTTCCCTCCTCTTGGAGAGACTGGAGCTGGTGGGGAGCATACTCCTCGTTCTGTGCAGTTTTTTGATATGATGAACATTCCTCATCATCCGCGTCCTCCAGCGCCGTAGTCGTACATGTGTTGTATATTTATTTTGACTTTTGTAGGACTTTGCCTGATTGACTCATTTGTTAGACATATTTTTATATACACACTATTATATATTATTACTGTATTATTCTTGCATTTATTTTTCATTTTTATGTGCATATGTGTGTGTGCAAAGAATTGTGATAAATTTGTGATTAATTTTGCGCAAAATTTTCCATCATTTTTATTACTAATGGAGGGTATCCGACTTTCTCCCCCAAAAAAAGAAAAAATGAAAAATAAATTAGACATGCACAAACCTAAATTTAATTAAGTCTGAATAAATCCAAAAAGAAAATAGAAGTAAAATATATGAAATTAATATGTAAGGGTATTTGTAGAAAGGGGTAAGATCGTAAAGTCATTGTACAAATTCGAATCATAGCCATAAAACGTGGTTTGCATAGCACGTTGAGGAAACGCTGTAGCGCCACATGTCGCCAAAAGTTTTGCACTGTCTCCTAGCGTTGCTGCTGTCGCCAGGCGACAAGCTTGTCGTTTGGCGTTGCAGTGCGCTGATTCCGAGTCCTTTCCGGAGTAAAACTGCATCGGTTTTGTGCATAAATAGCCCCCTGACTACCGAATTTTTGTATAATTCCAACAGATTAATCATAATCTTAATTTCTCAACAAATAATCATGTCTTTAGTTACTAAGAGTTTTACCAATTTCACTCGTGAATGGTGTCGGTCTTTAACTGCTAAAGAGAGAAAAGAACTTGACTTTTTTCACATGGGAGGTATTTATGGTGTTTGAATTAGCCTTTTACTGGAAGAATTTGGTGCCATCTTAGGCTTCCCTTCATTAGATCTTGCGGTAATCCCTAGAATAAATGAATATTATTACAAAGATTTAGAGCGCTTCTTTAATTTAAGAGACAGACATCTAACAAATATTGTAGATGGTACTGTAGTTAATTAAAAAGAATTTGCACGCCATTACTTTGATAGACCCTATTTTCAATCTTTTCATGTTTATAGAAGAAGGGCTTTTTCTCTATGGCTTCCTTAACCAATATCTTATCACTAGTGGTAGAACTAATGAGGGTCAAGCAATTATATTGACTATTTTGGAGCAAATTGAATCCGGAAGAAATCCAATGCCAATAATTGCAGGAGAGACTATGCTTAGTCTTGATGAATTGAAGAGAAATCCAAAAGCACCTTTTCTAATTTTATTACAGGTAGAAAAATAATATTTTTAATTATAGAAATCAAAACATATATATTTGTATAGTAATATTAATTAATTTGCATTGAAATTTTATTTTTTTTATTTTTATTTTTTTGCAAATATGGATAATGGAGAGACTAGAATTAATTAATCCTCCTGACAATATTGAAAAATATACTCCAAATTGCTTTATGAGGCGAAAAAAACACTTCTCTAAGATGGGGCGTCATGAATGGAATAAAGTCTTTGCCTCTTGCAACTTTGCTATCAAGTGGGTCATCCCTTGGTGGAAAATAGAGAAGATGGTTGGTGTCAACAAGCAATCTTTCTGTCGTCTTCCATGCTTAACCAAGATGACTTTTTATTATCCTTGCAGGGTAAAATGACAGTACGGCCTACTTCAAACAATTCCTTTTGGGGATCTTCGTCGTCCCAATGAATTCCCTGTTTACAAGAAGTAGAGAAATTTGACACATATTGGAGCGCTAGGCCTTTATGGAAAGTAGTTACCCAAAAGGTTCCTCCTTCCTTGCCCAATGATGTGAAGAGATGGCTTCTTAAGAAGACTTCAAAGGACATGAAGAAAAATCCAAGTAAAACCAATGTGAGGTGACAAAGTGATTCCTTTTAAGGAACGCTTGGGTGAAAAGATTGAATTCAAAACACTTGTGATGCCTAAGAAGAAAGACTCTACAAAGGATAATGGGAAAAGAAAAGATGACACTTCTGAAAACAAGGTTTAGGTAGAAAAGAAACATGGAGTCCTAGCTAAGGGAGAAACCATTTACTCTAAAATTGAATGTAGGTCCTCTAAAGGATGCCTACTAGCTAAAGTCATGGACGATGAAGAGGATTCAGATAAAAATTGGAAAAGTGGAAAGAAAGAGAAGAATGATTGAAGCATTGCTTAACTTCCAATTTATTAGACTTAGTTTTAAATTTAAAGTTAATTTTTTTTTATTAAGCTTTCATTTAAATTCCATCAATATTGTAATTTTTATTTTATTTTATTAATGAAATTTTAGCTTTTTAATTAAATCAACTTCTTAAAATTTAATTCATTAAAGCAATGAAAACAAATTATTTTATTTTCCAGAAAACATTTTCGAGTACGGAAGTCGAAAATTTTCCGAAAAACGCCGAAATTTGCCCAGGTAATCCCGGAAGAGCGGCGCCGCTGTTTTGCAGCTGTCGCCAGACATTGTCGTCTGTCGTCCGGCGACAGGCGATGTCGCCATGCGCTGCAATCTGTCGGCCAACGACAGACTTCTTTTTGTGATGCTGCTATTATGTCGAATTTCTTTTATTTCTGAATGCGAGGTTTGCGAAAATTAATGTGGTCGCACCCTGTAAAGGGTTTCCTACGTAACCTTTCCTAAGGAATCAGACCAAACGTAGCTCTCTTGAGTATCCTACTCAAGTAATTATGGGCAGTACTTTTTAAGTTGGTCAAGATTTGTCATGTTCGAGAACTCATTGCCGTCTATATCTGTTAATTTTGCTGCACCTCCTGATAGGATTGTTTTGACAATATAGGGTCCGGGCCAACTAGACCTAAATTTGCCTCACGGATCAAAAATATTTTTCCTTAATGCTTTTAACACCAAGTCTCCTACTTTGATGTTTCTCGTCTTGACCTTCTTATTAAAATGTCTAGTGATCCGTGTCATTTTTGGCACCTTTAGGCTATAATTTCTTTATATTTCTATGCTCGTTTTAGTCGTTTATGTCGTGTTTTTAGGGAATAATGCTTGATTTGCGTGTTTGTGTGTTAGTTTAGAGAAATGCGTGCTTTTAATGGTTTTCTTATAATTTTATTCATTTCTCGGCTATTTCCCTCTCTTCTCCGTTTGTTTGACTTGTTCTGTAGGTGTGTTGAGCTTCCCGGGATTTAATCATCAAGGAAGGAGCTCAAGTGCATTCAAGGAATTTAACGGAGCCAAGTTAGGGAAGCCAAGAACTCAAGTCAAGCCAATCCAAGAAACAAATGAAAATGAAGGCTTGCAAAGTATTGAAAAGGACTTTTGTGCATCTCGTCGGCCATTTCTCAAGTTCTACAGATAGGATTGGGGTGATTCAAGTTGGGTTAGAAACTAGACTTGAATAGCTTTCTAATGATAGGTCTCCCACCTTCATACGATTCCTAGATTGTGAGTTACAGCCTTACAAAGTGTGCCCTGTAAATCTGCCGCAACCTATTTCTGCCGATTTTAGACAGTAAGTCCCCAAGGGCTGGCCGCGCGCTTTGGTCATGGGCTTTGGTCATGGGCGCGGCTTTCGGGGTGTCCGTTCCCATTCGCGGGCGCGGGATTCTTGGTCTTTTACGATTTTAAGCTTCTTTTCTCCTATTTGTTTATAGATAGTTTTGGGTTTTCATTATAATTCATTCATATAATTCTAGTCTTAGAATAGTTTTCTCTCTCTTAATTTGAGAGCTTCTCTCTCTAGATTAGGCTAGATTAGGAGTAGTTTTAGAGAGAGAAAGTGAAGCATTTCAATGGTGATTGAGAAATTGAAGATACAAGGGTGACAATTGTGTTCAAGATCTTCTCTATTATCAATGAGCATTCTTAAATCTATCTCACCTTAATGCTTTGTTTAATTTCATGTTTGTTTGGATTGACTTTGATGTTTGATGCTTGATTAGTGTAGTTATTCTTGATTTTTTTTTATTCTTGATTTCCATAGTTGTTAGTTGATAGATTATGATTCTTGAATAGTTGTTTGGCTAGAATTGGGTGAAACTTCTATGATTCATTAATTGTGATTAATTTGGGAATTTTATTGATTGATTGTTGAGATTAAAGTGATTAATGAAGGTTTGCATGTGTGTAATTCGATTAGGCCTCGAGAATTATTCTAGATTGCATTGTAATTGCTAATGACACGAACAATTGATTTAGTATTTGCAATTATCGATTGGTTTTGATTGTGATTCTCTTATTTTGTTATTCATAGTGAACCCTAGCTTAACAATTAGGAGATAGTTCTTTGATTCTAATTGATTGATCTTATCATTAGTCTTCACAACCTTTGATTGACTTGATCTTTCTAAGTTGTTACAATTGACATGGTTACTTGTTGATCCCCGTTCCTAGTGTTTTATTACTTTGGTTACTTGTTCTGTTAGTTATTAGTATTCTCCCTTTACCCTTTGATTTCGACCTAGCTTAGGCGCATAATTGAAAGTGCTTGAACATTGTCGTTCCTTTGGGTTCGACCCTTGACTTGCCTCTATTCTCGTATTTAGGTTTGTTAAGTGTTTATAAATTTAGTTTGACCGAGGAAAGATTAGATAACGACCTAGTTTTCCCCTCGTCATCCAGCCATACGGTTTTGATAGCATTGGGTATAATGCAGAGCTTCTAGTCACTTTTCATCAAGTAGAATGAGCTATTCATACCTTACTCTAGTCCATTCGACTTCATCAAGTTTACTTTCTAATGCAATGCGTAGAGATGGTATCTCTAGCTCTACAAGTTTTACAACATCCATTCCATAAACCAAGGAGAATGACATATTTCCTGTTGATGTGCGAATTGACGTGCGATAAACCTAAAGTGCGAAATGGAGTTTGTCAGGCCAATCCTTGTAGTTTTCTGTCATTTTCTCAATGATAGTCTTTAGATTTTTATTAGCTACCTTAACTGCTTCGTTTTCTTGAGGTCTATAGGGGGAAGAATGATGATGTGGGACTCCATATCGACAAATGATATTTCTTTCGATACAGCGTGCTACATGTTTTACAGTGATTTTAGCATATGATTGTGCTTCAACCCACTTTGTAAAGTAATCAATTGCTGCTAGGATGTATTCGTGACCTCCTTTTCCAGGAGGGGTAATTTTGCCAATGATATCAATTCCCCATGTAGAGAATGGCCATGGTGAAGTGTATATATAAAGTAGAGATGGAGGAACATGTTGTAAATTAGCATAAATTTGGCATTTAAGGCATCTTTTTACATATTGATGACAATCCCTATTCATGGTAGTCCAATAGTACCCTTCTCGCATTTCTTTTGGACTAGCATTTTTCCATTAACATGGGTTCCACAAATGCCTCCGTGGACTATCCTCATAGCACTTTGGGCATCCTTTTTTCCTAACATAAGAGAGCTCGACCCTTAGGAACCCTTTTATGTAACTCGTTGTCTATGAGTACGTATTGGGAAGCCAAGAGTCTTAATGCTCATTTTGTTCTTTTGTCGGCATGAGGAGGATATTCCCCTTTGGTGACATAATTAAGTATATATGTATACCACGGTTCTTCTTCTTCTTCTTCTTCTTCTTCTTCTTCTTCTTCTTCTTCTTCTTCTTCTTCTTCTTCTTATTCTTCATCTTAGACCACTTCATCGTCTTTTATTGCTTGAATATAAGCCGGTTTATGCCTTTTCTCTATAGTTAGAGGCATTTGCTCGATTTCCCTAGGAATCCTAACCATTAAGGTAAGTCTTGCTAAGGCATCAAAAAATTGGTTTTCCTCTCTAGGTAGATACGTGTATTCAACCTTTTCCAACTGATTGGTGAGAGTTTCTAGATAAATTTGGTAAGGGGCTAGACTTTCCCTCCTTACTTTTCATCTTTTAGAAATCTGGTTGATGATCAATGAAGAGTTTGCGAATATTCTTAATTTTATTACTCCCAATGCCAAAGTTGTTTCAAGGCATACACGAATGCTTCGTATTAACCAGCGTTCTAGGTAACGTCGAAATCTAGCTTTATAGAGATTGGAACGTGCTCTTCTTTAGGTGATACTAAAAATACTCCAACGCCATATCCCGTTTGGTTTGCGGCTCCATCAAAGTATAAAGTCTAAGTATCATCTTCTGTGACCATCAAGTCTTCGTCTGGAAATTCATTGTCATGTATTGGCTTCAAATACTCTATTGGAAAATCCGCTAAGAAATCCAAGACCACATATCCTTTGATAGCCTTTTAAGGCATGAATCTCACATCAAACTGGGCTAAATTGACTATCCACCTTGATATGCGCCCATTGAGTATAGAATTTTCGAATAGGTACTTAAGTGGATCCATTCGGGAAACTACAAAGACTGTATGCACGAGCATATAATGTCTTAACTT
Source organism: Chenopodium quinoa (assembly GCF_001683475.1). NCBI lineage: Eukaryota > Viridiplantae > Streptophyta > Magnoliopsida > Caryophyllales > Amaranthaceae > Chenopodium > Chenopodium quinoa. The sequence goes on from NW_018743689.1 coordinate 1,209,116, forward strand.
GGTTATGGCCCACACCAATGCGAGGCACAATTTCTCAAGCGGTGTGTAGCGTACTTCATACTCGAGCATCTTTTTTCTTAGATAGTAGATTGCATTTTATTTACCTTCTACTTCTTGTGCGAGCATAGCCCCCATTGTCTCCTTGGTGACTGTTAAGTATAACCTAAGAGGGATCCTAGGAAGTGCTGGTGCTAATACGGGAGGATTTGCGACATAGGCTTTGATCTTTTCAAGGGATTTTTGACACTCATCGTCCCATATTACTGGCACATTCTTTTTGAGTTTCTTGATTATTGGTTCACATATCGTTGTTAGCTTCGATATGAACCTACTTATATATTACAACCGGCCAATTAACCTTCGAATTTGTTTCTCGGTTTTGGGCGGTGGAATTGACATGATCGCCTTGATTTTGGTTGGGTGTATCTCTATTCCTCTAGAGCTTATGACATATCCTTAGAGCTTGCCTGAGGTGACTCCAAAAGCACACTTGGATGGATTCAACCTCATGTTGTATTTTCGTAGCCTTTCGAAGAATTTTCTTAAGGCTACTTAATGTCTTGGGTGATATTTTAATTTCACAATCATGTCTTCTACATATACCTCAACCTCTTTGTGCATCATGTCATGGAGCAGAGCAGTCGTTGCTCGTTGGTAAGTAGCACCCGCATTTTTTAACCTGAATGGCATTACCGTGTAACAGTAAGTACCCCATGGTGTTATGAATGTTGTTTTCTCCATGTCTTCTTCTACCATGAGAATTTTATTGTATCCCGCATATCCATCCATAAATGAGAGAAGTGTATGATTTACTTTATTATCTACTAAAATATCGATGTGTGGTAAAGGGAAGTCGTCCTTTGGACTTGCTTTATTTAAGTCTCGATAGTCGACACACATTCTTACCCTTCCATCCTTCTTTGGAACTGGGACCACGTTGGCTACCCATTCAGGGTATTTAGTTACCTAGATAAAACCTGCAGATATTTGTTTTTTAACTTCTTCTTTTATTTTAAGAGCTACATCGGGTTTCATTCGACGCAACTTTTGTTTTATAGGTTTCATTCCTGGAATTAGTGGTATAGTGTGTTGATCTATTTCTCTATTAATGTCTGGCATATCTTCATATGACCAAGAAAATACATTAATAAATTCTTTAAGTAGATTAATTAAATCGGTTCTTTCTTGTTCATTAAGTGTTAATCCAATTTTAACTTCTTTATAAATGGTTGAATCATTTGAGATATCAACCGTCTCAGTTTCCTCAATTATCAGTGTTTTCTTCAAGTGTTTCCGTTGCTTAAATAATTTCTTTATCATTTTCATTGTTAGTTAAGCAATGCTCGTCATCTTGGGTTAATGAAAAACACGACGAGTAAGCAGAAGAAGACATATTATTGAACTCCGAAATCATTACATCGAAAAGGGAGTTGTCCTCAGAAACTTGATTACTAACTATCCTAAAAGTAGAAATAGAAGAAATAAGGGGTGCTACAGCTAAAGACTTGGAAGATTCTACAGGAAAATACTCTGACTCATACGACTCTTTGAATATTGGTCCTTGCCCTGTTGTTATAGAGATTTTTCTTCCACTTGGAGTAGTCACCTTGACTGTCTTGCGTCATCCTTGTACTAATCCTTCCGCTGGAGGGATGAGCTTTGAAGGGTCAAAGTTCTCGCTCTGTAGGATCGTTTGGATGAGTGAGGAGTTATCCTCTATATATTTTGGCTCATATTTTTCTCGCCCAAATAATAATCTCATGACATTAAAGTCAAAGCATGGGGGTGCTTTTCCCTTGTTGATAGGAGTTGGGATTTCATCTAGAAAGTAGCAATCCAGAAAGATTTCGAACCCCGGTCTCCTTATGTCATTTACAACAAAAGGTTCAGGAAATTCATAGCTTGGATAGTCCTCTCGCTCTCTTATGAACAGTCCATTGAGGGTAAGAGGACACTGATCCATTGGGGTTGCTTTCTTTTGGGTGCGAGTGTCCCTACGCGCCTTAGACCTTTCCTGGGCTCGCTTAAGATCTTCCCGAGTCGGTTCGAAACCAAGTCCGAAAGTATCTAACTTATGGAGGCCAAGTAGTTCCAGCTGTTTCGCTATCTCCTTCTTCTTTCCTAGAGTCATTCTGATTGGACATACATTAATTGCCGATCCATTGTCTACAAGGGTCATTGGGATGTTCATTCTCTTGCAGACTAATGTGAGGTTTAGTGCCTTGTAATGCTTGTCACCTTTATGGAGGTAAATCTTTATCAGAAAAGGTGATCAAGTTGATAGGACTAGGAAGATCACTTGTAAGGAAGTTAGCCAACCCCTTAGGAGTGGTGTCGGAATCTATGCCTATCTTATCCAAGGCATTCGTTATTGCCAACCTATGTTCTCAAGACGTAGCTAGAAGATTCCATACATTCATCTCGACCTTGGTCTTTTTAAGTTGCTTGACAATGTCATTGTCTTCTATGATAGATATAGGAACTTGTTGCACGACTGGAATAGATTGTGTAGAAACGGGAGGTTGCATTCTCCCAGATCTTGTGAGGACGTCTATAGGTGAATCATCTTCATCCCAAAAATCACCTACTAAATACGACACTGAGAGTGGAGTTTTTTCCATGTCGTTTAGGTAGACGTCTTCTTCATCACGGTCCCAAACACCGTTAATAATTATGTCTTCTTCTTGTGGGGTTTGAACTAGCTTCTTATCATCAATCATCTTCTGAATTAAATCTTTGAATTTAAAACAGTTTTCAATGGTATGTCCTCTTGATTGATGGTATAGACAATAGAACTTGTCTGTCCTCTTTAGAGATTCAAATGGTCTCGGTTCGAAAGGTTTGACCTTACCATTCTCGGAGAGCATTTTGAACATTTTAGCATAGGTAGTCCCAATTGGAGTATAAAGTTTATTACTCTTCTTGGGTGTGTCAATTACTTATAGAGGGAATGTTTTCTTCTTCATGGGTGGAACTTTATCACACTTTTTTTGAAGTTCCTATCCTTGTTTCTTTGCAAATTCAATAGCCTCACGTAGTAAGTCTATTCCCTCCCACATGGACCATATAAGCATTTGCACATCTTCTTTGGTTACTGGTTCTGGAAAGTCATCCATGGCGTCGAAAAATATTTCCTCCTCTTCTTCGATAGCATGAATTTCTTCAATAGGTTTGATGAGAGATGAGGGATCAACATTGTTTTCCTCATCAGAGATGGCCAAGGAATCGGAGAGAGGTGCATTGTTGATGCTTGGCCTCTTACTGGCAGGGGGCAATGGTAGTTTGTTGTTATTAATTAAATCTTGGATAGCTTCCTTAAGCTTCCAACAATTCTCATTGAGATGGCCCCTACCTTGGTGATATTTGCAGTGTGCATTGGGGTTCCAATTAGTTGTCCTCTTTTCAACTGGTGGGTCCCCAAATGGTCCAATAGGAGTTATAAGACCGTTTGCATTCAATCGATCAAATGCGGTGTCATAACTCATACAAATAGGAGTAAAGTTTCTCCTAAATGGTTTCTTTTGTCCTTAGTTGTTCATAGCAAGGACTTCACTCAAATTAAAGGTGCTAACATTATTTGAGTGGGTGGTTTTGGAAGAAGAAGGATTGTCGTTCTTCTTGCCTTTCCAGTTATTGTTGGAGTTATTGTTAGCAGCGTTCTGTTTAGCAAGGTCGTCTTCAATATTAATCCCAATATCATAGACAGCCTTGAAGGTGTGCAGATTGTTTTGATATTTCAGATGCTTAGAGTACTTTTCTTGGAGATTCTTGATGAACAACCTCACAGATTCTTTTTCTCTTGGTACTTCAATCATCTTAGAAGAGGTTTCTCTCCATTTATTGAAGAAAGAAGTGAAACCTTCATTCTCTTTCTGTTTAAGTATCTCAAGTTCCTTATGATCAGTTTCAACTTGAATATTGCACTTTTACCTATCAATGAAAGCGTATACTATTGATTCCCAAGTAGAGGTTGTCTCTTTGTCAAGGGAGAAGAACCATTGTTGGCAAACGGTTTCAAGAGATAAGGAAAATAGAGAAGGAAATAGTTTTTTATCGATACCCTTAATACTCATTATTGTTTCAAAGGATCTTAAATTGAAATAAGGTTTATCAGTTGCCTTTGATTTTTGGATGTCGTTGGCATTGAACTTATGCGTAAGAAGCTCCTTGTCCACCGAGACCCCTTGTGAACTAATGCCCTGGAAGTTGTAATCACTAGATAGCTTTCTCAAACTTTCTTGCATAAGATCCATTTGTTGTTGCTTCAGAGGGTCATTAACTTGGAGGGTTAAGGTCTTTAACAGTTCAGTAACACCAGCCATTTGCTTCTTGAGCTCGTTAACTTCTTCTTGACTCGCCATTATCTTCTTGGCTTTCCTTTTTCAAGCGATTTGATTGTCAAAAAGTTGTACTTGAACGAAAAGGTTGTCTCTGATCAAACGTCCTTCCTTTCTTGACCACGCGCTGTAAATGAAACCATTTTTATTTTAATAACTTGACTCAAATTGACTTTGACTTTACGGGTTTATAAAAAAAAAAGAAAAAATAAAAAATAGGGTGTATATTTTTGGGAATCAAGTATAAGGTTCAAACAAGTGGTTTAATTGGAGGATTGATATCCGACTTACCCCGCTAAAAAAATGACGAAAAAACACGCGCACACAAGACTCTTTTAGACATGGTCAAAGTGTACATATTAGTGTGTGCTTTATTTGTGAGTGCAAGTGACATGCTTTGACTCTTGTGTAAGACCATGGGACTTAGTGTCTAGACTCAATTAAGGACATAATAAAGGTATTGTTATTAACAAAATAATCGAACTAATTAGCAAACTGTTGAATTAGACTCGTCATGATGACTCGAGCAAAATGTTGAACTGTCACCAAAGCAACAGGACTGTTGCCGCACTCTGTAGTGCAGCGCCAGACGACAGAGATGTCGCTCGGCGTTGCAAAGCAGCGTGTGGGGCTGCAACCCAAATCGTGGCGCCATTACTGGAGAGTTAATCTTGGACTGCTTTCAGTATTTTAACTCTACGGGACATGCCTAAAGTCGTACTAAGTCAATTCCGATTAAATTATTAGACTTTAATTACTTAAATTAATTAATTAATTAATTAATTAGGCAAAGCCTTTTTAGTCATTAATCAGTTTATTTTAGTCTTAAACATAAGTCAAACAAACGGTTAGAAAAAACACATAGAGTATGCACAACAAATAATGCACAATTAGGCAAGTAGGCACAATATGATGCAATGAGTTTGCAACCTAACCATGGCTCTAGTTCTCTAAAGTTCGGGATATGGGTTAGTCAAAGAGGGTCCATGGTTATTTGTCCGAATTCACCGCGCGGAAGCCTTACCTTTTGAAGGGTTGGAGCGAGTGGATGGGACACCGTGAGTTAGAAACTCGCTTCCATGGTTTAGTGAATTCAACATTCTCGGATGTACCCTTTGTTGCACAGAGAGTTCTATCAGGTAGATGGAGCATGAATTCCCAGAGGGTGAAAACCATATGTAGAACACATATGGGTTTCAAAAAAGTGAGAAAAACTCAATCAAGAAGTAGAATCAAGCAAATAGTGCTAAAAACTAGTTAAAATTAGAACTCCTATTTCTTGCTCGGTATTGGAAGAACTTGGCGCCAGCGAATAGAGGCCGTCGCCGCAATATAGCTCTGTCGCCTAGCGACAAAGTCATATCATCGACGACAGACTCTATTTTCTAGACACCAATTCCTACATGCCTCAGCAGTTTTCTGCTTTCGATAAAATTTTCCAGTTTTTCGCAGCATTATTTCAATCTTAGTTTTGAAAGATATTCCTCAAATTTCCTACGTGTAAAAATCCTATGTTTTAACTCATTCCGAATGGTCTTTCCAATGAGATATTTTTTGTGCATATGAAATAATGTTAATCAAAATTACGCATATGAAATACTTAGAACTTTTTGAGTCTCATCCACTCATTCTAAATCATTGCTGAAATAAATTTCAGGAATTAAAATAGAAATCCTCCCCAGCGGAGTCGGAAAAAACTGTAGGGAATATTTCAAGCATTACCCCAAACTTGAACCCCACTGTGATCATACACTTAAGCATGGTGGCGTCCAAAGGGAAGGAAGCTAGAGCAAAAGAGCCGCCAACAAGTTTTAGGAACTTTTAAACCGTTCACAGGGTGAAGGTTACACCCCTTAACGATCCAAGAGATCGTTAACTCCAATAGGTCTGGAACCATGACTGGAAGTTCAGGGATGAAGGTACAAATCCAACCTAAAAGAGATTGAACTTGCCTTAATAATAGGCCTCTACTTTATTCTGATCGTATTCATGTGCGCTTTCTGACTAACATGCAATCAATAGGTTAACCCTAAACCTGTTTAATCTATGTTAGTTGAATATTAATGCACAAATAAAACTATTATTGGCGATCACTTGAATTATAATCATATTAACCCTAAACAAGATTATTAATTATCTTAATAAGCGTGATTACAAGTACCAATTCCCTTTAAACATGCATAAAAGGTGTGATCAATCAATAACAATAAAATAATCATCAATCACATAATAATAATCATAATAACAATAATAATTATAATCATCCTAATAATTAAAATAATCATGTTAAAGCATAATAACAGCAAGATCCTAGGCATGACACTAACAATATTAATTATGAACCCTAGCATGTCACTAAACAATAAAAATCAAAGCTTTAACCCTAACATGATACTAACATGATATTAGGAAAGAAAATAGGAAGCATCGCAGGAATCACAATAAGCATATTTCTTTTAATAACCTTTACCCTAAACATGATACTAGGAACCATTGTTGTCATTCAAAAAATCAAATTAAGGCAAACATCCTAACATGATACTAGGAATCAAAATAACAACCTCAACATGATTTCTATATTTTAATATCAGTAAAGGAATTAAAACATTTACTTGGATGCCTCGTACATCTTTCTAATAACAAAATACACACGTTAGTAACTTCAAGGAAAATAAAAATCAAAGAATTAGATTAAATAATCGAAAGAGAGATTTGGGACCAAACCCTAAGAAATTAAACCTTTCACGTCTAGGGCGAAGGCAACTTCGAACTTGGCTAGGTGTGTCTAGATCTTGTGAATGCGGAATTTTGTATGAGGAAAGCCGGTTTAGAAAAGAGAAAGAGAGTATCAAGAATTTCTTAATGAGAGTTGGTGATTGAAACGGAGTTTTTAGGAGGCTATTTATAGAGAAAATCAGCCGGATTTGATAAAAAACTAATCAGAGTTTTGAAAAGAATAAAACACGACGCTGTCGCCAAACACGCGCATGTCACCAGACGCTAGGTCTTTTGCCACGCGACAGGCGTATCGTACGGCGCTACAAATCACTTTTTCACGCGTATTTTTTATTTTGGTAAGATTTAAGCGTACGAGGGGGTAAAACTGTCGTTTCCTCAAAACACTTCTTTTATTCTAATTAAAACTCTTAAAAGTCAATTTATCAATACTAATTAAATTAGGATCCAAAAGAACCTTCTAAAAGATTCTAGAAGACTACAATCAATCCTAATCACAATAGGAATGATAAATCAATAATAGGCCCTCCTCTAGATCATTGGGCCGCATATAAAAATCAAACCGGGCCCAGTTTAGTAATTTGGCCATAACTTCCTCATTATTCATCGGAATGGGGCTTATAATATATCGTTGGAAAGGTCTTTTTGATCCCGACCCAACTACACCATTATTGGACCCTTTCCATGGACAAAACCAAACTGGATTGGATGTTTTCTTAAAATAGGTTTTCAAAAACAGAGAGAAAGAAAAGAATTAAAAACTAACCGCAACACTAGACTTTCCACACTTTCACTTCATTAGATTATGATTCGACGTGAAAGGTACTCATCACTGGGTTTAGTTTTGGGGAGACACAAATGGGTGTCTACAGGTTCCCTCTACCTCGCATTGACATTCTGGTCGATAACACAGTAAACCATGCACTCTTATCATTCATGGATGGCTACGCTGGATATAATCAAGAATTAATGGCTGAGGAAGACATGGAGAAAACCACATTCATCAAACAATGGGGTACATATTGCTATACGGTAATGGCATTCGGGTTAAAAAATACGGGGGCCACCTACCAAAGAGCAGCCACAACATTATTACATGCTATGATGCATAAAGAGGTGGCTGTGTATATTAACGATATGATTGTCAAATCAAAAGATCAGCCAAGCCACATCATTGCACTTCGCAAATTCTTTGAAAGACTGCAAATATAATATGAGGTTGAATCCAGCAAAATGTGTTTTCGGAGTTACATCAGGCAAGCTACTTGGCTATGTGTTCAGTTCTCGAAGAATCAAATTTGATCCCATTAAAGTCAAAGCAATCATGGCCATGCCACCACCCAAGACTGAGAAGGAGATTCGGGGTTTTATCGGAAGATTGAAATATATAAGTGGGTTCATATCCAAACTCACTGCGATATGTGAACCTATATTCAAGAAGCTCAAGAAGAATGTTCCAGTTACATGGGATGATGATTGTCAAAAAGCTTTCGATAAGATCAAGGAATACTTGGCAAACCCACTCGTGCTAGCACCAGCAATTCCTGAATTTCCTCTTCGACTCTACCTTACGGTCACAAGAGAAACAATGGGGGCAATGCTAGCACAGTAAATCAAAAGTAAGGAAAATGCAATCTGTTTTGGGTATTTTACCCCCGTCCAAGTGGCCTTATCGGAACCTGACATGTGTCACTGGAAGGGGCGCCACCTTGGACCTTCCAGATGGTGACATGTGTCAGGTTGATACAAGCTCTAATCTGGGGTATTTCATTATCCCAAGTGGATCAATGAGAAAGCAACATGTGTCGCCCTAAGAGGCGCCCCAAATGGCCTCTTTGGATGAGCGACACGTGTCACTCAGACACCATCTCTGAAATGGCAGCCTTCAAAGCCCAAACTTTGAGGGCGCCGCAATAACGGCATGCCCTAATTCCTAGGTCATCAAACCCTAGGGAAGGAACACTTTCCAATGACCCTATAAATAGGGATATTCCCCTCATTTATGGAGACAACGTTACATTAATTATTGCAATTATTACTGAGGTGTCATTCTCAAGAAACAGACAGCACCTGAGCTTGGAATCCGAGGAGATAACTTAATTTCCGCACATTTTACTCCGAACCCTATACTAACTTAATCTTCGGAGGCGGACCACCGACTATCCAGCGGTCCATTTGTTTTGCAGGTACAGGCGACCTTGTGAATCCAGTCTTGAGCTGTAACTCTCCCAAAGGACCCAAAAAACCCCAAAACATTTGGCACCGTCTGTGGGGAGAGAACCTCTAAGATGGCTTCTCAAGATAATCTTGTGTCGCCTTCAGAGACCAACCGGCCTCCGGAAGAAGTACATGTCCAGACGGACCATGACTCATGTAATCCCCCATATTTTTCTAATATAATTATTTATTATTTTTACAATATTTTGATTTTAATTTATAGTATGAATTATTTTGATGTAAAAGAAATAAGATTTTCATTATTAGTAAGCTAAAACTATTATGTTTTAATTTAAATCATAAGTCTTTTTAAGTTAGTAGTCCAATGCTTAATTTTTATTCAAGCCCAAACCACACAATTCTTATTCCTAATAAAATTAGGAGACTGTGGTCCAAGTATAAACCCCAAAAACCCTCACACCTTTCTGTTTCACGTAAAGAAAATAAAAAAAAATTCATTCACCTCCTTCCTCCTCCTTCTCTGCTATTCACGACTTCACAAAAAAAAAAAAAAAAAACCATGCTGCCTTGCCGTAAACCACTGCTGCCGGAGCCTAGACCGCCGCCTCCACCTGGCGCCGCTACTCCACCGCACACAACCAGTTCGGCCGCTCCTCTCTCCTTTCTTCATCTTGTTTTCTCTTCTTTTGTTAATCCAACCAAGTTTAAATCTTTATCAATTTTGTTATTAAATTGTTATTTTTATGGTTTGATTTTGTATATGAACTATAAAATATTATAAATTTATGAGTTTTAGCATGTCTAATTTATTATATAAAATTTCAGATTATTTATGTTGTATAATTTAGGGTTTAAACCTTGATTTTTCATGTTTTAGGGTTTGATAACGTACTAATCAAGTTATATAATTATTTTATGTTTAAATCACATCAAAGTATGATTATTTTGATGATATACAAATTTTCAGATTATTAAAGTTTTGATTTTTTATGAGCAAGATATGTTAATTTCATGTTTGTAAGCTTCTAAGCCTATAAAATAATTATTGTGGGTATTTTATGATTAAAAAGCTTTGAACATTAAATTACAACTTCAAGTACAAATTTTCAGATTTTATACTTTTTATTTTGAAGCCTCTAGTTACATTGAATTGATATATTTTTGGGTTTTTAACACACTAACTTGCTATATAACAATAATTTCAAGTAATGATGCTTATTGGGTCATTTTATATACTTAAACTAAATTTTCAGATTTATTTACTTACTTTAAAGCTGCTGGAATTTCTTGTTATACACTATATTTTCATAATTTTAACATATAAACTTATAGTTGGGATGTTATATTATCAACTTTGACTATTGGGGACAATTTAAAGGCTTTATTTTGATGATTTAAGAGGTTTTAAAGTAGTTTAGGATTGCTGTAAATTTATTTGCTTGGGTATTGATTTATTTCTCATTGTTTGGTTTAGAGGACTTTGTAGAAGGCGACTTCTTGTTTTAAAGTGGCCAACCGGATTGTTTACATACCGTACAAGTTACGAAACCTTGCTTGTAGGTGCATGTTTAAGCACGGATCCAGAACTTAGTATCATGTATAGGGTTAACTGGGTTAAATTGTTTGGTTAAACATTGTGAATTTCAAATTATGTGCACTATTTTATATTGCAAGTATTATTTGTGCTCTAATTATGCAAGGTGCGCTTAGAGGCAAAGGTATGTGATTAATTTATTACTCATTCATGATTATGCAAACAGGATGAGTAAAGGAAGAATTCAAGTCTTATAAGACGAGGTTAAGATTTTGGGGTGCCTTATGCACTCAAGGTGTTTATACACCAAGGTAGTAAAGGAATAAATAATAAATGTTGTTTGTCACTAATAAATCATAAATTGGAAATTTGCCTTGTTTGATTGAATTGTGTTTGGAATGTTTGTATTGTAATGCATATGAGTCATCACCGAGTCTAAACCAGTAAATCACGTAAAGTGCAAGATGGATGAGCAATAAAACTCTAGATTTGTGCACATCTGGAGTAATGACAATCAGGGGTTGGGGTACATGGGGTATTAGCCGTGTACTTTTCTCGAGGCCATCTGATCTACGAGTCTCCTATTTCAAATATTTTCTTTAAAACTAGGAGTTAAGTGAGATCTCATACTAACTACGGTCACGGAGTCGCGCCTGTGGTCGTTGGATGTTTATTGATGTTTTCAAAAGGAGGCATGGGGTTTTTCTTTTATTGATGTTCCAAATGGGACATGTGTTGGACAATCTTGTCTATTGCTAAATCCAATGAAGTAAATAAATGAGTTAGTTAATATTAAATAGTGAAGTCTTAATAAATTTGATGGGTGAGTCATGTATTGAGTCTATAATTTAATGATGCTTATGCTTTATTATTAGTAGCATGTTAGGTATTTCTTAATTTATTTCGCAGCTTGTATGTACTCAGCCTTGCTGATTGCGTGCTTTTGTGTGTGTCTTTCTTTGGTCATGGCCTTCGCCTTTCAATGACCCTGTGACGATCCAATTTTTACATTTGTAATATTGGGGAGCAGATTAACCACAGGTTCTTACACATGCAGCATCTGTTTCTAGTTGGTGGGATCTTGAGTGGAGTGTTGGTTACTTTTCTTATTTTTATTGCTATTTACATTTAAAGTTATTTAAAACTGTACTTTCATACTATTTCTATTGGTTTAAGTTTTGAATAAGGGCCTTAAGGGTTCCAAGTTGTAAGATTTAATTTTGTTTTGGTTATTGGTTTTGAAACTTATATATATTTGTTTTAGTTTTTCCGCTGCTATTTTCTTAAAAAGCCTTAACGTTTGAACATGTGGTGGTAGCACGCCAGTTTTTCTCTTGGAATTGTTCAGATTATTCACAGGTTTTTAAGAGAGAATTATTGGGGTGTTACAAATTGGTATCTGGGAGCTTAGGTTAGATTTAATTACCACTAAAGCCAATTATCTTAGTATGACTTAGGCGCCTATTCAATGGTTAAAATTTTGAATTTTAAAGACAAATTTTTTTTTTTATTTGAAACTAAGTATGTTTTAAACCATTTTATTTAAAAAAATTTTGAAGTTTATTTTGTCTACTTGGTGAGCTTTGGGTAGACTTAAGAAGGGAATGCATGCATATTTCAGACATATCTTTGCATTTAATTATCACATAAAGTGTTATTTTCTTATTTATTTAACATGTTGTAATTATGTTCTAATTGATTTATTTTGTGATGTGCTTGTGTTATGCCTTTTGAATGTTCGTTGCTTTAGGTTCAAGTAGAAAAGAGATGAATGACTCAGTACTCACGTCTGAAAGCATGAATAATGGTACTAGAAACAACCCCATTGTTGTGACTGAGGATGAGTATGATACTCGAAGTGACGATACTCTGGAGAGGTTTGAAAGGACAATTACGCCAACTAATCCTGATGAGGAAGACTACCAGTACATACATGAGTTTAAAATAGCATAGAATAAAAATTATAAGATTAAAACCTACCAAAGAATGTTCCATGAGTATTCTCTTATTGAATTTCAAGATGAGGATGAGCTTGAATGGATACAACCACCACCTGAAGATCCAAATGCTGGGAAGAGAGCTACTAGGAATCCGAATCCTCTCTACAAGGCAATAATTATTGAAGACTCAGATGATGAAAATGATCCTGATATTGATGTTAATAATTATAATGAGAAGAAAGATAAGAAAAGCAATGTGATACCTTGAGGATTATTTTTGTTAGGGTGGAGTTAGCATGAATAAGGCATTTCCCATTGATAATGGTTATTAGAACCTCATTATAGTATGATTTGGATGATTAATTTTAATAAGTAGCTAGTGCTATAGAGTTATTATTTGGGATTGATACCTTTATATATATAAGTTATAGTGAGAAGTTGATATTTTATTTTAAGAGCTTCACTTTACTTTTCTTTGTGAGCAAGAGCAAGTTTAATTTTAGTGATCATATAATTTTTGGAATAATTTCTTTGTCTATGATTAAATTTAGTAAGAGTGTTGCGGGATGGGGAAATTATTTTCTTAACTTTATTTAATCCTGTTATGAATCGTGTTTTTATTGTATGGTTTTGCTTGGGACAAGGGGTGCAATTTCAAAGGACCCTTTTGAACCAACTGATGTGACAAAATGTAATATTGTGATTCAATGAATATGTGTGAATAGTATTTGGGTTTCATTTAAAATGGAGTGCATATTTATTTTATTTTAGGCGTAGAGCTAGAATGGCTGAGAACGCAGCCTTAGCTGCTATTCGTTTGTTGGCTTAAAATCTGAACCAAAACCGGGGAGACCAGGTCGACCCCCAAGCCGAGATGTTTAAGAAGCTGGCCCAGGTTAGGCCACCAGTTTTTAGGGGAGGTGCTGACCATACTTTCCTAGAAAACTGGATTCGAGAGTTTGACAAGCTGTTCGTGGCACTCAACTGTCCTAAGGGTATGAAAGTGGGCCAGGCCGCTATGTACCTGAAGGACGAAGCTGATATCTGGTGGAGAGACAATGATGTGACTGTTTTGGGTGTTTTTGTCCCTCGGGAGAGTTACAACACGAAGACTGATCCGGGGTGAGCTGTACTTGCAAAACAAACGGAGACACCAGATGGGTGGTGCTCCGCCTCCGACGCACAAGTTAGAAACTTGAAGGGAGAAAAAGGTGCGAAAATTTAGGTAGGGATCTGCTCGGATTCCAAGCTCAAATGTCTCTATCAAAGAGTAAATGTGTAATAAATGATCAAACGTGCCCCCAAAAAGAGGGTCATCTCCCTATTTATAGGGTCTTTGGGATTTGTGCCCCTGATTAGGTCACTGTACCCTAATCAGTGGTGGGCTGCGCCGCTTTGCAGCTTCCTCGGGATTTGGGCCTGAAGGCCGCCCTTTTTTCCCTTATTTTCTGGAGCGACACGTGTCAAGCAGAGATTCGTCCTCTGGTTGGACCACGTGGCGGGTAAAATTACCCTAAACATTTGCCCCTCACAGATGTGACGTGGCACGCCACGTGGCATCTGTGATATGTGTCACGCTCCGATTGGCGGTAATTTTACCATTAAAGAGTAACCGTTCACCTTCCGGGTAAATTACGGAAATGCCCCCGTTTTTACCCTTTATATATAGCCGTTTACCCTCATAATTTTGGTACGTTTACAAAAAAATTTCTAGAGAGAACTTTGAGAGAGCAGAAGTCATCCGTTTGAGTCAAGCGCAAGCGAGAAAGCTCGTCTTCCAGAGACCTAGCCGGACCCGCCTAGTTTCAGATATCTCTTCAAAAGGTACCGTCTCTGCCTCTCTCAACTCTTTTTTCTTTTTTCACCGCTTGTACATATTTCTTGCAATAAATGGATGCATCACCAACACACACGACACATCCTAGGTTAGAGTCCAGCCGATCACTAGGGACGGCTGAGTCTAGGACTGGGAGTGCCGTCTCGGGGCGTTGAGACCACCCTTTGCCTCAGATTTCGACCAGTTACGTGTCTGTGCAGGACACAATGGCTCGGATAAAGCAGACAGCGTCTGATCCAAATTACAAGAGCGAAGGCTCAGGCGGCCAAACGCCTGAGGGAGAAACGTCCGGTCAGGGTGACCAGACGGCTCTAGAGAGATCCCCTCCGCGCGCCCCTTCAACCACTGCTGACTCTTTCTTGGAAGAGTGCGACCAAGGCGGCGACGAGGCCGTCTCTGCCCCCTTAGGTCAAACTGAGGAGGAGACGGAGAGCGACAGCTCCGCCTCTACCTCTGAGAGTAGTGACGATTTACCCCCGCTTCCGGATAGCGAGGAGGAAGAAAGGAAAAAGTGGAACGAGAAGGATGATCCCTTCAGCACCCACGTCTCCTCCAAAGACCGGATCCAAATGGAGGAGAACTTAAAGAATTTTACCCAAATACACCCGCTAGGAGACGGGTATAGAATCCACGTGCCGCCTGAGAATGGCACCATCGCCTGGGGGGACGATCAACAGAACACCAACAACTATTTCGGCTGTTATGAGGCGGCGTTCAAGGCTGGCCTTCGCTTCCCCCTTCACCAGGCGGTGAAGGTAATTTTAAGAGGCTACGGCCTTGGAGTCTGGAAACTTACCCCCAACTCTTGGACAAACATTCTGGGGTATGTTGCCGCCTGTGAGTTTCAGGGGCTTAACCCCGGCTGGGAGGCTTTTTCTAGTATGCACTATCTTAGCAGAAGCCCAGGCGGCTGGAGGGCGTGGTACACTCTAACCACGCAGCCTCAATATATGATGACCTTGGACAAGGTCTCAAAGTTCGATGGCTGGAAGCACAGGTTCTACCTGATGTCAGCCCCAACTAGACGGGAAAATTATGAATTCCGTCTGTACAATAAGAAGCCTGTCTTGTTGGGCAGGAAATGCGCTCTTCCCCGGATCCCAGAGGAAGAGTTTGACAAGATAATTGAGGCAGACTTTTTCGACCTCACAGACGCAACTCTGTCAACCGGGGAAACAATAAAAGTCCCCAAGAATTGGATTCCCAAGAGCGCCTGGCTCAGGGACGAGTGTTTCCTAGCCGCTTGCGGGCTAGGGCACATGTTTACCAAACGTATGCGCCTGCGTTTATATCCGTCTGTAGTATTTTTCAATCGAAATTAATTTATGATATTAACCAATTTCTTTCTTTTTATAGAAGAAGCATTAAACATGTTGCAGTCGGAGAAAACTCCCAAGCGGTCTTCTTTAACCATCCACAAAGATCTTGCGGAGAAGAGGTTGGAAATTCGTTGAGAAGCAACTCAAACGGGCTAGGGAGGAGACCCCTGCCGTTCAAAACAAAATCAAAAAATCCACAACTACATCAACTCCTGGCGCCTCAGCCGGGCATCAGCAGATGCAGATAACTGGGCGACTCGAGAAGATAGGTGGCAGCGTGTGCCTTGATCTTGTCAACCCCTTATCAGCATCCGCAGGGTTTACCGTGCCTGCAAGCGGTTCCCGCTTGGCTGGCTCTGAAGGTAAGAACCCTTTTGAATCCCCGCTTGAGCTGGGGTGGCCTTTGCGGGTGAAATCCCACTCTCAACAGACGTCATCTTCAGACGGCCGACAACAAATAGGTGCTGCCTTAGTTTCACACTCATCACGTATTGATTGTGGTAAGATCAATCTCCCCGCTGGCTAGACGTCCAGAAACATGCCAAGGCCATGCTGGAAGCCATCCGAAAGAGGGATAAAGACAATATCCCTGGGATAGAGACGTTCAATCTTGAACGTATTCTATCCCTTCTGGCTAAGGTAAGAAACTTGTCAATTCAATTTTATTTTTTCCAAGTGTTTTATCCCGCCTGCAATACTTATACCGCCTGAATTTTTGCTGGCCATGCTGCGGGTGGACGAGCTCAAACGTCCTTATTCCTGCAAACGGGAAGAGGTAAAAAGGGCCAAGAAGTCCGCCATAGACGCTGATAATATTGCTTTACACTCGACTATCGTAAATGAACTTGAAACTAAAGCAATAATTATGACACAGGCGTCTGATGCTGAGACAGCTAAGAAGGCGGAGGAGGCCCAGAAGGAGGCGGACGAGAGCGCCAAAAACGCTGATGAGGCGCTCAAGAAGGCCCAGACGGACCTTGGCACACTTAAAGGTGTTTCCGAAGAGAACACCAAACTGAAGACCAAGGTTCAGAGGCTGGAGAAGGAGGCTGCTCAGGCTCAGATAAACTTTGCAGCAACCCTGGAGGCGGAGCAAAACCGCCTTGTTGCTGAGAGTGACGCTGAAAATGACGCCCGTATGAAGATTGCCTGAGCTGCCTTGTACCCAGACGCGGATTACAGCATCTAGGCAATGGCGCACAGCTATGCCGAGTACGTGGTGTACTTGAGAGAATAAGGTGAGCCACAGCCTGCCTCTTTCAAAGCCTGGGTCAACTCCAACAACAAGCCGTCCGTGCCTGAGCTTCCTGGTCCTGGTGAAGCACAGAAGATACCCTCAGATGATGAGGAGAAGGAGGAGGACCAGGAGGCACCGTCTGCAGGCCAGAAGTGACCATTCAGCGGTAGTATGCCAATCTCTACTTTTTTGTTTTTTCTTTTATTCAGCGGTTGTATGCCAAAACTTGCTTTTTCCAGCCTGCGTGCCGAGTATCCTTGTATTTACCGGCTAAGGAGCCGATTTAATTAACAATTTCTTTCTCCCGGACGGGATCCGGTTAACATTTAATCCACTACAACCGTTTGGTTGGGTGGACTTTTATGAAATGCACCGACTAAGTCGGTTTTGATCATTTTGCATTTGAATTCTTATTTTGTGCAAATTTTAATTTTTCATTTTTGCCTAACTTATCAAACGCATGCGGCGATTTTTTTTGCCTAACTAACCAATAGTCTGGCTTTCCTTGCCCTTGGACGGCTGTGTGATTGGTTTCAAGTGGAGTTGGTTGATTGACTTGAAAACGTCTGATGCTGCAAAGATCATGATATGTTTGTAAGTCAATCAATCATAGTAGCGATTACCCCAAACCAAGTGCACAGCCGTACACCGGCAGGCGTTCCAGTCACTACCCAGACGGCGTTTGTCCGTCTAGGCAAAGATTTCATAGCCATTGAACAACTCTTTTGCCCCAATTGGGGTGGGAAGTGCAATTTTGGAATAGATAACCTAAGTGAGATCTTCAGCCGGTGACCGACTGATGCCCCATGGCATCCGGTATTCGGCAACTTGATCATTCTTCACAGGTCATTTTGGTCAGACGGCTATGAGTTGACCAATTAGGTCGTTCAATCTTTGCCGTCTGCATGGGTACGTAGAACCGACAAATAGTCTTGTTTTAGCCTCTGATCTTGTTTGAGACCGGTTGTATAGCCACTAAACGTTTTTGTGCTTAGTTTTTAGTCAAAGTATTTAATTTACACTAAGTATCGAACTCAGTTTTTTAAATAAACAAGTCTTTCTGGGTATTACCCAGACGGACAGGCAAATATTTGATCATACTAAGTATCAAACTTAGTTAAATAAATGGAGAATCTGTCTGAGTATTACCCAGGCGGATAGTTAAGCAGTTGAATAAACAAAGTATCAAACTTAAATAAACAAGGGATCTGAGTATTACCCAGGCGGTCCATCAAATGTAACCTTTACTAAGTGTCAAACTTATTTACTAAAAGAAGAATCCGCCTGGGTATGACCCGGATGGATAATCAAACAATAACTTAATTTTGCAAACAAAGTCTGAATCTTCATTAATTGACTCACTGTTTACAAAAAGTTTACAATCTCAGAAGTAGTACTTTTTTAGATTGTCTACATTCCAAGTTCTAGGCAGACGCCTGAATCTGGAGTTTCCAGGCGGTAGGTGCCATCCCTTACTTCTTCATAGATCCGGTAAGGGCCTTCCCAATTTGGGGTTAGCTTTCCCAGCTCATTGGCCCTACCGGTTGCCTCCATTTTTCGTAACACTAAGTCGTCAACTTTCAAAGGACGCTTGTGTACTTTTTTGTTGTAGGCTCTCGTCATTCTCAGACGGTAAATCTCATGATGCAAGGCGGCATTGCCCCTGCGTTCAGGGAGGGAATCCAATGCCAGGCGCATTGCTTCCTAGTTTGCCTCTTCATCATATAGCATGACTCTAAGAGTCGGCTCGTAATGTTCGATGGGCAAGACGGCTTCAGAACCGTAAACCATGAGAAATTGGGTTTTACCGGTTGCCCCCTTTGCTGTTGTCCGGATGGCCCATAGGACATGGATTAACTCTTCTGCCCATAAGCCACCGGCTCTTTCTATTTTCTTCTTAATGCCGTTTAAGATGAGTTTATTGAAGGCTTCAACTTGGCCATTTGCTTGGGGCCGGCCAACGGATGCAAAATAGCTTGAGATCCCCATATCTCCCAACCAAGTTTTTAGCTGAGGCGTCTCAAACTGAGGACCATTATCAAACACTATAGACATAGGTACCCCATACCGGGTGATAATGTTTTTCCAGATGAAGTAAATCACGTCTGAGGTTTTGATGTTTTTAACCGCCTCAGCTTCTACCCACTTGGTGAAATAATCCACAGCCACCAAGATGTAGCGCTTTCCGCCTGGAGCAGGCGTGTAAGGACCTAGAATGTCCGTGCCCCATTTTGCATATGGGATTAGGCTGTGGATTGCCGTCAGATCAGTCGCCGGACGGTGAATGAGTTTGCCAAATTTTTTGGCACTTGTCACATTTCTTTACTAATTCCTTGGCGTCTGCCTCAAGAGTGGGCCAAAAATAGTGTCGTCTGGCTCTGACGGCTAGGGACTTGCCGCCTATGTGAGAGGCGCAGAATCCCGAGTGCAAGTCTTCGAGAACTTATTTTCCCTTTTCTGGGGTGACACACTTTAACAAAGGCTTCAAAAACCCCGCCTTGAAGAGTTCTCCATTTTTCAACTCGAATCTTGCAGCTCACTTTTTCAGGACGGCTGCTTCCTGTGGCGAACTAGGAAGTGTGCCGTCTGCGAGATAGGCCCGGATACCATCCATCCAGGTAGAGCTTCGGTCCAGAATTCCAACGGGATCCTCATAGATGCTTCTCTTTTCAAAATTTCCAGAAGACTGACCGAGGCGTATCATGGCAGGCGGAAGACGCCACTTTTGACAATGCATCCGCCTGATTGTTTTCTGACCTAGGCACCTGATTCAGCCGGAATTCCTCAAGTGCCTTGGTCTCTTCTTTGACTGCCTGAAGATATTTAATCATAGCCGGATGAGTAGCCTCGTAGCTTCCCTCATACTGGCTAACAACCAATTAAGAATCAGAGTAGGCGTCAATTTTCATGGCCCCTGCCGCCTTACACATGCGAATGCCGGCTAGCAGGGCTTCATATTTCGCCTCATTGTTAGAGGCCTGAAATTTGAAGCGTACTGCATAATCAAATCTGTCCCCTTCAGGAGACTCATAGATTACGCCTGCACCACAACCGTTCTTTGTAGAGCTCCCGTCTACATACACTTTCCAAACCTGATCAAGATTATCCGGAGCCACCGGACGGGTCATTTCAACAATGAAGTCGGCAAACGCCTGACCTTTCACTGCCTTTCTTGGTTCATAAGTGATTTCAAGACTTTGCATTTCAATAGCCCATTTCAACATTCTCCTAGATGAGTCCAAGGTAGACATTGGCCGCTTAAGTGGCTGGTCGGTGTAAATCACTACCGGATGTGCCAGAAAGTAGGGCTTCAATTTTTTGAAAGCCATATACAGAGCAAGGCCAAATTTTTCAACCATGGGATATCGGAGTTCAGCATTTTTAAGAACATGGCTAATGAAGTAAACCGGGAGCTGCACGCCATCTCGCTCAGCAAGGAGAACAACACTGAGGGCATGATCTGAGACGGCTAAATACATGTACAACGTCTCCCTAGGTAAAGGACTGACCAACCTAGGTAGAGAATGTAAGTGCTCTTTCAACCTCTAGAATGCCGTCTCAGCATCATCCCCCCATTCAAATCTGGTCTTCTTCCTGATTGCTTGGAAGAAGTAGAGGCACTTGTCGCCTGACCGGCTGAGGAACCTCCCTAGGGCGGCCAGACAGCCGGTGAGTCTCTAGACTTCCTTGACAGAACGGGGTGACATCATGTCTATCACTGCCTGTATCTTTTCAGGGTTAGCCTCTATCCCCCTTTGATCGATCAGGAATCCGAGAAACTTCCCAGACTAAACACCAAAGACGCATTTCTTAGGATTTAACATAACCTTATGTCGCCTAAGGGTGGTGAATGTTTCTCGGAGATCAGCAAGGTGATCCGTCTAGAGCTTGGATTTGACTATCATATCATCAATGTACGCCTCCACATTCCTCCCAATCTGATTAATGAAGACCATATTAATCTTCCGTTGGAAAGTGGCAGGCGCATTTTTCAAGCCAAACGGCATCACAGTATAACAGAATAACCCCTGATCAGTGACGAAGGCCGTCTTCTCTTGATCTTTCTTCCACAGGGGTATCTGATGGAAGCCGGAGTAGGCATCCATGAAGCTCATCAAGGCGTGACCGGCTGTAGAATCGACCAGACTGTCGATCTTTCGAAGCGGGTAACTGTCCTTTGGACATGCCTTGTTGAGGTTTGTGTAATCAACACACATGCGCCAGGTCCCATTCGGTTTCTTAACAAGGACCACATTGGCCACCCAGTTGGGAAAATTACAAGGCCGGATGAACCTGGCGTCTAGCAGCTTTTTTACTTCGGCAGCTGCCGCCTGACTTCTTTCCTCACCGTGGTTTCTTTTCTTTTTTCGAATGGGATTCTTTTTAGGATCCACGGCGAGCTTGTGGACAGCAAGATCCGGGCAGACGCCTGGCATCTCTTCCACTTCAAAGGCAAAAATGTCTTTGAATTCCTTCAGCAAAAGGTGCAAGTCTGCACCCAAAGTAGCATGAGCGACCATCCCAACCTTTATAGTACGTTCCGGACGGCTGTCATCCAGAACGAGATCAATGCTTTCACCAGCCGGTTGGGGACGGAGCTCATCTGACCATTCACCGGTCAGTGATTGCTATTTTTTCTCCTTCTTCACCTCCACCAGCAGAGGTGCCTTTCTTTTCTTTCCAGCTGTTGGTGGGGCAGGTGCTGGATCGGCATCCTTGACATTGTCAAGGTCAATTGGTTCCTGACCGACTGGGGCCACAGTGTCCCTGACGGCTGAGAGATAGCACTCCCGGGCCGTCTTCTGATCCCTATTCAAGGAACCAACAGAGTCGTCATCCCTCTCATATTTGATGAGCATCAGAGACGGCATGATTACTGCCTTGGCTACGTTGAGGGTTGGCCGGCCAAGGATAATGTTGTAGGCGGTCAACTCCTCAACGACCAAGAATCTGACGAAAATATGTCGTCCTTGGCCTTTCTCTCCCAGCCAGATGGGCAAGTCAATTCTTCCGGCTGGGTAAACCATCCCACCCCCAAAACCAACCAAGGGGTGGGTGACCGGATGCATGCTGCTGACATTGTATTTCAGCTTTTGCAGGAATCGGAGGAAGATGATGTCAGATGAGCTGCCGGTGTCAATAAGGATCCGTCCAACCAGCTGGTTGGCAACCTTACATTTAATGACAACCGGATCATCATGCGGACGGCGGACGCTGCCCCTATCCTTCTCACTAATCAAGACGTATGGGAAGGAGGTACTTGTAGACGCCTGCTCATCCTCATCCTTGTTCATCTTTTGAAGATGGCTTTTGGTGCCCCGGATGGTAGGGCCACCACAGGAGAACCCGCCTGCTATTGTGTAGACCGGCTCCTTGTCGGTATCCGAGCTGCTAGCAGGCTGGGGGGTAGTCTTGGAGGAATGACCCTTGCTTTTCTTTTTCGCCCCGCCTGGGGACTTAGAAATGTAGGACTTCAACAGCCCTTTGTCAGCCAGACGGTCCAACGCCCGCTGAAGACTGAAGCAGTCGTTGGTATCATGGCCAACCTCCTCATGGAACTGACAGAATTTATTTTTGTTCCGTGACTGGACATAACTCTTCATAGGATTCGGCTTCTCAATGGACAGTCGGTCCATTAACTCCATGAGGATGGAGTTGCAGTCTTTGTTAAACTCGTACTTGGGGACGTAAGGTTTAAACTCTTTCTTTTTCTTCTGAGACGGCTGGTCAGAAACATTAACAGCCCAGATTTCTTTTCTTTTCTTGCTCTCTTCTTTATTTTTGGTTGGCTGAGCAGACCGGCTGTCTTTCGGTTTGTCGGACTTCTTGGAGTCCGACAAATTACCAGGAGAGCAGAGGTCGGTAGCTTGAATGTAACTTTCCGCCTCCCTTAGGGCCGCCTATAAGGTGAAAGCCCCTTTTCGGACTAGATCGAACTTAAAAGTCGACCCGTCTCTCAAACCCTTGAAGAAGTCTGTAAAAGCTACCTTGTCAGACAGTCCTTGGATCTAAATTCTGATCAGATTGAACCGCCGGACATAGGAGCGCAGCCCTTCTCTCTTTCCCTGCTTAACAGTGCTCAAATCAAGGCTTGTTTTCTAAGCAGGGATGTTCATTGAGAAGTTGGAAGCAAACAGGAAGGCAAGCTTCCTGAAACTATCGATGGACCCGGCCGGCAAGTTGCCAAACCATTGTTGGGCAATGCCCTTCAACGTAGCCGGGAAGCACCGACACCAAGTGACATCATCCAACCCCTGCAGATACATGAGGTTGGTGTAAGCCATGAGGTGGTCTTCCGGATTGGTGGTATTGTCATAGGTACCAACCAACACATTCTTAACCTTGGACGGCTTAGCCGCCTCGGTTATCTCCCGGGTGAACGCAGAAGGCTGTTCACCCCGTAGCAGACGAAGATGTCAGTCCAATGGCTGGACATTTGGATATGCCGCCTGACCTCCAAAGAGGGCCGGCTGCATGAAATGAGGGGGATACTGGTCGTAGACCTGAGTAGGCACATACGGTACAGCTCCAATCATATGAGGGCCAGAATGGACGGTATTACCACCTGTCTGACTCTCGTGCAAGGAAGATGCATTCCCGGCAGAGGTATTGTTAAAGTTGTCTGGAAAGTTCGACGTTGAAGCCGACTCAGACAGTGACTGGTTTCTCTTCCGGTTAATGATCTCCCGGGCATCAAGAGTTGATTTTTTACTTCTCACCGGCTGTTGAGTCCGGCGGGAGTTATTGTTATTCCCCTTGGGGAGAAGAATTTTGGACCAACCAATGGTCCCGGCTGCCTTCTCCTTTGGATGAGGAGTGGGCTGCCGATCTTTGACTGACTTCCCCTTTTCCAGAGGAGTCTTCTTGGCCGACTGACCTCTACTTGGGCCAGCTTGGCTCTGGGTGATCAGCTCTTTAATTTCACCCTTGAAACTTGTCATGAATCTCATGAGCTCGTCCCGGGTGACAGGCGCTGATCCAGCTGCCGTTTGGGTTTCCCCTTCCGGCTGCCCAAGGGGTCTACTTGCTCCCGCCTGGGAGGCACCCCGCTCAAGAGTCTCTCTGGGCCGGATGCGCTTGATTCTGAGAGAGCCGTCTTCGGCTGTAAAGGTTTTGACCTGAGGATCTTCATCCTCATAGTCTGTAAAGACTACTGGGTCTTCACCCAGACGGTTAGGGGGTGGTACAGACTTTTGAACCATCTTCGAGGTACTCTCCCCACAGACGGCGCCAAATGTTTTGGGTGTTTTTGTCCCTCGGGAGAGTTAGAACACGAAGGCTGATCCGGGGTGAGCTGTACCTACAAAACAAATGGAGACACCAGATGGGTGGTGCTCCGCCTCCAACGCACAAGTTAGAAACTTGAAGGGAGAAAAAGGTGCGAAAATTTAGGTAGGGATCTGCTCGGATTCCAAGCTCAGGATGTCTCTATCAAAGAGTAAATGTGTAATAAATGATCAAACGTGCCCCCAAAAAGAGGGTCATCTCCCTATTTATAGGGTCTTTGGGATTTGTGCCCCTGATTAGGTCACTGTACCCTAATCAGTGGTGGACTGCGCCGCTTTGCGGCTTTCTCAGGATTTGGGCCTGAAGGCCGCCCTTTTTTCCCTTATTTTCTGGAGCGACACGTGTCAAGCAGAGATTGGTCCACTTTAGGCCATCCTGAGGCTGACACGTGTCATCCTCTGATTGGACCACGTGGCGGGGTAAAATTACCCTAAACAGTGACCGTTAGGGCCAAACCTAAATTTGGATGGGACGTGTTTAAGATCTCCTTGAGGGACAAGTTTTACCCTACATTCCTGAAGAAACAGAAGGCCCGGGAGTTTATAAGCCTGGCAATGGGAGATATGTCAATCTCTGAGTACTATAATAAGTTTATGATCCTTTCTAGGTTTTCTCCTGAGGTAGTACCAACTAAAGAACTGAAGGCGTAGAGGTTTGAGCATGGATTGACTAACGAGTTACAGAAAGACCTAGCCGAAAAAGATTTTAAAACCCTTGAAAAGGTTTATGAGAGAGTTGCACATTTGTACCATCTGAATACTAGGAGTGCTAGTGCGAGAGCTAAGCCTGAGGAGAAAATGAAGGACTTTGGGAAATCTGAGAACCAAAGTAACGTTAAGAGGCTTAGGAATGGGAACTCGTTTGATAGGGGTAACAAAAATGTTAGCAGTTCTTCTAATGCAAACAATGGAGAAAGAACCTACCACTCTAA
Organism: Chenopodium quinoa; assembly: GCF_001683475.1. Lineage (NCBI taxonomy): Eukaryota > Viridiplantae > Streptophyta > Magnoliopsida > Caryophyllales > Amaranthaceae > Chenopodium > Chenopodium quinoa. The sequence goes on from NW_018743689.1 coordinate 1,234,452, forward strand.
GAGGTGTAGGAGGAACCACCCTAGGAAAGACTGTGATGGGAATTTGGTGACTTGCCGGTTCTGCAACAAAAGGGGGCACAGGAGTATGAGTATTACACCAAGCAGAAACAACAGGGAAACGGTGGGAATGGTGGGAACACCCAGCAGAGGCCTAACAACTTGAAAAACCAAGGGAATAGGGGAAATGGTCAGGATGGGAAGTTTGGGAATGCTAGCAAAAATAACAACAGGTCTGGCAACGACAACAACAACAACTCAGGAAACAACAACAATGGTTACTAGGCAAGAAACAACACTCCCGGCCGCTTGTTTGTGATGAGCAAGAGAGAAGCTGAGAGATCCTCGGATGTAGTTACTGGTACTTTTTCTATTCACTTGTCTCTGTCAACACTCTGTTTGACTCTGGAGCATCTTAATTTTTCATTTCTACTTCTGTTGTGCGCAAGTTAAACTTAACTGAATTGAGTCATGTTGATGTGTCAGTCAGTCTGCCTACGGGCAAACTTGTTCATTGTAATAAAATATTCAAAGGCTTGCCTTTGAAAATAGGAGGAGCTATCTTTCCATCGAATCTTATTAAGTTTAAGCTAGGGGACTTAGATGTAATTCTAGGGATGGATTGATTGAGTTTAGACAAGGCCAAGATAGGCGATGAGATGTAGAGGGTGTAACTGAGTGATCCTTTGGGTAAGATAGTGTCCTATAGACGTTTAGGGAAGCCTAAGGGTTTTGGGATCATTTCTGCTATGAAGTTGAAGAAGCTAGTGAATAAGGGATGTCCATTGTACTTTTGTTGTGTTCAAGATTAAAGTATAAGTGAAAGTAGGCGGATGGAGAATATACCCATTGTGAATGAGTTTTTAGATATCTTTCCAGAAGAGATTTCGAGAATTCCACCTAAGAGGGAAGTTGAGTTTACCATTGACTTAGTTCCACGAGATGCACCTATCTCAAAAGCACCTTATAGAATGGCACCAGCTGAGATGAGTGAGCTAAAGGCTCAATTGTAGGAGTTGTTAGACAAGGGGTTCATTAGGCCTAGTGCATCACCTTGGGGAGCACCTATCTTATTTGTGAAAAAGAAAGATGGAAGTTTGAGGCTATGTATTCATTACAAAGAGTTGAATAATGTGACTGTGAAGAATAAGTACCCTCTACCTAGGATAGATGACTTGTTTGACCAGCTGAAGGGGGCAAGTGTGTTTTCGAAGATTGATTTGAGGTCAGGGTACCATCAGTTGAAGGTTACAGATAAAGACATTCCAAAAACAGCCTTTAGAAATTGGTATGGACATTACGAGTTTACGGTCATGCCTTTTGGGTTAACCAATGCACCAGCCATATTCATGGACTTGATGAACCGAGTGTTTCATGAGTACTTGGACAAGTTTGTAGTCGTGTTCATTGATGACATTTTGGTTTATTCGAGGAATAAGGAAGAAGATGCTGAGCACTTGAGAACTACCCTTGAAACTATTAGGAAGAACAAGTTGTATGCTAAGTTTTCTAAGTGTGAGTTCTGGTTGGAGAAAGTTGCATTTTTAGGGAATTATATTTCGAAGGGTGGTGTATCCGTGGATCCTGCGAAGATCAAGGCGGTGAGTGAGTATCCCACACCTAATAATGTGACTGATGTTCGTAGTTTCTTGGGATTAGCTGGATATTATAGAAGATTTATTAAGGATTTTTCGAGGATAGCCAGACCCATGACTACCCTTATAAAGAAGCAGAGCAAATTTGAGTGGAACGAGAGTTGTGAATCAGCTTTTCAAACCCTCAAAGAGAGATTGATCACTACACCAGTACTGGTATTAACTGATAGGAGAGAAGGATTCAAAGTGTATAGTGATGCCTCAATGCATGGTCTGGGATGCGTCCTACAGCAGAATGGAAAGGTGATTGCGTATGCATCGAGACAACTGAAGAAACATGAAGTCAACTACCCTACTCACGACTTGGAGCTTGCAGCTATTGTGTTCGCTTTGAACATTTGGAGACAATACCTCTATATTGTTTCTTGTAAGATCTTCACGGACCATAAGAGTCTAAAGTACATCTTCACCCAAGATCACTTGAATATGCGGCAACGTCGATGGCTAGAGTTTCCCACAGACTACCATGTCCACATCCAGTATCATGAGGGAAAGGCGAATGTTGTTGCAGATGCCCTTAGCAGAAGGTCAAGCCATGATGTCAATGCTTTAATTGTGGCCAATGAGTTGTGTGAGGATATAAGAAGATTAAACCCTGAGGTTGTTAATCAAGAAGAGTTAGAGGGGTTGCTGAGTGCCCTAACAATCCAACCATCCATATTTGAGGAGATTATAGTGAAGCAATTGGAAGATGAGACATTGCAGAAAATCAGAGATCGAGTGACTAGTGGTGCAGAGACTGAATTCAAGATTCATGAAGACAGGAGTCTAAGATACAAGGAGAGATGGTGCATACCCAGAACTGCGAGGAGATAAAAAGAAAAATCATGGAGTGCCATAATACACCATATTCAGTTCACCCTAGAGGAGATAAGTTGTATAAGGATCTGAAAGAGTTCTATTGGTGGCCGAATATGAAGAGAGAGGTTGCTGAGTTCGTATTAGAGTGTCAGACGTGCCAAAAGGTGAAGATGGAACACAAAAGATCCACGGGAAAGGTGCAACCATTAGAAATACCAGGTTGGAAGTGGGATTCCATATCCATGGATTTCGTGACAGGATTACCAAAGACTCGTATTGGGAATGACACGATTTGGGTGATTGTGGAAAGACTTACTAAGTCAGCAATGTTCATTCCTATCAAAGAGACCTGGAAAAAGAAGCAGCTAGCAAATGTCTATGTGAAGAATGTAGTTCGGTTGCACGGAGTTCCCAAGGACATAGTGTCAGATAGAGACTCGAGGTTTCTATCAAAGTTTTGGCAAAAAGTGCAAGAGAACCTTGGAGCAGCATTGAAGATGAGTACTGCCTTTCATCCTGCAACAGATGGTCAGACTAAAGAACAAACCAAACCATGGAAGATATGTTACTAGCTTGTGCTTTAGATTTCCAAGGGAATTGGGAGGATCACCTACCTCTGATCGAATTCTCCTACAATAACAGTTACCATGCAAGCATTAAGATGGAACCATTTGAAGCATTGTATGGAAGGAAGTGCAGAAGCCCAGTTTGCTGGAATGACTATAGTAAACGAGTAACCTTGGGAACAGAGTTCATTGAGGATATGGTGAGCAAGGTGAGACTAATCCAGTCGCGTAATAAGACAGCACAAGATAGACAGAAGAGTTATGCCGACTTGAAGATGAGGGATGATGAGTTTAGTGTTGGAGACAAGGTCTTTCTAAAGGTTTCTCCAACAAAAGGTGTGATGCGATTCGGCAAGAAAGGGAAGCTTAGTGCAAAATATGTGGATCCATATGAAATTCTCCAACGTGTGGGGAAAGTGGCTTGCGAATTGGCTTTGCCAATGGAGTTCGAGAAAATGCATGATGTGTTCCACATTTCCCAATTGAAGAAGTATGTGCCTAGTGAAACCCATGTTTTGCAACCGGAGACTATTCAACTAGATGAATCTCTAACTTATGAAGAAAGACCGGTCAAGATACTAGATCACAAGATGCGTAGTACTAGAACCAAAGATGTGAAAATAGTGAAAGTCCTTTGGTCGAACCAGGAGTACGAAGAGGCTACTTGGGAGGCCGAGGAAGAGATGAGAAACAAGTATCCCGAGTTGTTTGACGAGGTGAGTTACGGGGGCGTAACTCTTTTTTTTTGAGGGGGATAGAATGCGATGTAATTTCGCGCTTTTACCTCAATTATACCATTTATTGCTTGAATTTTCATGTTTTTGTTTATCATTATGCATTATTATTGCATTTACATACAATAAAAGTATGTAAAATCTGGCCAAGTATGAGTTCATTGAGTACAAAGTTCAGTTTGTTGAGTATACTTGTTAAGGAGAAAGCAATTTACAACAATACAAAACATAAAAGTTTGAACAATTTTGGAGAAATTATGATTTTTGGGGTTAAGTTTTGAGGGAGAAACTTCTTTTAAGAGGGTTTGATTGTAATCCCCCATATTTTCTAATATAATTATTTATTATTTTTACAATATTATAATTTTAATTTTATAGTATGAATTATTTTGATGTAAAAGTAATAAGATTTTCATTATTAGTAAGTAAAACTATTAAGTTTTAATTTAAATCATAAGTCTTTTTAAGTTAGTAGTCCAATGTTTAATTTTTATTCAAGCCCAAACCACACAATTCCTATTCCTAATAAAATTAGAAGACTATGGTCCAAGTATAAACCCCAAAAACTCTCACACCTTTCTGTTTCACGTAAAAAAAAAAATAAAAAAAAACACCTTGCTACCTTGTCGTACACCACTGCTGCCGGAGCCCAGACTGCCGCCTCCACCCGGCGTCGCTGCTCCACCGCACACCACCAGTGTTGGCCCCTCCTCTCTCCTTTCTTCCTCTTGTTTTCTCTACTTTTGTTAATTCAACTAAGTTTAAATCTTTAACAATTTTGTTATTAAAGTGTTATTATTATCGTTTGATTTTGTATATGAATTATAAAAGATTATAAATTTATGAGTTTTAGCATGTCTAATTTATTATATAAAATTTCAGATTATATATGTTGTATAATTTAGGTTTAAACCTACATTTTTCATGTTTTAGGGTTTGATAACGTACTAATCAAGTTATCTAATTATTCTATGTATAAATTACATCAAAGTATGATTATTTTGATAATATATAAATTTTCAAATTATTTAAGTTTTGATTTTTTATGAGCAAGATATGTTAATTTCGTGTTTGAATGCTTCTAATCCTATAAAATAATTATTGTGGGTATTTTATGATTAAAAAGCTTTGAACTTTAACTCACAACTTCAAGTACAAATTTTCAGATTTCATACTTTTTATTTTGAAGCCTCTAATTATATTGAATTGATATATTTTTGGGTTTTTAACACACTAACTTTCTATATAACAATAATTTCAAGTAATGATGCTTATGGGGTCATTTTATATACTTAAACTAAATTTTCAGATTTATTTACTTACTTTAAAGCTGCTTGAATTTCTTGTTATACACTATATTTTCATAATTTTAACATATAAACTTATAGTTGGGATGTTATATTATTAACTTTGACTATTGGGGACAATTTAAAGGCTTTATTTTGATAATTTAAGAGGTTTTTAAAGTAGATTAGTATTGCTGTAAATTTATTTGCTTGGGTATTGATTTATATCTCATTGTTTGATTTAGGAGAGGACTTTGTAAAAGGCGACTTCTAGTTTTAAATTGGCCAACCGGATTGTTTACACAAGGTACGTACAAGTTACGAAACCTTGCTTGTAGGTGCATGTTTAAGGACGGATCCAAAATTTAGTATCATGTATAGGGTTGACTGGGTTAAATTGTTTGGTTATACATTGTGAATTTCAAATGATGTGCACTATTTTATATTGCAAGTATTATTTGTGCTCTAATTATGCAAGGTGCGCTTAGAGGCAAAGGTATGTAATTGGTGTAAAGATTAATTTATTACTTATTCATGATTATGAAAACAGGATGAGTAAAGGAAGAATTCAAGTCTTATAAGACAAGGTTAAGGTTTTTGGGTGCCTTATGCACTCAAGGTGTTTATACACCGATGTAGTAAAGGAATAAATAATAAATGTTGTTTGTCACTGTAGGGAATAATTTCAAGCCTTTAAAATCCTACTAGCTTGAACCCCACTGTGATCATACACTAAAGTACGGTGGCGTCCAAAAGGGAAGAAGATAGAGCAAAAGAGTCGCCAACAAGTTTTTTAGGAACTTGTAAACCGTTCACGAGGTGAAGGTTACACCCCTTAACAATCCAAGAGATCGTCAACTCCATAAGGTCATGAACCAAATAAGGGTTCGGGGATGAAGGTACAAATCCAACCTAAAAGAGATTGAACCTGCCCTAATTATAGGCCTCTACTTTATTCTGATCGTATTCATGTGCGCTTTTGAATTAACATGCAATCAATAGGATTAACCCTAAACCTGTTTAATCTGTGTTGGTTGAATATAATGCACAAACAAATATATTATTGGCGATCACTTGAATTATAATCACATTAACCCTAAACAAGATTATTAATATCTTATTAAGCGTGATTACAAGTACAAAATTCCCTTTAAACATGCATAAAAGGTGTAATCAAGCAATAAAAATAATCAAGCAACATGATAAATTAATTATGATCATGAATTATAATTATAAATAAAATAATCATCAAAATAATAAGAATAATAATAATAATATTCATAATCATATTCATAAATTATAACGATTATAATCATAATCATGTTCATGTTAATGTTAAAGCATAATAATAATAGCAAGATCCTAGGCATGATACTAACAAGATAAATAACAAACCCTAGCATGTCACTATGCATTAAAAATCAAACCTTTAAGCCTAACATGATACTAACAATCATAAATATTAGGAAGAATGTAAGAAGCATCATAACAATCATATTTAATATTAAAAATACCCTAGACATGATACTAGGAATATCATAATGACAATATAAACATGATGTCTACATCATAATATCAATAAAAACCATTAAAGTACTTAGTTTGATGCCTCGTACCTCTTTCTAATTACAAAATACACACGTTAGTAACTTCAAGGAAAATAATAAACAAACAATTAAATTAAATAATTGAAATAAAGATTTGGGACCAAACCCTCAGAAATTAAACCTTTCACGTCTAGGGCGAAGGCAACTTCGAATATGGCTAGGTGTTTCTAGATCTTGTGAATACGGAATTTTGTATGAAAAACAAAGGTTTAGAAGAACAAATTGAATGTTTTAAGAGAGATGAATGATTTAGAGAATGTTAAAGAATTAATGATTGTTGATGATAACTTGCGAATGAGGAGAATTGGTGAATGAAAACGGAGTTTTTAATACGATATTTATAGAGAAAATAAGCCAAAAAGATAAATTAAACAAAACAGAGTCTGACGCTCAGAAAACAGAGCTGGCACCAACACTGGCTAGCTGGCGCCAGGCACCACCACTAGCGCCAGGGGCCAGGCCTGGTTCCAGGCGCCAAGGCCTAGGGTTAGGCGCCAAGCCTGATTTTAACGCGTTTTCAAAAATAAGTTTTCAAAAAACAGAGAGAAGAGAAAAGAAAATAAAAACTTTCCGCAACACTAGACTTTCCACACTTTCGCTTCATTCGATTATGATTCGACGTGAAAGGTACTCATCACTGGGTTTGGTTTTGGGGAGACACAAATGGGTGTCTACAGAAGCCCCCACTTTGATTGAGTTTGGAGAAACGCAAGTTTCAAAAAACGAAAGCCAAAGTAGCGATTGGGACGGAGAATGATTCAGAACGTTCTGCGATCCTAAACCAATCTTGTAACGCCGCTACCTGCAAAACTAGCATTAGTTGAACAGATAAAAGAGTTAATAAACGCGTATCTTGCACCGTCGAGCACACGTCTCTGAAAGTAACTGATTGTTTTGATGACCTCCTGCAAGCTAGAGAATTAGGGCTGGCAAAAACTGACCCGACCCGAAAACCCGACCCGAACCTGACCCGAAAAAAGTGGGTTAGGGTTGAGTTTTTCGACCCGGAAACTTAAATGGGTCGACACGAACCCGAACCCTAAATTAAATGGGTTAGGTTAAGGTTGAAAATCTCAACTCGAAAACGACCCACTTAACCCGAAATAAATTTCAGGTCAAAATCAGGTCGGGTCAACCCGAACCCGACCTGATAAACTCGAACATTATACAGTATAAAAAAAAAAAAAAAAAAAAAAAAAAAAAAAAAAAAAAACCTAATGGATTAAAATTCAGCCCAAGCCCAAATATGTAACTAGTATCTAAAACCCTAAAATCCTTAATGCCTCCTCCTCACACAATCAGCCGTTTAGGCTCTCTCCTCTTCCTCCTCTCTCTCTTCAACTCTAAACTCTTGAAAGTTGAAACCTCCAATCCAAATAAATTATTCTCGATTTTTCCTATCCTTAGATCTTCCTCTCCTTCATAATTTAAGTGTTTAAAGATTCACCACTTCAACCTTCAAGGTAATTGCTATTTTGAATTTTGCTTTTATACAATTTTTTGGTTGTTTAGATACGAATCTTGCATGTCTGTTGTTGTTGTTTTTCTTTGCTATTCAAAGCCTAATTTTGATGTTGTTTGTTGTTTTAGTTGTTATTCAAACCATAATTTAATTATATGGTATTGTATTTTTTATTTTAATTAATGTTTGTGTTTGTTATATTATTGTATTGTTGGGATTGAGTACTTTATTATTGATATTTGCTAAAATTGTTTTTATCAGATATGGATCCTTACACGCCACAAACATAGCCTCTGCTTCAGCTTGCTTTAAGTCTCTGCTTCAACTTGCTTCAGCTTGCTTCAACATTGTACATTATTTGAGAACTATGTTGTATAAAGTTTGTAAAAAAAAATCAAAAACATTGATTGATTTTGAATTCTGATTTGTTATTTATTTAGTATACTATATTTTTGTATCTAATCTTTAATTAGACTTGCTAAATAACTTAATTTAAAAATCAGGTTATATTCGGGTTGAACCAAACCCGGCTACTATCAGGTCATTTTCAGGTCAAAATGACCTGATTTAAACCCAAATAAAAAAATTAGGTCAATTCAGGTTACTTTCGGGTTGACCCGAACCCAAAAATATCAGGTTCAGGTTGGGGTTCTCAACCCGAAAACTTAAATGGATCAGGTTCGGGTTGAGGGGTAGCTGACCCGAACACGAACCCGACCCGACCTGATCCATTTGTCAGCCCTATAGAGAATGTCATCCCGCTTGAAAACTGCTACGCCCATAATTGCTTCCAATTTCGGAATATTGCTTCGCGTGAAACGATCCTCCCCCGCATTGATAATATTTCGCGTCCAAGGGAATACCATCTAAGATTATTTCTCTTGAAACAATCTCCATCTGCACTGATAATATTCCACATCCAAGGGAATACTATCGAAGATTGCTTCTCTTGAAACAATCCTCGGTTGCTTTTTGACAACTTTCCACAATCTATGGAACGCCATCTTGTTGCTTGTTTTGATGTTCACTCGCCTCTGAACAAAGAGCTTCTTTTTCCGCTGTGATAGTCTTCGAAAAGATCACTGCTTTTTAATGTTTGCTATGCCAGTACGTCGACGCTTTGCTGCTTGTGAACCAGTATGTCGGTGCTTTTGCTGTGATGACAATCCTCTTTTCTTTGGGAATAGTTGCCAACATAACTCTTGTATGATGTATGACAATCCAATTTAGGGAAAGTTGTCAATGCCACGTAACAATCCATCTTTGGAAATGTTGCCACGATGAAGCGACAATCCGTATCTCGGAAAATTTGCCAAAATCCAATCTTTGGAAAAGTTGCCAATGCTTAGTAACAATCTTTCATAAGAACTTTGCTATGATTGACAATCAACATCTTGGAATATAACTCTTAAAGGAAGTCCACCTTGGAGATTTGCCAACGCTTATGCGACAATCCTTTTAGGAAAATATTGCCACAATTGACAATCCGCGTCTTGGAACATTTGCAAAAAAAGAGTCGATCGACAATCCACTTCGGGAAAATTTTCCATTTACTGAAATGAATGAAAATCCACGTTGAGGAAATTTTGCCGAAATTTTTGATGAGTAGAGACCTACGACAATCCTTTGGGAGATTTTGCCATAGGGAACTGGGTGTATGACAATCCAATCTCGGAAAACTTGCCAACGAGCCATGAATGTATGACAATCCGAACTTGGAAAAACATGCCAAACAAAGAAGGAGCACGACAATCCATGCTTGGAAACTTTGCCAGAGATGACAATCTAATATGGGAAAAAATTGTCGTTGAAGAAGATGCACGACAATCCATTTTTGGAAATATTGTCAGTTAGTGATGACAATCCAATTTTTGGAAAACTTTGTCGTTTAATCAGAATGCGCAACAATCCATATTTGGAAACATTGTCGTTTAAGTGCTTGCTTTTGAACCGATGCTTTGGTTCTTGTAATGAGCCAATACTTAGGCGCTTAAGCTAAGTGAGATGATCTTTCGTCAAGTCGATCAATTAGACTGTAATCAAATCGACTACTCAATCATGTCAAATTGCTTATAGGGGCTAACTGGCGTACCAAGGAACCCGAAATTGTTGTATGAGGTCGAAATCACCTTTCTGAGAGGCTTCGAGCTCTGTCACTGCTGAAATATCTCTAGAGTAGGGTCTTTCCTATTCTGCTGCACCTGTATTTATTTTTTACTATAGAACTTTGCCAATCTCTTTAATCATCTTAGGGTTGACCTAAGGTTTAGCATTACTTGACTCATCGACTTGACATGACTCAAGGTATAAACTTGACTCGCTGTGATTGACTGACTCGAGGTTGACTCGAATCAAACTGTTTGACACATGTGTTAGACTCAAATCAAAGTGATATGACACAACATGACTCAATGTGTACATGAGTCGTGTATGCATTGTATTATGATTGTGCGACTCGAAATGCGGAAAAGCAAAAATTTTCCACCATTTTTGTGGAGGGTACCAACTTTCTCCCGAAAAAGAAAGACGTGAAAAAGAAGAAGCGAAGTTTTGAAGATGCATGTTAAATAAACTTAGTCAAATGTCATTTGATACGATCTCTCAAGGTGCAAGGATTAATTCATCCTAGGCTATCTCAATGGTTGACTCAATTATGAAAGTATTTGGGTAACTTAGGCACGGAGGCTAAGCACTTCATACTTCGTGATGCAATGTCGATTATGATTGATGAGTGATGTTGATATGACAAGGCATGCTTCAGCGTTGTGTTAAGATTCCATGACAAAGGGTTCCTAAGGGAAGTATATTTGGTCATGTATCTGTGATGTGTGTGAAAGTGATACTAAATTTAGGCCGCAAGGGCTAAGTGTGTAGAAAGATGTTATTTGTTAAAAAAGTCAAATAGTGGTGACTCTTAGGCTAGGTAAGCTAATGATGTAGGGATCAAGCCCCCAAGTCTAGCTCTAAGTAAATAGGGATGAGCATAGGAGATCCCTTGATATGATCATGGTGTAAGTGTGTGAATGTGAATATGAATGCATTTTTATTACGGCCGCACCTCGATGTGAGGTTGCCTACGTATCCGTTAGGAATCAGACCAAACGTAGCTCTAGCCGAACCTCGCACAAGTGTGTATACCTCAAAAAGGTCTTTTTAAGGGTTATAACGTGGTTAGGCTAAAGGTTTGAAGAAGAAGGGGATAAAGGCTCAAGACCCTAGATAAGCCCCCAAGGTGTTCAATCTCGCTTTTGAATCTTTGAGTTTCTACTCTTTTTTTAGCTCTCTTTTATCTTTTGCTTTAGCATCTATTTTATTTTTATAAGTGTGGGCAATCTCGATCATGCGGTCTATCACTCACTTGGAATTCATGTTTCTCAGGCACGGTACCGAGCACTCGATAAGAGACGCAATCTGAGACGTGTTCTTATCGAAGATACTTTCATATCAAAGACATTGGAACACTTACCCTTTTGTACACTTATTTTCGTATTTTATTATTGCTTATTTTTTGCTATTGCTTTCTTTTGAATTTGATCAAGCTTTCTTTAGAATTGCATAAGTTGCACACCATCACATCCCAAGGTTAGGTAGATGTAGGTTGAAAAAAGAAGGGTCTATCGTTAGACGAGGCTCAAAGTGGTTTATGAAGAAAGGATTGTAAATTTGGAAGATGAAAGAAGATATGATGTGGCTACAAGGGGTGCCTCAAATCATTGGTATACCTTGTGCTTAATTCGACATGGATTTTGTTTTTTTTTTTTTGTAATATAATGAAATGATCATATATAAGGAAGTAAATGCTCATTTTTATTAAAAGAAAAGGGAAAAGAACGAATCTACAAAATTAATCTAAGGGAAAAGAAGGGTGCCTATGCTAGACTTATTGGGGAAAGGAAAAAAAAAGAAAAAGAAATAGAAAAAGAGAGGTCATGAAATCTTGTCATTGAAGCTCGCCTCTTCTCTTGTGTTGTTCGCGTCATCATCACCCAGTCTTCTCGCTAGCTAGAGGCAATGGGATCTTATTTGCCTCTATGAGATCTTGAATGAGATTTTGAAACCTGTAGCATTCATCAGTGGTATGACCGTTTCCTCGATGGTACTTGCAATAGGAGTTTGGATTCCATCTCGAAGATCGATTTTCTGGTGTTGGATCCTTGGTAGGGACAATAGGTTTGATTAATCCTCGATCATAGAGACGATCGAAAGCAGCATCGTAGGTCATTCCAATGGGTGTGAACTCTCACCTGGGTTTCCTTTTAGATCCTTGATTGTCCATGGCTAAGACACCATTATGGTCGAAGGTACTAACATTATTACTAGAGTGGGAGTTTTCGGAAGAAGAAGGATTGTCGTTCTTCTTTCCTTTCCAGCCACCGTGGTTACTATTGTTAGTAGCTTTTTGCTTTGCGAGGTCGTCTTCGATCTCGATACCTATGTCATAGACGGCCTTGAAAGTATTCAAATTGTGTTGATATTTCAAATGCTTCGAATACTTCTCTTGAAGATTCTTGATAAACATCCTCACATACTCCTTTTCGGTGGGGACCTCAATCATCTTGGCAGAAGTTTCCCTCCATTTATTAAAGAAAGAAGTAAAACCTTCATTCTCTTTTTGTCTTAGCATCTCAAGTTGTCTATGATCGGTTTCATCTTGAATATTGCACTTGTATCTATCAACGAAAGCGTTTACTATCGATTCCCATGTAGAGGTTTTCTCTTTGTCAAGGGAGAAGTACCATTGTTGGAAAACGGTTTCAAGAGATAGTGAGAACAGAGAGGGAAAAACCTTCTTATCGATACCCTTAATACTCATTATGGTTTCAAAAGCTCTTAGATGAAAGTAAGGATTATATGTTGCCTTGAATTTGGGATGTCATTGGCATTGAACTTCTGCGGAAGAAGATCTTTGTCCACCGAGACCCCTTGTGATGTAAGATCTTGAAACTTGTAGTCGCTAGACAACTTGCTTAAACTCTCTTGCATGAGGTCCATTTGTTGTTGCTTCACGGGATCATCGATCTTGAGTGCAAGAAGCTTCAGTGTCTCAGTCACGGTATCCAGTTGGTTCTTAAGATCATTGACTTCTTCTTGAGTTTCCATTATCTTCTTAGCCTTCCTCTTTTGATGAATTGGTTTATCAAAAAGTGAGACTTGAATAAAGAGGTTGTCCTTGATTAATCGCTCTTCTCTCCTCGACCAAGTACTGTGGAAAAGGAATTTGGGGATATTCATTGTTAATTATTTGACTCAAACTTTATTCAACATGCAATGGATGGAGGAAGTGAAGAAAGATTGGAATAAAATGTGAAGAAGATTTAGATGGAGGGATATGAAGAATTAGGAGTAGAATATACCCCCAACTCAAATGACGGAAAGACCAACTCATGCATGGACCTAACACATGGTCATGGTGATGTGTACTCAAAGTGTGTGCTAAGATTAGTGAGTGTATGTGACATGTTAAGACTCGTGTCATGACCATGTGGCTAGACTATGTGACTAAGACTCGATTAATGACTCGACAAGGTGTTATTGACAGCGAAAATTAACCGAATTAATTAGCAGACTGGTTAATTAGACCCTAGGTGATGACTCGACCAATAATCCGAACTGTCGGCCAAGCGACAAGACTGGCGTCACACTGTGGAGCTTGGAACCAGACAACATAGCTGTCGTCAGGCGCTACACTCCATAGTGTGGCGCTACAGCTCAGACCTTGGCGCCAGTATTGGAGCTTCGGTCTGGGACTATTTTCGGTGTTATTAGTCAACTGGGGTATGCCTAAAGTCGTACTAGGTCAATTCAGATTAAAATATTAGACTTTATTGACTCGAATTAATTAATTAGGCAAAGTTCTTTAAGTCATTAACTTATTTAGTCTCAACACAAGTCAACAAACGGTTAAGAGAAACATAGAATATATATGCACAACAAATAATGCACAATTAGTCAAGTAGGCACAACATGATGCAATGAGTTTGCAACCTAACCATGGCTCTAGTTCTCTAAAGTTTGGGATATGGTTTAGTCAATATAGGGTCCATGGTTAATTGTCCGGATGCACCTCGTGGAAGCCTAACCGTGAAGGGTTGGCGCGAGTGAATGGGACACCGCGAGTTCTAGAAAAAAACTCGCTTCCATGGTTTGGTGAATTCAACATCTCGGATGTACCCTTTGTTGCACGGAGCGTTCAATCGGGTTGATGGAGCATGAATTCCCAGAGGGTTATGTCCATATGTAGAACACATATGGGTTTCAGAAAAGTGAGAAAAAATTCAATCAGGAAGTAGGATCGAGCAAACAATACGAAAAATCGGTCGAAATTAGAACGTATATTTCTGGCTCGGTATTGGGGGAAATTGGCGCCAGCAATCAAAGACTGGCGCCAGTTTTTAACTGTAGCGCTTGGCGCCAATGCTTGCGTCTGGCGCTACGGCTAAAAGTCTGGCGCCAAGCTCTGGCCCCTGACGCTACTTCCCACATGCCTCAGCAACTTTCAGTGCTCGATAAAATTTTTCAGTTTCGTGCGGTGTTATTTCAGTCCTAGTTGTGAAAGATATTTCTCCCTACGTGTAAAATCCTATGTTTTTAACTCATTACGGATGGTCTTTTTTATGCATATGACAATAATGTTAATCAAAATTACGCACATGAAATACTTAGAACTTTTCGAGTCTCATCCACTCATTCTAAATCATTGCCGAAACAAATTCAGGAATTAAAATAGAAATCCTCCCTAGTGGAGTCGCCAAAACCTGTACGGAATAATATCAAGCCTTTAAAATCCCACTAGCTTGAACCCCACTGTGATCATACACTAAAGTACGGTGGCATCCAAAAGGGAAGAAGATAGAGCAAAAGAGTCGCCAACAAGTTTTTTAGGAACTTGTAAACCGTTCACGAGGTGAAGGTTACACCCCTTAACGATCCAAGAGATCGTCAACTCCATAAGGTCATGAACCAAATAAGGGTTCGGGGGATGAAGGTACAAATCCAACCTAAAAGAGATTGAACCTACCCTAATAATAGGCCTCTACTTTATTCTGATCGTATTCATGTGCGCTTTTTAATTAACATGCAATCAATAGGATTAACCCTAAACCTGTTTAATTTATGTTGGTTTAATATAATGCACAAACAAATCTATTATTGGCGATCACTTGAATTATAATCACATTAACCCTAAACAAGATTATTAATATCTTATTAAGCGTGATTACAAGTACAAAATTCCCTTTAAACATGCATAAAAGGTGTAATCAAGCAATAAAAATAATCAAGCAACATGATAAATTAATTATGATCATGAATAATAATTATAAATAAAATAATCATCAAAATAATAATAATAATAATATTCATAATCATATTCATAAATTATAACGATTATAATCATAATCATGTTCATGTTAATATTAATATTAAAGCATAATTATAATAGCAAGATCCTAGGCATGATACTAACAAGATAAATAACAAACCCTAGCATGTCACTAAGCATTAAAAATCAAACCTTTAAGCCTAACATGATACTAACAATCATAAATATTAGGAAGAACGTAAGAAGCATCATAACAATCATATTTAATATTAAAAATACCCTAGACATGATACTAGGAATATCATAATGACAATATAAACATGATGTCTACATCATAATATCAATAAAAACCATTAAAGTATTTAGTTTGATGCCTCGTACCTCTTTCTAATTACAAAATACACACGTTAGTAACTTCAAGGAAAATAATAAACAAACAATTAAATTAAATAATTGAAATAGAGATTTGGGACCAAACCCTCAGAAATTAAACCTTTCACGTTTAGGGCGAAGGCAACTTCGAATATGGCTAGGTGTTTCTATATCTTGTGAATACGGAATTTTGTATGAAAAACAAAGGTTTAGAAGAACGAATTGAATGTTTTAAGATAGATGAATGATTTAGAGAATGCTAAAGAATTAATGATTGTTGATGATAACTTGCGAATGAGGAGAATTGGTGAATGAAAACGGAGTTTTTAATACGATATTTATAGAGAAAATCAGCCAAAAAGATAAATTAAACAAAACAGAGTCTGACGCTCAGAAAACAGAGCTGGCGCCAACCCTGGCTAGCTGGCGCCAGGCACCACCACTAGCGTTAGGGGCCAGGCCTGGTTCCAGGCGCCAAGGCTTGGGGTTAGGTGCCAAGCCTGATTTTAACTCATTTTCAAAAATACGATAAGCTTACCGTACTAGAGGATAAAATCATATAATTTCCTCAAAAATGCTATTTTATTTTGATTAAAACTCTGAAAAGTCAACAAAAGTCAATTTATCAATGCTAATTGAATTAGGAATGAAAAGAACCTTCTAGAGGAATCTAGAAGACTAAAACCATTCCTAATTGCATTAGGAATGATAAATCATATTAGGCCCTCCCCTAGATCATTGGGCCGTATATAAAGCTCAAACCGGGCCCAGTTTGGTAAATTGGCCATAACTTCCTCAATATTCATCGGAATTAGGCTTATAATATATCGTTGGAAAGGTCTTTGCAAGCCCCATCCAAATACACTACTATTGGACCCATATCATGGACCAACCAAACTGTATTGGCTGTTTTCTTAAAATAAGTTTTCAAAAAACAGAGAGAAGAGAAAAGAAAATAAAAACTTTTCGCAACACTAGACTTTCCACACTTTCGCTTCATTCGATTATGATTTGACGTGAAAGGTACTCATCACTGGGTTTGGTTTTGGGGAGACACAAATGGGTGTCTACAGTCACTAATAAATCAAGAATTTAAATTGGAAATTTGCCTTGTTTGATTAAATTGTGTTTGGAATGTTTGTATTGTAATGCACATGAGTCATCACCAAGTCTAAACCTGTAAATCACGTAAAGTGCAAGATGGATGAGCAATAAAACTCTGGATTGGTGCACATCTGGAGTAATGACAATTAGGGGTTGGGGTACATGGGATATTAGCCGCGTACTTTTATCGAGGCCATCTGATCTGCGAGTTTCCTATTTCAAATATTTTCATTAAAACTAGGAGTTAGGTGAGATCTCATACTAACTACGGTCACGGCGTGGTCGTTGGATGTTTATTAATGTTTCCAAAAGGAGGCATGGGGTTTTTCTTTTATTGATGTTCTAAATGGGACATGCGTTGGACAACCTTATCTATTGCTAAATTCAATGAAGTAAATAAATGAGCTAGTTAATATTAACTAGTGAAGTCTTAATAAATTTGGTTGTTGAGTCATGTGTTGAGTATATAATTTAATGATGCTTATGCTTGATTATTAGTAGCATGTTAGGTATTTCTTAATTTATTTCGCAGCTTGTATGTACTCAGCTTTGCTGATTACACGCTTTTGTGTCTGTCTTTCTTTGGACATGGCCTTCGCCTTTCAATGACCCTGTGATGATCAAATTTTTACACTTGTAATATTGGGGAGCAGATTAACCGCATGTTCTTATACATGCAGCATATGTTTCTAGATGGTGGGATCTTGAGTGGAGTGTTGGTTACTTTTCTTATTTTTATTGCTATTTACATTTAAAGTTATTTAAACTCAACTGTACTTTCATACTATTTCTACTGGTTTAAGTTTTGAATAAGGGCCTTAAGGGTTCCAAGTTGTAAGATTTAATTTTGTTTTAGTTATTGGTTTTGAAACTTATATATATTTGTTTTAGTTTTTCCGCTGCTATTTTCTGAAAAGGCCTTAATGTTTAAACACGTGGCGGTAGCATGCCAGTAATTCTCTTGGAATTGTTCAGGTTATTCACAGGGTTTTAAGAGAGAATTATTGGGGTGTTACAACTCAAGTGACGACGCTGATGTCGAAACTTATGTAGCTCCTAATGGATCACTCGTCTCTAAGCGCCTCCGTCAGAAACACAGGCGGGAGTGTAATGCCAACCAGATGGGTACTAATAGGCCCCCTGGACCCAGTAAGCCCACAGGGCATGCGACTAAAACCTCCCAAGTGGCAGGATCAGCCCTAGTCACTCGTGATGAGCTCATGAAATTCATAAGTAGCCTCAGGGGTGAAACAAAAGGACTAATCAACAAGCGGACGGCTACCCCTATAAAGAACCAGTCGGCCACAAAGCTTGCCAAGTCCAGGCAACAGAAGTCGGTCCGAGACCGACAGTCGACTCCTCATCCGGAGAAGGCTGGGCCTCGGTCTCTGTTCGACCTATCAAGACTCTGTTTCCCTGAAATGGTGAAAAGAAAAGCCATCTGGCATGTTCTGTCGGATGGTAGCAAACAGACATTTCCTAATGCTCGTCAGTACATCGACCAGCTAAGGAATCAACAGCTGTCAGAGTCGGCTTAAACGTCGACTTATCATGACAGTATTCAGAACACCTCGGTGAGGAATTCTCCTTCCGGGCCGAGGACTCCTTCAAGCGGCCCCTTCATACAGTCGGGGCCTCACTTAATCAATTCGGCGCAGTATGTGGCACAGCCACCATACAGACCTCCTGATTTACCTTACATTTCTTCAAAGGACAGAAGGCATATAATTATCAGCCCTTGGACTGGAAGCTCCGGCTACAAAACCTTGGGGAGCAGCCCTCTGCGTTCTCTAGAGAAATAGCTGAGGCCGAACAGCCGGCCAAGGTTAAAAATGTCATGGTTGGAACCTATGATGGTACTTCCAACCCTGAAGACCACCTCTTGAGGTACACCCACCTCATGTACTTACAGGGGTTGGATGATGTCGCCTGGTGTCGATGCTTCCCAGCCACCCTGAAGGGCATAGCCTAGCAGTGGTTTGGAAATCTACCGGCTGGTTTTATAAACAGCTTCAAGACGCTTGTGTTCTTGTTTGATTCTAACTTCTCTATGATCATCCCTACAAAGAAAACGAGCCTTGATTTAGGCCATGTGCAGCAGGGAGATAGAGAAGGGCTGCGCTCACACGTCAGGCGGTTCAATCTGGTGAGAATCCAGATATAAGGATTGTTTGACAAAGTGGCTTTCACAGACTTTTTCAAAGGTTTGAAGAACGGGTCGAATTTCAAGTTCGAACACGTCCGAAAGAAAATCTTAACACTCCAAGGAGCCCTGATGGAGGCGGACGCTTATACACAGGTTACCGAGCTCTACTCCTCTAATAAGCAGTCAGACTCTAAGAAGTCTCACTGACAGAAGGAGAGTCGGCCTGCTCAGCCGTCTCTAAAACCAAAAGAGAGCAAAAAGAAAAAACAAATTTGGGCGGTTGATAACTCCGATCAGCCGGCCCAAAAGAAAAAGAAAGAGTGGAAACCGTACGTTCCAAGGTACGAGTTCCACAAGGACAGCTACTCCATCCTCATGGAGATTAAGGATCGGCTGACTCTTGAGAAGCCAACTCCTATGAAAGGTTTCGCTGAAAATCAGAACAAAAACAAACACTGTCACTACCATGAGGATGTCGACCATGACACTAACGACTGCTTCAGCCTCAAGCGGGAGCTTGACCGTCTTCCGACAAAGGAGCCCTGAAATCCTATGTGAAGTCCAAAGTGGCTTCCAAATCAAATCTCGGGAAGTCAAGCAAAAAGACTCCCCAACCTGCTATCAGCTATGAAACGGATGAGTAACCCGTCTATACGATAGCGGGCGGATTCGCTGGTAGTGGTCCAACCATCCGGGGAAACAAGGACCATCTGAGAAACATGGTCCATTATGTTGATGAGGGACAGGCGGCCAACACATTCCCAAAGTCATCATCACCGAAAAGGACAGAGGCAAAGTTCGTCGGCCGCATGATGACCCTGTGGTCATAGAATGCAAGGTGGCCAACCAATTGGTTGGTCGCATCTTAATTGACATAAGAAGCTCCTTGGACATCATTAGCCACAAATGTCTATCCAACCTGAAATACAGGCCGGATAGTATGACGGATGTCTCCCAACCCCTAGTGGGTTTTGGGGGAGGAGTTGTGCATCCAGTCGGATCCCTTGGTTTGTCCATCCGACTAGGAGAAAAAGGTAGCGGTCGACATATGACCATCCGGTTCCTGGTGGTCGAGGAGCTGAAAGCCTACAACCTCATCCTTGGTTAACCCACTCTAAACGAGTGCAAGGTCGTCATTATTCCAGCTCTTATGCTTGTCAAGTATGAGAAAGATGATGGACCTGTTGGCTCAAGAATGCTATCTCTTGGACGTCAATCCTTTGGCAGCTGCAACCGTACAAGTCCAAGAGCCAATTGACCTTGATGAGGTCAAGGATGACCGTCCGGCCCCACCAGTCGTTAAAAAGCGAAAGCCAAATCCGCTGGTGGTGGTAAAAAAAGAAAAGCAATAGCAATCACTGATCGGGGAGCGGTTAGATGACCTCCGTCCCCAGCCGGCTGGTGAGCATATTGATATTCCTCTGGACGACAGTCGTCCAGAGAAAACTGTTAAGGTGGGGACGACAACTTTTGCTAAGGTGGGCACAAGTCTGCACCAACTCTTGAAAGAATTCAAAGACATTTTTGCCTTTGAAGTGGAAGAGATGTCAGGCATCAGCCCGGATCTTATTATCCACAAACTCGATGTGGATCCCAAAAAGAAGCCCATTATACAAAAGAAAAGAAACCATGGTGAGGAAAGAAGTAAGGCGGTAGCCGCCGAAGTTAAAAAGTTGTTAGACGCTGGGTTCATTCGGCCATGTAGCTTCCCTGACTGGGTTGCGAATGTTGTGCTTGTAAGGATGCCGAATGGTACCTGGCGCATGTGTGTAGATTACACTGACTTGAACAGAGCATGTTCGAATGATAGTTATCCACTTCCAAAGATCGACAGTTTTGTCGACTCTATAGTCGGAAATGCCCTAATGAGTTTTATGGACGCCTATTCAGGCTTTCATCAGATTCCCCTATGGAAGAAGGATCAAGAAAAGACGGCATTCGTCACTGATCAGGGTTATTCTGTTACAATGTGATGCCATTTGGTTTGAAGAATGCGCCTGCTACCTTCCAACGAATGATTAATACAGTCTTCATTAATTAAATTCGGAGGAATGTAGAGGCATACATTGATGATATGATAGTTAAATCCAAATAACAGGCGGATCACATGTCTGACCTCCGAGAAACATTCGCCACACTCAGGCGGGACAAGGCCTTGCATAATCCAAAAAAGTGTGTCTTCAGTGTTGAGTCTAGGAAGTTTCTCGGATTCTTAATTGACCAAAGGGGGATTGAGGCCAACCCTGAAAAAATACAGGCGGTAATCGACATGCAATCGCCCCGTTCTGTAAAGGAATTTTTAAAACTAACTGGTTGTCTAGCAGCTCTAGGAAGATTTATCAGTCGGTCAGGTGACAAGTCCCTCTATTTCTTCCATGCGATCAGGAAGAAGACTAGATTTGAATGGGGGAGAAGATGCTGAAGCCGCCTTCCAAAAGCTGAAAACACATCTACACTCTTTGCCAAGGTTGGGTCAGTCCCTTGCCCAAGGAAGTGCTCTATATGTATTTGGCAGTTTAAGATCATGCCCTCTTAGCTAAAAGAGACGGTATCCAGATCCCGGTCTACTTCATTAGCCACATTCTTAGAAACGCAGAGCTTTAGTACCCCATGGTTGAAAATTTTGGTCTCGCCCTTTACATGGCTGTCAAAAAGTTGAAACCATACTTCTTGGTGTATCCAATCACGGTCTACACTGACCAGCCGATCAAGTGGCCAATGACAACTCTGAAGTCTTCTGGTCAAATGCTCAAATGGGTTATTGAACTACAGGGACTGAAAATCACTTTCTAACCAAGGAAGGCAATAAAAGGGCAAGAATTTTCTGACTTTATTGTTTAAATGACAAGGCTGGCTAAGCCGAATCATATCAATCGGGTTTGGAAAGTGTATGTGGATGGAAGCTCCACGATGAACGGCTGTGGTGCAGGCGTAATTTGTCAGTCTCCTAAGGGGGACAAATATGAATATGCACAACGGTTCAAGTTCCAGGCCTCAATAATGAGGCCGAGTATAAGGCCCTATTAGCCGGCATTCGGATGTGCAAGGCGGCAGGGGCAACAAGAATTGACGCCTGCTCTGACTCTCAATTGATCGTAAGTCAATACAATGGTGTTTATGAAGCCACCTATCCGGTTATGATCAAATACTTACAAGCGGTCAAGGATGAAGCTGGGACACTTGAAGATTTTAAGTTAAGCCTAGTGCCTAGATCAAAGAATAATCAGGCGGATGCTCTGTCCAAACTGGCCTCTATCGCCTCCTGTGAAACGCCTCGGTCAGTCTTCAGGGAATTCATGGAAAAGAGAAGTATATATGATGAAGACCCCAATGGAGTACTTGACCGAAGCTCTACCTGGATGGATAACATCCGAGCATATCTAACAGACGGCACCATCCTAAATTCACCCCAGGAGGCGGCCGTGCTGAAAAAAACGGGCTGCAAACTTTGAGATAAGGCAAGGAGAGCTCTTCAAAGAAGGTTTCATGAAGCATTTGACCAGAAGACTCCAGGGTTGTCATTGGCTTCACTAGTTCAATATTTCATTAACATCCGAGCATATCTAACAGACGACACCATCCCAAATTCACCCCAGGAAGCGGTTGTGCTGAAAAAACGGGCTGCAAACTTTGAGATAAGGCAAGGAGAGCTCTTCAAAGAAGGTTTCATTTTCATACTTGTCTTTATTTTCTTTCCTTTATTTTGAGCACCGGGTGCACACAGTGCAGAAGGACCGGCTCATAACAATGAAGGATGTCACCTGTGCTCGCGGATCCTACTTACCCATTATGGTACAAACTGCACAATGTGCAGGCGGACCAAAATCTTTAAAAGCAACGTTAGAGTACCGCGCTGCACAATGTGAAGACGGCCAATGTCGAGACTCTACGAACTACCGCCTGCCCAATGGGAAGACGGCTAAGCACATTGTTAATCTAAATATAATTTCGGGGTCGTCTGCCCCAACAGTAGACGCCCCAAAGGTAACCTGACTGCACCAAAACAATCGGCCTTAAACTTACTTTTAAGCTAAATTATTAACTTAGTAACTAACGTCCAAGGGACGAAGAGGCCAATGGCCGGATGAAAAACTAAGTTAATAATTTAGACATCTTTTATTTTAAGCTAAGTCAATGACTTATTGGCTATTCAATTCTCTAATCGAGGCCAATGGCCGGATGAATTTTATTTAAAACTACCGTCTGCTCAAACATGAGTACGACTGTCTGCTCCAACATGAGTTAGGCAACCGGCGACGTCCATTCGGGCGAATTCGTCGAGGAGAAGCATCTCCCTTTTGGGTGGCACATTGCTCTACGAAAACAAAAAACGGCCCTACCGAATGCGCTAAGGCAGCGCTCGCAGTCGTTTGATTTAATCTAACTTGAAATCTAAAAAGCACCAAGTTGTCTTCATGTTTTAGTACAGAAGATGATGGCTACTGTTTCAAGATTAGAGGCTATCAGCCCGCCTGTTTTCGCTATGGGGCAAGGCAGGCGGACCAGTATGTTCTTAATTAAAATGTTAAGTTAAAATACTTGGCAATTTTACCATTTTACGCGAGGCCTTTGGCCGGATGCATTTTGCTCTATATAGCCGTATGCCGCTTGGTTTGGGGAAATCACCATAGTGATTGATTGACTCAGAAACCATCCATACTCTTCAAAGTATAAAAATTTCTAAGTCAATCAATCCACTAAACCGAAACCAAGCGACATCCGGCCAGGGGCAAGAATATTCGCATACTATACAGGTTAGTATACTTAGCCAAAATTCTATGGATAAAAAATTGGAAGCTTTGAAAATTTTTTAAAGCATAAAACACTAATACAAACAAAACCGGTCAAACAGCCGGATGTTCCATAAAAATGCAGCAGTCAAAATTGACGACTAAAAGTGTTAACTGGAAAACCCAGGAATTGTCAAATCACCCGACCCCCTGGTCGGTAAAGATACATAATTACTCGACCACAAGCCGGAAAAGCATAGTAACTGGCCATTCGGCTGCAGAAATAAAAAACATAAATCTTAACGATTAGGGGAGCTTCTCAGCATTGGCATCTTCCTTATCCTCCGGCGCATGCTCCTTTGGTTCCTCTTCTCCCTCCTTATCATCCTCCTCGTCCCCAGAAGACGAGCCGCCATACGAGCTAGACTCCTTCCAATTTGCCTTATCAAACTGGACCTTCCAATTTTGATTATCGGCAGATGGCTGAACAGCTACCCAGGCCGCACGCATGATGACTTCATTATCGTCCATCATTTGTTTGACCAGGGCCTGTTTCTCCTCCTCCATCAAGGACCTATACTTGGTCCAGAGTTGGGTCTCCTGGTTGCTCAATCGACCTTGGAGTCTCTTAACCGTCTCTCCCAAGTTAGACGCCTTGGATTCCGCCTCCTTGAGAGTCTCCGGCTTCTCTTTAAGGCCCTTGACTTGGTCCTGGAGCTCCCTCACTCGCTTCTTAGCCGCGTCCAAGTTCTGCTGAACTTGCAGATTGGCAGACGCTTGGGAATACAACATATCAAGTGTCAGAATCTCATTTTGAGCAATCTCAAACTGAGCTTTGTCCAGAGTAGAGGCGGCCCGAGCATTCGCTGCCTTTACCTCCCTGGTCTTCTCATTGAGTGGCCCTTTGAGACCGCTCACGCGCAGCATAGCCTGTAGGCATCCATACCAAAACTCATAAGAAACCATTCAACAAAAATATGTATATTAACCAAGTTATAAGAAGTTTTACTTCGCAAAGAAGCACAAGAATGCCATCCAGGTCCAGGGTGTCGACCCCTCTAACGGGGGCCTTCTCCTCTAGATCAAGCGTCCTGAGCATCCGCCTGGCCATCTGGAGGACAGTTGGCCTCACTGGGGCATATATCGATACAAATATAGCTAAGTCAAGATTTTGAGCAAGGTTACACTGCATGAAGCGCATGGTCAAATGGTCGGATGACTTACCTCCTTCTCCCCCTGCGGCTTCGCAATCGCCTTATGTGCCCCCAGCAGTGGTGAATGGTTGTTTGCCACTCTTCGACACTCATTGTTGAGTGTCTGGCTTTGTTAGAGTCTGAGTAGGGGAGGAGGTTCTCGTTCCCTTCTTCGCAGGATTGGTGGCGACGTATTTCCTTCGACTCTGGGAAACATCGCCAGCCGACTGCTTGCGTAGTTTGGGATCCGGCTGAGAAGAGGGGGTAGGTTTTGATGAGCCACTCTGAAAAGAATTCTAAGTGTGAGTCTTAGAAACAGAATATGCTAAGCATTTCATTGAAAGAAACTTTGCAAGCTCGTTACCTTAGGAGTGCCACCTGGCGGTTGCTCATCCGCTTGCTTGAGGTTAGAGCGGTAGAAGGCGGCTGAGATGGCTGGCTTTTTGTGAGCAGAGAGCTTGGTCGTTGCCTTGTCTGCAAAAAACAACAAAGAGTTAGCAAGAAAATAAATAAACAAAGCAAGCAAAGTTAATAAAATCATGCGGCCAGCTACCTCTCAACATCTCAGTACAAAGGTCGCAGGCGGCCAAGTACATCCCGTCTGAGAGCCACTCGAATTGGGGAATATACCCTTGGGGGGTGACTTCCTTAACCCCCGTCTCATTGTTCTTCCGGACGGCCAAAATAAAGAGCCCCGGTCAAAAATCTAACTCTTGTGCCCGCCTGGGAACAGGCGGAAGGGCCTTCTTCCCAACCAAGAGGCGTGGATACTGGGTCCAGCAGTTGTACCGCTTGTTTCTTTGGAAGTCTAGGGAAGAAACTATGTAAAACTTGGTCCTCCAGTCAAAGTAAACCAGTCAATCCCGTTTAGATTGGGAGTCCTACTCTGATAATGCATGTGAGCAAACGCCTCGAAGCAGGGATCCACCTCCAGCATCTCACAAGCGACAACGTAGCCCAAAATATTGACCCAAGAGTTGGGGGCTAGTTTCCATATACCCAGCTAGTATTCGTCCAAAATCCTCTCCATAGCCGGATGGAGAGGGAAGCGAAGTCCTACCTGGAGGCTGCCTCGTAGCAGCCGAAGCACTGGTCACCATAGACGGCCATCTCAGGCCAGGTGACCGTGTCAATAGCATCCGGCACGGACAAAAGAAAACCATGTCCCATGACATGGTCAGAAAGAAATTTGGGAAGATCATCCTTCATAATCTTCCGCCTGCCTTCTGGGACATGCAGATAGTCAGGCGCACGTTCGTGCCGCCTGGAAGCAGGCGGCTCTTCCCAGCCCTCTCCCTTTTTAACAGAGAGGGACTCTTTAGCAGCTCATCATCCGGCATCGATCCACTCGGCCCGGGGTTCTTATATTCCTCGTCGCACTCATCCAAAAATGAGTCATTTGGAGTGCTAACGGCGCTAGGGGATTCTCTACTTATTTCAGAGACAGGTGCCCTAATGGACCCGTCAGAGAAGACAGTCTCACTGTCCAAATGGTACCAAGAACCATTCGTCCTATATCTCCTTTTTATTTGTTTTTTTCTGGCCATCGTGTCCTGCAGAGGCACAGACACTATCGGATTTGGAGATGTACTTAAAGGAAAGTTCTCGAACGAGCATTCGGCACTCCTAGTTCTAGATTCAGCCATCCCTGGTGACCGGCTGATCGCTAATCTAGGTCGTGCCGGGTGCATTTGGGAAACCATTTTTGATAAAGAAAAATGTAAAGAAATAAGTAAAGAAGAGATCAGACGGTTACCTTAGAAGAAGGTAACAAGAGTCGTCGGTCTTAGGCGTCTGGTTGAGCAGGCGAACTAAGGGGGCCGAATGTCGGATGTTGTGGAAGTCAAAGTCTTTGCAAGACAACTTCAAAGATTCTCCCAAAGATTCGTGCAAATGTGAATGCAAGGGAGGTCAACTCCTTTATTTATAGAGGGGGTAAAATGTTCAGGGTAAAACCCTAGAACAAGTGAACAGTAAAAAGTAACTTTTGAGGCACTCGTATCCCGACACCTATCACAGGTGCCATGTGCCAAGCACGTGACCCCTGTGAGGGGAAAATGTTCTGGGTATTTTACCGCCATCCAAGTGGCCCAATCAAAATCTGACATGTGTCACTAGAAGGGGCGCCACCTTGGACCTTCCAGATGGTGACACGTGTTAGGTAGATACAAGCTCTGATCTGGGGTATTTCATTATCCCAAGTGGATCAATGACAAAGCAACACGTGTCGCCCTGAGAGGCGCCCCAAATGGCCTCTTTTGATGAGCAGCACGTGTCACTCAGACACCGTCTCTGAAATGGCGGCCTTCAAGGCCCAAACTTTGAGGGCGCCGCAAAAACGGCGTGCCCTAATTCCTAGGTCATCAAACCCTAGGGAAGGCACACTTTCCAATGACCCTATAAATAGGGACATTCCCCTCATTTATGGAGACAACGTTACATTAATTATTGCAATTATTACTGAGTTGTCGTTCTCAAGAAACAGACAGCACCTGAGCTTGGAATCCGAGCAGATAACTTAATTTCCACGTTTTACTCCGAACCCTATACTAACTTAATCTTCGGAGGCGGACCACCAACCATCTGGCGGTCCGTTTGTTTTGTAGGTACAGGCGACCTTGTGAATCCAATCTTGAGCTGTAACTCTCCCAAGGGACCCAAAAAACCCTGAAACACAATCTACTACTTGAGTAAATAGCTTCAGGGTTATGAAACCAGGTACACACCACTTGAGAAGTTGTGTCTTGCACTCATGTGGGCTGCGTAGAAATTAAGACATTACATGCTCACTCATACAATTCATGTTGTATCCAAGATAGACCCTCTCAAGTATTTGTTCGAAAAAGCAACACTTAATGGTAGATTATCGAGGTGGATAGTCAACCTTGCTCAGTTAGACTTAAAATTCATACCACAACAGGCTATTAAAGGTTCTACTATTTCTGACTTCCTAGCAGATTTCCCACTAGAAGAAGTTGAGAAAGAAGAAGAAGAGTATGATTTCCCTGATGAAGATCTACTCATGACCTAAGATGATAGTTGGACGCTCTATTTCGATGGAGCTTCGAACCAAAAGGGTTGTGGTGTGGGAGTCTTGCTCGTATCACCCAACAAAGAACACATTCCGATTTCCATGAAGCTCGACTTTGATGTCACCAACAATGCTGCAGAATATAAAGCATGCATCATGGGATTGGAAACATCTGTGGCCCTTGGAATGAAGAAACTCATAATCTACGGCAACTCATCACTAATCATCAACCAGATCTCCAAAAGGTGGAAGGTGAGAAGTGAAAGTCTCGCTACGTATCAAGCTCATCTGGAAACTCTCACGGAGCAACTAGATGAAGTGGAATATACGTACTTGCATAGAGAAGAAAACCAATTTGCCGACGCACTGCTAAATTAGCATCAGTGGTGCGAATTCCAATGAACACAATAAGAATTCCAATGACCATAGAAAGAATATATGAGTCGGCTTATGTTCACGCACTTGATGATGAAAAATAAGCACAAGAAGAAGATGAAGAGCCATGGTATACAAATATCCTTAATTACGTGACGAAGGGAGAATACCCTCCTAATACTGATAAAAGGGCACGCCGTGCTTTGAGGCTCCTGGCCTCACATTATGTGCTCAAAAAAGGAGAACTCCACAAAAGGACCGCTCAAGGGAGAAATCTCTTATGCATAGCAAAGACTGAAGCGCGCAAAACCATGGAAAACCTTCACGGCGGAATATGTGGAACGCATATGAATGCTAAAATGTTAGTCCAAAAGATTCAACGAC
Source organism: Chenopodium quinoa (assembly GCF_001683475.1). Lineage (NCBI taxonomy): Eukaryota > Viridiplantae > Streptophyta > Magnoliopsida > Caryophyllales > Amaranthaceae > Chenopodium > Chenopodium quinoa. Next base: position 1,263,216 of record NW_018743689.1, read on the forward strand.
AAGGTTATTATTTGACTACCATGGAGAGAGACTGTCACGAATACGTCAAGAAATGTATGAAGTGTCAAGTCTACACAAATTTACAGCACGTTCAACCTTCGCTTCTCTACACATATACTTCTCCATGACCTTTCTCCACTTGGGGTTTCGACATCATTGGAAAGATAACGCCACCAGGACAAGGGGGACATGAATTCATCCTTGTAGCAATTGATTACTTCACCAAATGGGACGAAGCTTCCTCATATGCTAAGTTAATGGAAAAACATGTAGCTAAATTCATTGAGAAAAATATCATATGCCGCTATGGGGTACCTTATAAGATGATCAGTGATAATGGAACGCATTTCCAAGCCGAGTGCGCAGAACTATTAAAGAAATATCATATTAAGCATCACAGATCATCACCCTACATGCCACAAACAAATGGTGCGGTTGAATTGGACAACAAGAATGTGAAAACTATCATCGAAAAGATGACAGAAAATTACAAAGATTGGCCAAGTAAGCTACATTTCGCCCTTTGGGTTTATCGAACCTCTGTTCGTACATCAACGGGGGCTACCCCTTTCTCGTTGGTCTATGGAGTTGAAGTTGTACAACCAATAGAGCTCAAAATCCCTTCTCTTCGAATCGCGTTGGAAAGCCAACTAGATGAAGTCGACTAGATTAGAGCAAGATATGATGAACTAGTCTTACTTGACGAAAAACGCTTGACAGCTTTGCATCATGTCCAAACCTACCAACAGCGTATGGCACGACATTTCAACAATAAAAGTCAAGACTAGGAACATCAAGGAAGGTGACTTGGTGCTCAAGGCACTCCGCAAAAATGTGTTAGATCCAAGGGGAAAATTTAGACCAAACTGGTCAGGTCCATACATTGTTAAATCCATTTTGTCTGGCGGAGTGATACAATTGGTAGACATGGATGGCAACTGTTTTCACAATTTAACCAACTTGGATCAACTCAAGAAATTTTATGCCTAGTTGCATGGGTTCATGACCCGATAGAGCTATGTTTGTCCTGATTCCTTTTTAAGGATACATAGGCAACCCCTCAAGAGGGCTCGGCCACTTAAAAAAATAAAATCCTTTCTCCGCAGACCAAGTATAACACACAAGACAGCAAAATGGAGCTAGAATCAAGAAAATCCTACAGTAGCAGATATCGCGCCACGTCAGCGTCCACCGCGCCCCGTCAGAAGCCACCGCGGCATATTACCATACGCCGTGGCTCAGCAAAAAAAATAATAAATAAAATAAAATAAAATAAAAAATTTCCGCGCCACACCAAGTGTTACCTTGCCACGGCAACTGTCACCGTGTCACACCAGATACCACCGTGACACGGTGGATTTCCAGTTACAATATACACCAGACAATCCCCACGTCACGGTATTTTCCAGCGTGACGCGGCATATTTTTCTGTGGTGCGGCAGACCATGGACTTTGCATTTTATTGTTTTACGAATATTTTATTTGACGATTGTTATTATTTTTCCATTGCGTTCGACTTCTTGACTCAGAGATATATATACATATATACATATATATATATAAAGAAGAAGTCATTGCAATTTTTATTTAAGGTGAAAATAAATATGCTATTATTATTGAAATAAATGTGACTACAGTTATTGGCATCATGCGCCTTATTTAAAAATTAAAAATTTAAATCATATAAGCAAAGCAATATCGATCTAATCCTTCTTCACTTTAGGAACCTCCTTCTCTTTTTCAACTAGGTCGGCCTTCACCATTAATGTGTCTTTTGTAGCCCGAACCGTCACACCTCTAGTTGAACTTTAACCCCTTTCACCTTTCTTAGAATTCTTAGGTTGCTTCTCTCTATAAACCATCTTTTCCTTACCCTTTCCTTTCACATAATTCTTCTTAGGCATTATAGGAGTCTTAAACTAAATTCCTTGTGTTCTCGAACCAAGACGATCTTTAGGAGGCGCCTTCTTACTTCCAAGACGTCCCTTCATATCAAATTTGCGTGATCCAACTCGATCCTGTCTACTTCTAGGATTCAACCATGCCTTGTATGTACTAGACAAGGGAGGAGGAGCTTGGTTACTTGCAGAAACGGTCCACAAATGCCTTCTAATCCAATAAACCTCATACTTGTGAACATTACTTTCATGCAACGATACTTCACGAAGACTATCGTTATAGCGTGGAACTACTCTTTCAAGACCATATTGTCGCATCAATCGGGAAGGACAATAAAAAGTAAAGTTTGAATACTAGGAACACGACAATATGAATTATCATTCATGCCAACCATCCTAGTAAGTCTCCACCAAGGCACCACCCATCGAATGGAAAATTCTCTCTTTGTAAAGAAGACCTTCCAATCATCATATGACATGTTTGTAGAGTAATTCTTCTTCCTACGGACCAGATCATTGGGACCATATTTTTCAATATCGTCGGGGGCTTCAAAAAGTTCAAACGCTCCATCAACCAAATCTACAAAATAAAAATAAATAAATAAATAAAAAAGAAAGTGCAGAAAGCACCGTGACACGGCAAAATGCACCGTGTCGCAGCAAACATGTACCGTGAAACGATGCCTGCTATGTGTCACGGTGCCTATCAGAGCGTTTTTTTTACCTGCAACAGTACTAGAGAGCCCTTCCTAATGGCTTTCCGGTCAGATTTTGCTTCATTAAGGCCGCACAAAAGTTCTCCAAGGCAAGCCCGCATTGGAGATCTTCCAGATTCAACATGTTCAAGCACAGACGCTAAAAAAGCATGTCCTACCCTACTGTTTGCAAATAAAAGCTTGCTAAACATGCAAAAAATATAAGCCCTTCTACGGTATACATGATAAGACTTAGAGACAAGACGATTGAAATACAAATTTGCAAGCTTTTTTAGCTCTACTTCATTACCACATATAATTTTATTTAAATCTTAATTTATCATATTCAGATGGCGTTCAAAGTCTTGGTAATAATACTCACGTAGGGTAGGCATTGCAATGAGATTTCTAGTAGGAAAACCAAAGATGGCACCGAATTCCTCCGATAGGGGACATATTTCATCATAATCAAATTTGAAACAATGAGCTTGTGGACTCCAATAATCTAAAGCTGCCCTAAGAAAATCATGTTAAATTGATACATGCCTTAAGGCTAATAAGCCTCTGACATGAAACAATTCAAGCTCTCTTTTGTCCGCATTGGTCAAAGAATAGGACCAGTCACGCAATGTATTATCAAAATTCTGAGATATTATTATTGAAATATGAAATTCTAATTATTTTATGTTTCGTAATTATGCGTATCACGAATAAACTGGTCCTATTTTATAGCCAAAATGCTTGGAAACACTCAAAATCTATCTTTCTATGCGTGCAAACTACACCGCTGTAGAATACGTGCACCGTGACACGGGAAATTCTACCGTGTCACGGGAATTTGTGTTGCCACACGTCATGTTTTGCCGTGACACGGTATAACTGTCGTCTCACGGTGCCCACGCGTTTTCATCTTTATCCTCAACCTATTTTTATCCGGATTTTTATTGTTTTTCCTTCGCCGTTTATCTTCTAATCTTGTTTTTCGGGAGTTTCATTCTTAATAAAATTCTCCGTTTATTTTATTATTATTATTTTTTATTTTTTCTTTATTATTATTTTATTTTTCTTTTTACTTTGGGGAAGTTGTAAAACTTGTCCCATTTTCATTTTTATTTCTTTTTTCTTTTGGGAAAATTGCAAAATTTGTCCCATTTTTATTTTTATTTTGGGAAAGTTGTAAAACTTGTCCCATTTTAGTTTTTATTTCTTTTTCTTTTTGGGGATATTGCAAAATTTGTCCCGTTTTTCATTTTCTTTTTCTTTTGGGGAAGGTCGGTACTCTCCACTTATGATTTTTTTTTTTTGCGTCATTAATAAATACACAATCACACACAATGAGTCTCAAGCACACACTAATACACATTAATAAATGCATAAACTATGAATAAAATATACGAAGTGAGTCATGATGCATAAATAGTGTCAAGTGTCATCAATCAAAGTATATAATAAAAACCCTCGGTCAAAAATCTCCAAGACTAGAAGAGTTAGTATCAGTGTCATTTCGAGCCTGCGAATACGGGAACGGCGGATAAAGAGTCCCTCCATTATCCGGATACGACGAGTAGTATCCCTTATAGTCCCTATAGCTCTAGTAGAAGACAAAGTCAAAGCAAGACCTGTCCAGCTGAGAAACGACGTAGGCTGACTCCAAGAGGTAGGAAGCGTCGGTGGAAGCATCGTCCCAGACAATGGAACTAAAAATAAGCCCTGCACCGGTGGAGGCAGCGCCCCAAACAATGGAAATGAGTATAAACCCTGGTCCACGGGAGTAATGACTGGCCTGAACTCAGGCTGTGAAGGCTGGGAAGATAAAGGTTGCTGCCACTGATGCTGAAAGTGCTGGAATGGCTAAGAAGACTAAGGCTGCTGCCACTGAGCCTCTTGAAACGGTGGAGAAGGCCGAGGCTGCCACTGAGCCTCCTGAAACGGCTGAGAAAGATGAGGATGTCGCTGAGACTGAGAATGCCGACGAACCTCAGGAGATCGTCTGCGGTGACTAGGCTCCCCCTCCTCCGAGTCTCTAAGCCTTGAGTGCGAGCGAGACCTCCGTCGCTCTTGAAAGACACAAAATAAAAGATGTCAATAGTGCAAGATAGAACAACAACTCGCACCACGTCGAAGCTTGATAATGCAGTACTTCAAAGCGTCAACCAACTTCATAAATCCCATCATGTCCGAGTGCGTAGGCTGAGAACAAAGAAAAATCAGTAACAAGATGTATTAAAAAGGATGAATAACGTGTCAAAAATCTTACCGACTCAAACACATCAGGCAGAGACTCATGTGCCTATCTAAAACCCTCTGGTGCATCAGCAATATGATCCTCTATAATACCAATAAACCCAGGGTAACGGACAGATTAAGGTGGGACCTCAACCTTCCACCTACGATGAACAGTCGTCTGGAAACATGATCAAATAATCAGGTTATTCGACGATTTTAACAGAGACTAACAACAAAATTCTCAAAAGAAATCATAACTCAGGAAGACGGGGCAGAGGAGCCAAAGAAGGAAGCAAGTCCTGTGAATAATCGCCCTCTATACGCACAAGCTCCTGCCAAGGAAATGTGTAGCGCTCCCCCTGTTCATCAACGCCCTAAGCAAACGTGAGTCCAGCATCGACTCCAGTAGAGGCAAAGGCACCACAAAGCGGTCAGTGTTGTGCTAACGAACCACGTACTCCCCAATCTTCCAAACATAACATGCAGTACCAAGGAAAACATTACGGCACGCCGAAAGCTCCAAGGCCTCGGGAAGATCAGTCATCCCAGCCCAAGGTCGATACTGGATCTTAACAGCAACCTGAAAACCAAAAAAAGTTGCAATGAATGCCGGAAAATAACATCAAGGTAGAGAATAACATGCTGCAAAATCAATTCTTACATCGGCAGAAGAGGTGGCTCGGCGTAGCAGCCCGCGCATCGTAGATACGAACTCCACTTGTGACTCGCCTCGGTCACGCCAGCTGGCTCCAACAAGGAAATCATGGATCGCTCCGCGATGCCGTCGAGGGGCCAATCCCGGAAAGTACTCATAGAACCACAGCTGCAATGAAGATTAATCTATAAGAACATGAGTTAAACGGGTTAAAAAAAACAAGAAGAATAAAGATCGTCACCTCTACGACTCTCCATAAACCATGACGGCAACAAGGGCCTGGTCATTCAGCTGCCTACAGCCATGACGTAGCGACGAGAGTAGATCAGCATATCTAATGCTAGCCTATCTCGCCGATCCTGACCAGAGAAGGAAGGTAGCAAACGAGCGAACGTGAACTCCTATCATGAGAAAGAGTCTCAAAAATGAGAATCAAGATAAAGATCCGCACTCGCTGCTCAGGTGTCGTCTAAGCCATGTCAAAGCCATGGGCAAGAATAGAAGCCAACTCTGATCGCCCGCTCTTAGGACCACCTAGAGGCACCGGCTGAGTCTTGATATGCTGAATGAGCGGACCTAACAAATCTGCTACCTCAGCCACCCCCCAAGTGAGGTCAGGAATCTGCCTTACGGCCCGCTCGGTGAAGCGTAAGTTGCTGATCATGCTAAAATCCAAATGGGTCACTGTCATCTCCCCCCAAGCAAAGTGAAGAGTGTTGGTAGTATCCCAAAAATACTCCAACAACGCACGAACAACTGTTGAGCCACAACCCCGGGGCTGCAAAACCCTACAACCGCTGCATAAAAATCTCCTAAAACAGAAGACTCCCACAAGGCATTAGTGACATGATCCCTCGTGATAATCCTGTATAGCTGGGGAATCAAATCTCCAACTCCGAATCCATGATGGCGAAGCGTTCCATCGACTATGCCGGCAAGTGGACGATGAGAAATGTGGTTCTCACGACAGAAAACCAACTCGTTTGGTGTCCATGGAGGAGGAATCCACTTACCCCGACCCGTAGAATGGCGAGGCTCTGTCTTTAAGGCATCGTCGTCCATGCCCTGAGGAATTGTGGGAGTGTCCTCTCGAAAAGCCTGACATCGGCCACGAGTAGAAAGATGCGATCCCGTTGTCTAGGCATGCTATTACATTCAAACAAAAATTAAAATATAAATACTTAGCATCATTTCCTAAGTTATTTATTCAAAAGCTGCTTAACGGCTACCTCAAGTTACATTCTCTATTATACGCAAAATTTTTACCTCAAGGCTAAAAATTAGCAAAATAATGGAATTATTTCTAGTACTTAGTTTCTCAATGACGAACTAATACTACATTTCTCCTAATTGCATGATATTATGTTCTCATGACGATATAGTACATACAAAAGCAGAGCATGTTTCAAAATTGCACAAAAACAATAGATCGGCACATCATGGCATATTTTACAAGATCTACAACCATTATATCACCATTTCAAGTGCAAAGAAATAACATAGACAACAAGAACACAATTTCACACAAGTAGTACCAAAAAATGGAGATTAGCTCAATTCTTCAGCAAATCACACAAAATTGGTCTCAAATTGCTCACAAAAAAACATACATTCATATACAAGTTAGTTCATAGCAATAATTTTGACATAGAAGCTCAAAATAAAAATAAAAAAGAAACCCCAATTTGATTTTTTTAGGGTTTCAAGCAAAGATGGCATTTTAAAAGAATATTTGAGATAAAAAGCAAAGGAAACTTACATGGATCCTTGTGAGAAATTGAAAATGAGGAAAAATAGCAAAAAATTGGAGCGAATTTGGTGGAGAATTGAGCTCTAAAATCTCGAAAACCACAGAACTTCTGCAACGCAACCAACGCAACCACCACGACACGGTGGTCTAAGTCGTGACACGGTATGGCTGCCCATGTCCCGGTGACACTCTGGCGGCAGCGGCTACTCTTTGAGAACTGCGGTGAGCACTCGAACAGCAGCAACGGCAAAACCAACACAAAAAGGCACGTCGCGGCATGGTTACAAACGCCGCGACAAGATGAAATCTGACGTACGCCGGTGCTGAACTTCGTGGCCCAGTGATCGCGAAATAAAAAATAAAAAAGGAGAAGATAGAGAGCAAAAGAAGAAAGAGAAATGAAAATGGCGAAATGAAATGGGAAAGCAAGATGTTGCAGCCAAAATTTAAAGCCAGAAAATTGTCGTTACGCGGCTCCGTTCCTGTTCCTCGTATCCCATTACCGCGTAACGACATTTCTGCGCGTGGAACGGGGTTCTTCACCGTCTAACGGGAACTGCCACCGTGTTGCAAGATTATTCCCCGTGGCGCGGTGCTCACCTGTGTGTCCTGCACGCTCCTTAAACCTCCTGGTGGATATTTTGGCATCTTTAACTAAGTTGGAATGATTTTTCGCAACTTTTGACAGTTATTTTCTCACCAGAGTTGCGTTGAAAATTTTAATTGGTATTTAAAGGGTACCAAAATTACCAATTTACCCCTAACAAGCATCAGAGTCACATTTTCGACACTTTAAACACATTATCGGTGGATTTTTCTTCAAGTATAGAAAACCGCAAAGTCGGCTTTCCTCAAGCATGGAAAGCATTATTCGTGGATTTTTTTCTTCAAGCATAGAAAACCGCCAAGTCGGCTTTCCTCAAGCATGGAAGTATTATCGGTGGATTTCTTCAAGTATAGAAAACCGTCAAGTCGGCTTTCCTCAAGCATGGAAAGCATTATCGGTGGATTTCTTCAAGCATAGAAAAACCGTCAAATTATTCAGTTGGCTTTCCTCAAGCATGGAAAGTATTATTTGATGGATTTCTTCGAGCATAAAAAAACGCCAAAATCATATGTCGACTTTCCTCAGGCATTGAAATTATCATCCGGTAGGCTTCTTCAGGCTTAGAAAGCTACCAAATTCATCAGTCGACTTTCCTTAGGCATGGAAAGTGTTTCAGCGAAATGTCATTCGGTGGATTCCTTCAAGCATAAGAAGCTGCCAAACTCATTTGTCACCGATACACTGGTGTCATATAAGCATTCTATCCCTTTACTCTTTTATTTGTAAAACTAACATTTTTCTGCAGGTATCGGCGTATACAAAGTGATTTAGGATCGCAGAATGTCTTAAATCATTCATTGTCCCTATCGATTACTTTTACTATCGTTTTTGAAACTGACGTTTCTACAAACTCATTCAAAGTGGGGGCTTATGTATATACCTAAAAATGTCTACCCGAAACCAAACCCGGTGATGAACAATCTTTCACCGCCATTATTGGTCAGGTTCAGTGTTTAATCCCCAGAGTGCTTACAAAATCGTATTTAATTAAATTCAATTTTTAATAGTCCATGGATCAGTCTTGATGTTTAGTCAAAGCATAGTTTATTTTTAATTTTGGCCAAACCTTTTTATTTATTTGTTTTATTTACTACCTCCGTTAACTATTATTTGCAACAAAGAGGTATTATTTGTGAGATATAAAATATTATTTTGTTGCAAAAAATAGTTAACGGAGGTAGTATTATTTTGGCCCAATTACTAAATAATAAATTAGAAATGGCCCGAAATTATCAATCGGCACTTAAACAGGCTGAATGAAATTAGGGTAAAAATGTATTTAGACGGAAAAATGGACGCAGAGTCTGCCGCGTCACAGGGCTCACTACCGTGCCACGATGTGATTTCCCGTGATACGGTGCCAGTGCTGTGACTCGGGGCAGCTCCGTGTCCTTTCCGCGTAAACCCTTCACGCGTTTTATCTCCCGTAACCTAATTATTTCCCGCGTCACACAATATTCCCCCATGTCACGGGATTTTTTGTCGTGTCGTGGCAATCCTTGTCATGTCGCGTCATTATTTTTTAGGGTTTTTATCTTTTTAAGGGTCCGTGCGTTCCCTCTACTCATTTTCCCTATAAATACCCACTCATTTCTGATGTACGAGGCATCAATTAACTCTCTTTTTATGCTCTAGCTTAAACATTAGCCTACCCTTCTTCTTTCAAAATTCCCTCTTTAAGCACTCCAAGGAGTCCATACTTTACTCGAGGTTTTGTCCTTAAACCAAGGCATGAAAGGTAGAACTGTTTGAGGGTTTGGCCCCAAATCAACTCTATTTAATTTAATTTAATTTAATTATAGTTTTATTAATTTTCCTTGAAGTTACTAACTCGTTTATTATTTTATAGTTGCAAGCAAACAAAATCAAAGTAAGAATTATGTTCCTTTAATTTCTATTAATTTCTAACGATTTTATATTGTTGGATTTATTGTTAAATTGCTTCCAATATTAATGTTTATTCTATTATTTATTATGATCACACCTAATAAGATAATTTTGACGAGCGGTTTCGATTCCTTTTTAATCTTGTTATTAATTAAAGTGATCACAAATATTTTAAAAATATGTTGCATTAATATTAAACCAATTTAGCCTAATAATATTTTGGAGCAAATTGAATATTTTGTTTGTATGCCTTTGAGATCGCAGGAATCACTTTTCAATATAAGAATCGAGTAGAGGCCAATACGGGCGAATGTGACTCCATGACTCACTTCGTACCATCATCCACAATCCCCCTTTCGTGGTTCAGAACCATATGGAGTTAGTAATCTCATGGATTATGAATGGGGTGTAAACTTCACGGGTCAATCGTTGTTGCCTTCGTTGTCCCTTATTCGTGGTTTCCTTTTATGATCCGTGAACGCTTTACAAGTTCCTTAAAAGCTTGTTGGCGGCTCCCTACTTTCCTTTTCCCTAATCGTATATGTCAATTCCCTCTTCCTATGAGTGCCAAGCATATTCACAACATGCTTTAACGTAGGCGCGCTTCGAACGACTCCTACAGGGAACTGTGTGCATTTTGGTGCGTTACAAAGGGGCAAGAAGCCTTGTGCGTGCTTCCTTGCACCTTGCAACCCATAGCAAACGTTACTAGGCTTGGCCTAGCTAGTGCTACGTGGGGTGGTGCGGGAGCACGCACCAAGCCGCATTACCCAAGCGGTGCTAGGCACCCTTGGCTAGCAATGGTACTCCTTAGCTAGTCTCGGTACGCGAACCACTTGGGTGCGATTGGCTACATGTTTGCTTATTTTTCCATTTTAATTATTATAATTATCTTTGGTTTTAATTATTTTAATTAAATTTTTGAGGATAGGCCTCGGTTTTGAGTGGCATTGGAAAATTTTTATTTTGGCAAAATTTTGGGTTTACCAGCTTAATTAATTAGATAAATTAAGATGGATGCAGAAGTTAGTGAAAGCTTCAATTTTAATTGCGCTAAACTCCTTAATCGGTTAAACAACTTTAACTAGTTTTAGTTAGGCTCGTTAATGAATTAACAACCAAAATTAGTTACTTGTTTACGCGTGTTTGTGCAATATTACTTGTTTATTGTTGTAAAATGCATGGGCCATTCATAAATAGTGATGGATGAATGGAATGCATATTCTCCCGTAGGTTTTATAAAAATGGCAACTAGTGGGGCTTGATTAGGATAGAAAATACGAACTGCGTATCGCTTGTATTGTTGTAAGTCTAAATACAGTCTGCGAATCGTTAAGTATTTTTGTACCTTAATATTTAGATTAGTCCTAATCGTAGATACTAGTGTTTGCATAATTTTAGTTATGTCTTGAAGACGGAGGTTCTTGGAAGACGAACCCATGAAGTTGAAAAAGACGACCCTTGAAGACTCAAGGGGTCATTCTAGTTGCAAAATGCATCATTATATGTTAGATGCATGTTTAGGATTTTGAATGTTGTTATGATTAATTAAGTTCACTTAAATAAACCAATATAGAAACCCTAGGTCCCTAAATTATTGAGTAAATTTGCCAATCCAAAAAAACACTTATCAACCTATTGAGAGTAGTGATGGGCTACGCGAAAGCGAGACATCACTATTACTCCCTAGGATATGTAACGCATACCGGGTATGCAAGTTGGTTTTGGTTATACTCAACTATATGAGTGATGGAGTCCTAACATGTCATGGAAAAGTGGATAAGTTGTTGAGAGAGCATTAGATGCGACGATTTATCCAACCAAGAGTGGCTTGGAGCCATCAGCAAAGAGTTTCTTACCTTAGAATGAGTGTTAAGACAAGCAAAAGCATTCTTAACTACTCATTGTTTCTTTGGATCTTGGAATCGACTCATTCTCACCAAATGGGGACAATTTTATGTGTGAATAAGATGTTTAAATAAGTTTGATTAAAATGCATGATTTCAATGTTATTTAAGTATTATGAATGGTTTTTCATTTCAAATTCTTTCAATTGTAGAACAATGTCTACAAATAACTCAAGCAACCAATTCTCGCTACGCTTAATTCTTGACAAGGAGAAGTTGAGTGAGCCAAATTTTCTTGATTGGAAAAGGAACTTGCGTATAATTCTCATGAAAGAGAAAAAGGAATATGTCCTTGATGAGGAAATGCCCAAGAATCCCAATAAGGAGGTGACTCAGGCTTCCCTAAACCGATGGCGAATTGCAAATCGGGATGTCAAATGCATCATGTTGGACACTATATCTTCTGAGCTTTAAAAGACTTTCTTTGAGAAGGAGACATCTTTTGATACCATTTCTGAGCTGCAGAACATGTTCCAAGAGCAGACCTAAACTGAAAGGTTTAAAACCCATAGGCAGATCCTTGAGAGCAAGCTCAAGAAAGGATATCCAGTTAGGCCACCTGTACTCAAAATGGTAAGATTATTTGAGAACATGGTGTTAATTCGGATGAAATACTACAAGAGGGGGGGTGAATTGTAGTATGTTCCTAGTGCCTACTTTTCGCGGAATATAAAACTGATTGCTGTTAGGAACTTAGACAATGCAAAGCGGATTTTACGAGGAAACCATCCAGGGCCCAACTGGAAGTAAAATCTCGACCCTACCTTAGGGATTTCAAACACAAACCATTTCACTATAATAGGGCAAACACCAAGTTACAACCTATTAGACACGGACCTTTATTTCACAAGTTCCTCACTGGACTTGCTTCTTAATAGGACCCTAACCTACCCAATCTAAGTACCACACTTAGATTCACTCGTACCACCAAAGTACTACACGTACTGCCAAAGCACTAAATACTTGTACCACCTAAGTACAAGACTCACAGCTTCACCTAGAAGCTTACACATTGCACTCTTACAATTATAACGAGAATCCTCACGAACTCTCACACCCCAATACATAAAACACTCAAAACCCTTTTTCCCAATTACAAGCTCTCAAAGAATAACTCTAAATACATATCAATGAATAAAGAGATAAAACTAATATACTGGACACTTCAAGATCTGTCTGGAACTTACTGGACGAACTGTAACTGGAACCTGACTGGAACTTCGACTTGGAGGTTTGACTTAGCTTCGTGGTGAAGGATGAAACCATTAAGCACGACCACTAAGCTTCATCAGCCTCAACTTTGAATGAATACATATGAGCATATTTATAGTACACCCAAATTATTCTTTTCGTAAAAGATAAGTTTTATTAAAAGATAGAAATAAAAGATATTTTCCAAAAATAAGTTTTCCAAAAATATATCTTTTGTTAAGAATATATTCTATCAATAATAATAAGATATATTTACCATAAAATCAGATTTTATCTAAATCTTATATTTTCCAAATATACTAATATATCTTTTAACAAAAGATATACTTACCATATCTTTTTACAAAAGATATATTTACCATATCTTTCAACAAAAGATGTACTTGCCATAAAATTAGATTTTATTTAAAACTTATTTTACTGAAAATATTTTCCAAAAATAACTTATCTTTTTCCAAAAGGGATTTATTAGAAAATAAATATTTTTATTCTGTAAAACCAAATCCCTAAAAGATATGCACGTATTAGGTAAATATTTATATCATTAAATTCGACCTGCGACCTTTAACGACGTGCAGACCTAAGTTCCGATTAGGTTCTGGAACTCTGACAGTCTCTGAGTTCTTGACAAGTCAGTAACTCTAATTTCATTGACTATCATGAGTTCACCTTGGTTCTTTAGACTTGTTCCAGACTGACTTTTATGTCCAACATACTTACATGAATCCTAGAGCGGCATACTTCGATTTCTCCGTCTTCATGTTGTTTCTTTGAAACACTTGTTCTGGAATCTTGTAATATTGATGTATTCTATATCTCGGGGCAAGTTCTTGTTAGGGAACTTAGATAGTTCTTGTTAGAGAACTAAGTTCCTGTTAGGGAACTCTTCATGTACCTGTTAGGGAACATGGAACTCTTCATGTACCTGTTAGGGAACATGCTCTGGCTTTCGTGGGAAAGCCTGCCGAAAGTTCCTTCTAGATCTTGTTAGAGAATACCTTCAGGTTCCTTCGTGGTTTGGTTCTCATAGGAGAACCTGCTTTAGGTTCATTCATTCTCTCTTGTTCCTCTTGAAGTCTTCTATGTTCTAACCCATTGACTTCACCTAAGTCAGTTTCTGTCTTCACTTAAATACTTAAGAGAAACATTAGATTGAAGTTTGTTTGTCATAAACAAACTTCAAGTGAGAGAACTAATTAAACTTAAAGCTTATGTAAATACTCCTACACATATACAACTCATGTATGCATAGTGTACTTACCTTATGAAGCTAACATATGCAAACACCTATTTACATAGTTACCTTCATGGTTCTTTAGCCATCATCATGTTTATCAACCATAACACTCATCATTGTTCTTATTTCTCTATTGTTTATCATATATTGCTCAGGTTCCTTATATATATATATATGTGACTGCTCAGGTTCCTTGTATCTTGTTCCAAGTATAACTTGTTCTTTCTATGCACAACTTAACAAACACATTAGATAGATAATCATTATTAGTTTACAATCATAAAAACCTAATTACTCAACACATGGGAAGTCTTGACGCGGGGTATTCAACCGAGATAGCAATTGACATCATTCTCCACTCGCCGCACAAAGGCTATGATCAGTTCAAGATAAACTATAACATGAACATCATGGAGAAAACCCTCACCGAGCTTCATGGTATGTTGAAGCAAGCCAAGAAAACACTCAAGGATGAGGGGAATCATGATATGTTCATGATAAAAAAAAGGGCAAGTCGTTCAAATTCTCAGGCAAGAAGAAGAAAGGCTTTATAGAGAAGGGTAAGAAGAAGACCTTTCCGCCTAAGTCAAAGGCAACCAAGGATAACTAGGAGAAGAGGGTAGCATCTTCTAAATCTGATTCTGAATGCTTCTATTACAGAAAGAAGGGACATTTGAAGAGAGATTGCCTCAAATTCAAGGAAGATAAGAAGAACGGAACCGTTGCTTTTGGATCAGGTATATTCGTTATAAACTTAAACTTAACTAGCTCAACATAATGGGTATTGGACACCAGATGTGGCTCACACCTTTGTTCCAATTTTCAGGGACTAAGGAACATTATGAAGCTAGCGAAGGGAGAGGTTGAACTGCGAGTCGGCAATGGAGTAAGAATTGCAGTCGTATCCATAGGAACTCTCAGTTTGTCTTTGACCTTGGGGCTAGTTTTGGAACTTGAAAACTGTTTTTATGTTCCTGTAGGGAATATTTCAAGCATTACCCCAAACTTGAACCCCACTGTGGTCATACACTTAAGCATGGTGGAGTCCAAAGGGAAGGAAGCTAGAGCAAAAGAGTCTCCAACAAGTTTTAGGAACTTGTGAACCGTTCACAAGGTGAAGTTTACACCCCTTAACGATCCAGGAGATCGTTAACTCCAATAGGTCAAGAACCATGACTAGTAGTTCGGGGATGAAGGTATAAATCCAACCTAAAAGAGATTGAACCTGCCCTAATAATAGGCCTCTACTTTATTTTGATCGTATTCATGTGCGCTTTCTGACTAACATGCAATCACTAGGTTTACCCTAAACCGGTTTATCTATGTTGGTTGAATATTAATGCACAAATAAAACTATTATTGGCGATAACTTGAATTATAATCATATTAACCCTAAACAATATTATTAATTATCTTATTAAACGTTATTGCAAGTACAAATTCCCTTTAAACATGCATAAAAGGTGTGATCAAGCAATAACAATAAATATAATCAAGCAACATAATAATAATAAATAATAGTCAAAATTATAATCATCATAATAATTATAAAAATAATCATAATCATATCAACGCTAAAGTATAATAATAGCAAGATTCTAGTCATGATATTAAGAAGATTAATAACAAACTCTAGCATGTCACTAAGCAATAAAAATCAAAGCTTTAACCCTAACATGAATATTAGGAAGAAAATAGGAAGCATCACAATTGTCATATTTGATATTAGAAATCATAGTTATTACCCTAAACATGATACTTGGAAGATCAAAACACCCTAACATGACACTAGGAATCATAATAACAACCTAGACATGATTTCTATACCATAATAACAATGCAAACAATTAAAGCACTTACTTGGATGTCTCGTATCTCTTTCTAATAACAAAATACACACGTTATTAAATTCAAGGAAAATAATAAAACAAACAATTAAATTAAATAGATGAAATAGAGATTTGGGACCAAACCCTCAGAAATATCAAACTTTTCACGTCTAGGGAGAAGGCAACTTTGAATTATGCTAGGTGTGTCTAGCACTAATGTATGAGGAATTGTGTTTGTAAAAAGCTAGGCTTAGAAAGAGAGATAGAATCAAGAATTTCTTGATGAGAGTTGGTGATTGAAAAAGGGGAGATATGACCTCTATTTATAGACAAAAATAGAGGGTCGAAGAATAAGAAAAGAATCCGAATTCGAATCGAAATAAAACTCGATGGACAGTACATTAGTTTTTGCGGATTTTGTTTTTATCATATCTTTTGATCCAGAAGTCCAAATAAGGCATATGATATTTCGATGGAAATCTCTTGAAGTCTAATTTCCAAAACAATTACAATCAGACTAAAATATTTTGTAGATAAAAAGATATGGCCAAAATAGTGGAACGGTGTTAGTTTTGGATAGAGTTTTGTATCTCATTCATATCTTTTTCGTTATAGCTTGGAATTAATATTATAATATATCATTGGAAAGATAATTTCAAGATCTATCCAACCATATAAAATTTGGATAAATATTATGAGGCACGAAAATTATATCTGACTGTCTTTTATAACTTTAAATTCGAATAGAATTAGGATTTAAGAAAAAGGAAAGTTTTAAAAAAAGGAAAGTTTTTATTTAACTCAAATTCTTTAATCTTATCTTTTCAAAAAGGATAATTAATATCTTTTAGCAACTTATAGAATCTTCTAATAAATCCTAATTAGTTTAGGAATAGGATTAGACCTTTGGACCCTCCACATGATTATTGGGCCGTAGGTAAGATCCGGTTCGAGCCCAGTTTAGTATTTTGGCCACAACTTCCTCATTATTCATCGGAATTGGGCTTATAATATATCGTTGGAAAGGTCTTTTCAAGCCCCATCCAACTACACCATTATTGGACCCTTATACTGGACCAAACTCAACTATAATGCACGTTTTTCATATAAGGTAAGAAAATAAATATTTTCAAAGACAGATAGAAGAGATATTTTAATAAAAACATCCTCATCACTAAACTTTTCACACTTTCGCTTCATTTGATAATCAAATGACATGAAAGGTATTCATCACTGGATTTGGTTTTGGGGAGACATAAATGGGTGTCTACAGAAGCCCCCACTTTAACTAAGGTTGGAGAAACGCAAGTTTCGAAAACAAAAGTCAAAGTATCGATAGGGACGGAGAATGATTCAGAACGTTCTGCGATTCTAAATCACTCTTGTAACGCCGATACTTGCAAAATAACGTTAGTTAAAACAGATAAGAGAGTTAAGAAACGCGTATTTTGCACCGTCGAACACACATCTCTAAAAATAATCAATTTCTTGTTGTTGTTGATGTTAAGAAAACCTTTTACAATCTATAGGATTCCGTCCTGCTGTTTTGATGTTCACTCGTCTCTGAACAATAGGGCTTTTTTGGATATGTCCACACGTCTCTGAATAAAGAGCTTCTTCCTTGAATCATAGCGACAACCTTCCCAATCATAGCAAAAGTCTCCGAAGACCGCCTTATCACGAACCTCCCTTCTCAAATCTCGGTGACAACCTCCACAATCTTAGCGAATGCCGTCGAAGACCGTCCATCTTGTGCTATCTTCTCAAATCTTGGTGACAACCTCCAAAATCTTAGCGAATGCTGTCGAAGACCACCCATCTCGTGCTATCTTCTCAAATCTTGGTGACAACCTCCACAATCTTAGCGAATGTTGTCGAAGACCGCCCATCTCGTGCTATCTTCTCAAATCTTGGTGACAACCTCCACAATCTCAGCGAATGTTGTCGAAAATAACTTTACTTGAAGTCATCCTCAATTGTTGCGATAATATTCCAAAGAAAATCACCGAAGACCAATGCTTGTCGATCTTTAAAGCTCGCTTAAACTTGCTTTAGCCAGTGCGTCGGCGCTTCTGCTATTTGTAAACCAGTATGTCGGTACTTTGAATTGTGAACCTGTATGTCGGTGTTGTGAACCATTACGTAGGTGTTTCTGAACCAGTATGTCGGTGCCTTTGTGATGAGCCAATGCTTAGGCGCTTTAAGCTAAGTGAGACGATCTTTGGTCAGGTTGATCACTTATTTGCGGTTGTAATCAAATCGACTACTTAATCATGTTAAATTGCTTATAGGGGCTAACTGGCGTACCAAGGAACCCAAAATTGTTGTACGAGGTCAAAATAACCGTCCTTAGAGGCTTCGAGCTCTTTCTCTGCTGAAATATCTCTGGCGCCAAGAATTGGCTCTGTCGCCAGACGCTGAGATCTAGCGCCAGGCGTTGAAACCTGCTGCCAGGCGCTGGATGTCGTTGTCTGGCGCTGGAGTTGGGTCTTCTCTATTCTACTCTTACTGCTGATGTTGCTTGATTTTGCTTCGAACTTTAAACTTGGTCATTTCCCTTCAACCAAATCTGTCAAATCTTTTGTAAATTAAAGCTCTTCATCTCTAATTTTTTTATCCATGTAATTTTACTCAAACTCCTCTCATCTTGGAAGAATATCATGTGGTCATATTCGCGATTTTTTTGAAAAAATCAGGGAATGTTCTTGCTTGCTGGGATGTACCTGCATTTATATCTTTGACCATAGGACTTTGCTCGTGTAATTAGGGTTGACCATAGGATTTTACTCAGACTTAGTGTTGCTTGACTCATTAACTTGACATGACTCAAGGTATAGACTTGACTCAATGATGACTCACTCGAGGTGAATTGACACGTGTGACTCATGACCCGTGTGTGCATAGTGTTGACTCAATGTGATAACACAACATGACTCAATGTGTACATGACTCGTGTGTGCATTGTAATGTGATCGTGCGACTCGAAAATGCAAAAAAGCAAAAATTTTCCGTCATTTTTGTGGAGGGTACCGACTTTCTCCCGAAAAAGAAAGACGCAAAAAAGAATTGAAGTTTTTGAAGGTGCATGTTTGAATGAGCTTAGTCAAATGTTGTTTGATACTATCTCTCAAGGTTCTAGGATTAATTCATCCTAGGCTATCTCAATTGTTGACTCTATGATGAAAGTATTTGGGTAACTTAGGCACAGAGGCTAAGCACTTCGTACTTTGTTATGCAATGATGATTGATGATGATATGACAAGGCATGCTTCAGCGTTGTGTTAAGACTTCATGATAAAGGGTTCCTAAGGGAAGTATATTTTGTCATGTATCTGTGATGTGTGTGAAAGTGACACTAAAATTAGGCCGCAAGAGTTAAGTGTGTGGAAAGATATTATTTTTAGAAGAGTCAAATAATGGTGACTCTTAGGCTAGGTAAGCTAATGATATATGGATCAAGCCCCCTAGTCTAGCTCTAAATGAATAGGGATGAGCACAGGGGATCCCTTAATATGATCATGGTGTGAGTGAATGTGAATATGAATGCATGTTTATTAAGGCCGTACCTCGATCTGAGGTTGCCTACGTATCCGTTAGGAATCAGGCCGAACGTAGCTCTAGCCGAACCTCTCACAAGTGTGTGTATACTTCAAAAAGGTCTTTTTAATGGTTGTAACGTGGTTAGGCTAAAGGTTGAAGAAGAAGGGGGATAAAAGGCTCAAGACCTTAGATAAGCCCCAAGGTGTGCAACTTTGCTTTTGAATCTTTATATTTTTATGCTTGAGGATTTTAACTCTTTTTTAGCTCTCTTTTCTCTTTTGCTTTAGCATCTATTTTATTTTTATAAGTGTGGGCAATCCCGATCATGCAGTCTATCACTCACTTGGCATTCATGTTTCTCAGGCACGGTACCGAGCACTCGATAAGAGATGCAATCTGAGACGTGTTCATTTCAAAGATATTTTCATATC
Organism: Chenopodium quinoa; assembly: GCF_001683475.1. NCBI lineage: Eukaryota > Viridiplantae > Streptophyta > Magnoliopsida > Caryophyllales > Amaranthaceae > Chenopodium > Chenopodium quinoa. Next base: position 1,283,090 of record NW_018743689.1, read on the forward strand.
AAAGACATTGGAACACTTGCTCTTTTGTACACTTTTATTTATTTTTTTGCTTATTTTTTTCTATTTTAATCTTTTGAAGTCACTCAAGCTTTTTATGAAATTGAAAATTGCATAAGTTGTACACCATCCCATCCCAAGGTTAGGTAGATATGGGTTGAAAAATGAAAGGTCTATCGTTAGACGAGGCTCAAAGTGGTTTATCAAAAAAGGATTGCATATTTGAAGGGTGAAAGGTGATATGATGTGGCTACAAGGGGTGCCTCAAATCATTGGTATACCTTGTGTTTAGTTTGACATGGAATTTTTTTTTTTTTTTTTACTTTAAAGCAATACAATGCAATGATCGTATGCAAGGAAATAAATACTCATTTTATTAAAAGAGAAAAAGAAATAATCTTAAAAATTAATTTAAGAGAAAAGAAAGGTTCCTATGCTAGACTTATTGGGGAAAGGGTAAATAAAAGAAACAGGAAAAGAGGAGGTCACGAAATCTCGTCGTAAAAGCTCGTCTCTTATCTTGTGTCGTTTGCGTTATCATCACTCGCTCTTCTTACTAGCTGGAGGCATGGGAAGCTTATTATTGTCGATCAAATGTTGGATAGCCTCTTTTAGCGTCCAACAGCTCTCAGTAGCATGACCCCTACCTTGATGGTATTTGCAGTGTTCATCTGGATTCTAACTAGGAAATCTCTTTTCAGGTGCGGGATCTTGAATAGGTCCAATAGGAGTAATGAGTCCCTTGACATGGAGTCGATTGAAGGCAGTATCGTAACTCATCACAATGGGGGTGAATTCTTTCCTTAGTTGCTTCTTAGGTCCTTGGTTATCCATGGCTAAAACTTCACTGGGATCATAGGTACTAACATTGTTACTAGAGTGGGCGTTTTCGAAAGAAGAAGGATTGTCGTTCTTCTTTCCTTTCCAGCCACCGTGGTTACTATTGTTAGTAGCTTTTTGTTTTGCAAGGTCATCTTCGATCTCGGTTCCGATGTCATAAACAACTTTGAAAGTATTCAAGTTGTGTTGATATTTTAAATGCTTTGAATACTTTTCTTGTAAGTTTTTTATGAACATCCACACATATTCTTTTTTCGGAGGGCACCTCAATCATCTTAGCGGAAGTTTCCCTCCACTTATTAAAGAAAGAAGTAAAGCCTTCATTCTCTTTTAGTATTAGCATCTCGAGTTGTCTATAATCGGTTTCGACTTGAATACTACACTTGTATCTATCAATGAAAGCGTTTACTATCGATTCCCAGGTAGAGGTTTTCTCTTTGTCAAGGGAGAAGAACCATTGTTGACAAACGGTTTCAAGAGATAAGGAAAACAAGGAATGAAAGACTTTCTTATCAATCCCCTTAATGTTCATTATAGTTTCAAAGGCTCTTAAGTGAAGATAAGGATTATCTGTTGCCTTGAATATTGGGATGTCGTTGGCATTGAACTTCTGCGGGAGAAGCTCCTTGTCCACCAAGACCCCTTGCGAACTGATGCCCTAAAACTTTTAATCACTAGATAGCTTGCTCAAACTTTCTTACATAAGGTCCATTTGTTGTTGCTTCACAGGGTCATCGATTTTGAGGGTTAAAGCCTTCAATGCCTCAGTCACGGTAGTCAATTGATTCCTAAGTTTGCCGACTTCTTCTTGAGTTGCCATTATCTTCTTAACTTTCCTCTTTTGACTAATCGATTCATCAAAAAGTAAGACTTGAACAAAGGTGTTGTCCTTGATTAATCACCCTTCTCTCCTTGACCAAGTACTGTGGAAAGGGAAATTAGGGATATTGACTGTTAATTATTTGACTCAAACTCTATTCAACATGCAATGGATGGAAGAAGGTAGAAAGAATGAAGATCGTGATATGAAGAAAGGTGATGTAGAGAATGGAAAGATAATGTAGATGGAGAGATGAAAAAATTAGGAATAGAATGTACCCCCAACTCAAATGATGGAAAAAATCGACTTATGCATGAACCTAAGACATGGTCATGGTGACATATACTCAAAGTGTGTGCTAAGACTAGTGAGTGTAGGTGACATGTTAAGACTCGTGTCATGACCATGTGGCTAGACTATGTGACTAGACTCAAACAAAACTAAGTTAAGACTTTACGTATATGCATTAAACCGGGCAGGCTGTGGTATTTTAGTCATAACTTTTGATATGTGAGTTTGATTGGGATGAACTCCAAATTAAAGATAAAACTCGGGGCTACAGATCCATAGGTTTTAAGACTCGTAGTTTTTCTTAGAACTCTGGCTATGACCAAAACAAGTTGACGCTTGTGCAGTATACGGGAATATAAAAATCCGAGTTGACTTAAAGGGACTATGACTCGATTTTAGACATATTGTTTAGCTCTAATTAATTAATTAATTAATTAAGCAAAGTCCTTTAGTCATTAATTAGTTTATTAAGACTTATTTACAAACACAAATCAAACCAAACGGTTAGTTTAGTCACATAATAAGTATGCACGAGTAAGAGATGCACAAGTAGTCAAGTAATCACAACATGATGCAATGAGTTTGCAACCTAACCATGGCTCTAGTTCTCTAAAGTTCGGGATACGGGTTAGTCAAAGAGGGTCCATGGTTAATTGTCCGGATGCACCGCGCGGAAGCCTAACCGTGAAGGGTTGGCGCGAATGGATGGGACACACCGAGTTAAGAACTCGCTTCCATGGTTTGGTGAATTCAACATTCTCGGATGTACCCTTTGTTGCACAGAGCGTTCAATCAGGTAGATGGAGCATAAATTCCCAGAGGGTTATGTCCATATGTAGAACACATATGGGTTTCAGAAAAGTGAGAAAAACTCAATCAGGAAGTAGGATCGAGCAAACAGTGCTAAAAACTAGTCAAAATTAGAACGCATATTTCTGGCTCGGTATTGGAAGAACTTGGCGCTAGCAAACAGAGGCCGGCGCCAAGATTTGGCTTTGGCGTCTGGCAACAGGAGTTGTTGCCTGGTGCCAGAGTTAAATCAGTGGTGCTAGACTCTGTTTTCTGACGCTAGTTCCTACATACCTCAGCAGCTTTTTGTGCTCGATAAAATTTTCCAGTTTCGCGCAACATTATTTCGATCCTAGTTGTGAAAGATATTCCTCAAATATCCTACGTGTAAAAATCCTTTGTTTTAACTCATTACGGATGGTCTTTCCAATGAGATCTTTTTTATGCATATGACAATAATGTTAATCAAAATTACGCACATGAAATACTTATAACTTTTCGAGTCTCATCCACTCATTCTAAATCATTGCCAAATTAAATTTCAAGAATTAAAATAGAAATCCTCCCCAATGGAGTCGGCAAAAACTGTAGGGAATATTTCAAGCAGTACACCAAACTTGAACCCCACTGTGATCATACACTTAAGCATGGTGGCGTCCAAAGGGAAGGAAGCTAGAGCAAAAGAGTCGCCAACAAGTTTTAGAAACTTGTAAACAGTTCACATGGTGAAGGTTACACCCCTTAACGATCCAGGAGATCGTTAACTCCAATAGGTCAAGAACCATGACTGGTAGTTTGGGGATGAAGGTACAAATCCAATCTAAAAGAGATTGAACCTGCCATAATAATAGGCCTCTACTTTATTCTGATCGTATTCATGTGCGCTTTCTGACTAACATGCAATCACTAGGTTTACCCTAAACCTGTTTATCTATGTTGGTTGAATATTAATGCTCAAATAAAACTAATATTGGCGATCACTTGAATTATAATCATATTAAACCTAAACAAGATTATTAATTATCTTATTAAACGTGATTGCAAGTACAAATTCCCTTTAAACATGCATAAAAGGTGTGATCAAGCAATAACAATAAATATAATCAAGAAACATAATAATAATAAATAATATTTAAAATTATAATCATCATAATAATTATAAAAATAATCATAATCACATCAACGCTAAAGCATAATAATAGCAAGATCCTAGTCATGATACTAACAAGATTAATAACAAACCCTAGCATGTCACTAAGAAATAAAAATAAAAGCTTTAACCCTAACATGAATATTAGGAAGAAATAGGAAGCATCACAATTGTCATATTTGATATTAGAAATCATAATTATTACCCTAAAAATGATACTATGAAGATCAAAACACCCTAACATGACACTAGGAATCATAATAACAACCTAGACATGATTTCTATATCATAATAACAATGCAAACAATTAAAGCACTTACTTGGATGCCTCGTATCTCTTTCTAATAACAAAATACACACGTTATTTACTTCAAGGAAAATAATAAAACAAAAAATTAAATTAAATAATTGAAATAGAGATTTGGGACCAAACCCTCAGAAATATCAAACCTTTCATGTCTAGGGCGAAGGCAACTTCGAATTATGCTAGGTGTGTCTAGTGCTAATGTATGAGGAATTGTGTTTGTAAAAAGCTAGGATCAGAAAGAGAGAGAGAATCAAGAATTTCTTGATGAGTGTTGGTTATTGAAAAAGGGGAGATATGACCTTTATTTATAGAGAAAAAAAGAGGGTCGAAGAATAAGAAAAGAATCCGATTTCAAATCGAAATAAAACTCGATGGACAGCAGTTTTTGCGGATTTTGTTTTATCATATCTTTTGATGCAGAAGTCCAAATAAGGCATATGATATGTCGTTGGAAAGCTCTTGAAGTCTACCTTTCAAAACAATTAAAATCAGATTAAAATATTTTGTTGATTAAAAGATATGGCCGAAATAGTGGAACGGTGTTAGTTTTGGATAGAGTTTTGTATCTCATTCATATCTTTTTCGTTATAGCTTGGAATTAATATTATAATATATCATTGGAAAGATAATTTCAAGATCTATCCAGCCATATAAGATTTGGATCAAGATTACAAGGCACGAAAATTATATCTGACTGTCTTTGATAACTTTAAATTCGAATAGAATTAGGATTTAAGAAAAAGGAAAGTTTTAAAAAAAGGAAAGTTTTTATTTAACTCAAATTCTTTAATCTATCTTTTCAAAAAGGATAATTAAGATCTTTTAGAAACTTATAGAATATTCTAATTAATCCTAATTAGTTTAGGAATAGGATTAGACCTTTTGACCCTCCACATGATCATTGGCCTGTAGGTAAGATCCGGTTCGAGCCCAGTTTAGTATTTTGGCCACAACTTCCTCATTATTCATCGGAATTGGGCTTATAATATATCGTTGGACAGGTCTTTTCAAGCCCCATCCAACTACACCATTATTGGACCCTTATCATGGACCAAACTAAAATGGAATGCACGTTTTTCATAAAAGGTAAGAAAAGAAATATTTTCAAAAACAGAAAGAAGAGATATTTTAATAAAAACATCCTCATCACTAGACTTTTCACACTTTCGCTTCATTCGATAATCAAATGACATGAAAGGTATTCATCACTAGGTTTGGTTTTGGGGAGACACAAATGGGTGTCTACAGTTCCCAACATTACCAAAAACATTATTTCAATTTCGGCATCGGACGCAAAAGGTTTTGAGTTTCGAGTAAAGGACAATCAATGTTTGTTTTATCTCGATGTTGTTTTATATGGCATTGCTCATTATGATAATTGTTTTTATGTTCTATCTTTAGACAAACAAGTTTATAATGTAAAAAATACCACCAAGAAATCTAAGACCACGGACTCAAATCAAACGTACTTGTGGCATTGTCGTCTTAGCCACATTAACATCAAACGCATTAACAAACTAGTACAGGATGGTGTTCTTGACTCATTAGATTTAGAATCGTTTGAGAATTGCGAAGGATGTTTATTAGGCAAGATGATTAAGTAGCCATTCTTTAAATTGAGAGAAAGGGCAAGTGACTTGTTGGGCCTAATACACACTTATGTATGTGGACCAATGACCTTCACCACAAGAAATGGACATCGATATTTTTATCACCTTCACAGACGACCATAGTAGATATGTCTACCTTATGTCGCATAAATCTGAATCGTTAGAAAAGTTCAAAGAATTTTAGAGTTAAGTTGAAAATCAGCTTGATAAGAAAATCAAAGCCCTTCGATCGGATCGAGGTGGTAAATACTTGAGCCAAGATTTCGATGACCATCTGAAAGAAAAAAGTATACATTTAGAATTAACACCTCTAGGAAATCCACAATGGAACGGAGTATCCGAAATGAAAAATCGAACCTTGTTGGACATGGTACGATAACCAATGGGTCTTAGTGATATTCCTATCTCTTTATGGGGACACGCACTTTATTCTAACTTCGGCACTAACACATCCTATCTCCTATCTCCTAGGTTGTCTTTTTTAAAGATATGGGGATGCGAAGCATACGTAAAGAAATTAATTTCTAACAAACTTCATCCTAAATCTGACAAGGTTTATTTTGTGGGCCACCCAAAAGAAACCAATTGACAAGAGGAAAATGTAGGTCATTATCTACCCTTTCCTAGAGAATAACTAATTTGTAAACACTCGACCAACGTAATACGAGTATATGGTAAGTCAAGGGTTGAACCCAAAGGAATGATTAGGTGCAAGCTATAGCCTATGTCAAGCTAGTTCGAAGAAGGTAGATTGTTATGGTTGGTAACTAAAGTATCAAAAAACTAGACAAATCGAGAAATTCAATATGCTAAACACTAGGGATATAGGTTCCACATGCAAGCTCAATGATTATGCTAATTGATAAATCACTAAATTGATTCAAACATCACAAAGGACAAACAATAGTTGCTATCAAAGGAATCCAAAAGCTATCTCCTATAAGCCAAGCTAGGGTTCACTATGAATGACTAACAAGGAAAAATCACAATCAAATTCAATCAATTAAAGCAATTCTCAAATCAAGGTGTCATTGAAATTTTCAATGCAATGTAGATTAATCTTATAGGTTGATCACTCCTAGTTTAATTAAACACATGCACAACTATGTCAACCAATTTAAATGCAACAATTCAATCAAATTAGGAACATCAACTAGCAAAAATCATCAATCAAGCATGCATCCCCTTCTCCCTAGCAACTAATCTACTCAAAAATCATGGTGAAATTTAGAAGCAAAACAAATTTTATCACAATCATATTCATTTCAAGCTCAGTCAAACAGAAAATCAATCAATCAACAAATTCTAGAGCAAAGAATGTAATCCAAATCAAAATTCAAGAAACTAGAAGGAATTGCAATGAAAGTAAATCAAAGGAAAGAATTCTTACAAATTTTCATTGAATTGAAGTAGAAATTACAAGATCCAATTGATTTCTAAGATCAAATTCTTGTACAAATAAAAGTAAATCTTAAGCTTCTTTCTCTACTTTCTCTCTCTACTATTTCTGGAAAATCATCTCCCAAGTACAAAAATTAATTCGTCCCAAAAAAAGAAAGTCAAAAGCTATAATAAAAAAACGAGCGAAGGTGACAGAACAAGGTTGTGCTGCGCACCACCCAAGCCGCGCGCGCGCATGGCTGTGTCTGCGCGCACGCACCCACTATGTCGCACGCGCGCACCCCTGCTTGGTGCACGAGGCCTTGGCTCCTTAGATTGCTCGATCAAACTCGCGCTCCCGAGCATTTGAACATTGGTGCACTCGAGGTGATGCTCGTGAGAAGGGCAGCTCCTTTATCTTCCAAGCACTTGAACATCCTAAGCTAAAGCGTTGCATCCAAGGTCCTTGTGCATGCAGAGCTAGCTTGAATTGCATGTTTGGATTCCCGAACTTCTCTCCATCAATCTCCTTGAATGCACTCGATCTTCCTCCTTGATAATTAAATCCCGAGAAACTCGACACACCTACAAAACAAGTCAAATAAACGAAGAAGCGAGAGAAATAGCAGAGAAATGAATAAAATAGAAAGAAAACCATTAAAAGCATGCATTTCTCTAAACTAACACACAAACACGCAAATCAAGAATTTTTCCCTAAAAGCATGACATAAAAGACTAAAAACGAGGATAAAACTATAGAGAAAACCTAGCCTAATAGTGTCATAAATGACACTCATCACCAAAGGGTATTACTTCTATAATAAATCCGAGAACAAAGTGTTTGTTGCTCGCGATGGTGTCTTTTTTTGGAGAAGGAACACCTTTCCAAAAATGACAAGTGGGAGGAAAATCGAACTCGATGAAGTTCGAGAGGACGAGCAACAAAATCAGATTGACAATCAAAGTGCTCAAACAACATTGGTTGACGCTGGTCCAAATGTGCAAAGTCAAACCAACAATGCAAATGCTCACTCCGTTACCCTGCATACGTCTCAACCTGATAGGTATCTTGGTATTGTATTAATTAAGAATCAAAACATCCTGGTAATGGATGGAGACGAATCGGCAACCTACAAGCAAGCGATGACGAGCGCCGACTCTGCTAAATGGAAAGAGGCCATGAAATCTGAAATGGATTCCATGTTTGAAAATCAAGTCTAGGACTTGGTTGACTTACCTGAGGGTTACACACCTATCCGATGTAAGTGGATTTTAAAATTGAAAATCGACAAGGTGGAAATGTATTCATTTACAAATCTAGATTGGCAGTGAAAGGTTGCAGGCAAATTAATGGTATTAATTACGATGAAACCATTTCTCCGGTCGCAATGCTTAAATCCGTTCGGATCCTCCTAGTGATTGCTGCATATTAGAATTATGAAATATGGTAGATGGACGTCAAACCGCCTTCCTCAATGGGATTTTGGAAGAAACAGTGTACATGACACAACCTGAAGGTTTTGTCAACCAAAACAATGATGGGTAAGTGTGTAAGCTTAAAAAGTCCATCTACGGACTAAAGCGAGCTAGCAGAAGTTGGAATCTACAATTCGATGAAGCCATCAGTAAGTTTGTTTTATCAAGAATCTAGATAAATTTTGTGTTTACAAGAAGGTTAGTGGGAGTGACCATCGCCTTCCTAGTCTTATATGTTGATGACATATTGCTCATTGGAAACAACATTCCGATGTTAGATTTTGTAAAGACCTGGCTGGAAAATGTTTTTAATGAAAGAATTGGAAGAGGCTCAGTACATGGTAGGCATCAATATCTATAAGGATAGTTTAGAAAGGATGATTGGATTGAGCCAGAGTACTTATATTTATTGTGCTGGCACGATTCATGATTGCATTGAAGCACAACAAGCACGTTGAGGCAATGGGAATCAGGCACGTTGGAGATTGGCTTTGATTTCCCTAATTAGTGTTTTAATTAATTTTGAACATTTTAATATAAGACACTAAGATGAACCATTTAGGCTTTGGAGTAATTTAAATTTCTTGCAATTTTATAACTCCGTTTTCAATTTAATTGTGGTTTAGGATTAAATAATGAGTCCATTCGATTATGAGAATATTTAAAATAGGGTATCAAGACTTGTTTTGGATAAAGAAACACCTATTTAGTGAACATTGAATATTATTATCGAAAATTATCCCTAATCGAGGTCATTTAAATTATGGACGATTAATGACCGCTTGAGATTAGTGTGTAGTTTTATTTATTGTACCATTTCTTTTGATACAAGGACATGATTGTCATAAATCATTTGCATAGGAATTGGTTTAGAACCATACTGGATCGACCTATAAGAATACAATAAGAGGCTTAAAAATCATCATAAGTATACTTTTAATTATATCTATCGAAACCTCTTTCCTTGACCATGAGTATTGTGAGTTCTCTTATTTGAGTACTAGTCCGTTTTGATGTTAGTCAATTGTCTACCGTAAAAGGGGATTATAACGGCAACACTTGGGCGGCTAGGTCCTCTCATTAAGAGAAACTACATTACAAGACTGGGAATGTTCCCCTAATAAAAATAGGGAAGATGTCTTTGTTGTTTACAAGGCCTCTCGAAGGGCGAGACTGTTAAAATGCATGGTCGTGCTCGGATGGATTTAAGAATTCATCTGTTTATTGACAGTCGGACTCGGATATCGAGAAACACTTCTAGAAGTAATAATGATGACGAATAAATCTTACCTTATAGTTCATGAAGAGACGTAGGAAAAAGGCTATACACTAAAAGCGCACTTGTCCGGAAGGACGAGTGGGAGATTGATAGGAATGGTGTCCTTCAAACAAGTGTATATTATTCCGGTAGAGGGTTCGGAGCTATTGATAAGATATTTATTCAGTAAGCTTAAGTGATCGGAATGCCTAGGTAGAGGCCGCTTTCGATCGGTAATATTAATGCATAATTAATATTACAGCTTAATCTTGACTGAACCCTTCGGGTACACCCAAGAACCTAATGATCTGACACGACAAATTAATTCGAAATGAATTAATGATTCGTTCGAGTAATAAATACTTAGACTTCGAAAATCGAGCTAGGAGCGTCAAAACCGAGCATTGCAAGTAGAGTCGAATTAATAAAAGACGAGACGGTAAAATTAAACTAATTAATTGACAATTACCAAAATACCCCTAGCATCGGAATGCCCCGAGCAAACCGAGTGCTAGGGGCAAAATGTGCTAAGAGCACATGACTAGCATGCACCAAGCCACGCACATAGCAGCAGCAGCCCGCATATGCGTGCGTGGCTTGCAGCGTATATGTGCAGGGCAGGTGTGCAAGGGAATTACATGTGCTAGCACAGGCATAACAGCAAGCCTCGGCCAGCATCCTGCATTTATAGGCCTGGCTTGCTTGGGTGAGGCAGGGCACACCCAAAGAAGCCACGGCAAGCCCAGCCAAGGCACAAGGCCATCAGCAGGGCGCCCCTGGGTGCCTAAGGTTGGGGTGCCACGTGGCAGCAGCCGATTGGGGTGATAGGAAAATGTCATCGGGTATGGGGAGGCCTAGGGGATCAAGTTTGGTCCCCCCTTTACCTTGTGGTCCTTCCCTAACCTCTCCTCTAAGTGTGCCACTTGTTGATTAATTAGTTGTTGGCTATTTTCTTTTGTTTTTGCTTTAAAAATTAATTTTACCAACTCTCCCCCATTGATGGGAGAGTGGATTTCTCACTTGAGTTTCCCTATAAATATCCAACTTGGGAAATGGTAAAACTCATTTGAGTAAGAGCTCAATTAGGCATCTCCACTTGAGAGAAAACCTCTAAGCTTATAAATTACTTGTGAGACATATAACCATGTCTCACAACACTTCATTTTTTTAAACCACTCACAACACTCCTTTTATACTTCCTCCATTATGTCATGTCACTTGCCTTGTTCTTTTGAGATTCTAGGCAGAGCAGAGTAAAGCAAAGCAGGGGTCAGCAAAGTAGAGCAGATTAAATTTCAGTAGAGCAGATTTCAGGATAGCAGAGCAGATCAGATTTCAACATTATTATTAATACTATTATTATTACTATTATTATTATTATTACTATTATTATTATTGTTATTATTATTATTATTATTATTATTTTTTTTTTTTTTTTACTACTATTACTACTACTTTATTATTATTATTATTATTATTATTATTATTATTATTATTATTATTATTATTATTATTATTAAGTGTATATACGATTTAGGTGAGTGAAAACATAAATAAATGTGTACCATATTTAACATATGTTAATAGTAGAAAGATAAAAGACAACAGTTTAATTATATTTATTTCACAAAAATTTTAAAATAAAATGATCTAATGAGTAATAATGATTTTACTTATAAATTTGTCTTAATCATATATTTTTTACCCTAAAAAATAATAATAAAATACAAAGTACTACTTGAAAACAACCTCTTTTTTTTTTTAAATCTTAAAATGTATGGAAAGATTTGAAAAATAATTCAACTCAATGAAATAACAATCAATACCCACATAAAATGTTTCTACACATTGTGATTCTGATATCAAATGTTTATAAAATAAATTGTTATTAATTGTTATAATTTATTTATTTTGAAAGAATTGTTATAATTATTAGAAATTATTAATTAATAATATTATTAAATATTAATTCTTAATAGTTTGAATTATTAAATATTATTATTGATAATTATATTATTATTATGATTAATAAATTTTTAATTATTATTAATATTAATAATTATTAAAATTATTTTTAATATTATTAATTATTATAATTATTTTTAATATTAATAATTATTATAATTACTTTTAATATTAATAATTATTATAATTATTTTTAATATTAATAATTATTATAATTATTCAAAATAATAAATTATTATCATCAATACAATATTAATTATTATTATTGAATATTAATTATTATTGTTGTTATTATTAATTATTATTTGAAAATAGAGCAGAGCAGAGCAAATTTCTTTTGAGCAGAGCAGAGCAGATTTGATTTGAGCAGAGCAGAGTTGGGCTCAGTAGAGTAAAGCAAAGCAGAGCAGAGCAGCTCTAAAGAACGGGGCCTAGCATTGCAACATTTATTTGTCCATGTCATTATTAATTAATAAGAATAAAAACATCCCACAAGGTTTGAACATTGGATCTCATGGTTACAAGATCACACCTTACCATATTACTCAAAGCCAATTTATGTTCTCTATATACACATAAATAAATATTGTATATGTATAAGTAAGAAAAAAAAATAATAATTATATAACGTAAAAAAATTGAATAAAAAGGAATAGTCCTAACAATACCAAGAGTCCAAGACAATGGAAATATAATATTTTCAACAATGGGATTTTGGGTTACATCTATACTAATGTTTAATAATATGAACTTTTGCAAACGGTATACGCTGCCACATGTCCTATTCTTATTGGTATACTTTTACTTTATTTTTTTCTTTTAATTTTTTATTCCTTTATTTATTGTATGTCATTTCACTAAAGAGTCACTTTTATTTTGTAATTTGATGAAATTAGTTTCTTCTAAAAATAATTGTTCACTCGCGTCTCTCGGTTGGTTCTATCAGCTTCTTATTTGGAGTAGGAGATAGTTAATTCTTATTAAGTATCTCTTCATGTATCTTTTTTTACGTGAAAAAATGTAAAATTGAAAATATGAAGCAACATCATTATTTTTACTACTAATCTTACATTATCTTACTACTATATACCATTTTTGTATTCATAAACATTTTAGTTTAATTCCAATTGAAGAACATTCTTAATGTACAATTGAATCCGTACTAATAAACATTTTAGTTTAATTCCAATTGAAGAGTATTCTTAATGTACAATTGAATCCGTACTAATAAACATTTTAGCAAAAAATTTAACCCGTGCATATCACGGGCTAAATACTAGTTTTGTATTAAAGTAGTATCCCACTACAACGCCCGAAATACACAATAATTCTATTTAATTTTGAGTACCAAACAAAGGAATACGTAGTTTTCCTCCCAATTTATTTCGAGTAAAGACCAAATACAGTCCCTCAACTCTTGTATTTGGATCGGTTTTAGTCCCTCTAAACTCTTTTGTGCTCTTTTAGTCCCCCCTCCACCTTGAATGGTGTTTTCCAGCTAAAAATTGAGGGACCTACCCTAGTCAGCAAAATTTGAGGGACCATACTAATTTTATTTTATTTTTTTTTTCTTCAGAATTTATTAATATATGAATCTTTAAATTATTCGTCTTTTTTTTTTACAACATTGTTTTTACTTCAACTTATAATTGGTTAAAATATAAAATTAAAAAAAAACCACTACATACCAGCCACCCCCCCACCCACCGTGAAACCCTCTTCCTTACCCTAGCCCCACCAAAACCGGCCGGCAGCCACCCTAAAGCCCCGAAAACAGCCAGCCACGGAACCCCCAATACCAAAACCCACCATGCCGACCTAAAATCACCCTCAATTTCACCACTTGAACCAAATCCCACTCCCAAATCCACCGCAGCCACCACCTTGAAACCGCTGGTAACTCCCCAAAAATCGCCAAAAACCCACCCCGAAAATAGTCGAAAGCCTCTTCAAATCCTCTAATCATCTCCTCTTTCGCTGCTGCTCGCTGCTCCTGCTGCCCGTGTTTGACCTTGATTCGAATCAGATTAATTTGTGTAATTTCGTTGGGGTTTTGGCTGGTTGTGGAGGGCGGTTTTTGGTGGTGGGGCAGTTGGAATAGCAAGAGCAGCAGCGAACGAGGGGTGTCGAGATGTATCTCGCCGTCGGGGGAGGACTTGGAGATCGGCGGTTGGGGTGGGTTTTTCTTTTTCATTTTTTTTAATGTTTTAGATTTTATGGGTTTTCTTATTGAATTAGATTTAGTGAGAAGAACAAATGATAAGACTTAAAGGAGGAGGAGGAATGAGTTGAACTACATTTTTTTTTTTTTTTTTTTTTTTTTTTAATTTTTTTTTAATTTTTAAAGTAAGAATATAGAATTTTTCATTTTTAGTATATTTGAAGAAAAAAATAAAATTCTGACAAAAAATAATGGAATTTTTGTTTTTGTTTTATAAAATTATTAATAGGGTGTTTTGGGAATTTTAAATAAAATTATGAAGAAAAACAAAAAAAAAAAGAGTCATGGTCCTCAACTTTTGCTGACTACGCTAGGTCACTCAAATTTTGGCTGGAAAACACCATTGAGGAGGGACTAAAAGAACACAAAAAAGTTTAGACGGAATAAAATGGCACAAATACATGAAATGAGGGACTGTATTTGATCTTTATTCAATTTATTTAAAAAAAAAAGAAAAAAAAAAAGAGAGGTTTCCTCCCAAGAGTCCCAACCAAATAAGGCCTAAAGGTCTCTCGCAGTACTTCTTTCAATCAAGTTCAAGAGCAGTTTTATGCAAAATGACAGATAGCAGTTTGGCTCCTCAGAAAAGGGGCCCCATTAAATCTTCAGGCAAATTATATCCTCTTAAACCCTTCCTTTATTTGAATATCATATATTTTGATCGATAATTTATCATATTATTTGTCTTCTGCGTTTATCATTCAATTACATAACTTTATTTTGTTGATATTGATTCAATTAGGTACAATGTTAAGGAATTTCAACCTTTTTGATTGATTAATATTCTCCTACTGAAATGTTTTAAGGGTTTAACTATGATTTCAATGCCCCATAATTTATGTACCTAAATATTTTGGAGTTATTTATTACAAATTGTTATGGCTCAAAATTTCAATTATTTAAATTTTATTGGGTATTTTTAAAATTCAATTTATTCCCCACTTCAGTTGGAATGTTGATTCTTTGTTCTTGCTTTCATTAACCCAAAAAATTGTTAATCAGTATTATATGAAGTTTGCTAATTTTGTGGCCTTTCTTGTAGTTGGGAATTTGGCTGCACAAAAAAGACGGCAGAATGCAGTTGCTGTTGCTAAAGAAAGGAGGGAGGCACTTGTTAGAACGAAGCGGCTTTGCAGAGTGGCGGTTGGTGGTGATGATGATGGCGGCGAGCCGGATACCGAAATGATGCTTGATGAGGAGCAGTCAGTTCTGGAAGCTCAGACTTCTGCTGCTGTTGAAGAATTGAAAACTGCTATTTCTTATCAGTATGTCTGTTTATACTGATGGTTTCTTTTCAATATAATTGTGATTATTGTGTATGTTTGTTGGATGAATTATTGTGACGTTGGTGTTGTTTGCCTATGTGTTATCAGTATTGTGTATTTTTGTGCATTTTAGTTCATATTGGTGTATAATCTGAATTAACAAATGAGTTTTTTTGTAAATAACCACCCCAAAATGTACCCTGTATTGAATTTACCACCCGTTTTTTTCGAAATTAAAAATTACCGCCCATTAATGTCAAAACATGTAGATTTCACCACCCTTTTCCAATTCCGGCCAGTTGTGGTGGTGGTGAGATTGAGGAGTGGAGGAAATTGCAGGAATTATGGATGTCGAAAATGGAAACGGGGAAGGGGAGGGGTGTCGGAGGTGGCAGAGCCTTCCAGAGGTGGTAGTGGTGGGTTTGATTTTTTTTTTTTTTTATAATATAATTTTGATTTTATATTTTGTGGGCCCTAAGTCGGAAAACTGGCTGAACTAGTCGGAAAACTGGCCAGAATTGAAAAAGGGTGGTAAAATCTATTGGTTTTGACATTAATGGGTGGTAATTTAATTTCGAAAAAAATGGGTGGTAAATTCAATACAGGGTAAATTTTGGGGTGGTTATTTACAAAAAAATCCTTAACAAATTATTGCTTTCAAGAATAAGTGGTTTCAAGAATATTGGTGAGCTGTTAGTTGGACTTACTATAATCTTCCTAGGGATTATGTTGCACTACAGTCCAAATTCTTTGTTGGGAAGGAGCAAAGGGGGGGAGGGGGGAGGCACAACAAATCCATATATGTTCTGTAGTGTTGCAACTTTATAACATATCACATTTGAAAATGAAAATTTAATGAATATGAATAGTCTTCATCATATTTATTTGGGGGGGGGGGGGAAGTAAAAGGGTAACAACAAGGCTATCCATATTGCTGATATAGAGTGAAGAGTAAACATGACAAGGAGTATGTATGTCATTGTGTGTACCTAGCTCACATAGGACGAATTTAAAGGTGGGGGAGGCACAACAAATCCATATATGTTCTATAGTGTTGCAACTTTATAACATATCACATTTGAAAATGAATATGAATAGTCTTCATCATCTTTATTTGGGGGGGGGGGTAAAAGGGAAACAACAAGGCTACCCATATTGCTGATATAGAGTGAAGGGTAAACATGACAAGGAGTATGTATGTCATTATGTGTACCTAGCTCACATAGGAGGGATTTAAAGGTGGGGTTTTAAAGTTTTGGCATGGGGAGAATTGGAGAGATTTTAATTATTAAATTCCATCCTCCATATTCCACTACTCAATGTATTAATCGGTGTCATTTGAATCGGTGTCATTTGTCTGGTTTATGGTCCACATTGTTCCTTTACCCTTTAAACTACTTTTTCATATATAATTTAACAAGTGTTTCCCCTTTCGACCTCTTGCTTTATTGCATTTATCATTAGAATTTTGCTAACCCAAATGAATCTGACTAATTGATGGGTGAGTCAGGGTGACATTACCTTCCAATTACAGATGCTTATGCTACACCAAAACACATTGATGTATTGACTTTTCTGTGTTACCTTAGTTTCAAAGTTCTTACCAATAAAACATTTTACAATAATAATTGGTCGCATTTGAGTTTTGTAGTCAAATTTTGCCATTTTGGATAATCAATATCTGTTTTTATATTTTGATTAAATAACTTACTAAGATTACTTTTGATAGTGCAAAACCTTTATTATTTGAAGAGTATTTCAGGAAGATTAGTTTGACATCATCACTAGGGCCTATTTTCTTCATCTTATTTTCAGTTCAGCAGCTGAGCTCAGCTTCAATAAGTTAAGTTAAGTTCAGTTCAGTTCTTAATTTCCTTCTCTCATAAAATATTCAGTTCAGCTAAGTTCAGTTCAGCTCAGCTCAAACAAACCCTTAAAAGTATAATTTAGTTAATCCGTGCAGAGAGTGATCCTTAATTTCCAAAAAAAAAAAAAAAAAAAAAAGGCTGCCTTTGTTTTTGTAGTACAATGATGAATTTTTATACTTTCTGGGAATTATAAAAAAATTTCCGTCAAGTTTTCTGGGATTTTTTATTTGTATATATGCATGTTCTGGCTGAAGGGGCTTATGTAAATAATTATTATGAATTATAATCTTTGTAAGCTGTCTGCTACAAATGTCTGGCTTATGGATTTATTTGTCCCTTCATTTTGGACAATGGAACACTCTCGAATTGTTTCTTTGTAAGCACCAAATTGATTGCTTCCGTGTTCTTGATGTTTTTCTTCCCTTGCATTGATGGAAGTTTTAGGTATTTTCATACTAAATAGTTTGTACTCGTTTGTCCTTAATATTAGGGGAAAGGGTGCACAAAAGAAGAGGGTCAGTGCTTTACGTGAGTTAAGACGTCTATTGTCTAAATCGGAGTTCCCCCCTGTTGATGTGGCGCTTCAAGCTGGAGCAATACCAGTTCTTGTGCAGTGCCTTTCATTTGGTTCTCCAGATGAGCAGGTCTGACTGATTTCTCTTTTGAATTGTGTTATTTGAATTCTTTGCCCCTGTTTACACGCAGAGTTACACACAATAGCGTGCCCTTGGTTTTCCTACTTCTCATTCAAAGTTATTGTTACTTCTATCTCTTTGTTCCCCTCCCCCCTCCCCCCAATCCCCCTCTTATACTTAAATGTGTGGAAAATCTACCGCAATGGCCTTTTGTTTGATCAAATAAACATATTCCATCTTAGGCACCTTGCCACCTCCTCCCTTGCACAATTTAGTTATTCTAGATCATTATATCTTGGTATATTATGCTATATATTAACATGCTATAAGTTGAATTACAATAATTAAACTTCACTTTTAAGCACATTACTTTTCATAAAAACTAGTGGCTCACTATCTTAAGGCAAGATGGTGGTGAATAGTCTACTACAGATTAACTTGGTTCATAATTATATTTTTGTAAAATTCTTATTCTTCTTCTTCTTTTTTATTTTTATTTTATTTTATTTTATTTTTTTAGGGGTAGCACTTGCCCCCTAGCTGTACTGTAGATCCACTAGTGGTTATACTGGTTAATAAGAGAATGGTTAAAATTACGCAAACCACCCTAAATTAGCTTTTTCTTACTCGGATCATATTCTAATTCATTTATTAAAAAATTAAATAAATCTTATTCTAATTTAACCCATCCAAATACCAGATCAACATTCCATCTTTTTTGTGAAACCCATCTTCCTCTATGAATACTAATCATGCGTTCATGCCCACTCTTTAATTGTCCATCTCCTTCTCTCCAATTTTTCCTCTCTTTCCCCATCTTTCTCACTTAGAAAATCTCTTTGAAACTCATCCGTTTGCATGTACCTTAAGGTCAGTCTCATTATCTTCAACTACCTTGTAGCTACATTTTCAATACTGCCCTCTCAATATTTAAAGTTTAAGATTTGAGTTTTTGTGATCGAATCCGACCACTAATTCAGTTCATCGAGGAGTAATAGGGGGTTCTTCGGGAACTTGTGGCCATTGTGGGTGGTGTTTGGAATTAGGCACACACGGGAGTGTTAGTGGATGCGTTGATGGGGATGTGTAATTATGATAGTGTTTTTTGAAGCTTGCTTCGAGTTATATTGGTGGTGGTGGGTAGGAATGTAAAGGGTTTGAGAATAATGGTTGTCCACGAAGGTCTTCTAGGTGGGGTATTAAGGGTTGGTTGTTTTTTGTGGGAGATTGATGGCTAATATGGAGGTATAGTGGTTGTAAGAATGACAATCAATATTGTATGTGGTTTTTGTCTCATTATTGTTTTGGCTTTTAAATTATAATAAGGGAACCATTGTTAACCAAAGGGCAACTTCCTAATAGAAATATCTATGTTACTCAGACTCTTTCATTTACCTCACGTGTCCGTGTCGACACGACACTTGTTGGACACCGACACCGACACTTGGACACTTCATTTTTAACTAAAATCATAATTTTTTTCAAGAAAATGGGCGAGTCCGATGCTTGGACACCCGTGTCTAATTTGACACTTCATCCGAGTCCAAGTAACATAGAGAAATATTGACTAAAGTATTTTAAGAATGAGAAAATACAAGTTAATATCCTATATTAACATAACTTGTTAATATCAAGGGTTTTTTGGTAAATTCTTAAGCAATGCCCCCCCCCCCCCTCTCTCCTCTATCACCACTGAACCACCCACTGGCACCACCTTCTACTTCCGCACCTCCACTAATCCGACCATCACACAACCACTAGCACAACCATTTGACCACAGTACGACCTTTAATTGTCCACTACCACCACCAATCGACCACTACCACCACCTGCACAACCATTAGTATCACTAGACGATTGTCACACCTCCACGAGCACCACCCTTTCCCTAAGGGGTTAGTAAGGGCCCGCTTTACATATAACCTACTAGGGTAACTTTTTTTGTCCAATCGGCCGATTTAGACTCCCGATGGTGGTCGGTCGACAAGGCCATGGGAGGGGAGGAGAGAGAAGGAATAGTGGCCATGGAAGGGGAGGAGAGACAAAATTGAGTGGCCGTGGGAGGGGAAAGCCATGGGAGTGGGGGGAGAAAGAAGTACTATTATTTACGAGAATGCCACTATATTAACAAACAATGTTAATATAGGATATTAATGGGGACAACCTCTCTTAGGAATAAAAGGTCATATGTAATGTTGACTTTTTTTCTCTCTATTTTTTATTTTATTTTTTTAATTTTTAATATTTTGTTTTACTACCAGTGAAAATTTCTCAAAAGAAGGAAACAAGAAAGACTAGGATACTACTATATGTATTTCATAGGGTATTAGGAATTGTAGTTGGTTGCTAGGTCTTACGTGAGTGACATGCACCTTCTAAATCAATGAATTTTTTGTTGTTGGTCTATTTGCAAACTGTTTGTGGTTCTGGAGAACATCTGAGAAAAACAAAGGGATTAACTTAAGAGTTAATGTTGCAGCATCTTGGTTTTATATATTAATGAAAGTTCTATGAAATTATCCATGTGTTAATAGTAAATGCATATGTTCAACATTTCTCCCGGTGAGGATATGAAATCCTTACTTGGCCCTTAATAAATTCTCTAGGCACTTTAAACAATATGACCTATATATTTGTAGTTGATAAAATATACTGTAATAGAAAGAGACAAGGAGAATATAATACAATATATGCTCACAAATGTGTTTGAATTCAGCAATACAAACAAGAACTAACTCACAAATCAATCCAAAATGTACATATGCAATTTTAATGTCAGACCTTCATTATTAAGGTACCTTGCTATTTGGAATACGTTGGGAGAACAGCCTTTTTTGCCTTGTGTCTGAACTTTTTGACATTTGGACCTTTTCCTGACATACATGCAGTCAAACTCGTGTAAGTTGCTCATAGTTGTACCTCTATCTAGCTTGAACATGGGTTTAGGGAGGGGTGAATAAAGTGATTGAGTAATTAGGTAATCCCCGTCCATTTTTTTTGTTCTTCTTAAAGGGTAAGATTCTATTTCCATGTACAGAATTTTCTTTCTTTTTCAAAATTAATTTTTATTTGTAAAATGAAGGATTATCAGTGGTGTACTTTGATAAGGATGGATTAATGAAAGGTTTTCTTATTTTTCTTATTCTCACCCAGTAGCTCATTTCTCAGTCAACGATGTTGAGGTTTTTCATCCTTGTTGTGTTACAGTTGCTTGAGGCAGCTTGGTGTCTCACAAACATTGCCGTAGGACTACCAGAAGAGACAAAATCTTTGCTTCCTGCACTCCCATTGCTTATTGCACATCTTGGAGGTTAGAAAATGAAACAAATGAATTTCAATTTCTTATTTAATTATTTATTCATTTATTTATTTGTGTTTATGAGTTAGGATTCTTTTACCTTTTAATAGTTAATGCCCAATAGCTAAAGTATTTTGAAATGGATTTTGTTGCTCTAAAGTTTAAGTATAAATTGCAAAATTGGCATACTGATGGAAAAGTAGAATTGTTTGTGTGCAATTCTTAGTTATTGTTTAAGGAGCCCATGTACCTGCTCTACAGTTTGAAAGCGTCAGCAGAATATTTGCATTATAAATAATTAATTACACCATAACTGATGAAAGCAGTGACATATGTGGATCTGATCCCCTGAAGAGGAGGGAAAGGTGGAGGGGGGGGGGGGGGGGGGGTTGTCTGGCCAAATGCCTAACTACTCTACAAAAGTCAATCTTTTTCTCTTTATGGCTCTTAAGTCTAATCGTAGGATTGCTATCACTTTTTATGTCCTTCCATTTTCTAGCTTTTCATAAAAACTAGTATTTAGCCCAAATGCACGGCTTAAACTTTTTGATCAGATGTTTTTAAGTGAAGGGTTGATTAAAGAATTATTGCATAAAAGTTAGTTTTCATATACTTTTTGAAAGAAGAATTTAATTGTTTGGGAAGAAAATTAAGAGGAAGTGTCATTTGGGAATAAAGTGAACATTAGGATGAAAAGGCATGTATTAAAAAAGAAAAATTGAAAAACAAAAATGACACTTGGCACTCTACATTTCCTTCAAGTATTTCTGTTATTAAATATTAGTATAAATTTTTTCTTGGTTGTGTGGAAGACACCTTTTTAAGCTTTAGGAATTTATTGCTGGGGTTATGCATTCAAATCACCTAAACAGTCATTCATCAAGAACTTTTTTTTTTTTTTTTTTTTTTGAAGACGTCATTCATCAAGATAATTGCTGAGGACATATCGAGAATCTTTATAATTGTGAAGTTTATTCTCACTTCAATTTACCTAGAATGCCAAGGGTATGTTTGTTATCATTACAGATTTAGGGTTATTAGGTAATATTTTTTTTTTTAAAAAAAAAAAAAAAAACCCAAAATCAAAGTAAAAAGTGGTATTTTGATTTCTATTGTCCATTTCAAATTAACATGACTGATATTAGCATTACTAATATAAAGGTCATTGTAAAGTTTATATAATGCAACTTTTCTAATCGCAAAACCAAAGATCAATAACCAAAAAGTCACATGATACCGAGTCGGTCCTAAGAGAAAAGTTTTTTTTTTAGTTCGTGCGAATCAAAATTTCTGCTGCTTCTATTTCAAAATTTCATTTTTAAGGGAATTCTAAGCAGTTCTGTTGCTGTGTTTGAGCCAATATAGGGGTTGAATCCTTGAATGACTCAGCTGCCTGATAGCAAATGTGGAGTTAGTATTACCTACTAATTACCTTTTTTTGCCTTTTGCTCTGAAGAGAAGAGCTCTTTGCCAGTAGCTGAGCAGTGTGCATGGGCATTAGGTAATGTTGCGGGTGAAGGAGAGGATCTTAGAAATGTTTTGCTCTCACAAGGAGCATTGTTACCTCTTGTCAGAATGATTCTTCCAGACAAGGGATCGACAGTAAGAACAACAGCTTGGGCACTGTCAAATCTTATCAAGGTAATGTGTATTTTATGTTGAAGAATTCTATTATATCAATGTATTGTTTCTCGAATAAGTTTGTGATTGTATTCTGCTCTTTAATTCTATTGCTGGCCTCGAAAAGGGACTGTACTGATTCAGGTACCAATCAATTCTATTCTGCTATTTGTTATTGTCTATTATTCCTTTCTTTCAAGCTGTATTGGCTGAATTGATTGTTTAAAGAAAATAAAAGTATATAACTAATACTAAAACAAGCCATTGCTGGCATGATGACATCATTGATAGACACGTATTGCTTAAGGGATAAACTTGCAAACTGAAATAAGGGATAAAGTTAGAGCTTCCAGTTTCCTGGTTGTACTATCATGTATTGCTTTAAGTATAGCTCTTGAGAAAGGTATACATTATTAGTTCTGATGTCATCTCAGCTGGTTTTAATATCTGTAAAGACAAGAAAAGTAGAGATTTGTGCACTAAATGATCCCTATTTTTTTTTATGTGTACATATAATGTGCCTCTGTGACACATATATGGTTTCTATTTCTTGTCTTGCATCTTTATCAATGTCCATGATTATTTAAAACTTGGAAAAACGAAAATTTTCTATTGGATTTAAAGAAAGTCTTCAGACAAACACAGATCTCTTCTCCATGCGTTGACCCTTCCATAGTACCTGACTTCCTAGCTCTCCTCATTCCCAGAACCTTGTCATCCTGTAATTAAATTGCGAATCAATCCAATCCCCCCACTCCTCATCTTTTTAAGTCTAGGCACCATAGTGCATGGCAACTCCTCACTTCCTTAACTATGCCATATGCTAATATTCATGCAATCCCCACCACTCTTCTTTGTTAGTCCATGGGACATCCATGCGACATCAATATACATGGAGAGGTAGCTCGGCTTTCGAACCCCTGCTAAGGAAAAATTATCTCTTGAATTCTTAGTTTCATGAATTCCTACTAGAATGCCAATTGGTTTTGACTGGCAGTTCCTAGGTATCTTTTTGTTAACTCTTAGTTTCATAATTTCCCCATAGAATGCCAATTGGTTTTGATTGGCAGTTCCAAGGTATCTTTTTGTTAGCATGAAATCAAATTACTCTCAGAGTTAGCCGGACTCTTCCACCCTGTTCTTATTAGTATAAAACCACCACCTACCACCAGTTTATCCTCTGGGTTTAAAGTTTAAGTGCATACCTGAGGCTGTGTACACTAAATATCGGAAACTCACAGTTTCACCTAGGTTATGTGGAGGCATAGGCTTTGACTGAGGAGTGAGGCGAGAATGGTCCACCAATCTTTGCATAAAATCAATTTTTAGATTAAACAATAAAGCCGTTCTAGTAATGTAGTAACCCCCATGATGCTCGATAGAGAATACCATCATCTTATTCTCGTAAGATATGTTAATAAGAATTGGATATCCAGTAATGTCAATTTCTAATTAAGTTTTATTCTCTCTCTCTTTTTTATCTATCATGCTCTCTCTCTCTCTCCCCCGGTGTTTACTTCATTATATCTCACCTTCAATCATTCATCCTTGCTTTTCTTTTAGTTTCAAGTTTTCTTCTCTTCACTAGTCTGATTGTTTCCTTCTACCTTGATTAGAACAGAGTGGAAATTGGAACTTTAGACCTGAGGGCACATTCTGACTGGTGACACTGGTTGAAACATAAGGTTAAGTCACATAACAAGTCAAACAAGATAGGGAATTGATGCAAATTATATCCTACACCTAGGTGCATGATGACTGATGAGTATCAATGCAAATAACATAACTCATCTTTATTTCTAAAAGAATATTCTCCTGCAAAAAAAATTAAAAGAACATACAATTCATAATTTAAAAAAAAAAAAAAAAAACGTACAATAACGTAATACACAATAAAAGTACATTTTAAATATAAAGAACATGAATTGTGAAACACAGAGCATGAAGGTAAAATGTAAAGAACAATTGGGAAATAAGCCTCTTTTTCTATGATCTTTAGTTTGAATTTATCTATTTGTCTTGTTTTCTTTTTCTTTTTTTTTTTTTTTTTTTTTTTTTTTTTTTTTTTTTTTCAAATTTTATGTGCTTATTGGTTTAGGTCTTCTTTCCTTTTATATAGTGATAAGTAGACTGTTAAGAAAATGAAAGAGAATAAATAAAATATGAGTGAGATTGCAAAGTTAGTAAAATACTAGAATTTTGAAAGAAAAAGTAAGTATATGAAAAATGGCAAGTCATGCCATCACATATTATCTACTTCCAATTTGAATGACATATGTTGTAAAAAAAAAAAAAAAATAAATAAATAAAATAAAAATTGAATGTCATATTTTCCTCAATTTTCGATAAACTCATATTACTCTCAATAACTTTCTTCTATTTTTCTTTGGTCTTCTTTTACCCCTCACAATTTCATTATTTTGCCATTCTTCAAGCCCAGTATCGGTGCATCTCCCGGTCTCCATCTTACACTGACCGAACCACTATAAGCAATTCTCTCTCATCTTATACTCAATAAGTGTTAAACTATTATCTTCCTAAATTATATCATTCCTCCATCGAATTGTCTATCCTTTTTAGTACGACCACACATCTCCGCCCATTCATCTTATGAATGTAAAAGTGCTTCACAGCTAATACTCTATACCATATGATGGGGCAGATTTAATTGTCGTGCAGTAGAATATCCCTTCAATTTATTGGGCCTGCTAGAATCACATATGAATTCAATAGCATTCTTACACTTGATCCATCCCGCTTCAGATTTATAATTAACAAGTCCAGTCAATCTCCTATCTTTTTTAATTAAACAATCCTAGATACCAGAATAATTCAGAACCTTGGTCAAAACTCCCATCCAAGGAGATCTTCCTAGTCTCTCATACTTCTAAGTCCACTAAACTTACACTCCAAATATTCTGTCCTACAATTCTGACTTGCTTACCATGCCTTCTTTTGCCTCACCAATCAACACAATATCATTTGCAGACTGTAAAGGATTCAAGCAATTACAGTCACACTCAAGCAAGCAAATCAATAAAACAGGAAATTTAGAGAGAAAAGATGGCAGCTTTCATTCACATAACAAGGTTTTTTATAATGATAGCTTTAGTCTATCAAGCTCCACAGTGAGTTTAGCTCACCGCACCCCAAGATTCCACTCAATACAATGCCCGCTTCACTCATTTTCCTCCCCTTTTTTTTTTTATGTATACAACCGAAGCAAAAAGATGCCAAAAGGATGCCCAAATTGGCTGCTGAGTTTGTCTCTTTCTCAAGCTGTTCATTCTCATCATTCTCTGGGTGATGCGTGCTCTTGTGACCTGCAGCCAGTGTGTTGTTGTGAGTGCCACTCACCTTACTCTTCTTCTGGAGTATATATGGACCACTGGGAGTTTGGCACGGTCTATTACACAAACATTATGCCCCATGGTATGAAGGGAGGAAGTATACTACAGTAAAATTTGATTGTGCCCTGAGGTTAGGATTGAAAACTGAATCATGAAACATTAAATTATAATATCTAACGCTCGCCTCCTTATCTTGAACTTCAAGCTGTCTTTTGATCATCCAGTTACATATCTGAAGTTGAATGACTGTTTTATAAGAAGGAAGTCAGTTAATTTATGGAGTTGATTTAGTTTATGGTGCCTATTGTAATTCCAATCAAAAAAGTTATTAGTAGTTAGTTCAACTTTGTGAAAATATAAGATTATTTTTATAACAAACTTTATAGTGGTCCAAGTATCTGTAGGTGCATTGTGCGTTTACTTTTTGTGACTTTGAACTGAACTGAATATTTTATGAGAGAAGGAAATTAAGAACTGAACTAAACTGATTGGAGCTGAACTCATTTGAACTAAGAATAAGCTGAAGAGAACAAGCCCTTTGTACTCAATTTCCTATTATTATTCTGAAGCTAATTATGAATCAATAGTATTTCGCCTTTTCTAAATCATTAGATACAATGGTGGTTCACTTCTGACAGCTGTTCTGCTTTTGTCAGTTTTTCATCTGTTTTCCTTTAATTGCTTTGTCGGTATCAGTGTTAAGTTATTTACAGTTTGATAAAATGTAGGGTCCGAATCCCAGAGCTGCAATGGAACTTATCAAGATGGATGGTGTACTTGATGCAATTATCCGGCACTTGAAAAAATCGTAAGGGATTTTCTTAATATATTCTTCTGTAGGAACTATACTGATATTATACCTTATTGTCGAGGAGGTAAGGTGGTTGTAGTAATAAACTATTCAGATATATCAACAGCATAACATATTACTTGTAGACTCTGGCTTCTTGGCCTTTCTGAAGTGAAAGGTCTCTTCCCCTTGGCCCTTGTATGCTGATAGGTTGATAGATGTAGTGTTTGGCTGTTAGTCAAGGTTTATATTATGCACTTGTTTTCTGCGTGGCTGATGCTATGGCATAGTATTCTCCTCCCATGATGAATACTGTACTCTCACGCACGTGGTTCCATCTTTGTCTGTTACTGATCAGTGGGATAAAGATTTATTGGATATTATGTTTGTGCTGATGCACCATGCTCTTTTTCTTGGAATGTTTGCACTGGCTATATTGATTTTAATAGGAGTCACTGGATGGATGTTCTATGGCAACAATTCATGGCGATACTTCAATTTTGCAACATTAGCATATATTTATACTGATTCTTGCTTGTGAGGATCTTGCACGGTTTCATGAATGTATTTTCTTGTTACAAGTTATTAGTGATCTGGACTGTAGTCCAATCTGCAAAATATTAGGTATAAGACAAAATGTTGTAGAATAATTCAGAACCTTGTACTGTAGTCTGTTGCTTTGACCAATCTGCAAAATATTTGGTATAAGACAAAATTGTATCTACTCTCCTCAAACAGAGGGGTGGGAGGGTTGGGGATGCATTGTTTTGCTACTAATATTATATTGTGATATAAACTAGAGAACACTTTTCCTGCAGCGTATTTCATTGCATGCTACAGTGTTTTTTGCTTCCCAATATTATTCTTTTCTCCTTGGCTGTTCTTCATGTATTCTTTCTTTCTCTATGGCAGGGGTTTATAAATGTAATTAGTTTGTTTCACTGTATATAGGTTAACTTAGAAAACATACTGCTAATTTGCTAAAAGATGCTGAAGAGCTTCTATTTAACATGATGGTCTTATTTCAAGGCAACCTTAGAGGTAAGAGATAGCATTTACATCGCACTGGGCTCATGTTCTTCAATCCCTTTGTGATTGACTTGCAGATTACTAATGGGGTAATTTGCAGAGCATATATACACATAAATACGTAATCATGATGAGAAATGAATTTTTGGGTAATCTGGAGGTTGCAATAAGGTCAATTACATTAGGTTTTGGTGAAGTGCCCAAGTGTACCTCATCCTTATCCCAAGGCACTTTATTCTGTTTAGCCTGACATATCAGATGCACACTTTATTAGTAACAAGTAGAAGTAGAATCCCATAGCTAGTTGTGGAAGCTCAGAATTGAATGGCCATACCAAGAGCTAATGCAGATCTGTACCGAACAGGTTCATTTTGAAGACTTGCAACAATTTATCAATTTTTTTCGAGGATCCTTGAAATTAATACTTCCTCTATCCCCCTCCTCTCCCCCACCCACTCACACAGATACAAAAAACAAATATAATTCACACCTGCTTTATATAGGTGTCCGAAAAAATATCTTGTCTCTATTTCAATTCAACTCTCTCCTTCCATCCCATTTCTCATTCACCAGCCCCACACTCTTGTACTTTTATCTCTCTATTCACTATTCCTAATCTTCATTCACAATCAAAGTGTGCTCTTATTCTTTGGAATGGAGGGAGTGCCATGTTGGACATAATGATAATGATAAAGTTGTTTTAGTATACATTAAGTTGTGATCTGGTCTTGTCAGGAGCAAAGGTATTCGAAGGTGTTTGGTTGTGGTTATACTACTAGTAGTGGTGTTAGGGTATTACTGATCAGTTGAAGAGCAATGTGAAGAGCTGGCACACCCATTTAAAACCTAGAGTGTAATGCTAGAGCTGCAGTGTTATTTGTTTCAAGTGGGAAACCTCTATTTACATTTTTATACTGGTCAGCTTTTGCATGTTCTACATAAAATGTGTTCTTGTTCTTATGATTGGAGGCCAAGATGGATGTAAAACCTAAAGAGTTTTGCATCTGGGTTATGGTGGTCCAATTGCTTGCTTTTATGGTAGACATGGATTGTAGCTCACCTATTTTATACTATTCTTAAATACTTCTTAAAAACTCTGCTCGGCGATTTTCCCTTTTTTGTTTGCGTATCATTACTATTGTGAAGAAAACATTTGAAGAACAAGAACTAGATTTTTTCTAGTACTGGTCCTAATATCTAAATTATATTTTGTACTCAGAGACGAAGAACTGGCAACTGAAGTCGCTTGGGTGGCTGTGTATCTTACTTCCCTTACAGATGTTGCTTCTAGTATGATCGTGAAGAGCAGTCTTGTTCATCTTCTCGTGGAAAGATTGGCAACATCAAACAGTTTGCAATTGCTAATACCGGTATTTACATGATGATTCATTTTGGAATTAGCTAAATAAAATCTTAGTGTAGGGTAATTGGGTGTTTTATATATTATAATTAGTGTTCATCTTGTTAGAGATCCCCTAGGTGTATACTAATACAAATAATTTTTAGGTGTTGAGAAGTTTGGGTAATCTTGTTGCCAGTGATGCAACTATAGCCTCTACAATGCTTATTTCTGGAAGCGAAGTTACGGGTTAGTATCATGTTAATTGACTTAGTTCCCATTAAAAAGATCTCCCCTTCCCTACTTAGTCAACTCCTTTTTTAAAGTGAAGTACATGTTTATCTTTGAGCCTGTCTGCAGATAAAGTAATTGTTGCTCTTTCTAAATGCCTTGGGAGTGAACACCGCGTACTTAAAAAGGTTTGCATTTTACTTTTAAGTATTAGTCCCTCTTGTAGTGTTTTTTCTTTAAATTTTTTGTAGTTAGTATTCCTTTGGGAATTGTGGTGTTGTAATTGTTTTTTATTTTATTTAAAAATATTATTATAAATGTTTATTTTGCCATTAATCATAATGGAAATGGGGCTTGGTGAATTTCTCTGTTCGATGGTCAGTTACACCCTTGGTCTCTAGAATTTCTTCATAGAATTGGAAATTTTTGTAGTTGCTATTCTCTTCTTGGGTTAGCTGGTTGGTATTATGATCAAGCTGGGTGTGATGACTGCCAGTGGTGGAGGGTTAAAGAAAGGGCAAACCTTTAATTAAACCAGGTGTAACTAGCATTGTAAATCAGCTGTAAAGTTACAATAAATTTTCAAAAGAAGCCTGATATAATTAAAAAGTTACCTAATATTTATTTTGCTAGACGACACATTTTTAAAGCGTCATAGAGAAGACATGCAACCACCTTTTAACACGAATATTTTCGCTTAATTAACCTCACTTCATTGGGGCACTCTCCTCATGCCTGCTGACCCCTATTACCCTAGGGCATGAAGCTTTCTTATGTTTGCTGTTGAAAATTTACATGCATGTCTGATATTGTCAAAGCAAACATTGCATCCAAAGACTATTCTGTGTCAATAAAGTGACTTTCTTGACAAATGCAGGCTTTCAGTATGTATTTATTTATTTTTGAAATCATACTGCTGGACCCATTTAATTCAAAGTACATCCGTCTTGCAAACAAAGACAAAATGGCTTATGGGGAAGCATTAGTCCACATATGAACATGAAAATAAGTTAGTTCAAGTGTTCTAGGCACAAAGGCTGTGACCAAGTGTTAGGGTGGGTGATGAGAATCGATCCTAGGATGGAACCTGGGATGAAGCTCTAACCAATTGAGCTACCCCTCACTCTCCGTTTTGATGGTTTACCTTATTGACAAATATACTTAAATATTTTTTTAAAAATTTTCATGGAGTTTAAGGGGGTATTTTAGTTACCCCACTTCCCTCTACCATGATCCCCCCCCTCCTCCTAAAAAAAAATCCTCACCCCCAAACGCCTCTTACTCAAGTAAGACAAAAATGGCTTAAAGGAAGCATTAGTCCACATATGAACATGAAAATAAGTTCAGGTGTTCTAGGCACAAAGGGTGTGACCAAGTGTTTTTTTTAGACACCTAAAGGGCGGGTGATGAGAATAATCCTAGGACGGAACCGGGAGGGAAGCTCTAATCAACTGAGCTATCCTTCACTCTTAGTTTAGATGGTTTACCTCATTGACAAACTTACTTGTGTATCCTTAATAAAAATTTTAGAGTTTAGGGGGCGTTTTAGTTATCCCACTTCCCTCAACCGTTATCCCCCCCCCCCTCCCACCCACCAAAAAATGGAATAATCCTCACCCCCAAACTCCTCTTAGGCCCCGTTCTTTAGAGTTGCTCTACTGTGCTGAGCCTGCTCTACTCAAATCAAATTTGCTCTGCTCTATTTTCAAATAATAATTAATAATAACAATAATAATTAATATTCAATAATAATAATTAATATTGTATTGATGATAATAATTTATTATTTTAAATAATTATAATAATTATTAATATTAATAATAATTAATATTTATTAACCATAATAATAATTAATAATAATAATTATTATCAATAATAATCTAATCTAATATATATATATATATAAAGGGGAGTTTTTTTCTCGAGTTTTTACAGAGCCCTATAGGATTTAATTTTCTTAACGCGCCACGTAGGATTATAAATTTTAATTGTAGCCAATAAAATAAGAAATTATTAATTTCTTTTAAAATAAAATAATTCAAATGCCATGTAAGTAAAATTGTCGAATGAGATTTTTAAATTTAAATTAATTAAATATAAAATATTATCTTTTGATATTATGAATTTTATCTAAATATATAACAAATTTTAGCACATACATAAAGATAATCTCTTATTTAGAATAATTCAAACTATTAAGAATTAATATTTAATAATATTATTTTAATAATTTCTAATAATTATAACAATTCTTTCAAATAAATAAATAATAATAATAACAACTAATAACAATTTTTTTTTATAAACTTTGATATTAGAGTCACAATGTATAGAAACATTTAATGTGGGTATTGATTGTTAGTTCATTGAGTTGAATTATTTTTCAAATCTTTCCATACAATTTATGAATTAAAAAAAAAAAAAAAAGAGGTTTTCAAGTAGTAATTTGTATTTTTTTTAAGGGTTAAAAATATATGATTATATTTATAAGTAAAATCATTATTACTTATTAAATCATTTTATTTTAAAAATTTTGTGAAATGAATATAAGTAAACTGTTGTCTTTTATCTTTCTACTATTAACATATGTTAAATATGGTACACATTTATTTATGTTTTCACTCACCTAACAACAACAACAACAATAGTATTAACAACAATAGTATTAACAATAATAACAATAACAATAACAATAACAATAACAATAAAAACAACAATAAAAATAACAATAACAATAAAAACAACAATAACAATAACAATAATGATGCTCGACTCTGTCCTACTCTGCTTCTGCTGACCCCTGCTTTGCCTGCCAGAAGCTCAAAAGAACAGGGCCTTACTCAACTAACCCTAACTATCAATTTAACCAACCGTACCATCTCATTACACAACCTTGCTGCCTCACAACCACCAAGTATTGTCTCTCCAATCACCTTTGCTTTCTCTCCATACGCCACAACCCCGCCTAACCATCCGACCTCCTTGATACCACCCACCCACCACCAAAAACCCACTCCGACCCCCACAATACCACCCCAACGTCCACTTGAACCCCACCTAACCATGGTAAACCACCCCACCACAGAAATCCACCACAAAGACAACTTGAACTTTTTAAAACCATACCACTTATCACTTATCTTAAAACAAACCTAATCATTAAGAAAGTTACATAAAAACTGAATTAAAAAAGACAGATAATGGAGGAGAGAATGAGTGAAAAGGGGCACCAACAAGAAGAGAGCGAAAGAGAGGGGAGAAGTAGAGCGGAGGTGGCGGCGACATGAGGAGGGGCAGTGGCAGCGGGAACAGCAACAACATGGGGGAAGGTTAGGGATGTTGATGGTGCTGATCATAGAGTGAAGCGAAGGGGAACAAAGTGGTGGGAGTTACATGGGTTTCCCTTTCTTTTTTATGTAAACCAAACAACATAAGATGATATAGGGATTTGTTCTCTATTCCATTCTCTATGTCATTCTCTTTTCCCTTTGTGAATCAAATGCCCCCTTTGTAATTTGACTTGATAGTTGAGAGATGACTCCATTGTAGATTAACATGGAGGATAATGATATGAGCCAAGATTTTCTCAAATAAATGTCGGACATTGAAACTACTTATTTTTAGAACGTAAGGGTATTCCCAGTATTTTAAGGGGATGCTACCTTTTAAATAACCAAGGTTCTTGAATCTCTTTATTTTCTAGCCAAGTATAAAATCTGTATACCTAAGTTTGTGCGTCCAATCAATATTTAGTTATATAAAACCAAATTTATATTTTTTAGTAAAATAGCATCATTAAGTTTTTTGGTTTCTGCATACTCTCGGTCTCAATTAGGTTATCCCATTGAGGGGCCTTTTCAGGATCTGTTTTGTTAACTAGTTTGTAGTACTTGGAGGACTGCTGGTCCTCTATTATTTTATCTCTTCTCTTTCCATTTTTTAGGAGAAATTGAGAAACAAGAACCAGTCATGCTCCTTTTTACGAAGTATTTTTCGTAGTAAATTTTCACTAAAAAGGTGGAAAGCCTAAAGAAATAATTTGTACTACCTCTATTTTAGAAAGATCACTTACTGTTTTCACACAACCTAGGATTATAGGAGAGAGAGTGAGATGTGGTGAGTAGTTGTAAGAAACTGTTGGGCATAATATATTAAGATTGACTTTCAAGAAATTTGATTTAATCACATAAGTGATTCTAATCAAGTTTTGTATTCTTGTAGGAGGCAGCATGGATGCTCTCTAATATTGCTGCAGGTTCCATTGAACACAAAAAATTAGTTTATAACAGTGAGGCAGTACCATTGCTATTGCGTCTTCTTTCAACTGAACCATTTGATGTAAGGAAAGAGGTAGCTTATGTCCTTGGTAATACATGTGTGGCCCCAACAGAAGGTTCTGGTAAACCGAGTCTGATTGTGGAGCACTTGGTTTCATTAGTTAGCAGAGGATGTCTTCCTGGTTTCATTGAGCTTGTCCGATCTGCCGATGTAGAGGCTGCGAAATTGGGTCTGCAATTTATAGAGCTGGTGAGCTCATCTAATTTGGTTATTGTCGGATTTATGTGACATGTGTTGCTGATTTTTACTTTCGTTTACATTTCATTTTATCACTAATTTATTATGTATTGCAGAGTAATTAGTGGCATCAAGAAACAACTTAATTTTTTTTGGATGCCTCGCATTCTATATTGTCAACTATGTGAATTCCAGCAATTCCTAGATAATTTTATGAGTTCCAGTCATTACAAAGACGGCCTGAAATGGTTAAAGTATTAGTTTCCTTGTGCATGACAAGCATTTTGAAACTGCTTGACCTGATTCCAAGCCCTGGATTCAGAGCCCTGGTGTATTTATTTCCAATGTCTGAATGTTTGAATTTCTGTTTTATAGGTTTTGAGAGGAATGCCCAATGGCCAGGGTCCGAAGCTTGTAGAAAGTGAGGATGGCATTGAAGCCATGGAACGATTCCAGTTTCATGAAAATGAAGACCTCAGAAATATGGCAAATGGATTAGTTGACACATATTTTGGTGAGGATTACGGGCTTGATGACACTTAAGGACAAGAGCAAGGGTAGGTATTAGCTGCTACTTTGTGCTGACTAGTTTTAAGGTTTTTAAAAAAAAAAAAAAATCTTGCTACTCAGGGGAGTTTAAGAAATATGGAAAAGGAAAAAAATGAAATAATATAGGTGAACGAGATTATGCAGGTATTGTATGATAGAACGTTTTAAAATAGAATGTAAGTTATGGTGATACTTAATTTTGTCTTGGATCGTCGAATTGTTGTAAGAGTCAACAATAGTGTTTGTGCCTTGTTAGCTTGCTACATGCTTAGAAATCGGAAGATGGATCTAATGTTAAGACGAGGACTGATACATCTATCTCAAAGGTAACAAAATATGCCTATTTCCCTTCATTTATGCACTAAATTGCTAACACTAAGAAAGAATGATTTAAAATGGACCGTAGCACTATTATTCAAACAATTGGAGCTTAGAACAAATATCCAAAAGAACAGGACATGTTTGGGGGGGGGGGGGGGGTGTTTATTATTATTATTTACTTATTATTTTTTTAACCGTTATATGATCAAAGGGTGAAAGAAGGTGGTTTATTTCGTGTTCCGCATTAAGCACTTTAAGATATAACTTAGGTAGTGTTTGGTGAAAAGCTTAAAGACGAATTTGATCGCGTTATCTGATTTTTACAAATTGGTTGTATTAAATTAAATAAAAGTGGTTGGTTAAATAGTTAATTTCTTACATCAATTTGAGTATACAACACAATAGACAAGACATTGACATATTTTAATTGTGGTACGGTTTTGGGTTACATGAGGGCATATTCACCTTAAACTACTTGAATAAGCTAATGATAAAGCTCCTTCAAACAGCTTATTGAAAATGAGCTTATTTGGTGGCATAAGCATTAAATAAGCCTTTTGAATCAGTTCATCACCAAACTCCCCACTTAACTTATCATAGTGTTCAATTAGCTAATATTGATTAAATAATCTAATAATCTCCCAATAAACTCTACCAAATATGCCCTTGAGCTTTTCTTTAAGGGATGAAATGGGTTATAACAATGAGTTTGAATGTCTTTAGCTTTGGGTTTGATAGGAATTGTTTATTGTTACTAGCTCCTATTGGTTATACTACCTCCGTTTTTTTAGTTGACACCTTTTTATTATCACACTTATCAACGCATGTTTTTAACGCTTAATAACTTCAACTATCAACATTGTAAAATTATAAAAAGTAGATATTAATATAATATGCATCAGGAAGATTCAAATAAGATCCCACATGACTATATTTTGTCGTATTCATAAGTCACAAAAGAGAGTCAAAATGTAGTGTGAAAATGGTGTAAAAACGGAGGTAGTACTCAATAGCACAATTTTATTAGGTGTTGATTGAATGTTTTAATTTTTGCACAATACTAGGCAATTTTACAAAGCCTTGTTTGGCAGTAGCGTCTGGGTAATGATAACTGTTTGGACCTAGCCAAAACAATAATTGGAAAAATAAAAGTGTTTGTTAAATTAGTGATTTTGGCAGCAGTTAGGTAAAAGGTAGTGTTTTTGCAGTTTGTATATCGCATATTTGGCACACTAGAAATATTGCTATTTTTGAGCAAAAAATGAATTTTGTCCAATCTACTTTTAATAAGTTCATTGTTGATTATTATCTATGCTTGAAATTAAATCAGGCAACTTTGGATCGACCTTGCTCTTCTAGCAATCAAGTTCTAGGATGTGGGCTTGATATGTTCATTTTATATAGTATTTTACCCTCGTTCCTTGGTCATAATTAGTAGTGTTTTTGGCTCTTTAGATCCACTTTTATTACTAATTGGTGTTTTCTAGTGTTTTCATAGATTTGGTTGACTTTTGTAGGGATTTGCACTTTTGGAGCATTTTCCCGGGATTTTTTGGAGCATTAGAGATGCACGACCATCCTTCATAGCCCAGGGCCGGCTAGAGCCATCGAACCGGTGATTAAGGGCTCGATATATGTGATACCGGGGCATTTGGACCGAGTATTCAAGACTCGAAGAGGAAATTCGGATTGGCCCTAAGAATTGGAGCCCAATCGAAGTCTAAAGAGTGGCCCAAGAGTGCCGCCCAGCCAAAGG
This sequence comes from Chenopodium quinoa, assembly GCF_001683475.1. Taxonomy (NCBI): domain Eukaryota; kingdom Viridiplantae; phylum Streptophyta; class Magnoliopsida; order Caryophyllales; family Amaranthaceae; genus Chenopodium; species Chenopodium quinoa. The sequence goes on from NW_018743689.1 coordinate 1,319,760, forward strand.
AGCTCCCGCCCGAAGGCGCGCCCGGCCGGGCGGGGGAAGCAAAGCCAGTGCCCGAACTCGCGCCCGAAAGACATACCTTAGAGTAAAAAAGGCGGGGCCCGATCGGGCGGTGCCTCGCTCGATCGGGCGTGTGTCAGCTTTAGGAGACGATTAGCGTCGTTTAAGTTTGTTTTAGTTTAGGATTCTTACTTAATATAAATAATTATCCGTTAAGCGAGTTTAGTATCTTCTTTTACTCTTTCTTAATTCTTCTCTTAGACTTTCTCTCTCTACTTAGAATATTTTCTCTCTAAAAAATTCTCTCAACTTTGTTCTTAATTCAACTCCTTAATTCAGATTACTTTTGGTAACAATTTTCTTCTCTATTAATTTCAGTTATTTTCTTTAATTCTTTCATCATGTCTTATTTTATTGCTTTGATTAGTTTAGATTTAATTATGTGTGAGTAGTTTTATTTCTAGGGTTTATGGGGATCCAATAAATAATATGAAGGGGTAATTTGTGATTGTTGATTGTCAATGCTTAATTATTTTCCTATTGATTGATTTAATGCTTTGCAATTAGGTTTGTCCAGATTTAATGGTATGAGTTTAGCAATATTGATTCGAGATTCGAGAGACGAGAATTGACTTATAGGCTTAGTTTCAATAGGCGGACTAATTTATAAATGGTTAAGTCGAGATTCGAGACATGAGATTTAATACCGGTAAATTAACTCTGTGATTGTAATACATAGCGAAAGCCCTTTATGATCTGATTAATTGATGCATTGATGATTGTTTGTTATGTTTTACCCTGGAATATTGTTTATTGGTGAACCTATGCCCTAAGCTTTTCTTTCATTGATTTACCTCTTACTTTTAGTAGTTTAATTACCCTTTTTATAATAATTTGGTTACTTGATAATTTAGATTGCTTTTAATTAATTAGGAATAAATTGACTTGTTTCCCTATGGTTCGACCCTTCTTCCCTATCTACATAGTTAGTAGATTTATGTTTTATTTTTGATTGGGTGAATACGACTTGAGCCTGCCAAATTTTGGCGCCGTTGCCGGGGAAACGGTTTTATTTTTATTTCTGATTTTTTTTTGTCTAGGTTATTTCTTTTTGTCTCAGAGAACGTTAGTTTTGAGGCAAGTCTCATATTTTCTTTTAGTTCTTTGTTTATGCCCAGGTGTTCCAGATCAGGTTACATCTCATTCGACCGGAGATCGAACTATCCTTCCATAGACAAAAGAATTTCTACAAGAAAATCCTGGCGGGTTCTGGTGATAATAATAATCACTGAGACCCTCCAACTGATTCTAGCGATTCAGAGGTATCTTCAGATCCAGAATCAGAGATGGCGGTACCTAAGAAGCTTAGTGATTATTCACAACCAAAGCTTACAGATTTTCCACACCTTACTCCCACTCCATCTCTTGATGGAGTACAGTTTGAGATTAAACCCCAATTTATAACGATGATAGAAAGGAAGCAATTTTGTGGAGCTAAGGGTGAGGACCCAAATCTTCATATTGCAGACTACTGTCAATACTGTAATACCATCAGGCAAGCTGGGGTCACACAAGACCAAATCAGGGAGATTCTGTTTCCTTTTTCTTTAAGTGGAAAAGCCAAATTATGGCTTAATGGATTAAATAGAACTGCACTTCGTATAACTGACTGGGAAACTTTTGTTTTGAATTTTTATAACAAATATTATCATGTAGAGAGAACAGTTGTACTACGGAGTGCTATTCAAAACTTTTCCCAAGAGGCCGATGAAACTTTATATGAGGCTTGGGAGAGGTTCAAGGATCTACAAAGAGAATGCCCCCACCATAATTTGGCACAATGGCAGTTGATTCAAGCCTTTATTTTATAATGGGATTGGAAATTCATCTAGAATAATATTGGATTCTGCAGCTAGTGGGAGGTTTATGAACCTTAATGTTGATGATACAGGTCAAGTTATTGAAGATATGACAATACATAATTCCCAATATGGGAATCCTATAGGCTTTGCTAATAAAGGGAAACATAGTGTCGACTCTGTATCCTTTTTACAAGCTCAATTAACCTCTATCTGCCAGAAATTAGATAATCTTAGTACTGCAAATGTAACTAATGTTTATGCAATTAATAATAATGCTAATGAGGCTTTATGTGAAAATTGTGGAATTATAGGTCATTGGGAGCAAGATTGCAGGAGTTCCGTGGAGCAAGTCAATGCCTTTCAAGCTTATAGGTAGAATAACCCATACTCCAACACCTACAATCCTGGGTACCGGAATCGTCCGTACCTTTCCTACCGGAGCACCAATGTTCAAAATCCACCACCACCACAAGAATCACAGGCGCCATAACAAACTCAGTAGAAATATTACCACCCCAATGCTAGCCAGAAGAACCAACCACAACAACCCTCCTCATCTTCCGACCCTGCTCTGGTAGAAATTAGAGCGATGCTGGCTAATATGCAGAAGCACATGGAGAGTAGAGATGCCCAAATTGGTTCGATCCTAGCACATAATAAAATCGTAGATAATCAAATTGCGCAAAATTCTGCTACTCTGCAAGCCCGTCAACAGGGAGCCCTGCCAGCACAACCGACCAGGCCTACGGATCAAGCCTATGCAATTACTCTAAGGAGTGGTTCAAACTATGAAGGGCCCCCTATGCCCAGAGATGATGAACCTGTTTTAATAAATAATGCTTATCTTGATTCCATTAAACCTGACAATGTAGCTAATAGCCCTGCAGGGCTAAATAATAGTACTAATATATCTGATTTTACATTGCAGGGTACGACTCCAGGGAAAGTGGAAGCTCCAGATAAGAGCAGTAATATTCCAAAGCTAGTTATCAAACTTCCATTCCCAAATCGTCACTTGAAAACAAATTTGGATAAGCAGTTTGGTAAGTTTCTGGAGATGGTTAAAGATTTGCAGGTAACATTTCCCTTCACTGAATTAATTACACAAATTCCTGCATATGCAAAATTTATGAAGGAAATATTGACAAGAAAAAGGTCTATTAGTGAGGTAGAGACAGTAGCTTTCACTGCAGAATGTAGTGCCGTACTTCAAAATAAATCTCCACCTAAAATGAAAGATCCGGGTAGTTTTTCTATCCCTTGTCATATTGGCAATCTGATGATTGATAATGCATTATGTGATTTGGGCGCTAGCGTTAGTGTCATGCCATTATCTGTGTGTTCCAAGCTAAATATGGGTAAATTAAAAGCTACTAACATTACTCTACAAATGGCCGACCGTTCTTCTAAATACCCCTTAGGTGTTTTAGAGGATGTTCCTGTTAGAGTAGGTAAATTTTATATACCTGTTGATTTTGTTGTTCTTGATATGGTTGATGATATGAAAACCCCAATTATTTTGGGTATACCATTCCTTAACACTGCAGGAGCAATTATAGATGTGAGATTTGGCAAATTGACACTATCAGTAGGGGATGATAAAATTATTTTTAATCTTAATAATACAACTAAAAGCCCCATGACAGAGGAGAAGTGTTTTAGTGTTGATGTGGTTCAAAATCATTCTAACAAGCCCAAGCTCTTGTAAAAGATCCCTTGGAGGCGATATCTTGTGTTGCATCTTCTACAGATGAGATAAACAAATGGAAAAAGGAAGTTTATGCAATAGAAAGAGCCCTCTACACTGTCGGTCTTGGCTTTGGGGATGAGAAAGTGGAATTAAACAAGCAAGCTATGGAAATAGAGCCTACAATAAGTGTTCCGCCAGATCGAGTTGCAAGAGCTAAATGTAGTGATAATTTAAAGCAACCATCGATCGAAGAGGGATATTTAGTGCGTAGTATTGAAGAACCCCCAGTCCAAGTCAAAGTGGGGGCTTCTGTAGACACCCATTTGTGTCTCCCCAAAACCAAACCCAGTGATGAGTACCTTTCGCGTCGAATCATAATCGAATGAAGTGAAAGTGTGGAAAGTTTAGTGTTGCGGATAGTTTTAATTTCTTTTCTTTTCTCTCTGTTTTTGAAAACTTATTTTTAAGAAAACAGCCAATCCAGCTTGGTTGATCCATGATATGGGTCCGATAGTAGTGTAGTTGGATGGGGCTTGACAAGACCTTTCCAACGATATATTATAAGCCCAATTCCGATGAATATTGAGGAAGTTATGACCAATTTACTAAATTGGGCCCGTTTTGAGCCTTATGTACGGCCCAATGATCTAGAGAAGGGCCTAATATGATTTATCATTCCTAATGCAATTAGGAATGGTTTTAGTCTTCTAAATTCTTCTAGAAGGTTCTTTTCATTCCTAATTCAATTAGCATTGATAAATTGACTTTTGTTGACTTTTCAGAGTTTTAATTAAAATCAAAAATCATTTTCGAGGAAAAGATACGATTTCATCCTCTAGTACGACAAATTTATCTAATTTTTGAAAACGCGTCAAAAACAGGCCTGTCGCCTGACTCCACGCATTGGCGCCTGGAGCTAGGCCTGGCGCTGGCGCTAGTGTTGGCGCCTGGCGCCAGTAAGCCAGGGTTGGCACCAGCTCAGTTTCAGTTGCACCAGGACTCTGTTTTGTTAATTTATCTTTTTGGCTGATTTTCTCTATAAATAACGACGTAAAAACTCCGTTTTCATTCACCTACAACCAATTTTCAATTCTCATTCTCTTCATTCATTCATCTCTCTCTTTTTCTAAACTTGCTTTTTCATACAAAATTCTGCATTCACAAGATCTAGAAACACCTAGCCATATTCGAAGTTGCCTTCGCTCTAGACGTGAAAGGTTTAATATCTGAGGGTTTGGTCCCAAATCTCTCTTTCAATTATTTAATTTAATTGTTTGTTTTATTATTTTCCTTGAAGTTACTAACGTGTGTATTTTGTTATTAGAAAGAGGTACGAGGCATCAAAGTAAGTACTTTAATTGATTTATTGATTTTATGATGTAGAAATCATGTTTAAATTGTTATTATGATATTCCTAGTATCCTGTCTAGGGTAACTTTAATATTAAATATGATTGTTACGATGCTTCCTATGTTCTTCCTAATATTTATGATTATTAGTATCATGTTAGGGTTAAAGATTTGATTTTTATTGCTCAGTGACATGCTAGGGTTTGTTATTAATCTTGTTAGTAACATGCCTAGGATCTTGCTATGCTTTAACATGATTATTATTATTATTATGATTAATATTATTATTTTATTTATGATATTTATTTTATTGTTATGTTGCTTGATGATTATTTATTTATTTCTTGATCACACCTTTTATGCATGTTTAAAGGTAATTGGTACTTGTAATCACGCTTAATAAGATAATTAATAATCTTGTTAGGGTTAATTGTGATTATAATTCAAGTGATCGCCAATAATAGTTTATTTGTGCATTATATTCAAACCAACATAGATAAACAGGTTTAGGGTTAATCCTATTGATTGTATGTTAATTAGAAAGCGCACATGAATACGATCAGAATAAAGTAGAGGCCTATTATTAGGGCAGGTTCAATCTCTTTCAGATTGGATTTGTACCTTCATCCCCAAACCCTTATTTGGTTCTAGACCTTATGGAGTTGACGATCTCTTGGATCGTTAAGGGGTGTAACCTTCACCGTGTGAACGGTTTACAAGTTCCTAAAACTTGTTGGCGACTCTTTTGCTCTATCTTCTTCCCTTTTGGACGCCACCGTACTTTAGTGTATGATCACAGTGGGGTTCAAGCATGGGGTTAACGCTTGAAATTTATTCCCTACAGGAGGCAACCCGTATTTTAATGCTTTGTAGACTAGTTTTTCTTTTCTTTTTCTTGTGAGATGAGAGAGGAGGGAATCTAATGACTTTTATGAGTTTTTTTACAGGTTTGAAGGAAAAGAGTTAGCCGAAAATTGAAGAAAAGAAGAAAGAAAAAAGTCGTCAAAGCTAACCTCGGGCCCGATCGGGCGAAGCTCGCCCGACCGGGCGCAAGACCAAGGTTCAAATTTTTAATTTTCGCCCGACCGGGCGCGAAATTTGACGTATACGGACATTTTTACTGCCTGATCAGACGAAGGGCGCCCGACCGGGCACAAGAGAAGAGGAATTTTGGGCATTAGATCGCCCGACCGGGCGCGAGAGCATCGATGAAATTAAGGATTAGATCGCCTGACCAGGCACGACACCAGCCGTGCCTCTTTTCTTCTTCTTTCTTTTCTCATTTCTATCTCTTTCCTCCATAACTTTCTCTCTCTAAAACCTTAAAACCTCTACTTTCTCTCTAAGATATTCTCTTCATTTCTCACCCAAATCCAATAATTTTTACATATTCTTAATCCTCTCTTCATCCTCTACAATCCTACATAAAAATTTTCAAGTTTCAATCAAATTATTTCACACCCAATTTTTCTACTATGGCTTCAAAGAGGGCTCGATCAATTTTTGGGAGGAGTTCTAGTTCGAGGGAGGAGTACGATCCAGATTTGCAACTCCCATATTGGCCAACAATTCGAATTGCTAGCCAGGAGCAAAAGGAACGGCTATAACACCTTGCCGGGCGGGAGGTAATTCCTTCACGGTGGTTACACCGCCCTACTCTTGAATCTTATGGTTTGTATGATTTTGTTAAATGATTTTTGAATGATATAGGAATGAGAAAATTCGTTGACATGCACTATCCTACATACCGTGAATTAACATGTAAATTTTTGTCTTCTTTGAAAGTTGTAAACAGTAGAAATGGACCGAACTTATTTTTTAGGTTGAACAGTAGGAATATTAGTTTGACATATGTTGAATTTAGTAAATTATTTGAATTGAACTCTGAATTACCTTTTCAATGGCATGCTGATTATAAAATGGGTGATATTTATCATGCTTTAACAGGTTTACCGACCTCGACCCACAACATGCTAGTACGAAACCTATCCATCACCCTATCCAAAAAATATGGCAAAGATTTAAAGGATTGTGTTTTCTTGGTAGGAACGAGCATTATAACGCCCAAACAAACGAACTAGCTGTTATTGGACACTATGTGTATGGGTTTGGTAAACTGAACATAGGTAGATACATCATCCACCACCTGAGTAGACATGCCATGACCAGTACCCAGTCTCGTACCCCTATTCGTATAGGAGGCCTTATCACTAGGATAAAAGTTAAAAAAGTCGGTTTTGTTGAGAGTGGACCCCACCAGATGACTAACTGTGGACCGGATACCTATATGACTGCTAGGTATTTTGAGGAGTTAGGTTGGGTACGGTTGGATAGTGAGCAAACCCTCCACTGGTGTATTAGGACCGGGACCGAGCAGCCTTTGCCTTACCTAGTACTGATTTGACCGCCTTTCCCCCGGATAAGCGTCCTACACATACGACCTATTAGTTGCCCATGCCAGGGGGCAAGCACCACCAGTACCACCACCAGTTCCACCACCTCAGCCCGAGCCCGAGGTAGTGCATTCACCACCTCGCATGTCTCACTCTGTCCCTCGTGTTGACTCTGACCTAGTTTGGGACTTCCAAAGTATAGGTCAGGCTTTAGGCTATATTGAGCATTCCCACACTGAACTTAGGAGGATGGTAGGCTCTATTGACCATAGGTTAGGGTACCTTGAGAGGAACCAGGGTACAACTCTCTACCCTATGTGTGATGATTATGCTCGTCGGGGCAACAATCCCGACGATGCCATTTACCCTGACTGGTTTCAGCCTCCACCCCAAGGATACGATAGGGATCCCATTGCCCATGGTATTTATACTAACTATTCTGCCTTCCATAGGTACGACCAGGACATTCCTTTCGGGGGACCGGCGGGGGGAGTTTTCACGCTGATTATTTTGGTGGTAGCTCTTCTAGCGCAGGTGGTGCAGGTGGCAGCGGAGGTGGAGGATTCGACTCCATGGATGAGGATGATGAGGACTAGCCGTGTTGGGCTAGTTCCCGAGCCAATGAGGACATTGTCTTATTCTAGCTTGGGGGAGATTTTGGATTTGGTATTTTTCTTTTTCTCTTCTCTTTTGTTTTTGGTGTGTTTTCTTAGTTTATATTTATTGCTTTCTAGGTTAGTTTTATTTCTTTTTTATATAAAAAATACAAAAAATTGAAAAAATAAAAAAAATCCAAAAATACGTTCCAATGAATTGTAAATCATGCTTCCTTGTGCCCCATCATTTGGAAAATATTGTTTTGATTCTTGGTATATGATGATAAGCATTGTGGATTCGTTGATCATGATTTGAAGTTTGATTGCTTAGATGTCCTAACATGCGTCAATTTTGCCCAACTGCTCGTGAACATAGTGCTTGACTAGTTGATTTAGTTAGGAATGTGTGATGGTTCCTGGTATGTTAATGAATTTGAGTATTGGTTTGTAACTATAAGTAATGTTTATATGAATCATTATTATGCACATTGTGGAGGACGAATGCATTTGTTCTTTTAGGTAGCCTCCAGATGATTTTAGATACATTTGTTCCCTTCTTGCTACTCATGTTGTTGCCTTGACTTTTTGTTGTTTATTAGCCACATTACAAGCCTATTTTGCCTCATTGGTTACTAGTCCCAAGATTGTCTTGGATTTTAGTGAGTGAGGCGAGGGAGTTTGTGGTGTGCTTATTATTTGCACAATTTGGGTGGGTTTTGAGAAGTTATTTTGCTCTTGAGCATAGTTTATTTTTTATGACTTTGAAAGTTTAATCTTCTTGAAAAAATAAAGTATGATGTTATGAAAAAAAAGAGAAGTTCAAAGAAAAAAAAAGTGAAAAAAAGTGATTGAACTTAAAAAAAAAAAAAAAAAAAAAAGAGCAAAAAAGGAAAAAAATTGTTCAATGTTCAAATGTTCTAGTTGGAGGTTAATCAAAGGAAAGAAAAAAAATTCAGTTTCAATGAAAAATTCAAGTTTGGAAAATAAAGTTTGTTTATTCATTCCAGTTCTTCATTATTATATCTTATGAGTGAAATTTGGGACTGTTGTTTATGATTGGAGTTGTATTTGGTGGATTTTTATTGGAGTTTGTTATGTTGGAGATGTTGATCATTATTTATTTTGATCATGGTTTTATTAGGATTTTCTCCCTTAAGCATAGCTTTTCTCTCAATTATTCCCAAATGTTTCCTAACCTTTACCCTAGCCTTACATTACAAGCTTTAAAGACCTTCCGACCTTTGTGCATAGAGTTGTATGAATGTGAAAGTGTTGTTTACAATGCAAGTTATGATTTGACATATTTCGAGTCGACTAGTAGGTTGAGTGTACATCTTTTTTAACACACGAGAGTGTGAGTTGGGAGGGCATTGTTTCACATTAAAGGGGTTGGTTGGAGAGCGATCGAGTACATCTTTTACTCGCCACATAAATGAGAGTTGAGTGTGTGAGCACTAGTCTTGAATTCTATATGCTCTTGTGGTTTTCTCTAATTGACAATTGTTAGGGAGGAAGAGTAATTTGATGGATGAGATTGGTTGATGTTAAAGCATGTTTATTAGATTTACCTTGAATTGTTTGTGCTTGATTTTTACTTTTTGGGGTGAAGCATATTTATTTATTCATTGATGAGATCTTTTCTTAGGGACAAGCAAAGGTTTGGCTTGGGGGAGTTTGATATGTACATTTTATAGAGTATTTTACCCCCGTCCCTTGGTCATAATTAGTAGTTTTTTTGGCTCTTTAGATCCACTTTTATTACTAATTGGTGTATTCTAGTGTTTTCGTAGATTTGGTTGACTTTTGTAGGGATTTGCACTTTTGGAGCATCTTCCCGGGATTTTATGGAGTATCTACGAGCATTGGAGATGCACGACCATCCTTCATAGCCCAGGGCCATTTAGAGCCATCGAACCGGTGATTAAGGGCTCGGTATATGTGATACCGGGGCATTTGGACCGAGTATTCAAGACCCGAAGAGGAAATCCGGATTGGCCCGAAGAATTGGAGCCCAATCGAAGTCCAAAGAGTGGCCCAAGAGTGCCGCCCGACCAAAGGAGCTCCCGCCCAAAGGCGCGCCTGGCCGGGCGGGGGAAGCAAAGCCGGTGCCCAAACTCGCATCCGGCCGGGCGCGAGAGACTTACCTGAGAGTAAAAAAGGCGGGCCCGATCGGGCGGTGCCTCGCTCGATCGGGCACGTGTCAGCTTTAGGAGACGATTAGCGTCGTTTAAGTTTGTTTTAGTTTAGGATTCTTACTTAATATAAATACTTATCCGTTAAGCGAGTTTAGTATCTTCTTTTACTCTTTCTTAATTCTTCTCTTAGACTTTCTCTCTCTACTTAGAATATTTTCTCTCTAAAAAATTCTCTCAACTTTGTTCTTAATTCAACTCCTTAATTCAGATTACTTTTGGTAACAATTTTCTTCTCTATTAATTTCAGTTATTTTCTTTAATTCTTTCATCATGTCTTATTTTATTGCTTTGATTAGTTTAGATTTAATTATGTGTGAGTAGTTTTATTTCTAGGGTTTATGGGGATCCAATAAATAATATGAAGGGGTAATTTGTGATTGTTGATTGTCAATGCTTAATTATTTTCCTATTGATTGATTTAATGCTTTGCAATTAGGTTTGTCCAGATTTAATGGTATGAGTTTAGCAATATTGATTCGAGATTCGAGAGACGAGAATTGACTTATAGGCTTAGTTTCAATAGGCGGACTAATTTATAAATGGTTAAGTCGAGATTCGAGACATGAGATTTAATACCGGTAAATTCACTACGTGAAAAAATAAAATTGGCACCGGTTCAAACCCGGCCTAAGGCACCGGTTTGAACCGGTGCCAATGTGGGGGGTGTCAATTACCCCCCTTTTTGGTACCGGTTCAAAACCGGTGCTATAAACAGGTTTTGGCACCGGTTAACCGGTGCCAAAAATACTCAAAAAAAAAAAAAATTATCCTCCTTTTGGCACCGGTTAACCGATGCCAAAAATGTCCAATTTTTTTTTTATTTTTTATTTTTTTTACTTACCAATTAAATCAATCAACTGAAAAAAATAACAATCACAACAAAAATCGAATTGGGTTCAATATATATAATCCAAAATTTACAATACATAATCAAATCCCAAATTACAATATAGATCAATTACAACTAACATATAAATAAATAAAAAAAATTACATTATAAATCATACAAAAAAATAATAATATACTAGTAAATCAAAAATAAAATTACAATATGAACATATCAATATTCTTTCATAATCTGTACCTGCACTAATTAAAACAGAAAAAAAATCAATTGGTAAAAATAAGCTTAAGAATAAATAAAAAAAACCCAGAAATTCAAGTCGAAATAAAAATCGAAATTAAAGTTTGAACCAGAAATTCAAGTTTGAACCAAAGAAAACCTAGAAATTCAAGTTTGAACCAAGAAAATTAAGTTTGAAGCAAGGAAAAAAAAACTCAGAAATTAAAATCGAAATTAAAAAAATTATCAAAAATGAAAAAAAAAAACCAAAATTGAAATCGAAAAAAAGAACCAAAAATTCGAAAAAAACAAAATCAAAATCGGAAAAAAAAAACCAATTAAAATGAAACCCCAAAAACCAAAATGAAAAACAAATTCCCAGAAATCGAAAACAAAAACCAAAATCAAAAATCAAAATCAATATTGAAAACTAATAAACCAAAATCAAAAACAAAATCCTATAAATCGAAAAAAAAAACAAAATCAAAATTGAAACCTAGAAAACCAAAATCGAAAAAAAAATCCCACAAATCGAAAAAAAAAACAAAATCGAAAATAAAAGGAAAAATCGAAAAAAAAACCAAATACGAAAAACAAAACCAAAATCGAAATTGGTGAATCGAAAATAAAAACAATTAAAATCGAAAAAAAAATCCAGAACTTGAACTTTGTGGGATTTTGTGGTGGTGGCGGCGGCTGTTGTTGTTGGTGCTCGAACTTTGTGGTGGCAGCGGCGGCTATTGTTGCTCTATTTCAAGATTTGGTTGCTGCAGATCTAAGGGGAGTGGAGATCGAAGGGAGAATATGAGAGAGAGGAGATCGATGGAGATGAAAGAATAAAGAAGAACGAAGAAAGAGAGAGAGAGGAGATCGATGGAGATGAAAGAAGAAAGAAGAACGAAGAGAGAGAGAGGAGAGAGAAGGAGAGAAGAGGAAATGGGGGAATGGAGGCGGATAGAACTTAAGGTTTAATGCTCCGTTTTTTTTAAAAGGATGGACCGGTTTAGTGGCACCGGTTCATATCGAACCGGTGCCAAAGGTTCAAACCGGTACCCTTTGTATTTTTTTGGCACCGGTTCGATATGAACCGGTGCCATTACTCTTGGTCTAAAATCCCGCCCATTTTTAGGGCGGTTTTTGGCACCGGTTTGGTCTGAACCGGTGCCATTTGGGGGTTGCCTTTTTGTATTTTTCTACTAGTGATTAACTCTATGATTGTAATACGTAGCGAAAGCCCTTTATGATCCGATTTATTGATGCATTGATGATTGTTTGTTATGTTTTACCCTAGAATATTGTTTATTGGTGAACCAATGCCCTAGGCTTTTCATTCATTGATTTACCTCTTACTTTTATTCCTTCCTACTCTTACTTTTAGTAGTTTAATTACCCTTTTTATAATAATTTGGTTACTTGATAATTTAGATTGATTTTGATTAATTAGGAATATATTGACTTGTTTCCCTGTGGTTCGACCCTTCTTCCCTATCTACATAGTTTGTGGATTTAGGTCTTATTTTTGATTGGGTGAATACGACTTGAGCCTTTCAGGGCTCCTCCTCATAAGGGCTACCACAAGTTAAACACAGATGGTTCTTGGATAAATGTTGATAATGCAGGAGGTGGTGATGTGATCAGATGTGAAAAAGGTCTCTAGATTATTGGTTTTGCAATGAAATTCAATGCTCTAACAACAGCTTCAGCAGAGTTATTGGCTATAAGAGAAGGCTTATTGACAGCTTGGGACAAGAAAATTAAGTTCCTTGAACTTGAAACTGATGTTGATGCCTTAACAAAGATGCTGAAGGGCCCTAAGTTGTATGAAGACAGTGACCTGGGTAATGTGATAAGAGATGTTGATTCTCTTCTGCAGAGGGATTGGACAGTAACCATCTTTCATGCAAGCAGAGAAGTAAACTTTGTGGCTGACAAACTTGCTACTATGGGAAGAACTGAGATCAAAGTGGGAGAAAGAATTCCTTTCAGCTACCCTCCTGCTGAAATTTTTCATATTTATGCATTTGAAATTCCAGAGTTCACCCAGCCTAATCTTTGCAGCTATGTCCCTGGCAACAAATTTTGCTTCCTTATTGTTGCTTCTACTTAGACCATCTTTAGTTTGCTTTGATAACTTTATTAATGCTTTAGGTTGTACATTCTTTCGAATAGCTTTGAGTTGTATGTGTTTGCACTCAGACTATATCTTTTGTTCAGGTAACTATGAGAAGTTGCAAAGCTCTCTAAGTATCGTGTATGCTTTTATGATTTTAATCATCAGCATTTCTATCCTGTGATATAATATTATGATCCTATTTGCGTTAAAAAAAAGGTAGTGTTTTTCAAATATTAAAATTTTTAGTGTTACTATATTTATTTTGTTCTCTCATTTTTTAAACACGGGGAAAAACACAATTAGAACCTATAATATGAAACTGTAATATGGGATCGAGAGAGTAGGTGTTATTCCCCAAGAGTTATTCCAATTACTAGACCATTCAATTAAGATTTGTACGAACTACTTTGTGTTAAAAAAAGTGAAATAAAAATTGTATGAACTACGAAGCAATCTCAAATAGTGAGTAAGACCATATTATTAACAGAAATTCTTGGCCTCAAGTAGGTAGAGTCCAAGTTGGTCTTTAGTAAGGTCATTTTAGTAATTTAACAAAAAAAAAACCTTACCTGTAAGTACCAACGAGATATATAGCCAATATCATTTTTAGTAGTATCGAAATACCATCCTACAACATGTTGGTATCATCATAGTATTGCGGTTGGTATCTGTAGGGAATATTTCAAGCATTACCCCTAGCTTGAACCCCACTGTGATCATACACTAAAGTACGGTGGCGTCCAAAGGGAAAGAAGATAGAGAAAAAGAGTCACCAACAAGTTTTAGGAACTTGTAAACCGTTCACGAGGTGAAGGTTACACCCCTTAACGATCCAGGAGATCGTTAACTCCAATAGGTCTGGAACCATGACTGGTAGTTCGGGAATGAAGGTACAAATCCAACCTAAAAGAGATTGAACTTGCCCTAATAATAGGCCTCTACTTTATTCTGATCGTATTCATGTGCACTTTCTGACTAACATGCAATCAATAGGTTTACCCCTAAACCTGTTTATCTATGTTGGTTGAACATTAATGCACAAATAAACTATTATTGGCGATCACTTGAATTATATTCAAATTAACCCTAAACATGATTATTAATTATCTTATTAAGCGTTATTACAAGTACCAATTCCCTTTAAACATGCATAAAAGGTGTGATCAAGCAATAACAATAAATATCAAGCAACATAATCATAATCAAAATAATCAAAATCATAATAATAATCATCATAATAATGTTAAAGCATAATAATAGCAAGATCCTAGACATGATACTAACAAGATTAATAACAAACTCTAGCATGTCACTAAAATTACAAATCAAAGCTTTAACCCTAACATGATACTAACATGAATATTAGGAAATAACATAGGAAGCATCATAGAAATCATAATTGATATTAAAGTTACCCTAAACATGATACTAGGATGATCAAAACGCCCTAACATGATATTAGGAATCGTAATAACAACCTAAACATGATTTCTACGAACTATAAAATCAATAAATCAATCAAAGCACTTACTTAGATGCCTCGTATCTCTTTCTAATAACAAAATACACGCGTTAGTAACTTCAAGGAAAATAATAATCAAAAAAAATTAAATTAAATAATTGAAAGAGAGATTTGGGACCAAACCCTTAGAAATTAAAATCTTTCACATCTAGGGCGAAGACAACTTCGAACTTGGCTAGGTGTGTCTAGTGCTAAAGTATGAGGAATTGTGTTTGTAAAAGGGTTGGTTTAGAAAGAGGGAGAGAATCAATAAATTCTTGATGAGAGTTGGTGAGAAGGATTGATGAGAATTGATGATTTAAAAAGGGGATATATGACCTCTATTTGTAGAGAAAAAAGAGGGTCAAAGAATAAGAAGAGAATCCGAATTCGAATCGAAATAGAACTCGATGGACAGTAGTTTTTGCAGATTTTGTTTTTATCATATATTTTGATCTAGAAGTCCAAATAAGGAATATAATATGTCGTTGGAAATCTCTTGAAGTCTTCTTTCCAACACAATTAGAATCAAATTAAAATCTTTTTTATATAAAAATATATGGCCGAAATAGTGGGACGGTATCAGTTTTGGATAGAGTTACATATCTCATTCATATCTTTTTCTTCATAGCTCGGATTTAGTATTATAATATATCATTGGAAAGATAATTTCAAGATCTATCCAACCATATAAAATTTGGATAAATAATAAAAGACACGAAAATAAAATCTGACTGTCTTTGAACATCTTTAAATTCGAATAGAATTAGGATTTTTAAAAAAGGAAAGTTTTTATTTAACTCAAATTCTTTAATCTTATCTTTTCAAAAAGGATAATTAAGATCTTTTAAAAACTTATGGAAGTTTCTAATTAATCCTAATTAGTTTAGGAATAGGATTAAACCTTCGGACCCTCCACGTGATCGTTGGGTCGTAGGTAAAATCCGGTTTGGCCCAGTTTAGTATTTTGGCCATAACTTACTCATTATTCATCGGAATTGGGCTTATAATATATCATTGGAAAGGTCTTTTCAAACCCCATCCAACTACACTATTATTGGACCCATATCATGGACCAAACTAAACTGGAATGCACATTTTTAAAAAATAGGGTAAGAAAAGATATATTTTCAAAAACAGAAAGAAGTGATATTTTAATAAAAACATCTTCATCACTAGACTTTTCATACTTTCGCTTAATTCGATAATCAAATGACGCGAAAGGTATTCATCACTGGGTTTGGTTTTGGGGAGACACATTTGGGTGTCTACAGTATCATAAATTAACAATATTGTTGTTGGTATGAGTAGTATTATAGTTGGTATCCTAGACTTTGTTGGTATCTAGCTGCGTTCGATTGATATCAGAGCCATAGGGTTAAAAGCTAAACTAAGTTGTTAATTTAAATAATAATTAAGCAAAACTGGAGAATACTTGGCACTCTACTGAGTGTAAGAAACCTGATTTTAAGCATTATTATCATATTCCTGAAAATAATAGTACTTTTGGCCCAATCCTTAATTATATAGTAGATCAAATTGGTGAATTAAAATCGGAAGTTGATAACATACATGTTCGTTGTACTAATATCGAAAATAAGATATCAATAAACATAACCAATATTAATAAAAAAAGTAAGCGATCTAAGCGAACAGGTTAAACAAGTTCAACTTGCTTTAACAAATGAAGTTAGACATCAATTTGGAAAAGAAGTATCACATAATAAAGAGAAAATCGTTCCATATTGTAGGGAATATTTCCAGCATTACCCCTAGCTTGAACCCCACTGTGATCATACACTAAAGTAACGGTGACGTCCAAAGGGAAAGAAGATAGAGCAAAATAGTCACCAACAAGTTTTTTTAGGAACTTGTAAACCGTTCACGAGGTGAAGGTTACACCCCTTAACGATCCAATAGATTGTTAACTCCAATAGGTCTTGAACCATGATTGGTAGTTCGGGGATGAAGGTACAAATCCAACCTAAAAGAGATTGAACCTGCCCTAATAATAGGCCTCTACTTTATTCTGATCGTATTCATGTGTGCTTTCTGACTAACATGCAATCAATAGGTTTAACCCTAAACCTGTTTATCTATATTGGTTGAATATTAATGCACAAATAAATCTATTATTGGCGATCACTTGAATTATAATCAAATTAAACTAAACAAGATTATTAATTATCTTATTAACCGTGATTACAAGTACCAATTCCCTTTAAACATGCATAAAAGGCGTGATCAAGCAATAACAATAAATAATATCAAGCAACATAATAATAATCATAAAAATAATCATAATCATGTTAAAGCATAATAATAGCAAGATCCTAGGCATGATACTAACAAGATTAATAACAAACCCTAGCATGTCACTAAACAATAAAGATCAAAGCTTTAGCCCTAACATGATACTAACAATCATAAATATTAGGAAGAATATAGGAAGCATCATACTTTTAATCATACTTGGTATTAAAGTTACCCTAGACATGATACTAGGAAGATCAAAATACCCTAACATAACATTAGGAATCATAATAACAACCTAAGCATGATTTCTACATAATAACATCAATAAAAACCATTAAAGTACTTACTTGGATGCCTCGTACCTCTTTCTTTCATGTCTAGGGCGAAGGCAACTTCGAATATGGCTAGGTGTATCTAGATCTTGCGAATGCGGAATTTTGTATTTAAGAAAAGGCTAGTTTAGAAAAGAGAGAGAGAGAGAGTAATCAAGAAAATCTTGATGAGAGTTGGTAAATGAAGAGAATTGGTGAATGAAAACGGAGTTTTTAGAAGGCTATTTATAGAGAAAATCAGCCAAAAAGATAAAAAAAATCAAAACAGAGTTCTGACGCGTAAAACCAAGGTTAGCGCCAGACGTTGACATTAGCGCTAGGCGCTAGCGCCAGGCGCCAAGCTTAGCGTCAGGCACTAATGCTGGCGTTTGGCGCTGACCAAAATATTGACGCGTTTTCTAAAATCAGATAGAAATTGCCGTACAGGAGGATAAAATCGTATTTTCCTCAAAAACATTCTTTTATTCTGATTAAAACTCTAAAAAGTCAACAAAAGTCAATTTATCAATGCTAATTGAATTAGGAATGAAAAAAACCTTCTAGAAAAATCTTGAAGACTAAAACCATTCCTAATTGCATTAGGAATGATAAACCCATATTAGGCCCTCCTCTAGATCATTGGGCCGCATATAAGGCTCAAACCGGGCCCAGTTCAGTAATTTGGCCATAACTTCCTCAATATTCATCGGAATTGGGCTTATAATATATCGTCGGAAAGGTCTTTTCAAACCCTATCCAACTACACTACTATTGGACACATATCATGGACCAACCAAAATGGATTGACTTTTTTCTTAAAATAGGTTTTCAAAAACAGAGAGAAGAAAAGAAATTAAAACTATCCGCAACACTAAACTTTCCACACTTTTACTTCATTCGATTATGATTCGACGTGAAAGATACTCATCACCGGGTTTGGTTTTGGGGAGACACAAATGGGTGTCTACAGAAGCCCCCACTTTGACTGAGTTTGGAGAAACGCAAGTTTCTAAAACAAAAGTCAAAGTATCGATAAGAACGGAGAATGATTCAGAACGTTCTGCGATTCTAAATCATTCTTGTGACGCCGATACCTGCAAACTAGCGTTAGTTAAACACATAAAAGAGTTAAGAAACGCGTATCTTGCACCGTCGAGCACACGTCTCAGGAGGGTAACCGATTTGTTGTGACGATCTTCCGCAAGCTAGAGAATACCGCCTGAAGACTGCTACGCCTGTAACCGCCTCCAATTTCTGCTGTGATAGTCTTCGAAAAGATCACTTCTTGTTGATCCTTAATGCTGCTATGTCAGTACGTCGGCGCTTTACTGCTTGTGAACCAGTATGTCGGTGCTTTTACTGTAATGACAATCCTTTTTTCTTTGGGAATAGTTGCCAATGCAACTCTTGTATGATGTATGACAATCCGATTTAGGGAAAGTTGTCAATGCTACGATGAAGCGACAATCCATATCTCGGAAAATTTGCTAAAATCCAATTTTAGGAAAAGTTGCCAATGCTTCTTAACAATCTGTCATAAGAATTTTTCTACGATCGACAATCCACATCTTGGAATATAATTCTTGAAAGCAATCCACCTTGGAAATTTTCCAACGTTATGCGACAATCCTTTTTAGAAAATATTGCCACAATTGACAATCTGTATCTTGGAACATTTGCCAAAAAAAGTCGATCGACAATCCACTTCGGGAAAATTTGCCACTTGCTGAAATGAATGACAATCCACGTTGAGGAACTCTTGCCAAAATTTATGATGAGTAGAGACCTATGACAATCCTTTGGGAAACTTTTCCATAGGAAACTAGGTGTATGACAATCCAATCTCGGAAAACTTGCCAACGATGACAATTCGAACTTGGAAAAAATTGCCAAACAGAGAAGGAGCACGAAAATCCACTCTTGGAAACTTTGCCAGAGATGACAATCCAATCTTGGAAAAATTGTCGTTGAAGAAGATGCACGACAATCCATTTTTGGAAATATTGTCAGTTGGGGATGACAATCCAATTTTTGGAAAAATTGTCGTTTAAGAAGAACGCGCGACAATCCATATTTGGAAATATTGTCATTTAAGAAGAATGCGCGACAATCCGTATTTGGAAATATTGTCGTTTAGTGCTTGTTTTTAAACCGATACGTTGGTGCTTGTAATGAGCCAGTGTTTTAGGCGCTTAAGCTAAGTGAGACGATTTTTTGTCAAGTCAATCCCTTACTACGATTGTAATCAAGCCGACTACTAATCATGTCAATTTTCTTATAGGGGCTAACTGGCGTACCAAGGAACCCGAAATTGTTGTATGAGGTCGAAATAACCATTCTGAGAGGCTTCGAGCTCTGTCGCTGCTGAAATATCTCTGACGTCAAGAATTGGCTCTGTCGCCAGATGCTAGCGCCAAGCGCTGAACTCTGTTGCTAAACACCAGATGTTGTTGCCAAACGACAGCCTTGTCGTCTGGTGCTGGAGTCGAGTCTTCCCTATTCTGCTCTTACTGCCGTTGTTGCTTGGTTTTGCCCCAAACATTGAGCTTGGTCGTTTCCTTTCAACCAAATCCGCTCAAATCTCTTGTAAATTAAAGCTCTTCATCTCTAATTTACTAATCTATGTAATTTTTCTCAAACTCCTCTCATCTTGGAGGAATCTCCTGTGTCATATTCGCGGTTTTTCAAAAAAAAATCCGGGAATGTTCTTGCTTGCTGGGATGCACCTGCATTTATATCTTTGACTATAGGACTTTGCTTATCTTTCTTTAGGTTGACCTAAGACTTAGTGTTACTTGACTCATTGACTTGACCTGACTCAAGGTATGAACTTGACTCGATGTGTTTGACTCGAGGTTGACTCGACTCAAAATGTTTGATACGTGTGTTAGACTCAAATCAAGGTGATATGAAACGACATGAATCAATGTGTACATGACTCGTGTGTGCATTATAATGTGATCGTCCGACTCGAAAATGCAAAAAAAAAAAAAATCCATCATTTTTGTGGAGGGTACCGACTTTCTCCCGAAAAAGAAAGACGCGAAAAAAGAATCGAAGTTTTTGAATGCATGTTGAATGAGTTTAGTCAAATGTCATTTGATGCTATCTCTCAAGGTTCAAGGATTAACCCATCCTAGGCTATCTCAATTGTTGACTCAATGATGAAACCATTTGGGTAACTTAGGCACGGAGGCTAAGCACTTCATACTTTGTGATGCAATGATGAGTGATGTTGATATGACAAGGCATGCTTCAGCGTTGTGTTAAGATTTCATGACAAAAGGGTTCCTAATGGAAGGTATATTTGGTCATGTATCTGTGATGTGTGTGAAAGTGACACTAAAGTTAGGCCACAAGGGCTAAGTGTGTGGGAAAATATTATTTCAAGAAGAGTCAAATAATGGTGACTTTTTAGGCTAGGTAAGCTAATGATGTAAGGATCAAGCCCCCAAGTCTAGCTCTAAGTAGATAGGGATGAGCATTGGAGATCCCTTGATATGACCATGATGTGTGAATGTGAATATGAATGCATGTTTATTACGGCTGCACCTCGATGTGAGGTTGCCTGCGTATCCGTTAGGAATCAGGCCGAACGTAGCTCTAGCCGAACCTCGTACAAGTGTGTGTATACCTCAAAAAGGTCTTTTGAAGGGTTGTAACGCGGTTAGGCTAAAGGTTATAGAAGAAAGGGATAAAGGCTCAAGACCCTAGATAAGCCTCCAAGGTGTGCAATCTTGCTTTTGAATCTTTGTATTTTTTTTGTGCTTGAGTTTCTACTCTTTTTTAGCTCTTTATTTTTTTTGCTCTCTTTTTTTGTTCTTGCATTTTTTTATTTTTATAAGTGTGGGAAATCCCGATCATGCGGTCTATCACTCACTTGGCATTCATGTTTCTCAAGCACGGTACCGAGCACTCGATAAGAGACGCAATCTGAGACGTGTTCATATCAAAGACATGTTCATGTCAATGAAATTGGAACACTTGCCCTTTTGTACACTTTTATTTATTTTTTTGCTTATTTTTTTCTATTTTAATCTTTTGAAGTCACTCAAGCTTTTTATGAAATTGAAAATTGCATAAGTTGCACACCATCCCATCCCAAGATTAGGTAGATATGGGTTGAAAAATGAAAGGTCTATCGTTAGACGAGGCTCATAGTGGTTTATGAAGAAAGGATTGTAAATTAGAGAGGTGAAAGGCAATATGATTTGGCTACAAGGGGTGCCTCAAATCATTTTTATACCTTGTGCTTAGTTTGACATGGATTTTTTTTTATAATGCAAAGCAATGCGATAATCATATGCAAGGAAGTAAATGCTCATTTTATTAAAAGAAAAGGAATAAAAAGAAAGAATCTACAAAATTAATCTAAGGGAAAAGAAAGGTGCCTATGCTAGACTTATTGGGGGAAACGGTAAAAAAAAAAATAGAAAAAAGAGGTCATGAAATCTCGTCGTTGAAGCTCGCCTCTGTCTTGTGTCGTTTGCTTCATCATCACCCAGTCTTCTCGTTAGCTAGAGGCAATGGGATCTTATTTGCTTCTATGAGATCTTGAATGAGATTTTGAAACCTGTAGAATTCATCAGTAGTATGACCGCGTCCTCGATGGTACTTGCAATAAGAGTTGGGATTCCATCTCGAAGATCGATTTTCTGGCGTTGGATCCTCGGTAGGGCCAATAGGTTTGATTAATCCTCGATTGTAGAGACGATCGAAAGCAGCATCGTAGGTCATTCCAATGGGTGTGAACTCTCTCCTGGGTTTCCTTTTAGATCCTTGATTGTCCATGGCTAAGACACCATTATGGTCAAAGGTACTAACATTGTTACTAGAGTGGGAATTTTCGGAAGAAGAAGGATTGTCGTTCTTCTTTCCTTTTAAGCCACTGTGGTCACTATTGTTAGTAGCTTTTTGTTTTGCGAGGTCATCTTCGATTTCAATTTCGATGTCATAAACGACCTTGAAAGTATTCAGATTATGTTGATATTTTAAATGCTTCGAATACTTCTCTTGGAGATTCTTGATGAACATCCTCACAGATTCTTTTTCAGTGGGCACCTCAATCATCTTAGCGGAAGTTTCCTTCCACTTATTGAAGAAAGAAGTAAAGCCTTCATTCTCTTTTTGTCTTAGCATTTCAAGTTGCCTATAATCAGTTTTTGACTTGGATGTTGCATTTATATCAATCTATGAAAGCGTTTGTTATTGACTCCCAAGAAGAGGTTTTCTCTTTGTCAAGGAAAAGATCCATTATTGACAAACGATCTCAAGGGATCGGATAAAGAAAACAAAGAATGAAAGACTTTCTTATCAATTCCCTTAATGTTCATTATGGTTTCAAAAGCACTTAGATGAAAATAAGGGTTGTCAGTTTCCTTGAATTTCGGGATGTCGTTGGCATTGAACTTATGCAGAAGAAGTTCTTTATCTACCAAGACCCCTTGTGCACTAATGCCCTAAAACTTATAGTCACTAGATAGCTTTCTCAAGCTTTCTTGCATGAGGTTCATTTGTTGTTGCTTCACAGGGTCATCAATTTTGAGGGTTAAAGCCTTTAACACCTCAGTTACGTCAGTCAATTGAATCTTAAGTTCATTACCTTCCTCTTGAGTTTCCATTATCTTTTTAGCCTTCCTCTTTTGACTAATCGGTTTATCAAAAAGTAAGACTTGAATAAAGAGGTTCTCCTTGATTAATCGCCCTTCTCTCCTCGACCAAGTACTATGGAAAAGGAATTTGGGGATATTCATTGTTAACTGTTTGACTCAAACTTTATTCAACAGGGGTGATATGGAGAAAGCATGTAGATGGAGAGATGTGGAAAATTAGGAATAAAATGTACCCCCAACTCAAATGACGGAAAAAACTGACTCATGCATGAACCTAAGACATGGTCATGGTGACATATAATCAAAGTGTGTGTGCTAATACTAGTGAGTGTAGGTGACATGTTAAAACTCTTTTCATGACCATGTAGCTAGACTATGTGACTAGACTCGAACAAAGACTAAGTTAAGACCTCGCGTATATGTATTAAACCTGACAGGCTGTGGTATTTTAGTCATAACTTTTGATCTGTGACTCTGATTGGGATGAAACCAACGCCAAATTAAAGATAAAACTCGGGGCTACGGATCCAAAGGTTCTACGACTCGTATTTCTTCCTATAACTCTGGCTATGACCAAAACAAGTTAACGTTTGTGCAGTATACAGGAATAAAAATCCGGGTTGACTTAAAGGGACTATAACTCGATTTTAGACATATTTATTAGCTCAAATTAATTAATTAATTAATTTTAAAAAAGTCCTTTAGTCATTAATTAGTTTATTTAGGCTTAATCACAAGTCAAACAAACGGTTAGGAAAAAACACATAGTGTTGAGGGTAAAAATACCTCGTATACGTGGACCAATCCCATAGTGACACGTGGCCCAGTTATAGGGTGACACGTGTCACCACTGGAAGATGCCACGCAATCCAGAGTCCTTAAGGTCTCAGGCCAATCCCATAGTGACACGTGGCCCAGTTATAGGGTGACACGTGTCACCACGGGAAGATGCCATGTGTTTAGGCAATGTTTTCCCTCTTTAAATCAGCACGCCAAAAAGCCCTAACAACGTCAGGGCCCAAATCCCGAGAGATATCAATGAAAGCCGCAAAACGGCGCCCCCAGAGTGGCACGTGGCATTTGCTGATTGCGCAGCTAATCACGTCACGCAAATCTAGGATATAAACCCTAGAGAGGGGCACGAGTCCCACCCCTATAAATACCCCAATCATTTATGATGGGGAGGGATTCAGACATCTAAAAACAACAGAGCATTAAATAGCTCCAACTTCTCTCTACTTTCTCTCTCTAGCCTTTTCCGTTCTGATCACTGACTTGATCGTCGGAGGCGAATATTCCGTTGATCGGAATATTCGTTATTTTGCAGGTTGGACTGACTCGTTGCCAGAAGAGCGTGACCAGTATCTCAGGAAATCCAAAAAATACCCGAAACATTTGGCGCCGTCTGTGGGGATACTCGTACGTTATGGCGATAGACGGTCAGACACCTAATCCAGGCGAGGATGGAAATGTAGAGGATTTAATCCCTACGATCCGTACTAGCGATTCTCTGATAGCCACATTTGAAGAAGGTGATGACCCTCCTGTTACCGCAACCTCTCTTAAGGTCGCGCTTAACAAACTCAGGAAAGAAATTGAAAACAATGGAGCCTCTACCTCTAGGCATCCGCCTAGGAGAGAGGAACAGAAGGCTCCAAGGAAGACACACAGCAAAGCAGTCCATGCAACGGACGCTGGAAACACACCTTTCAGAAGGCCGACTGGAAGGTCCCCGAGAGTACCGCGAACTAATTTCTTTGACTTGCTGGCAAAAACGCAGTCGGCTGGGGGGAGGGGTAGGCAGCCTTGAAGAGAGGAGCTTGAGCCGTCCAGACGATGGAAGGACGCAAGATATTACCTTCGGCAGAAGCAGCGGGAACGCGTCGCCTACTCGGACACGACCTCAACCCCAACTATGCCGGATGATTTTTCACATCATTCTCTTTCCCAACATACCAACACGGCCATCTCCAATGGAAGTCAGGCAGTCCGCACCCCAACTCCTATTCCAGTCTTCCATGCTCCAACTCCTATTCCAGCCCAATCACTGCAATATCAGCCTCCTCAGGGGTTCAATGGCTTGATGCAGCCGAACCCCCAGGCATACGGGCAATATTGGCTATATGGGCAGGTGTACGGACAGGCTCCTTATCTAGCTGGACCGTCCGTGCAACCGCAACCCATCGATTGGCAGATGCGCCTACTTACTCTAGGAGATAAGCCGCCCCCGTTTTCGCAAGATATCTTAAATGCCCCTCAGCCACCAAAGGTGAAGAGTGTACTTGTGGGAGCCTATGATGGCACGGGCAACCCAGAAGAGCACATCACCTCGTACAGGAACCTGATGTACTTGCAAAGCGTAGATGACGCTACTTGGTGCAAATGTTTCCCGGCCACTCTGAAAGGTGTGGCGCAGGATTGGTTCAACAGTTTGCCGGCCGGATGTATCAACTGTTTTACTACTCTAAGTTTGTTGTTCGTGGGAAATTTTTCATACAACAAACCGCCTCAAAAGACTAGCCTTAACTTGGCGACAATCGTCCAAGAAAAAAATGAGGGCTTACGCTCGTACGTCCAGCGATTAAACCAAGAAAAAGCCCAAATTCATAATTTGCCGCACGAAATGGCTTACTCTGAATTTCTCCGGGGATTAAGGCACAATGGTTTTAAATTTGACTTGGTAAGGAAAAAGATTCGGACATACGCATGTGTTCTGTGGGAAGCCAAAGCTTATATTGAGGCGACGGACTTTTGTTCGCTCACAAAAACAGAAGCGTCGGCCAAGGGGGCTGAGAAAAAACCTTCTCAGCAAGATTTGGCCGGCTAAAAGAAAGAAAGAAAAAAGAGAAAGGAAGTCTAGGTGGCTGATGTCCAGCCACAGAAGTCCAAGAAGGTCAAGGCGTTTGAGCCTCAGTATGAGTTCAACAAGGATTGCTATTCTATCCTGATGGAAATCAAGGATAAGTTTGAATTTGAGAAACCACAGCCGCTGAGAGGCCTGGCTCAGTATAGGAACAAGAACAAGTATTTCCATTACCACAAGGATGTGGGACATGACACGAACGATTGCATTAACTTGAAGAGATTGCTGGACAAGCTGGCCGAGAAGGGCATGCTGAATTCGTATGTGATGAAGTCTAAATTCACTTACACACGGACAAAGAACACGTCCGAGCAAAGACAGAAGAATGATAAGAACAAAGATAAGGAAGATGATGGCAACAACACTGACTCAGGCTTTGTGGCCGTGATATCAGGAGGATTTGCCTCAGGCGGTCCCATTATGAAAGGGATCAAGCAGGACGCCCGGAACCTAGGAAAGGTGATGCAGATGGAATTAGTGAAGGGTGAACCCTTCCCCGAAGTAATCATCAGTGAGGCCGATCGGGGGGAGGTCAAAGCCTTGCACAATGATCCCATGGTATTCATTATGAAGATAGCCAATTTGAAGGTCGGACGGATATTGATTGACACGGGTAGCGCGGCTGATATCATCAGCCTGGCCGCCTTGAAGAATCTAAGCTTCCCAGAGGATGCTCTCCAAGACATCACTCACCCGTTGGTTGGATTTGGGGGGAATGTCATCCACCCAGTGGGGCGGATAGACTTACCTGTTCGATTCGGGCAAAAAGAGGAAGGAAGAGATATGGTTGTCCGCTTCTTGGTCGTGAAAGAGCTGACTGGATATAATGTCATACTCGGCCGTCCTACACTGAATGCAGCAAAAGCAGTCATTGTGCCTCACCTAATGCTGCTAAAGTTTGAAAAGACGGACGGGAAAATAGGTATAATCCAAGGAAGTCAGAAGATGGCAAAGGAATGCAATCAGTTGGCGGTTAAGTCTACAGCGCGCGGACCAAAACCGTCCGAGCCGAAAGAAGAAGGAACCTCACTCCCAACACACTAGGTCGGCCAGAAGCGTAAGGCGGCCAAGATAGAGCAAGCATAGCAGCTAATGGCTGTCGGTCGGCCAGAAGAGTTACGACCCCAGCCGGCCGGCAGTCACCAGGATATAGTGCTTGACCCCGATCAACCAGGTCGGACGGTTAGTGTGGGCACTATAGCTTTGGGTGTGCTTGGCGATGAGTTAATTAAATTATTGAGAGAGTTCAAGGATGTATTCGCATTTGATGTCGGTGAGATGCCAGGTATAAGCCCTGACCTGGCCGTGCATAAATTGGTTGTAAACCCGGCCGTTAAACCTGTCCGCCAGAAGAAAAAGGAATCATGGAGAAGAGAGGAATCAGGCGGCCGCAGCAGAAGTCAAGAAGCTTCTGGACGCTGGTTTCATTCGGCAATGTCATTACCCAGAATGGGTGGCCAATGTGGTCCTTGTGAAGAAGCCGAATGGAACTTGGAGAATGTGTGTGGATTACACCGATCTAAACAAGGCATGCCCTAAGGATAGCTTTCCCTTGCCCAAAATCGACCGGCTGGTTGATTCGATGGCCGGGCATGCCCTGATGAGTTTTATGGACGCATACTCCGGATTCCATCAAATTCCATTATGGGAAGAAGACCAGGAGAAAACAGCGTTCGTGACTGAGCAGGGGTTGTATTGTTACAAAGTTATGCCATTCGGACTTAAGAATTCCCCAGCCACCTTTCAACGACTTGTTAATACAGTCTTCAGAGATCAGCTCGGCCGGAATATGGAGGCGTACATTGATGACATGATTGTCAAGTCAAAAGAGCCAACCGACCATTTGAAGGATCTACGAGAAACTTTCACCGAACGCAGGCGGCATAAGATGATGTTAAATCCAAAGAAATGTGTCTTTGGTGTTGAGTCCGGTAATTTTCTCGGATTTTTAATTGATCAACGTGGAATTGAGGCCAACCCTGAAAAAATCCAAGCTGTCATGGACATGAAGTCACCAAGGACAATTAAAGAAGTTCAAAGATTGACCGGCTGTTTAGCAGCACTTGGTAGATTTCTGTCAAGATCAGGGGATAAGTGTCGTTATTTCTTTCAAACCATAAAAAAGAAAGCCATGTTTGAGTGGACAGAGGAGGCCGAGGAAGCATTCGTACAGCTAAAAGGCCATCTACATATATTGCCTCAGCCTGTCAGTCCACTTAAGAGAGAGAAGCTATTCATCTATCTTGCCATCTCTGAACACTCCCTAAGTGCCGTCCTACTTGCTGAACGGGACGGCCGCCAGATCCCTGTCTACTTTATTAGCCACGTTCTACATAACGCCGAGCGAAGGTATCCCCCCATTGAAAAATTTGGCTTGGCATTATATATGGCATCAAAAAAGATGCGGCCATACTTCTTGGCACATTCAATTATGGTCTACACAGACCAACCTTTGAAGAAGCCATTTACAACTCTAGAGGCAAGCGGCCGTATGCTTAAATGGGCCTTGGAAATGAGAGGCTTGGATATTACATTTGAGCCAAGAAAAGCAATCAAGGGGCGAGCCTTTGCTGATTTTTTGGCTGAAATGACTCGGTCGGATCTTCAGACGGCCAGAGATCAAATCTGGAAAGTGTTCGTGGATGGTAGCGCGATAGCTACTGGTTGCGGTGCAGATGTTATATGCCAGTCTCCCGAGGGAGATAAGTTTGAGTACGCCCTGAGATTTCAGTTTCAAGCCTCTAATAATGAGGTCGAGTACGAAGCCCTCTTGGTCGGCCTAAGAATGTGTAAGGCGGCAAGAGCGACAAAAATTGATGTATGCTCGGACTCCTTACTTGTAGTCGGCCAGGTGAATGGAGACTTCGAGGCGAGGGAGCCGGCCATGATAAAGTACTTGAAGATTGTAAAAGAGGAGGCTAAGAGCCTAGATCATTTTACTCTACAGCAGGTCCCTCGTTCGTCCAATCATCAAGTGGACGCCCTCTCTAAGTTAGCATCATGTGATACTCCCAGGTCAGTGTTTTGGGAAGTGAAAGAAAAGAGGAGTATTGACGCTAAACCAGTACACGCCATTGATAGAAGCTCCACTTGGATGGACGGGATCATATCTTACCTAAAGGACGGATTACTCCCGGCCGATCCTAAAGAGAGCTGGTTGATGAAAAAGAGAGCAGCCTGGTTCGAAATTAAGTAAGGAGAGTTGTTCAAAAAGGAATTTGTAAAGTCGTACCTGAAATGCATCACTCTTGAGAGAGGGCATGATGTCTTAGATAATCTTCACCATGGGCAGTGCGGCTCTCACATTGGAGGACGAGCTTTGGCTGAAAAGGCTGCCCGCCTGGGTTACTACTGGCCGAGCTTAAAATCGGATGCAATGTAAATGGTAAAGAAGTGTGACAAGTGCCAGAGGTTTGCAACATTAATTCACTGACCTGCCAACAGTCTTTCGGCCATCAGTAGTCCGCTCCCCTTTGCCAAATGGGGGATGGACATTTTAAGACCGTAAACACACCAGCGTCCGGCTAGAGGCGGTATGTGTTTGTAGCAGTAGACTACTTCACAAAATGGGTAGAGGCCGAAGCCGTCCGGGGCATCAAATGGATTGATGTTTCCGCTTTCATATGGAAGAATATCATTACACGCTTTGGCGTTCCACAGTCTATGGTGTTTAACAACGGACCCCAGTTCGAAACGCCTCAAATCAAAGAATGGTTGGAAGACCAAGGCATAGCTCACTGCTTTGCTTCAGTCGGCCGTCCACAAGCAAATGGTCATGTAGAGGCATACAACAAATTGATCTCCAATGGAATTAAACGCAAGCTTGAAAGAGCAGGCGGCTTATGGGCTGATGAGTAAGTCAATGTGTTGTGGTCCATACGAACCACGGCCAAGAGTTCCACAGGAGAAACTCCCTTCTTCTTAGTCTATGGTGCCGAGGCAGTCCTTCCAATTGAAATGTACGAGCCCACCCTTAGGGTGATGCTATATGATGAAGCGGCCAATTGGGAAGCCATGAAGACCGCCCTAGATTTCCTTCCTGAAGCTAGGGGCAACGCGACACTTAGACACGAAATCTATCGTCTACGGATGACAAGGGCGTACAATCGCCGAGTGTCGAAGCGGCCGATAAAGTTGGGAGACCTGGTCCTAAGAAAGATGGAGGCTGTGGGACGAGCAAATGAAGATGGGAAGCTGACTCCAAATTAGGAGGGGCCGTATCGAGTCAGGGAAGAGGTCCGAGATGGGACTTACCGTCTTGAAGCCATGAATGGCCGACCCATCCCGCGTACATGGAACACTGACAATCTGAAGAAATATTATGTTTAAGTACTTAGCCAAAAGCTGTGTATACAGCTAGGTCTGTTGACTGAGCAATGTAAGTCGTACGGCCACAACAATGTAATTTTGACAAATTAATGAAAAGTCAAACATTGTTATAATTATTTTTCCATTTAATTTATGCTTATTTGCACAATCATAACTTATACGGATAGGCCGCGTGAAATTTGCGAGTAGGTTGCTTGCAACATAACAACCCCGTCGCAGAACAAAAGTAAATTAAATAAAATAAGAACAGGCAACTTGATCCCAAGTCATGTGAATACGTCCGCCCTTAATTAAGGCGGACGAAAAAGGTAAGGTACCCTGTGAAACCCATATAATGGGGCAAGGGTATACCTAGGCATTCCAGCCCAGCCGAACATGAAAATTTTAAGTTGAGATCATACTTGGAATTTTCTAAGTGTGTCCGAGCAATAGTTTCAACGGACAAACTCACATAAAGCTGATTGAACGGCCAATTAATGTGTTGATTCGGCGTACGACCTAGTCCAAGGGCAATCATTATTATGATTTGATTAACTTGTTAGAAGTCATACCATCTAGGGTATAAACTCTACCAAGTCAATCAAACCACCCAAAATATGGACTAGGTGAACGCCGAATAAAGGGGCATACCCCACAATTGTACGAAGATACAAAAATACGCGTACATAAAATCGCTCAAACATGAAAAACTATGCGTACGAAAATGCAAAAACTTAAGTGCAAAATTTGCAAAGTATGAAGCAAAACCTGAAAGCTGAATTAATAAAAGGACCGCTCAAAAGGCGGTAAAATATCTTACATAAAAACCGCTCGAAAAGGCGGTTGAAAAAGTCAAGAAAACTATACATAAATAGAGCTTAAAGACAGAAAAAGCTGAAAGCCAAGGGGCGGTCGGGGCTGAAGCTGAATCATGGATTGGGATGGGATCCTGAGAAGCTGCAAGAGAAGCGTCCTCAGCTGGCACCTCTTTGCTCTCTGCTTCACCATCATGGCCGGCCGCCACTTCATTTTCCTCATCCAGCTCTGGAGAAGGCTGTCCAGCTCTGGAGAAGGCTGTCCAGCTCTGGAGAAGGCTGTCCAGCCTTCTTAGCTTCTTCCCTGAGGCAGACAAAGTTGAGGCGCTTAGTGAAGCGCTCTTGAAAATAGGCGGCCTCCCCATCGTCCACCAGGAGCTCGAACGCCTCGAAGAAGTGACTCTTCAGCCTATCCTCAGCGTTTTGCTCAATACGGACGACCTCGTCTTAAACTGTAGAGTCAAGTCCTCAACAGACTTCTTCAAGGTCTCCACCTCGGCCCTAAGTGTGCGTCCGCCTCGTCTAGGGATACTTTCAAATGCTTCTGGGCCAAGGACACCTCACTTCTGAGCTTCTCTAAAGCCTCAAATCCCTCCTTCCAGCGTTGGCCGTCCAAGAGGGCCCGATCCCTCTCCTGCCTCATAGTGTCCCTGGCTAAGGCCTCTTGTTCGAGGGCCTTACCCAGTTTCACCAGATCCTCCGCCTGTCGCGCTGCCTTGTCGGACAGCGCATTGAACTGGGTATCAAAATATCGGCGCTGGACGGCCACTTCCCCAGTAACAGCATCCTGGGCCTTCTGGACGTTTTCCCAGGCGCGCTTCAGCTTTTCGTTTTCTTTTTCCTTCCATTCAAGGAAGGCGGTCAGCCGTAAGAAAAGCTGCGCACAAGAAAAACAGGGTAAATGTGTTAGCAAAGTAAGAGTGAAAAATTGAGTAAGTGCATTTGAGGGGAAAAGTTACCTCAGCGCTGCAATTGATCATGGGGCCGAGGAAGCCCTCATGTATCCCCCGCAACTTATCTCGCTGCTCAGCAGGGACGGCCCGGGCCATGGCTTCCCGCATAGCCTTTCTGTCCGCCCCAGTAAGGGACTGGCCGGGCGTCTTCATGTGTAGCTCCTCTGCAATGTCTGTAGTCGGACGCAAAGAGTTTAATTTAAGCTCAGTAAAAAAAAAATATGAAGTATAAAATCCAAAATCACTCGGACTGACAATCAGAGAAGCTTAGAGGGGTAGGAAGGTTAAAAGTGAATGGCGGGGGCGGCGCAGGCTCGTCACCCTCTTCCCCCGTCCAGTCAGGCTGATCGCCGGCCGACTGACTGGCATCAAGCCGATCAGATTCAATGACTCTTTGGACGGGCGGAGTCACTTCAGGCCCGATCGGTTTTGCCGGGGTCGACTTACCCCCATCATCTGATCTCTCGGACCTAACATGACCCGGCGAGGCGGCCAGATCTATGGAATTGGAGGCCCCGCTATCACTCAGCCGGGGTTGTTCTCCTTTGGACTGCTTGGAGGCAGTCCGCGACGTCGTCTTAGCCGCAGAAGTGGAAGTGGTCTTGGACGCGACCGTCTTCCTTTGTTTAGACGCCTTGCCGTCCTGGTCCGTCTTGGACGCAGGGGACGACTGGTTCTGTTTGGACCGGGGGGTTGGAGTGGCCAGCTGTAGAGACAAAAGTTAGTAAAAAGAAAGCAAGATAATATAATTGATAGGTCGTGCCAAGTTAGGAAGAAGATTTCTTCCGTAATACATACATAGACGAGAGGAAGAAATCCAAATGGGTTTACTTACTCCTTTAGTTTGCTCGTACAGCTTCTGGCGAGCCTTGTACGGAGCCAAGTCAATCTCGGCCATGTTGACCTACCCTTTCTGCTCTGGGTCAAGCATCTTGTACGCCTCAGCTGAAAGAGAAGGAAAAAGTTAGAAAGTTCTTCAAGTTCAGATAATCTGCGTATGTGTAAGAATATGTGTCCATGCGTCCACCTTGGGGCAGTTTCTTGTACAGGCCATAGGCGGACATAAATGTGGGATTCCGCAGCCAGCTGGATAAAGGGACCCAGTTACTTGGAACGCGCTCAGTTTTGCCGCCCCTTCTCACCCGCTTGACTTTAAAATATTCAAGCTGGTACTCCTGGCTGGGGTGGACGGGTGGCTTATCAGGCTTGAGGTCCCCGCGTCCAAGTTGAATTGGCTCAGCATTGAACTGATTAATCCGCAAGTTAAATACAACGTACAGTTTTGATGCGGTAGAATCGGTGCTTCCAGTCATGCCACTTAGAGACACGGTCCACCACCATCATATAGTCTCTACTGGTGCTCAAGATGAATCAGCCGTCCGTGTCCGCGTCCATCTTAGTTAGTGAGTGCATCTCACAGAAAACTGCAAAGTCTGGCTTGAAGCCTTTGCAGATGCACGTCACCAAGTACCCAAAAATGTTCAACCAGTTGTTTGGCATCAGCTGGAAGAGGGCTATTTCATACTCGTCCAAGATTGTGCGGACGAAAGGATGGAGGGGGAAGCGCAGTCCGACGTCTAAGGCCGCCCTGTAGACGCTAAAGGATCTTTGGCGGGGCCTCGCTTCTTCCCAAGCGGCCACGACGCGGGACTTCAGTGGGGGCTGTATCTCGAATCCCTCCCCAAGGTGGAGGAATGCCTTGTAATCCTCAAATTTGTAGTTTAGGTAGCCCAAGGCTGTGCTACCCACCGTGCAGGCATACGGATCCTTGAAGTTGTCAATGTTGGAAACATCCTCCTCAGCCGCCTCTTTGCCCTCTACGGCCGCCGCTCCACCCTCGGCCGTATTCTCAACTTCATCCTCCTCTCGCTGAGGAGCGCTCCCAAACTCGGAAGATAGCACTCTGTCTACGTCGGCTGCCTCCGCTGAGCTGCGGCTCCTAGAACTATGGTCGCCTCGGGGAGAGATAATGTCTTCAAGTGGCCGTTTGCCCTTATCTTTGGCACCGGCCGCCTGATTCCCAGTAGGAGGAGCTCTACGAGGGGGCAGGTCGGACGGTTCATTAATTGAAACCCCCGTTCTTGGTCTGTCCGACCTGCCATATCGGAGATAGAGTTATGAGGGAGTGGGGACGGACGCATCATCGTCCGCCCGAGAAGAAGAAGGAGGCCCTTCACAGAGTAGCAACTCGGCCCCATCCATGACCAAGCTGGCATATTGGGGGAACCTCAACCCCGGAGTTCGCCCGGACGTTCCCCCCATAGAAGAAGTGCCTTGAGTTCTTTGACGCCCCTCGAATGAGGAAGTTACTTCCACGGCCGAGCAGTGAGTGCCCGTGGAAGCGGTCGTAGGAGTGGTGGAAGGGGTCTCTAAGTTAACATTATTTGGGTCATAAGGAGGCCTAGGGTTTACCAGACTTCCATCTGGATTTCTGGCCGCATGACGATTGTGCGTTTGCATCGTCCGTGCCATGTTCGACTGCAAGGACAAAAAAGAATGGGTGGATGTGAGTTGGTACGCACAGGAAATGGACCCACTCCATGAAGGAGACAACTCGTCTCTGTCCACTCTAGACTCCTCAGTCCCAGGCGAACGGCCGGCCTCATGAGGAGAAACAGACGAAGCTGAGTGTTGAGCCAGCTTTTAAATAAACAAAGAAATAAAAATGCAAGGAAAAGAAAAACAGGCGGCCTACCTCTGTACGTGTTGAAAACTTGGAAGCCTTGAATATTGATCGGAAAATTCAACAAATGTCCCCAGAAAACTCAACCACGCGGCGGAGCTCTTGAAGATTCAAAGGAAAACACACTTTCTCTCTCTAGAAGCTCTGACTTCTCTCTAGAAAATGTAAAGTTCCTAAGTGCCAAAATGACGTCAAACCCCTTGTATATATAGGGAAAATTTATGGGGGTAAGATAGTAAATTCATCTTTCCCGCCTAACTCAGCTGAACGGTTACAATTTGAAAAAGTGACCTAGAATTTGGAGGGACAAGGAGCAACTCCGTTAAATTAGGCGGAAAAGATGACCTAATAAGCAGCGCGTCCAAAGGGAAGTTGGCAGAACTAAAGCTCCCTCCGCAATGGCAAGACGGCCGCATCTCCCAAAAAGCAAGACGGCCTACCTTTGTCCGCGCCATTTGAATAGACAGGCGTTCGCCCTAAAATTGTCAGGTGGACGGAAAACTGACAAAACCCTAATACACTTGTACGCATCAAGGCTATTCGAGGTCAGAGGAGCCGGCCTGTATGCGTACGAGCCACCCCCTCTGAGGGGCAAATGTTGAGGGTAAAAATACCTCGTATACGTGGACCAATCCCATAGTGACACGTGGCCAAGTTATAGGGTGACACGTGTCACCACGGGAAGATGCCACGCAATCCAGAGTCCTTAAGGTCTCAGGCCAATCCCATAGTGACACGTGGCCCAGTTATAGGGTGACACGTGTCACCACGGGAAGATGCCATGTGTTTAGGCAATGTGTTCCCTCTTTAAATCAGCACGCCAGAAAGCCCTAACAACGTCAGGGCCCAAATCCCGAGAGATATCAATGAAAGCCGCAAAACGGCGCCCCCAGAGTGGCACGTGGCATTCGCTGATTGCGAAGCCAATCACGTCACGCAAATCTAGGCTATAAACCCTAGAGAGGGGCACGAGTCCCACCCCTATAAATACCCCAATCATTTATGATGGGGAGGGATTCAGACATCTAAAAACAACAGAGCATTAAATAGCTCCAACTTCTCTCTACTTTCTCTCTCTAGCCTTTTCAGTTCTGATCACTGACTTGATCGTCGGAGGCGAATATTCCTTTGATCGGAATATTCGTTATTTTGCAGGTTGGACCGACTCGTTGCCAGAAGAGCGTGACCAGTATCCCAGGGAATCTAAAAAATACCCGAAACACATAGAGTATGCACAACAAATAATGCACAATTAGTCAAGTAGGCACAATATGATGCAATGAGTTTGCAACCTAACCATGGCTCTAGTTCTCTAAAGTTCGGGATATGGGTTAGTCAAAGAGGGTCCATGGTTAATTGTCCGGATGCACCGCGCGGAAGCCTAACCGTGAAGGGTTGGCGCGAGTGGATGGGACACCGCGAGTTTAGAAAAACTTGCTTCCATGGTTTGGTGAATTCAACATTCTCGGATGTACCCTTTATTGCTGAGAGAGTTCAATCAGGTAGATGGAGCATGAATTCCCAGAGAGTTATGTCCATATGTAGAACACATATGGGTTTCAGAAAAGTGAGAAAAACTCAATCAGGAAGTAGGATCGAGCAAACAGTGCTAAAAACTGGTCGAAATTAGAACGCATATTTCTGGCTCGGTATTGGAAGAACCTGGCGCCAGCAATCAGATATTGGCGCCAACTTTTGGCTTTAGCGCCTGGCAACAAAGCTGTCGTCTAGCGCTAAAGTCAAAGGATTGGCGCTAACTTCTGTTCGCTGACGCTAATTCCTACATGCCTCAGCAGCTTTCTGTGCTCGATAAAATTTTCCAGTTTCGCGCAGTGTTATTTCGGTCCTAGTAGTGAATGATATTCCTCAAATTTCCTACGTGTAAAAATCCTATGTTTTAACTCATTACGGATGGTCTTTCCAATGAGATCTTTTTTATGCATATGACAATAATGTTAATCAGAATTACGCACATGAAATACTTAGAAATTTTCGAGTCTTATCCACTCATTGTAAATCATTGCCGAAATAAATTTTAAGAATTAAAATAGAAATCCTCCCCAGCGGAGTCGCCAAAAAACTGTAGGGAATATTTCCAGCATTACCCCTAGCTTGAACCCCACTGTGATCATACACTAAAGTACGGTGGCATCCAAAGGGAAATAAGATAGAGCAAAAGAGTCACCAACAAGTTTTTTTAGGAACTTGAAAACCGTTCACGAGGTGAAGGTTACACCCCTTAATGATCCAAGAGATCGTTAACTCCAATAGGTCTTGAACCATGACTGGTAGTTCGGGGATGAAGGTACAAATCCAACCTAAAAGAGATTGAACCTGCCCTAATAATAGGCCTCTACTTTATTCTGATCGTATTCATGTGTGCTTTCTGACTAACATGCAATCAATAGGTTTAACCCTAAACCTGTTTATCTATATTGGTTGAATATTAATGCACAAATAAATCTATTATTGGCGATCACTTGAATTATAATCAAATTAAACTAAACAAGATTATTAATTATCTTATTAACCGTGATTACAAGTACCAATTCCCTTTAAACATGCATAAAAGGCGTGATCAAGCAATAACAATAAATAATATCAAGCAACATAATAATAATCATAAAAATAATCATAATCATGTTAAAGCATAATAATAGCAAGATCCTAGGCATGATACTAACAAGATTAATAACAAACCCTAGCATGTCACTAAACAATAAAGATCAAAGCTTTAGCCCTAACATGATACTAACAATCATAAATATTAGGAAGAATATAGGTTGCATCATACTTTTAATCATACTTGGTATTAAATTTACCCTAGACATGATACTAGGAAGATCAAAATACCCTAACATAACACTATGAATCATAATAACAACCTAAGCATAATTTCTACATAATAACATCAATAAAAAAAAAAACATTAAAGTACTTACTTGGATGCCTCGTACCTCTTTCTTTCACGTATAGGGCGAAGGCAACTTCGAATATGGTTAGGTGTATCTAGATCTTGCGGATGCGAAATTTTGTATTTGAGAAAAGGCTAGTTTAGAAAAGAGAGAGAGAGAGAGAGAGAGAGAGTAATCAAGAAAATCTTGATGAGAGTTGGTAAATGAAGAGAATTGGTGAATGAAAACGGAGTTTTTAGAAGGTTATTTATAGAGAAAATCAGCCAAAAGATAAAAATTCAAAATAGAGTTCTGACACATAAAACCAAGGTTAGCGCCAGACGCTGACATTAGCGCCAGGCGCTAGCGCCAGGCACCAAGCTTAGCATCAGGCGCTAATGCTGGCGTTTGGCGCTGACCAAAATATTGACGCGTTTTCTAAAATCAGATAGAAATTGTCGTACAGGAGGGTAAAATTGTATTTTCCTCAAAAATATTTTTTAATTCTCATTAAAACTCTAAAAAGTCAACAAAAGTCAATTTATCAATGCTAATTGAATTAGGAATGAAAAGAACCTTTTAAAAAAATCTAGAAGACTAAAACCATTCCTAATTGTATTAGGAATGATAAACCCATATTAGGCCCTCCTCTAGGTCATTGGGCCGCATATAAGGCTCAAACCGGGCCCAGTTCAGTAATTTGGCCATAACTTCCTCAATATTCATCGGAATTGGGCTTATAATATATCGTCGAAAAGGTTTTTTCAATTCCTATCCAACTACACTACTATTGGACCCATATCATAGACCAACCCAACTGGATTGACTTTTTTCTTAAAATAGGTTTTCAAAAACAGAGAGAAAAGAAAAGAAATTAAAACTATCCGCAACACTAAACTTTTCACACTTTCACTTCATTCGATTATGATTCGACGTGAAAGATACTCATCACCGGGTTTGGTTTTGGGGAGACACAAATGGGTGTCTACACATATAAATATAAATATAAATATCCTTTTCAAAATCTAGATAAAAATAAAAAGTTTATTGTATCACTCCCTAAAAGACCTACTTGTAACCAAGAAAAGAATAAATAAACTAAAAAATGAGCCCTCATCTTCAGGAGAAAAAGCTAAATGAATTACAAGTCCTATTCGATAAAGAAGAAGACCCTAATAAGCTTAACGAAATCATGAACTTAATTTCCAAAAACGGGATTGCTTCTGATAATGAAATAGAGGAAAATAATTATGTTACTTTAGAGGAAGATTTATATCAACAAATGGGATTAATGAAGTTAAATGATCTAGAATTTCTACCCATAGAAGTTGTTCAACAAAAGCTTAAAAACAAACTAGGTAAAAGATAATGGATAATAATGATGTTGGTGAAGAAATTATTAATGAAAATATTATTGTAAACAATGTTATCCAAAGACCTAGGTACCAAGGAGAAGGAAGTTGCACATGACCAAGATACATACCAGGGAAGACTACCCGGTTTAGTGTCAAGGTTATGCCCAATCATATACCTAAACAAGAAGAAGTGACTCTTGAACCTATAAGTCAAACTGATTATAAGCTTAAATTAGATGGTGTAAGCGATAGACAAGATGTTTTAGATCAGTGGAAAAAGAGTATGAGTAGTGTCCTTAATTTAAATACTGAATGGACTTCAGAAAATTTCTTAAATTATATCGAACATAGTCTCTATGGTTGTGTAGAAGACTGATACAATGGAATAGATGAAGAAGTAAAAACTGCATTATTAAGAGCTAGTGAATCACCTACTAGAATGTTCAGGCAGTTATGTCAATACATTGAATTAGAATTCATTGGTCCTAGAGCCGATCCTAATGAGAAACGAATTGAATATCAAATAAAGTTAAGTAATTTGTCCATCTGTAATATGAAATATTTTGATAATTACATTATGGAATTTGAGACATATTATTATAAAATTGGTGAAAATGAAACAAATCTCAGAATGTTTTATGACAAACTACCCAGTCCCCTTAATGAAGAAATTAGTGAAAAATATCAAGAATGGAGAGAAAAATTCTTAGCTAAGGATGCCCTATGAAAAAAAATTGCTTTCCTAAGAAAGTGGATTGAAAAGAAATTTAAATGTAGAGAGGTTACATGTTCTCAACAAATGAAGAGACAATTTCTCACTTGTTGGGATTTCCCAAATAAATATGGATGTGATAGAAAAAACTATAATAAGAGAAGGAACTATAAGAAAGATATATTTGACCGATCAAGAGGAGAAACTTATAAGAAGAAGTATTATAAACATAAATATAGAAAATCAAGTAGGTTTTTCAGAAAGACAACATATTGTCTTGAGAAAAAGAAGACATGCAAGTGTTGGTCTTGTGGAGAATTAGGACATTATGCTAATGAATGTAAGAAAGCTAATCATAAACTGATGGAAGCCTTATGAAGTTGGGACTACACAGAAATACCGGAAGACAAAGATTTAGAATTGGCTTTAAGTAATAATAATAATAAAGGGATAGTAGAAATTATAGAATAGGAAAATGAGTATAATGAAGAACCTGAAGTTAGTGATGAGTTTGAAGATGAAAATTTTGAAGAAATAAATAATATGATGGAAGGAGAAGAATTAGAAAATTCAGAATCAGAT
This sequence comes from Chenopodium quinoa, assembly GCF_001683475.1. NCBI lineage: Eukaryota > Viridiplantae > Streptophyta > Magnoliopsida > Caryophyllales > Amaranthaceae > Chenopodium > Chenopodium quinoa. The sequence continues at coordinate 1,359,863 of NW_018743689.1, forward strand.
GACAATGAAGAAGATAAAAGTAAAATGACTATAGATCAACTAAAAAGAGCTGAGTATTCATTTGAAGATAATGACCTAGATCAAGTAAACAAAGAAAGTTGGAATTTTCCCCAAATTACTAAGGATAAAATATTTAAAACTTCTTTCTTTAAAATTAGAACTAAATATGTATGTGAAGAAATGTAAGGAAGCATAGTAATCAAAGATTGTGAACAAAATGCAGCCGAAATTAATATCATAAACTAGAAAAGTATTAAAAAAAACATAAAGAAAAAGGAAATTATAGCTATATTTGTATTGGTGCAGTACAAGTATACATAACTCTTTTACAAGATTTTGGCAAGGATGTTAAATGCTCGAGTTTTATTTGTGATATTAGACATAAAGAATTTTATGATCAAATAATTAGTGGTATCACATGTAACTTAAGTCAAGGAACGGTAAGCTATATATGTGAACTTAGATACTATGTGAGCTTAGAGGATTCCTTTGCGTCAAAGTTTTTAGCTATTAAGTTATTAACAAAAGGAGTGAAAATGCATAAAGGAACACGACCCATACAATTAAGATGGAAGGTGGTTTATAAGTTGGTAAACACTATAGACTAATCTTTCAGAAATATGAGCAAGGAGGAGGTCCTAAGAAGAAAATTACACCGATAAAAGTAAATCCTAATGAAATTGAAATTGAAAAAACGTGGGAGGAATTCTTTATGAACCCTGCAGTTAGTAATAGATCAAGTAAAATGTTAATTGATGAATCAGGATATTACTTCATATTGGAATGACTACAATACCTAAAATACAGAGAAATTTGAGTCTTAGAATACCAAGTCTAAGTAGAAAAAATTCAACAATAATAAGAATGAAAAAACAAGGTGATGAAAAGCCAGAAGAGGACGAAGAAGAAATATTAGTTCTACTACAGAAACTAAATGAAAAATATGAAAGTAAAAAAGCTTTAAAACAACCGGCAAGGGATAACATTGATATGGGATCATGTTCTAATTTAGAGTTAAATGAAGATCCAAATAATCCTATTGATAAAAGGAAGGTAATTGGATATAAAACCAAAACTGTGAGTGAACCAGTATATGAGGATGAATTTAATATGAAAATGGATTGTAAGAGTGGCTACTGGAAAATTAAAATGGAAGAAGAAAGCATTCCATTAACTGGATTAGTGCCCCTCAAGGGCATTATGAATGGTTAGTGTAGACACCTAAAAATGTCTCCCCAAAACCAAACCCGATGATGAACAACCTTTCACCACCATTATTGGTCGGGTTGAGTATTTAATCTTGGAGTGATTAAATCCATATTTCCATTTCATAAACCAACCCAAATCCTAGCCCATTTCCCCAAACCATAATTTGTTTTCCTCTTTTCGTGCCTTTAAACCCAAAATAATTCATTTCGTGTCCTTTAAAATCATTCATTTAAAAAATACGTTTATCCCAGTTTATTTTGGTCCATAATCTGGGTTTAATGATTGAATAGTTGGATGGAGCTTGAAAAGAGCTTTCCAACGATATATTATAAGCCAAAATCCGAGTTATAACGAATAAGTTATGGCCAAAATATTAAACTGAGCACAAACCGAACCTAAGTCCACCTTACCTACGACCCAATGATCATGTGGAGGGTCCAAATGATATAATCCAATTCCTAAACAATTAGGATTAATTAGAAACTTCTATAAGTTTCTAGAAGATCCTAATTATCATTTTTGAAAAGATAAGATTAAATAGTTTGAAATTGAATAAAACTTTTCTTTTTGAAAATCCTATTTCTATCCGAATTGAAAGACGTTCAAAGATAGACAGATATTATTTTCGTGCCACATATTTTTTATCCAAATTTTATATGGTTGGATAGCCCTTGAAATTATATTTCCAATGATATATTATAATATCTTTTCCGAGCTATAACGGAAAAGATATGAATAAAATGTCAAACTATATCCAAAACTGACACCGTCTCACTATTTCGGCTATATCATTTGTTATACAAAATATTTTAATCTGATTTTAATTGGGTTAGAAATTAGACTTCAAGATCTTTCCAACGATATCTTATTCATCTTATTCCGATATCTGGATCAAAAGATACGATAAAAACAAAAACCGTAAAAACTGCTGTCTATCGCAAGAGTTTTATCCGATTCGAATTCTTATCTTTTCTTGTTTCTTCGACCCTCTTTTTTCTCTATAAATAGAGGTCATATCTCCCCTTTTTTCCAATAATCAACAAGATTAATCACAAAATAATTCTCTTCTCCCTCTTTAGCCTAAGCACTAGCCTCCCCATTCTTTCACTATTTCTTCTTTTAAGCACTCCAAGGAGTCCATACAATACCTGAAGTTCTATACTTTAACTAAGGCGTGATAGGTAGAATTAACTGAGGGTTTGGACCAAATCAACTCTACTTTTAATTTAATTTAATTTCCATTTACTTTATATTTTTATTGAAGTTACTAACAGTTTATTCATGATGTAGCAATTTAAAGGAACGCGCAGAATGTGAGTAATTATTAATTAATTTAGTTACTCTTATTTTATTTTCTTATTGCTAGTATCATGATTAGGTTATTTTATATTTTATTTGACTAACGCTATTATGGTTAAATTGCTTCCAATGTTAATGTTTATTTTATTATATTTATTGATCACCATATTGCATGTTCAAAGGGAATATGTAATTGAAAATCACGCCTAATAAGATAATTTGGACAACCGGTTTAGGATCCTTTTAATCTTGTTATTTAATAAAGTGATCACAAATATTTTAGAATAATGTGTTGCATTAATATTAAACCAATTTAGCTTAATAATAGTTTGGAGCAAATTGAATATTTTGTTTGTATGCCTTTGAGATCGCAGGAATCACTTTTCACTATAAGAATCGAATAGAGGCCAATACGGGCGTATGTGACTCGATGACTCACTTTGTACCATCATCCCCGATCCTCCTTTCGTGATTTCGAACCATATGGAGTTAGTAATCTCATGGATTATGAATGGGGTGTAACCTTCACGGGTCAATCATTGTTTCCTATCGTTGTCCCTTATTCGTGGTTGCCTTTTATGATCCGTGAACGGTTTACAAGTTCCTTAAAAACTTGTTGGCGGCTCCCTAATTTGCTTTGTCCCTAATCGTATTATGTCAATTCCTACTTCCTAAGAGTGCCAAGCGTATTCACACATGTTTAACGTAGGCGCACTTCAAGCGACGCCTACAATTTGGCGACTCCACTGGGGAGGATTCTTGGTTATTTATCGATTTGAGTGATCGGTATTTAATTGAGATGAGTGGATGAGACTTGAAAGATTCTTGAATTATATTCCTGCAATTTAATTGGCATTGTCACATATGCATATGCTTTTTAGGTTACCTGTTTTGCCACAATAGTTAGTGTTCTACGTATGTGGCTAGCCCGGGGGATTTATGCTCTATCAACCCGAAAACGATCATGGCAATAAGGGTTCATCCGAGTTTTTAAATCCACCCAAACCATGGAGTCGAGTTCGATTTCATCACGAACTCGCGGAGCCGCCCGTTGGCATACACCCTCAAGGGAGGCTGCCTTGCTAACGCGTCCAAACTCTTAACCATGGTACCCTTTGACACCCAAAAGCTTGACCATAGTCGAACATAGAACTTGACTTTAGGTTGCGAACTTCATTGCATCATGCGTGACAATATGCTTATATGTGCATTTTTTTTATTGACTTTTTTTTTAATCAAACCCTTTTTATTTTATTTTTTTAGAGTCGAGCCATAGATTTTTTTTAAAAATTTGAGTCAACTCGGATTTTATTCTTGTATACTGCATAAGAGTCAACTTGTTTTGGTCATAACCGGAGTTCTAGAAAGAGTTACGTGTTGTGCCACCTATGGATCTGTAGCCCCTAGTTTTATATTTGATTTAGAGTTGGTTTCGTCCAAATCAGAGTCACGGATCAAAAGTTATAATCGATATACTACAGCCTGTCCAGTTTAGATGTCTTTTTAGCGTTACCTTTTTTTATTTTTTATTTTATTTTTTTAAAAAAAAATCGTGTCAAGCTAGTCTTACCCGGTCCTTTAATCCGTGTCAACTCACATAGGATTATAGATTTTTATATTTATTTTATTTTTTATACCCATGAGTCTTAACTCTTCTAGAATTCCTAGTCCTCTTCCTAGTTTCTTGTGATCGATTTTTGTGCTAACCTTAACATGTGTTCTTTGTCTTCGATTGTGGTTGATCTTATTTTATGACTAACGATTGAAAATGGACCGTTTTCACCTAGTAAATAGCATAAACAATAAAATTGGACAAAATTAATCAAGTTAGTTTGTCTTTTAGTCTTCCATGCTATTTGGTCATTGGGTCTTTTGTTTTTCACAACGTCCTCATGTCTAGCCATACGTTCATACCACGAGTCTTAATAAACTTACCTAATCTCACATGTTGAGTCATTGCACACACTTTGTCTTCGAGTAATGCACTATATTGTTTATGATCGTATACTAGGACCATGCATGCGTCGTTTTTCGTCTTAATAGTAATGGGTAGAGTATTCCCCATTGGTTTTCAAAATTCTTTCATACACTCTTCCTTTCCAATCCGAGTATTGAGTCAATGCATTAAGTGAGATCATTTTGTTCCATAGTACTCGAGTTCAAGAATCACTAGTTAAGAGTTGGAAGAATAAGGGGGAACGTCATTCCTTCCTTCTTTTCTTCCAATCAAAGCATCAGCAATAACAAAATTATTGTTCCTCTTGGCGGTAACAAATAATTCATAAGCAACCATGAAGACGAAGCACAAGACAAGTCCCTATACAAGATTTCATTTTTTTTTCTTCTTTCGTTTCATCCCTTTTCCCCTAATAAGTCTAGCATAGTTTCTCCTTATCCTTATGTCTATATGCCATGTTCCATCATTGAGCATTTCTTTCCTTTGCATTCGATCATGTCATGTGCAAAAAAAAAAAAAAAAAAAAAAAAAAAAAGTCAAACTGAACACAAGGTATACCAATGATTTGAGGAACCTTTGCAACCCATTCATTATCCATTAACCATTCAATCACATATTCATTTCTTCATCAATCATTTTGAGCCTCGTCTAACATTGGGATGGGATGGTGTGTAATTCGTAAGGAAGTGAAAAAACAAAAAAAAAGTAGCAAAGCAACAATAAAACAATGTGTAAGGGCAAGTGTTCCAATGTCTTTGATATGAACATGTCTCAAATTGCGTCTCTCATCGAGTGCTTGGTACCATGCCTGAGAAACATGAATACTAAGTGAGTGATGGATCGCATGATCTGAGATTGCCTACATTGATTCAAAAGAATAAAAAAAAAATCAAAACAAAAAAATGAAAATAAACTTGCAAAATTCAAAATTTTCAAATTCACAATTACACATCTTGGGGATTCTCTCGGGTCTTGAGCCTTGTACCCTTTTCTTCTTTAAACCATCAACTTAACCATATTACTACCCTTGAAAGACCTCTTTGAGGTGTACATACACTTGTGCAAAGTTCGGTTAGAGCTACGTTCGGCCTGATTCCTAACGGATACGTAGGCAACCTCACATCGAGGTGCGGTCACATTCAAATTTATATTCATATCCATGCTTGATTGAGTCAAAGAATATCCAATGCTTACCCCTATCCATCTAGAGCTAGACTTGGGGGCTTGAACCCACATCATTTAGCCTACCGAGCCTAAAGAGTCATCATCTTTGACTCTTCTCACATCTCTTTCCATCGCCATAACCCTTGCAGTCAGCCTTAGTATCACATTCACACACTTCACTCACACATCCATATACATATCAATCATCCTTCCCTTTAAGAGCCCTTTATCATGAAATCTTGTTTCCCTACTGTGCATGCTTCATCATCTTTCAAGATAACATTCATTAGAAGAAATGGTGTATACTTGCTTAGCTTCCTAACCTGAGCAATATTCATTGTTTCATGCATCGCATAATGTGCTGAGCAACATTTATATATCAATGATTTGTAATCATACAAAGCATATCGTTCTTAGCTCCTTGACCTAAGAAACATTCATTATGCAATAATCATCAATCATTTCATCTATATACGTGCTTAGCTTCCAGACCTAAGTGACGTTCAAGATCGCTACTTTACACCATATATGATGCTTAGCTCCATGACCTAAGTTCATTCATCTATTGTGTCACATGATGTAATTGTCCTTAGCCTCCTAGCCTAAGAACATTCATCATGCATACAATATTTTCAAGACAAGCAATTCAATCCATACGATTCATTTCGTCTTGCTTAAGGAGGAAGTTCAAAACTTCTTCCCTTTTTCATTATTTTCTTTTGGGGAAGTTCAAAAACTTTTAGAAAATTTTTATCGAGGGAAGTTCGAAAACAAAACTTCATTTTCACATCTATCTTGTTCGGGAGAAAGTCGGTACCCTCCACTCATGAAAAAATTGACGGAAATTTTTTTCTTTTGCATCTTCATTTTCTTGTGTTTGCACACGCACATATACACACACACACACACACACACAAGTCATACATATGTCATGTCACATCAAGTCAAGTCAGTGGTCAAGTCAATCACAATATATACGAATCCATTGCCAAATTTATTTTTGCAGGTCTCAGCTACAGCCCACGTCCGGGGACAAGCGGACCATCTACAGCCCACGTTCGGGGACAAGCGAACCAACTACAACCCACGTCCGGGGACAAGCGGACCATCTACAGCCCACGTCCGGGGACAAGCGGACCATCTACAGCCCACGTCCAGGGACAAGCGGAGCATCTACAACCCACGTTTGGGGACAAGAGAACCATTTACAGCCCACGTTCAGGGGCAAACGAACCAACTACAGCCCACGTCTGGGGACAAGCGGACCATCTACAGCCCACGTTCGGGGACAATCGAACAACCATCATTTCATGACGCAAGGTTCTCGATACACAGAGACTTGCAATCTCATCATATGTCGACTTTCCTCAAGCATGGAAAGTATTATCTAGTGGATTTCTTCAAGCATAGAAAACCGCCAAATTCCTTTGTCGGCTTTCCTCAAGCATGGAAAGCATTATTGGTATTGGTGGATTTCTTCAAGCATAGAAAAATGCCAAAATCATATGTCGACTTTCCTCAAGCATGGAAAGTGTCATCAAGTAGGTTTCTTCAGGCTTAGAAAGCTACCAAACTCATTTATCGCTTTCCTCAAGCATGGAAAACATTTCAACAAACGTCATCTGGTGGATTCCTTCAGGCATAGGAAAATACCAAACTGATTTGTCACCGATACACTGGTGTCAAATAAGCGTTCTATCCCTTTACTCTTTTATCTATGGAATTAACATTTTTGCAGGTATCGGCGTATACAGAGTAATTTAGGATCGCAGAACATCTTAAATCATTCTCCGTCCCTATTGACTACTTTGACTATCGTTTTCGAAACTAACGTTTCTACAAACTCAGTCAAAGTGGGGGCTTCTATAGACACCTAAAAATGTCTCCCCAAAACCAAACCCGATGATGAACAACCTTTCACCGCCATTATTGGTCGGGTTGAGTATTTAATCTTGGAGTGATTAAATCCATATTTCCATTTCATAAACCAACACAAATCCTAGCCCATTTCTCCAAACCATAATTTGTTTTCCTCTTTTCGTGCCTTTAAACCCAAAATAATTCATTTCGTGTCCTTTAAAATCATTCATTTAAAAAAAACGTTTATCCCAGTTTATTTTGGTCCATAATCTGGGTTTAATTATTGAATAGTTGGATGGGTCTTGAAAAGAGATTTCCAACGATATATTATAAGCCAAAATCCGAGTTATAACGAATAAGTTATGGCCAAAATATTAAACTGAGCCCAAACCGAACCTAAGTCCACCTTACCTACGACCCAATGATCATGTGGAGGGTCCAAATGATATAATCCAATTCCTAAACAATTAGGATTAATTAGAAACTTCTATAAGTTTCTAGAAGATCCTAATTATCATTTTTGAAAAGATAAGATTAAATAGTTTGAAATTGAATAAAACTTTTCTTTTTGAAAATCCTATTTCTATCCGAATTGAAAGACGTTCAAAGATAGACAGATATTATTTTCGTGCCACATATTTTTTATCCAAATTTTATATGGTTGGATAGACCTTGAAATTATATTTCCAATGATATATTATAATATCTTTTCCGAGCTATAACGGAAAAGATATGAATAAAATGTCAAACTATATCCAAAACGGACACCGTCTCACTATTTCGGCTATATCATTTGTTATACAAAATATTTTAATCTGATTTTAATTGGGTTAGAAAGTAGACTTCAAGATCTTTCCAACGATATCTTATTCATCTTATTCCGATATCTGGATCAAAAGATACGATAAAAACAAAAACCGTAAAAACTGCTGTCTATCGCAAGAGTTTTATCCGATTCGAATTCTTATCTTTTCTTGTTTCTTCGACCCTCTTTTTTCTCTATAAATAGAGGTCATATCTCCCCTTTTTTCCAATAATCAACAAGCTTGATCACAAAATAATTCTCTTCTCCCTCTTTAGCCTAAACACTAGCCTCCCCATTCTTTCACTATTTCTTCCTTTAAGCACTCCACGGAGTCCATACAATACCTGAAGTTCTATACTTTAACCAAGGCGTGATAGGTAGAATTAACTGAGGGTTTGGACCAAATCAACTCTACTTTTAATTTAATTTAATTTCCATTTACTTTATATTTGTATTGAAATTACTAACAGTTTATTCATGATGTAGCAATTTAAAGGAACGCGCGGAATGTGAGTAATTATTAATTAATTTAATTACTCTTATTTTATTTTCTTATTGCTAGTATCATGATTAGGTTATTTTATATTTTATTTGACTAATGCTATTATGGTTAAATTGCTTCCAATGTTAATGTTTATTTTATTATATTTATTGATCACCATATTGCATGTTCAAAGGGAATATGTAATTGAAAATCACGCCTAATAAGATAATTTGGACAACCGGTTTAGGATCCTTTTAATCTTGTTATTTAATCAAGTGATCACAATATTATAGAATAATGTGTTGCATTAACATTAAACCAATTTAGCTTAATAATAGTTTGGAGCAAGTTGAATATTTTGTTTGTATGCCTTTGAGATCGCAGGAATCACTTTTCACTATAAGAATCGAGTAGAGACCAATACGGGCGAATGTGACTCCATGACTCACTTCGTACCATCATCCCCGATCCTCCTTTCGTGGTTCCGAACCATATGGAGTTAGTAATCTCATGGATTATGAATGGGGTGTAACCTTCACGGGTCAATCGTTGTTGCCTATCGTTGTCCCTTATTCGTGGCTGCCTTTTATGATCCGTGAACGGTTTACAAGTTCCTTAAAAACTTGTTGGCGGCTCCCTACTTTTCTTTGTCCTGATCGTATTATGTCAATTCCCACTTCCTATGAGTGCCAAGCATATTCACCACATGCTTAACGTAGGCGCACTTCGAGCGACGCCTACAGTTAGTAATGTCTTTTGGATTAAAAACTGCTCCACAAATATTTCAAAGAAAATGGATAATATTTTTAGAGAACTTAATCATTGTTGTTTGGTCTATATAGATGATATTCTAATATTCTCAAAAGATTTAGAATAACATAAGAATGATCTTAAAGCAATAACTCAAAAATGTGCAGAGCATGGTATAATCCTTGAAAAAGATAAATGTGTTTATGCTAAACAAGAAATTGAGTTTCTAGGATTTGAAATTAAATTAAGCAGGACAAATAATACTGCAAAAACGTATTCTAGAAAATATTGAAAAATTTCCAGAAAAAATTGAAGATAGAAAACAACTAGAAAGGTTTCTATGATGTTTAACCTATACTTCTGATTTCATAGAAAATCTTGCTTTATTAAGAAAGCCATTACAACAAAAACTCAAGAAAGAAATAACTTGGAACTGGAAGGAAAGTGATTCCAAAATTGTTCAAAATTTAAAAGCTATGTGTAAAGATCTTCCTGTACTAACACTACTTACTAGTGAAGATGATTTAATCCTTGAAACAGATGCTTGTAATGAGCACTGGAGTGCTGTGTTAAAAATCAAAGAAGGAGAAAAACTTTGCAGATATAGCAGTGGAAGTTTTAATAAAGCCGAGTTAAACTATCCTGCAATGCAAAAGGAAATCCTTGTAGTTATTAGAGGGATCGAGAGAAGTTCTTAATCTTCTTAGCCCCTAAACAGTTCTTAATAAGAACAGATTGCAAAGGCATACTCGGTTTTGTTTAAAAGAATTTTTCTAATACGCAAGCGCAAGGGAGACTCCTGCGTTGGCAATTATGGCTTAACCAATTCTCTTTTATCGTTGAACATATACAAGGAGCAAAGAATTCTTTGGCAGACAGCTTGACCAGAGAATTAACTAATGTCGTTCAAGAAGCTCAAGACTACACAAAAACCTCCTGCATACCAACTTCAAAAGATGGATGTAGAGAGGAAAACTCTCATTGATGAGACCAAAAAGGAAATGGAGCGGGTATCACCCTCCAGTTGGTCCTTAATGCAAGGCTTGATCATATCAGCAAAGCAACGTTCACGAGATGGTTTAATTAAGGGTTGCCATCGGGAAGTCCAAAGGTTATTAATGTTCGAAGTAACAATTATGTTATTTCAGCTCATTCATTATTTACGAAATATGATATTAAACAAAATAAAAGATAATGATTTTAGAACATGGTACGAGTTGGTGGCCTCCAGTAAATTCTTTGGTCTTCGAGATCTATGGGGAGAAAGAATAGAGTTTCCCAAAAACTCTAAAGTTGCATCATTGCGAATCTACCCATATCCTCTTAATCAAAATGCTCCATCCATTAGTATACATTACAAGGCTTGGGATTATGGAATGGTACATGATTTCTATGAATTCCCTACTCCTAATGACTCTTTCTTTCCAAGACTTATAAAGTTCCAACAGTACACATTCAACAAGATTCGGAAATATTGTGATGACAAAAAAGAAGACTTTCAGCTAGAAGCAAGGGTGCAATGTGCTAATATATATCGAAGTTAAAGAAGGAAAAGTTAGTCCACCGCATTACTTGATAATGTTTGGAAAGTGAGGTGTTGCAAAGATCCCATACTAATTCGTCAAAAGATTGTTAGAAATCCAACTGAAGCTAGAGCGCTGTGATTTTCCTACATTTCACAATATCTTAACGATTTTATAAAAAGGAAAGAAAATCCTCCTTTAATTTCATATTTTATGTTGGTAACACAACAATTGTGGCGCCTAACGAGATGAAAGAATATTTAGTAGATGGCATAAACAACACCGAGTCAATCTACAAATATTTAGAAGATATTGAAAGTGGGAAGTTTCTGTCATTTGAAGGCCATGAGTATCTGTTTGAAGCATTCATGAGTTGGGATGAAGAATACACAGCCAAATATGTTGTAGACTTTGGCATAGAAGAAGAGAATCCTATGTATGAAGACAACAAAGATAGTGAGGGGAGCCTACAAGAAATGATGATGGATGAAATTATGAATGCTTGAGCCCACACCAGCAATAATTCAAGGAATCTTCACTGTAGCCACGTTTTATTGCTACCTCCGTTTCATATTAGTTGCAACTTTGGAATATTTTATATCTCACAAATAATACCCCAAAGTTGCATCTAATAAGAAACGGAGGTAGTAATTGTTTTTCTCTTAAAGTATCTTTGTAAAAAGCAATGGTGTAGAATTGCTTGCTGAGTCGGAATAAGAATCCTATGTAGCTTTGCTTCCCTATATAAGGGGACTTAGCCCAAGAAGTGAAGGCAGAGTTGGAAGAGTTAGCTAAAAAATTAGTCAGAAAAATTTAGAGAGTCCTATAGAGAAAAATACTCACCTTAAGCGAAAGATTGGTTCTCCATCTCTCTTAAAGTAGAGAAAACTCTAGTTCAGCTTATGTCTGTTTAAACTTTCAGTTTGTGTGTGTGTTGTAATATATGAGTGTTGTAATCTTTTCAAATTAAATAAAAGTTTTGTTCAAGAAGGGAACTGTATCCTCTTGAACCTTATATATCAAATGAGTTATCTTTCTATTTAAAAAGTTCCATCATAAACACAGTAAGGATTGTTTAGTTAGAGATTACGATCTAAGGTAGGAAACGAATTAGATCTGTGCTGAGCCTGATCTAAGGAAGACAGGGTTGGGGTTAGCTACGTTGGTAAAGCCGGAAGCTCAGAACGCCATAGGTTCCATTGTCAACTAAGTTCAGACATTTGTCAAAACTCTCTAGTTAAAGAATTATTATTGCGGAGCATGGTGGGCTGTTAAACTGTTAAAATAATTTATTTTGATGTATAAGTAGTAGAGTTGTGATAACTAGTACTGTTAAAAGTCATTAATCAAGAAACAAGCGAACAAAAATTGATATTAATAGATAAATAGCTTCGTTGGTATTAAAAAGGTGTTCGATAGTATCAAAGAAAATACCATCTAAGAGTTCGTTGGTATCAAAGAAGAGTACTATCTAGGCTTAACTTGGTTGTTGGTATATTATCGACATTAAAATCAGTAGCAAACTACTAATGACAAAAGTGTCAATTATAATACAAGTGGACCCATTTGGTAGAGACCAAAAAAGTACGTAGAGATCAAGAAAAAGCTCCATTTTCAGGCCAATTCCACCATCAATCACAAATGGTTACTTCCTTCTAGAATCACTTTCAGACACGTTAGAAATTTGCTACCATTACATATTTACATTGCATCACTCTCCAAAAAAGTCACCGCTTTCAGATCCAATCGAATTTTCTACCGATTCAATCACCCCAAAATTCCCACTAATTTGCTCTCTTTCTCTCAATCAATCCCCCTATTTTTCTTCCTCAATTGATCCCCAATTTCACTAATTCTGCAGCTCACTGAAATTGATCACAAACCCTAATTCCCAGAAATTGAATTTCAATTTGATCAACAATGTCGGCTTCGCCATTAAAGGCTGTAACTTTGACCCATGTTCGATACCCTAGGGGAGATAAAATTGGGCATTTTCTTGCTTGGATTTCTCTGGTGCCAGTTTTCATCAGTCTTGGAGGTTTCGTAGCTCATTTTTTCTTCCGCCGTGAATTGCAGGGTATGTGTTTTGCTGTTGGTTTGATTATTTCTCAATTTATCAGTGAATCTATCAAATCATGTGTGCAACAATCGCGCCCTGAAACCTGTGCATTGCTTGAAGTATGTGAATCCCATGGTTGGCCTTCAAGCCATTCGCAATACATGTTCTTTTTCGCTACGTATTTTACGCTGTTGAGTTATCGAAAAGCCGGTTTTTTTGGTGGGAATGAGAATAAGTGGATTGTGGAAGTGATTGCTTGGTTTATGGCAGTGTTAACTATGTTTTCAAGGGTTTATTTGGGGTATCATACCATTGCACAGGTTAGCGCCGGTGCAATTTTGGGGACGGTTCTTGCGTGGTCATGGTATTGGGTTGTTAATAATGTTTTACTCCATTATTTTCCATTGATTGAGGAGAGTTACATTGGGACGACGTTTTATATCAAGGATACTTCACATATATGCAATGTGTTGAAGTTTGAGTATGATAATGCAAGAGCCGCGAGGAAAAATATGACTGACAAAAGCAGCTGATTTTTCTGCTCCACAAAAACCCCGGGAGGAAAGGGTGAGTTGCTGTTCTTTCTATGCTTTTGTTGAGTTGATTATGCTTTGAAATGATTCTTAACTATGCATCTTGTTCTATATCACTATGATATGGGTTGAAGAATTTTTTATGGTGTTATTGCATTCATCTTATTCAATAAGTGCTATTTTTTGTAATGTTGCGCGAATATAGAATCTTCCAAACTCTATGGCTGGGGTAGTTGAAGATTAAGGATTAAAGTAAAGATAGTTTTCTCTATCTCAGGCGAATCAAATTAATCTAGTTGGTTTTTATACCAAAAATTCAGCAATTATAATCTAAAAACCAAATCAGCATCTCTGTTTGGAGTAATAGCAGTGCTAGGAATCAGGTTATTTTTTCAGAAAAAATGTAAAGCATGCAGATCAATTGTGTAATTGAGCTGAAATTTAAGAAGAGATTTAGAAAATAAGAGTTTTAAGGAAAGCTTGATATAAGTTTGTACTTCCTTCATATCATTTTATATTGTTTACTTCTCATTTTTCATGAGAATTAATGAGAATGGAGGGAGTCGTAATGTTCCCAAATTGCATTAAATGAAGCACTTTATTGGTACAAATTGCTTTCACCGAAAAAATAAGGCAGCAGTATATGCATGGTTTGAATATGATTTTGGTTGCAATCGCAGTTGCAATGAACTAATGATCACGATTTCTCGGCAATGAAAATGTTGCATTGATCGCAAATCATGTCGTGATTGTTGTGACGTGAAATATGTGAATTTGATTTCAAAGCCTTTTGGAATTTTATAATAGTTGTAAGCTATTAGAATAGTTAGACAAACCAATATGAGGCTTGAAGCCTATATTATGAAACAAGTAACTTTTGAGTAAAATGGGACGTGAGGTGGGGTTGGAACATTTGATTCAGATAAGATTTGTTGTTTTTAAAAAAGCAATGCACAAAATCGGACGATTTTGGTAAGAAAAATCCTTAACAATTTGGCCCAACCAAAACAATGTGGTTGTATTTTTACACCATGGTAGTTGGTTAAATACACATGTTTTAAGGAAGGATGTGCTTATTGTTTCAGCTAATAAAAATGAAGTAAACACAATTAATTTTTTAAAATTTTGGGTTACTAATGAGATTAATTTTTCGATAAAATAAAAAAAAATTGTGAAAACTTTATAGCTAACCCAACTTTGCTCAACTTAATAATCCCAATTTTCTAATTTAAACCTAGAAAAAAAGAGTAGTTGGTCAACTTCTCTAATACTTTTTTCTTGATTTCATTTCTCCATCAATTAAATTAGATTTTTCCTCCCAATAACCCAAAATGTGTCAATATCACACTCAATTAAAACTTCAATACCTCAATAAATGGCAACAAGAGATCAAAAACACCTTTTTGAAAGCACAGAGTTGCACGCTTTTAGATGCCGGAATTGTCATTAATGGACAATGGAATTGGTTGCGGAAGTGGTGGTTTGGTTATTGAATCTTCTTAACTCCTTAACGGTGTGAGTGAAAAGGGAAAGAAAAGAAAGAGAGGGAGAGGAAGGAGTGGGAAGGGAATGAGAGAGGAGGGTAGAATGATGAATTTCCAAATATCTCTATTGTTAGAGAGATCAATTTCTTTCGATATAATCCCTCCATTTCTCTCCCCTCCTATCCCCTTCCATCATAATTTATTATCCAAATAAAATATATTACATCTCTCCATTTCCCTTTCCTTACTTCCTTTCCATTTCCTTCAATCCAAACAATGTGTAATTCTAACATGTCTTTATCCTCTTACACTGCTCTCAACATTAATAATCCGCTAATATCAAAATCCTCTAATTTCAACTTGCTTCCTTTGATTTTGTTGATGAGAGAGAACTTGAAGGATGAGGAGAGAATTGAATTATTTAGTGAGGATTTAAAGATTTGAGAAAATTCTTGAGGGTTGGTGCTTATTGGTCTTGATCAATCAAAAATCACAAAGCTTTTTATTATTTTTTTTAATTTTTTTATTAATTTAATTTTATTTATTTATTTATTTATTTTCATGAAATTGAAGAGAGATAGCACATTTTTTTTATGGTCCTTGAGAAAATTGAAGAACAAGGGAGATACATTGAGAGAGGGAGAGATAACGCTTAATATGTGGAGAGAGAGACTGAGAGTGATACCGGTCAGATAAAGTAACAGGTGAGATTTCAATCAAATATTTCGAAAGAATCAATGCACTTATGATATTTATTTCAATAAAATATCATTGGGGCAGCATATTGTAGACAAGTGGGGTATTTTGGATAGTTTATATAAATATACTGGGTAGTTTTGTCCAAAAATTGTGATAATTAGGAAACAAATTAAAGATCCGAACCAGCATAATTTTGCAACAGCCAAAGAAGAATACAAGCACTTTCTTATGGCACTAATCAGTGTAAGCACTCCAAGTACAAACTACCCGCATACTCCTATTTTTGTTTTTCACTACAAATTACCACGAGTGTCAATACAAGCATGCTCTCTTTTTTGATACTTCATTTCACTATAATTGCAACACTTTGACTTCTACATTTTTACATTGATTGACTTTTATGATTATTTAAGGAAAAATATTATCATATGTGATTTATTTTATTTTATTTTTTATTTTTTACTTTATGCTTTCATAATATCAATTTGTTATAATTTTTACATATTGATAACATTTCTCTTTTATTTAAAGTTTTGACGAAAATTGGCCTCTTGGATCAACGTATTTAAGTATTTAACCACACCTTTTTGACCTATTTTCTTATTATTAGGCTAAAATTTATCACCCAACTAATGCTTTGTAAATTAGTTCTATCACACTTTTCAATTTATGGTTGAAGTACTAGTGAGGAAAAGGGACCATTGGATGAATTGTTAAATCATCTTTTAAATTTTCTATCAACAAATTAAGGGATTTTGGGATCATCAAAGAGTAGCTTCATAGTATACTATCAGGTATAATTGTTAATGTGATTTTATACAATTGAATGCTATGCCATAGTAGTTAATACTAGATGATTTTTAGGACATTTTAGAATATATAACACCACAAAAAAACCCAAAATTTGATTATAACACCAAAAAAAAAGACTGTTTCACCACCACTTAACTTTGCCATCTAAAAAACCGTAAGTTGGTCCCACACTGTACATGTGTTAATCATTTATTGAATTTAAAAAAAGTAAAATTAAAAAGAAGAAAATAATTTTTTTTTTAAAAAAAATGAAAAACCTTAAAATGCTAACCCAGCCACCTTCCCACTGGTTTCCATCGCTGTCACCCATACCCAGCCCTCGAACTGCCAAATTGTTGACGAACCTCTGAAAACGTTGTCAACCTACCTTAACCCCAACCTAAACCAGCCCACACCATTGCCAAACCGCCGTATCCCCAACCTAAACGTGCTGAAATAGCAACATCACCCCCCCCCCCACCGTCGCCAAACTCCTCTCCTTTCCCCTACCCAAATTTGTCGTCAAACCGCCGAAATCCCAACCCACACCCATACCCATACCCAAACCCACAAACTGTCTACTCCTCTCACCCTCACTGACCCAAACTCGTACCAAGAAACCAAATCGAGGCTGAGGTTGGGGTACGGTTTGGCTGAGAGGGTGGTAGGCTGGATTCATCTGGTCGGGGGTGGTTGGCTGGGATTAGGTGGGTTGGGGTGACGGCGGTGGGAACCGACACCGGTGGTAGCTGGGTTAAGATTTTAGGGTTTTCCTTTTTAAATATATATATATATATATATATATTCATTTTTTTCAACTCAATAAATAATTGACACTTGTAAAATGTGGGACCCACTAACGGTTTTTTGGATGGCAAAGTTAAGTGGTGGTGAAATCAATTTTTTGGGTTTTGGCGGTGTTAATGTGCTATAATAAAAGTTTTAAAATTTGTGGTGTTATAATCAAATTTGTGTAATTTTTGTTGTGTTATTTTCTAAAATATCCTGATTTTTATAGCAAAGGGAATAAGATAAAGCCACGGATGAATTGATACAAATCAAATAAATAAAAATTAAAAAAAGAATGAATCAATTTTTTGTATTCTAATTCTCATCATGATTCATGAACAAGTGCAAACATCTTGTCAAAACCAATGTTAGCCACTTAACAGAAAATGACAAATGATAAAAACACTTGTTTTAGGCCCATTTTTTTGCCTTTACTGGTCACCGAAACCGTGTTTATTTTCTAGTATGTCGCCAGATATCTATTTTTATTACTAATTGTCGCCTGAGAGATTCTCTTTGCTAAGTTGCAACTTACCCTCTATTGTTTTTTCCCCAATTTGGTCAGTTTTTCCTGGTCATGTCTTGCTTTGCTCCTTTCACCTTAACTTTAATGTTTTTAATCTCTGTTTGAAATTCTGCAAAGTTATCTCCATAACACTAATCAATCCGCTCAGTATCCTTGGAGACAAAGATTTTCTTCAATTTCAGCTCCGATTTTTGATGAATAAAATCAACTTAACCCTGTTAAAAACTTAAAATCTTTCAAGGTGAACAGTGGTGCTTGTTTATTTGCAGCCTTGCTGCCATAGGCTGTAGTGCAGGCATTGGATGTGGGGAGATTTGGAGTTTATTCCATGCCTTGCCTTTCTTATATAAATATTTTTATAACTTTTGTTGTGGTGGCTAGTTTTCGTAAACAAGTCTTCTCAATTCCATGCGATATTTTGATATGTATATATGACCATGCGTGTTTTGGTCATTTTGATATTCTTGAGGTTTAAAACCCCTGTTCCATCTTCCTCTGCCCAGCTCTTTTAGGTCTAAGCAAATAGAGAATAGAGGGAGTGGTGCATGCGTTCGTAGGGAGGGGCATAGGAATGGATGAAGTGGGAAGGTGCTGAAAGTACTATTATGAGACGGTGGAGTGAATGAAGACATTATTCATGCAGAAGGAATAGGAAAGGGAAAAACGCTGGCTGACAGAGAGGAGAGGATACATGTGTGTGAATGGTTTTACTGAATATGTATTAACCTGCCAAAGTCATTAAAGCTGAATTTTTTATTTTATTTTTACTTTTTCTTGTTTCATCTGCTAGCATGTGACTGATTTTGCGTTTTTCTGAAATGTGCTGCAAGAATATTTATATCTGATATTCTAAGCGTGTTTACATCAGTTCTGTTATGGTATATAGAAAAAACAAAAAATAATTTAGGAATTGACATGTTATCAACTGTAGATCAAATGTGAAATAATATTACATACAGAAGCATTATTTTGGAACCAAGATGGGTGAAGATTTC
Organism: Chenopodium quinoa; assembly: GCF_001683475.1. Classification (NCBI taxonomy): domain Eukaryota; kingdom Viridiplantae; phylum Streptophyta; class Magnoliopsida; order Caryophyllales; family Amaranthaceae; genus Chenopodium; species Chenopodium quinoa. The sequence continues at coordinate 1,378,791 of NW_018743689.1, forward strand.
CTAAATTTCTTGTAGTTGTCATTGAGAATTCAGATAGTAATGTGAATCTAGACTCTGTGAATTTGGATATTAGATGATGAATGGATAAGTTCACCCACATTGCATATTCAGAAGGATGTCCCTTTTATATGCAATGAAGTTCAAAACTTTCATGATTGTTTCAATGAGGAATGGACTAATGTGGCTGACCTATTCTTTTCAGTGTAAAGTTTATAACAGTTCCGTTTTCAGAGGTGTAGATGAGTATTGGTTGTGCGTAATATTGGTGTTGATAGTTTCTTTTCTCTTGCAACAGTCTTGTGAGAGTATGTGACAGCCCTTTTTTTTATGCCGTCATATGTGATAACAGTGTTTATGCCTTCAGTCATATGTAGAGATCATATTGTTTAAAGAACAAAACAATACTATATACTTGGTACTCCCTCCGTTTTTAAATACTTGCTCCATTTCTCTTGGACACGCATGCCGATGCTAATCTTTGATCACTAATATCTTTAATTATCAATAAGTATAAATTCTAACAATTGAAAATTAATAATCTATTCATTGAGATGATTCCAACAAGTACCCACAAGACTATATTTTTTCTTATGTATAAATCACAAACATTAGTCAAAGTAGGACAAATGAATAGTGTAAAAAATAGAAATGGAACATGTATTAAAACGGAGGGAGTATTAAATAACTGCATTTTGCCGTCTGTACCAGGTAATTTGTTTGGTTAAATGGTTTTAGGACACCCACATTATGGAAGGTTGCATTATGCTTAATTTGGCAATGTGAAGCTGGAAACTGGCTGGAGTTTTGCGTGTACGGCGATGGTGAGGGGCTATAAACACCATCATACTACTGGATAATATATTTATTTTCTGTTTTTGTTTTTGTGTAGTGGAAGTTATAAATACACTATAGGATATTCAATATGGCAGCTAACCAAGGCAAGATCATACTCAATGATTTCCTAAGAGTTTAACCCATAACACTTACAATGAAAGTAAGGCAAGCTAACCAAAGTAAAAACAAACAATAGAACTCAAATAGGACTTTTAAATGAAACCAATGCTTTTCCTAAAAAAAAAAAAAAAAAAAACCAATGCTAGTAAAGTTATAAATGCTCAAGGATATCCAAGGATAGGTCAAAAAGTAAACCATGCTAAGCATAGAGAACTAAGAAGGCCATATCACTTTTCCCCCCAAACGGAATTTACTGCATTCTAGCTTCAAATCCATCGTTTCAAGTTGGCATCTCATGGAAAATGAGAGATATAAGGTTAGCTCAATGTTTTGGCATGACACATTGGCTTAATAGGCTTGAGTTTATCTCCTCTACAGACTTTGAACCTTGACCCCTAAGGTCAAAAAGTCTTTTTAGGTTGCAATGTTTCGGTTATGGGTCAAGGGTGTGGAAAAATATGGGAATTTGTAGCCCTACTAGTATAGTAACCGGGCGTTGCACGATAGTGATAAGTAATTTTTCCATATTTCTTTTATATATTTTGTTGTTGATAAAATAACTTGGCTTACTTTTTAAAAAATAATAATAAAAAAGGGTATATAAATATTAAATAAAAAACATGTACATAGTCCTTTTTTAAATATGTTTATTATTTATTGTTGCATTATAATATTTACTACAATGTTATATAAAATGTTATAAAATGATGGTTAGACAAAATACATCTAATGTTTCATATATGTTTAGAGTGAAAGCTTAAAAAATGTATATAATTAGCTATCAATATCTAATATTGTTGTATATTGAAAAGTTCAAAAGTAGTAATGAGTATACAACAATATTGATGTCAAAGCCAACTTTCGTATTTTTAGTTTTAAACCTACTTAATCCTAAAATCTAGCAAGTAAATAAAAAAGGGAAAAAAATTAAAAAAAATAAATAAATGGATGATATCATAAGTAAATTTGGAGGGAAATTTTTTAATGAGAGCTTGACACGTAAGACAGTTTAAGGAATTAATGATATTAGCACGTTTTGTTTTAATAATAGTTTATAGATTTGTGAAGCAAATGAGTGATTATTAATCCATGAACTAAAAAACACTTAAGTATAATATACCACATTGGACACATTGTTAAGGAAAACTAAAAGTTTGTTTGGTATTATTTTTAGTTTTCAGTTTTTTGAAAACCAAAAACTAAACACAGGAAACAAGAATAGATGTTTTCACTTTTCTGTTGTCAGTTTTTAAAATAATCATAATCTCAATAAGTTTGACTAGTTTTTTATTCATTATATGACATATATCATATGATTTAAAAAAAAATTAACCAAAAAACAGAAAATCACAATAATGCCAAACGAACCATAAATATACCGTTTTCTTCTTTAAACAATACAAAACCATTGAGGCATAATTTATTGAACAGCTTACAAAATACATTATTTAAACATGATAATAGCTTGAAATTACAAAATGGAAAATTCAGAATAAAAAAAGTTCCAAAGGCCCATTTAGATGTTAAATAAAGCAAACATTCATAAAAAGAAAATAATTTTTTTTATAAAAAAAAAAAGAATAGAAAGAGGAAGGAAGATCACTTAAATGACATACATATACACATATACTTCTTCGTTCAAATTTAAGTATCAACGTGACTATTAATACAGGATATAAGATGTATAATTTTATGCCAATGCCAGTCTCAAAATCAAGGCTCGGAAGTAGTTTCACGAAGGATCACTCGATTAAAGCTTGCACCAAGCAAGGCCAGGTTGTCGCCTAGAAGCATAATTTCAGCAGATGCAAAAGCACCAGTCATGTGGTCCAAGTAGCTAAAAAAAAAAACATATATAAAACAGAATTACATAAAAAGTAAAGTTTTGAAACAAAATTTGGCAAAATATTTGTGCCGTACTTTTTTAATTGGAAATTTTGACATTTGCTACTAGGAAAAACGCCTCGATTCACATTTGTTACCGTTTTAAATATTTTTTTATTTTTTTTATTTTGCTACCACTGAAATCAGAGTTTGTTGGAAATTACTACCCATGTCTTACTTAACAATTTCCGTCAGAGGGGCCAAACCACCGTCCAGCCACCCCCACTGCACCCCCTCTCCCTTTTCCCCCACCCCTCCCTCTCTCCCTTTCCCCCACCCACGAAGCTAACCCCCCTCCTTTTCCCCCACCACGAAGCCAACCCCCACCTCCCTTTCCCCCACCCATCGAAGCCAACCCCCATCGAATTCAGCCCCCCTCCACCGGAATCGACCCCTCCCCTTCTCCTCCCCTTTTCGGCCACCCCTAAACCACCACCCCAAAACCACCATGAGTGAAACCCTAAAACCTGTTGAGGGTGGTTTTGGGCTGGTGGTTTAGGGTTAGGGGTGTCGGTTTTTGGGTAGGGGAAGGGGAGGGGGGTCGTTTCCGATGGGGGTAACGGGGAGGGGGGCTGATTTCGGTGGGTGGTGGGGTTGGCTTTGTGGTTGGGGGAAAGGGAGGGGGGTTGGCTTCGTGGGTGGGAAAAAGGGGGGGTGGGGGTAAGGTCGCCGACCGCCGTCAGGGGGGAGGGGGAGGGGTGGCAGTAGGGTGGTTGGTTTTTATTATTATTATTATTTTTTTAATAAACTTAACGAAAATCCTAATTTAGGTGGTAGCAAAGTAAAAAAAAAATTAAAACGATAGCAAATGTGAATCGAGGTGTTTTTCCTGGTAGCAAATGTCAAAAAAAAAAATTTCATTTAAATATTTTGACATTTGATACTCTTTATAAGCTCTACTTAAACAAAATGTAATGTGTGAAATTGTTAGAATCATTCCTAATGAAATCTTACAATATATATCGTAACATCATCTTTTTATAATTTTTATCTATTCCATCCGTTTTTTAAGTGTTGCACTATGACCGACACATAATTTTAACTTAATTAATTGATCATAATATAAAAATTTGTAAGTGGGGAAGATAATGTATTAAAAATTGTAAGAATAGATTTGAGGAAAAATAATAGTATCAGGTTTGATTAGGGACCAGGGAAGGAAAGTAATAGTATAATATTAAAATGGGGAAGTTTGTCAAGAAAAAAAAGTGTAACACTAAATAAAAAAAAGTTGTATTTGGTTAGTGTAACAGTTGAAAAAACGGAGGAAATATTGATGATTTGAGAGTAATTAGTCGCAAAACTTATATCTTAACAAACTTAATAGAAGATATGTGTCAAGTAAAAAAAAATGGTTAAAGGATACTTTGTGTTCATCAGAACTCTCAGACTTGAACCAAGCTAAGAGATATCCAAGTTGAAGAAGATCGTTATCAAAGGTGCCATATATCACTGCAGCCTTACAACATATGATCACGGGGCCGGGTCCGCCTCCGCCGGGTATTGGAACATGAGGAAAACCCTGAGCCTTATGCATAAATGCACCAGTATCATTACTCCCACCAACATTCGTAGAATCGTAGGTGGCTTCACTTCAAAAACTCCAGAGCCATCAAGAATTTTATGAAGCATAATTGGTCGACTTTGTGATTTTTTCATAGCACCTGCAACAGTAGCAAGTGGAATATCGATTGCGCCTTGGTTGTTGGTTTCTAACAAGGTCTGCGCCACCTTCATCACCTCATTGATTGTTGCTTTCTCTTCATCGGTTAATTGAGTTACATCATGGTCTACTGGTTCTGTTGAAGACATTGTTTCCTAGTTTATTGATACCTTCACAAGAGAAAATAGTATTAGAAGACCAACTCTATCAGATAAATCTTAAACTGATGGTTGAATTCCAAAATTAATTTATATATTTAATCAATATTATATAAAGCAACCTGATGTAATATTATGAATCAAATATGATCAATTTGTCATCACAAACAGTTCTTTTCTAGATGACCACAACACATTAAAAAATAATGAGGTATTATTTAAGAGGTAGGAGAAGTAGAATATTAGACTTTGTTCTATTTATATTGGAAAGTTTGTCTAGAAAGGACATATATGTTCACTATTTTGTCTGGAAGGATCTTATATGTTTAAAGTAGTCTAAAGAACCTTATTAGTTTATAAGTTTATATTATTGTTTGGGGGATCTTGAGATTGGAATTCGGCAATTAGAAATAATAATCCCAACTTTCATCAATTTTGGAAGAATAATCCCAACTTTGGATTATACTTGATTATATTGATAATCCCAACTTTCTAAAAACTAAAAAAAAAAAAAAAAAAAAAAAAAAAAAAACCTAATAAAAAATCTAAAAAAAAAAAAAATCAGAAAACCAACACCATTACCCACCCCAGCCATGACCATCCCCTCCTACAACGGAAACCCACAACTCCGGCTGCCGCTATTCAACCCCATTGCCCACAGAAACCCCAGTCGTCTTTCCCCCATGAATCACCACCCTCAAATTTCCCTTGAAACCTAATCTCCACCAGCGCAACCACTCCCAAAACCCACAAAAACTCCTTATTGTCGAAAAATCCTAGCCGCTTAGGGTTTCGGGGTGGTGGGATGAACGCTTTGGGGTTTTTGGTAGTGGGGAGGGGTTTCATCGGTGGTTTCGTGGGGAATGCTTAGAGTTTCGGGGAGGGAGGAAGAAGAACGTTGCAGAGGAGTTTCGCGCGGCTCGCCGCTTGAGAAAGGGACGGTGGGGGTTTCATTGGTGGATTCGGGGTGGTGGTATCGTGGGGAATGGGGGAGATGTCGACGCGGCGGAGATTGTTTCACCTATGTAACCGGAGGGGCGGCAGGTTGGGCAGTGGGTGGTGGTTATGGTGGGTCGGTTGGGGAAGGGGGAGGTTGACTAGTGGTTGGTATTTTTTGGCTTATTTATTTTTTTGTTTATTTGTTTTTATTTAATTTTTTTTTAAGAAGGAGCAATTTGACTAGTGGTGGTTAGAAGAGAAAGGAGTAATTGGAGAAAAATCGTGGAAAAAAAAGAACACGGGGGTAATTTTTTAAGGTTACGTGAGAGGTCAACGTCGGAGAAAAAAGTCAATTGTTGCCGGATATCGACCTTAAGGTCTCTCTAAACAACAAAATAGTCTTATAAGGTTCTTTTAGACCATTTTAAACATATAAGGTATTTCCAGAAAAATTAGTGAACATATATGTCCCTTCCAGATAAATTTTCCATTCATATTTTACGTATAGAAAATAACGCATATTTTACGTATGATTAGAATAATATTTAGCAATAATTAGATAAACACAATTGTAATTAAATTAATTAACATCAAGTTTTTGGCAAGTCTTGTGTATGGCTAGCCACATGGAGTGACCATATTCGTTTATAAAAATAATTATTATTCATTTGTTAGGTAACCTTGTTTATTCATATGAATAACCCCATAAGTTCATAAAAGCAACATATATATAATTTAGGAGCGACATCAAATAATAATAAATAAAATATTTAGTAACTCCATGTTTCTTCGAGTAATCTCTTTTCTTTTATTTTGGCCAATGAAAAAATTAACGAGGCTTTTATCAAAAGGCGAATTTGTAATTAAATGAAAAAAAAGTACCGTTCATGGTAAAATCGCTAGCATCATTAGCGGTTCTGCAATCAATATTATAATGGTGTTAGTGGTTTTTACCATGAGTAGCGCAAACAAAAAAAATAAATTTTTTTATGGTAAAACCGCTAACACTATTAGCTGTTTTTCCTTGAATATTACAAATTTGTCACCGTGATAAATAACTCATGTTTATCAAGGTGATAAACTTGTATTATTACAAAACTAACATCACTTATTTATGAGATTGATCCCAATCTATACTTAGTATTTAAAAACACAAACCATAAATCTATACTAAGCTACATGTCACCATGCATAATCACTCACATGCCACATGTCACCTCCCTTAATCCTTTCTTTTTAAATTCCCATTTTAATATAAAAGCAAAATATATAAATAATGTTTGAGTCTTTAATCTTTATGCATTCTAAAACTTACAAATTTAAGTAAGAAAATTAAGTGTTCATATTCAATATAATAAATTAAAGTTAAACTAATTAGTGTTCATTACATTAACAATAAAATGGTCTTTTCATCTCCTAAACTTAAATATAACTTAAACCAATGTGTCATTTCATGCCCTATAGTATCTATATATATATATATATATATATATATATATATATATATATATATATATATATATACCTAACTAAATTTCACACAACAACGACATTTTTCAAGAAAAAATAACCTAAGTAACAACCCGTGCATTAAACGGGTCAAAAGGCTAGTTTTTCTTTGAAATATCTAACCCCGCATGCATTATGGTGAACCCTCTTGCTTATCACCATAAACTTTAAGATTCAGTTAAATATTTTAAATCTAAAGTGACAACACTGCACGACTATTCATACAAAAGAATTTATGCTTTAATTATATACATACAGAAATATAAATATTTGTTTTAACTAAAGTAGACTCTATAATGAATCTACGGCTATTTCACCAAATGCCACTGAGGACTTTGGAAATTCACCAAATGTCATCCAACTTTTCAAAATTCACCAAATGCCACTCACAAACAGTACAATGACATGACGTGCCATTAATGAAGTTTGGACGTTAACAGTTCGTTATTGCAAAACTTATTTCATGAAATGCCACTAAAGAGTTTATATATTTCACCAAATGTCATTACTTTATCAGGTTTTACACAAAACACCTCTGTTTTAATGAGTTGCAACGACTAGTTATTTTTGTAACATATTTTAATTTTTTTGGGGGAAAACTAGCCGTTGCAACCCTTTTTTTGTATAAATTCGTCCCTAAGAACACACAAAGGCAGTCCTTTGTTATCTAATCATGAGTTTGCTATCAAACACATCTTCCTCAATAAATGAGTGTGCATATGTTATAGTTCTAAACAAATTTTGCAAGTGTGGTAAGAAATACACAATTAGAAGCTCGGAGTCAACATGTAATCCACAAAGGTTGTATTATAAGTGTGTCTCATGTAATAGCTTCAAATGGTGTAAAGCTCAAATGCAAGAAGAAGGTCAAAGTAGGGGAAGCTCATTTGTAAGGGATGACTCAGCACAAAGCAACTTGTATGAAGAAGTGAAACAATTGAAGAAGAAAATCAAGCAACAACAAAAAGTTTTGAATTGTATAATGAAATTAGGGGCATTGATGTGTGTTGTAATTGTGATTGTAATGTTGAAATGAAATGGATTAATGTAATTTGCAATGAATTTTAATAAAGTGGGAAATTTAATTATGTCCATACTATAAAATAGCTTCCTGTTTATACAAAAAAAGCTTCCTGTTCAAAACATAGCTAACTGTTTGCATCAATTTCCCAAAAATATAACATGGACATGTCAAAATAAACAACACACCACACACTATAGTGATTATGTTCAAAAAATTACATTGAATGTCCAGGATGTGGGTGCATTAAGAAGGGGAGTTGTTGTCCATTCATGCTGCTGCTTTCTTTGATTTCTTCTTGGGATGAGAGGCGACCTTTGATGTGGTTGCTTCAGCTGTTGAGGTTTTTTTCCTAGATGCACAAGTCAACATGTTGTTCCCCAGTTCACCACATAAGCTGCACTTAACTGTAGAGTGCCTCTTCCCTTTTCTAGCTTCATTTGGCCCTCTTTTTCTTTTCTTTTTTGGTCTTCCTGCAGATCTTTTTACCATTGGTGGTAATATCTCAGGAAGGTTAACTGATGGCCAATGACTTGGGTCAGGCACTGGGTGCATATGCTCTGCATAAGTAAGCTTGTATGCCTTCCCTTTGAAGCAAGGAGCTACAAAGTCAGTAGGTTGTAGCCTTTGGTGATATATAACCCTTAGCACATGTTTGCAAGGGATCCCTGAATGCTGCCACTTCCCACAACCACAAGTGCCTCTGCTTAGCTTTATGGGAAAATGCACATGTTGGTCTCTAACCTCAAATTCATCACCACCATAAGGTGTTGCATAGCATAGCCTATACTCATCTGATCTTGCTTGCAGAATATTTGTGGCATACTCAGTTAGGTCCATATCCCCCATGCCCATAGCTTTGTCAAACCTTGAGCCAATCCTCTTCATTTCCCATTGCCTTATTGCTGCAATACAACATTGACACAACACTGTCAATACAAAGAATTCATTTGTGTTAAAGCAAATATTTCTGCGTTGTGTGGTTACCTTCAAGTAATCTCAGAACAGGGAGATCTCTGTAGGGTTGTGTGCATGAGTTGAATGATTCTACAAAATTTGTAGTGTTATGATCACAACACAATGCAGGATCAAACTTATGCCTAGACTGCAGCTCTCTAAGTATTCAACAGCCTTAGGATTGTACTCATGTATTTTCTTCATTGCTTTGTTGAATACATACTCATTATATGCATCTGCTGCAATCCAGAAAAGCTTATGGAAGGCTGAACCACTGAATCCTTTGGCCTTGCAGTTTGTGTACAAGTGCTGGCAACACACTCTTCTTGTTTCTCTAGGGAATGTTTCATGGATTGCCGTGTCAACACCTTACATGCAAAGCTATCAGTTAATACCTAAGAAAATATATCATCATTAAAAAAAAAAAAAAACTTCTGAAAGGTGGCTTACCTTCATCCTGTCAGAGATGAAAGTCCAATCATCTCTACTGCAGCCTTCCTTGTCAAATAGGATTTTCATGTTCCTTAGAAAATAACCCCAAATGTCAATGCTCTCAGTCCCAACCACTCCATAAGCTATGAGAAAAATCTCATTGTTCCCATCAATCCCAAGTGCAGTCAGCAAGATTCCCTTGAAATGTCCACTTAAGTGAGCTCCATCAATGCCAATTATGGGTCTGCAACCCCTCAAGAATCCCCTACATTGGGCAGCAAATGAAAAAAAACAAGCCTTGAATCTTGGTGGCTGATTTGCAGTTGATTCACCCCAACTGACCAGAGCATAGCTCCCTGGGTTAGTCTCTTTTACCATTTCAGCATACTTAGGCAGTAGTGAGTATGCCTCTCCAAACCCCCCATGAATCCTCTCCTTACACATTGCCTTCACCTTGTAAAAGAGCCTCTTTTTAACTTCAATCCTGTACCTTTCCATACAAAGTCTTTGTAAAGGCTCAACTGGGATGTCAGGATTTTCTTGAATGTTTGACTGCAGATGTCTACACAACCACTCAGAAGTTACAACTGGGTTAAGCTCCAGCCTTCCACAACTTCTATGCTCCCCTGTTGTAGGCGTCGCTCGAAGTGCGCCTACGTTGAAAGCATGTGGTGAATATGCTTGGCACTCTTAGGAAGTAGGAATCGACATAATACGATTAGGGACAAATAAAGTAGGGAGCCGCCAACAAGTTTTTAAGGAACTTGTAAACCGTTCAAGGATCATAAAAGGAAACCACGAATAAAGGGACAACGAAGGCAACAACGATTGACCCGTGAAGGTTACACCCCATTCATAATCCATGAGATTACTAACTCCATATAGTTCGGAACCACGAAAGGAGGATCGGGGATGATGGTACGAAGTGAGTCATGGAGTCTCATTCGCCCGTATTGGCCTCTACTCGATTCTTATAGTGAAAAGTGATTCCTGCGATCTCAAAGGCATACAAACAAAATATTTAATTTGCTCCAATCTATTATTAAGCTAAATTGGTTGAATATTAATGCAACATATAATTCTAAAATATTGTGATCACTTGATTAAACAACAAGATTAAAAAGGAACCTAAACCGGTTGTCCAAATTATCTTATTAGGCGTGATTTCCAATTACATATTCCCTTTAAACATGCAATATAGTGATCAATAAATAATAATAGAATAAACATTAATATTGGAAGCAATTTAACAATAATGGCGTTAGTCAAATTAAATATAAAATAACCTAATCATGATACTAGCAATAAGAAAATAAAATAAGAGTAATTAAATTAAATAATTACTCACATTTCGCGCGTTCCTTTAAATTGCTTTCATCATGAATAAATTGTTAGTAACTTCAATAAAAATATAAAGTAAATGGAAATTAAATTAAATTAAAAGTATAGTTGATTTGGTCCAAACCCTCAGTTAATTATACCTTTCATGCCTTGGTTTAAGTATAGAACTTCAGGTATTGTATAAACTCCTTGGAGTGCTCAAGGGAAGAATGGTGTAATTAGGAATATAGGTTTAAGGCTTAGAATATGAGAGAGAGAGAAGAATTTTGGTGTAAAAGAGAGGAAGAGAGAAGGATTTGATGATCAAGCTTGTTGATGATTGAAAAAGGGGTGATATGACCTCTATTTATAGCGGAAAAAGAGGGTCAAAGAATCAAGAAAAGATCGAGTTCGAATCGGATTAAAACTCTTGCGATAGAGATCAGTTTTTGTGGTTTTTGTTTTTATCATATCTTTTGATCCAGAAATAGGAATAAGATGAATAAGATATCGTTGGAAAGCTCTTGAAGTATACTTTCTAACCCAATTAGAATCAGATTAAAATATTTTGTATAACAAAAGATATAGCCAAAATAGTGAGACGGTGTCAGTTTTGAATAGAGTTTGACATTTTATGCATATCTTTTCCGTTATAGCTCGGAATTGATATTATAATATATCATTAGAAAGATAATTTCAAGGGCTATCCAACCATATAAAATTTGGATAAAAAATATGAGACACAAAAATAATATCTATCTATCTTTGAACGTCTTTCAATTCGGATAGAAATACAATTTTCAAAAAAGGAGTTTTATTCAATTTCAAACTATTTAAACTTATAGAAGCTTCTAATTAATCCTAATTGGTTTAGGAATGGGATTAAATAATTTGGACCCTCCATATGATCATTTGGTCGTAGGTAAGGTGGGCTTAGGTTCGGTTTGGGCTCAGTATAATATTTTGGCCATAACTTATTCATTATAACTCGGATTTGGGCTCAGTTTAGTATTTTGGCCATAACTTATTCGTTATAACTCGGATTTGGGCTTATAATATATCGTTGGAAATCTCTTTTAAAGCTCCATCCAATTATTTAATCATTGGACCAAGATTATGGACCAAAATAAACTGGATTAAACGTTTTTATAAAAAGGACACGAAATGAATGATTTTAAAGGACACGAAATAAATTATTTTGGGTTTAAAGGCACGAAAAGAGGAAAATAAGTTATATTTTGGGAAAATGGGATAGGAATTGGGTTGGTTTATGAAATGGAAATATTGATTTAAGCACTGCAAGATTAAATACTCAACCCGACCAATAATGGCGGTGAAAGGTTGTTCATCATCGGGTTTGGTTTTGGGGAGACATTTTTAGGTGTCTACAGAAGCCCCCACTTTGACTGAGTTTGTAGAAACGACAGTTTTGAAAACGATAGTCAAAGTAGTCAATAGGGACGGAGAATGATTTAAGACGTTCTGCGATCCTAAATCACTATGTATACGCCGATACCTGCAGAAAAATGTTAGTTCTACAGATAAAAGAGTAAGAGGATAGAATGCTTATCTGACACCAGTGTATCGGTGACAAATGAGTTTGGTATCTTCCTATGCTTGAAGGAATCCACCGGATGAAGTTTATTGAAATGCTTTCCATGCTTGAGGAAAGCCGACATATGAGTTTGGTAGCTTTCTAAGCCTGAAGAAACCTACCGGATGACACTTTCCATGCTTGAGGAAAGTCGACATATGATTTTGGCGTTTTTCTATGCTTGAAGAAATACACCGGATAATACTTTCCATGCTTGAGGAAAGTCGACAGATGATGAGATTGCAAGTCTCTGTGTATCGAGAACCTTGCGTCATGAAATGATGGTGATTCGATTGTCCCCGAACGTGGGCTGTAGATGGTTCGCTTGTCCCCGAACGTGGACTTTAGATGGTCCGCTTGTCCCCGGACTTGGGCTGTAGATGGTTCGCTTGTCCCCGAACGTGGGCTGTAGATGGTCCGCTTGTCCCCGGACGTGGGCTGGTTGTAAATGGTCCGCTTGTCCCCGGACGTGGGGTGGTTGTAAATGGTCTGCTTGTCCCCGGACGTGGGCTGGTTGTAAATGGTCCGCTTGTCCCCGGACGTGGGCTGGTTATAAATGGTCCGTTTGCCCCCGGACGTGGGCTGGTTGTAAATGGTCCGCTTGTCCCCGGACGTGGGCTGTAGATGGTCCGCTTGTCCTCGGACGTGGGCTGTAGATGGTCCGCTTGTCCCCGGACGTGGGCTGGTTGTATATGGTCCGCTTGTCCCCGGACGTGGGCTGGTTGTAAATGGTCCGCTTGTCCCCGGACGTGGGCTGGTTGTAAATGGTCCGCTTGTCCCCGGACGTGGGCTGGTTGTAAATGGTCCACTTGTCCCTGGACGTGGGCTGTAGATGGTCCGCTTGTCCCCGGACGTGGGCTGTAGATGGTCCGCTTGTCCCCGGACGTGGGTTGTAATTGAGACCTGCAAAATAAAATTTGCCAAGGGACTCATATAGACTATGATTGACTTGACTAACTGACTTGACCAAGTTTGACTTGACATGACATGACATGTGTATGACTTGTGGTTGTGTGTGTATATGGTGTGTGTGTGTGTGCAAACACAAGCAACAGAAAATGCAAAAACAAAAATTTTCCATCATTTTTGTCATGATACTAGTGGAGGGTACCGACTTTCTCCCGAAAAAGGAAGACGTGAAAAATGAAGCTTTTCAAACTTCCCTCGATTTAAATTTTGAAAAAGTTTTTGAACTTCCCCAAAAGAAAATAATGAAAAAGGGAAGAAGTTTTGAACTTCCTCCTTGAGTAAGACGAAATGAATCGTATGGATTGAATTGCTTGTCTTGAAAATAATTTATGCATGATGCATGTTCTTAGGCCAGGAGGCTAAGGACAATTACATCATGTGACACGATAGATGAAAGAACTTAGGTCATGGAGCTAAGCATCATATATGGTGTAAAGAAACGATCTTGAACGCCACTTAGGTCTGGAAGCTAAGCACGTATATAGATGAAGTGATTATTGCATAATGAAAGTTGCTTAGGTCAAGGAGCTAAGAACGATATGCTTTGTATGATTACAAATCATTGATATATAAATGTTGCTCATCACATTATGCGATGCATGAAACAACGAACATTGCTCAGGTCAGGAAGCTAAGCAAGTATACAATGTTTCTTTTAATGAATATTGTCTTGAAAGATGATGAAGCATGCACAGTGTTGAACAAGATTTCATGATAAGGTCTCTTAAAGGGAAGGATGATTGATATGGATATGGATGTGTGAGTGAAGTGTGTGAATGTGATACTAAGGCTGGCTGCAAGGGTTATGGTGATGGAAAGAGATGTGAGAAGAGTAAAAGATGATGACTTTTTAGGTTGGGTAGGCTAAATGATGTGGGTTCAAGCCCCCAAGTCTAGCTCTAAATGGGTTGGGGTAAGCATTGGATATTCTTTGACTCGATCATGCATGGATATGAATATGAATGTGGCCGCACCTCAATGTGAGGTTGCCTACGTATCCGTTAGGAATCAGGCCGAACGTAGCTCTAACTGAACTTTGCACAAGTGTATGTACACCTCAAAGAGGTCTTTCAAGGGTTGTAATGTGGTTAAGCTGATGGTTTAAGAAAGAAAGGCATAAAAGGCTCAAGACCCAAGAGAAGCCCCCAAGATATGCAATTGTGTATTAGACTTTGCAAGTTTTATTTTTCATATATTTTTTTTGTTTTGAATTTCTTTTTTTTTCTTTTTTCCAATTCCTTTGAATCAATGTAGGCAATCTCAGATCATGCGGTCCATCACTCACTTAGCATTCATGTTTCTCAGGCACGGTACCAAGCACTCGATGAGAGACGCAATTTGAGTCATGTTCATATCGGAGACATTGGAACACTTGCCTTTATACATTTTTTTATTTACTTATTATTTTCTCTCTTTTTTTTTATTTTTTTTTATTTGAACTTGCTTTCTGACTGTTACACAAATTGCACACCTTCCCATCCCAGGGTTAGGTGAATGTGGGTTGAATAAATAAGGTTAATCGTTAGACGAGGCTCAAAGTGTTTGACGAAGAAATGGATATGTGATTAAATGGTTATTAGGGAATGACAGGGTTCCAAAGGTGCCTCAAGTCATTAGTGTACCTTGTATTTAGTTCAGCAATTTTTTTTATTACGTGATCGAATGTAAGAAAGAGATGCTCATTTATGAAGAAGGTTAGAAATGTGACACATAGACACATGGATAAGGAGAACCTATGCTAGACTTTTAGGGGGAACAGTTTGAAACAAAAGAAGAAGAAAACATGAAATCTTGGTGAGAAGCTTGCATTTTGCTTTATCTTCATGGCTGTTTATGAGTAACTTCTAGCTGCCTGCTGAGGAAAATAGTTTCATGTTTTTGATGTTTTGATTGGAAGAAAAGAAGGAAGGAGTGACGTTCCCCTTATTCTTCCAACTATTGCCTAGTGATTTTAGACTCAAGTACTGTGTAAGGATGATTTCACTTAATGCATTCACTCAATATTCGGATTGGAAAGGAAGAGTGTATGAAACAATTTTGAAATCTGATGGGAAATACTCCACTCATTCCTATTACGACGGAAAATGACGCATGCATGGTCGCAATATACGATCATAAACAATATAGTGCATTACTCGAAGACAAAGTGTGTGCAATGACTCAACATGTGTGATTAGGTGAGTTTATTAAGACTCGTGGTATGATCGCATGGCTAGACATGAGGACGCTGTGAAAAACAAAGGACCCAATGACCAAATAGCACGGAAGACTAAAAGACAAACTAACTTGATTAATTTTGTCCAATTTTAATGTTTATGCTATTTAATTCCGCACGTTCCTTTAAATTGCTTTCATCATGAATAAATTGTTAGTAACTTCAATAAAAATATAAAGTAAATGGAAATTAAATTAAATTAAAAGTATAGTTGATTTGGTCCAAACCCTCAGTTAATTATACCTTTCATGCCTTGGTTTAAGTATAGAACTTCAGATATTGTATAAACTCCTTGGAGTGCTCAAGGGAAGAATGGTGTAATTAGGAATATAGGTTTAAGGCTTAGAATATGAGAGAGAGAGAAGAATTTTGGTGTAAAAGAGAGGAAGAGAGAAGGATTTGATGATCAAGCTTGTTGATGATTGAAAAAGGGGTGATATGACCTCTATTTATAGCGGAAAAAGAGGGTCGAAGAATCAAGAAAAGATCGAGTTCGAAGCGGATTAAAACTCTTGCGATAGACAGCAGTTTGCCAGTTTTTGCGGTTTTTGTTTTTATCATATCTTTTTATCCAGAAATCGGAATAAGATGAATAATATATCGTTGGAAAGCTCTTGAAGTCTACTTTCTAACTGGAATCAGATTAAAATATTTTGTATAACAAAAGATATAGCCGAAATAGTGAGACGGTGTCAGTTTTGGATAGAGTTTGACATTTTATTCATATCTTTTCCGTTATAGCTCGGAATTGATATTATAATATATCATTGGAAAGATAATTTCATGGGTTATCCAACCATATAAAATTTGGATAAAAAATATGAGGCAAAAAAATAATATCTGTCTATCTTTGAACTTCTTTCAATTCGGATAGAAATAGGATTTTCAAAAAAGGAGTTATATTCAATTTCAAACTATTTAATCTTATCTTTTCAAAAAGGATAATTAGGATCTTTTAGAAACTTATAGAAGCTTCTAATTAATCCTAATTGGTTTAGGAACGGGATTAAATAATTTGGACCCTCCACATGATCATTGGGTCGTAGGTAAGGTGGGTTTAGGTTCGGTTTGGGCTCAGTTTAATATTTTGGCCATAACTTATTCGTTATAACTCGGATTTGGGCTTATAATATATCGTTGGAAAGATCTTTTAAAGCTCCATCCAATTATTCAATCATTAGACCAAGATTATGGACCAAAATAAACTGGATCAAACGTTTTTATAAAAAAGACACGAAATAATGATTTTAAAGGACACGAAATGAATTATTTTGGGTTTAAAGCACGAAAAGAGGAAAATAAGTTATATTTTTGGGAAATGGGCTAGGAATTGGGTTGGTTTATGAAATAGAAATATGGATTTAAGAACTCCAAGATTAAGTACTCAACCCGACCAATAATGGCGGTGAAAGGTTGTTCATCTTCGGGTTTGGTTTTGGGGAGACATTTTTAGGTGTCTACACCTGTTAAAGTTTTGATTTCCCAGCTCACCTTGTTTTTATGGTGGAAGCATGGATTCTCTAGTTGCAACCATCTACTGCACACCTTGCTATATATCTTGTTTTGTCACTCTTTTCAACATAAACACCAAATCCTTATTGTATGCAGTAGTCTTTGAAAACTTCCATAAATGACTCACTGTCACCAAATATCAACCATGGCTCTAATTTGATTGCTCCAAACTCCTGATGTGTCCAAATCTTTCCATTCTTGTAGGTCTTATCCATGGTTGAACTACCATCTAGATAATCCTCAAATTCCTTATCCTGAATGTCATCATATAGACAATCTACCTCTGTCTCATCCTCTATGAAATCACCAATATATGTTTCAGAGTCATCTTCACTATCTGATTGCATATAATCATCATATTCACTATCATTGCCAGACTCAGCTGACCTCTGCTCACTCAACTCATCAGGTACTGTGTTTGTACCCTTATTTCTTTCTGATCTCCTTACAGTAACAGATTGCCCCTCAAAATTAACCTTTTTTGCTGCACTCTTCTTGGACCTAAATCCCTCAGGTCTTGATCTGCCTCCCTTTTTAGGTTCGGAACATGGAGCTGTTATAGATTCCGGTTGTTGAGTTGAGGTGTTTGGTGGTACTGTTGCAGTTTGTGGTTCAGGTGAAACTGGTGGTGGACTTACATGAGGTTCAGGTGAAACTGGAGGTTGAGGTGGTTGTTGTGGTGGTGGGGTTGTTTCTGGTTGATTTGCAGCTGGGTGTTGAGGTGGTGGTGTTGTTTCTAGTTGATTTGAAGTTGGGTGTTGAGGTGGTGGTGTTGTTTGTGGTTGGGTAGAGGATTGACTGGTTGTTTTCCTTGCCCTTTTTTTGGGGGTTGTTTTCCTTGCCCTTTTTTTTGGTGTTGTTTTGGGCTAGTTTAGAGGTGAAGCTGGGTGGGAGTGTTTAGGTGGAGTTGAGGGTTGAGTACTTTCTTCAGCCACAGGCTGAGATGGCCCAGGGAATACTTCATCAGCAACTGGAGTGTCAAACACTTTTATATACTCAAAATCACCATCATCAAGATTAGACACAGGAACCTTAACTGCAACCTTAAAGGCTTCCTGTTCCTCCAACTCTCTCTCACCCTGGGCCTTCTCCTGTTCCAATCTAGCCTTCTCAGCCATGGCCTTTACCCTTTTATCCCAATTAGCCAGAGCATCCTTAAACACTTGCCCATGACTTTCTTTCTCCTCTAACAAAATTACTACTGTTTCCTTACATTGAAACCAATCCCACATTCTCAACATGTCCCTATCCCCACACAACTCCAATTTCCTATTAGTCCTAGGTGGCATTACATACAAACTAAAGTATTTAGGAAGGATCACATTTTGCTTAACAGAGTCCTCAAACATAAACTCATACAAGTCCATTAGACTTGTTCTGTCAGTATCATCAATCAGGACATTAAACCCCTGATCTTTGTAATGGACATCAAGCCACACTCTACTCATCCTATAAACAAAAAATTACAGACATATTACTTCACTGAACAACAACACACAAGATTCATATGAACACACCACACAACATAAAAGACCAAATCATTACCAACAATGCCACTACAAAAATCGCAAAAAATGTAACTCAAATACTTCACATTCAAAAACCATAACAATACCAAATCAATACACAACAAATAACATTTTTAACTTGAAATTTAAGATTATTTCACACAGTCAAGTCAAGTAATCACATTTAACAAGAACATTGCAAAAAACCCTAACCCTAACTCAATTCTCGCAAAAAATGTCAGATTCAAAACGCGAAATCAAGATCGAAAGTGAGAATATTACCTTGTTTTCTATCTCCAACACCCCAAAGTCGAATTCAAGTGCTTTAAGCTTCAACTTCCTCCCCTACTTGTCAGTGCTGTTCTGGTTCGCCCAACTTCAACAGAAAAAAAAGCTTCAATTTTTGGGAATGTCTGGTACAGGTGTTGAAGAAAGCTTCTTGATTAATTATGGATTTAGGATTTGATTAAGGGTGAACGCTCAAAGAACAGAGAAGAAGAATGAGATGACTTTTTGGTTTTATTTTTTATTTTTTATCTAACTTGAATAAGTCAGAGAGGCAATGAGGTTCAATGCGCCATTAAGTCCAACAAAGGGCATACTCGTCATTTCGCAATAACAGACTGTTAACGTCCAAACCTCATTAATGGCACGTCATGTCATTGTACTGTTTGTGAGTAGCATTTGGTGAATTTTGAAAAGTTGGATGACATTTGGTGAATTTCCAAAGTGCTCAGTGGCATTTGGTGAAATAGCCGATGAATCTAATAACATTTCACTGATTAAGTATATTATTTCTTACTTCGTACGGAGTATAAATTAGCTTGAATTTATAGTCAAACTTTTCAATTGCATGATCTAAAAAGAGGGTAAAATAAAAAGTAATGGATGGTAGTAACTACTAATTAGTGCTCAGCCCACATTATGATCAACTAAAATGACTTACTATCATAAATTTTAAAAAAAAAAAATTATGATAGAGTTTAAACCTTGAATATAATAATGAAATTGGAGAATATTGGAATATGAATTACAATGTATGAAGATTGAATACATTTGAGTTCACCATTATGTATTTATAGAGGGTACAAAAAAGATAAATTTTACAATGAAATAATTTTATATAGCGACCAATATTAAAAAATAAAAAAAAAGGAAATTTGGTCAAAATTATTTTATAAGACGTGACACCATGTAGGATATTATATGTCAACTTGCTATAGTAATCCCACTTAAGTAATCCCTTAGTAACTCCTTAAGTAAACTTAAATAACCCCTCAAATAACTCATTTACTCATTTAGTAACCCTTTAGGTAACCTTACTTAAGTAACCCCTCTAGAAACCCCTTAGTAACCCCAAACTGACCTAATAACCCCTGATCAAGTAACCCCAACTGACCTAGTAACCCTAACTGACCTAGTAACCCTGACCAACTAAGCAAATTGAATCCTACACCACAAGTCTCTCTCAAGCTATTCAATTTCCAATTTTAAGATCAACATCATATCTAGATTACCAATTTCTGAAGCTAAGCAAACCATACTCAAAATACTTGGACATAGAAAATCCCATCTGGACTCACTTCAATAAGAAGGCCTTCATCAAAAGTACCGCAGCTCTAACCCACTATATGAATGAAACATTGTCGGCCATGACTAGATCAAACTGCAAAATCTTAAGTTTCCGAAAACATCCAAATCTGAAATCCAATAGATCAATCGCAACTTCAAGCTACAAAAAACTACAAACACCCAGAAAACCCTTGATACATCAAAATGAGAAGAAAACAAAAAACAGATAGTAAATTCTTGACGGTGGTCGTGGCTTCCGCTCCGTAGTGACGGAATCGCTGGCACCATTTTTCGACTCCTCAATTCTCGACCTAGCAGTAGCAGCAGCATTCTTACTAGTATTTCCTTGCTCTTTCTTTATTTTAACCATTGTTGCTAAAACCCTAGAACTCAGAATTTGAAAATCAGGTACTTTCCCAAAAAATTTGATTGAGATTGAAGAAGATAGAACCCTAAAAAGGAGAAAATATGGAAATTGGGGAATTAATTAAAGAAGATAGATTGAAGAACAAAAAAAAAAAAGGAGAGAGAAAGAAAACAGTGTTGAATTTAAAAAAAAAATTGTGCCTGGCCACACGATGTAGCCAACCACTTTTGAAAGTTTGTGTTTGTCCAGACGCAACTTTGACCAATAATACTCCCTCCATCCCCGAAAGAACAACTTATTTAGGTTGATTACGCAGGTATTAAGAAAGTTAAATAAAAAGAAGTAAAACTATATTGAAAAAATAAATTTACATATAGTTTGTAAGAAAATAGAAAGAGAAAGTAATAAAATTACTTGGAAAATCAAATTTTTATATGGGAAAACTAATTTTGCACAAATATTGTTGTAAATTGGTGGGTGTTTTAATGCAAATGGGTCATTCTTTTTGGGACTAATATTAGGCCAAATGGGTCGTTCTTTCGGGAAGGAGGTAATATCTTTAGTAAAAATTTTAACAAAATTATATTATGAAGACATTATGATGAATCTAATGATATATTATGTAATAATATTTATTTACTTTATAGAGGTGAAAAAATTAAGCAATCATGGTATGTGAATAATGCAAAAATCAAAGTGATGTATTAAAAAAAACGGAGGGAGTATGTAGTTAAGTCAACAAACTTGAATTTGTGATGTCTTGAACTTAATGAGAGTTACTTGAGTAGATGAAAGAGTGTGTCTCTATATATTTGTTGAATGTTAGATAGACAATGTCGTATATCTCAATTTGTGTACTTGGGGGAATGATGGACCGCTATCCGGTATAGATCATCTCGCCCAATACCAAGTGACATCAGTTTTTTATTTTTATTTTTAATATAGTTTTTTTTGGTAAATAGAAAATTTTATTACCAAAAGGAAACAATTACAACTTACAACAGTTAAGCTATAACTGATAACAAAACACCACAAGATCTAAACTAGGTCAAACCACCACCAACAGCCCGAACACCTAACCTAGCCACCTTCTAGGAAGGGTGCTAGGCAGATCCAAGGGCACCTACTGGACTCAAGTTCCCAGCCACCTTCTAGGAAGGGTTCTGGGAGCCAGGACCAGACAAAGGAAACTAAAGCAGACAAGCAGTACAAAACTGCAAAACAAACAGGCTAAACCAGCCAAAACAACAAAAAGCCAACAAAAACAAAATTACAGGATCAGCAGATGTCTGTCAGACTCAGAACATCTACAAGCTACAGAAAACAAAATATCTCTAATGACAGTATCAACAGTCTTGCAACTTCATGTAAAAAGTCACAGCATTCCTTTGTAACCAGATATGATAAACAGCTTCAGCAAAACACATCCCTAACAGCTTGTTCTTAGGTCTAACCTTCTTGCAGACCTTATAAACCTAAGTCATTTTAGCTTCAAACTGACTGACATTTCTCTTATAATCCAGGATTTGAAGAATCTGCAACCACACAATTTTACTAAAGGAGCATTTAAAAAACAGGTGTTTCACAGTCTTAAAGCTCTGATAGTAAAGAAAACAAACAGGATCACAGTTGATGTTCTAACTGAGTAACCTGTCCTTAGTCAATAATCTGTTCCTGACAGCAAGCAAGGTAACAAATAAGCTCTTTAGGGAAGCTGCATTATTGCATAAGAGTCTTCTCCAACCAACCTTAGGGGCCTGTATGCTGATGCATTGATAGTTTTTCTTGATTTTAACTTTTCCACATTGCATTACAGAATCCCAGTTGCCAATAGTGTCAATGATAGCCCTGCATTTCAAAATTCTTTTAAGCACCCAAGAGCATTTCTTAGGAGCAGCCATACCCCACCATGGTTTCTCCTTGAAATAATAGGTGTGAACCCATTTGACCCAAAGGCTATCTGCTTTATGGGCCAAATCCCAGAGATGTTTGGTAATAGCAGCAAGGTTCCACTCAGGGAGAGAAATTACATTCCACCCCCCACTAACCTTAGGGAGACAAACCTGAGACCAAAAAACTAAGGAATTCTTTGAGGGATTAGCTTGCTCAGTCCAAAGAAAGACCCTAATTCTTAACTCAATTTCTTTTAGAATCTTCTTGGGAAGGACAAAGATCTGAGCCCAATAGGTTTGAACACCAAAAAGGTCACTCTTAACCAGTTGTAATCTACCAGCATAAGACAAAAAACTGGCAGCCCACCCAGTGATCCTAGCAGTCACCTTATCAACCAAAGGTTTACACTGATCAATTGTGAGTTTCTTTGAAGAGAGGGGAACCCCAAGGTATCTAAAAGGGATAATCCCAGGAGCAACACCCACCAAAGATATGAGCTTAACTTGATCATCCTCAGCTTAACCACCAAAATAGCTCTCACTCTTGTCCAGATTTGCAGAAAGCCCTGAAGCTTCAGAGAATTTGGTGAAAGCCTGGAAAAGAAGAGAGACAGAACCAGAATCTGCCCTAGAGAACATAAGCAGATCATCAGCAAACATGAGATGAGTTAGATTCATTTTTTCACACCTAGTGTGGTAATTGAAGTCAGGGTTCTGATTTAGCTCAAAAAGACACCTAGACAAATACTCCATCCTAATTGCAAAAAGGAAGGGGGACATAGGATCACCTTGTCTAAGACCCTTCCTAGCTAGAAAAGGTTTGGCAGGGACACCGTTGATCAAGATTGAGAAGGTAATAGTAGAAAGGCAGCCCCTAATCCAACTGATAAACTGAGCAGGAAAGCTAAGCTCAGTCATAACAGTTTCAAGAAAGCTCCACTCAACTGAATCATAAGCTTTTTTAAGATCAACCTTGAGCATACACCTTGAAGTGATGTATTTATGAGTGTAACCCTTAATTAACTCAGTTGCAAGCAAAATGTTATCCCCTATATGCTTACCAAGAATAAACCCAGCTTGAGCATTATCAATAATCTCATGCAGGACAGCAACAAGCCTAGCTGTCAAAATCTTGGAAATCAGCTTATGCAGGACTGTACAACAAGCAATTGGCCTGTAATCTTTGGCATAAGAGGGGTTCTGCACCTTAGGAACTAAGGTAACAGTGGTGCAATTCCAATGCCTCATCATGTTGCCAGTATTAAAGAAGTGCATAACACTAGCATAAACATCAAATTTCACAATGTTCCAAGCTCTTTTAAAGAAAAAAGAATTGAAACCATCAATCCTAGGAGCCTTAGTATTGTCAATACCCTTAATATCCAAGTCAATCTCAACAATAGTAATAGGGGAAATAAGGGAATCTTGAGCAGCCTTAGAAATCTGTTTGCCTTTTCCCATTGTATTCAAGTCAACCCCAGGGAGAACAGAGGCCCTAGAACCAAGCATCTTCTTATAGAAACCTGTAATCTCATCTTCAATAGCAATAGGGGTTTTCAGCAGAACACCTTGTTTAGTATAGATAGTGTCAATTCTATTCCTTCTCCGTCTTTGCTTCATGACTGAGAAAAAATAATGATTATTCCCATCACCAAGGTGCATCCAGTCAATCCTAGAATTCTGTCTATAAACACTTTCCTGGATACCTAACCAATGTTTCACATTTGCAATAACTTCCATCTCCAGAGCATACAGATCAGTGTTAGTAACATCACTAGAGATTTGCTGCTGAATATCAGTGAGATGATTTTGAGCATAATCAAGTTTTGCACTGATATCACCAAACTTCTAAGTGTTCAGATTTTTCAAAGCAGCCTTAACATGCTTAAGCTTACACCAAATATCATCCATAGCATTTCCAGAACTAGTGCTTTGCCAAGCAGTTTCCACAACAGACAAGAAACTGTCATGCTCAACAAGACAATTAAGGAACCCAAAAGGTCTCCCTTTCCCAGGCAAAGCATGAAGGATTTCATAAAAAACAGGGTTATGATCAGAAAGTGAAGGAGGCAAATAAACAGCTTCAACATGACTATAACAATTAATCCATTTTTTATTAACAAAACCTCTATCAATCCTAGAAAAAGTTATAGGACCCTCATGAGCTTTGTTACACCAAGAGAAAAAAAGAGCCCTTGCTTTTGATTTCAACAAGAGCCAAATCATCAATATATTGCTGAAAATCTCTAGTCTCATACTCAGAGACAGCAGCCCCATTTAGCCTATCATCAGCAGACAAGATAGAATTGAAGTCTCTATTACATAACCAAGGCAAGGGAGTACTAGGCAGACCCTTAAGACCACTCCATAACTGTAATCTGTCTTGAATAGTATGCAAACCATAAACAAAAGTAACCATAATTCGAGTCTGCAAATCCTTGGTGCTAAGTAAGCAATGAATCAACTGCTTAGTAGAAAAAAAAACATTCAAAGTAAGACACTCAGCTTTCCACCCCACCTAAATTCTACCTTTAGGTGAGTGAGAGTAGTTACAATGCCAAGACCAAGAGAAACCAATCTTCTTCTGAATATTCACACTATTTTGTTGCTTTACTTTAGTTTCTAAAGGACACATAACATTAATTTTATGCTCTGAAAGAAGCTTCTTAATATAAGCTATCTTCCCAGGGTCATTAAGACCCCATACATTCCATGATAAAACTAACATATCCCTAAAGAGGGATTACCATCACCCCCGTTAGGATCATTAGTTTCATCATCAATATCAACCACATCATCATTATCAGTAGCCAAAGGAAGGTAAGTGTTTGAGTTTGTGATAGTAACAGAGATAGAGATTTGCCTATTAGCTTTCTTCTTTGACTTTTTGCCAGGGACCTACCATTCTTCAGGTTTCTGAACTTGAGGAACTGGGATTTCCTTAATAGGTTCAGAAGCTTTATCTTCACCAGCAAGATTAGCTTTCTTAGGCACCAAAACTTTCTTAACCTGAGCTGGAGCAGTTTTTTGTTCACCTTTTATTCTGCTTTGGCTTCTGAGGTGCAGCACAGTCATGCCCCACCTTAATTGCAATTTTTGCAAAATGGTGGTGTCCATTCAAAAAGGACCTTAATCTCAATTAGCTCACCAGCAGGACTCTCGACCCAGACAGAACTAGGAAGATCGAGGCTTAGTAACATCAATTTCCACAAGAAGTCTAGCAAGGGAGACCCTGAGCTGTCTAGAAGTACATTCATCAGCACATACAGGAACACCAAGCAAACTACCAATTCTACTTAGGGTTTCAGCACCCTAGCAATTCAAAGGCAGATTAGGCAGCTTAATCCACAAAGGTATGGTTCTCAAGATTTCAGCATGAAAATCAAACTTATCAGACCAAGCTTTCACAATAGCTGGTTTTCCAAAAAACATATGGGATCCAGAGCATAGTATAGCATTCTTATCATCTACAGATTTCAAATTAATGATGAAATATCCCTCATCATGCCAGAATATGTCTAGTTTAGCTGTGTGATTCCAATTATCAGCAATGAACTTATGAACTGCAGAAATAGTAGGAGAATAACCAACTCCATAGAAAATAAGAGCATTACCCCATTTCTTGTTGCCCTCAAGAATCTAAGTTTAGCAATTGATTTACCATCCCTTATCTCAGGAGCAATGAAAGACAGGGAGGTTCCTTTCGCATTCAGCTTTCCTTTGAATAGGTCCTTCCATTCTTCAGAAGGAGCTATAGTAACATGATTGAAGTCATCAGACTCCTTAGAAGCCTCAGGATTAGCATCAGGAGTAACCATCGAGCTCTGATTTTTCCCTGTAACCAATGGAACAGTAACCGCGGAAACCCTAGTTACCGTTCTATTGAATTGAGGTTGATTTTGGGCAATCGAACTCCTATGAATGCTTTCCAGCATTCTCAAGTCACCTCTGGATACCTTTCCAGCAGTTGGATGCACCAGATATGCAGGAGGAGTCACCATTTCATCTGCTTCAGCAATCGGGTCAGTTGAAGAGATCCTAGATTTTATCAGATTATCCAGGATCTTGTCAAAAGGAGAATGATTAGTGTTTTGCGGGAGAGGAGTTGATGTTTTCTTCTTGCGTGCCATGATGAAGAAGAAGCTAGATGAAGAACCCAACCTAGTTGCTCAAATCGCCATGGAAATCGCTTGGAGAGGAAAGTCAACAGAAAGTCAACGCAAGCAAAACTCGATTATTTTTAATATAGTTAATTTAAGGTAAATAACATTACTTAGTAAGTCAATAATAGTAATTGATAAATGTAGACACCTGGTTGTGTCTCCTTAAAAACCAAACCCAGTGATGAATACCTTTCACATCATTGATTATCGAACAAAGTGAAAGTGTGAAAAAGTAATTGTGATGCAGTTGTTTTAATATAAAAATGCTACAAGCAGAGTTATCTTCGACGATGTTACATAGGATATGGAGGATATGGAAGATTTTCAAAAAATGGGAGATGACTACAAGCGTAGTTATCTTGGATGGTGCTTCCTAAGATGTAAAGGACTATCACAGCGGAAATTGAAGGCAGTTACAAGTGGAGCGGTCTTCAGGCGATGTTCCCTAGCTTGTGGCGGTCATCAAACAAAATCGATTACCCCAGAGGCGTGTACTCGATGGTGCAAGATACACATTTCTTAACTCTATTATCTGTTTAACTAACGCTAGTTTGCAGGTATCGGCGTTACAAGAATGATTTAGGATCGACGAACGTTCTGAATCATTCTCCGTCCCTATCACTACTTTGAATTTTATTTTTGAAATATGCGTTTCACCAAACTCAGTCAAAGTGGGAGATTTTGTAGACACCTAATTGTGTCTCCCCTAAATCGAAACCAGTGATGAATACCTTTCACATCATTGATTATCGAACAAAGTGAAAGTGTGAAAATATAATTGTGATGCGGTGTTTTAATATAAAAATTCTTCTTTTTGTTTTAAAAAATGTACTTAATTTATGAAAATATCCGGTACAATTTTGTTTGTTCCATGATAAGGGTACAATAATGGTGTAGTTAGATTGGGCTCGCAAAGATAATTCCAACGATATATTATAAGCCCAATTTCGATGAATAACGAGGAATTTATGGCCAAAATACTAAGTTGGGCCCAAAACAAGTTTTATGTACCACCCAATGATCTAGTAGAGGCCCATTAATTATTTATTTGGGTATTTATACCCCTCCAAGTGGACCAATGAGAGATTGACACTTGTCACTCTAAGAGGTGTCCAAATGGACTCCCTAGATGACGACTCTTTTCGCTCAAAAATGCCCTCTAGGAATGACGACCTTCAAGGCCCAAATCCCAAGGTGAGCCGCAAAACGGCGCTGCCTTAATTTTTAGGTCATCAAACCCTAGGACAGGGCACATTTTTTTAGGACCCTATAAATAGAGAGATTCCCCCAATAATTGGGAGAACATTTTTGAATCTTATGTCTTAATCATTAGGACATTTATTGCTCTTGAAAACATAGAACACCTGATCTCGGAATCCGAGAAGATACCTACTTTTCGCACATTTTTCTCCGAATCCGTACTAACTTAGTCTTTGAAGGCAGACCTTTAACCATTTGGAGCTCCGTTTGTTTTGCAGGTACAGGCGCCCTTGTCGGATCCAATCTTCGAGTCGTAACTCTCCCAAGGGACTTAAAAACACCAGAAACATTTAGCGCTGTTTGTGGGGAGAGTACCTCAAAGATGGCTTCACAAGATCTACCTGTACCGCCTCCAGAGACCAACCTGCCTCTGGAAAATGACCATGACTCTGGTGACGATGGAGAAATTGAAACCTATGTGGCCCACGATGGGTCCTTCATCTCTAAGCGCATCCGTCATAAAGACAGGCGAGAGCACAATGCTGACCAGGCGGGTACAAGCAGGCCCCCTGGATAGGTGAGCAAGTCCTTAGGGCAGCCAATTGATCCATCCCAGGCGACAGGATTAACCCAGTCACCCGAGATGAGCTCATGAAATTCATGAGCAGTTTCAAGGGTGAAATCAAAGAATTATCACCAAGCAGATGCCCGCTTCTAGGAAGGAACAGTGGGGAAAAAAACTAGCCTAGGTTGGAAAGCAGAAGTCGGTTAGGGTCTGTTAGCCGACTCCTCATCCCGTTCCAAAGGAGAAGGCTCGACCCTAAATTGACCTCTCAAGACTCTGTTTCCCAGATCCGGTAACAAGAAAGTTCATCCGGCATGTATAGCCGGATGGTAGCAAAAAGACATTGTCTGATGCTCGACAGTACATTGAGCAAAAGAAGAACCAACATCTGTTAGAGTCGGCATCCAAGAGGACTTATCATCATAGCTTTCAAAATACCTTGGCGAGGAATTCTCAATCAGCCCTGTCAAGCGGCCCTGTCAAGCGGCCCTCTCATCTAGTCGGGATCCCATGTAATAAACTTGCCGTAGTATATGGACCAGCCATTATACAGGCCGCCTGCTTTGCCTTACATTAAGCTTGCCTTCTTCGGAGGACAGGCGTCATATAACTACCAGCCGATGGACTGACAGCTTAGGCTACAAAACCTTGGAGAATAACCTTCTGCGTTCTCCAAGGAAATAGCTAAGGCCGAACATCCGGCTAAGGTTAAAAATGTGTTGGTTGGGACCTATGATGGTAATGCCAGCGAACCTAGAAGACCACCTTTTGGCATACCCCCACCTCACGTACTTACAAGGGTTGGATGATGCCGCATGGTGTTGTTGTTTTCCAGCTACCCTGAAGGGCATAGCCCAACAGTGGTTCGGCAATCTGCCGGCTGGCTGTATCAATAGCTTCAAGATGCTTGCGTTCTTGTTTGCTTCCAACTTCTCTATGAACATCACTGCAAAGAAAACGAGCCTTGATCTAGGTGATATGCAGCAGGGGGATAGAGAGGGGTTGCGCTCCTATGTCAGGCGGTTCAATATGGTTAGAATCCAGATCAAAGGACTGTCTGACGAGGTCGCTTATAAAGACTTTTTCAAGGGTCCGAAGGACGGGTCGACCTTCAAGTTCAAACTCGTCCGTAAGAAAATCTTCACCCTCCAAGGAGCCCTGATAGAGGCGGAAGCCTATATACGGGCGACCGAACTTTGCTCCTCAAATAAGCAGTCGGACTCCAAGAATTCTGACAGACAGAAGGAGAGTCGGCCTGCTCAGGCGTCTGATGAGTGACATTTATGTCACTCTTAGGGAGTAGTTTTAGAGTCATTTTTCGTATTTATTTTCCTCTATTTTCCCTTTTATTCTCTTATTTCTTTTTAATAACGCTTCTTGTCTATTTGGTATTTTTGGCTTTTATTGTTTATTTGGTTTATTTATTAGTTTTTAAGTTTATTTTGTTATTTTATTTGATTTTATTTACTTGTATAGTTGTATTTAATTTTTATTAGTTTAGTGTTATTTCTTTTATTTTCTTTTTTATTTTATTTTTTTCCATTTTATTATTTTATTTTATTTGTCTCGTTTTCTTCTCGGTTTTGTGTATAGGGTCCCGGGTTTCATGTCAAGTGAGTTTGGAGCTCGAGGTATGAGTCAAGTGGGCCATATCCCTTCATTTCTAATTCCTTCTCACATACAACCAACTCCCCTGCTGCCCCACTCACACCAAACTCCCCTGCTCCCTGCCACCACAACCAAATCAGCCCTGCTATCGGCCCACATAAACCAATTCACCCACGCACCCCACCACTCACCTTCAATCTCCAGCCACGCTAAGCACCAGCTACAACCGCAACTACCAGCCTTCTATAGCAGCAGTGCCAAGCTGATGTCAACTCCAATTGTGCCACCACCCTTCACCAATTCGCACCAGCAGCCCACCAATAACCCCAAATCAGCCCACCAATTCACCTTTCCCAACAATTCATGTACACCTGCAGCAGCTCCCCTGCTCCCATACTCCACCGCCACAACACAAATCCAGCCGTAGCAGCCACCACTCCCAACCAAATCAGCCCACCAAAACAGAGCAACCTGGCGCAGCTCACTCGCCACCATTTTGTAGCCACACATACTCCAACCAAAACACCACCAGCCCACACACATCCTCTTCTCACTTGCTCACCTCTCCGCACAACCACATCACCACCATCGCTGCCCAGCACCGCACCACTTGCAATCGAATTTTATCCCTTAAAAGCCCTAATTTAATTAAATCTATTTGCGGTCGCGCAACCCTTTCAGAAGGCGCACAAATGGAGTCCAAATTCATATTGTAGGCAGTAAACTATGTGCGACCTCTGCGCAACGTTTTCGCGGGCGCGCAAATGTCGGTTCAATCACGAGCTTCTCACTTGATTTTAATGACAATCGGATGGCCTCGATTTGATGCTCGATTATAGTTGATGATGATGAACGGTGAGGATTTGATGATGATTATTGATGATGGAGTTTGATGGTGAGTGAAGCAGGGGATTTAAACCCCCATTTTAGACCAGCCGAAATCAAAGAAGAAAAGGTGTCGTGGTCTGATTTGTTTTTTTAGGATTTGTGGTTTTCTTTATTTTCTTTTATTTTTATTTCTTTTTTTTCCTAATTTAATTCCTTAGTTTTATTTTCCTTACTTTATTTTTTTTCCTTTATTTTATTAAGCTAGTATAAACCCATCTTTTGGGGTAATTAGAAAAATCAACAATTATTCTATTTTCTTAATTAGTTTTAAGAGAGCTTCTCTCTCTAGGGTTAGCTTAGGATTAGAGTAGTTTAGAGAGAGAAATTGAGGGTTTCACCATTGTTGAGCTTGGATTTTGAAGAAGAACATTGATCATCTTGTTTGTAGACTTTCATCTTCAATCAATGAGAATCTCTAATTCTCTCTCCTCTATTTTATTTGCTTTATTTTGATTAATGTTTTAGTTGTTAGTGTTGCTTCTTAATCATGTTGATTCATGGTTATTTGTTAATTAATCTTGTTATTATCATGATCAGTGAGTAATTTCCCCATTAAAGGGATGGTTGTGGTGTAGTTTGATCTTGAGCATGTTCTAGGGTTTGGAATTGATTAATTTGTGATTAAAGTCTTTATATGTTTGATATTCTTCAATCTACTTGCAAAATGCATGTTGCTAGTTGATTGGGAGTGAATCTTTGCTAACATGAAATGGAAGTTGACTTAGCTAGGTTCATTTATATCGATTGTTATTTGATAGCACCTCCTAGTATATGGTTCTAATGTGGAAGCATAGAGGCTATGTTAGGAGAAGCCAATGAACCCCGGAAGGTGGCTAGATTAGACATTACTTTGATATTCGAGCATGTTTAGTTCATGATTAATTCAACTTCAATGCCTTTGTTTATGTTCAAGTGAATGCTATACCTAAACCATTTTACTTAGTGTTTTATTACTTGTTTTAGCATCTTTAGACTTTAGTTTATTTATCTCCTATCCCGGACTAGCTTAATTGTTGATAACATTTGGTGGTGTTTATTCGTTCCGTGTGGTTTGACCCCTATGCTTGCCTTATACTCATATTATGTTTGTTTAGGTTGTATAAATTGTATTTGATCTAGGGATTAACATTTGATGACACATTTATTCCCTTGTCACCGTCTCAAAAACCAGAAGAGAGCAAAATGAAAAAAGAGATCTGGGCGGTTGATAACTCCAATCAGCCGGCCCAAAAGAAGAAAAAAGAGTGGAAACCGTACGTTCCAAGGTACGAGTTCCACAAGGACAACTACTCCATCCTCATGGAGATAAAGGATTGGATGACTCTAGAGAAACTGACTCTAATGAAAGGTTTCGTTGAAAATCGGAACAAAAACAAGCACTTCCATTACCATGAGGATGTCGGTCATGAACCCAACAGATGCTTCAGCCTCAAGAGAACGCTTGACCGTCTGGCCGACATAGGGGCGCTGAAATCTTATGTGAAGTCCAAAGTGACCTCCAAGGCGAATCCGGGGCAGCCTAGCAAAAAGACTCCCTTGCCTACAGGTAGTTCCGAAACCGATGAGGAGCCGGTCTACACAATAGCAGGCGGATTTGTCGATGGTGGCCCAACCATACGGGGCACCAAGGACCATCTTAGAAAGATGGTTCACTCTGTTGATGAGGGACAGGCGGCTAGCACATCCTCCTTCCTCGAAGTCATCATCACCAAAAAGGACAGAGGCAAAGTCCGTCGGCCGCATAGTGACCCTGTGGTCATATAATGCAAAGTGGCAAACCAAAAGGTTAGCCGCATATTGATTGACACCAGAAGCTCCTAAGACATCATCTGCCGCAAATGTCTATCCAACCTCAAATATAGGCCAGATAGTATGATGGATGTCTCCTATCCCCTTGTTGGGTTTGGGGGAGGAATTGTGCACCCAGTCGGACGGATAGATCTACCTGTCCGTCTAGGAGAGAAAGGAAGCGGTCGGCACATGACCATCCGGTTTTTTGTGGTCGAAGAGCTGACCGCCTACAATCTCATTCTTGGTCGACCCACTCTTAACGAGTGCAAGAACGTCATCATCCATTCCCTCATGCTGGTCAAGTATGAGAAGGATGATGGAACTGTTGTTCCCTAAACGAGGACCAGAAGACGGCTTGAGAGTACTACCTTTCAAACATCAAGCCTGCAGCAACTGTAGCCGGTCAGGGCAAAGAGCCTATAGTCCTTGATGAAATCAAGGATGACCATCCGCCGCCAAGAAAAGAAAAACTGATCAGCTGATGGTGGTGAAAAACGAAAAGCAATAGCTTTAGGGAATATTTCAAGCCATCCCACACATGACCCCCACTGTGATCATATACTTAAGTATGGTGGCGTTCAAAGGGAAGGAAGCTAGAGTAAAAGAGTAGGCAACAAGTTTTAGGAACTTGTAAACCGTTCACAAGGTGAAGGTTACACCCCTTAACAATCCAGGAGATCGTTAACTCCAATATGTCTGGAACCATGACTAGAAGTTTGGGGATGAAGGTACAAATCAAACCTAAAAGAGATTGAACTTGCCCTAAAAATAGGCCTCTACTTTATTCTTCTCGTATTCATGTGCGCTTTCTAACTAACATACAATCATTAGGTTAACCCTAAACCTGTTTATCTGTGTTGGTTGAATATTAATGCATAAACAAATTTATTATTGGCGATCACTTGAATTATAATCATATTAGCCTAAACAAGATTATTAATTATCTTATAAGCGTGATTACAAGTACGAATTCCCTTTAAACATACATAAAAGGTGTGATCAAGCAATAACAATAAATACATATATCAAGCAACATAATAATCATAATCATAATAATAATATTCTCAATAAGCATAATAATTATAGCAACATCCTAGGCATGATACTAACAAGATTAATAACAAATCCTAGCATGTCACTAAACATTAAAGATCAATTAGCCCTAACATGATACTAACATGATATTAGGAAAGAAATAGGAAACATCATAATAATCATACTTGATATTAGAAATTTTAGTTATTACTCTAAACATGATACTAGGAAGCAATAAACATCCTAACGTGATACTAGGAATCAATAAAATAATCTAAGCATGATTTATGTATCAAAAGATCAATAAAACAATTAAAGCACTTACTTCGAATCTTCGTACCTCTTTCTAATTACAAAATACACAAGTTAGTAACTTTAAGAAAAATATAAAATCCAACAATTAAATTAAATAATTGAAAGAAAAAGTTAAAAAGTTTAGACTGGATTTAAGACCAAACCCTTAGAAATTATCAACCTTTCACGTCTAGGGCGAAGGCAGCCTCGAACTTGGCTAGGTGTGTCTAGAGCTAATTTATGTGGAATTTTGTAAAAGGGAAGGTTTAGAAAAAGAATAAAGACAGAAGACTTCTAGCTTTTAGAGAGAGAGAAAGAGAGATATGATGATTGTGAATGATTAAAAATGGGGAGATAGACCCATATTTATAGAAAAAAAAAGCACGGAATCAAATCAAGTCCTATTCGGAATAAAATACCTCTTGTATCCAATGACAGGA
Organism: Chenopodium quinoa; assembly: GCF_001683475.1. Classification (NCBI taxonomy): domain Eukaryota; kingdom Viridiplantae; phylum Streptophyta; class Magnoliopsida; order Caryophyllales; family Amaranthaceae; genus Chenopodium; species Chenopodium quinoa. The sequence goes on from NW_018743689.1 coordinate 1,413,241, forward strand.
GTCAGCGCCAGACGACAATCTCGTCGCAAGACGACTTGAGCAGCGCCAGGCGACAGACTTGTCGTTTTGCGTTGGGACAATTTTTTTGCGGATTTTGTTTTTATCATATCTTTTGATCAAGAAGTCCAAATAAGTCATATAATATGTCGTTGGAAAGCTCTTGAAGTCTAATTTCTAACCCAATTACAATAAGATTATAAAATTTTGTAGATAAAAATAATGGCCGAAATAGTGAAAGGTGTCAATTTTGGATAGAGTTTCGTATTCCATTCATATCTTTTTCGTTACAGCTCAGAATTAATAATATAATATATCGTTGGAAAGATAATTTCAAGATCTATACAAACATATAAGATTTGGATAAATATTATGAGGCACAAAATAATATATGACTGTCTTTGAACATCTTTAAATTAAAATAGAATTAGGATTTAAAAAAAGGAAAGTTTTATTCAATTTCAAATTCTTTGATTTTATCTTTTCAAAAAGGTTAATTAAGATCTTTTAGAGACTCATAGAAGCTTCTAATAAATCCTAATTAGTTTAGGAATATTATTAAACCTTTGGACCCTCCACATGATCATTGGGCCGTAGGTAAAATCCGGTTTGAGCCCAATTTAGTATTTTGGCCATAACTTCCTCAGTATTCATCGGAATTGGGCTTATAATATATCGTTGGAAAATTTTTTCCAAGCCTCATACAACTACACTATTATTGGACCCATATCATGGACAAAAATAAACTGTTAGTCGCTAGGTTATTTTGGCCTTGTAACTTCCCTGATTGGGTTGCGAATGTTGTGCTGGTAAAGAAGCCGAATGGTACCTGACGCATGTGTGTTGACTACAGTAACTGAAAGAGAGCATGTCCGAAAGATAGTTATCCAATCCCAAAGATCGACAGTCTGGTCGACTCTACAGCCGGGCATGCCCTGATGAGTTTTATGGATGCCTACTCAAGCTTCCACCAGATTCCCCTGTGGAAAAAAGATCAAGAAAAGACGACATTCGTCACTATCAAGGTATTCTCATGCAACCAAGGGAGTCCTAGCCACATTTTGTATGATGTCTTTGTGTCAATCACATGAAAGAGAGTTAATGACGTTAAATCTCCCATTGTGAGTTCTAGACGTATTATGCCTATTGCACGCTGACTATCAAGGTTAAATCCTTGGATCACTTTGCGACTGTTAGAGAGTTCATCCATCTTAATTCCTAAATCTATCATAGTAGATTTTAACATTATGTTTACAGCGGATCCACCATCAACTAAAATGCGACTAACTTTTTGTTCACGGATACACCCCGACACAAACAAGTGTCTATTGTGGGGTTTTGACCCCATTAACAAGTCATAATCTTTGAAAGCTAAGGCTGCGTTGCATGACACAGATTTTGTGGCATCTTTCGCAGGTTCTCCAGCATTTTTCACCTTATCAGCATACAACTCTGGGTGTTGAAGTGCAAGAGAAAACTGTTAACACATTTCTTTAGACAAATGAAAAATTTGCCTCCATCCCATGTGTAGACACCCATTTGTGTCTCCCCAAAACCAAACTCGGCGATGAGTACCTTTCACGTCGAATCGTAATCGAACGAAGTGAAAGTGTGGAAAGTCTAGTGTCGCGGATAATTTTAATTTCTTTTCTCTCTGTTTTTAAAAACCTATTTTAAGAAAAAAGCCAATCCAGTTTGGTTGGTCCATGATATGGGTCCAATACTAGTGTAGTTGGATAGGGCTTGAAAAGAGCTTTCCAACGATATATTATAAGCACAATTCCGATGAATAATGAGGAAGTTATGGCCAAATTACTAAACTGGGCCCGGTTTGAGCCTTTTATGCGGCCCAATGATCTAGAGGATGGCCTAATATGGATTTATCATTCCTAATGCAATTAGGGATGGTTTTAGTTTTCTAAATTCTTCTAGAAGATTATTTTCATTCCTAATTCAATTAGCATTGATAAATTGACTTTTGTTGACTTTTTAGAGTTTTAATCAGAATAAAAGAATGTTTTTGAGGAAAATAAAATTTTATCCTCCTGTACGGTTAATTTCTATCTGATTTTAGAAAACGCGCTAGAAATTTAATCAACGTCAAACACCAGTCACTAGATCCTGGCGCCTGACGCTAATGTCAGCGTCTAGCGCTAACCTTGTTTTTGTGCATGAGAACTCTGTTTCGATTTTCTATCTTTTTGGCTGATTTTCTCTATAAATAGTCTTCTAAAAACTCCGTTTTCATTCACCAATTCTCATCAATTCACATCTACAATCATCAACTCTCTTATTCTCTATCTCTCTCTTTTCTAAACTAGCCCTTTTACAAACACAATTCCGCATTCACAAGACCTAGATACACCTAGCATTATTCGAAGTTACCTTCGCCCTAGACGTGAAAGGTTTTAATTTCTGAGGGTTTGGTCCCAAATCTCTTTTTCAATTATTTAATTTAATTGTTTTAATTATTATTTTCCTTGAAGTTACTAACGTGTGTATTTTGTTATTAGAAAGAGGTACGAGGTATCCAAGTAAGTGCTTTAATTAATTTATTGATATTATGATGTAGAAATCATGCTTAGGTTGTTATTATGATTCCTAATGTTATGTTAGGGTGTTTTGATCTTCCTAGTATCATGTCTAGGGTAATTTTAATATCAAGTATGATTAAAAGTATGATGCCTTTTATGTTCTTCCTAATATTCATGTTAGTATCATGTTAGGGCTAAAGCTTTGATTTTTAATGTTTAGTGACATGCTAGGGTTTGTTATTAATCTTGTTAGTATCATGCCTAGGATCTTGCTATTATTATGCTTTAACATGATGATGATGATGATTATTGATTATAATTATTGTTATGATTATTATAATTGTCATGATTATTATTATGTTGCTTGATGATTTTTATTGTTATTGCTTGATCACGCCTTTTATGCATGTTTAAAGGGAATTTGTACTTGTACCCACGCTTAATAAGATAATTAATAATCTTGTTAGGGTTAGTTTGATTATAATTCAAGTGATTGCCAATAATAGATTTATTTGTGCATTAATATTCAACCAACATAGATAAACAGGTTTAGGGTTAATCCTATTGATTGCATGTTAGTTAGAAAGCGCACATGAATACGATCAGAATATAGTAGAAGCCTATTATTAGGGCAGGTTCAATCTCTTTTAGGTTGGATTTGTACCTTCATCCCCGAACTACCAGTCATGGTTCAAGACCTATTGGAGTTGACGATCTCCTGGATCGTTAAGGGGTGTAACCTTCACCTCGTGAACGGTTTACAAGTTCCTAAAACTTGTTGGCGACTCTTTTGCTCTATCTTCTTTCCCTTTGGATGCCACCATACTTAAGTGTGTTATCAAAGTGGGGTTCAAGCTAGGGATAACGCTTGAAATATTCCCTACATTAATTCCTAAAATTTATTTCGGCAATGATTTAAATTGAGTGGATGAGACTCAAAAAGTTCCAAGTATTTCATGTGCGTAATTTTGATTAACATTATTGTCATATGCATAAAAAAAGATCTCATTGGAAAGACCATCAGTAATGAGTTAAAACATAGGATTTTTACATATAGGAAATTTGAGGAATACCTTTCACAACTAGGATCGAAATAACACTGCGCGAAACTGGAAAATTTTATCGAGCACAGAAAGCTGCTGAGGCATGTAGGAACTAGCCTCAGCGAACAAAGTTTAGCGCCAGTATTTTGACTTTAGCGCCAAACGACAGCCTTTGTCGCCAGGCGCTAAAGCCAAAAAGTGGCGCTGGCGCCAAGTTCTTCCAATACCGAGCCAGAAATATGCGTTCTAATTTCGACCAGTTTTTAGCATTGTTTGCTCGATCCTACTTCCTGATTGAGTTTTTCTCACTTTTCTAAAACCCATATGTGTTCTACATATGGACATAACCCTTTGGGAATTCATGCTCCATCTACCTGATTGAACGCTCAGAGCAACAAAGGGTACATCCGAGAATGTTGAATTCACCAAACCATGGAAGCGAGTTTTTCTAAATTCGCGGTGTTCTATCCACTCGCGCCAACCCTTCTCGGTTAGGCTTCCGCGCGGTGCATCCGGATAATTAACCATGGACCCTCTGTTGACTAACCTATATCTCGAACTTTAGAGAACTAGAGCCGTGGTTAGGTTGCAAACTCATCGCTTCATATTGTGCCTACTTGACTAATTGTGCATTATTTGTTGTGCATACTCTATGTGTTTTTCCTAACTGTTTGTTTGACTTGTGCTAAGATTAAATAAATTAATGACTAAAAGAACTTTGCCTAATTAATTAATCAATTAATTAATTTGAGTAAATAATGTCTAATATTTTAATGAGAGTTGACTTACTACGACTTTAGGTATACCCCTGTTGAGCAATAATATCGAAAACAGTTTCAGAACGACGCTCCAGTAATGGCGCCAAAGTTTGAACTGTAGCGCCACTCTGTGGAGTGTGGCGTCTGGAGACAATCTTGTCGTCTGGCGCCACACTGCAAAGAGAGGCCCCAGTCTTGTTGTTTTGACGATAGTTCGGTTTATTGCTCGAGTCATCACTTTGTGTCCAATTAAAAAGTTTGCTAATTAATTCGGTTAATTTTTACTATTAATAATGCCTTGTTAAGAGTCTAGGCACTAAGTCCCATGGTCTTACACAAAAGTCCAAGCATGTCACTTACACTCACCACATAACGCACACACAATTACACATTTTTGACCATGTCTAAGAAAGTCTTGTATGCGCGTTTTTTTCGTCATTTTTTAAGGGGGTAAGTCGGATATTAATCCTCCAATTTAAATCACTTGATTAAATACCATACTTGATTTATAAAATATATACCTTATTTTTGCCAAAAATATACACCTATTTTCATTTTTCCTCTTTAAAATCGTAAAGTCAAGGTTGATTTGAGTCAAATAATTAAAACAAAAATGGTTTAAATTACAGCGCATGGTCATGAAAGGAAGGGCGGTTAATAAAAGACAATATTTTTGTACAAGTCCAACTTTTCGACAAACCCATCGCTCGTAAGAGGAAAGCTAGGACAGTAATGGCAACACAAGAAGAAGTCAATGAGCTCAGGAACCAACTGGTTACCGTGACTGAGGCATTAAATATTCTAACCCTCAAGATCGATGATCCCGTGAAACAACAACAGATGGACCTCATGCAAGAGAGTCTAAGCAAGATATCTAGCGACTACAAGTTTCAAGGGATTAGCTCACAAGGGGTCTCGGTGGACAAGGATCTTCTTCCGCAGAAGTTCAATGCCGACGACATCCCGAAATTCAAAGCAACTAATAACCCTTATTTTCATTTAAGAGCCTTCGAAACAATAATGAGTATTAAGGGTATCGACAAGAAAGTGTTCCCCTCTCTGTTCTCACTATCTCTCGAAACCGTTTTCCAGCAATGGTTCTTTTCTCTCGAGAAAGAAAAAACCTCCACTTGGGAGTCCATAGCAAACGCTATCGTTGATAGATATAAATGCAATATTCAAGTTGAGACCGACCATAGGGAACTTGAAATCCTCAAGAAGAAGGAGAATGAAGGCTTCACCTCCTTCTTTAACAAATGGAGAGAAACCTCAGCTAAGATGATTGAGGTGCCCAATGAAAAAGAGTCCGTAAGGTTAGTCATCAAAAACCTTCAAGAAAAGTACTCCAAGCATCTCAAATGTCAGAATAATCTCCATACCTTCAAGGCCGTCTACGACATTGGAATTAATATTGAAGACGACCTGGCTAAGTTGAATCTTCCAACAATAACTCCAACAGTGGCTGGAAAGGCAAGAAGAACGGCAATCCTTCTTCTTCCAAAACCACCCACTCAAACAGTGTTAACACTTTTAACCTAAATGAAGTCCTTGCTATGAATAATCAAGGACAAAAGAAACCATTTAAGAGGCACTTTACTCCTATTGGCATGAGTTATGACATCGCATTTGACCCATTAAATGTAAAAGGTCTTATAACTCCTATTGGACCATTTGGGGACCCACCAGTCGAAAAGAGGACGACTAACTGGAACCCCAATGCACATTGCAAGTATCACCAAGGTAGGGGCCATCTTACTGAGAACTGTTGGAAGCTTAAAGAAGCTATCCAAGAATTAATCGACAACAACAAGCTGCCATTGCCCCCTGCTAGTAAGAAGCCAAGTATTGATAATGCGCCTCTCGTTCACTCCTTGGCCATCTCTGATGAGGAAAACGAGGTTGATCCCTCGTCTCTCATCAAACCTGTTAAAGAAATCCATGCTACCGAAGAAGAGGAGGAGATCTTTTTCGACGCCATGGATAACCTTCCAGAATTAGCAAGTAAAGAGGACTTACAATTGCTTACACTGATTATGATGGAAGGATCACACTTTCTATGTGAAGCCCTCAAAGTTGTAAAAGAACTTCAGAAGAAATATGACAAGGTTCCACTCTCGAAAAATAAACCTAAGAGAGAGTTCGCACCCATAGGAATGACCTATTGTAGACACCTAAAAATGTCCCCCTTAAACCAAACCCAATGATGAACAACCTTTCACCGCCACTATTGGTCGGGTTCAGTATTTAATCCCGAGAGTGCTTAAAATATCGTATTTAATTAAATTTAATTTTGGAATAGTCCATGGATCAGTCTTGATGTTTGGTCAAAGCATAATTTTAATTTCAGCCCAAACTTATTATTTAATTTTAGCCAAAACCTTTTTTTTATTGTTTTATTATTTTGGCCCAAACTTTTTATTTATTTTATTTCTTTTGGCCCAAATAATAATAAAATCATAAAATAGCCCGAAATTATCAATCGGCACTTAAAATGCTGAACGAAATAGGGTTAAAAATGAATTTAGACGGAAAAGCGGACAAAAAATTCCCGCGTCATGACAACAGTCCACCGTGTCACGGGAAACTTTCCCGTCTGACGGTGGGGTTCCCCGTGACACGGGACACCTGCTGTGACACGGGGGTTTCCGTGTCCTTTTCGCGTAAACCCTTAACGCGTTTTCTCTCGCGTTCAGCTAATATTTCCCGCGTCACACAAAAGTGCATCGTGTCACGGGAATGTTTCCCGTCTGACGGTGGGGTTTTCCGTGTCACGGTACACTTTTCTGTTTCGCGGGATACTTTTTTAGGGTTTTTATCATTTTAGGGTTTCGTGTGTTCCCTCAGCACATTTTTTCTATAAATACCCCCTCATTTCTGATGTACGAGGCATCAATGAATTCTCTATTTTTCTCTCTTCTATGCTCTAGCCTAAACACTAGCCTACCCTTCTTCTTTCAAAATTCCTTCTTCAAGCACTCCAAGGAGTCCATAATTTACTCGTGGTTCTGTCCTTAAGCTAAGGCATGGAAGGTAGAACTGTTTGAGGGTTTGGCCCCAAATCAATTCTATTTAATTTAATTTAATTTTATTATTGTTTTATTATTATTTCCTTGAAGTTACTAACTCGTTTATTATTTTGTAGTTGCAAACAAACAGAATCAAAGTAAGAATTATATTCCTTTTATTTCTATTATTTTTCTAACGACTTTGTATTGTTGGAATTATTGTTGAATTGCTTTCAATATTAATGTTTGTTTATTATTTTTATGATCACCATATTGCATGTTTAAAGGGAATATGTAATTGAAAATCACGCCTAATAAGATAATTTGGACAACCGGTTTAGGTTCCTTTTTAATCTTATTATTTAAGCAAGTGATCACTAATATTTTAGAATTATGTGTTGGATTAATATTAAACCAATTTAGCTAAATAATAGTTTGGAGCGAATTGAATATTTTGTTTGTATGCCTTTGAGATCGCAGGAATCATTTTTCACTATAAGAATCGAGTAGAGGCCAATACGGGCGAATGTGACTCCATGACTCACTTCGTACCATCATCCCTGATCCTCCTTTTGTGGTGCCGAACCATATGGAATTAGTAATCTCATGGATTATGAATGGGGTGTAACTTTCACGGGTCAATCGTTGTTGCCTATCGTTGTCCCTTATCATGGTTGCCTTTTTATGATCCGTGAACGGTTACAAGTTCCTTAAAAAACTTGTTGGCGGCTCCCTACTTTCCTTGTACCTAATCGTAATATGTCAATTCCCACTTCCTATGAGTGCCAAGCATATTCACCACATGATTTAACGTAGGCGCACTTCAAACGACGCCTACACCTATGATGCTATATTTGATCATCTTTATGATCAAGGACTAATCAAACCTATGGGCCCTACTGAGGATCAAACACTAGAAAAGCGATCTTCAAGGTGGGATCTCAAGTCCTACTGCAAGAACCATCGAGGAAACGGTCATACCACAAATGAATGATACAGGTTTCAAAACCTCATTCAAGATCTTGTGGAAGCCAATAAGATCTCATTACCTCTAGCTAGAAAGGGAACGAGGAAACACTTTTCTTTCCAAGTAACCGATAAACCCATGAAGAGTAATAGACTCTACACTCCATTTGGGATCCCATACGTACAAATGTTCAAAATGCTCTCCGAGAGTGGCGAGATCAAACCTCTCGAACCGAGACCATTTGAATCATTAAAAAGGACAGATAGATATTATTGTCAATATCATCAATAAGGGGGTCATACTATCGAAAACTTTTTTAAATTCAAGGATTTAATTCAAAAAATGATTGATGATAAGAAGTTAGTCCAAGTTCCACGAGAAGAGGATGTAAATATTAATGGAGTTTGGGACAGCGACTAAGAAGACGTATATTTAAAATACATGGTAGGACCTCCACCTTCGGTGTCATATGCCATAGATGACTTTTGGGTTGAAGAAGATTCATCAATAGACGTCCTCACAAGATCTGGGAGAATGCAACCTCCTGTTTCGACACAACGCATGCCAACCACACAGCAAGTTCCCATACCTATCATAGAAGATAATGACATTGTCAAACAGTTCAAGAAAACTAAAGTTAAAATGAACGTATGGAAGCTTCTGGCAATATCTCGAGAACATAGGTTGGCCGTAATGAATGCCCTGGATAAAATAGGGATAGATTCTGACATCACTCCTGAGGGGTTGGCTAATTTCCTCACGAGTGATCTCCCTAGTCTCAACAACTTGATCCCCTTTTCCGACAAGGATTTGCCCCTAGAAGGTGACAAACACTATAAGGCATTAAACCTCACAGTGGTTTGCAAGAGAATGAACGTCCATATGACTCTTGTAGACAATGGATCAGCCATTAATGTTTGTCCACTTAGAACTGTGAGGATGTTAGGCATAAGGGATGAAGACTTAACCTCGTCAACGCAAGGAATAAGAGCATATGACAACACTCGTTGTCAAGATCTTGGTAAAATTACCATGAATGTAACGGCGGGAGCGATTGAACACGCTTCTACTTTCCAAGTAGTATATATTAAAGCTTCATTCAATCTATTGTTGGGACGCCCTTGGCTTCATGACCTAAAGGCCGTCCCCTCATCTCTCCACCAACAAGTAAAAGCTATAGTTAGAGGAATTTCTATTACCATCGATGCTTCGCCTATGAGAATTAAATCTATAGAGAATCCAATAATTAATGTGGAGCACGATGAAGATGATGAAGATTTGTGGGGCTTTAATGAAGAGGTCTCCTTAATCCATGAGGATGAAAGGACCCTTTTCTACCACGACCCCCATTTCAACATGATCGTGAATGCTATTCTAAAGAAGCAAGGACATTTTTCCTGGGATGACCCTAGGAAAGAAGAAAGGAATAGCAAAACCGCTGGAATCACCTAGCCTCCCTAAATTAGACACTTTCAGACTTGGTTTTGAACCGAATCGGAAAGATCTCAACCGAGCCCAGGAAAAGTCGAAGGCACGTAGGGACGTTCGCATTCAAAATAAAGCAATCCCAATGGATCAGTACCCTCTTACACTTAATGGGCAATTTATAAAAGAAGGAGAGGACTATCCATGCTACGAATTTCCCGAACCATTTGTCGTAAATGGCATAAGGCAACCGGGATTTGAAATTTTCTTAGATTGCTATTTCACAGACGAAATCCCAACTCCTGTCCATAAGGAGAAAGCACCCCCATGCTTTGACTTTAATGTCATGGGATTATTATTTGGGCGAGAAAAGGATGAGCCAACATACAAAGGGGATAACTCCTCGCTCATTTAGACAATCCTACAAAGCGAAAGCTTCGATCCCTCAAAGCTAATCACTCCAGGAGAAGGATCACTACAAGGGTGGCGCAAGACCGTCAAGGTGACTACTCCAAGTGGAAGGAAGATCTCCATCACGATAGGGCAAGGACCGATGTTTGAAGAGTCGTCTGATTCTGAGTTAGAGTCAGAGTCAGAGTCTCTCCCAGAGTCATCTAGGTCTTTAGTTGTAGCACCTCCTCCTTCTATCCCTTCTCCTAGAATAGTTAGTGATTAAGTCGCTGAGGACATATCACTCTTTGATGTAATGATCTCAGAGTATAATAATATGACTTCTTCTCCTTACTCGTGTTCTGCTTTGACCTAAGATGACGAGCATTGCTTAACTAACAATGAAAAAGACAAAGAACTTATTAAAGCAATGAAAACACTTGAAAAGAAGACACCGATAATTGAAGAAACTGAGATGGTTGATATCTCAAATGATTCAACCAATAAAAGAGAAGTTAAAATCGAACTAACACTTAATGAACAAGAAAGAACCGATTTAATTAACTTGCTTAAAGAATTCATCGATGTATTTGCTTGGTCATACGAAGATATGCCAGTCATTAATAGAGAAATATCTCAACACACTATACCACTAATTCAGGGAATGAAACCTGTAAAACAAAAGTTACGTCGAATGAAACCCGGTGTAGCTCTTACAATAAAAGAGGAAGTTTAAAAACAAATAACTGCAGGTTTCATCAAGGTATCCAAATACCCCGAATGGGTCGCCAACGTCGTCCTAGTTCCGAAAAAGGATGGAAGGGTAAGAATGTGTGTCGACTATCGAGATCTAAATAAGGCAAGTCCAAAGGACGACTTCCCTTTACCATACATCGATATTCTGGTGGATAACACAGCAAATCACGCACTTCTCTCATTCATGGATGGATACGCAGGCTATAATCAGATTCTCATGGCAGAAGAAGACATGGAGAAAACAACCTTCATAACACCATGGGGTACTTACTGCTACACGGTAATGCCATTCGGGTTGAAAAACGCGGGTGCTACTTACCAACGTGCAGCGACTACCTTACTCCATGATATGATGCATAAAGAAGTCGAAGTATATGTGGAATACATGATTGTAAAGTCAAAAGATCGCCCAGGCCTTCAAGTAGCCTTAAGAAAATTTTTCGAAAGGCTAAGAAAATACAATATGAGGTTGAACCCATCTAAGTGTGCTTTTGGAGTCACCTCAGGCAAGCTTTTGGGTTATGTCATAAGCTCTAGAGGAATCGAGATAGACCCAACCAAGATCAAGGCAATCATGTCAATGCCAACGCCCAAAACCGAGAAACAGATTCGAGGATTTATTGGCCGGTTGCAATACATAAGCATGTTCATATCAAAATTGACGACAATATGTGAACCAATCTTTAAAAATCTTAAGAACAATGTACCAGTAATATGGGATGACGAGTGTCAAAAAGCCTTTGAAAAGATCAAAGCCTATCTCGCAAATCCTCCCGTATTAGCACCAGCACTTCCGGGAATACCTCTTAGGCTGTACTTAACAGTTACCAAAGAGACAATGGGAGTTATGCTAGCACAAGAAGTAGAAGGCAAAGAAAATGCGATATACTATCTAAGCAAGAAAATGCTCGAATATGAAGCACGCTACACACCACTTGAGAAATTGTACCTCGCCTTGGTGTGGGCCATAACCAAATTAAGATATTACATGCTCGTGCATACAGTCTTTGTATTCTCCCGATTAGATCCACTCAAGTATCTATTCGAGAAATCTACACTCAATGGGCGTATATCGAGATGGATAGTCAATTTAGCCTAGTTTGATGTAAGGTTCATGCCACAAAAAGCTATCAAAGGATCTGTGGTGTCAGATTTTCTAGCGGACTTTCTAATAGAAGACTCGACGCCAATACGCGACAATGAATTTCCAGATGAAGACTTAATGGTCACTGAAGATGATACTTGGACCTTGTACTTTGATGGAGCCTCAAACCAAAAGGGATGTGGCATTGGAGTATTACTAGTATCACCTAAAGAAGATTATATTCCAATCTCCACAAAGCTTGATTTCGACGTTACCAACAACGCTGCTGAATACGAAGCATGCGTGGTAGGCCTTGAAACAACTTTGGCATTTGGAGTAAAAAAGTTACGGATATTCGTAGACTCTTCATTGATCATCAACCAAATCTCCAAAAGGTGGAAAGTAAGGAGCGAAAGTCTGGCCCCTTAACAAACCTATCTGGAAACCCTTACTAATCAGTTAGAGAAGGTAGAATACACATATCTACCTAGGGAAGAAAATCAATTTGCTGATGCCTTGGCAAGACTAGCCTCAATGGTTAGGATTCCTACGGAAATCGAGGAAATGCCTCTAACTATAGAAAAAAAGCACAAACCAGTATATATTCAAGCTATAGAAGATGATGAAGTAATCCAGGACGAAGAAGAAGAAAAAGAACCATGGTACACAGATATACTCAATTATGTCACCAAAGGAGAATACCCTCCCCATGCTGACAAAAGAGAAAAAAGAGAATTAAGACTCTTGGCTTCCCAATACGTACTCATAGATAACGAGCTACATAAAAGGGTACCTAAGGGTCGAGCTCTCTTATGTGTAGGAAAAAAGGATGCCCAAAGAGCAATGAAGATAGTCCATGAAGGAATTTGTAGAACTCACGTAAATGGCAAAATGTTAGTCCAAAAGATAATGCGAGAAGGATACTATTGGACTAAAATGAATAGGGATTGCCATCAATACGTAAAAAGATGCCCTAAGTGCCAAATCTATACTGATTTACAACACGTTCCTCCATCCTTGCTCTACACCTACACGTCGCCATGGCCGTTCTCTACATGGGGAATTGAGATCATCGGCAAAATCACTCCCCCAGGAACAAGAGGTCACAAATATATCCTTGTGGCAATTGATTACTTCACAAAGTGGGTCGAAGCACAATCATACGCTAAACTCACCGCAAAACATGTAGCACTCTTTATCGAAAGAAATATTATTTGTCGACACGGAGTCCCACATGAAATGATAAGTGACAATGGAACTCACTTTCAAGCCGAATGTGAAGAATTGCTACAAAAATATAGCATTCAACATCATCATTCTTCTCCTTATAGACCTCAGGCAAATGGAGCAATCGAAGCAGCTAATAAAAATCTAAAGACTATCATCGAGAAAATGACGGAAAATTACAAGGATTGGCCTGACAAACTTCACTTCGCATTGTGGGGTTATCGCACGTCAATTCGCACATCAACAGAAAATACGCCATTTTCCTTGGTTTATGGAATGGATGTCGTACAACCTGTCAAACTAGAGATTCCATCTCTACGCATCGCATTAGAAAGAAAACTCGATGAAGTTGAATGGACTAGGGCAAGATATGAAGAGCTAATTCTACTTGATGAAAAACGACTAGAAGCTCTACATCACACTCAATGTTACCAAACTCGTATGGCTAGGAATTTTAATAAGAAGGTCAAGACACAAAACATCAAAGTAGGAGACTTGGTGTTAAAATAATTAAGGAAAAATGTTTTAGATCTAAGGGGAAAATTCAGACCTAATTGGTCTAGACCCTACATTGTCAAAACAATCCTTTCAGGAGGTGCAACAAAATTTAACTGACATGGATGGCAATGAGTTCTCAAACATGACAAATCTTGACCAACTTAAGAAATACTACCCATAATTACTTGAGTAGGATACTTAAGAGAGCTACGTTTGGCCTGAGTCCTTAAGAAAGGATACGTACGCAACCCTTTATGGGTGCGACCACTTTATTTTTTTTAAATCTCGCATCCCAGACTTAAAAAATTCAACAGAAGATCGACAAAATATCGGCGTCACGAAAAAGATTCTGGCGCCAATCGATGAAGACTAGCGCCAGACGACAGCCTCAGTCGCCTGACGCTAGACTGCCGCAGCTGGCGCCAGTCGCAAAATCGCAGCGCCAATGTTTTGATAAGTATCGGGGAATATTTCGGTGTTTTTCGGAAAATTTTCGACTTTCGTACTCGAAATGTTTTTTTTTTCTGGAAAATTAAATTTTCGGTTTTCATTGCTTTAATAAATTAAATTTAAAGGAAATAATTTAATTAAAAAGCTGGAATTTCATTAATAAAATAAATTACATTATTGATGGAATTTAAATAAAGCTTAAATAAATTAACTTTAAATTTAAAAACTAAGTCTAATAATTTAAAGTTAAGCAATGCTCTTAATCTTTTTTCTCTTTCTTTGCCCTCTTCTAATTCTTATCTGCAAATCTTCTTCCTCATCCATAACCTTAGCTAGTAGGCATCCTTTAGAGGACCTACATTCAATCTTTGAGTAAATAGTTTCTCCCTTAGCTAGGACCCCCTGCTTCTTTTCTACCTCAGCCTTCTTCTCTGTGGTGTCAGCTTTCCTTTATCTTTTGCAGAACTTTTCTTCTTATGCATTGTAGGTGTTTTGAACTAAACTCTTTCACCCAAGCGTCCCTTAACAGGAATCACTTTGTCACCTAGACGACTCTTCACATTAGTTTTACTCTGATTTTTCTTCACGTCCTTTGAAGGTTTCTTCAGAAGCCACTTTTTCACATCATTGGGCAAGGAAGGAGGAACCTTTTGGGTAATCACTTCCCATAAAGGTCTAGCGCTCCAATAAGCATCAAATTCGTCTACTTCCTGAGAGATAGGGAACTCATAGGGACGACGAAGATCCCTGGAAGGAATTATTTGAAGTAGGCCGTACTGTCTTTTTACCCTGTAGGGATAATAAAAAGTCATTCGGGACAAGCTTGGAAGACGACAGAAAGGCTGCTTGTTGACACCAACCATCTTTTCTATTTTTCACCAAGGGATGACCCATTTGATGGCAAAATTATAAGACTCGAAGACCTTCTTCCATACGTGGCGCCCCATCTTAGAGAATCGTTTCTTCCTTCTCATGAAGCTGTTTGGAGTATACTTCTCATCATTGTCTGGAGGGCTAATTAATTCCAGTCTTTCCATTAGCCACATCTGCAAAAAAATTCAATGCAAATAAATTATTATTACTATAGAAAAATATATTTTTGATTTCTGTAATTAAAAATATTATTTTTCTATCTATAATAAAATTGGAGAGCCCCGAAAAGGTGCTTTTGGATTCTTCTTTAAATCATCAAGACTAAGCATAGTCTCTTCAACTATTAAGGGCATTGGATTTCTCCCAGATTCAATCTGCTTTAAGACAGTGGATATAATTGCTGAACCCTCATTATTTTTACCACTAGTGAGAAAATATTGATTAAGCATGCAAAAGAGAAAAGCCCTTCTTTTATAAACATAGAAAGATTCTGAATAAGGTGTATCAAAATAATGGCGAGCAAATTCTTTCAAATTAACTATGCTACCATATATTATTTTTGATAGATCTTTATCTTTTAAATTGAAGAAGCGTTCAAAATCCTTATGATAATATTCGTTTATTCTAGGGATTACTACAAGATCTAGTGCAGGGAAGCCTAAAATAGCACCGAATTCTTCCGGAAAAGGGCTAATTTCATCATACCCTATTCTAAAACAATGAGTATCTACATTCCAATATTCTAGAGCGGTATGAATAAAATCTAAATCAAGATCTACCCCTTTGACACCATAAATACCCCCCAAGTGAAACACATCTAACTCTTTTCTCTCCTTGGCATTAAGAGACCGACACCATTCATGAGTGTAGTTGGTAAAACTTTTGGAGACTAGAGACATGTTGTTATTTGTTTTAAAATCTAAGAAAAAATTTTATTTGCTGAAATTATGAAGAAAATCGGCTGGGCAGGGGGCTATTTATACACAAAATCGGCGCAGTTTTAATCCAGGAAGGATTCGGAGTCAGCGCTCATTAGCGCCAGACGCCAAACAATGGCGCCTGACGTTAGAGCCTTGCGCCAAACGCTAGGTGTAGCGCCAGGCGCTACACCAAAAACGCGTGGCGCCAGCTGGCGCTAATGTATCTTATCGTACAAACTTTCCAAAAAACCGCATTTTTGACCTGATTTGAGTCTGCCAATGATTTTACGTATTCCTTATTCTTCTTTTATATCTTTTTTCTAAAAATTCATTTATTCCTTCCTCTTAATTAATAAAACTATTATATTAATTTTTGGATTTTTATTTAGACTAACTTCCAAGTCTTTATAAATCCAATATTTTTTGTGATTTTTATTTTTCATTTTTCTTTTTGGGGGAGAAAGTCGAATACCCTCCATCAATAATAAAAATGGCGGAATTTTTGCGCAAAATTATTTTTCACAATTCTTTGCACACAGAAACATGCACATAACAATAATAAAAAAATGAAAAACCACGATAAATGATGAATAAACTCATAATAGTATGTATATACAAACATGTCTAAATAATGAGTCTAATTAAAGGCAAAGTTCTATACAAAGTCAAAATGAAATAATAAAAAGCACAGGAACAAACTACGGTACCGAGGGATGTACACCCATCATCTCATAAAATTACGCCGTACAAGAAGTAACCTCTCCACCAGCTGCAGCTCCAGCTGCAGCTCTAGCTCCGGTCTCTTCGAGGGGAGGAAAACTCAGGAGAGGACCCGTCCACCCAAGATCAACCTGAGGCTGAGGCTGCGGAGGCTGCTACGATGACGAGCCGACCTCGTACATCCACCACCTCTAAGAGCCGAGGTAGCCTCTCCCTGGCCTACCGGCGCAGCATGTGCACCCTCAGATGAAGAGCCTAATCCCTCTACCGCCTCGGTACGGGCAGCCTCGGAACGACCGCCCGAACCAGTGCCACGATGTCTCGAGCTAGACCTCGTCGGCTCTCTCCGCACCTCAGGTCTCATGCGGGTACGAGAAGGAATGGGCTGACCCTGCAAAAGAAACTAAGATCAGAAACATGCCAAATAGAAGCGGTAATGCAAAAACATAAGAAGGGAAGCTACCTCCTGAACGACGACGTCTCGACGGCATGTAGCCACGTTCCTCATCCGGACGAGCTGGCTCCGGAAGGCATCTATACATCGCGCTATCGCCGTGACCACCTTGTGCGAAAACTCTCAGGAAAATAAAGTCAGTAAACATGCATAACATATATGGACAAAAAGTTGCAGATAAACAAGCTTACCCGAGTCTGGTGACGAGGAATCGACCGCTCCACAAAGCGCTCGCCCTTAGGAGCCGGAGGAATCATCTCCTCAATCGGCCCGTATGTCCCCTGATAGTGGATAGACATATGAGGTGGCACGAACTTAGCAGGATCACCCTAACAAAGCAAATCAAAATCAGTAAAGCATTAATTGGGAGCTACTTAACGAAAGGTAAAAGCTAAAAATCATACCGCCACATCCTCAGCAGGTACAGGGACTGGAGCTAACAACGACAGTAGCTCCTCCTCATAGCACCGCCCAAGGATCAGGTAAGATTGCCAAGGGGTACCAGCTCCCTCTGACATGCTCACCAATCGCGTGGCATTAAACATATGACGCGGTGGAGGAGCAGCAACGACAAAGGTATCTAAGGAATGCTGAATAGCAACCCTCTCTCCAAGATACGCAACCGCTCCATAAGTCCCCAAGAAGTAGCGACGCTCAGTAGAATACTGCGCGGCTAGCCCAGAGACTGCCAAATCGACCCACGGTCGGTACAACACATCAGACTCCTGCAAGGAACACCTATCAGACAAGAATCTATCGAAGGTATCACAAAATGTTCAAATATGTAAAGAACCATACCGAGATGATCCAATCTCGGACGTAAGCAGTGGACATCCCCACACGGCGGCTGCCCCAGGAAGCACTTACTAAAAACTTGCGCGGCGATGGTCTTGCCGCCGCAGCTAAGGGAAAGTACTCGTAGAACCAGATCTACAAAAAGCAAAAATTATCAGCAAGTGCTAACTAAAGCATAGAGCTAAACTTTACGGGAAATAAAGTATACCTCTACGACCCTCCAAAAACCGGATAGAGCAATGTTCCCCGTGAAGGATCGATGTCGACACTACCAAGCTGGCCCAGTCGTAAGTCCCGATCCGGTGTAGATCAGGGACAACAGGAAGATAGTAAAGTAGCGCCCTACTACCCTTGTCAGGAGAGAACGTCCCTGACAGCAAGATAAGTGCAAAGATGCGCACTCGCTGCTCTTGGGTAGTTGCACCAACATCAAAAGCCGCTGCTAGAGTCGAGCGGCGAATCCCCCTAGCACTGAACTGAGTCGACTCTACCTCAGCTCGGCGAATCCCATAGAAGTCTCGTCTCGTCGTCTTTGGCGATGTACATCTTGTACAGGTCGCCCAAACTGTTGCAACCGGAAACTCGCTGTCTAGCCATGCTACATTGTGCAGAATCATTATAAATTAAGGTTCCATGGTATCTAAGGTTTACCTAGCCGCATGATACTATGTTCGCAAAAAAAGAGTACGTAGTACTAAAACAGAGCACAAATTCAAATTGAGCATATACGGCATTTTCAAGCAATCAAACAATTTCTTATAATACTATAGTAATTATTGTGACAAATTAGACAAGAATTGCTAGTATAAAATATCAAGAACAAGCCACATTTTCTTCCCGACCTTAAGAGGTTCAACAATGGTGATTTGTTCGTATCTTCACCAAATTGAGTCAAACAGGTCTCAAATTACTCCTAAGGCAATATATAAACATAATCAAGCAATTTCATGGCATCAAATTCTATAAACAAAGAGAATCTAGCAATTTTAATTTCAAATTTTTAAGAAATTCGTGAACAAATGCATGCGAAATTCATTAAAACCGGAGTGAGTTTGAAGGAAATTTCATAGATCGGGAAAATGGATGGAATAAGCTTTGATTTGCAACAAATTTGAGCGAATTTGGTGGAGAAATGAGCAAGAACGAGTGAATTGAAGTTCTGAGCGAATTCTCGAGCAAGAAACGAGCAGCAGCAGGGAAAATGAAGAAGAGAAGGGTATTTATGGAAAACCCGACTCTAGCACCAAGCGTCATACCTTGGCGTCAGTCGATAAGGCTTAGCGCCTGGCGTTATTACCAGCGTCTGGCGCTACAGCCAAAAATGCGGCGCTAGCGTTATATCAGCGGCGTCAGATATCTCATCCACTCAGTACGGTTGTTCCAACCTTATGCAATATGTTTTGGGTTCCTTGGTACTTCAGTTAGCCCCTCTAAGCAATTTGACACGATTTTTAGTAATCGGCTTGATTACAATTACATAAAGTGATCGACTTGATGAAAGATCGTCTCACTTAGCTTAAAGCGCCTAAGCATTGGCTCATCACAAAGGCACCGACATATAGGTTCATACGGCAAAAGGCACCGACATACTGGTTCATTCAGCAAAAGGAACCGACATACAGGTTCAAAAACAGCAGAAGCACCGGCGTACAGGCATAGCGGAAACAAAGTTCAAGCAAGATTTTAAAGATCAACAAGCGTGGGTCTTCGGTAATTTTCTTTGGAAATATTATCGCAACGAATGAGGATAGCTTCAAGAGAGGATATCTTTGGCAGCGTTCCCTAGCTTGCCGAGAGTTGTCAAAAACAACTGGAGGTCGTTTCAGGCGAAGCAATCTTCGATGGGGTTCTCTAGCTTGCAGAAGTCTATCATGGCGGAATTGGAGGCAGTTACAAGCATAGCATTTTTCAGGCGATATTCTCTAGCTTGTAGGAGGTCGTCAAAAATACCGAAATACAGGAATACAGTAGGAAAACGGTTACCTTCAGAGACGTGTGCTCGACGGTGCAAGATACGCGTTTCTTAACTCTTTTATCTGTTTAACTAAAGCTAGTTTGCAGGTATTGGCGTTACAAGAGTGATTTAGGATCGCAGAACGTTCTGAATCATTCTCCGTCCCTATCGATACTTTGACTTTTGTTTTCGAAACTTGCGTTTCTCCAAACTCAGTCAAAGTGGGGGCTTCTGTAGACACCCATTTGTGTCTCCCCAAAACCAAACCCGGTGATGAGTACCTTTCACGTCGAATCGTAATCGAATGAAGTGAAAGAGTGGAAAGTCTAGTGTTGCGGATAGTTTTAATTTCTTTTCTTTTCTCTCTGTTTTTTGAAAAACTATTTTAAGAAAACAGCCAATCCAGTTTGGTTGGTCCGTGATATGGGTCCAATAGTATGTAGTTGGATAGGGCTTAAAAAGAGCTTTCCAACGATATATTATAAACCCAATTCCGTTGAATAATGAGGAAGTTATGGCCAAATTACTAAACTGGGCCCGGTTTGAGCCTTATATGCGGCCCAATGATCTAGAGGAGGGCCTAATATGGATTTATCATTCCTAGTGCAATTAGGGATGGTTTTAGTTTTCTAGATTCTTCTAGAAGGTTATTTTTATTCCTAATTCAATTAGCATTGATAAATTGACTTTTGTTGAATTTTTAGAGTTTTAATCAGAATAAAAAAATGTTTTTGAGGAAGATATGATTTTATCCTCCTGTACGGTTAATTTCTATCTAATTTCAGGAAACGCGTTAGAAATTTAATCAGCGCCAAACGCCAGTCATTAGCGTCTGGCGTTAAGTCGGCACCTGGCGCTAATGTCAGCGTTTGGCGCTAACCTTGTTTTTGCGCGTCAGAACTCTGTTTCGATTTTCTATCTTTTTGGCTGATTTTCTCTATAAATAGTCTTCTAAAAACTCCGTTTTCATTCACCAATTCCCATAAATTCTCATCTACAATCATCAACTCTCTTATTCTCTCTCTCTCTCTTTTCTAAACTAGCCCTTTTACAAACACAATTCCGCATTCATAAGACCTAGATACACCTAGCATTATTCGAAATTGCCGTCGCCCTAGACGTGAAAGGTTTTAATTTCTGAGGGTTTTGTCCCAAATCTCTCTTTCAATTATTTAATTTAATTGTTTTAATTATTATTTTCCTTGAAGTTACTAACGTGTGTATTTTGTTATTAGAAAGAGGTACGAGGTATCCAAGTAAGTGCTTTAATTGATTTATTGATATTATGATGTAGAAATCATGCTTAGGTTGTTATTATGATTCCTAATGTTATGTTAGGGCGTTTTGATCTTCCTAGTATCATGACTAGGGTAATTTTAATATCAAGTATGATTAAAAGTATGATGTCTTTTATGTTCTTCCTAATATTCATGTTAGTATCATGTTAGGGCTAAATCTTTGATTTTTAATGTTTAGTGACATGCTAGGGTTTGTTATTAATCTTGTTAGTATCATGCCTAGGATCTTGCTATTATTATGATTTAACATGATGATGATGATGATTATTGATTATAATTATTGTTATAATTATTATAATCGTCATGATTATTATTATGTTGCTTGATGATTTTTATTGTTATTGCTTGATCACGCCTTTTATGCATGTTTAAAGGAAATTTGTACTTGTAACCACGCTTAATAAGATAATTAATAATCTTGTTAGGGTTAGTTTGATTATAATTCAAGTGATCGCCAATAATAAATTTATTTGTGCATTAATATTCAACCAACATAGATAAACAGGTTTAGGGTTAATCCTATTGATTGCATTTTAGTCAGAAAGCGCACATGAATACGATCACAATAAAGTAGAGGCCTATTATTAGGGCAGGTTCAATCTCATTTAGGTTGGATTTGTACCTTCATCCCCGAACTACCAGTCATGGTTCAAGACCTATTGGAGTTGACGATCTCCTGGATCGTTAAGGGGTGTAACCTTCACCTCGTGAACGGTTTACAAGTTCCTAAAACTTGTTGGCGACCCTTTTGCTCTATCTTCTTTCCCTTTGGACGCCACCATACTTAAGTGTATTATCACAGTGGGGTTCAAGCTAGGGATAACGCTTGAAATATTCCCTACATTAATTCCTAAAATTTATTTCGGCAATGATTTAAAATGAGTGGATGAGACTCGAAAAGTTCTAAGTATTTCATGTGCGTAATTTTGATTAACATTATTGTCATATGCATAAAAAAAGATCTCATTGGAAAGACCATCCGTAATGAGTTAAAACATAGGATTTTTACACTTAGAAAATTTGAGGAATATCTTTCACAACTAAGATCGAAATAACACTACGCGAAATGGAAAATTTTATCGAGCACAGAAAGCTGTTGAGGCATGTAGGAACTAGCCTCAGCGAACAAAGATTAGCGCCAGAATTTTGACTTTAGCGCCAAACGACAACCTCTCTCTCCAGGCGCTAAAGCCAAAAAGTGGCGCTGGCGCCAAGTTCTTCCAATACCGAGCCAGAAATATGCGTTCTAATTTCGACCAGTTTTTAGCATTGTTTGCTCGATCCTACTTCCTGATTGAGTTTTTCTCACTTTTCTGAAACCCATATGTGTTCTAAATATGGACATAACCCTTTGAGAATTCATGCTCCATCTACCTGATTGAACGCTCTGAGCAACAAAGGGTACATCCGAGAATGTTGAATTCACTAAACCATGGAAGCGAGTTTTTCTAAATTCGCGGTGTTCTATTCACTCGCGCCAACCCTTCATGGTTAGGCTTCTGCGTGGTGCATACGGACAATTAACCATGGAACCTTTGTTGACTAACCTATATCCTGCACTTTAGAGAACTAGAGCCGTGGTTAGGTTGCAAACTCATTGCATCATATTGTGCCTACGTGACTAATTGTGCATTATTTGTTGTGCATACTCTATGTGTTTTTCCTAACTGTTTGTTTGACTTGTGCTAAGATTAAATAAATTAATGACTAAAAGAACTTTGCCTAATTAATTAATTAATTAATTTGAGTAAATAAAGTCTAATATTTTAATCAGAGTTGACTTAGTAAGACTTTAGGTATACCCCTGTTCAGCAATAATACCGAAAACAGTTTCAGAACGGCGCTCTAGTAATGGCACTGTAGCGCCACTCTGTGGAGTGTGGCGCCTGGCGACAATCCTGTCGTCTGGCGCTACACTGCAAAGAGAGGCGCCATTCCTGTCGTTTTGACGACAGTTCGGTTTATTGCTCGAGTCATCACTTTGTGTCCAATTAAACAGTTTGCTAATAAATTCGGTTAATTTTTACTATTAATAATGCCTTGTTAAGAGTCTAGGCACTAAGTCCCATGGTCTTACACAAAAGTCCAAGCATGTCACTTACACTAACCACATAACGCACACACCAATACAGACTTTTGACCATGTCTAAGAAAGTCTTGTATGCGCGTTTTTTTCGTCATTTTTTTGGGGGGTAAGTCGGATACTAATCCTCCAATTTAAATCACTTGTTTAAATACCATACTTGATTTCTAAAAATATATACCTTATTTTTGCCAAAAATATACACCTATTTTTATTTTTCCTCTTTAAAACCGTAAAGTGAAGGTTGATTTGAGTCAAATAATTAAAACAAAAATGGTTTCAATTATAGCGCGTGGTCAAGAAAGGAAGGGCGGTTAATCAAAGACAATCTTTTTGTACAAGTCCAACTTTTCAACAAACCCATTGCTCGTAAGAGGAAAGCTAGGAAAATAATGGGAACGCAAGAACAAGTCAATGAGCTCAGGAACCAACTGGTTACCGTGACTGAGGCATTAAAGATTCTAACCCTCAAGATTGATAATCCCGTGAAACAAAAACAGATGGACCTCATGCAAGAGAGTCTGAGCAAGCTATCTAGCGACTACAAGTTTCAAGGGATTAGTTCACAAGGGGTCTCGGTGGACAAGGATCTTCTTCCGCAGAAGTTCAATGCCGACAAAATCCCGAAATTCAAAGCAACTAATAACCCTTATTTTCATTTAAGAGCCTTCGAAACAATAATGAGTATTAAGGGTATCGACAAGAAAGTGTCCCCCTCTCTGTTCTCACTATCTCTCGAAACCGTTTGCCAGCAATGGTTATTTTCTCTCGAGAAAGAAAAAACCTCCACCTGGGAGTCCATAGCAAACGCTTTCGTTGATAGATATAAATGCAATATTCAAGTTAAGACCGACCATATGGAACTTGAAATACTCATGAAGAAGGAGAATAAAGACTTCAGCTCCTTCTTTAACAAATGGAGAGAAACATCAGCTAAGATGATTGAAGTGCTCAGTGAAAAACAGTCCGCAAGGTTAGTCATCAAAAACCTTCAAGAAAAGTACTCCAAGCATCTCAAATATCAGAATAATCTTCATACCTTCAAGGCCGTCTACAACATTGGAATTAATATTGAAGACGACCTGGCTAAGTTGAAAGCTGCCAACAATAACTCCAACAGTGGCTGGAAAGGCAGGAAGAACGACAATCCTTCTTCTTCCAAAACCATCCACTCAAACAATTTTAGCACTTTTAACCTAAATGAAGTCCTTGCTATGAATAATCAAGGACAAAAGAAACCATTTAGGAGGCACTTTACTCCTATTGGCATGAGTTATGACACCGTATTTGACCGATTAAATGCAAAAGGTCTTATAACTCCTATTAGACCATTTGGGGACCCACCAGTCGAAAAGAGGACGGCTAACTGAAACCCCAATGCACATTGCAAGTATCACCAAGGTAGGGGCCATCTTACCGAGAACTGTTGGAAGCTTAAAGAAGCTATCCAAGACTTAATCGACAACAACAAGCTGCCATTGCCCCCTGCCAGTAAGAAGCCAAGTATTTATAATGCGCCTCTCGCTCACTCCTTAGCCATCTCTGATGAGGAAAACAAGGTTTATCCCTCGTCTCTCATCAAACCTGTTAAAGAAATCCATGTTATCGAAGAAGAGGAGGAGATCTTTTTCGACGCCATGGATAACCTTCCAGAATTAGCAAGTAAAGAGGACTTACAATTGCTTATACTGACTATGATGGAAGGATCACACTTGCTATGTGAAGCCCTCAAAGTTGTAAAAGAACTTCAGAAGAAATATGACGAGGTTCCACTCTCGAAAAATAAACCTAAGAGAGAGTTCACACCCATGGGAATGACCTATGATGCTATTTTTGATCATCTTTATGATCAAGGACTAATCAAACCTATTGGCCCTACTGAGGATCCAACACCAGAAAAACGATCTTCAGGGTAGGATCCCAAGTCCTACTGCAAGTACCATTGAGGAAACGGTCATACCACAAATGAATGCTACAAGTTTCAAAACCTCATTCCAGATCTTGTGGAAGCCAATAAGATCTCATTACCTCTAGCTAGCAAGGGAACGAGGAAACACTTTTCTTTGCAAGTAACCGATAAACCCAAGAAGAGTTATAGACTCTACACTCTTACTGGGCTCCCATACATACAAATGTTCAAAATGCTCTCCGAGAGTGGTGAGATCAAACCTCTCGAACCGAGACCATTTGAATCATTAAAAGGGACAAATAGATATTATTGTCAATATCATCAATCAGGGGGTCATACTACCGAAAACTGTTTTAAATTCAAGGATTTAATTCAGAAAATTATTGATGATAAGAAGCTAGTCCAAGTTCCACGAGAAGAGGATGTAAATATTAATGGAGTTTGGGACAGCGACGAAGAAGACGTATATTTAAAAGACATGGTAGGACCTCCACCTTCGGTATCATATGCCATGGATGACTTTTAGGTTGAAGAAGATTCATCAATAGACGTCGTCACAAGATCTGGGAGAATGCAACCTCCTGTTTCGACACAACCCATGCCAACCACACAGCAAGTTCCTATACCTATCATAGAAGATAATGACATCGTCAAACAGTTCAAGAAAACCAAAGTTGAAATGAACGTATGGAAGCTTCTAGCAACATCTCGAGAACATAGGTTGGCCGTAATGAATGCCCTGGATAAAATAGGGATAGATTCTGACATCACTCTTGAGGGGTTGGCTAATTTCCTCTTGAGTGATCTCCCTAGTCCCATCAACTTGATCCCCTTTTCCGACAAGGATTTGCCCCCAGAAGGTGACAAACACTATAAGGCATTAAACCTCACAGTGGTTTGCAAGAGAATGAACGTCCCTATGAGTCTTGTAGACAATGGATCAGCCATTAATGTCTGTCCAATTAGAACTGCGAGGATGTTAGGCATAAGGGATGAAGACTTAACCCCGTCAACGCAAGGAATAAGAGCATATGACAACACTCATCGTCAAGATCTTGGTAAAATTACCATGAATGTAACGGCGGGAGCGATAGAACACGCTACTACTTTCCAAGTAGTAGATATTAAAGCTTAATTTAATCTATTGTTGGGACGCCCTTGGCTTCATGACCTAAAGGTCGTCCCCTCATCTCTTCACCAATAAGTAAAAGCTATAGTTGGAGGAATTCCTATTACCATCGATGCTTCGCCTATGAGTATTAAATCTATAGAGAATCCAATAATTAATGTGGAGCACGATGAAGACGATGAAGATTTGTGGGGCTTTAATGAAGATGTCTCCTTAATCCAGGAGGATGAAAGGACACCTCTCTGCCACGACCCCAATTCCAACATGATTGTGAATGCTATTCTGAAGAAGCAAGGACATTTTCCTAGGATGACCCTAGGAAAGAAGAAAGGAACAAACTACAGCGCCGGGGGACATACACCCATCATCTCATAAAATTGCGCCGTACGAGGAGTAACCTCTCCACCAGCTCCAGCTCTAGCTCAAGCTCTGGTCTCCTCGGGGGGAGGCAAACTCAGAACAGGACCCGTCCACCAAAGATCAACCTAAGGCTAAGGCTGCGGAAGCTACTGCGATGACGAGTTGACCTCGTACATCCCACCACCTCTAAGAGCCGAGGTAGCCTCTCCCTAGCCTACCGGCGCAACATGTGCACCCTCAGATGAAGAGCCTAAGCCCTCTACCGCCTCGGTACGGGCAGCCTCACAACGACCGCCTCGACCACCCGAACCAGTGCGGCGACATCTCGAGCTAGACCTCGTTGACTCTCTCCGCACCTCAGGGCTCGTGCGGGTACGAGAAGGAATGGGCTGACCCTGCAAAAGAAACTAAGACCAGAAACATGCAAAATAGAAGCGGTAATGCAAAAACATAAGAAGCGAAGCTACCTCCTGACGGGGTCGTCTCGACGGCATGTAGCCACTTTCCTCATCCGGACAAGCTGGCTCCAGAAGGCATCTATACATCGCGCCATCGCCGTGACCACCTCGTGCGAAATTTCTCGGGAAAATAAAGTCAGTAAACATGCATAACATATATGGACAAAAAGGTGCAAATAAAAATGCTTACCCGAGTCTAGTGACGACGAATCGACCGCTCCGGCCACAAAGCGCTCGCCCGTAGGAGCCGGAGGAATCATCTCCTCAATCGGCCCATATGTTCCCTGATAGTGGATAGACATATGAGGTGGCACGAACTCAGCTGGATCACCCTAACAAAGAAAATCAAAATCGGGAAAGCATTACTTGGGGGCTACTTAACGAACGGTAAAAGCTGAAAATCATACCGCCACATCCTCAGCAGGTACAGGGACTGGAGCTAACAACAGCAGTAGCTCCTTCTCATAGCACCGCCCAGGGATCGTGTAAGATCGCCAAGGGGTACCAGTTCCCTCTGACATGCTCACCAACCTCGCGGCATTAAACATATGATGCGGTGGAGGAGCAGGAACGACAAAGGTATCTAAGGAATGCTGAATAACAACCCTCTCTCCAAGATATGCAACCGCTCCATAAGTCCCCAAGAAGTAGCGACGCTCATCAGAATACTGCGCGGCTAGCCTAGGGAATGCCAAATTGACCCACGGTCGGTACAGCATATCAGACTCCTGCAAAGAACTCCTATCAGACAAGAATCTATCGAATGTATCACAAAATGTTCAAATATATAAAGAACCATACCGAGATGATCCAATCTCGGACGTAAGAAGTGGACATTCCCACACGACGGCTGCCTAGGAAGCACTTACTGGAAACCTGCGCGGCGACGGTCTTGCCGGCGCAGCTGAGGGAAAGTACTCGTAGAACCAGATTTACAAAAAGCATAAATTATCAGCAAGTGCTAACTAAAGCTTAGAGCTAAACTTTATAGGAAATAAAGTATACCTCTACGACCCTTCAAAAACCGGATAGAGCAATGTTCCCCGTGAAGGACTGATGTCGACACGAGTCCCACAACGCTCGGATGAAAGCAGCATAGGCCTAGAAGGCCCAGTCGTAAGTCCCGATCCGATGTAGATCACGGACAGCAGGAAGATAGTAAAGCAGCGCCCTACTACCCTTGTTAGGAGAGCACGTCCCTGACAGCAAGATAAGTGCACAGCAAGATAAGTGCAAAGATGCGCACCCGCTGCTCTCAAGTAGTCGCACCATCATCAAAAGCCGCTTCTAGAGTCGAGCGGCGAATCCCCCTAGCACTGAACTGAGTCGACTCTATCTCAGCTCGAGCCCGAACATCAATCGGACCCAACAGCTCATCGACCTCGGGAGAAAAGACACTGATCTCGCTGTCAAACGGCAGCGCCACATAGCTAAACTCTAGTCCCGTAATGAGACTGAAGTCGGTCGGAGTGACCATCATCTCACCCCAAGGGAAGTGGAAAGTGTTGGTGGTGTCCCAAAAGAACTCCACCAGAGCACGAACTACATGGTGTCCCTCGCTGGAGGCAATCATGGCCCCTGAGGTCTCAGTGCAGTCAGTCCGTAAGACTCCCATAGAAGTCTCGTCTCATCGTCTTTGGCGATGTACATCATGTACAGGTCGCCCAAACCGTCGCAACCGGAAACGTGACAACGTGTCCTCCCAACTGTGACGCCCCGTCTCACCCTCTTAGAGATATGATGAAAGGGAGAGAAGTACAAAGTCCGCTCATCCCACTAAGGGAGTCAGTCGAGCGAAGTGGACGGATCAGCGTCGTCCTCTACAGGCTCATGCTCCCGTCGAACGTCTCGGGACCGTGAACTAGAGCCTCGCTGTCTAGGCGTGCTACATTGTGCAGAATCATTATAAATTAAGGTTCTATGGTATCTAAGGTTCGCCTAGTCGCATGATACTATGTTCGCAAAAAAAGAGTACGTAGTACTAAAACAGAGCACAAATTCAAATTGAGCATACACGACATTTTCAAGAAATCAAACAATTTCTTGAAATACTATAGTGATTATTGTGACAAATTGGACAAGAATTGCTAGAAAAAATATCAAGAACAAGCCACATTGTCTTCCCGACCTTAAGAGGTTCAACAATGATGATTTGTTCGTTTCTTCACCAAATTGAATCAAACACGTCTCAAATTACTCCTAAGGAAATATATAAACATAATAAAGCAATTTCATGGCATCAAATTCTATAAACAAATAGAATTTAGCAATTCTAATTTCCAATTTTCAAGAAATTCGTGGCAAATGCATGCAAAATTCATTAAAACCGGAGTGAGTTTGAAGGAAACTTACATAGATCGGGAAAATGGATGGAATAAGCTTTTATTTGCGACAAATTTGAGCGAATTTGGTTGAGAAATGAGCAAGAACGAGTGAATTGAAGTTCTGAGCGAATTGTTGAGCAAGAAACGAGCAGAAGCAGCGGAAATGAAGAAGAGAAGGGTATTTAAGGAAAACCAGACTCTAGCGCCAAGCGTCAGACCTTGGTGTCAGTCGATAAGGCTTAGCGCCTGGCGCTAGTACAAGCGTCTAGCGCTACAGTAAAAAATGCGGCGCTAGCGTTATATCAGCGGCGTCAGATATCTCATCCACTCAGTACGGTTGTTCCAACCTTATGCAATATGTTTTGGGTTCCTTGGTACGCCAGTTAGTCCCTCTAAGCAATTTGACACGTTTTTTAGTAATCGGCTTGATTACAATTACATAAAGTGATCGACCTGATGAAAGATCGTCTCACTTAGCTTAAAGCGCCTAAGCATTGGCTAATCACAAAAGGCACCGACATACAGGTTCATACGGCAAAAGGCACCGACATACTGGTTCATTCAGCAAAAGGCATCGACAAACAGGTTCAAAAGCAGCAGAAGCGCCGGCGTACATGCATAGCGGAAACAAAGTTCAAGCGAGCTTTTAAAGATCAACAAGCGTGGGTCTTCGATAATTTTCTTTGGAAATATTATCGCAACAAATGAGGATAGCTTCAAGCGAGGATATCTTTGGCAGCGTTCCCTAGCTTTCGGAGAGTTGTCACAAACAACTGGAGGTCGTTTCAGGCGAAGCAATCTTCGATGGGGTTCTCTAGCTTGCAGAAGTCTATCATGGCGGAATTGGAGGCAGTTACAAGCGTAGCAGTCTTTAGGCAGCATTCTCTAGCTTGTAGGAGGTCGTCAAAAATACAGAAATACGGGAATACAGTAGTAAAACGGTTACCTTCAGAGACGTGTGCTCGACGGTGCAAGATACGCGTTTCTTAACTCTTTTATCTGTTTAACTAATGCTAGTTTGCAGGTATTGGCGTTACAAGAGTGATTTAGGATCGCAGAATGTTCTGAATCATTCTCCGTCCCTATCGATACTTTGACTTTTGTTTTCGAGACTTGTGTTTTTCCAAACTCAGTCAAAGTAGGGGCTTCTGTAGACACCCATTTGTGTCTCCCCAAAACCAAACCCGGTGATGAGTACCTTTCACGTTGAATCGTAATCGAATGAAGTGAAAGAGTGGAAAGTCTAGTGTTGCGGATAGTTTTAATTTCTTTTCTTTTCTCTCGGTTTTTGAAAACCTATTTAAAGAAAACAGCCAATCCAGTTTTGTTGGTACATGATATGGGTCCAATAGTAGTGTAGTTGGATAGGGCTTGAAAAGAGCTTTCCAACGATATATTATAAGCCTAATTCCGATGAATAATGAGGAAGTTATGGCCAAATTACTAAACTGGGCCCGGTTTGAGCCTTATATGCGGCCCAATGATCTAGAGGAGGGCCTAATATGGATTTATCATTAGTAATGCAATTAGGGATGGTTTTAGTTTTCTAGATTCTTCTAGAAGGTTATTTTCATTCCTAATTCAATTAGCATTGATAAATTGACTTTTGTAGACTTTTTAGAGTTTTAATCAGAATAAAATAATGTTTTTGTGGAAAATACGATTTTATTCTCCTGTACGGTTAATTTCTATCTAATTTCAGAAAACGCGTTAGAAATTTAATCAGCGCCAAACGCCAGTCATTAGCGCCTGGCACTAAGTTAGCGCCTGGCGCTAATGTCAGCGTCTTGCGCTAACCTTGTTTTTGCGCGTCAGAACTCTGTTTTGATTTTCTATCTTTTTGGTTGATTTTCTCTATAAATAGTCTTCTAAAAACTCCGTTTTCATTCACCAATTCTCATCAATTCTCATCTACAATCATCAACTCCCTTATTCTCTCTCTCTCTTTTCTAAACTAGCCCTTTTACAAACACAATTCCGCATTCACAAGACCTAGATACACCTAGCATTATTCGAAGTTGCCTTCTCCCTAGACGTGAAATGTTTTAATTTCTGAGGGTTTGGTCCCAAATCTCTCTTTCAATTATTTAATTTAATTGTTTTAATTATTATTTTCCTTGAAGTTACTAACGTGTGTATTTTGTTATTAGAAAGAGGTACGAGGTATCCAAGTAAGTACTTTAATTGATTCATTGATATTATGATGTAGAAATCATGCTTAGGTTGATATTATGATTCCTAATGTTATGTTAGGGAGTTTTGATCTTCCTAGTATCATATCTAGGGTAATTTTAATATCAAGTATGATTAAAAAGTATGATGTCTTTTGTGTTCTTCCTAATATTCATGTTAGTATCATGTTAGGGCTAAAGATTTGATTTTTAATGTTTAGTGACATGCTAGTGTTTGTTATTAATCTTGTTAGTATCATGCCTAAGATCTTGCTATTATTATGCTTTAACATGATGATGATGATGATTATTGATTATAATTATTGTTATGATTATTATAATTGTCATGATTATTATTATGTTGTTTGATGATTTTTATTGTTATTGCTTGATCACGCCTTTTATGCATGTTTAAAGGGAATTTGTACTTGTAATCACGCTTAATAAGATAATTAATAATCTTGTTAGGGTTAATTTGATTATAATTCAAGTGATCGCCAATAATAGATTTATTTGTGCATTAATATTCAACCAACATAGATAAACAGGTTTAAGGTTAATCCTATTGTTTACATGTTAGTCAGAAAGCGCACATGAATACGATCAGAATAAAGTAGAGGCCTATTATTAGGGCAGGTTCAATCTCATTTTGTACCTTCATCCCCGAATTACCAGTCATGGTTCAAGACCTATTGGAGTTGACGATCTCCTGGATCGTTAAGGGGTGTAGCCTTCACATCGTGAACGGTTTACAAGTTCCTAAAACTTGTTTGCGACTCTTTTTCTCTATCTTGTTTCCCTTTGGACGCCACCATACTTAAGTGTATGATCACAGTGGGGTTTAAGCTAGGGATAACGCTTGAAATATTCCCTACACCATGCGTGAAGGAAGAGCATCCAAGACAGTAGATATTTTTGGGTTTACTACCACCTCGGATTGTTGTACAACTGATTTTTTTGATGTTTCATCATCAACTTGTTCCTCCTCACTTTCCACAAAGGAAACCATATTCGCCGTAACCACAGTAAAGTAGTCTTCTGGGAAATATTCCTCTAAAGTTACAAGAGACAACGTCTCTTGCTCAAGCAAATCAATAGGGAGGACCTTTTGCTTGCCGGCCTCTTTGTCTTTTTATTAACCCTTTAAATGCTTGTATTTCCTCTTCCTTTGTTGCTTTCTTTTGCGATGCAAAGGTTGTGGTTTAGGATTATGCACTTGTTTTCTTGGCCTTCTCCTTGTCACCAATGTCCACCCTTCGTCATCATCTTCATTTTGGGAGTTAACATGCGTTTGGTGTTCAACCTGAGACGAGACTTCATGTCGAATAGGTTAACCCTCCACAAGTATGATCACTGGCTCCAAACTACCAGATTGCAAAGCTTAGCCTAAAATGATGGTTAAGTAGCTTTTGAGGCATGATTTGATGTCACTGGGTTGTCGACATCTAGCTCGATTGCCCATCCTTCGTCAATTGCATAATTTTCTCCTTAAGTGTAATACACTTTTAAATAGGATGACTTATCAACCTATGATACAGAGAATAATTGGGATCAGATGTCTTGTTCATTTGCTCAGGGCTCTTTGATTTTGGCAACTCGACGATTTTGTATTCAAGAAATTTGTCTAACATGCTAGACAAGTCAGAGTATGGGAAAGGGTACTTCTTAGCTTGAAGCTCTTTCAAAGTGGGTTTAATTTTCTTGACAAATATCTAAGATGAACCCTTACTTTCTTCTTTTTTATTCCATGAAATCTTGATGGGTGCAGAAGAGGTAGTCACAGACAATGTCTCCTTAGTTGAACTTTTGGAGGACTTATCTTTTTTTATAATACTCCTTCTTTTCTTTCTTGGCTTCCGAAGCAAGCCCCTTCTTCTTCTTGTTGTAGGTGATCGAGAGTTCCATATCATGAGCTCTCGTCGCCAACTCTTAAAAAGATCCTAGTTTGATGCCCTTTCGGATGTAATGTAGTTCCTAACTCATCCCATTAATGCACATATCTATGTAAGAGGTTTTAGGCAGTTGACCTTTAAATTCCAAACTTAGAGCGCGCCAGCGGTTGATGTAATCAATGACTTGCTCTTCATCCTATTGCGCAGTTTGAGTTTGCTCAGTCATGCTAATGACACGCTCAGTGCTGAAGAATAGCCCCAAATACTTCATTTCCATTTGATCCCAACTGTCAATGGACTCAGCCTCTAAGTTTGTGTACCAGTCAAAAGTGGTTCCCTTAAGAGAACAAATGAATTGTTTAACAAGCATGTTACCCCTAGTACCATCACTGCTGCACGTCTCTATGAAGTGTGCAACATGTTGTTTTGGGTTACCCTTTCCATCAAAGAGTTGAAATTTTAGAGGTTGGTATCCAAATGGAATTTTCAGCTCATCTATCCTCCTAGTGTAAGGCTTCACATAACGTCGGCTATTGTATGAAACTCCCCCTCCAAGTTGGCTCTTGACAGCATTGGCTATCATAGCTTGAACTTGTTCAGTAGTGATTGAATTTTGTGACCCATTTGGCTATAATTCCATTTATTTAATGCTACCATCTGAGTTGTCATCGCTTTTAGTCTCAATCGGTTAGTTGTTTCTCAAGCTTCTTTGTCAAAGCAACAATTTGTTCATTTTGCTGTTTAATTTGAGCATCTTTTTCCTCCCCATATTTCTTTAGCTGTTCAAGGGTACTGCTCATTTCATGTAGTTATTGTTCGACCGTCTTAGTATGCTTCACCATAACAGCAACAAAAGTAGGCTCAGGTGAGCTCACACTAAACTCATTCTCATGTCCTTCAATAAAGTGATAGAAGGATGATTTGTGTGGATGACATGCTCTAACAAACCAAACACAAGACTCTCATGTGATTCGTGAGTGGAGGACGTGAAATGACCGTCTTTGCTTCATGACTGAGAAAAAAAAATGATTATTCCCATCACCAAGGTGCATCCAGTCAATCCTAGAATTCTGTCTATAAACACTTTCCTGGATACCTAACCAATGTTTCACATTTGCAATAACTTCCATCTCCAGAGCATACATATCAGTGTTAGTAACATCACTAGAGATTTGCTGCTGAATATCAGTGAAATGATTTTGAGCATAATCAAGTTTTGCACTGATATCACCAAACTTCTGAGTGTTCAGATTTTTCAAAGCAGCCTTAACATGCTTAAGCTTACACCAAATATCATCCATAGCATTTCCAGAACTAGTGCTTTGCCAAGCAGTTTCCACAACAGACAAGAAACTGTCATGCTTAGCAAGACAATTAAGGAACCCAAAAGGTCTCCCTTTCCCAGGCAAAGCATGAAGGATTTCATAAAAAACAGGGTTATGATCAGAAAGTGAAGGAGGCAAATAAACAGCTTCAACATGACCATAACAATTAATCCATTTTTTATTAACAAAACCTCTATCAATCCTAGGAAAAGTTCTAGGACCCTCATGAGCTTTGTTACACCAAGAGAAAAAAAGAGCCCTTGCTTTTGATTTCAACAAGAGCCAAATCATCAATACATTGCTGAAAATCTCTAGTTTCATACTCAGAGATAGCAGCCCCATTTAGCCTATCATCAGCAGACAAGATAGAATTGAAGTCTCCATTACATAACCAAGGCAAGGGAGTACTAGGCAGACCCTTAAGACCACTCCATAACTGTAATCTGTCTTGAATAGTATGCAAACCATAAACAAAAGTAACCATAATCTGAGTCTGCAAATCCTTGGTGCTAAGTAAGCAATGAATCAACTGCTCAGTAGAAAAAAGAACATTCAAAGTAAGACACTCAGCTTTCCACCCCACCCAAATTCTACCTTTAGGTGAGTGAGAGTAGTTACAATGCCAAGACCAAGAGAAACCAATCTTCTTCTGAATATTCACACTATTTTGTTGCTTTACTTTAGTTTCTAAAGGACACATAACATTAATTTTGTGCTGTGACAGAAGCTTCTTAACATAAGCTATCTTCCCAGGGTCATTAAGACCCCATACATTCCATGATAACACTAACATATCCCCAAAGAGGGATTACCATCACCCCCGTTAGGATCATCAGTTTCATCATCAATATCAACCACATCATCATTATCAGTAGCCAAAGGAAGGTAAGTGTTTGAGTTTGTGATAGTAACAGAGATAGAGATTTGCCTGTTAGCTTTCTTCTTTTACTTTTTTCCAGGGACCTACCATTCTTCAGGTTTTAGAACTTGAGGAACTGGGATTTCATTAATAGGTTCAGAAGCTTTATCTTCACCAGCAAGATTAGCTTTCTTAGGCACCAAAACTTTCTTAACCTGAGCTGGAGCAGTTTTTTGTTCACCTTTTATTATGCTTTGGCTTGTGAGGTGCAGCACAGTCATGCCCCACCTTATTGCAATTTTTGCAAAATGGTGGTGTCCATTCAAAAAGGACCTTAATCTCAATTAGCTCACCAGCAGGACTCTCGAGCTAGACAGAACTAGGCAGATCGAGGCTTAGTAACATCAATTTCCACAAGAAGTCTAGCAAAGGAGACCCTGAGCTGTCTAGAAGTACATTCATCAGCACATACAGGAACTCCAAGCAAACTACCAATTCTACTTAGGGTTTCAGCACCCCAGCAATTCAAAGGCAAATTAGGAAGCTTAATCCACAAAGGTATGGTTCTAAATATTTCAGCATGAAAATCAAACTTATCAGACGAAGCTTTCACAATAGCTGATTTTCCAAATAACATGTGGGGTCCAGAGCATCCCTTATCATGCCAGAATATGTCTGGTTTAGCTATGTGATTCCAATTATCAGCAATGAACTTATGAACTGTAGAAATAGTAGGAGAATAACCAACTACATAGAAAATAAGAGCATTACCCCATTTCTTCTTGCCTTTAAGAATCTAAGTTTTGCAACTGATTTACCATCCCTTATCTCAGGAGCAATGAAAGATAGGGAGGTTCCTTTCGCATTCAGCTTTCCTTTGAATGGGTCCTTCCATTCTTCAGCAGGAGCTTCAGGAACATGATTGAAGTCATCAGAATCCTTAGAAGCTTCAAGATTAGCATCAGGAGTAACCATTGAGCTCTGATTTTTCCCTGTAACCAATGGAACAGTAACCGCAAAAACCCTAGTTACCGTTCTATTGGATTGAGCTTGATTTTGGGCAATCGAATTCCTATGAATGCTTTCCAGCATTCTCAAGTCACCTCTGGATACCTTTCCAGCAGTTTGATGCACCAGATATGCAGGAGGAGTCACCACTTCATCTGCTTCAACAATCGGGTCAGTTGAAGAGATCCCAGATTTTCTCAGATTATCCAGGATCTTGTCAAAAGGAGCATGATTAGTGTTTTGCGGGAGAGAAGTTGAAGTTTTCTTCTTGCGTGCCATGATGAAGAAGAAGCTAGATGAAGAACCCTACCTAGTTGCTCAAATCGCCATGGAAATCGCTTAGAGAGGAACGTCAACAGAAAGTCAACGCAAGCAAAACTCGATTATTTTTAATATTGTAAATTTAAGGTAAATAACATTACTTAGTAAGTCAATAATAGTAATTGATAAATGTAGACACCTGATTGTGTCTCCTCAAAAACCAAACCTAGTGATGAATACCTTTCACGTCATTGATTATCGAACGAAGTGAAAGTGTGAAAAAGTAATTGTGATGCAGTTGTTTTAATATAAAAATGCTACAAGCAGAGTTATCTTCGACGATGTTACATAGGATATGGAGGATATGGAAGATTGTAAAAAAATGGGAGATGACTACAAGCGGAGTAATCTTCGATGGTACTCCCTAAGATGTAAAGGACTATCACAACGGAAATTGAAGGCAGCTACAAGCGGAGCAGTCTTCAGGCGATGTCCCCTAGCTAGTGGAGGTCATCAAACAAAATCGATTATCCTAGAAGCGTGTACTCGATGGTGCAAGATACACATTTCTTAACTTTATTATCTGTTTAACTAACGCTATTTTGCAGATAACGGCGTTACAAGAATGATTTAGGATCGTAGAACGTTCTGAATCATTCTCCGTCCCTATCACTACTTTGACTTTTATTTTTGAAATATGCGTTTCTCCAAACTCAGTCAAAGTGAGAGATTTTGTAGACACCTGATTGTGTCTCCCCTAAAACGAAACCTAGTGATGAATACCTTTCACATCGTTGATTATCGAACAAAGTGACAGTGTGAAAAAATAATTGTGATGCGGTGTTTTAATATAAAAATTCTTCTTTCTATTTTTAAAAATATATTTTATTTATGAAAATATCCAGTCCAATTTTGTTTGTTCCATGATAAGGGTAAAATAAAGGTGTAGTTAGATTGGGCTCGCAAACAGATTTCCAACGATATATTATAAGCCCAATTTCGATGAATAACGAGAAATTTATGGCCAAAATACTAAGTTGGGCCCGAAACAAGTTTTATGTACGACCCAATGATATAGTAGAGGGCCCATTAATTATTGATTTGGGTATTTATAACCCTCCAAGTGGACCAATGAGAGTGTGACATGTGTCGCTCTAAGAGGTGTCCAAATGGACTCCCTAGATGACGACACGTTTCGCTCAAATATGCCCTCTGGGAATGACGACCCTCAAGGCCCAAATCCCAAGGTGAGCCGCAAAACGGCGCTGCCCTAATTTTTAAGTCATCAAACCCTAGGACAGGGCACATTTTTCTAGGACCCTATAAATAGAGAGATTTCCCCAATAATTGGGAGAACATTTTTGAACCTTACGTCTTAATCATTAGGACACTTATTGCTCTTGAAAACATAGAACACCTGATCTCAGAATCCGAGAAGATACCTACTTTTCGCACATTTTTCTCCGAATCCGTACTAACTTAATCTTCGAAGGCAGACCTTTAACCATTTGGAGCTCCGTTTGTTTTGCAGGTACAGGTGCCCTTGTCGAATCCAGTCTTCGAGTCGTAACTCTCCCAAGGGACTTAAAAACACCCAAACCATTTGGCGCTGTCTGTGGGGAGAGTACCTCAAAGATGGCTTCACAAGATCTACCTGTACCGCCTCTAGAGACCAACCGGCCTCTGGAAAATGTAGAGGTCCTGATGGACCATGACTCTGGTGACGATTGAGAAATTGAAACTTATGTGGCCCACGATGGGTTCTTCATCTCTAAGCGAATCCGTCATAAAGACAGGCGGGAGCACAATGCTGACCAGGCGGGTACAAGCAGGCCCCTTGGACAGGCGAGCAAGTCCTCAGGGCAACCGATTGATCCATCCCAGCCGACAGGATTAACCCAGTCACCCGAGATGAGCTCATGAAATTCATAAGCAGTTTCAAGGGTGAAATCAAAGACTTAATCACCAAGCAGATGCCCGCTCCTAGGAAGGAACAGTGGGGAAAAAACTAACCTAGGTTGGAAAGCAGAAGTCGGTTAGGGACTGTCAGCCGACTCCTCATCCCGTTCCAAAGGAGAAGGCTTGACCCTAAATCGACCTCTCAAGACTCCGTTTCCCAGAAACAGTAACAAGAAATTTCATCCGGCATGTACATCCGGATGGTAGAAAAAAGACATTGTTTGATGCTCGACAGTACATTGAGCAAAAGAAGAACCAACATCTGTCAGAGCATCCACGCCGACTTATCATCATAGCTTTCAGAATACCTTGGTGAGGGATTCTGAATCTGTGCATGGGACCCTTTCAAGCGGCCCTCTCGTCTAGTCGGGATCCCATTTAATAAACTTGGTGTAGTATATGGCCCAGCCATTATACATGCCGCCTTCTTTGGCTTACATTAAGCCTGCCTTCTTTGGAGGACAGGTGTCATATAACTACCAGCCGCTTGACTGACAGCTTAGGCTACAAAACCTTAGAGAATAACCTTCTGCGTTCTCCAAGGAAATAGCTGAAGCCGAACAAAGGTTAAAAATTTGTTGGTTGGGACCTATGATGGTAACGCCAAAGAACCTAGAAGACCACCTTTTGGCATACACCCACCTCATGTACTTACAAGGGTTGGATGATGCCGCATGGTGTTGTTGTTTTCCAGCTACCCTGAAGGGCATAGCCCAACAGTGGTTCGGCAATCTGCCGGCTGGCTGTATCAATAGCTTCAAGTCGCTTGCGTTCTTGTTTGCTTCCAACTTCTCTATGAACATCTCTGCACAGAAAACGAGCCTTGATCTAAGTGATATGCAGCAGGGGGATAGAGAAGGGTTGCGCTCCTATGTCAGGCGGTTCAATATGGTGAGAATCCAGATCAAAGGACTGTCTGACGAGGTCGCTTATACAGACTTTTTCAAGGGTCTGAAGGACAGGTCGACCTTCAAGTTCGAACTCGTCCGTAAGAAAATCTTCACCCTCCAAGGAGCCCTGATAAAGGCGGAAGCCTATATACAGGCGACCGAACTCTGCTCCTCAAATAAGCAGTCGGACTCCAAGAATTCTAACAGACAAAAGGAGAGTCGACCTGCTCAGGTGTCTGATGAGTGACATTTATGTACCTCTTAGGGAGTAGTTTTAGAGTCATTTTTCGTATTTATTTTCCTCTATTTTCCCTTTTATTCTCTTATTTCTCTTTAATAACGCTTCTTGTCTATTTGGTATTTTTGGTGTGTTTTTGTTTATTTGGTTTATTTATTAGTTTTTAAGTTTATTTTGTTATTTTATTTGATTTTATTTACTTGTATAGTTGTATTTAATTTTTATTAGTTTAGTGTTATTTCTTTTATTTTCTTTTTTATTTTATTTATTTTCATTTTATTATTTTATTTTATTTGTCTCGTTTTCTTCTCAGTTTTGTGTATAGGGTCCCGGGTTTCATGTCAAGTGAGTTCGGAGCTCGGGGTATGAGTCAAGTGGGCCATATCCCTTCATTTCCAATTCCTTCTCACATACAACCAACTCCCCTGCTGCCCCACTCACACCAAACTCCCCTGCTCCCTGCCACCACAACCAAATCAGCCCTGCTATCGGCCCACATCAACCAATTCACCCACGCACTCCACCACTCACCCTCAATCTCCAGCCACGCTAAGCACCTGCTACAACCGCAACTACCAGCCTTCTATAGCAGCGGTGCCCAGCTGATGACAACTCCAATTGCGCCACCACCCTTCACCAATTCGTACCAGCAGCCCACCAATAACCCCAAATCAGCCCACCAATTCACCTTTCCCAACAATTCACCCACACCTGCAGCAGCTCCCCTGCTCCCATACTCCACTGCCA
Organism: Chenopodium quinoa; assembly: GCF_001683475.1. NCBI lineage: Eukaryota > Viridiplantae > Streptophyta > Magnoliopsida > Caryophyllales > Amaranthaceae > Chenopodium > Chenopodium quinoa. The sequence goes on from NW_018743689.1 coordinate 1,454,002, forward strand.
CAACACACATCACAGCCGTAGCAGCCACCACTCCCAACCAAATCAGCCCACCAAAACAGAGCAACCTGCCGCAGCTCACTCGCCACCATTTCGTAGCCACACATACTCCAACCACAACACCACCAGCCTACACACATCCTCTTCTCACTTACTCACCTCTCCGCGCAACCACATCACCACCATCGCCGATTCGCCGCCCAGCACCGCACCAATTGCAATCGAATTTTATCCCTGAAAAGCCCCAATTTAATTAAAGCTATTTGCGGCCGCGCAACCTTGTCAGAAGGCGCACAAATGGAGTCCAAATTCATATTGTAGGCAGTAAGCTATGCGCGTCCTCTTCGCAACGTCTTCGAGGGCACGCAAATGTCGGTTCAATCACGAGCTTCTCACGTGATTTTAATGACAATTGGATGGCCTCGATTTGATGCTCGATTATAGTTGACGATGATGAACGGTGAGGATTTGATGATGATGATTGATGGTGGAGTTTGATGGTGAGTGAAGCAGGGGATTTAAACCCCCATTTTAGACCAGCCGAAATCGAAGAAGAAGAGGGGTCGTGGTCTGATTTGTTTTTTTTTTAGGATTTGTGGTTTTCTTTACTTTCTTTAATTTTTATTTCCTTTTTTTTCCTAATTTAATTCCTTAGTTTTATTTTCTTTACTTTATTTCTTTTCCTTTATTTTATTAAGCTAGTATAAACCCATCTTTTGGGGTAATTAGAAAAATCAACAATTATTCTATTTTCTTAATTAGTTTTAAGAGAGCTTCTCTCTCTAGGGTTAGCTTAGGATTAGATTAGTTTAGAGAGAGAAATTGAGGGTTTCACCATTGTTGAGCTTGGATTTTGAAGAAGAAGATTGATCATCTTGTTTGTAGACTTTCATCTACAATCAATGAGAATCTCCAACTCTCTCTCTCTTCTATTTTATTTGCTTTATTTTGATTAATGTTTTAGTTGTTAGTGTTGCTTCTTAATTATGTTGATTCTTGGTTATTTGTTAATTAATCTTGTTATTATCATGATTAGTGAGTAATTTCCCCATTAAGGGGATGATTGTGGTGTAGTTGGATCTTGAGCATGTTCTAGGGTTTGGAATTGATTTATTTGTGATTAAAGTCTTTATATGTTTGATATTCTTCAATCTACTTGCAAAATGCATGTTGCTAGTTGATTGGGAGTGAATCTTTGCTAACATGAAATGGAATTTGACTTAGCTAGGTTCATTTATATCGATTGTTATTTGATAGCACCTCCTAGTATATGGTTCTAATGTGGAAGCATAGAGGCTATGTTAGGAGAAGCCAATGAACCCCGGAAGGTGGCTAGATTGGACCTTACTTTGATATTCGAGTATATTTAGTTCTTGATTAATTCAACTTCAATGTCTTTGTTTATGTTCAAGTGAATGATATACCTAAACCATTCCCTTAGTGTTTTATTTCTTGTTTTAGCATGTTTAGACTTTATTTTATTTATCTCCTATTCCGGACTAGCTTAATTGTTGATAACATTTGGTGGTGTTTATTCGTTCCTTGTGGTTCGACCCCTATGCTTGCCTTATACTCATATTAGGTTTGTTTAGGTTGTATAAATTGTATTTGATCTAGGGATAGACATTTGATGACACGTTTATTCCCTTGTCACCGTCTCTAAAACCAGAAGAGAGCAAAATGAAAAAAGAGATCTGGGCGGTTGATAACTCCAATCAGCCGGCCCAAAAGAAGAAAAAAGAGTGGAAACCGTACGTTCCAACGTACGAGTTCCACAAGGACAGATACTCCATCCTCATGGAGATAAAGGATTGGCTGACTCTAATGAAAGGTTTCATTGAAAATCGGAACAAAAACAAGCACTGCCGTTACCATGAGGATGGAGTAGCCTCAAGAGAACGCTTGACCGTCTGGCCGACATAGGGGCGCTGAAATCTTATGTGAAGTCCAAAGTGACCTTCAAGGTGAATCCGGGGTAGCCTAGCAAAAAGACTTCCCTGCCTACAAGTAGTTCCGAAACCGATGAGGAGCCGGTCTACACAATAGCAGGCGGATTTGTCGATGGTGGCCCAACCATACGGGGCACCAAGGACCATCTTGGAAAGATGGTTCACTTTGTTGATGAGGGACAGGCGGCTAGCACATCCTCCTTCCTGGAAGTCATCATCACCAAAAAGGACAGAGGCAAAGTCCGTCGGCCGCATAGTGATCCTGTGGTCATAGAATGCAAAGTGGAAAACCAAAAGGTTGGCCGCATATTGATTGACACCAGAAGCTCCTAAGACATCATCAGTCGTAAATGTCTATCCAACCTCAAATATAGGCCAGATAGCATGATGGATGTCTCCTATCCCCTTGTTGGGTTTTGGGGAGAAATTGTGCACCCAATCGGTCGGATAGATTTGCCTGTCCGTCTGGGAGAGAAAGGAAGCGGTCGGCACATGACCATCCAGTTTTTTGTGGTCGAAGAGCTGACCGCCTACAATCTCATTCTTGGTCGACCCACTCTTAACGAGTGCAAGAACGTCATCATACATTCCCTCATGTTAGTCAAGTATGAGAAGGATGATGGAACTGTTTCTCCCTAAACGAGGACTAGAAGACGGCTTGATAATACTACCTCTCAGACATCAAGCCCGCGGAAACTGCAGCCGGTCAGGGCAAAGAGCCTATAGTCCTTGATGAAATCAAGGATGACCATCCGCCGCCAAGAAAAGAAAAACTAATCAGCTGATGGTGGTAAGAAAAAGAAAAGCAATAGCTGTAGGGAATATTTCAAGCCATCCCATACATGAGCCCCACTGTGATCATACACTTAAGAATGGTGGCGTTCAAAGGGAAGGAAGCTAGAGTAAAAGAGTCGCCAACAAGTTTTAGGAACTTGTAAACCGTTGACAAGGTGAAGGTTACACCCCTTAACGTTCCAGGAGATGTTAACTCCAATAGGTCTGGAACCATGACTGGAAGTTCGGGGATGAAGGTACAAATCAAACCTAAAAGATATTGAACTTGCCCTAAAAATAGGCCTCTACTTTATTGTTCTCGTATTCATGTGCGCTTTCTGACTAACATACAATCATTAGGTTAACCCTAAACTTGTTTATCTATGCTGGTTGAATATTAATGCATAAACAAATTTATTATTGGCGATCACTTGATTTATAATCATATTAGCCTAAACAAGATTATTAATTATCTTATTAAGCGTGATTTCAAGTACGAATTCCCTTTAAACATACATAAAAGGTGTGATCAAGCAATAAAAATAAAAACATACATCAAGCAACATAATAATCATCATCATAATAATAATATTCTCAATAAGCATAATAATTATAGCAAGATCCTAGGCATGATACTAACAAGATTAATAACAAATCCTAACATGTCACTAAACATTAAAGATCAATTAGCCCTAACATGATACTAACATGATATTAGGAAAGAAATATGAAACATCATAATAATCATACTTGATATTAGAAATTTTGGTTATTACCCTAAACATGATACTAGGAAGTGTAATAAAGCATCCTAACGTGATATTAGGAATCAATAAAATAATCTAAGCATGATTTCTATATCAAAAGATAAATAAAACAATTAAAGCACTTACTTTGATGCCTCGTACCTCTTTCTAATTACAAAATATACAAGTTAGTAACTTCAAGGAAAATATAAAATCAAACAATTAAATTAAATTATTGAAAGAAAAAGTTAAAAAGTTTAGACTGGATTTAAGACCAAACCCTTAGAAATTATCAACCTTTCACGTCTAGGGCAAAGGCAGCCTTGAATTTGGCTAGGTGTGTCTAGAGCTAATGTATGTGGAATTTTGTAAAAGGGAAGGTTTATAAAAAGAATAAAGATAGAAGGCTTCTAGCTTTTAGAGACAGAGAAAGAGAGATATGATGAATGTGAGTGATAAAAAACGGGGAGATACAACCCATATTTATAGAAAAAATACCACGGAATCAAATTAAGTCCTATTCGGAATAAAATACCTCTTGTCTCCAACGACAAGAGTCAGCGCCAGACGACAATCTCGTCGCTAGACGACAGGTAGCAGCCCCAGGCGACAGACTTGTCGTTTGGCGTTGGGACAATTTTTTTGCGGATTTTGTTTTTATCATATCTTTTGATCCAGAAGTTCAAATAAGTCATATAATATGTCCTTGGAAAGCTCTTGAAGTCCACTTTACAACCCAATTACAATAATATTATAATATTTTGTAGATAAAAAGAATGGACGAAGTAGTGAAAGGGTGTCAATTTTGGATAGAGTTTCGTATTCCATTCATATCTTTTTCGTTACAACTCGAAATTAATATTATAATATATCATTGGAAAGATAAATTCAAGATCTATCCAACCATATAAGATTTGGATAAATATTATGAGGCACAAAATAATATCAGACTGTCTTTGAACATCTTTAAATTAAAATAGAATTAGGATTTAAAAAAAGGAAATTTTTATTCAATATCAAATTCTTTGATTTTATCTTTTCAAAAAGGTTAATTAAGATCTTTTAGACACTCATAGAAGCTTCTAAAAAATCCTAATTAGTTTAGGAATGTGATTAAACCTTTGGACCCTCCACATGATCATTGGGCCATAGGTAAAATCCGGTTTGAGCCCAATTTAGTATTTTGGCCATAACTTCCTCATTATTCATCGGAATTGGGCTTATAATATATCTTGGAAAATTTTTTTCAAGCCCCATCCAACTACACTATTATTGGACCCATATCATGGACCTAACTAAACTGGAATGCACATTTTTTATAAATAGGGTAGGTTTTTGAAAATAGAAAGAGAAATTCTTAATAAAAACTACCTCATCACTAGACTTTTCACACTTTCGCTTTGTTCAATAATCAAATGACATGAAAGGTATTCATAATTGGGTTTGGTTTTGGGGAGACACATTTGGGTGTCTATAATAGCAATCACTGACCGGGGAACGCTAAGATGACCTCCGTCCCTAGCCGGCTGGAGAGCACATTAATAGTCGTCTAGAGAAAACTGTTAAGGTGGGGACGACTGTTTTTGCTAAGTTGGGTGAAAGCTTGCACCATCTGCTAAAAGAATTTAAAGACTTCTTTGCCTTTGAAGTGGAGGAGATTCCAGGCATTAGCCTGGATCTTGCTATCCGCAAACTCGCCGTGGACCCTAAAAAGAAGCCCATTCGGGAAAAGAAAAGAAACCATGGCAAGGAAAGAAGTCAGGCTGCAGCCGCCGAAGTACAAAAGCTGTTAGACGCTAAGTTCATTTGGCCTTGTAACTTCCCTGATTGGGTTGCGAATGTTGTGCTGGTAAAGAAGTCGAATGGTACCCGACGCATGTGTGTTGACTACAGTAACTGAAACAGAGCATGTCCGAAGGATAGTTATCCACTCCCAAAGATCGACACTCTGGTCGACTCTATAGCCGGGCATGCCCTGATGAGTTTTATGGATGCCTACTCAGGCTTCCACCATATTCCCATGTGGAAAAAAGATCAAGAAAAGACGGCATTCATCACTATCAGGGTATTCTCATGCAACCAAGGGAGTCCTAGCCACATTTTGTATGATGTCTTTGTGTCAATCACATGAAAGAGAGTTAATGACGTTAAATCTCCCATTGTGAGTTCTAGGCGTATTATGCCTATTGCACGCTGACTGTCAAGGTTAAATCCTTGGATCACTATGCGACTGTTAGAGAGTTCATCCATCTTAATTCCTAAATCTATCATAGTGGATTTTGACATTATGTTGACATCGGATCCACCATCAACTAAAATGCGACTCACTTTTTGTTCACGGATATACCCCGACACAAAAAAGTGTCTATTGTGGGGTTCTGACCCCATTAACAAGTCATCATCTTTGAAAGCTAAGGCTGCGTTGCACGACACAGATTTTGTGGCATCTTTCGCTGGTTCTCCAACATTTTTCACATTATCAGCATACAACTCTGGGTGTTGAAGTGCAAGAGATAACTGTTAACACATTTCTTTAGACAAATGAAAAATTTGCCTCCACCCCATGCGTGAAGGAAGAGCATCCAAGACAGTAGATATTTTTGGGTTTACTACCACCTCGGATTGTTGTACAACTAATTTTGTTGATGTTTCATTATCAACTTGTTCCTCCTCACTTTCCACAAAGGAAACCATATTCGTCGTAACCACAGTAAAGTAGTCTTTGGGGAAATATTCCTCCAAAGTTACAAGAGACAACGTCTCTTGCTCAAGCAAATCAATAGGGAGGACCTTTTGCTTGCGGCCTCTTTTGCTTTTTTTTTTACCCTTTAAATGCTTGTATTTCTTCTTCCTTTGTTGCTTTCTTTTGCGATGTAAAGGTTTTGGTTTAGGATTATGCACTTGTTTTCTTGGCCTTCTCCTTGTCACCAATGTCCACCCTTCGTCATCATCTTCATTTTGGGAGTTAACATGTATTTAGCTTTTAACCTGAGACGAGACTTCATGTCGAATAGGTTGACCCTCCACAAGTATGATCACTGGCTCCAAACTTCCAAATTGCAAAGTTAAGCCTAAAATGATGGTTAAGTAGCTATTGAGGCATGATTTGATGTCACTGGCTTGTCGACATCTAGCTCAATTGTCCCATCCTTCGCCAATTGCATAATTTTCTTCTTAAGTATTAAACACTTTTCGATAGGATGACTGATCAACCTATGATACAAACAATAATTGGGATCAAATGTCTTGTTCATTTGCTCAGGGCGCTTTGACTTTGGAAACTCGATGATTTTGTTTTCAAGCAATTTGTGTAACATGCCAGACAAGTCAGAGTATGGGAAAGGGTACTTCTTAGCTTGAAGCTCTTTCAAAGTGGGTTTATTTTTCTTAACAAATCTCGAAGATGAACCCTTACTTTCTTATTTTTTCTACAATGAAATCTTGATGGGTGCAGAAGAGGTAGTCACAGACTACGTCTCCTTAGTTGAACTTTCGGAGGACTTGTCGTTTTTATAGTACTCCATCTTTTCTTTCTTGGCTTCCAAAGTGTAGGCGTCGCTCGAAGTGCGCCTACGTTAAAAGCATGTGGTGAATATTCTTGGCACTCTTAGGAAGTGGGAATTGACATATACGATTAGGGACAACGATTAGGGACAAGGAAAGTAGGGAGACGCCAACAAGTTTTTAAGGAACTTGTAAACCGTTCACGGATCATAAAAGGCAACCACGATAAAGGGACAACGAAGGCAACAACGATTGAACCGTGAAGGTTACACCCCATTCATAATCCATGAGATTACTAATTCCATATGGTTCGGAACCACGAAAGGAGGATCGGGGATGATGGTACGAAGTGAGTCATGGAGTCACATTCACCCGTATTGGCCTCTACTCGATTCTTATAGTGAAAAGTGATTCCTGCGATCTCATAGGCATACAAACAAAAATTCAATTTGCTCCAAACTATTATTATGCTAAATTGGTTGAATATTAATGCAACACATAATTCTAAAATATTGTGATCACTTGATTTAATAACAAGATTAAAAAGGAACCTAAGCCGGTTGTCCAAATTATCTTATTAGGCGTGATTTTCAATTACATATTCCCTTTAACATGCAATATGGTGATCATAAAAAATATAATAGAATAAACATTACTATTGGAAGCAATTTAACAATAAATTGTTAGTCAAATCAAATAATAATAATAACCCTAATCATGATACTAGCAATAAGAATAAAAATAAGAGTAATTAAGTGATTAATTTAATTAATCACATTCCGCGTTTCCCTGAATTGCTACATCATGAATAAACTGTTAGTAACTTCAATAAAAATATAAATCAAATAGAAATTAAATTAAATTAAAAGTAGAGTTGATTTGGTCCAAACCCTCAGCTATTTATACCTTTCACGCCTTGGTTACAGTACAGAACTTTGGGTATTGTATGAACTCCTTGGAGTGCTTAAGGAAGAAATGATAGAATTAGAAATATAGGTTTAAGGCTTACAATATGGAAGAGAGAGAAGAGAATGATTTTTAGATGAAGTCTACTTTTTAACCCAACTAAAATCAGATTAAAATAATTTGTACAACAAAAGATATAGCCGAAATAGTGAGACGGTGTCAGTTTTGGATAGAGTTTGACATTTTATTCATATCTTTTCCGTTATAGCTTGGAATTGATATTATCATATATCATTGGAAAGATAATTTCAAGGGCTATCCAAAAATATAAAATTTGGATAAAAATATGAGGCACGAAAATAATATCTGTCTATCTTTGAACGTCTTTCAATTCAGATATAAATAGGATTTTCAAAAAGAAAAGTTTTATTCAATTTCGAACTCTTTAATCTTATCTTTTCAAAAAGGATAATTAAGATCTTTTAGAAACTTATAGAGGATTATAATTAATCCTAATTATTTTAGGAATTGGATTAAATAATTTGGACCCTCTTCATGATCATTGGGTCGTAGGTAAGGTGGGCTTAGGTTCGGTTTGGGCTTAGTTTAATATTTTGGCCATAACGTATTCGTTATAACTCGGATTTGGGCTTGTAATATATCGTTGGAAAGATTTTTTAAAGCCCCATCCAAATATTCAATCATTAGACCCAGATTATGGACCAAAATAAACTGGAATAAACGTTTTTATAAAAAGGAGACGAAATGATTAATTTTAAAGGACACGAAATGAATTATTTTGGGTTTAAAGGCACGAAAAGAGGAAATTAAGTTATGGTTTGGGGATATGGGCTAGGAATTGGGTTGGTTTATGAAATGAAATATGGATTTAAGCACTCCAAAAATTAAATACTCAACCCGACCAATAATGGTGGTGAAAGGTTGTTCATCATCGGGTTTGGTTTTGGGGAGACATTTTTAGGTGTCTACACAAAGAAAGCTCCTTCTTCTTCTTGTTGTAGGTGATCGAGAGTTCCATGTCATGAGCTATCGTCGACAACTCTTGAAAAGATCCTAGTTTGATGCCGTTTCGGATGTAATGTAGTTCCCAACTCATCCCATTAATGCACATCTCTATGGAAGAGGTTTCAGTCAGTTGAACTTTAAATTCCAAACTTATAGCGCGCCAGCGATTGATGTAATCAATGAATGGCTCTTCATCCTATTGCGCAGTTTAAGTTAGCTCATTCATGCTAACGACACGCTCAGTGCTGAAGAATTGCCCCAAATACTCCATTTTCATTTGATCCCAACTGTCACTGAACTCAGCCTCTCAGTTTGTGTACCAGTCAAAAGTGGTTCCCTTAAGAGAACAAATGAATTGTTTAACAAGCATGTTACCCCTGGTACCACCATTTCTGCACGTCTCTATAAAGTGTGCAACATGTTGTTTTGGGTTACCCTTTCCGTTAAAGAGTTGAAATTTTAGAGGTTGGTATCCAAATGGAATTTTCAGCTCATCTATCCTCTTAGTGTAAGGTTTCACATAACATCGGCTACTGTATGAAAATCCCCCTCCAAGTTGGCTCTTGACAGCATTGACTATCATAGCTTGAACTTGTTCAGTAGTGATTGAATTTTGTGGCCCATTTGGCTTTAATTCCATTTATTTAATGCTACCATCTAAACTGTCATCGCTTTCAGTCTCAATCGGTTAGTTGTTTCTCAAGCTTCTTTGTCAAAACAACAATTTGTTCATTTTGCTGTTTGATTTGAGCATCTTTTTCCTCCCCATATTTCTTTAGTTGCTCAAGGGTACTGCTCATCTCATGTAGTTGTTGTTTGACCGTCTTAGTATGCTTCACCATAACAGCAACAAAAGTAGGCTCAAGTGAGCTCACACTAAACCCATTCTCATGTCCTTTATTAAATTGATAGAAGGATGAGTTTGTGTGGATGACATGCTCTAACAAACCAAACACAAGACTCTTATGTGATTCGTGAGTGGAGGACGTGAAAGACCTCACAGAAGCAGTAAGACGAGTTAGACTTTTTTCGTGCTTTGGTTGAGATTGACGCGGCACACAAGCTTCTTGCGGCAGAGTCAAAAACGACTTTCTTCATCCCTCTAGTAACGATGCCCTCATCAGTTTGGTTGTTAAGCATTTCATCCAACTCAACAACCCATTTTTGAGCTGTAGTAGAGATCCTTTTGTTGACAAGGGCTCTTTGATGCCATTTCAAGTTTTTTTTTGAACGTACGGAAACAGAGATGAGAGGCAGAGATAGTCCCACCAAGCGTGCCAAAATTTGTTTACACAAATTTCGAGTCTAAATAAATAAAGACGGGAAATAAAGTAACAAATGAATTTATATTAATATATGAATTTTGGGTACAATCTCTGTATAAAAGTTTATAATAAAATAAACTAATTCCTCTTATTCTGTTCCACAACTTGACAATGACACGTGTGTGACACCTGTAGGTTGACGTTTGATGACGTCGACTTGATTTTGAACGCAGAGTGACATTTGATGATGTCAAACTGTATTCAAGGGTTTTGTTTGAATACACCTGAACAAGGGCTTATGAAGCTTAATCCCGTTCAAATGTGTTTGAGTGTATCTAAACAAGTCGGCACGAGTTTGATGTGCTTATTGACTTAATTCAGAGAGAATTTTGTTTGAGTTTTATGAGCTCTTGGATAATGATTTCTGGATCCCTTCAACTGATGGAGGAATGTGTATTTATAGTAGATGAGAATCCCTTGAGTGGACTTAGTAGGTTTGGGTCTAGCCCGTTTTATGACTTAGAAGCCTTTCAACCTAGTCCATTTGATTTATTTTATAACTCGAATCATATTTGATTAATTTGGATTATTTATTTGGGTGGGCCGAAAATAAAATGGATCATTAACATGATCTATCCAAAATTAATTTATTTAATTTTATGTATGACACTTATAAAATTTTCGTGTCTACAATTATTTAAAAGGTTTTATATTTGAGTTTTAATCATTTCAAATATATATGACTTGTCTGAATTGATATTAGCCTAAAAAGGTGATTCCTTAAACTTAAACGTCAATTCACTAAGTGTTACCCTTAAATTTTCCGATATATGAGTGTTTTCATCATGTTCAATTATATAAAAAAAATTAGCCTGAATGGAGTTGTTCTAGTCTTGATTTCTTTCGGTTGTAACTTGTAAGCACGGTTAATGTGTGTGCTTTGGTATGAATTAGTGCTGCCACCTTCACTCGTTTATGTGTGAGATGCTAGTCAATTTAAAGTGTATTTTTGTAGTCATGTTGACATGTTTATATTAGGTTCCCAAAGCATACATTGTTTGTCTTTATCTAGTTTAGTGTTAATCATGCTCCATTTTCACCTAAGTCTGAACTAATTTGCCCCTGCTGAAATTTTGTATGGTTTATCAATTATCATGATCTTATGACTAAATTTTCATGTTTAGATTGATTAAATTCTTGTTTAGCTAATGGTGTGAACATGGGTAGTTGTAATTGATCAAAAAATATTATAGTTGTCATGTTGGTGGTGGCCAAAGACTTGTATTCCAATATTAAGTTGTTCGTCGTAATTTGTCATGTTTAAGTTCGTGATTGATTGAGGTATTAAAATTATATTTTGATTAACTCAATTTAATTATATTTTATATTATTTATCTTTTGTTTAATTTGTTGTGTAGAGTTGGATAATTTTCTATGTACTTAAATGAATTAGCATAGTGGTGGGAATTATGACCAAGTAGCAATGTTAATTTAAATTTGTGAGTTTTCCTTGACAAACCTTTGGTGGTGGGCTGCGGGATTCACCCGCGTTCATATTTTATATTCTTGCCTCACTATCAATCTATTTTCAATAAGTTAAAATTTGTTGTTTTAAAAGTATAGCTATTTTGGAAAGGTCTTCATATGCCAAGTCAAGAATTTTCTTAACTCTTTAAGGAACCTTTATGAATGTTAATTAATGTTTATATGTGATACCGTTCCTATTTTTGGGTCTATTATATAATTATGTCATCTTGTGGTAATATTTGCTTACGTTGTTTCTTTTTCTACTTGGAGTTCGTCTTGTTATTCTTGATTGAGTTAATGTGTTTCTTGATGTTAGGTTTTATGCTTGTGTCTAAGCTTTTCTTTACTTAGTGTTGTGTTTCTATAAGTACTGGGAGAACTGCTAGTTACTCCCCATTAATTGTGGAACCTGAATGTTATTTGCAGGTGAAGAGTAGCGTATGTTGAGTCTTAGCAGAGAGTTGAGTTTTAGTTTTATCCTAGCAGTTTTATAGTATGTATTATGTTATCACTAGACCTTCTCTTTCGGATGATCGCATTTGAGGTTGTTTTGCCTCGTTGAAAGTTTCTTTGTTCAAGTGAGATTTCTCTCACTTAACTATCTTCATTTCAGCTATTTATTTATTTACTTTAGGTTTTAGTAGCCTTTAGAGTGATATTTCAATCTCAATGTTATTTCTGATAATTTCTCGCTTTTTTTTTTTTTACAAGGCAGTAGAGCCCCTCCCCGTAGTTTAGCGTTAAAAAAATGAGCTCATCTAAGTTCATGATTTTGCTAGCTGAACACATAATGTGTTAGTTGATAGATTATTAGTTTTGATAAATTAGATGTATCAATTTAGGTAATCAGATGGAGTACGAGTTGACCCATGGCTTGTATTGCGTGTTCGAATTGGATATTTTCGTTCAAGGTTATCCTTTTAACCTAGCTGCCTCAAGTTGGGCCAAGTCACGTTCAGGTTGCACCAAGGTCTGGCGAGGGTTTGGATCGGCCAACTTTATATCGGTTTATATGCTGTTTGGAAAAATTTGAATTGGTGTCAAAACTGATTTGACCGGGTTAATTTTGGGTTGGTTGACTTTGAGTCGTTAGGTTGATTTTGGATCAACTATTTTCAGTACAATTATATTTAGTTGGACTATTATAAAAAAATTATTATGTACGACGTGTCGATGTGTAGGATATTAGATATCCACTAATGATCACCTAATCGTAAAAAAATTAGTATTATACAGTAGAACTTCACATAATAAGTTAAATTCTTTTTAGGAAAAATTGGCCTTAACACTCTGAATTATTGTTTAAGTGCACCCAACACCCTGTACTTTACGTAGAAGCCAAAACACCATAAACTAATGACTTGGGTGCAAAGCGTACCTTTAGTGAGTATTCTGGCCACCATTCTCGCTGGGCCGACAGAGTAAATTTTTATTTTTGTGCCAAAAAATTTCTCGTTAAAGTTTCAGGGTCAGTTTAAGGTTCGAAATTGAACTCGAAACAAGCAAAAAACGAACGTAAATGACTTGATTTGTGTATAATTAAATATCTCGATTTGCATGTCATTTTTTTCAAGCCAAATTGAGTCATTTAGGCTATTCTTTTTTGGTTATCTGAGCTCAATTTGGAAACTAAGGACCAATATGACCCCCAAAACATTAATGAGATATTTTTAGGCACGCAAAAAAAAATTAAAATTTTAGTTCACCGGCTCTAGTGAGAATGGTGGCTAGAAAACTCATTAAAGGTACGCTTTGCACCCAAGTCATTAGTTTGTGGTGTTATGCCTACTACACAAAGTATAAGGTGTTGGGTGCACCCAAGCCATAATTCAGAGTGTTGAGGCTAATGTTGTCTTCTTTTTATAAAAGAAATAAATTGACTATTGTTTTTTTTTTTTAATGAGTTAATAAATTGGCAATTGTTTGTAAAATTAAGTCAAATAATTAAATTAATTAAATTAAGTCCAAGTGCCCCTTTGGTTGTTTGATTAAATGGGTAAAAAAAAATAATGGATTGATGATGCATAATCTATTTAGGTCTTTTTTTTTTAATTATTAGATTATGCTAAATTATTGTATTCAAACAAGTCGACATCCGAATTTGTTTTTTTTTTCGGATTGATACCAAATCTGGTTTGTCGGGTAAAGTTTTTGACACCTTTTATCATAGCACTAAGAAAGCCAAGTTGTCGGGGCTTAATTATCAAATTAGTGCTTGTTTGGTTCTTGGAATTTTTTTAAAAAATGCTTATATATCTTTTTGTTTAAAATAACATGTTGTTGCCTAGAATCGAATTGGGACTTTTAATGTGCATAAGATTAACATTTTCTTTTTATACTCTGTAGCCCTTGTTGTTTTGTTAAAGTAAGAGTTGCATAATGAAAGAATTGCATCTTCCTAAGAGTTTTGAGTTCCCACATTTTATGGAATGTTACTTCGTAATACCTAATTCTAGCCTTTGACAATCAGGGGCGGAACTATGTAGGTGCATGGTGAGTCACGTGACTCACCAGCAAAAAAAAAAAATATCAAAGAGACCTCCTGTTATAGATAGGCGGTCTCTTTGCTGCTACTGCTGCCTAATGCTGTTAGATTTTTTTAAATAACAAAGAGACCGGTTATTTAGATAACAGGTCTCTTTTCTGCTGATATTGTATATGAATATTTGTTGCGCTACTTTCTTTTTCATTAAAGAGACTTGTTATATTTAATTTTTTTTAAGTTATCTCACTATTTTAATAAAAGGTCTCTTAAATTATCTCACTATTTTATTTTTTTATTTTATTTTTTGTGTACTGCGTATAATTTGTTAATAATTCTTGTACAATAAAGTTAATTTAATGTAATAATTTTATAGTACTATTTATTTGTAACATATTATTTATTTGGAGTACGTACTCTCGACTTGTAAGATTGAATTTTTAAGTACTATTGTAGTATGGATTTTTATGTCCTATTTTTGGATTGAAATCATTTTGGTGAAATATATTTTTATATATACATATATATAATTTTTGGATTGAAACAAGTGATTAGTTGTTGATGGTGACTCACCAGTTCGAAAATCCTAGATCCGCCACTGTTCACAATTCACATGAAATGCAAATTTCATTATACCTATCAAACAAGTTTGAATAATTTCTTAAAAAAGTGGTGGATCCAAGGGGTACACAAAGGTATAACTGTACCCCCGCCCCCCTGCCCCCCCAAAAAAAAGAATAAAATAACAAAAGAGATCACCAGTATGTAATAGCTGGTCTCTTAGAATCTTAGGTACTCTACGCGAGATTAATACTTTTCGATAAATCAAAGAGACTTGATTTTACACACACACACATATATATATATATATACTCAGGAACATTTAGTCACTCAATTATTGTCGGGAGGATGAATTGTATTATATTATATACGTAAATACTAATACATTAGGGATTGAAATGGTGAACATTTAGTCACTCAATTATTGTCGGACGGATGAATTGTATTATATTATATACATAAATACTAATACATTACGGATTGAAATGGTTTATTATCTCGAAATTTAGTTCGGAAGAAATTGTTGCACTCCACATTTTATTTGTAATTTTATTAAACTTTATTTCGCATCTTCATTCTTCGAATCCTAGATCTGTCACTACCTAAAAAACTACGTAAAGTTATTAAAGAGTATATCCCATATAATGTAAACTAGATTATTATCATGTGCGATGCACGATTGATAAATATTTTTTAAAATCATATTACAAAATATAAAGTATATAAAAGATATTCAAAAATATTTCATTTGTAAAAAAAATGAATATGTTTGTCAAACTAAAAAAAAAATCATAAGATATACATAGTTTCATTTAAGATTTTGCGCAAAAAAAAAAAAAAAAAAAAAAAAAAAAAAAAAAAAAAAAAAAACAAGGGAGAAACTCAAAAGGCGGTAAATTTTTTTATAAGGTAATGATAAGATTCATTGAAGGATTGATAGGAATGGTGTTCTTCGAACAAGTATATTATTCCAATAGAAGGTTCAGAATTATAAGAGAGCTAATTATTCATTGAGTTCAAGTGATCAGAATGCCTAGGTGGAGTCCGCTTCCGATCAGTAATATTAATGTATAATTAATATTACAATTTAATCTTGATTGAACCCTTCGGGTTACACCCAAGCAACTAACGATCTGACACGACGAATTGATTAAGAGAAATTTATGAGTCGCTTGAGTATTTAATATTTAGACGTCGGAAATCGGGCTTGGAGCGTCTAAACCGAACGTCGTAAGTCGAGTCAAATTTATTAAAAACGAGACTGAAAAATCACTAATTAATCAACAATTTACCTGAAATACCCCTAGCATCGGAATGCCACGAGCAAACTGAGTGCTAGGAGCAAAATGTGCGTATAGAACATAACTAGTATGCACCAAGCCACGCAAATAGTAGCAGCAACCCGCATGTGCGTGCGTGGCTTGCTGCGCTTTTGTGCGGGGCAAGTGTGCTTAGCCGTTGCACTCGCGCGCCAAGCAAAACGCACCCAGCAGCAGCCAGCTAGCAGCGTGGCTTACTAGGCTGCGTGTGCTAGCATTGGCACATCAGTAGGCCTCGGCCAGCAGCCCGCACTTGTGTGCGTGGCTTGCTGGGCTGAGAAAGCAGCACACACCCATGTAGCCATGGCAAGTCCCAACCAAGGCACAAGGTCGCCGGCTAGGCGTGCCATGGTGGCCAAGGCTGGGTGGCACGTTGTAGCAACAAATTGAGGGGGTGATTGGTGTTTGTGGTCGGTTATGGGGAGAGCTTGGGGATCAAGTTTGGTTCCCCAAAAGGGGAATATGGTCCTTACCTAACCCCTTCTCTAAGTGTGACACTTGTTGATTAATTAGTTGTTGACTATTTAATTTTATTTTTGATTTAAAAATAAAAGTAGAATATTGATTTTAGCAACTCTCCCACAATGATGGGAGAGAGGATTTTACTCATGAGTTTCCTTATAAATACCCAACTTGGGGTATGGGAAAACTCACTTGAGTAAGAGTTAGAAAAGGCATCTCCATTGAGAAAACCTTTAAACTCATATTTACTCGAGTAGTTTGGTCGGTTTTTGCTAACCTCCAAGTAATAGACCTAGTCGGGGTCGTATTGCAAGTGGATACCGTAGGAGGTTATCGCCCGTTGCGAGACTAAAGCTTTCTCAAGCAAGAGCTCGGTGAACGAGCAAAGCACGCTTTTAAGGTAATTTCGTATTTCCTTAATTCTTGTTAATTATGTCTTTTGATTATATTAATTTTGAGTTTGATCATGGCTCAGGTTTTATTTTCCGCGATGAGTCGGATTCATCAAAACCCAACAGCGATATCATAGTCTTGTTCATTTATTTTTATAATCATAAATTTGAAGGTGTTTTTATGGCTTTATTTTATGGTTTTATGTTGCTAATTGGATTCGTAGCTTGGTTTTATTAATTTTAATACCGTTTTAAAGCTGATTATGGCCCCGAACCCAGATTTTCGGCCAAAAATAGTTAATTTTTGGTGGAAAAGGCATTCTAGAATTTTTTTCACCCTTTAGGACTGTGTTTTAGGCCAAAATCTGACCACAATTGTCTTTTTTGAGGGATTTTTGTTATGACGAAAAATTTTAAGTCTTTCTAACCATGAATCTTAATGGCATATTTATGGTGATTATGTGTGTTTTTGGTAAAATTACCCCGCCATGTGGCCCAATGAGAATCGGATATGTGTCCACCCCGTATTGATCTAGATTGGGCCACTAGCAAGATGACACGTGGAATCCACCGCCATCAAAAGGAATGGCGGCTTTCATAGGCCAAATTCCCGAAGAGCCGCCAAAAGTGCGGGCATCCCACCAAATCTAGATCAAATGACCTACGTAAGGGCACACTTTTTCAAAATGACCCTATAAATAGGGAGAATTCCCCCATTTGTGGGACAAAATTGAATTTATTACAATATCACTGACATTCTCTTACATTAGAGAAATATTTTGATCTCGGAATCTAAGAAGATCTCACTTTTACCTTTTTCCGCACTCTTTACTTACTCCATCACATTCTAACTTGATCGTCGGAGGCGGAGCTCCAACCACCTGGAGTCTTCGTTGTTTTGCAGGTACATGCACTTCTCAACCAGTCTTCGAGTCGTAACTCTCCCGAGGGACAAAAACACCCAAAACATTTGGCGCCGTCTGTGCGGAGAGTACCTTAAAGATGGTTTAAGAGTCTGTACCACCTCCTAACCTCACTATTAATCAGCCAGAGGTCTTCACTAACCATGGGAATGAAGATCCTCAGGTAGAAACGTACATAGCCAAAGATGACTCTATCATCACAGAGCGCATCCGTCCTAGAGATACTCTAGAGCGGGGTGCAAGCTAGGCGGGTAAAAGCATGCCCACTGGCCAGCCGGAAGGGGAAACCCCAATGACAAACGGAGCCGCCCCAGTCACTCGAGACGAACTCATGAAATTCAAGACTAGTTTCAAGGGGGAAATCAAGGATCTGATAACCAAAAGCAAGGCTGGCCCAATCAAGGGTTAGTTGGCAAGGAAGACTCCTCCAAAGAGGAGGAGACCTGTCAGGGACAGACAGTCAACTCCGCATCCAAAGGACAAGGCTCCCGGGACCTTTGACTGGTCCAAAATTCTTCTGCCCCAATACAAGAAACCAGCGGCGGGGTAAACAGCCGGTGGGTAATAAAAAATCTACTCTTAACGCCCGGGAAACATCACTCGCAGGAAAAGTCAGCAGCTGTGTGAGTCAGCCTCTACCTCGAGCTTTCCAGATAGCTTCAAGAATACATCAACAGGGAATGTTCAATCCTTGCATGAGAGCCATATATGCGGTAATACCGTCCACTTTGGCCCTCAGATGAAAAACTGATCGGTCGCGCCCTCTCTATGAAGACCCCGCGGGCGCGCAGAAATGGGTACGGAACCCATAACTAACTCCGCGGGCAATCAGGGCAAAACCCGCGCCCGTGGGTACTGTAGCCCGCGCCTGCGGCTTAGGGCACGGCAAACGCCCTGTTCTAGGTGAAACAGGGGGGTCGCGGTCTTTCTATTCTGGAGCGATCTCTCCAGATCCTCCGCGCCCGCCCAGTTCTTGCCCAAAATCACCAAAATAATGCATATAACCCGTGCCCGCGACCCTCGGGTTCCGCTCCCGCGGCCATGAGAAGAAGCGAAGCGCCCTCTCCAACAGGCTTGAATCTCCTTTATTTAGCTATTTTTGCTCCTCTTGATTCCTTAGTGAAGCTAAGTCCTTAGGCACCTACAAAAGAAACCAAAGAGAGAAAATAGAAGAGAAAAAGAGCAATAGTAAAGGAAAACACGAAGAAAAGCACCTAAAGGAAAGTAAAACACGAAGAAAGAAGAAATAAAGAAATTAAATGAGAAATGATCAAAATGATAAAATAAAAGCATGAAAAATAAGGTGAAAATATCCTAAAACATTACTTTATGAGTGCCATTATGAGTTCCATATATGACACTCATTAGGACTGCTTTTGAAAGGTTGGGTGCAGACTTGCACCACCTGCTAAAAGAATTCAAAGACATATTTGCCTTTGAAGTGGAAGAGATGCCAGACATCAACTAGGATCTTGTTGTCCATAAACTCGCCGTGGATCCAAAGAAGAAACCCATTCGGCAAAAGAAAAGAAATCACGATGAGGAAAGAAATCAGGAGGTAGCTAACGAAGTTAAAAAGCTGCCGGACGCTGGGTTTATTCGGCCATGTAACTTCCCTGATTGGGTGGCGAATGTTGTGCTTGTTAAGAAGCCGAATTGAACCTGGTGTATGTGTGTTGATTACATAGATCTCAACAAGGCATGTCCAAAGGACAATTATCCGCTCCCAAAGATCGAAAGCCTTGTCGATTCTAAAACCGGCCATGCCTTGATGAGTTTCATGGATGCTTATTCTGGCTTCCATCAGATAGCCTTGTGGAAAAAAGATCAAGAGAAGACGACCTTCGTCATAGATCAAGGGTTATTCTGCTATACTGTGATGCCGTTTTGTTTGAAAAGTGTGCCTGTTACTTTCCAGCGAATGGTTAATACGGTCTTCATTAATCAAATCGGAAGGAACGTGGAGGCGTACATTGACGATATGATAAAGTTATGTTAAATCCCAAGAAATGCGTCTTTGGTGTTGAGTCTGGGAAGTTTCTTGGATTCCTGATTGATCAAAGGGGGATAGAGGCTAACCTCGAGAAGATACATGCGGTCATTGACATGAAGTCGCCCCGTACTGTTAAGGAAGTTTAGAAACTAACTGGTTGTCTGGCGGCATTGGGAAGATTTCTCAGCCGGTCAGGTGACAAATGCCTTTATTTCTTCCAAGCAATCAGGAGGAAGACTAGATTTTAATGGGGGAGTGATGCTGAGGCGGCTTTCCAAAAATGAAAAGAACACTTGCACTCTTTGCCAAGGCTAGTTAGTCCTTTGCCCAAAGAGACTTTATACATGTACCTAGCCATCTCAGACCATGCCCTCACTGCCGTTCTCCTTGCTAAAAAAGACGCCATCCAACTCCCGGTTTAATTCATTAGCTATGTGCTCCGAAATGCTGAACTCCGGCACCCCATGGTTGAAAAAATTGGCCTTGCCCTTTACATGGCAGTCAAAAAGTTGAAACCATACTTCTTGGCGCATCCGGTTTTTATATACACAAATCAACCCCTCAAGCAGCCTATGTCAACTCTAAAGTCATCCAACAGGATGCTAAAATAGGCTATTGAAATTAAAAGTCTTGAAATCACTTACGAACCAAGAAAGGCAGTGAAGGGTCAGGCGTTCACCGACTTCATTATTGAAATGACAAGACCGGTTCCACCGGATAATACTGATCAGGTTTGGAAAGTGTACGTGGACGGGAGCTCCACTATGAACGGTTGTGGTGCAGGAATTATTTATGTGTCCCCTGAGGGGGAAAATTTTGAGTATGCACTACGATTTAAGTTCCAAGCCTCAAATAATGAGGCGGAGTATGAATCCTGCTAGCCGGCACCCACATGTGCAAGGCGGCAAGGGAAACCAAAATTGACGCCTACTCTGATTCGCAATTGGTCGTTAGCTAGTACCAAGGTGAGTATGAAGCCACCCATCCGGCTAAGATCAAATATCTGTAGGCTGTCAAAGAGGAGATTAGGACACTTTGAGAATTCCATAGAATTAGGTGCCCAGGCCTGAGAACAATCAGGCGGATGCATTGTCCAAATTAGCATCCTCTACTTGGTGTGATACGCCTCGGTCAGTCTTTTGGGAAGTACTGGAAAAAAGAAGTATACATGAGGAACCTATTTGAATTCTTGACCAAAGCTCGACCTGGATGGATGGCATCCGGGCTTATCTGAAAGATGACACGCTTCCTGATTCACCACTGGAATTAGCCGTCATGAAAAAGCGAGCTGCAAACTTTGAGATAAAAGATGGAGAACTCTTCAAAGCAGGTTTCTTGAAGCCTCTACTGAAGTGTGTTACCCCTGAGAAAGGGAAGTGTAGGGAATATTTCAAGCATTACCCCAAACTTGAACCCCACTGTGATCATACAGACATACACTAAAGTACGGTGGCGTCCAAAGGGAAGGAAGCTAGAGAAAAAGAGTCGCCAACAAGTTTTATGAACTTGTAAACCGTCCACAAGGTGAAGGTTACACCCCTTGATGATCCAAGAGATCGTTAACTCCAATAAGTCTGGAACCAAGATTGGAAATTCGGGGATGAAGGTACAAATCCAATCTAAAAGAAATTAAACCTGCCCTAATAATAGGTCTCTACTTTATTCTTCTCGTATTAATGTGCACTTTCTGACTAACATGCAATCATTAGGTTAACCCTAAACTTGTTTAATCTATGTTGGTTTAATATTAATGCATAAACAAAACTATTATTGGAGATCACTTGAATTATAATCAAATTAACCCTAAACAAGATTATTAATTATCTTATTAAGCGTGATTACAAGTACCAATTCCCTTTAAACATGCATTAAATGCGTGATCAAGCAATAATAATAATATAATATAGCAAGCAACATAATAATTATAATAATCATAAGCATAATTATAATAAAAACCATAAAAATAATCATTATTAAAATAAAATCATGTTAAAAATAAAGCATAGAAATAATAGCAAGATCCTAGGCATGATACTAACAAGATTAACAACAAACTCTAGCATGTCAGTAAACAATAAAAATCAAAGCTTTAGCCCTAACATGATACTAACATGATATTAGGAAAGAAAATAGAAAGCATCATAGAAATCATATAATTAAAAAACTTGTTCTTATACTAAACATCATACTAAGAAAAGCATCCTAACATGATACTAGGAATCAAAATAACAACCTAAACATGATTTCTATATCAAAATATCAGTTAAACAATTAAAGTACTTACTTGGATGCCTTGTATCTCTTTCTAATAACAAAATACACATGTTAGTAACTTCAAGGAAAATATTAAACAAACAATTAAATTAAATAATTGAAATAGAGGATTAAGAAAGTTTAGACTAGATTTGGGACCAAACCCTCAGAAATACAAAACCTTTCACGTCTAGGGCGAAGGCAACTTCAAACTTGTCTAGGTGTGTCTAGTGCTAATGTATGAGGAATTTTGTTTTCAAAAGGCTAGGCTAGAAAGAGGGAGAGAGACAATAAGCTTTAGCTTAGAGAGAAAGAGAATAATTAGATAATTCTGGTTAAGAGTTGATTGATAAACGGAGGTCCAGAGACCCTATTTATAATAAAATAGTTCGAAATCGATAAAACGAATCAGAGTTCGAAAAGGAATAAAACACGCCTCTGTCTCCAACGACAGTGTTTGTCGCCAGGCGACATGGCTGTCGTCAGGCGACAAAACCTGTCGTTTGGCGCTACAAGATAGTTTTTGCGGATATTGTTTTTATTATATCTTTTGATCCAGAAGTCCAAATAAGACATATAATATGTCGTTAAAAATCTCTTGAAGTCTACATTCCGAAAAATTAGATTCAAATTAAAATATATTTTAGATAAAAAGATATGACCGAAATAGTGGAAGGGTTTCAGTTTTGGATAGAGTTTCATATTCCATTCATATCTTTTTCGTTATAGCTTGGATTTAATATAATAATATATCATTGGAAAGATAAATTAAATATCTATCCAAACATATAAGATTTGGATAAAGATTATTAGGCACGAAAATAAAATCTGAATATATTCCATTTCATACAAAACAACGATTCTCAAAAGGAGTAGTTTTATTCAATTTCAAACTCTTTGAAACATAATTATCAATCTTAACTCCATTAGGATTTAACAAAACCTTCTAGAGCATTATAGAAGACTATAATAAATCCTAATAGCGTTAGGAATGATAATTAATAATAGGCCCTCCTCTAGATCATTGGGTCGTATGTAAGAACCAAATCGGGCCCAGGTTAGTATTTTGGCCATAACTTGCTCATTATTCACCGGAATTGGGCTTATAATATAACTTTGGAAAGGTCATTTCGAACCCCATCCAACTACACTATTATTGGACCCATATCATTAACCAAAATAAACTGCAATGCACGTTTTTCATAAATAGGGTAAGAAAAGAAATATTTTCAAAATAGAAAGAAGAGATATTTTAATAAAAACATCCTCATCACTAGACTTTTCACACTTTTGCTTTTTTCGATAATCAAATGACATGAAAGGTATTCATCACTGGGTTTGGTTTTGGGGAGACACATTTGGGTGTCTACAGAAGCCCCCACTTTGACTGAGTTTGGATAAACTTAAGTTTCGAAAATAAAAGTCAAATAGCAATAGGGACGGAGAATGATTCAGAACGTTCTGGAATCTTAAATCATTCTTGTAACGCCGATACTTTAAAACTAACGTTAGTTAAATAGATAAAAGAGTTGAGAAACACGTATCTTGCACCGTCGAGCACACGTCTCTGGGGTAACCGATTTGTTGCATTTGCTGGTGACAATCGTCCACAAGCTAGGGAACGCCATCTTGCTATTTTTATGATCACTCGTCTCTGAACAATGGAGCCTTTTTTTTATATGTCCATGCGTCTCTGAATAAAGAGCTTCTTTTTTGTTTAACGATCTTCCTCAATCTAGGGGATGGCGCCTGAAGACTGTTGCACCTGTAACTGCCTCCAATTTTCGCTGTGATAGTCTTCTGCAAGCCAGAGAATACTATCGAAGATTGCTTCGCCTAAAATAATCTTCTACCGCTATGTGACCATCTTCCACAAGCCAGGGAGTATGATCGAAGATTGCTTCGCCTGAAACCATCCTCGGTTGTTTGTGACAACCCTCCGCAAGCTAGGGAACGTATCGAAGATATCTTTGCTTGAAGTCATCCTCAGTTGTTTTGGTAATTTTCTGAACCGAAAGATAACTACTTGTTGATCCTTAATGTTGCTTAAATTTTGCTGTTGATGCTTTGGGTGATGACAATCCTCTTTTCTTCAGGAACAGTTGTCAACACAACTCTTGTATGATGTATGATAATCCAATTTAGGGAAAGTTGTCAATGTCTCGTAACAAGCCATCCTTGGAAATGTTGCCACGATGAAGTGACAATCCGTATCTCGGAAAATTTGCCAAAATCCAATTTTGGTAAAAGTTGCCAATACTTCGTAACAATTTGTCATAAGAACTTTGCTACGATCGACAATCCACATCTTGGAATATAACTCTTTAAATTAATCCACCTTGGAAATTTGCCAATGCTATGCGACAATCCTTTAGGAAAATATTGTTACAATTGACAATCTGCGTCTTGGAACATTTGCAAAAAGAGTCGATCGACAATCCATTTTGGGAAAATTTGCCACTTACTGAAATGAATGACAATGTACGTTGAGGAACCTTTGCCAAAATTTATGATGAGTAGAGACCTACGGAAATCCTTTGGGAAATTTTGCCATAGGGAACTTGTGTATGACAATCTAATCTCGGAAAACTTGCCAATGAATCGATGAATGTATGACAATCCGAACATGGAAAAATTTGCCAAATAGAGAAGGATCACGACAATCCACGCTTGGAAACTTTTCCAGATATGACAATCCAATCTTTGGAAAAATTTCCGTTGAAGAATTGCGCGACAATCCATATTTGGAAATGTTGTCGGTTAGGGATGACAATCCAATCTTGAAAAAATTGTTGTATAAGTGCTTGCTTTTGAACCGATGCCTTGGTCCTTGTAATAAGCCAATGCTTAATCGCTTAAGCTAAGTGAGACAATCGTCTTCAGGTCAATCACTTACTGCAGTTGTAATTGAGCCGACAACTAATCATGTCAATTTGCTTATAGGGGCTAACTGGCGTACCAAGGAACCCGAAATTGATTTATGAGGTTCGTATAATTTAATATGGGGGCCATGCATTGTGTCGCCGCACCAGCGCCTGCTGGAAAATGTGTTTCCGCACTTTGCTTTTGTCACCAGGAGACAACCTTGTCGTCTTGCGCTGGAGTCGGGTCTTCCCTATTTTGTCCTTGTTCCTGTTGTTCGTTGCTCGGTTTCGCTCCGAACTTTGAAGTTGGTTGTTTCCTTTCAACCAAATCCGCTCAAACCTTTTGTAAATTAAAGCTTTTCATCTCTAATTTACTGATCCATGTAATTTTGTTCAAACTCCTCTCATCTCGGAAGAATTTCATGTGGTCATATTCGCGGTTTTCCAAAAAAATCTGGGAATGTTCTTGTTTGCTGGGATGTGCCTGCATTTATATTTTTGACTATAGGACTTTGCTTATCTTTTAATAATCTTAGTGGTTGACCTAAGTCTTAGTGTTTCTTGACTCATTAAGACTTACTTGTAACTTGACATGACTCAAGGTGTAAACTTGACTTAATGATGACTCACTACGTGTGACTTGCGTGTGCGTAGAATTAACTCAATTTGATAACACGACATGAATCAATGTGTACATGAATCATGTGTGCATTATAGTGTGACCGTGTGACTCGAAAAAATGCAAAAAATCAAAAAATTTCCATCATTTTTTGTGGAGGGTACCGACTTTCTCCCGAAAAAGAAAGACAGAAAAAGGAAGCAGTTTTATGGTGCATGTTGAATGAGCTTAGTCAAATGTTGTTTGATACTATCTCTCAAGGTTCAAGGATTAATTCATCCTAGGCTATCTCAATTGTTAACTCAATGATGAAAGTATTTGGGTAACTTAGGCACGAAGGCTAAGCACTTCATACATTTTGATGCAATGATGAGTGATGAGTGATTTTGTTATGACAAAGTATGCTTCAGCGTTGTGTTAAGATTTCATGACATAGGGTTCCTAAGGGAAGTATATTTGGTCATGTATCTGTGATGTGTGTGATAGTGACACTAAAGTTAGGCCGCAAAGGCTAAGTGAGTGGAAAAATATATATTAAAAAGAGTCAAATGGTGGTGACTCTTAAGCTGGGTAGGCTAATAATGTAAGGATCAAGCCCTTAAGTCTAGCTCTAAATGGATAAAAAATGATCATAGGGAATCCCTTGATATAATCATGGTGTGAGTGTGTGAATGTTAATATGAATGCATTTTTATTACGGCCGCACCTCGATGTGTGGTTTCCTACATATCCGTTAGGAATCAGGTCAAACGTAGCTCTAGCCGAACCTCGCACAATTATTATACCTCAAACAGGTCTTTTAAGGGTTGTAATGTGGTTAGGATAAAGGTTTGAAGAAGAAGGGGATAAAGGCTGAAGACCCTCGATAAGCCCCCAAGGTGTGCAACCCTGCTTTTGAATCTTTATATTTTTATACTTGAGGCTTCAACTCTATTTTAGCTCTCTTTTCTTTTTTCCATCCATATTTTCCTCTCTCTTTTGTTTTTTCATTTATTTTATTTTTATAAGTATGGGCAATCCTGATCATGCGGTCTATAACTCACTTGGCATTCATGTTTCTCAGGCACGGTACCGAGCACTCGATAAGAAACGCAATATGAGACGTGTTCATATCAAAGATATTTTCATATCAAAGACATTGGAACACTTGCCCTTTTGTACACTTTTATTATATATTTATTTCCATTTTAATTTTTTTTGAAATCATCAAGCTTTTGAAATTGCATAAGTTACACACCATCCCATCCCAAGGTTAGGTAGATGTGGGTTGAAGAAAGAAAAGTCAATCGTTAAATGAGGCTCAAAGTGGTTTATCAAGAAAGGATTGCATATTTGAAGGGTAAAAGATAACATGATGTGGCTTCAAGGGGTGCCTCAAGTCATTGGTATACCTTGCGCTTAGTTCGACATGGATTTTTTTTTATTGTTTATTTTTTTTATGCGTTGTAATGAAATGATCATATGCAAGAAAATAAATGCTCATTTTTATTAAAGGAAAAGAAGAATGATCCTAAAAAATAAATCTAAGGGGAATAAAAAGGTGCTTATGCTAGAATTATTGGGGAAGGGATAAATAAAAGAAATAGAAAAAAAGAGGTCGCAAAATCTTGTCGTTGAAGCTCGCCTTGTGTTGTTTGCTTTATCATCACTCGCTCTTCTTGCTAGCTGGAGGTATGGGAAGCTTTTTATTATCCATCAAATGTTGGATAACCTCTTTTAGCTTCCAACATCTCTCAGTAGTATGACCCCTACCTTGATGGTACTTGCAATGTGCATCTGGATTCCAACTAGCCAATCTCTTTTCAGGTGCGGGGTCTTGAATAGGTCCAATAGGAGTAACCAATGGGATTAATGAGTCCCTTAGTATGGAGTCTATTGAAGGCATCATCGTATCTCATCCCAATGAGGGTGAATTCTTTCCTTAGTTGCTTCTTAGATCCTTGGTTATCCATGTCTAAAACCTCACTGAGATCAAAGGTACTGACATTGTTACTAGAGTGGGCGTTTTTGGAAGAAGAAGGATTGTTGTTCTTATTTCCTTTCTAGCCACTTTGGTTACTATTGTTAGTAGCTTTTTGCTTTGCGAGGTCATCTTCGATCTCGATGCCTATGTCATAGATAGCCTTTAAAGTATTCAAGTTGTGTTGATATTTTAAGTGCTTTGAATACGTTTCTTGTAAATTTTTTTATGAACATCCTCACAGATTCTTTTTCAGTAGGGACTTCGATCATGTTGGCGGAAGTTTCCCTCCACTTGTTGAAGAAGGAGGTGAACCCTTCGCTTTCTTTTTGTTTTAGCATCTCAAGTTGTCTATGGTCGGTTTCAATTTGAATATTACACTTATATGTATCAATGAAAGCATTTTTTTATTTCCATCCCAGGTAGAGGTCTTCTCTTTATCAAGGGAGAAGAACCAATGTTAACAAATTGTTTCAAGAGATAGCGAGAATAAAGAGTGAAAATATTCTTATCAATCCCTTTAATATTCATTACAGTTTCAAAGGACCTTAAATGAAAGTAAGGATTGTCAGTTGGCTTAAACTTGGGGATGTCATTGTGTAGGGAATAATTTCAAGCCTTTAAAATTCCACTAGGTTGAACCCCACTTTGATCATACACTAAAGTATGGTGGCGTCCAAAAGGGAAGAAGATAGAGCAAAAGAGTCGCCAACAAGTTTTTAAGGAACTTGTAAACCGTTCACGAGGTGAAGGTTACACCCCTTAACGATCCAAGAGATCGCCAACTCCATAAGGTCATGAACCAAATAAGGGTTCGGGGATGATGGTACAAATCCAACCTAAAAGAGATTGAATCTGCCCTAATAATAGGCCTCTACTTTATTCTGCTCGTATTCATGTGCGCTTTCTAACTAACATACAATCAATAGGATTAACCCTAAACCTGTTTAATCTATGTTGGTTGAATATTAATGCACAAATAAATCTATTATTGGCGATCACTTGAAATATAATCACAATTAACCTAACAAGATTATTAATTATCTTATTTAGCGTGGTTGCAAATACCAATTCCCTTTAAACATGCAATAAAAGTTCATCAAGCAATAACAATATAAAATAATATGCATATCAAGCAACATAATAAATAATCATAATAATTATAAATAATCATAATCATAAACATTAGAAAGAACATAGGAAGCATCATACTTTATCATACTTAATATTAAAGATACCCTAGACATGATACTAGGAATCAAAATAATGATCTAAACATGATATCTACATCATAAATCAATTAAACCATTAAAGTACTTACTTGGATGCCTCGTACCTCTTTCTAATTACAAAATACACACGTTAGTAACTTCAAGGAAAAATAATAATCAAAACAATTAAATTAAATAATTGAAATAGAGATTTGGGACCAAACCCTCAGAAATTAAAACCTTTCACGTCTAGGGCGAAGGCAACTTCGAATATGGCTAGGTGTTTCAAGATCTTGTGAATGCGGAATTTTGTATTAAAGAGCAAAGTTTAGAAAGAATGCTAAAAGATTAATGATATCGAAAATTAATGAATGAATGATGAAGATGAATGAAGAGGATTGAAGATTAGGAAAATTGATGAATGAAAACGGAGTTTATTAGAACTTAAGAATAAAAAGAATTGGTGAATGATAGATGTAGATGATTATTGAAAACGGAGTTTTGAATACGATATTTATAGAGAAAAACATCCAAAAAAGATAATTTAACAAAACAGAGTCTGAAGATCGAAAAACTAACTTGGCGCCAGCCCTGGCTCATTGGCGCCAGGCGCCAATGGCTGGCGTCTGGCGCCAATCCTGATTCCAGGCGCCAAGGCCTGGGGTTGGACGCCAAACTCGCTTTTAACGCGTTTTTGAAAATATGATAATTTTACTGTACTGGAAGATAAAATAATATAATTTCGGTCGAAAATGTTATTTGATCCAATTAAAACTCTGAAGAATCCTAATTGAATTAAGAATGGTAAGACCTTCTAGAATGTTCTAGAAGACCAAAACCATTCCTAATTACATTAGGAATGATAAATCATATTAGGCCCTCCCCTAGATCATTGGGTCGTACTTAAAACTCAAACCAGACCCAGTTTAGTAAATTGGCCATAACTTCCTCAATATTCATCGGAATTGGGCTTATAATATATCGTTGGAAAGGTCTTTGCAAGCCCCATCCAAATACTATTGGACCCATATCATGGACCAACCAAACTGGATTGGCTGTTTTCTTAAAAATAAAGTTTTCAAAAACATAGAGAAGAGAAAAGAAATGAAAAGAAATAAAACTTTCCGCAACACTAGACCTTTCCACACTTTCGTTTCATTCGATTATGATTCGACGTGAAAGGTACTCATCACTGGGTTTGTTTTTGGGGAGACACAAATGGGTGTCTACAGAAGCCCCCACTTTGACTGAGTTTGGAGAAACGCAAGTTTCGAAAATGAAAGCCAAAGTATCGATAGGGACGGAGAATGATTCAGAACGTTCTGCGATCCTAAATCAATCTTATAACGCCGATACCTGCAAAACTAGCATTAGTTAAACAGATAGAAGAGTTAAGAAACGCGTATCTTGCACCGTCAAGCACACGTCTCTGAAAGTAACTGATTGTTGCTGTTGTTGTTGTTTTGACGACATCCTGCAAGTTAGAGAATGTCATTCCGCTTGAAAACCGCTACGCCACGTAACTGCTCCCAAATTAGAAGATTGCTTCGCCTGAAATTACCTTCTCCGCAATGATAATATTCCACGTCCAAGGGAATATCATCGAAAATTATTTCTCTTGAAACAATTCTCATCCGCATTATGATCATCTTCCATGCCTCAAGAACTATGATCGAAGACAATTTCGCCCTGAAATTACCTTCAGTTGTTTGTGACAACTTTCCGCAAGCTAGGGAATGATGTCGAAGACATCTTCTCTTGAAGTCATCCTCATTTGATTCGATAATCTCCCAAAGGAAAATACCAAAGATCCACGCCCGTCGATCTTTAAAAGTTCGCCTGAACTTGCCTTTTGCTATGCCTGAACGCCGGCGCTCTTTGCTCTTGAACCTATATGTCGGTGCCTTTTGCTAATGAACCTGTATGTCGGTGCTTTTTGCTAATAAGCCAATGCTTAGGCGCCTTAAGCTTAGTGAGACGATATTTTCATCAGGTCGATCACTTCATGTAATCAAGCCGATTACCTAATCATGTCAAATTGCTTAGAGGGTCTAACTTGCGTACCAAGGAACCTAAAATATATTGCATAAGGCTAGCACAACCCACAGGTGGCTGGCTGCTTTGGCGTCGCTGAAAATCAATCAGCGCCAAACTTATGGCATTAGCGCCATGCGCTGAAATTGGCGTCTGGCGCCAAGCACAGAATGTGACGCCAATGCCTAGGTACTGGCGCCAGCACGGGAATCACTTTAAATTCCCGTTTTCAGTTCATTTCGTGCTCTGGTTTGTTGCGAACGCTGCTCGAAAGAAGTCGAAACTTCAATTGATCATTGCTCATTCGTTTCTCAACCGAATTCGCTCAAATTCGTTGCAAATCACAGCTCTTTTCATCCATATTCCCGATCTATGTAAGTTTTCCTCCAACTCACACCGGTTTTTATGAATTTTGGCATGTTCATTCACGAATTTCATGAAAATTCGAAACTTATAATGCTCAATTTGCTTTGTTTATCAAGTTTTATGCCATGAAATTGCTTGTTTATGTTTTTATATTGCCTTGGGAGTAATTTGAGACTTTTTTGACTCAATTTGGCGAAGAAATGAGCAATCCACCATTGTTGGACCTCCTAAGGTCATGAAGAACAATGTGACTCGTTCTTGATGTTTTTGCTAGCAATTCTTGTTCAATTTGTCACAATAATCACTATGGTGTTGCAAGAAATTGTTTGATTGCTTGAAAAAATGATGTCATGCTCAATTTGAATTTGTGCCCTGTTTTAGTACTACGTACTCTATTTTTGCGAACATAGTATCATGCGGCTAGGAAAACCTTTAAATACTATAGAACCTTGATTTATGATGATTCTGCACAATGTAGCATCTGAGGCTCAGGTTCACGGTCCCGAAACACTAGACGGGAGCATGAGCCCGTGGAGGACGACTCCACACCGTCCACTTCGCTTGGTCAGTTCCCAGAGTGGGATGAGCAGACCTTGTTCTTTGCCCCTGTCCACCACATTTCTGAGAGGGTGAGACGGGGAACCGAGCCTGGGAGGACACGACATCACGGCTCTGGCTGCGATGGCCTAGGCGATTTGTATAGGATGCATATCGCCAGAGATCGAGAGACGAGACTCCTATGGGAGTCTTGCGGATTGGTTGCCCTGTTTGAGACCTCCAAGGCTATGGTTGCCTCCAATGGGGATCCAGCGGGGGTCACCACGTAGTACGCGCTCTGGTGGAGTTCTTTCGGGACACCAACAACACCTTTCATTTTCCATGGGGTGAGATGATGGTCACTCCTACAGACTTTAGTCTCATCACAATACTGGAGTTCTCTTCTGTGCCGCTGCCATTTGACGGCGGTATCGACGTCTTTTCTCCAAAGGTCGAGGAACTGCTGGGGCCAATTGCTGTTTGGGCCCGAGCTGAGGTCGAGACGACTCAGTTCAGTGCTAGAGGGATCCGCCGCTCGACGCTGGCAGCGGCTCTTGATGATGATGCGACCACCTGAGAGCAGCGGATGCACATTTTTGTGCTGATGTTGTTGTCAGGGACATTCTCCCCTGACAGGGGTAGTAGGGCGTTGCTTTACTACCTCCCTGCTGTCCGCGATCTCCGGTGGATCGGACTTATGACTTGGCCAACTTGGCCTATACTGACTTCGTTCGCGCACTGAGGGACTCGTGTCGCCACCGGTCTTTTAGGACGAATGTTGCTCTGTCTGCTTTCTGGAAAGTCGTAGAGGTAAACATTATTCCCTATAAAGTTTAGCCCTATATGCTTAGTTAGCATTTACTCATGCTTTAGCTTTTTTGTAGATCTGGTTCTATGAATACTTTCCTTCCATTGCGCCGGCGAGACCATCGCCGAGGGGGTATCCGGTGAGCGCCTCTTGGGGCGGCCACCATGTGGACCTGTCTACTGCACGTGTCCGGAGTCGGATCATCTCGGTACGATTTTTGGTGCTTATCTTGCTCTTTTGCGACGTTTTAGACATGTTCTTACCCGATTGGTATTTTTATAGGGACCTGAGGTAGTATACCGGCCATGGGGCGGTTGGACAGTCCCTGGATTAGCTGTGCAGTACTCTGCTGAGCGCCGTTACTTTCTGGGGACCTATGGAGCGGTTGCGTACTTAGGAGAGAGAGTTGCTAGACAGCACTCTTCCGATGCCTTTGTCGTTCCTGCTCCTCCACCACGCCACATGTTCGACGAGAGAGACCTGGTTCTCTTTGGCGGTCCCATGTGATCCTTGGGCGTAGTTACTGAGGAGTTGCTTCCTTTGTTAGCTCTAGCCCCCGTGCCGGCCGAGGATGTGAGGGTAAGATTCTTAACTTTTTGTTTTTCGCTGAGTAGCCCCCAAGTAATACCTTACTGATTTCTTTTTGTTTCATCAGGATGGTCCCACTGAGTTTGTGCCACCCCGTATGTCCATCCACTACCAGGGGATGTACGGGCCGATTGAGGAGATGATTTCTCCGGCTCTTAAGGGCGAGCGTTTCGTGGAGCGGTCGATTCCTCGTCACCAGACCAGAGTAAGTCTAGCTCTAATTCAGAATCTTGTATTCAGTTATCGTGCATTTTTACTGACTTAACTTTCCTTGACAGTTCTCATGCGAAGTGGTTTCGGCTATGGCACGATGCATAGATGCCTTCCGGAGCCAACCCTTCTAGATGAGGAACGCGGCTACCTGTCGTCGAGACGACGCTGTCCGAGAGGTAACTTTTCTTTACTTATTGTTTCTGCACTATGCTTCAGTTTTCACCTTGTTTCTGATTGAATTCTTTTTGCAGGGTGAGCCGATTGCTTCTCACACCCGTACGAGGCCTGAGGGGCGGAATGAGCCAGCGAGGTCTAGCTCGAGACGTCGTCGCACTTCGTCAGGAGGTAGAGGTGGCCGTTCCGAGGCTGCTCGAGCCGACGTTGCTGAGGGCTCAGGGTCTTCTTCTTAGGATGCTCCTACTGCATTGTTAGGAGAGGCTACCTCGGCTTTCAGAGGTGGTGGGATGTACGAGGTTGGCTCGTCATCACAGCAGCCTCCGCGGTCTCAGCTTCAGGTTGACCTTGGCTGGAGCGGTCTTGTTTTGAGTTTCCCTCCTCCTACGGAGACTGGAGCTGGTACTGAGGCCGGAGCTGGTGAAGAGGTGACTCCTCGGACGGCGCAGTTTTATGGCATGATGGGCCTATGTCCTCCGGCGCCGTAGTTTATTTCTGTATATGTATTTTAATTTGACTTTTTATAAAACTTTGCCTTTGACTTGTTATTTAGACACTTTGTTCTGTATTATCTATTATTATGTTAGTGTATGTTAGTGTGTGCATATGTGATAACAATTTGCGCAAAATATTCCGTCATTTTTATTATTGATGGAGGGTATTATCCGACTCTCTCCCCCAAAAATAAAAATAAAAAGGAAAAATAAAATAGAGAGAAAGGCTGATTTTTTAATATAAAATCCAAAAAAGGAAATAAAAAAAATTAATTAAAAATAATTACTAAATGTAATTAAATTCAGAAAAGGATAGAAAAATATTTAGAAGAAATTAAAACGGGGCCATAAAGACATTAACCGACTCTAAATTAAAATCAGAACGCAAACTGAGTACGCGCGGCTATCTTGCTGACTTGGCGCCAGCTGGCGCCAGCCTGTGGCGCGTGGCGCCAGGCGCTATTGCTAGCGTGTGGCGCCAAAAGCTGTTGTGTGACGCCAATATTGGGGTTTTGACGCCAATCGACGCTGACTCCGTATTTTATCCAGATTGAAATTCTTCGCGATTTGTGCATAAATAGCCCTCTGCTCAGCCGATTCTTCACATAATTCAAGCGAAAAAATATTCTTCTCTTTAGAAAATAAAAAAAAATAATCATGTCTTTAGCCACTAAAACCTTCACCCAATATTCTCATGAATGGTGTCGATCTCTCAACGCTAGAGAAAGAAAAGAATTGGATTTATTTCACTTGGGGGGAATATAGGGCATTAAAGGGGTAGATCTAGACATAGACTTCATACATACCGCTTTAGAATATTGGAATATTGACACACATTGTTTTAGAATAGGGTATGATGAAATTAGCCCTTTGCCAGAGGAATTTGGTGCTATTTTAGGCTTCCCTGCAATAGACTTGGTAGTAATCCCTAGAGTAGATGCATATTACTATAAGGATTTTGAGCGCTTCTTTAACTTGAAGGAAAGGGATTTATCAAAAATAGTAGATGGCAATGTGGTGAATTTAAAAGAATTCGCACGCTATTATTTTGATAAACCGCTTTCTGAATCTTTTCACATATATAGAAGAAGGGTGTTCTTATTCTGCATGCTTAATCAATATTGTCTTAGTAGTGGTAAAATTAATGAGGGTCAATCAATTATAACCACTGTGCTTGAACAAATTGTATCAGGGAGAAATCCAATGCCTTTAATAGTTGGAGAGACTATGATTAGTCTAGATGAGTTGAAAAGGGACCCAAAAGCACCTCTTCGTGGTTCTCCAATTTTATTACAGGTAGAAAAATAATATTTTTAATTACAGAAATTAAAAAAAAAATATTTTTGTATTGTAATATTAATTTATTTACATTGGAATTATATATATATATATATATATATATATATATATATATATATATATATATTTATTTTTTATTTTTTTTTTCCAGATGTGGCTAATGGAAAGGCTAGGATTAATTAGCCCTCCAGACGACATTGAAAGTTATACGCCCACTTGCTTTGTGAGAAGAAAGAAACGCATCCCTATAATTGGGCGCCATGGGTGGAAGAAAGTATTTGAATCACGTGATTTTACTATCAAGTGGGTCATTCCATGGTGGAAAATAAAAAGGATGGTTGGTGTTAACAAGCAACCTTTCTTCCGTCTTCCAGGCTTGTCTCGCATGACATATTATTACCCCTGCAGAGTAAAGAGACAATATGGCTTGCTTCAAAATATTCCTTCCGGGGATCTTCGTCCTCCCTATGAGTATCCCATATCTCAAGAAGTAGATAAATTTGACACTTACTGGAGCGCTAGACCTTTATGGGATGTGATTACCCAAAAGGTTCCCCCTTCTTTACCTAATGATGTAAAGAAGTGGTTGCTGAAAAAGTCTTCAATTGATCAGGGTAGAACTGATGTGAAGAATCGTCTAGGTGACAGGGTGACACCGGCCAAGGAACGCTTAGGTGCAAGAATTGAGTTCAAGACACCTATAATGCCTAAGAAGAAGAATACTACTAAAGACAAGGGGAAAAGGAAGGTTATAGACAAGAAGGCTTGGGTGGAAAAGAAGCATGGGGTGCTAGCTGAAGGAGAAACAATCTATTCTAAGATTGAATGTAGGTCCTCTAAAGGATGCCTACTAGCTAAAGTAATGGATGAAGAGGAGGAGGCAGAAAAGAATTGGAAAAGAGCAAAGAAGGAGAAGAAAGACTAGACCATTGCTTAGCTTTAGATTTATTAGATTCTTATTTTTTATTTAAAGTTAATTAATTTCAGCCTTATTTAAATTCCATTAACAATGCAATTTTATTTCATTAATGAAATTTCAGCCTTCAATTAAATTGTTACTTTAAATTTGTTTTATTAAAGCAATGAAAAACCGAAAAAAAATTAATTTTCGGAAACTTTTCGAGTACAGAAGTCGAAAATTTTCCGAAAAACACCGAAACTCGCCCAGATTTTATGACTGAATTGGCGTCAGTAATTGCAAATTGGCGCCAGATATTGAGGTCTGGCACCAGGCGCCAATTCCACCGTATGGAGCTAATGGCTTTTGGCTGGCGCTAGACTCTGTTCTGTGACGCCAGTTGCTTTTCCGACATTTGTTGACTTTTTGTTGATTTTGGAACGCGGAGATGTCGAAAAATAAAGTGGTCGCACCCGTAATGGGTTGCCTACATATCCTTTCTTAAGGAATCAGGCCGAACGTAGCTCTCTTGAGTTTCCTACTCAAGTAATTATGGGTAGTATTTTTTAAGTTAGTCAAGATTGGTCATGTTTGAGAATTCATTGCCATCCATGTCAGTTAATTTTGCTGCTCCACCTGACAGGATTGTTTTGACAATGTAAGGGCCAGACCAATTAGGTCTAAACTTTCCCCTTGGATCTAAAACATTTTTTCTTAGCGCTTTTAATACCAAATCTCCTACTTTGATATTTCTTGTCTTGACCTTCTTATTAAAATGTCTAGCCATACGAGTTTGATAGCACTGAGTGTGATGTAGGGCTTCTAGTCGTTTTTTCATCGAGTAGGATCAATTCTTCATATCGTGCCCTATTCCATTCGACTTCATCGAGTTTACTCTCTAGCGCAATACGTAGAGATGGTATTTCTAGTTCGACAGGTTGTACGGCATCCATTCCATATACCAAAGAAAATGGTGTATTTCCTGTTGACGTACGAATTGACGTGCGATAACCCCACAATGCAAAGTGAAGCTTGTCAGGCCAATCCTTATAATTTTCTGTCATTTTCTCGATGATAGTCTTTAAATTCTTATTAGCTGCCTCGACTGCTCCGTTTGCTTGAGGCCTATAAGGGGACAAATGATGATGTTGGATACCATATTTACGTAGCAATTCTTCACATTCGGCTTGAAAGTGAGTTCCATTGTCACTTATCATTTCATGTGGGACTCCATATCGACAAATGATATTTCTCTCGATAAAGAGTGCTACATGTTTTGCGGTGAGTTTAGCATATGATTGTGCTTCAACCCACTTCGTAAAGTAATCAATTGCTACTAGAATAAACTCATGGGCTCCTGTCCCTGGAGGAGCGATCGTGCCAATTATGTCAATTCCCCATGTAGAGAATGGCCATGGTGATGTGTAGGTGTAGAGCAAAGATGGAGGAACGTGCTGTAAATTGGCATAAATTTGACACTTAGGGTTTCTTTTTACATATTGATGGCAGTCCCTATTCATGGTAGTCCAATAATACCCTTCTCGCATTATTTTCTGGACTAACATTTTGCCATTTATATGAGTTCCATAGATTCCTTCGTGGACCATTCTCATTATTCTTTGTGCATCCACCTTCCCTACACATAGGAGAGCTCGACCTTTAGGTACCCTTTTATGTAGCTCGTTATTTATGAGTACATATTGAGAAGCAAAAAGTCTCAAGGCTCTTTTAGCTCTTTTGTCAGCATGCGGAGGGTATTCTCCATTGGTGACATAGTTGAGAATGTCTGTATACCATGGTTCTTCTTCTTGTTCTCCATCTTCGTCTTGGACTGGGTCGTCATCTTCTATAGCCTGTATATATGTCGGTTTGTGCCTTTTTTCGATAGTTAAAGGAATTTTCTCGATATCCGTGGGAATCCTAACCATTGAGGCTAATCTTGCCAAGGCATCAGCAAATTGATTTTCTTCTCAAGGTAGATATGTGTATTCTACCTTCTCTAATTGATCGGTAAGAGTTTCCAGATAAGTTTGGTAAGGGGCTAGGCTTTCGCTCCTTACTTTCCATCTTTTAGATATTTGATTGATGATTAGAGAGGAATCTCCGATTATCCTTAACTTCTTTACTCCAATGCTAGGGCTGTTTCAAGGCCTACCACACATGCTTCATATTCAGCAGCATTGTTGGTAACGTCGAAATCAAGCTTTATTGAGATTGGGAC
Source organism: Chenopodium quinoa (assembly GCF_001683475.1). Taxonomy (NCBI): domain Eukaryota; kingdom Viridiplantae; phylum Streptophyta; class Magnoliopsida; order Caryophyllales; family Amaranthaceae; genus Chenopodium; species Chenopodium quinoa. Next base: position 1,492,367 of record NW_018743689.1, read on the forward strand.
ATGTTCTTCTTTAGGTGATACTAGTAGCACTCCGACACCACATCCCTTTTGGTTTGAGGCTCCGTCCAAATACAAGGTCCAAGTACCATCTTCGGTGACCATCAAATCTTCATCTGGAAATTCATTGTCCTGTATTGGTGTCGAGTCTTCTATTGGAAAATCTGCCAGAAAGTCTGACACCACGGATCCTTTAATAGCTTTTTGTGGCATAAACCGCACATCGAACTGGGCAAAGTTGACTATCCATCTTGAAATACGTCCATTGAGCGTTGATTTCTCGAACAAGTATTTGAGTGGATCTAATCGAGATACTACGAAAACGGTATGCACCAACATGTAATGTCTCAACTTAGTCGTGGCCCACACCAAAGCGAGGCACAATTTCTCGAGTGGTGTATAGCGTGTTTCGTATTCGAACATCTTCTTACTTAAGTAATAGATTGCATTCTCTTTGTTTTCTACCTCTTGTGCTAGCATGGCTCCCATTGTATGAGCCAAGGGCGTCCTAACAACAGATTGAATGAGGCTTTGATGTCTACTACTTGAAAAGTAGTAGCATGTTCTATTGCTCCTGCCGTCACATTTAGGGTTATTTTGCCAAGAGCTTGACGTCGAGTATTATCGTAAGCTCTTATTCCTTGTGTGGACGGAGTTAAATCCTCATCCTTTATGCCGAGCATCCTCGCAGTCCTAAGTGGACAGACGTTAATAGCCGATCCATTGTCTACAAGATTCATGGGAACATTCATTGTTTTGCAGACTACTATGAGGTTTAATGCTTTGTAGTGCTTGTCACCTTCCGGGGGTAAATCTTTATCAGAGAAGGTAATTAGATTAATTGGAATAGGGAGATCACTCGTGAGGAAGTTAGCTAGTCCCTCAGGAGTTGTGTCAGAATCTATCCTGATTTTATCCAAGGCATTCATCACAGCCAACCTATGTTCTCGAGATGTTGCCAGAAGTTTCTATACATTCATCTCCACTTTTGTCTTCTTGAATTTTTTGACGATGTCATTGTCTTCGATGATAGGTATGGGAACTTGTTGTACAGTAGGCATGGGTTGTGTTGAAACAGGAGGTTGTATTCTCCCGGATCTTGTGAGGACGTCTATTGATGAATCTTCTTCAGCCCAAATGTTGTCCGTGGTGTATAATATGGAAGGTGAAGGTTCTAATATGTCTTTTAGATAGACATCTTCTTCATCACTGTCCCATACTCCATTAACATTTATATCCTCTTCTTGTTGAACTTGGACTAATTCTTTTCTATCAATCATTTTCTGCACCAAATCCTTGAATTTGAAGCAGTTTTCTAGGGTGTGTCCTCCTGACTGATGGTATTGACAGTAATATCTATCTTTTCTTTTTAATGATTCAAATGGTCTCGATTCGAGAGGTTTGACCTTGCCACTCTCGGAGAGCATTTTAAACATTTGTGCATACGGGATCCCAATTGGAGTATAAACTTTATTGCTCTTCTTGGGTCTTTCGGTGACTTGTAAGGGAAAGTGTTTTGCCTCATAAGTCGTTTTTACTGGTGTGAATTCTCTCTTAGGTTCTTGATCATGTTCCTTGCGAAGTTCATTCAAAATTTTGAGAGTTTCGTGTAACAGTTGCGATGTCTCCTCAGATATAGTGTGAGTATTCGTATCTCTACCTCATTTGCTTGTTCTGGAAGATTATCTTCGACATCGAAAAAGGTCTCTTCTTCTTCTTTGACGTTGGTTACTTTGACAGGCTTAATGAGAGATGAGGGGTCAACTTCGCATTCTTCATCGGAGATAACCAATGTGTGAGCTAGAGGTGCATTGTCAATACTCGGTTTCTTACTGGCAGGAGGCAATGGCAGCTTATTACTGTCAATCAAGTCTTGTATAGCTTCCTTAAGCTTCCAACAGCTTTCAGTGGAATGGCCCCTACCTTGATGATATTTGCAATGTGCATTGGGGTTCCAATTAGGCAACCTCTTCTCGACTGATGGATCTCCAAATGGTCCAATGGGAGTTATAAGACCTTTTGCATTTAGCCGATCAAACGCGGTGTCATAACTCTTGCCAATAGGATTGAAGTTTCTCCTAAATAGTTTCTTTTGTCCTTGGTTGTTCATGGCGAGGACTTCTCCCAGATTAAAGGCGCTAACATTATTTGAGTGGGCGGTTTTGGAAGAAGAAGGATTGTCGTTCTTCTTTCCTTTCCAGCCACTGTTGGAGTTATTGTTGGCAGCTTTAGATTTAGCTAAAACATCTTCAATATTAATCCCAATATCATAAACAGCCTTAAAGGTATGAAGGTTATTTTGATATTTAAGATGTTTTGAATATTTTTCTTGGAGATTTTTAATGAACAATCTCACAGACTCTTTTTCACTTGGTACCTCAATCATTTTAGCTGAGGTTTCTCTCCACTTGTTAAAGAAAGATGTGAAGCCTTCATTCTCCTTCTGCTTGAGAATTTCAAGTTCTGTATGGTCAGTTTCGACTTGAACGTTGCACTTGTACCTATCGACGAAAGCGTTTGCTATGGATTCCCAGGTAGAGGTCTTTTCTTTTTCAAGACAAAAGTACCATTGTTGGAAAACGGTCTCGAGAGATAGCGAAAACAAAGACGGGAAAATTTTCTTATCGATACCCTTGATACTCATTATTGTTTCAAATGCCCTTAGATGGAAGTAGGGGTTGTCGATTGCCCTAAACTTTGGGATGTCGTTGGCACTGAACTTCTGCGGAAGAAGATCTTTATCCACCGAGACCCCTTGGGATGTGAGTTCTTGAAACTTGTAGTCGCTGGACAACTTGCTTAGGCTTTCATGCATGAGGTCCATTTGTTGTTGCTTCGCGGGATCCTCGATCTTAAGTGCGAGAAGCTTTAGTGTCTCAGTTACAGTAGCCAATTGGTTCTTGAGATCATTAACTTCTTCCTGAGTTGCCATTATAACTCTTGCTTTCCTCTTGCGAGCTATAGGTTTGTCAAAAATTTGGACTTGTACGAAGAGGTTATCTTTGATTAATCGTCCTTCCTTTCTTGACCACGCTCTGTAAATTAAGCCAGTTTGTGTTTTAATTACTTAACTCGAATCAGTTTGACTTTATGGCTTTTAAAAAAAAAGTATGCATATTTTTAGGGAGAAATAATGTACATGTGTTTAGGGAACTTAAGTACTATTATTTATTGGAGGATTAATATCCAACTTACCCCCCTAAAAAATGACAAAAAATAACGCGCGCACACAAGACTCCCTTAATCATGGTCAAGACATGTGTATTACTGTGTGTATTGAGTGTAAGAGACATGCTTGGACTCTTGTGTAAGACCATGGGACTTAGTGCCTAAACTCGAATATTGATTCAATTAAGCATTATTGCCAGCAAAATTAACCGAATTAAACGGGAAACTGACTAATTAGACATTAGGTGATGACTCGACAAATAATCCGAACTGTCGGCCAAGCGACAGGACTGGCGTCGCAATATGGTGGTTGGCGCCAGACTTTTTAGTAAATGTCTGGCGCTACACACCATACAGTGGCGCTACAGCCCAGATTTTGGCACCAATACTAGAGCCTCGGTCTGGGACTGTTTTCGATATTATTAGTCAAATGGGGTATGCCTAAAGTCATACTAGGTCAATTCCGATTAAAAGAAGAAAAAACTTTATTGACTCGAATTAATTAATTAATTAATTAATTAGGCAAAGTTCTTTAAGTCATTAATTATAATATCAACACAAATCAACAAACGGTTAGGAGGAGCATAGAATATATATGCACAACAAATAATGAACAATTAGGCAAGTAAGCACAATATGATGCAATGAGTTCGCAACCTAACCATGGCTCTAGTTCTCTAAAGTTCGGGATATGGTTTAGTCAAACAGGGTCCATGGTTAATTGTTCAGATGCACCGCGTAGAAGCCTAACCGTGTAGGGTTAACGCGTGTGGATAGAGCACCGCGAGTTTTAGAAAAAACTCGCTTCCATGGTTTGGTGAATTCAACCTCTCAGATGTACCCTTTGTTGCCAGGAGCGTTCAATCGGGTAGATAGAGCATGAATTCCCAGAGGGTTATGTCCATATGTAGAACACATATGGGTTTCAGAAAAATGAGAAAAAATTCAATCAGGAAGTAGGATCGAGCAAACAATACGAAAAACCGGTCGAAATTAGAACGCATATTTCTGGCTCGGTATTGGGGGAAATTGGCGCCAACAAACAGAGACTGGCGCCAACTTTTAATTGTAGCGCCTGGCGCCAATACTGGCGTCTGGCGCTACGGCAAAAAGTGTGGCGCCAAGCTCTGGCCCCTGACGCTACTTCCCACATCCCTCAGCAGCTTTCTGTGCTCAATAAAATCATCCAGTTTCGCGCGGTGTTTTTTCAGTCCTAGTTGTGAAAGACGTTTCTCAAATTTCCTACGTGTAAAATCCTATGTTTTTTACTCATTACGGATGGTCTTTCCAATGAGAACCTTTTTATGCATATGATAATAATGTTAATCAAAATTACGCACATGAAATACTTAGAACTTTTCGAGTCTCATCCACTCATTCTAAATCATTGCCGAAACAAATTAAGGAATTAAAATAGAAATCCTCCCCAGTGGAGTCGCCAAAAACTGTAGGGAATAATTTCAAGCCTTTAAAATCCCACTAGCTTGAACCCCCACTGTGATCATACACTAAAGTACGGTGGCGTCCAAAAGGGAAGAAGATAGAGCAAAAGAGTCGCCAACAAGTTTTTAAGGAACTTGTAAACCGTTCACGAGGTGAAGGTTACACCCCTTAACGATCCCAGAGATCGCCAACTCCATAAGGTCATGAACCAAATAAGGGTTCGGGGATGATGGTACGAATCCAACCTAAAAGAGATTGAATCTTCCCTAATAATAGGCCTCTACTTTATTCTGCTCGTATTCATGTGCGCTTTCTAACTAACATACAATCAATAGGATTAACCCTAAACCTGTTTAATCTATGTTGGTTGAATATTAATGCACAAATAAATCTATTATTGGCGATCACTTGAAATATAATCACAATTAACCTAACAAGATTATTAATTATCTTATTTAGCGTGGTTGCAAATACCAATTCCCTTTAAACATGCAATAAAAGTTCATCAAGCAATAACAATATAAAATAATATGCATATCAAGCAACATAATAAATAATCATAATAATTATAAATAATCATAATCATAAACATTAGAAAGAACATAGGAAGCATCATACTTTATCATACTTAATATTAAAGATACCCTAGACATGATACTAGGAATCAAAATAACGATCTAAACATGATATCTACATCATAAATCAATTAAACCATTAAAGTACTTACTTGGATGCCTCGTACCTCTTTCTAATTAAAAAATACACACATTAGTAACTTCAAGGAAAAATAATAATCAAAACAATTAAATTAAATAATTGAAATAGAGATTTGGGACCAAACCCTCAGAAATTAAAACCTTTCACGTCTAGGGCGAAGGCAACTTCGAATATGGCTAGGTGTTTCAAGATCTTGTGAATGCGGAATTTTGTATTAAAGAGCAAAGTTTAGAAAGAATGCTAAAAGATTAATGATATCGAAAATTAATGAATGAATGATGAAGATGAATGAAGAGGATTGAAGATTAGGAAAATTGATGAATGAAAACGGAGTTTATTAGAACTTAAGAATAAAAAGAATTGGTGAATGATAGATGTAGATGATTATTGAAAACAGAGTTTTGAATACGATATTTATAGAGAAAAACATCTAAAAAAGATAATTTATCAAAACAGAGTCTGAAGATCGAAAAACTAACTTGGCGCCAGCCTTGGCTCATTGGCGCCAGGCGCCAATGGCTGGCGTCTGGCGCCAATCCTGATTCCAGGCGCCAAGGCCTGGGGTTGGACGCCAAACCGGCTTTTAACGCGTTTTCAAAAATATGATAATTTTACTGTACTGGAAGATAAAATAATATAATTTCGGTCGAAAATGCTATTTGATCCAATTAAAACTCTGAAGAATCCTAATTGAATTAAAAATGATAAGACCTTCTAGAATGTTCTAGAAGACCAAAACCATTCCTAATTACATTAGGAATGATAAATCATATTAGGCCCTCCCCTAGATCATTGGGTCGTACTTAAAACTCAAACCGGACCCAGTTTAGTAAATTGACCATAACTTCCTCAATATTCATCGGAATTGGGCTTATAATATATCGTTGGAAAGGTCTTTGCAAGCCCCATACAACTACTATTGGACCCATATCATGGACCAACCAAACTGGATTGGTTGTTTTCTTAAAAATAAAGTTTTCAAAAACAAAGAGAAGAGAAAAGAAATGAAAAGAAATAAAACTTTCCGCAACACTAGACCTTTCCACACTTTCGTTTCATTCGATTATGATTCGACGTGAAAGGTACTCATCACTGGGTTTGGTTTTGGGGAGACACAAATGGGTGTCTACACATTGGCATTGAACTTTTGCAGAAGAAGCTCCTTGTCAACTAAGACCCCTTGTGAGCTTATGCCCTGGAATCTGTAGTCATTGTATATTTTACTCAAGCTTTCTTGCATGATCTCCATTTGTTGTTGTTTCACAGGGTCATTGATTTGAAGGGTTAAAGCCTTTAACACCTCAGTCACTTCAACCATTTGGTTCTTAAGCTCATTGGCTTCTTCTTGACTTGCCATTATCTTCTTAGCTTTTCTCTTTTGACGAATCGGTTTATCAAAAATTTGAACTTGAATAAAGGTGTTGTCCTTGATTAATCACCCTTCTCTCCTTGACCAAGTATTGTGGAAAGGGAAATTAGGGATAAGTTTTTTATTATTTATTTTGACTCAAGCTCAATTGATCATGCAATAGATTGAAAGAGGATGTGGAGAGAATAGAAATGGAATGGACCCTTAACTTAAATGACGAAAAAACGACTCATGCATGAACCTAAGGCATGGTCACGGTGTGAAAAGAGTATGTACAAAGTGTGTGCTAAGACTAGTGAGTTTAGGTGACATCTTAAGACTCGTGTCATGACCATGTGGCTAGACTATGTGACTAGACTCAATTTTGAGGACTAAATAAGGTTACTTCCATTAACAAACTGATTGAACTAATTAATAAACTGTTTTAATAGACTCATCGTGATGACTCGAGCAAAAAAACTGAATTGTCGCCAAAGCAACAGGACTGTCGCCGCACACTGCAGTGCAGCGCCGGACGACAGAGTTGTCGAAAAGCGTTGCACAACAGCATTCGGCGCTGCATCCTAGATTTTTGCGCCATTACTTGAGCATTAAGCTCGGACTGCTTTCAGTATTTTTACTCTACGGGGACAAGCCTAAAGTTGTACTAATTCAATTTTGATTAATTTATTAAACTTTAATTACTCAAATTAATTAATTAGTTAATTAGGCCAAGTCCTTTTAGTCATTAATCAGTTTATTTATACTTATTTACAAACACAAGTGTAAGGAGGGTGATCCCATCGTAAGGGGTACTCTCCTTAAATGCCCATGGACACTTAAAAGCCTAGGACTTTTCACTTGTTAGGGTGTAGTAGGATTTGAATTCCTGACTGTTTGGGGGACCTTGAATTAGAATTGATTCTATCATTACGCCTTTTTGTAAGAAATAAGTAGGAGTCGCCAATGAGTTTTAGGAAATACTCATAAACCTCGTTCATGCCTTTCTTCCATGTGGAGTTCATGGAATAATTAGCACGAATCATAAGTTTACCCATACCCAAATTAGTCTATAAACTAGAAATGAGTTCGGGAGCGGGGGTACTAATATAACGTTCCTTTTAGAGGGGAATCGTTATCCTAGCTCTAGTGCAGCCTCTACTAGCTCTTCGTTTTTTACAATTTCATCACCAAACAATATATGCAACGTGATACCTAAAACTATGTTAGTTGATTTTATTTACAAGCATTAATTCACGTAGGAATTACATCATAATGTCGTTATTCTTATTTAATCAAATTCGTGAAAAGGACAAGAAAATAAACAATATTTGCCTTGGCTTAAGTGACCAACCAACAATTATTTAATTCAATTCTAATCTTTATTTAAAGCAAGATACTATGTGGAATTGATTAATTAATTATTTTAAAGGTGATCAAACAACAGTAATTAATTAATTAAAGTCCTTTTAAACAAGAAAATAAATGTGATTTAACTAAGTGCTCGGGAACCTCCTTCTTGTTGGGGAACCTCCACCGTTTAGAATACTTATGGACTCCTTCTTGTTGGGGAACCTCCACCGTAGTAACAAAATATCAAAAGGGTGAGAGTTTAGCACAAGAGGGGCTAGGTTGCACAAGTTCACAATTATTTCGCCAGAGTTTTAGGTTAATTTCCGCCCCTTTAAGCCTCGGTCTAAGCTCGTATTTATAGGGAATTATTTGGTTTAGGGTTTCGAGCATTCTGCCGCAGAAGGTGTCGCGCGCAATAGAATAAGTTGCGCGCGACATTCCAGCGCAAGTGATTGGGTTGCGCTGCTATGGGCAGCGCAACTAATTGTCTTGCGCGCGGCTTTATGGTAAGGTTTGATTTTATATTTTCCGTATAATTCTGAATCTTCCACAGTGCAACTCTAGAGGTTGCGCTGGATGTCCCGCGCAACTAAATTAGTTGCGCGCGGCAGCCCAGCACGACTCTTTGAGTTGCGAGCGGCTTTTTCTGCGGCAGCACTAAGATTTATCCTATGCGCTCCTAAATCCATTATTATTAGATTTTAAGCACGAGCTTAAGCCTAATTATGATCGGTTTTAGATAATTAGACCTTTATTTTGGATTTTTCTTTAATTTGGGCTAGTCTTTTGTGTTTTGTGGCTTAACTAGTTATCGATAAGTATTCTTCACTTTGACCCAACACGAAGATGGTTTTATTTATCGTCATATCCTTCCTGTCGGGTCATGTGACCAAAAGTAGATGCCTACAGATAGCCCCCACTTTGATCGAGTCTAGAATAGACGATGATCAAAGTAGTCAAGGAAATAAATCCGAGACTCATTCTGCGAAGTTCTCTAAGGATAGAGAATCTTTCAGTGATGTTTAAGGATGTCGAAACAATCCTTGGTTCTCTAAGTGTTTGAAACAAATAGCTATTAAGGCTAGAAAAGGATTTTCCTAATCTTAACGCGCTAAAGAATCTAGATTGATCCTTTGCAATTGTAGAACGCTTTTATAAGTAAAGGTGTTCTGGGTGATGTCAAGTCATGAGAAGAGATCGTTTTTAAAAGGATAAAAGGGGAAGATTTCCTCTCAATCGTGTCATTGTTGGTCTAAAGTCCCTTGATATGTCATTGAAACTGTAGCCTGACTTTAACAAAGTAAAAAGATAAAAAAGGGTTTTCGGTATTAGAGCCGAAATGGTACAGTATTTGAGCTGAAAGTCCACAAGATAGAAATACATGTCTCAGGACAGGAGGCATATATCCAAATTCAGTGAGAGGAAAGAAAGTCAACAACTTTCTCAGCAGTTTTGTCCACAAGATGAGTACACGTGTCTCAAGACTGGGGGCACGTGACTACATAGGCGCGACATCGTCTCGTTGCTTCTTTATACAGGGATGATTTCGACACCCTAACTTTCCGGTAAGTTAGTAAGCGCACTAACTACCGTATTTGCTCCCATTCAAGAAGTGTCTGTTCCTGAAGGTTCGGCGTGCCTTTCGACTTGTGAGCTAACGCCTACAATAATTCTCTACCTTTTAGTACCGAGAAGTAGATCTCGCAAAGCTTGGGCTGAGTGAAATTTTACGCAACACCTAAGCCGTACAATTTTGCGCCGTAAAATACGCCATTTGCATTTTTACGTTGCATGAAAACTCCTTCCATTTTGCTTCGGACGTGAAAAATGAAGAAAACCCGGACATTTGTAACATCAGTACAGTAAAATGACAAACCTGTCTATGGGTGCTTTTACGTAAAGCACAACCACGGAACGTCATAAGGCACTCTTACAAAAAACGTTCAAAACGTATGCTTGGGGAAGGCACAAATCACAGTGTGCATGCAATATGATGCAAAAAACTAACAAAAAAAAACAAACTACAATATGCAAGGCAATTTAAAAAATATTTTGATAATTTGTGCGCCATTACGTCTAATAACGAGCAAAAACCGTTAAAAATGATCAAACGAATCAAAATCAAAATACCGGTCTTTTAGTGACCAGTGTCCGTGCGCAACTCAGAGGGTCGTGCTGGCCAGGCGCGCGCATCGTTCTGAGTTGCGCTGGTATGTCACGCGCAACAGATTCAGTTGCGCGCGACATTTATGTCAGTAAAGTGAAAATCGCAAACCCGATTTTTCACTTCACTCTTTCTTTCTCCTTCCTTTGCCATTTTCAACCCTTTCTCTTACTAGAAAGCTCAGTTTTTTACGATTTTCAAAGCTAAAGGAAGCAAATTTCGTCCTTAATTCATATTTGCTATAATCCAATGTAAGTTTTTTGCTAAAATTTGTTCTTTTTCGGCTGAATTTGAACGATTTTTGAATCGTTAAACCCCAAATTTCGAATTTGGGGGTTTTCGATTCGGTCCATTATCCTTGAAATTGATCCTTGTATGAGCATATCTTTGTTCAAGTTTGGTCTTGCTTTTTTTTTTTGAATTTTGCTTGATTTCATTGCTTTTTCTTGCTCATTTTGGTTATAATTGCTGATTATAAAGTATATTATACTGATGGAACTAAAATTATTTTCATAATTAATTTTTGTGAAATTTGAATTGTGGGAAAATGGAGCGAAACATATTCTTAGCTTATTTTTGCCGTATTCGAACTTCAAAATTGTTTGGTAGACGATAATTGTGTTTATATTACTGTTATTCGTCTAAAATTAGTTGATTCTTTGAGAATTTGGAATACAATCCCTTGAATACTTAGTTGAAACTGCTACAGAATGGCTTTTGTGGGTGTTAGAAGCCCCCATTTATTGAGTTTAACTACAGGTATCGTAGCCCCCAAGTATGGGTGGCATTCGATTTTCACGTTTTTCCCTATTGGCAGCCGTTATGCTGCCGAAATGGGTCTAGAATACATATGTTAGTTTAGTTTAGGAAATAAAGTAAACTAATTAAATAAAATTTATCCGTCATAGCATGGACTCACCTCCATTTGTCGATGCTGAGGAAATTCTCGGTGGTCTGGACGAGGTAGTTCGCCCTTGGAAGAGGGTGACCCGTCCGTGAGAGGAGGTTCGACAGCGACGCGTCGCGACTGATCGACGTCGCCAAGAGGATGTGGTTTAGGAGGCTCCTCCCAACTGGGACCCTAGGGTCCTTAAGTGGGACCCTGACCATCACGTTTCGATCAGAGGGTGGCGCGGCATTGTTAGTTTTTTTCCCTTTCGTTTCTTTCTCTTTTCCTTCGTCTCTCCTTTTTAAACCGTAACTGTTTTTTTTTTTATTATTCTTTTATTTAGAGTGAGCCTAGCATGCTTTTGTACGGCTCTGGTGATCTACGATCCCGTTTTGATAGTTTGCCCGAGGTGGCAAAGGAGATTGTAGCACTTTCTGGGATTGACTCCCAACTGGCGGCTCTTTGGGATTTATCGAGTCAGACTGCATCGTCAGCTTTCCTCCGTGGATTGCTGGAGTTTTAGTGGGATTCCACCAACACTTTCCACTTACCATGGGGAGAAATGACGGTAACCCCTTTTGATTTCACTATGATTACGGGTTTTCCTTTTGGAGGCGAGCCTGTAGTCATAGAGTTCGTTAAGGGGTCAGACGAGAGATTGTGCGACCTTGTGGGGGACCGTCTTGCGTCGGCCCTTCACGTGTACGCGCAGTCTTGTCCGTAATCGGTTCTTGCCGACGAACTGTCGGCTGACGAGCTTGACCGGCAGTGTACACCTGAGCTGCTGGCTCGGATATACATTGCTCACGTTCTTTTCGGCACCATTTTGAGTGATCGAGGAGAGCGTTTTGCCATTGGGTTACTTATTTGCCTCAATGATTGGAACAGAAAGGTGACCTGACTTGGGCGGAGGTGTCATATGCCCGTACAACTATGGGCAAGGCAACCCGGGTAATGGATTCTGCGGCAGCTACTGAGGTGCCTCGGATCTCGCTTTCGTGGCATGGTCGTATCCTTGAGGTACATGTTTTAAACTTCTTTCGGTTATTACTTTTGCCTTTTCCTTTAGGCTTATCTTTTCTCGGTTTCAGGCTTGGGGATACTCATACCTGCCTTTCTTAGTCCCCAGGGTGCTTAGGGCTGCTCGTTTTCTTATCGGCCATCGATTAGTCGCGATTAAGAAGAAACGTACTACTTCTGCCGGCAACTTTCGCCAGAGGATCCTTTTGGTGACTCGTGCGTCAGTGAGTATTCCAACTACATGTGCTCTTTTTATATTTTATTCATTTTCTGACGATTTTTCATGTGGTTGTGTTTTATAGATCGATCTTCGTCCTTGGAGTTTGATCGTCGGAGTCCCTGAGGCTATCCGGTCCGGCACAGTTCGTTGCCGTTTCTGAGCCCTCTATCCAGGACTCTCGGTACTCTAGAGGACAAACGCTTGGTTTTTAGGCGAGCGTGTTTTCTGGCAGCTTTCGTCCGAGGAGACTTTGGTTCCTGTGGATCCCCCAATCTGGATGTTTCGTCCGGACTTGCTGTCTACCGAGGTTCGAGCTCAGGAGATCCTTGGTTATCCAGCAGAGCAGCTGGTGTTGCCGGATATTTCTTATCCGGCTTTTGTAGCATCCAGGCTGACTCCTTTTTCGGCTTTTGTTCCGGTTAGTACTCCAACTCTCTTATTTCCTTGTTTCCATTTTTTTCGGAACTTTAACCTTTTTATTGTTTTTATCATATATATTTTAGCGGGTCGAGCTAGGGGGTTGGGTGCCTCCTATAGCGGAGATTACGTTTACCGATGCTGTCGGATCGGTAATTCGTGAGACCCTTCCAGCAGCAGAGGATGACGAGGGGATACCGTTTGTACCTGAGACGGTTGAGTCGGTTGTCTTTTATGTATATGTACTTAAATATTTCTATTTATTTTTTGTTTCATATACATTTGTTTACTAACTGTCCTTGTATCTTTGGAACAGGTTCCGCGGGAAATTTTGCAGGGCATGGTGAGGACTTTACGTGCTTTCCGAGCTTCTTATCGGAGAGCCCTCATGACTTTATCATGTCGTGATCATCGGATGATCGTGGTAAGTTTTATTTCTTTTCTTTTCAACGAAGTTATTACATTTCATTTATTAATCTTCATTTTGGATTTTGCAGGATGTGCAGCAATCGTCTAGTAGTCGCCGAGCACCCTGATTCCTCTTGCACACATTTTGTTAGTATTTCTCTTTTTTTTTAGGAAACAGATGTATTTTTTTGCATTTTTGTACATATGACACATTTGTATATATGTCGTCATTATTATTTTTTTGTTTCCAAGTGTACATTATTATTATTATTAAAAGCAAAAAATTTTGAGGGAGGGAAAGGGTTCCCGACTTACCGCCCTCGAAAAAAATAACCGAGACTCGAAAAAAAGAAGGTGAAACGAAAACAAAAAAGAAAAATGAAAATAAGAAAATAATAAAAAAGAAAATGAGGAAGTAGGAAAATAAAAAATAAAAGAAAAAGAAAAAGAAAGTAGGAAAAAAAAGAAAATAAGAAAATAGGAAAATAATAGAAAAAAGAGAATAAAAAGAAAATAATAGAGTAGGCAAGAAAAGGGATACAAAGTGTTAGAAGGTAAGCGTATGATTCGTATTAAGATTTCGTGAAGATTCCGTCATTATATGAGCCAAAATACGGAAATAAACCCAACTCACGTGAGTTGCGCACGGCTGCCGCACGCATGTGAATTAGTTGCGCGCAGATGTCGCGCGCAATTCGTGAGTTGCGCGCGCCACCTGTTGGTGAACTTTCCTTTAAGCCAAATTTGTCGAAAATTTGCCCCTCTAAGGTCTATTTAAACGTGGTTTCGTGTAGGCTTTTGATAATCTCGCATTCATTCTCTTAGTAATATAAGAAACTAAAAAGAATTAATCTCTCTAAATTCTCATTCTCTCTTTTCTTTTTTTGTTTTTCAACAATTGTGAAGACCTTTGAACAACGTTTGAAGCAATGGGTCACTTCCCTTTCAACCGAGGACAAACTAGCTTTCAAAATTTACCACTTAGACCCTCTATTGAATTATATGCAACTAGTGGTTAACTTTGATTTTCTTCATGCCGCAGTCAACCATTGGGACTCTAACCACCATCTTTTCTTGTTCAAAGGGGACGAAATTGTCCCCCTTCCCGGTGAGTTTGAGGCCTTGCTAGGTTTCCCTACAAACACTCTTCCTGTGACTTATTCGCCTACCTTGTCGGATCCTAAACCTATATTCCAAAGATTTTTTGGCTTGTCCGACAATGATATGACCAACATTGGAACTGAATAAGGCATGCACTTGATTCAATTTATTGAACATTTTGTCGCCCCTCGTGACAACATGACTAAACAATGCTTTAAAATTCGTAATTTATGTTATTGTCTTGTTGTTAATTGTTTACTTAGGACAGGCAAAGAATACGGAGATCATTCCATGGTGTCCATAGTAGAGAAAATAGAGGGATGTCATTCACCCGCTCCTTTGGTTTTGGCGGAAACCATACTGTGCTTGAATAGCTTTAGAGGAGATCCTAACGAAAACGGTTTCACGGGAAGTCCACTCCTATTATAGTGACGATTTTTTTTTTTAATTTTTTTTCGTCGTTTATCAGCACAATTCATGAAGTTGCACTGGCATGACCAACACAATCTTATTCGCTACAAGCGGAGGCTGCGCGCAACTGGTTTGGTTGCACGCGCCACATGCTTGTGTAAAAATTGAAACTCATTTTTTTTTTCTTCTCCTTTTTTTTAGATTTGGCTCATGGAGCTCTTACGAATTGTTGATCAACCACAAAACCTTGAGGCTAATGGAGTAAAGACATTCCCTAGACGTCGAATCCTTTATAAGCATAAGAATGAAGAGGAATGGACGTCGTTTTTCTGTCATGGGGTTCCTAACATACGTTTTGTGATTCCTTGGTGGATCATAAACAGTATGATTGGGAATAGTCTCAGTTGCCCTTACATTAGGCTTTTAGGCCTATCTAGTACTACTTATATTTTTCCTTGTAGGGTAATGAGACAATACGGGATGAGACAAATTTTTCCCTCGCAAGATTGTGATGCCCCTAAAGATGTGATCTTTAAACCCGAAAGAATTCCTCGTTGGATGGAATATTGGTCAAGTCTTCCTAGGTGGGTAATACAAAATCATACCACTAGTATTACATTATCTTCCTTTTACAAGGCTCGGTCTCAACTTCAAGCCTCCACCGCTCGCAATCCACCTAAGCCTTTGATGCATTCAACCACTACTACTCCTCCTAGTGATCAAAACAAAGGAGTGAGAAGAAAATTAGACTTATCATCCCCTAAGGCACATTCGAAGGAAACAAAAAGGAAATCAAAGAACCTTCACCAATACTCGGAAGAAAGCTCCAATAATCAAAGGGAAAGGAAAACATGTTGCAAAGGCCCCAATCCCTAAATTGAAGAACAATGTTTGGGTGAAAAAGAAGAGTGTAGGGGAGAGCTCCAAGGCTTCTGATAATACTGTGATGGAAACTACTCCTCCATCATCTATGACAATCGAGGACATAGTAAAACCTTAGAGTGTTACACAATTTTATCATTAGTTTATTTCGAATAAAGTGTAATCACTACTACGTTTTTTTTTTCGTTTACTATCTAGTTCAACAATGTCTCTCAATCTTTTGAATTTTGAATGAAATAAAATGAGCTTTATATTTTTATATTTTGGTATGACCGAATCATAAAGATTGTCTACGTGTTCAAATTACGAAATTAGTCAAACCTTGTTTCAAAGAATTAAATCAAAGTTTAATTTTATGTTTTGAGTATATGTTATATTTAAGAAACACCCTCTTTTTGCCGCAAGTAGAAATCACAACTTTATTCAAACGCAAAAATTCAGGTTTGCAGTTCGTCTTCAGGAGGCGCGCGCAACGTCTGTAGTTGCGCGAGCCTGTCGCGCGCAATGAAATCTGTTGCGCGTGACATCCGCGCGCAACTCTTCTAGTTGCTTAAGACGCCTGTTCTACGAATGTCTCAAAGAAATTGTTTTTTTAAAATTTTGTATTATTACCCCCCCCCCCCCACAATTGTGAAGATTTTTTCGTGATGTTCGAAAAAATTTGAACACTTAGAACGGTTTATTATTTCTAAATTACCCCCCATGTGTTATGTATTTTACCGTATTATTCGGTAAAATGCATAACACTTAGAATATTTCAATTGAATGCTAATTAAAATTGGTTGTATGAGTGAACGAGTTTATCCGGATTTCATATGTAATATTTCTTAAGGAGATCAATGCTTATTAATTAGCGAATTTCATCTCCTTCAATATCCATTAATCTGACGGCTCCTCCTGATAGGATTTCAATTACGCCGTAGGGACCTAACCAATTAGGTTTGAATTTCCCTCTTGGATCGGTTGGTGGACCTCTAACCTCCTTTAGTACAAAGTCACCTTCTTTTATATTTCTAGGTTTGACTCTTTTATTGAAATGGCGCACAATGCGCCTTTCGTAGACTTGTACATGATGCAAAGCTCTTAATCGACATTCATCGAGGAATAAAAGCTCTTCATACCTCGTTCTTACCCATTCAGCTTCTGGTAGCTTACTTTCAAGTACGATGCGCAGGCATGGTATTTCCAGTTCGACTGGTTGAACTGCGTCCATTCCGAAAACTAAGGAGTATGGAGTTACTCCTATTGATGTTCGTATAGACGTTCTATAACCCCATAATCGAAGTGTAGTTTATTCGACCAGTCTTTATAATTTTCTGCCATTTTCTTAATGATGACTGTTATATTTTTATTTGCCGACTCTACAGCTCCATTCATTTGGGGTCTGTATGGGGATGAATGATGATGTTTTACTTTATAATGAGCTAAGAGGGTCTCGACTTCAGCTTTTAATTGAGATCCCTGATCACTAATTAGTTCATGTGGAACTCCATATCTACAAAATATGTTTTGTTCGAGAAACTTTGCGATATGTTTAGAAGTGATATTCACGTAAGAAGCAGACTCAATCCACTTAGTGAAGTAATCGATGGCTACTAATACGTACTCGTGCCCTCCTGTTCCTGTTGGAGAGAATTTTCTAATTATGTCAATTCCCCAAGTCGAAAAAGGCCAAGGGGAAGTGAGATTGTATAGTTCGGATGGTGGAAGGTGTTGTAAATTAGCGAACATTTGGTACTCTTGACATTTTTTAACATATTGTATGCAATCATGTTCCATAGTGGACCAATAGTACCCTTGTCGTGAAATCATTTTTGAAAGCATTTTACCATTCATGTGAGGTCAATAAACACCTTTGTGTGTACTTTCCATAAGGCGTGTGGCTTCCGGTTGGCTTATATATAATAAAATTTGACCATTAGGTCCTTTTTTCATAATTGACCATTTACTAGACCATATTGGGCCGCAAGTGTTCGTAAGGCTCATTGGTCTTTCGATGAAGTATTTTCGGGATATGTGCCATGAGTAATATATTGGAGGATATGATCATACCAAGGATTGTCTCCTTCGATGTCATTTATTTCCTCTATTGCGTTGCAATACGCTTGTTCTTCTCTTCTATCAACGCATATTGGCATCATATTTAAGTGATCTGGAATGTTGATCGTTGAGGCTAATTTTTCTAGCACATCGTCAAATTGATTGTCATCCCTTGGGAGATATTTAAAATCAATTTGTTTAAAACGCTTGATGAGTTGCTCTAGGTGTGCTTTGTATAATATCATTGTGGAGTTCTTTATTTTCCATTTTTTTAGTATATGATTTATAATCAAACTGGAGTCTCCATATACCTCTAATTTTTGCACACCTATGCTAGCTGCTGCTTCTAATCTAGTAATGCACGCTTCACATTTTGCGGCATTATTAGTAACCTCAAAGTCTAGTTTAACAGAGATTGGAGTATTTGCTCCCTATGGACTTATGAGTAATACTCTTACGCCACATCCTTTTTTATTGGACGCACCGTCAAAGTACATTACCCTTTTGTCATCTTGTTTCATGAGAATCTCTTCATCCGGAAGATGAGTAGTTTTTGCACGACTTGTTTGAATTGGATGTTGTGCCAGAAAGTCGGAAATTACTGAAATTACTTTTCCTTTCATTGATTTTTTCAGGAATATATTTTAGCTCAAATTCGGCCAACATCACCAACCACATAGATATCCTTCCTTGTATGGGTAGTTGTTCAAACAAATACTTTATCGGATTTTGTTGAGAAATCCCATGAGTAGTGTGTGGTAACATATAATGTCGTAATTTTTTGGTTGCCCACACTAATTTTAGGCTTGTTTTTTCCAAGGTTCTATATTTTATTTCATATTGGATGAATTTTTTACTTATGTAGTATATTGCACGCTCGACTTTTTCTACCTCTTGTGCTAACATGGCGCCTATGGCTGTTTCTGTAATTGTAATGTATAGCCTAAGAGGTATTTTGGATACTGGTGGCGCTAAAATTGGTGGACTTTTGAGATAATCGTTGATTTTCTCAAAGGCCTTTTGGCATTGATCTTCCCATTCATGTTTCTCCTCTTTTTTCAGTTTTTTAAATATTGGTTCACAAGTCATAGTCAATTCGTTGATAAATCGACTAGTGTATTGTAGTTTGCCAAGGAATCCCCTAATTTCTTTTTCTGTTTAAGGGGGAGGCATGTCAACAATTGCCTTTATTTTAGAGGGATCGATCTCGATGCCACGTGTGCTTACTACGTATCCGAGTAACTTGCCAGAAGTTACTCCGAAGGCGCATTTTTTGTGGATTCAATCGCATTTTGTATTCTTTTATGCGAGTGAAAAATTTGCGTAAACCTTTTATATGTCCCATTCTATCTTTAGACTTTACGATCATATCATCCACATACACTTTTATTTCTTTATGCATCATATCATGCAAGAAAGTCGTAGCCGTTCTTTGGTACATAGCTCCTGCATTTTTTAAATCGAATGGCATAACTGTGTAGCAATACATACCCCAAGGGGTAATAAAGCATGTCTTTTCTTCGCCTTCTTTTGCCATTAAAATTTGGTTGTAATCTGCGTATCCATCCATAAAAGATAACATCGCATGTTCAGCCATGTTATATACCAATATATCAATATGTGGTAGAGGAAAATCGTCTTTAGGGCTAGCTTTATTAAGATCCCTAAAGTCGACACACATGCTAACTCGTCCATCCTTTTTAGAGACTAGGATGATGTTCGCTACCCATTCTGGGTAATTACATACGCGAATAAAGCCGGCGTCCAACTGTTTTTGTACTTCTTCTTTTATTTTTAATGTAACATCATGTTTCATTCGTCGAAATTTTTGTTTTACTGGTTTAGAGGTAGGGTTCAAGGGAATGGTATGTTCCCCAATTTCCTTATCTATTCCAGGCATGTCCTTGTATGACCAAGCAAACACGTCTTCGAATTCTTTGAGCGGTCGATCGCTCTTCTAGATTTAGAGTTAAGCCAATTTTGACTTCTCTTTTATTTTCGTTAGTTCCTATATTAACTATTTCAGTTTCTTCAACGATAGGGTTATTTTGTTCTCGTTCATTCATTAGTTAAATGCTTGCCCATCATAGCACCCTGGAGTTGGGTGTTTTTATTTAACGATACAAAGATCGTCATCCAAGAAGTAGCAATCATGAAATATTTCAAATTCAGGCTTCTTGATTCCTTTCAAAACTAAGGGTCCTGGAAAGTCGTAGCATGAGTAATCTTCTCCCTCTCTAATGAATTGCCCATTAAGGGTTTGTTGATAGGATGGGAGTAAAGTGATTATCCCTTTCTTATTGTTGTCTCTACGTGCTTTGTTTTTCGCATCATGAGACTCCAATTCTTCTTTGGTTTGTTAATATCCCAATCCAAAGGAGAACCTTTTCTTTGGGATAGGAAGTAAGAGAGGTTAATTCATTCCTATTCTCAAAGACATCCCATGAAAATAATTACTCTTGAGTAAGATGTTGTTTACTATCTGAGTGGAATATGGATCAAGCTTGAATGGTTCTTCAAAGTCTTCTTCTCTTTAAATTATGACGATTGGCTCCACGGCGAATCCCCACATGTCCTCTTCATCATTATCATGGTTTATTTCTAAGAGTGATTGATCATTTATTGCTATTTTGAGTGGAGAAGCATGTATAGTCATAGGAAGCCCTTGATAGTTCAACCTAATCATTTGATGAAGTGAGGATGGTATTGCACCAAGCTCATGTATCGAAGGACGTCCAAGTAGAAAGTTGAATGTAGGTTTTATGTCCGTAACATAAAATTCAACCATCTTTTGAATTGGGCCTGTGGTAAATGGTAGCTTAACAGTTCCACACACCGATCTTCTCGAATTGTCATAGGCCCTAATGCTTTGTGTTGTTGATTGAAAGTCTTTTTCTGGATTTAGGCCTAAGTATTTTGCCGTTCGTAATGGGCATACGTTTACAGCTGACCCATTTTCTACCAAAGTTAGAGGGATATTGTATCCCTTGCATCCCACAGTTAAGTATAATGCATTGTTGTGGTTAGTGTCTTTTGAAGGTATATCATCATTAGTAAAAATGATTGATTTTTCAAATTTCTTGCTAGTAAGAAGCTAACGAGATCCTGAAGAGTTATGTATGTTCTTACAGACAAAGCCGTTAGAGCGTTCATGAGAGAATTCCTATGTTCTTTAGAAGTACTTAGGAGTTCCCAAATGCTAACATTCGCCTTGGATTGGTGAAGTTGTTTGACCAATGGATCTTCCACCTCAAGTGGAGGTGGTATTGGATTTTGTACTTGACCTTGAGTTTTCTTTTGTGTGGTCGAAGATCCATTTTATGGTGGTGCTTGGTAAACTTGCCCAGAACGAGTTAAATGATATATCTAGTTGGGTTAGTTGTAGAACTCACAAACCAACTTTCTTCTAGAGGCTTTGGATATGCCTCCATTTCAAGATGTTCCATGAGTTGTTCTTGATGTCATTGTTCATCCAAGGAGAAATTCGATAAGTCTTGCGACTTCCCCAAGAAATGATCCCAATCAAGCACTCCATTTGTTTCATTTTGCAAACAAGATGGAGGTGGGACAACGGCATACTTAGAGACATATAAGTTTGAATGTTGTCGTCCCATAGTCCACATACTTCATTAGTAGCCCCTATTAGTATTGTGGATAGAGGTTCTCCTATAGGTGTGATATAGTCCATATGATTGAACATATCACTTCCCATATAGTCCTCATCAATGTGAAACACCCCTAAGGGGGATGCATTATTTTTAGGCTTAGGCGTGGGAATTTTCCCATCGTCTACTAAATCTTGTATTTTGTGCTTTAAAACATAACAACATTCAGTATCATGTCCAACGCCTCTATGATAAGCATAATAAGCACTACCATTCCATTGAGGAAATCTTCTTCCTGGTGGAGTGGGTGGTGTTGGCCCTGTTGGCGCAAGTAAGCCTTTTTCGTTAAATTTTTCTAATAATTCTTTATAGCTTACAGGAAATGGAGTAAATTTTCTTTCTTTTGTCCATCTTTTTCTAGGATCGTCATATCAATTTGTGTTATTGTATTGCTTAGAAGTCGCAAATACGTCAATAAAGGATGATACATTATCATTCCCCTTCTTGTAGTTATTCTTAGGTTGATGATGATGATGAGGTTTGTTCGCTTTTTCTTTAGCAAGATCATCTTCAATCCTAGTAGCCATAGAATAGACCTTTTGAAAAGTGTCTAGAACAAGGTAACGTAGATGTTTGTTGTACTTTTCATGACTGTTGTCAATGAATTTTTGTACTAACTCGAATTCAGGAGGCCTTTGGGCAAGGTGGGTGATCTAGGACGAGACTAGGTCGTTGAAAACTAATCTACCCTTGGTCAAAACAAAATTTATAATCGCTCAACACACCCCTACACAGAGCATAGAGTAAGTCGAGGGTCAAACCACTAGGAATGGGAAATGAATGCTAAAGACAAAGCTAAGCTATTTCAAAGCAATAAAGTGAGGTTTGTGTATCCAAAACAATCAAGCAATCAAATGAAATCAAATTTAACAAGCAATAGGGTTAGGATCCGCATGTACTTAGAATGGACATAGCTAATTGGGATTGGAGATGACTAAGTCAAGTGTTGCGAGGGAAAATCTACTAAGCAATCAAGAGAGTAAGGCAGGCTAATCTCCTAAAGGTCAAGCTAGCCCCAACTACAAGAGACTCTAACTATGAGCCTTGTAAACCTACTCAATCGACAAAAGCAAGCCACATATCAATTTTCCTTATCAATGCAAGCCTACAATGCATTCTAGTGTAACAAATCAAAGTTAGCTACTCTTCAATTAATCAAACACATGCACTTAATCAATCAACCAATTTAATCACAACATCAACTCCATCAATTTACCCCAATTAGCATCAATCCATCACTCATACATGCTTCACCATTCCCCTAGCAAGAGAACTACTCACAATCCATTGAAATTAAGATTAAAACTAAACTAATCAACAATTTCATCATCATCATCATATCAATAGAACTAATTCAATCACAAATTCAATTCAAACTTAAACAATCAACAAAACAATTGAAATGATAAGCTGAAAATTGCATTAAAGTAAAAGAAATCCTTACAAACTTGCTTTCATTTCAATGGAGAAAATGCTAAAATTAACAATCTTCAATCATCAATCAACAATCAACAATCAAGAATCAAGAATTTCTTTCTCTACAATCTAGAGTTTCTCTCTCTAAAATTCTAGCCTAATTTCTGAATTAATTCTCTCTAATGATTCTCTAATTAACCTCCTCTAAAAATAGAAAGAAAATCTATATATAGTAAAAGTAACTAAGAGAAGTTAGTTAGATCGTCCCTAAATAAACCCATACAGGCGCGGCCAACCATAAGGGGGAGTGCGGCCGTGCAAAACTGGGTACGGAACAGGGACCCAGACAGGCGCGCCCGCGCCACCAGGCCGCCCGGCCGCGCCATAGTCGCGCGCGCCCGCGCCACCAGGCCGCGCGCCCGCGCCATGGTCGCGCTCGCCCGCGCCTGGGAGCAGGGGAGCCCTCTTCCCTATCATTCCGATGCTGCTCGTGCGCTCCATTTAATGCTCTTGATAAACACGAAACCTTGCAGTTTCTAAACTCCATGTTTGCGGGTTCAAGACTAGGAATCATGCCCCCACGGCTTGAATGCACAACTCAAGGTCTTTAGGACTTGCACTTATCCATGCTTGAGCTTCAAATGGAGATCACTAGGCATCCTAATCAATGCCAAACTTGGAAAGAGGCTCGAGAAACTTGGAAAACGACCTTAACTAAAAAAATAAAGGAAAACAAGCAAATAAAAGAGAAAATAACAAAATAAACCAAGAAATGCATAAAGAAATAAATCAAACTAAGAAAATGCAAACTAAAATAAATAAAGAGTAAAATTAAGGAAAAGCTAAGTAAAAGAGCTATATAATAGCATGAAATTCATCCTAAAGAGAGTCAAATGAGTGCCATAAATGACACTCATCAGTGGGCCGCCTTTTCTCGCCATCTACCATAGAAAGCAAGGAAACCTTCACACTACAACAAATTGAACTTTGTGCCACGGATAAACTCGTGGCACAAGTTAAAAATTCCCGTGGCTATGTGATTTAGCCACGGGAATTTTGAAATTTACTCCCGTGGCACAAGAGGCCGTGGCTAGAAACTTGCTACGGGAAAATGGATGTCGTGGCAAATTTTACTTTTTATGCCACAGATATTCACGTGGCATACAAATTCACTTGCCACAAATATTAATGTGGCTAACAAATAATAGCCACAAATTCTACAATGGCTAATAAGCATTGTTGCCACAAATATTCCAGTGGCTAATAAGCTTGCCTGCCACAAATACTACTATGGCTAATAAACTCCATTACCATAAATATTTCTGTTGCTAAAACATTAGTAGAAAAAGTAATTAATAAGCAATATACTATGTTGCCTAAGTTGATCAATTGACACATTACACATACACACAAAACTAAGATATTTTCATTAATAGCATGTAAATTTACACTTTCCATCCCAAAAATTGATTAAAAAAATACAATTGGTCGATTAGAGTACACCACTTTCCTAAAAAAAATAAAAAATAAAAAATAAAAACGCTACTTCTCAGAGCAACAACAACGCCCAACTACTGCTTTCTCCAACCAGAACACGTACTGACTGCACATCACCAACTTCTTCAATTTCTGCACAACTTCAAATCGACTACGCATATTGTATGCTCAAACCTGAAATCAAATATCAAGTTTACCGTAAGATAAAATTAATTAGAGTACATAGAAAATTTTCAGATAAGAATGCAATGTTTGAAGAAATACTTGTCCTTCTCAGACAATGAAACCAACTTTTTAAGGGCTATGCAATTTCTGTTTTTTCTAAAAAAAGACTTACAAAACATATAAATTTAACAGTAATATAATTATCAGACATGATACTAAGAATCCTAGCAACAATTATATAGTTATCTACAACTGAATTCCAGCCATCACAATTAAAAAGGCATAAAAAAGTGAATTACTACAAACACCTTACTCACAACAAAGCACAGTTCATCATCCAGCTAGTTGACGAATGCCAAATCGTCGTCTATATTAAGGTAAACATCACTATTAACTTCTCGAATCAATGAATAACAAATTCTCCCTCAGTCTCAATATCATGATACTAAGAATCCTAGCAACAATTATATAGTTATCTACAACTGAATTCCAACCATCACAATTAAAAAAGGCATAAAAAAGTGAATTACTACAAACACCTTACTCACAACAAAGCACAGTTCATCATCCAGCTAGTTGACGAATGCCAAATCGTCGTCTATATTAAGGTAAACATCACTATTAACTTCTCGAATCAATGAATAACAAATTCTCCCTAAGTCTCAATATCTGCCTTAATCTATACTGAATAAACAATACAACTATAAGCAATAAAACAGATGCTCGTGTTGTAAACTTAAACTATCTACTTTAAGCAACAAAATTGTTAGAATTCATATTATAACAGATGCTAAGGATTCATATTATAAACATATAACATATCCCTTATACCTCAAAGTAAGTTAATGGACCAAAGTTGGATAGCTTAGGCTAGCACATGTGCATGCTGGATGGGTCAGGCTTGACTTAGGGCCTGAGGGCTAAGGTTTCCGACTCAAGATCTTTTTTGGTCCAGCATAATTTATTTGCTTGTCTGTAGGCACGCTTTTAGTTTATTTCCTTACCAAATGGCAGAGTACACATAACTAGTTTCTAGACCATGAAGCCATGAAAATTTATTCAATGGTCGGTTGTGTACTATCTCTCTCCTAACTCTCTAAAATCACAAAATTAGCCTAAATAATGTTGGTGAAAAAAGCACTACTTAATCTAACTTATCCAGCAGAAGGTTTATCCCAATATCTCTAAGAAATCATATACTCTTTAAAGATTGCCTAGCATTCTCAAAAGGCTCAGTTGAATGTCTATCCTAAGAACACAAACCCAATGAACACCAGCCAAAATCTCTATATATAAGCTAAAGAATTAAACCAAGACAATAAACTCACAAACGAACAAAAGATGAAAGATATATAATGACAGATCTGTAAATTAAAATTAAACCGTTTTCCTCTTTGAATATAACACATGTAAAACTAACAGAATTTCCCGTCACACCAGAAAGATAACCACTATATACATTAACTCTCATCTAACCCAACTCCCAACTAACAAATACTTCACCAGTAGACATGTAACAAACAACCATTCAACCCAAAGTAACAGACAGTAAGTTCATTCAAGCCATTCATCACACACCTTGAGAGCACGTAATTACAAGACAAACAAACATCGTAACGAAATTCAAGCTGCAAATGTACTCATCTTGTCGCAAACATCAACAATCCGGCTGAGTTCGTTAACAAATGCATCTTCATCTTTCAAAAATGTCTTCTTTAATTCAATAGATGTCCCTCCTAAGTGCACACCTTCCCTCTCCCTGCCTACACACCTGCCCCCTGCTAGCACACTACCTCATTACCTGCCTGCTAACTGCTTCCTATCCTGCAAACTGCCTCATCCCTTATTGCACAACTATCCCCTCCCCTTGTTGCACAACTGCTCCCTCCCCTCGTTGCACACACTATTCCTCTCTCTGCCCGCCCTCTTCCCTGCACACCTATCCTTGCCAACACGCCCCTCCCCTGCTTGCAAACTTCCCCACTTCCCTATCTGCAAACTGCTCGCCTCCCTACACACTGCCCCCTCCATGCTACATACCTTCCCCCCTTCTTGCACACTACCCCCTGCCCCCTTCTCTGCCACATACCTTCCCCCCTCCCTTCTAAACACTTGACATAGCAACAAGTCATCCAAAGTCATCCGATAAAAACTTTGGCCTAAATTATTATGTGGAAAGAAAAAAAATCTACTTCAATTACAAATTAAACTTAGATAAAACGAATTTTCTTAGAGCATAATAGAATGAATACCCATAAAGTCTAAGGAATGATTTGATAATCGATTGACATAGAATCTTTTTCATAATAAAATTGTTTTCATCAATTTTTTAGCCAAATAAACTAAGTAGCAGCACAAGCAAACAATTATCAGAGTCTTCCAAAAAAAAAAACTAATTATCAAAAGAATGAACAGATAGGTGCCGCGTTAGTCTCGCACTGAAGGTAAGAACCCTTTTTTATCCCCGCTTGAGCTGGGGTGGCCTTTACGGGTGAAATCCCATTCTCAACAAACGTCATCTTTAGACGGCCGACAACAAATAGGTGCCGCGTTAGTCTCGCACTCATCACGTATTGATTGTGGTGCAGATCAATCTCCCCGCTGGCCAGACGTCCAAAAGCATGCCAAGGCCATGCTGGAAGCCGTCTGAAAGATGGATAAGGACAAAATCCCTGGGAAAGAGACGTTCAATCTTGAATGCATTCTATCCCTTCTGGCTGAGGTAAGAAACTTGTCAATTCAATTTTGTTGTATCCAAGTGTTTTATCCCGCCTGCAATACTTATACCGCCTGACTTTTTGCAGGCCATGCTGCGGGTAGACGGTCTCAAACGTCCTTATTCCCACAAACGGGAAGAGGTAAAAAGGGCCAAGAAGTTCGCCATATACGCTGATAATATTGCTTTACACTCGACTATCGTATATGAACTTGAAACTAAAGCAATAATTATGACACAGGCGTCTAGAATTCAGGAGCTGGAGTCAGGTCTAAAGACAGCCAATCAGCGGGCGACGGATGCTGAGACGGCTAAGAAGGAGGCGGAGGAGGCCCAAAGGAAGGCGGACGAGAGCGCCAAAAAGGCTGGTGAGGCGCTCAAGAAGGCCCAGACGGACCTTGGCACACTTAAAGGTGTTTCCGAAGAGAACACCAAACTAAAGACCAAGGTTCAGAGGCTGGAGAAGGAGGCTTCTCAGGCTCAGATAAACTTTGCAGCAACCCTGGAGACGGAGCAAAACGCCTTGTTATTAAGAGTGACGCTGACAATGACGCCCGGATGAAGATCGCCTGGGCTGCCCTGTACCCGGACGTGGATTATGGCATCTGGGCACTGGCTCACAGGTACGCCGAGGACGTGGTGTACTTAAGGGAACAAGGTGAGCTAGATCCTGCCTCTTTCGAAGCCTGGGTCTACTCCAGCAACGAGCCGCCTGCGCCTGAGCTTCCTGGTCCTGGTGAAGCACAGGAGATACCCTCAGATGATGAGGAGAAGGAAGACCAGGAGGCACCGTCTGCAGGCCAGAAGTGACCATTCAGCGGCAGTGTGCCAATTTCTGCTTTTTTATTTTTTCTTTTATTCAGCGGCTGTATGCCAAAACTTGCTTTTTCCGGCCTGCGTGCCGAGTATCCTTGTATTTACCGGCTGTGGAGCCGTGTTAATTAACAATTTCTTTCTTCCGGACGGGGTCCGGTTAACATTTTAATCCACTACAACCGTTTCGTTGGGTGAACTTTATTAAATGCACCGACTGAGTCGGTTTTGATCATTTTGCATCTGAATTTTTATTTTGTGCAAATTTTAATTTTTCATTTTTTTCTAACTTATCAAAAGCATGCGGCGATTTTTCATTTTTTCCTAACTAATCAATAGTCCGGCTGTCCTTGCCCCTGGACGGCTGTGTGGTTAGTTTCAAGTGGAGTTGGTTGATTGACTTGAAAACGTCTGATGCTGTAAAGAGCATGATATGTTTGCAAGTCAATCAATCACAATAGTGATTACCCCAATCCAAGTGCACAGCCGTACACCGACAGGCGTTCCAGTCACTACACATACGGCGTTTGTCCGTCTATGTAGAGATTTCATAGCCATTGAACAACTCTTTTGCCCCAATTGGGGTGGGAAGTGCAATTTTAGAATAGATAACCTAAGTGAAAACTTCAGCCGGTGACCGACTGATGCCCCATGGCATCCGGTATTTAGCAACTTGATCATTCTTCACAGGTCATTTTGGTCAGACAGCTATGAGTTGACCAATTAGGTCGTTCAATCTTTTCCGTCTGCATGGGTACGTAGAACCGACAAATAGTCTGTTCTCTGCGACGATTGCACCCGGAGGGGTGTCGCCGGACGCCTTTGTCCATGTTGGGACAGGCGATTTTATAAAATGAGCAACTATCCGGCCATTTTAGCCTCTGGTCTTGTTTGGGACCGGTTGTATAGCCACTAAACGTTTTTGTGCTTAGTTTTTAGTCAAAGTATTGAATTTACACTAAGTATCGAACTCAGTTTTTTAAGCAAACGAGTCTGTTTGGGTATTACCCAGACGGACAAGCAAATATTTTATCATACTAAGTATGAAACTTAGTTAGATAAATGGAGAATCCGTCTGAGTATTACCCAGGAGGATAGTCAAGCAGTTGAATAAACAAAGTATCAAACTTAAATAAACAAGAGATCCAAGTATTACCCAGGCGGTCAAATAAATGTAACCTTCACTAAGTATCGAACTTAGTTTGGTAAATGGGGAATCCGCCTGGATATTACCCGGATGGATAATCAAACGATAACTCAATTTTGCAAACAAAGTCTGAATCTTCATTAATTGACTCACTGTTTACAAAAAGTTTACATTCTCAGAAGTAGTACTTTTTTAGATTGTCTACATTCCAAGTTCTAGGCAGGCGCCTGCCTTCTGGAGATTCCAGGCGGTAGGTGTCGTCCCTTACTTCTTCATAGATCTGGTAGGGGCCTTCCCAATTTGGGGTTAGCTTTCCTAGCTCATTGGCCCTACCGGTTGCCTTCATTTTTCGTAACACTAAGTCGTCAACTTTCAAAGGACGCTTGTGTACTTTTTTGTTGTAGGCTCTCGTCATTCTCAGACGGTAAATCTCATGACGCAAGGCGGCATTGCCCCTGCGTTCTGGGAGTGAATCCAATGCCAGGCGCATTGCTTCCCAGTTTGCCTCTTCATCATATAGCATAACTCTAAGAGTCGGCTCGTAATGTTCGATGGCCAAGACGGCTTCAGCACCGTAAACCATGAGAAATGGGGTTTCACCGGTTGCCCCCTTTGCTGTTGTCCGGATGGCCCATAGGATACGGATTAACTCTTCTGCCCATAAGCCACCGGCTCTTTCTATTTTCTTCTTAATGCCGTCTGAGATGAGTTTATTGAAGGCTTCAACTTGGCCGTTTGCTTGGGGCTGGCCAACGGATGCAAAATAGCTTGAGATCCCCTGATCTCCCAACCAAGTTTTTAGCTGAGGCGTCTCGAACTGAGGACCATTATCAAACACCATAGACATAGGTACCCCATACTGGGTGATAATGTTTTTCCAGATGAAGGAAATCACGTCTGAGGTTTTGATGTTTTTAACCGCCTCAGCTTCTACCCACTTGGTGAAATAATCCACAGGCACTAAGATGTAGCGCTTTCCGCCTGGAGCAGGCGTGTAAGGACCTAGAATGTCCATGCCCCATTTTGCAAACGGGATTGGGCTGTGGATGGCCGTCAGATCAGTAGCCGGACGGTGAATGAGTTTACCAAATTTTTGGCACTTAACACATTTATTTACCAACTCCTTGGCGTCTGCCTCAAGAGTGGGCCAAAAATAGTGTCGTCTGGCTCTTACGGCTAGGGCCTTGCCGCCTATGTGAGAGGCGCAGAATCCTGAGTGCAAGTCCTCGAGAACTTTTTTCCCCTTTTCTAGGGTGACACACTTCAACAAAGGCTTCAGAAACCCCGCCTTGAAGAGTTCTCCATTTTTCAACTCAAATCTTGCACCTCGCTTTTTCAGGACGGCTGCTTCCTATGGCGAATCAGGAAGTGTGTCGTCTGAGAGATAGGCCCAGATGCCATCCATCCAGGTAGAGCTTCGGTCCAGAATTCCAACGAGATCCTCATAGATGCTTCTCTTTTCAAGAACTTCCCAGAAGACTAACCGAGGCGTATCATGGCAGGCGGAAGATGCCAGCTTTAACAATGCATCCGCCTGGTTGTTTTCCGACCTAGGCACCTGATTCAGCCGGAATTCCTCAAGTGCCTTGGTCTCTTCTTTGACTGCCTGAAGATATTTAATCATAGCCGGATGAGTAGCCTCGTAGCTTCCCTCATACTGGCTAACAACCAATTTTCATGGCCCCTGCCGCCTTACACATGCGAATGCCGGCTAGCAGGGCTTCATATTCCGCCTCATTATTAGAGGCCTGAAATTTGAAGCGTAGTGCATACTCAAATCTGTCCCCTTCAGCAGACTCGTAGATTACGCCTGCACCACAGCCGTTCTTTGTAGAGCTCCCGTCTACATACACTTTCCAAACCTGATCAAGATTATCCAGAGCCACCGGACGGGTCATTTCAACAATGAAGTCGGCAAACGCCTGACCTTTCACTGCCTTTCTTGGTTCGTAAGTGATTTCAAGACTTTGCATTTCAATAGCCCATTTCAACATTCTCCCGGATGAGTCCAAGGTAGACATTGGCCGCTTGAGTGGCTGGTCGGTGTAAATCACTACCGGATGTGCCAGAAAGTAGGGCTTCAATTTTTTGAAAGTCATATACAGAGCAAGGCCAAATTTTTCAACCATGGGATACCGGAGTTCAGCATTTTTAAGAACATGGCTAATGAAGTTAACCGGGAGCTGCACGCCGTCTCGCTTAGCAAGGAGAACGGCACTGAGGGCATGATCTGAGACGGCTAAGTACATGTACAACGTCTCCCTAGGTAAAGGACTGACCAACCTAGGTAGAGAATTTAAGTGCTCTTTCAACCTCTGGAATGCCGTCTCAGCATCATCCCCCCATTCAAATCTGGTCTTCTTCCTGATTTCTTTGAAGAAGTAGAGGCACTTGTCGCCTGACCCGCTGAGGAACCTCCCCTGGGCGGCCAAACAGCCGGTGAGTCTCTGCACTTCCTTGACAGAATGGGGTGACTTCATGTCTATCACCGCCTGTATCTTTTCAGGGTTAGCCTCTATCCCCCATTGATCAATCAGGAATCCGAGAAACTTCCCAGACTCAACACCAAAGACGCATTTCTTAGGATTTAACATAACCTTATGCCGCCTGAGGGTGGTGAACGTTTCTCGGAGATCAGCAAGGTGATCCGTCTGGAGCTTTGATTTGACTATCATATCATCAATGTACGCCTCCACATTCCTCCCAATCTGATTAATGAAGACCGTATTAATCATCCGTTGGAAAGTGGCAGGCGCATTTTTCAAGCCAAACGGCATCACCGTATAACAGAATAACCCCTGATCAGTGACGAAGGTCGTCTTCTCTTGATCTTTCTTCCACAGGGGTATCTGATGGAAGCCGGAGTAGGCATCCATGAAGCTCATCAAGGCATGACCGGCTGTAGAATCGACCAGACTGTCGATCTTTGGAAGCGGGTAACTGTCCTTTGGACACGCCTTGTTGAGGTTTGTGTAATCAACACACATGCGCCAGGTCCCATTTGGTTTCTTAACAAGGACCACATTGGCCACTCAGTCGGGAAAATTACAAGGCTGGATGAACCTGGCGTCTAGCAGCTTTTTGACTTCGGCAGCTGCCGCCTGACTTCTTTCCTCACCGTGGTTTCTTTTCTTTTGCCGGATGGGCTTCTTTTTAGGATCCACGGCGAGCTTGTGGACAGCAAGATCCGGGCTGACGCCTGGCATCTCTTCCACTTCAAAGGCAAAAATGTCTTTGAATTCCTTCAGCAGAAGGTGCAAGTCTGCACCCAAAGTAGCATGAGCGACCGTCCCAACCTTTACAGTACGTTCCGGATGGCTGTCATCCAGAACGAGATCAATGCTTTCACCAGCCGGTTGGGGACGGAGCTCATCTGACCGTTCACCGGTCAGTGATTGCTATTTTTTCTCCTTTTTCACCTCCACCAGCAGAGGTGCCTTTTTTTCTTTCCGGCTACTGGTGGGGCAGGTGCTGGATCGGCATCCTTGACATTGTCAAGGTCAATTGATTCCTGATCGTCTGGGGCCACAGTGCTCCTGACGGCTGAGAGATAGCACTCCCGGGCCGTCTTCTGATCCCCATTCAAGGAACCAACAGAGCCGTCATCCTTCTCATATTTGATGAGTATCATAGACGGGATGATTACTGCCTTGGCTACGTTGAGGGTTGGCCGGCCAAGGATAATGTTGTAGGCAGTCAACTCCTCAACGACCAAGAATTTGACGACAATATGTCGTCCCTGGCCTTTCTCTCCCAGCCGGATGGGCAAGTCAATTCTTCCGGCTGGGTAGACCATCCCACCCCCAAAACCAACCAAGGGATGGGTGACCGGATGCATGCTGCTGACATTGTATTTCAGCTTTTGCAGGCACCGGAGGCTGATGATGTCAGATGAGCTGTCGGTGTCAATAAGGATCCGTCCAACCAGCTGGTTGGCAACCTTACATTCAATGACAACCGGGTCATCATGCGGACGGCGGACGCTACCCCTATCCTTTTCAGTAATCAAGACGTCTAGGAAGGAGGTGCTTGCAGACGCCTGCTCGTCATCATCCTTGTCCATCTTTTGAAGATGGCTCTTGGTGCCCCGGATGGTAGGGCCACCATAGGAAAACCCGCCTGCTATTGTGTAGACCGGCTCCTTGTCGGTATCCGAGCTACTAGCAGGCTGGGGGGTAGTCTTAGAAGACTGACCCTTGTTTTTTTTTTTTGCCCCGGCTGGGGACTTAGAAATGTAGGACTTCAACAGCCCTTTGTCAGCCAGACGGTCCAACGCCCGTTGAAGACTGAAGCAGTCGTTGGTACCATGGCTGACCTCCTCATGGAACTAACAGAATTTATTTTTGTTCCGTGACTGGACAGAACTCTTCATAGGATTCGGCTTCTCAATGGACAGCCGGTCCTTTACCTACATGAGGATGGAGTTGCAGTCTTTGTTAAAGTCGTACTTGGGGACGTACGGTTTAAATTCTTTCTTTTTCTTCTGGGACGGTTGGTCAGAGTCATTAACCGCCCAGATTTCTTTTCTTTTCTTGCTCTCTTCTTTATTTTTGGCCGGCTGAGCAGACCGGCTGTCTTTCGGTTTGTCGGACTTCTTAGAGTCTGTCTGGCTACCAGGCGAGCTGAGGTCGGTAGCCTGGATGTAGCTTTCCGCCTCCCTAAGGGCCGCCTGTAAGGTGAAAGCCTCTTTTCTGACTAGGTCGAACTTGAAGGTCGACCCGTCTCTCAGACCCTTGAAGAAGTCTGTAAAAGCTACCTCGTCAGACAGTCCTTGAATCTGAATTCTGATCAGATTTAACCGCCTGACATATGAGCGCAGCCCTTTTCTCTCTCCCTGCTTAACAGGCTCAAATCAAGGCTTGTTTTCTTAGCAGGGATGTTTATTGAGAAGTTGGAAGCAAACAGGAAGGCGAGCTTCCTGAAACTATCGATAGACCCAGCCGACAAGTTACCAAACCACTGTTGGGCAATGCCTTTCAGTGTAGCCGGAAGCACCGACACCAAGTGGCATCATCCAACCCCTGCAGATACATGAGGTTGGTGTAAGCCATGAGGTGGTCTTCCGGATTGGTGGTACTGTCATAGGTACCAACCAACACATTCTTAACCTTGGTCGGCTGAGCCGCCTCGGTTATCTCCCGGGTGAACGCAGAAAGCTGTTCACCCAGGCGTAGCAGACGAAGTTGCCAGTCCAATGGATGGACATTTGGATATGCCGCCTGACCTCCAAAGAGGGTCGGCTGCATAAAGTGAGGGGGATACTGTCCGTAAGCCTGAGTAGGCACATACGGTACAGCTCCAATCATGTGAGGGCCAGAATGGACGGTATTACCGCCCGTCTGACTCTCATGCAAGGAAGATGCATTCCCGGCAGAGGTGTTGTTGAAGCTGTCTGGAAAGTTCGACGTTGAAGCCGACTCAGACAACGACTGGTTTCTCTTCCGATTAATGATCTCCCGGGCATCAAGAGTTGATTTTTTACTTCTCACCGGCTGTTGAGTCCGGCGAGTGTTATTGGTATTCTTCCCAGGAAGGAGAATTCTTGACCAATCAATGGTCCCGGCTGCCTTCTCCTTTGGATGAGGAGTGGGCTGCCGGTTTCTGACTGACTTCCCCTTCTCTGGAGGAGTCTTCTTCGCCGACTGACCTTTACTTGGGTCAGCCCGGCTTTTGGTGATCAGCTCTTTAATTTCACCCTTGAAACTTGTCATGAATCTCATGAGTTCATCTCGGGTGACAGGGGCTGATCCAGCTGCCGCTTGGGTTTCCCCTTCCAGCTTCCCAGAGGATCGACTCCGACCCGCCTGGGAGGCACCCCGCTCCAGAGTCTCTCTGGGCCGGATGCGCTTGATTCTGAGAGAGTCGTCTTCGGCTGTAAAGGTTTCAACCTGAGGATCTTCATCCTCCTGGTCTGTAAAAACTTCTGAGTCATCGCCCAGACGGTTAGGGGGTGGTACAGACTCTTGAACCATCCTCGAGGTACTCTCCCCACAAACGGCGCCAAATGTTTTGGGTGTTTTTGTCCCTTGGGAGAGTTACAACACAAAGACTGGTCCGGGGTGAGTTGTACCTGCAAAACAAACGGAGACACCAGATGGGTGGTGCTCCGCCTCCGACGCACAAGTTAGAAACTTGAAGGGAGAAAAAAGGTACGGAAATTTAGGTAGGGATCTGCTCGGATTCCAAGCTCAGGATGTCTCTATCAAAGAGTAAATGTGTAATAAATGATCAAAACGAGTCCCCAAAAAGAGGGTCATCTCCCTATTTATAGGGTCTTTGGGATTTGTGCCCCTGATTAGGTCACTATACCCTAATCAGTGGTGGGTTGCGCCGCTTTGCGGCTTTCTCAGGATTTGGGCCTGAAGGCCGCCCTTTTTCCCCTTATTTTCTAGAGCAACACGTGTCAAGCAGAGATTGGTCCACTTTGGGCCATCCTAAGGATGACACGTGTCGTCCTCTGATTGGACCACGTGGCGGGGTAAAATTACCCTAAACACCTACAAACTTGGAAGGTGTTAGTGAAAGCCCCAACACACATTCTTATCGATGTATCATCTAATTCGAAAATTGGACATGATAGGTTGATATTAGGTTTAGGATCTAGCAAGTGCATTGCGGGTTTCATTAATTCGGGGTTGAAAGTAGACGGAGGTAAGGAGCCTAGGCACCATATCAAAAAAACTTCAAATTCATGTTTAATTGGATGGGTGTCATGAATATTAGGAAAATGAGCTAATTTTGGGGATGCATCAAACCCAATCTCACGCATGAACAAGGAGTTGAATAGGTCGTTATCAGTGTGGGTAGGGTGGATAAGAGCTGCTATTGTTTCAATTGTGAGCTCGGCCAAAATGTCGCCATCGTCATCTACAAACAAATAGTCGTATTGTGTGAAGTCTAACTCAGGTATAGAATTTTTTGGAGGTTCAAAGAACAACAGTGAAGGAGTTTGGCATTTCGTAATTGCACGACGAGGCATCGTGGGATTGAGGGGAAGATGTAACAAAAGTTTTTTTTTAAAAGGAACAAAGAATGGAATTCAGTAAACATGTTGGATTTCATTATCTATCAGCTGGACTTATATAGTAACACAAGCTTGAAAAAAGTCTTAGTGCCATTTAATAGGTTGTTGACATGAAATTCAGGTGTACGATTGGTTACATGTTTGGTAGTTATCACAATAATCGAGGTTGTTACAATATGAAGGCCAAAAATAGGTTGAAAATACCTCCACCATGAGACAAACAAAGTAAAATAATTTTCATATAGTCGACATAGATAATAAATCTCTTGTTAAACAATTACAATATGAATACTTAGAATTTTACCACACTATTAAAATTTATCAAGTTGGATAAAATAGAATCTTATTGACATTAACAACATAATCTGAAAATTATATTTCAGTAATAATTGGGTTATGAACTTTGTTTTTAATCCTCAAAATTTAATAGTACTTTTATATTGTCAAAACACAAACCTTAGATAATGGAGATTTATAATGTATTTTTATATTGTCAAAACACATACCATCCAAATTTTGTAGAATGCCACAAGATCATTACTCATTTTATGCATGTGAATTTAGGGAAAAATATAATAATTTATATACTATCTTTAATGGTAGAATGAAGCAAATAAGAAGGATATGTGGTTGATTCGTTGAAATAATAGAGGGGCACTTTATGACAAATTAGAAATTGGTGATTAATTTTAACCAACTAAATATCTAATGAGCAGTACAACTTTTACTAATAATAGTAATGTACAAAGATTTTACTCAAGAGTCGACACTAGGTTTTGTGCAAGTAAAAGATCTCCTATAACAAGTTTGTAACCACATGTCACATGACTCACAAAGACACAACTTATCCACCCTTTAGTAATAATAAAATCCGTTTTGTTTAGCTTATTTACAAAAAAAAAAAAAAAAAAAATAGAATATAAATCAAATACTACCTTCTTCGTATATATTTATTTTTTACAAGTAATAATTTTTTACACTTTCTATTTTCTAAAACAACACTGACAACATCTCATTGTTTTATTACAACAGTCTAGATAATATTCTAGAGATGTCTTTATCTAAATAAATCAAAATTTCCGTTTTTCATCCCACAAAATAATTGTTTTTTTTTCACAACCTTTCATATTTAACAATATGTTAAAATCAAACGTATGATGAAGGTATTAAGGATCATGAATATTGCTTTGATCTTTTAATAAATGATGTAACGTTCATTTATTTATATAAAAAAAATTAAAAAATAAAAACTTAACAGTGTAGGTGATTATGTCAATACTTCTTTAAAAAGAATAGGGTTAGAAATATGGAAGAAAGGGTAGTTACACGCAAAAAAGTAACGCAGACTATGCCTATTGAGTATTGATGATTACTTTAGATATTTTAGAGTGAAAATCTGGACCTTTTATCAATTGATTATATATATACCTGTGAATTTGTGATATTTCTAAAATCTTTTCTTTTATGTGTCTGAAAATCTTTTCATTTTATACAAAACGTCTGCTTTTGTCCGTAAAAAAAATATAAGAAGTTTATAATAAGTTAATAATTTATTAGTGTTTTGTTAAAAATGCAGCATGTTCGAGTGATCGAGTGAACAGGACTTGTAACCGGCAAAAAAGAAAGATGAATTATTCGTCCTTATAAAATGACACATAACCAGGTATAGAAGTCTGTTTCTGTATTATTTAGACATAATTTCTTTCATTTAGTTGTGAAAGGAAAGGAGGAATACCGAATACATGGTTCTCAAGGACTCATGGTTGTAATATAAACTAAGTAATCGCATAAGTAGGAGCTAAGTATTATGTATACTCTCTCCTTTTTTATTTATTTTTTCTTTTTTAAAATTAATAATATTTATTTTAGCTTGTATCTTTATTACCGGCAATATTTCCTTTTTTGTAATATTTTTATCTCTATTATTTTCCCAAATTGGAAAAATTTGGAAGTTCGGGGCTTACCTAAGGTCAAATACAATTAGTCGGTAGTTATAATTTAGAATAAATGAAAATGAGGTATAAAACCTATGTTAAGTAATTAAATAATGTCCAAAAATTACGTGTTTAAATAATGTATACTAAACTTATTCATACAAGCTAAGAGATACGAAATACAAGTATAATACATGACCTTTTTCTTATAGGGAAAATATGTATTTCATGTTGTATAATTACCATAGCATTATCTAATACACTAAAAACATAATTGTTGATAAAATTTCAAAATGAATTTTTAAGTATTGAAGTGATGATTTATACAAGCAATTAATTGATGAATAGCTAACATGGATGGTGTATTGGTGTCTCACAGGTGGTCCCCCGAGTAGAGGACAAAGCAGGTGATAAGAACACTACAAACTGATGTGAAGTAGTGCGCATTCGATGAAGAATTCCAAGCATTATAATTGACCAACTTTCTCAACAACAACAACAAGATGCGCAACTTATAACTTCCTGTAGCATTTACTACTATTAGGATTTTTCTCGAATTTTTTTTTTTAATTTTTTATTTGGGTTGTGTTGTGTTTATCTCCTCATTTGAGTCAGCAATAAAGTTAAGTATAATATTACTTACTTAAGTATTACGTGTTAAAAAACAAAGTGCATAATTTATAATAAGTGACCTTTCTTATCTTTGTTAAGTCCTATTTTTGAAGGGTACTTTAGTTAAGTCTAAGAATGGTTTTTTTGAAGGGTACATTTGTTAAATCAAAGATTCTTTTTTTTTAAAGAGAAGATTGCATAATTATATGTTAGGAGTCATTAGGAAAATCATGGTATAATTTGTAGTTAAGTACTTGGTGATTATTGTTGTTTCCTTAATCTTAGGAGATAATAAATTGATGGTTGGAATATTTATATGTACATATCTTTCACATTATTGTGTCTTTGTCCATATACCGTAAGATTGAAATGTATTTGTTTAAACATACAAAATATTTGTGTCTTTAAATATATATTTATATTTTTAAAAAAAAAATATACTAAAGACATACAATGAGTTGACACGTGCATGTCTATAGACTAATAATTAAGTGATAAATTTCCAAATAATTTCATTTCAGTTTAATAAAATTGAAAGGTTATCATTAAACCTTTCAATGGTACACATTAGTCATTGTAAATTAAACACTACAATCGGAAATGATCAAGGCCACAAATATAGTCCAATACATCACAAGATACCATCAAGATCACTCATCAAAGTTGATCATTAATTTTAAACATCATAGTCAAATATACTACTAAAATTCTAAAATACTTCTACTACAATACTACTACTAGAAGAAGTCAGAAACTTTAATACTAATAACATATTAAGTTCAGGATGGTACACCAAAACACTATTACTTAATAGCCGAAATATTGTTTGATAACACACAAAATGTGGTTAAAAACACCAAGGAGATGCATAAGGATGGTCAGTCAAGTAAAGCGTAAACTTAAAACATGTGGATCCATTTGAACCAACTCAACCAAAACCTTCTCACCGAGTTTAACACCTTCGGCGTCCATGAATTCTTTGACTCCTCTCTTGATGCTGCAAGCTACAATGCTGCCTTTGCAATCATAATAAATATGCATTGTTGCATCATAGGTCGAAGACAATACCAACTTAACTTCACATGGGTCTTCGAGGTCTCCAAAATGTGCTCGAGCAAAGGGAGTCGGAACGTTCTAAGTCATACAAATTAAAACGATATAAAAATGATATACACCGTAAGTCAAACAATAAATTGCAACGCAGCCACAAGTAATTGAAAAACGATTTACTTACAATTGTCGGTTTGTCAATGTAGCCTTTAGTGAAATGGAACATGAAGGAGGGGGTTTGGTTCACTTCTACCCCTTGAACGCTTGGTTTTTCAGCTGTTAACTCAATTTCATCACGCCAGATCCTTACCTTATACACCAATTCCTCCAAATCCTCTACTGACAGCAGAATAGTGTCTCCCAATTTCAAGTTTTTTGAGCTTACAAAGTCCCCCATCCGTCACTTAAATAAGTTTCCACCAGACCATCACCCCAGGTAATATCTTTCAAATGCACAATGTATGTGTTTGGGTCACTTCCAACTTGAAGGTGGAATTTTGCTTCACGTTGATCATTCGACCTGGAACAAATTTCTTTAACCCGACGACTCATACGCATTGGAAGAGGCTGGATAGGAAAAAAAAAACCTTTAATAACATTGTTGAGCATGGTAGTTTTTTTATAAACTACATGAAAACAATAATATTTCATTATAGACTCACCACATTTCGTAAGCGTCGACGAGTGTCGATTGTGAACTCAAATCTCCTAA
Source organism: Chenopodium quinoa (assembly GCF_001683475.1). Taxonomy (NCBI): domain Eukaryota; kingdom Viridiplantae; phylum Streptophyta; class Magnoliopsida; order Caryophyllales; family Amaranthaceae; genus Chenopodium; species Chenopodium quinoa. Next base: position 1,532,696 of record NW_018743689.1, read on the forward strand.
TTGACATTCTTCTTCAACCTAATCAACGTAGATCCCAAAACTACAAATTAGTTTATTAACAACGGTAGGGTATACTAAGTAGACTGACAGAATCTAGTTGAATAGATTATATAACACATAAAGACAGATGTGTATGTCCAATTAAAGATCTACATTTGGTAAATATGATAAAATAACTCATCCACATTTCAAGGACCACCTAGAAATACTCAAATAAAGATTCACCACACAATACGAGTGTTTGACATAACAAAAATAGAAAATCAACCATATATCCTCTTAGTGGACTTAACTTTTAATCATAATCTACAAGTATGCTATAAATCAACCAAAAATTGAATTATCTAACACATTTTTTCATAATGGTTAAGCACAAAAGGGAAAATTGGGAACACCAACTCTACTAGAACAAAAAATGTAATAATTTTCAGATGCTTTATCAACGAACATACATATACTAATACAAACAAATCCATCAAAACTCACTAAAACTACCCCAAATTGTACAAAAGTCGAACAATCTTTGGAGTATAGTATCATATTCTCAAATTCAAGCCCAATTTTGAACATCTCCAAACCGTATTCCATATTTTGCGCAATAAACATGTCATAATCGTCAAAACTAAAATTATACTTACAAAATGTAACCAATTTACCTCATTCATACATGGTTTTATGTAATTACTTGAGCAAATTAACTACAAATCAGATCGCATAAATCGTATGTTGCATGTACTAAGAAAAGCAAAACAAGATAGCTACGGAAATGAGGAACTCAATGAAAGAAAACAAAGAATCAAGAGGGAGAGAATGTTACTTGAACAAAGGATGAAGGTGAGCAAGTTTTTGCTTGGAGTCTTACCTCTTGCCGCCGAATGAGGAAGGAGAGAGAGTGAGAATGAGATAAAGAATGGAAATGGGTTAGGGTTTCAAGGGATATGGACCTTTTGGGGAAAACAAATTATAAAAAAAAAATCAGAAAAAAGTTACAAATTTTTAGTGAAGGTAAGGGATAGGATTCGAACCCTACACCCTGCTGCAAATAGTGAATAGGGACGTGGAGAATGTTGACATTTGAGGAATTATTAAAGTTACCAAAGTTTTAGTTTACATAATGGGGATTAACTTTGACTAAAAAATATATATTTATATTTGTAAAAAAAAAATGTAACATAAACTATAAACAAATTCGTATGTACAATACTTGTTATACATCCACTATATAGGTTGACTAGATACAACAAATGATACCCTTAAAAGTAAATAAACATTACCCTAACGTGCATAAAAGTAATTCAATAAAAATGAAAATTATTAGTAAAGAGTGACATCTTAAATGACTAAAAATCAAGTATTAGTGATTAAGTCTAATTAAATTGCCATTATAAAACTTCTTATTGTCTATTTATATAAAAAATGTATTAATTTTAATGTGTTAAACGATTTTGGATACTTCTAGCAACCCCAACGATTGTAGCTAGGGTGTTGCTTGAAATTTCATTAATTACGAACCTACTTGTTTGCCCGTTAGACCACGAGTACGCTATTAGTTTGGCTAACCAAATTAGCTTTGCCAAGCCACTTATCTTGAGAATTAGAGTGGACAAAATATATTGTTCAGGGGCATATTTATTAACCGCAATCCTTGTTTTTTTTATATTGCAATTACTACTAACCTAATAGCTAGTCATTGAAGCATATGGTAGTTAAATTGATGATTTGATTAAAACCGTAGGTTCAATGACAAGCTATTTGTTAAAATATCTATCTAGTGAGGTGCTATTAGTTATTAGTTATGGAATTAACTAACCTTGTTGACTTGAGGAAAATGTCGGAAAAAATGTCAATTACGAGGTTTAAGTGAATAATAAATATCTTAATATTAAACAACTCGACCAGTTTTGTACTGTGTGTGTAGATACTTAATCAATAATCAGATTCCATAACTATAAACTAACATACACAACATCAATGATACTACTCATATGCTAGTGTGTCCCAAACAATAGACTCTATTATTTTTTTTATAGTGATTTATTTATCACTTATTTTATACGGTGTATATATATGAAAACAACAACAAAAATAATAAAAAAAAAAATTAGAATTTAGATGTTATTGACTGAAATGATTAATTTTCTATTTCATTGATAACCAATACTTAATAAACAATGTGTTTTGGACACATTTCCAAACAATAATTACAGATGCAATGACATTTGATTATTAGTTGTTTAAATTACAAAGATATAATAAGAAATAAGTTGTTATTGGAATTTTTATTACAATAGTATTATTTGAGGTTGGTTGGTTTTGAACGAAATAATAGGGTCAGGTCATCTTCAAATCAATAGTACAGAGGTTTATACATATTCACTTTAACGGACTAAAGGGTCTATTCTTTTGAGGTTATGTGAAGAGCGGAGGATACTACACAAGATCATATGAATTGACTATTAAGATTATTATTATTAATAATGTTATTCACTGCAGGTTAGGGCAGAGTTGAGCGAGGCATAGCAAATAGAAGCGGACCAGAACATTTAGAAACTGAACAGAGCATAGCAGATCACCTTTAAATAACCGGTCTAATCGGTGTTTATATGATTATACTGCATTTAAAAAAATTGATTTTTAAGTTAAACCCTATTTTTCAAAAATAATAATTATTTTAACACTTATGGCAAGGAACCAAATCTAATTTCATAAAGAATGGTTTAAAAGTGTACTTTTTCAATCTTTGGATAATTCTATGGAACTGACAAATACTAATGACATAAAGATGAATGTCTTAGAGCATTTATGATAATAAGACAAGTGTCCCCTTTCTCCTTTAACGAGGCTACCAAACTTTTGTCTTTAGAATTTTTTTTTTTTGTTTTTACTTTATATAACTTTTTTTTTCCCTTTAAAACAAACGACTTGTATTATTATTATTATTATTATTATTATTATTATTATTATTATTATTATTATTATTATTATTATTTATTATTATTATTATTATTATTATTATTTTTATTATTTTTTTCTCAATACCATACAAAGTTATACAACTTATAGAAAAATAGTGGGAAGTCGAGATACAATCTGGGCCCCCACTCCTCTAGTTATAGAAAAGCCGATCCTAGTCAAGATATGGGCTACATCACACGCTTCAGTATCATGAGTCTTCGAGAACTTCTGGATTCACTTAAACAATGCAACGACCCCCTTTTCTAACTCCCCAACAGAAGAGAAAGAAAAAGGAAGGAACCCACATGCGATTGCTATACAACTGGATACGTACTTGACCCGCTTCCATTATCATGAGTCTTCGAGAACTTCTGAATTCGCGCAACAACCTCATTTTGTAACTCCCCAACAGAAGAGAAACAGAAATAAAAGAAGGAAGTAACTCCCCGTCCAGGAACAAAGCCAGAAAGCCCCATACTATGTCCCGTTCCCAAAGAGTTACTCGTTTTTCCCATAAATATTCAATGTTTTACAGATTTCAAATTAAGGATATTTATTTTCGGAGTACGTTGTGTTATGGATAATAACGCACTATGTATTTCATATTTTATCTCCTTTCATGATTGGTCATTATGGAAATCAAAATGTGGAAAAGTATTGAATATCTATAAAACAAGCCTTGCTAAATTCTAATCTATCTCCCTTAACCATAAGAATTTCATTCTTTTTAATTTGATATCTTGAAAACCATTTCTTTTATTCTTTCCTCTTGTACCACCCACCATTCTATTCTTATATTTTTTCCTTATCCTACCCCCTTACATACAACTACACTAACAACTTAAGAATTTTTAGTAATTGCCATGCACTAATTTTTCAGTTAATGATTCTACTCTAAAAGATCTTGAATACGAATCTCATCGAACACATTCTTTATTATTTAAAAATCATATATTGTTATCACCTCTCCGTATATGCATTGTATAATTCAAAGTTACATTTTCAACACATATACTCGCTCCGTGCCCTTTTGATAGTCCCTTATGTATAAATTTTAGTCCCAAAATGTACAACCCATTTTGTTTGCTTCCAATAAACATTTATTTTGAATATCTAATTATCAACACATGAACTCCATAACAATATCGAATGGCCCTTCAATCATACAAGGTGATTTGGGAATCAAGTGTAAATGGACACGATTATTTTATACAATTTTTTATTTACCTATCTTATACCTCCAGTAGTGTCAACATGCTTGTAAAACTTGCACCCATAAGGTATGGGTCATCCCTATTATATGTGGATCCAAAAATGGCTGGGCCAAGTACACCAAGTAAACTATTAGGCCCATTCTCACCTTGTTTGGTTTAATTGTACATTTCTTGGGAGGTATAAACATCCAACTTGTTGTATATTTATGGCCCATTTAATTGATTGGGTCCACCCAATTTCACATTTTGTCCTAAGTCAAATTTAAAGTTAGTTTACCACAACCTACTATCCAAAACAACTTTGTAAAGTATAAGCCTATCAATACTAATCATTGGAGATTTATCAACACGTGAATTACAACTTTTTCTTAACCGTATTTAAATACTAATAATAAAAAGAACACCCGTTACATATTTTACAAAAACGCCACAATGATCATGTACGAGTGTCACAAAATTATTCGGGTTGGTTAAGATATATTGTCCATAATCCGTTTTGTGCCCGACAAATGGGGCCCACTTCCAAATCTTTATCGTTCAAATCAGTGGCGGATCTTGAAAATTTTTCCAAGGGGGGCCAAATTACCTTAATATTATTAATTATACAAATACATTAAAACAAATATAGTAAAGTATATTATCACCTTAATATTTATTACTTATTATACAAATACCATAAAAATAAAATAATCACTAATATAATTCTATTTCAATTAGAAATTAACCTTTGAAACTACTTTCATAACTCTTAACTTCAAAGGGTGGATAGATAAAAGTATTATTTGTTATGAGATTTATGAGTAATAAATAAAAATCAAAATATTAGTTAGTTCATTAGCTAAGACTAAAAGTCTGGACAACAAAAAAAATTGAAGAGATCTAATAATTCAAGGCATTGAAATTTTGGACAAATATAATGCTTAAATAGAATAACAAAAAGAGATAACTAAAAGGGAAATGTTGTAATTTTGTGTAATGCAAATAGCTACAACAGTAGTAACGTGTGGTTCTTTTGCTGTGGAATTTGTGCAAAAAAGATAAAGTGAAAAAGTCATATACTGTAGTATGACATATACTCCTAGTAAGCTTGGACGTTTGGTACCAACTTCTTTGGGTGACTTTTGGGCTTTTACTGGACATTGAATATAGAAACAAATTTGGGCCAAATATTGAGGGGGGGCCAAGCCCTTGTCCGCCCCTTCAAAGGTCCGCCCCTGGTTTAAATGCTTACTAGAAATATGTACAGTTTACCAAATCCAGAATAAGTTGATTACTTGAGCCCAAGATAGGTTTTGTATTTGAATTCATGTTGCCTTGTATAATTACCTGTTTAGTTATTTGGTTAGGAACAACTGTGATGGAGATATTCCTTTATCTGATTACAAAATCTATCGAAAAACAAAATTTTCAATAACTACGAATCATTGTCGTGCGTTTGTAAGGCGTACAAATACCGTCACCTTTTGTAAAATACAATTAATTATTGTTACAGTTACACCACATGTTAACTTAAGCATAGCGATAACCAATATGTTTCTTTGTTACATTATTAGCATGTTCAACCTTGGTTCTTCCTTGACGACCAGAGCGCCTTTGCCTTTCAGTTTTAGACCCCATCACCTCGGAGACATCCTACAACACAACGATACAACCCAATGATGTATTAATGAAACATATGTGGCCAAATACAATTTCGCTTTCAGTACAAAGTGTAAATAAAAAACTCACTCTAAGCACAACATTCTCAACTGGTGCTTCAAAGTCCCTAGCAATCCTGTAATGACTCTCTCCGTAGGCAACATCAACCAAATGCACAAAAATCAAGTAACTCTAAGCAATACTATAAAAATTTCCGTTTCCCTTGTAAATATTCAACAACCCTCAAACATGTGTAGATGAATAATACGAAGTACAGTTGTTGATTAGAATCTAACCCCTAACCTCCCGTAGTCCCCATATCTTGTCCGGTCCGCCTTCGCTGCCATTGAGATTGCATGCTTGGTCCACACCTTTATCCTAGGGAACACATCCCATTGTAAAGAAGGCCCATTTAGCCTGTCGTGATAAAAAATCTGTAATAAAAACATCATCAATTCATAATCACAAAATCCTTCACTAATGTCAATTAACAAAAATTGATACATGTTTGCATCGTACTCACAACAGCAAATATCGCACATCCTCCACATCCACCAGCATATCCAGTTGCATAGAAACGCCGAGCAAAACTGGACACACTAGCCATCAATTTCTTCAACACCAAATCACTCCAATCATACTCCTTACAGTTCTTGACACAGCTAACAGCCGGTATTAAATCTGTGGCTAGCCGAGGTGATTGGGTTGGACACATTACCATATGCAGCAAAAGGATAAGAAATAGTGTCTTGAATTCCTCTTCCTCATCTTCACCAAAGTTTCCCTCTAATCTATCCATCATTTTACTAGTTACCGGAATACCGACAGATATATAAACACTTCCACATCCTCTACTAGATTTTGTTTTCCATGAACTCCCATATTGGAGTATCACCTTATGAACCTTCTCACGAACTTCATTGTTCATCATTTTAGAACTTGGCACGGACTTGTTACCACTGGGTGTACCTAATATCCATCTAACTTGATTCTTTGACAGCGGAAACTCATGTCCATCTGGAGCAATCAAGATCCTATTAAGTGGATCAATTCTAGTCATAATCCAATACGATAATTGTCTTGGTACATGCATGTCTGACACAAGATGAAGAATGCCTCCAAACGCCATCTCATTCACCCATCTAGTCCTTCTTTCATCAAATTTCTTACAAATACGCCCAAATGACTGAATACGGCAATTGATACTCGGTGGCTGAAAACATAAATCAAAACCCCCAACTCATCATTATGACCAACACACACAAACTATTGTTTAAGAAATTAAAACAACAGTTTGTTCCTAAATAGAACAAGTCAACAACTCCTTATTAAAAACTTGGGACTTGCATATAGTGTTGGACAAAGTGGATCATAATAGTTGAACAAGAAACCTGGAATTCAACTACAACTCATAGTTTTAGTCATTGATGTAACTGAAATTTATGTACCATCATATACCTCAATTTAAAGTAATATCAAGTGCAAATTCAATACTAGCGCACTTACTCTACAAATTGATCTGGAATGCTCCCTCAATACTTGTCCCTTTTCCTTAAAGACACCTCCCTTGCTCATGCTATTGTCCTACTTAATGCATTGCAAGAGATTAAATTAGCATTTTGAAATTGCCTATGTTAATATTATTCAATGCGGGTGAAACGAACCTTAAAGAGTGCAGGGTGTAGTTCTATTGTCTTTCCACAGCAATGCTCATTCCTAATCTGCACAAAAAGGAAATTCTTTGTGGATAAAATACTAAACTCTTACAACATTTGAGGGCATATAATAGATTCAGAGTCATTATACCATACATCATTGTTTTCCATTTCAACGACTTCCCACAATCGCTTCCTCATAAATTCAGTCTTGGAACTGCATATAGTGCATATAGAGTTATAGACGCCACAACATGTTTACTTGAAGATAAGATTTGTGAAGGTTCATGTTTTAGTCAATTCAAACTACTATATGTAATTAGCTTTAATTTCACAAATTCATACAGCATCATTACATTGAAACAACTACCAATTACACTTTGACTACAAGTTTAAAGAACAAGTACAACACAAGTATAATTATAATGAACTAGCGAAGCAAACATTTATGAGGAAACCCTAATCAACACACATCATATCCCAGATAGCCCACCCCTCACCCCCCCCACCACCGCCTAACCCCCCACCACACACACACACACATGATTCTAATTCCAATTCATTACAACCATTGAATAAGAGACACCTACACCATCCCTTTTATTTCAAACCATAATCACAACCTTTTAATTAAAATTTTAAACTCTAATTTTACCAAAATACACAAACGCTTGTTTTGTATAATTAAACAACACAACTTAATGTTTTTTCGGATTTCCGTTTCAACCCAATTGTTTTGTGTAAGTAAGCAAGCAACACACTTTAATCAATTTTCAAAATTTTTAATTCCATTTCAACACCAACTCTTGAATTTTATGTTTCCGCAACAATTTAACAAAGTCACACAAAAAAAAACTTAACCTAAAAATGCGACTTACATCGGATATTTGATACGGTCTGGCCGGTGCTTCGCACTCCGGTGTCGGTCGGTGAGCGCTATATCGGTGAAGTAGATCCAACTATATCTCCCTTGCACAAATCGCCACTCGATGCATTTATTCTCTTTTCCCTTTTGAATAGTGAGGATAAAGACGACGTTATGTTAACAGTGGTGACTGTGCGCGATGACCTGTTCATTGAATACACGTGAGCTAACACATCACTGCAAACCTGGAGTCCACGTATAATGGATATTACCTGTATACCCTTATGATGAACAAGGTTCGTTCATCATAAAGATGAATATGAATTTTGCGGTTTAAGAGCCTAATAAAAAACAAAAAAGAGCCTAATCAATTTTGAGATTTATGTGATATTTTTGTTTTTGGTTTCTTTAGCCGCCTAATCAGCAAACAGTAGGTGTAGGGTATAGTTTCAATCCTTTAAAATCCCACAAGCTCGAACCCCACTATGATCATACACTAAAGTACGGTGGCGTCCAAAAGGGAAGAAGATAGAGCAAAAGAGTCGCCAACAAGTTTTTAAGGAACTTGTAAACCGTTCACGAGGTGAAGATTACACCCCTTAACGATCCAAGAGATCGTCAACTCCATAAGGTCATGAACCAAAATAGGGTTCGTGGATGATGGTACAAATCCAACCTAAAAGAGATTGAACCTGCCCTAATAATAGGCCTCTACTTTATTCTGATCGTATTCATGTGCGCTTTCTGACTAACATACAATCAATAGGATTAACCCTAAACCTGTTTAATCTATGTTGGTTGAATTTAATGCACAAACAAACTATTATTGGCGATCACTTGAATTATAATCACAATTAACCCTAACAAGATTATTAATTATCTTATTAAGCGTGATTACAAGTACCAATTCCCTTTAACATGCAATAAAAGGTGATCAAGCAATAAAGAATAAAATAATATGCATATCAAGCAACATAATAAATAACATCATTAATAATAATAATATCAATCATAATTAATCATAATCATGTTAAAGCATAGCAAGATCCTAGGCATGATACTAACAAGATTAATAACAAACCCTAGCATGTCACTAAGCAATAAAAATCAAATCCTTAACCCTAACATGATACTAACATGAATTAATATTAGGAAGAACATAGGAAGCATCATAACAATCATATTTAATATTAAAAATATCCTAGACATGATACTAGGAATATCATAATAAAAATATAAACATGATTTCTACATTATAATATCGATTAATCAATTAAAAGTACTTACTTTGATGCTTCGTACCTCTTTCTAATAACAAAATACACACGTTAGTAACTTCAAGGAAAATAATAATCAAAGCAATTAAATTAAATAATTGAAAGAGAGATTTGGGACCAAACCCTCAGAAATTAAACCTTCCACGTCTAGGGCGAAGGCGACTTCGAATATGGCTAGGTGTTTCTAGATCTTGCGAATGCGGAATTTTGTATTTGAGAAAAGGCTAGTTTAGAAAGAGAGAGAGAGAGAGAGAGAGAATAATCAAGAAAATCTTGATGAGAGTTGGTGATTGAAAAAGGGGAGATATGATCTTTATTTATAGGAAAAAAGAGGGTCGAAGAATTAAGAAAAGAATCCAAATTCGAATCGAAATAAAACTCGTAGACATCAGTTTTTTCGGATTTTGTTTTTATCATATCGTTTGATCCAGGATTCGGAATAAGATGAATAAGATGTCGTTGGAAAGATCTTGAAGTCTACTTTCTAACCCAATTAGAATCAGATTAAAATATGTTGTAGAATAAAAGATATGAACGAAATAGTGAGATGGTGTCAGTTTTGGATAGAGTTTGATATCTTATTCATATATTTTCCGTTATAGCTCGGATTTAATATTATAATATATCATTGGAAAGATAATTTCAAGATCTATCCAACCATATAAAATTTGGATAAAAATATGAGGCACGAAAATAATATCTGACTGTCTTTGAACATGTTTAAATCCGAATAGAATTAGGACTTTTAAAAAAAGGAAAGTTTTATAAGAAAAGGAAAGTTTATATTTAAATCAAATTTCTTAATCTTATCTTTTCAAAAAATGATAATTAAGATATTTTAGAAACATATAGAATATTCTAATCAATCCTAATTATTTTAGGAATAGGATTAAACCTTTGGACCCTCCTCATGATCATTGGGTCGTAGGCAAAATCCGGTTTGGGCCCAGTTTAGTATTTTGGCCATAACTTCCTCATTATCCATCGGAATTGGGCTTATAATATATCGTTGGAAAGGTATTTTCAAGACCCATCCAACTACACCATTATTGGACCCTTATAATGGACCAAACTAAACTGGAATGGACGTTTTCATAAAATAGAGTGGGTTTTCGAAAACAGAAAGAAAGAATTTTAACAAAATCTAACCGCAACACTAGACTTTTCACACTTTCACCTCATTCGATTATGGTTTGACGTGAAAGGTATTCATCACTGGGTTTGGTTTTGGGGAGACACAAATGGGTGTCTACAGAAACCCCCACTTTGACTGAGTTTGGAGAAACGCATGTTTCGAAAACGAAAGTCAAAGTAGCAATAGGGACGGAGAATTATTCAGAACGTTCTGCGATCCTAAATCAATCTTGTAACGCCGATACCTGCAAAACTATTGTTAGTTAAACAGATAAAAGAGTTAAGGAACGCGTATCTTGCACCGTGGAGCACACGTCTCTGAAAGTAACCGATTGTTGTTGTACTGTTGTTTTGATGACCTCCATCAAGCTAGAGAATGCCATCCTGCTTGAAAACTGCTACGCTTGTAACTGCTTCCAAATTAGAAGATTGCTTCTCTTGAAACTATCCTCTCCGTAATGATAATATTCCACATCCTAGGGAACATCATCGAAGATTATTTCTCTTGAAAGAATCCTCATCCGCATTGATAACATTCCACGTCCAAGGGAATACTATCAAAGATTGCTTCTCTTGAAACAATCCTCAGATGTTTGTGACAACTCTCCATAATCTAGGGAACGCCACCTTGCTGTTTCGATGTTCACTCGTCTCTGAACAAAGAGCTTCTTTTTTATATGTTCACGCGTCTCTGAACGAAGAGCTTCTTTTTCCCGCTGTGATAGTCTTCAAAAAGATCACTGCTTCTTAATGTTTGCTATGCCAGTACGTCGGCTCTTTGCTTCTTTGTGAAACAGTATGTCGGTGCTTTTGCTGTGATGACAATCCTCTTTTCTTTGGGAATAGTTGCCAACACAACTCTTGTATGATGAATGACAATCCAATTTAGGGAAAGTTGTCAATGCCACGTAACAATCCATCCTTGGAAATGTTGCCACGATGAAGCGACAATCCGTATCTCAGAAAATTTGCCAAAATCCAATTTTGGGAAAAGTTGCCAATGCTTCGTAACAATCTTTCATAAGAACTTTGCTACGATCGACAATCCACATCTTGGAACATAACTCTTGAAAGCAATCCACCTTGGAAATTTGCCAACGCTGTGCGACAATCCTTTTGGGAAAATATTGCCACTATTGACAATCCGCGTCTTGGAACATTTGCAAAAAAGAGTCGACCGACAATCCACTTCGGGAAAATTTGCCACTTACTGAAATGAATGACAATCCACGTTGAGGAACTTTTGCCGAAATTTATGATGAGTAGAGACCTACAACAATCCTTTGGGAAATTTTGCTATAGGGAACTGGGTGTATGACAATCCAATTTCGGAAAACTTGTCAGCGATGACAATCCGAACTTGGAAAAAATTGCCAAACAAAGAAGGAGCACGACAATCCACGCTTGGAAACTTTGTCAGAGATGACAATCCAATCTTGGAAAAATTGTCGTTGAAGAAGATGCACGACAATCCATTTTTGGAAATATTGTCAGTTGGGGGTGACGATCCAATTTTTGGAAAACTTTGTCGTTTAATAAGAATGCGCGACAATCCATATTTGGAAATATTGTCGTTTAAGTGCTTGCTTTTGAACCGATTCTTTGGCGCTTAAGCTAAGTGAGACGATTTTTTGTAAGGTCAATCACTTACTACGATTGTAATCGAGCCGACTACTAATCATGTCAAATTTCTTATAGGGGCTAACTGGCGTACCAAGGAACCTGAAATTGCTGCATGAGGTCGAAATCACCTTTCTGGGAGGCTTCGAGCTCTGTCGTTGCTGAGATATCTCTGGCGCCAGGAATTGGAGTAGGGTCTTCCCTATTCTGCTGCACCTGTATTTATTTTTGACTATAGAACTTTGCCAATATTTTTAATTATCTTAGGGTTGACCTAAGGTTTAGCGTTGCTTGACTCATTGACTTGAAACGACTCAAGGTATAAACTTGACTCGATGTGATTGACTGACTCGAGGTTGACTCGACTCAAAGTGAAATGACATGTGTGACTCAAATCAAAGTGATATGACATGACATGACTCAATTTGTACATGACTAGTGTGTGCATTGTAATGTGATCGTGCGACTCGAAAATGCAAAAAAGAAAAAAATTTCCGTCAATTTTGTGGAGGGTACCGACTTTCTCCCGAAAAAGAAAGACGTGAAAAAGAAAATCAAAAGTTTTAAGATGCATGTTGAATGAGCTTAGTCAAATGTCATTTGATACTATCTCTCAAGGTTCAAGGATTAATTCATCCTAGGTTATCTCAATTGTTGACTCAATGATGAAAGCATTTGGGTATCTTAGGCACGGAGGCTAAGCACTTCATACTTTGTGATGCAATGACAATTATGGGTGATGTTGATATGATAAGGTATGCTTCAACGTTGTGTTAAGATTTCATGACAAAGGGTTCCTAAAGGGAAGTATATTTGGTCTTGTATCTGTGCAGTGTGTGATAGTGACACTAAACCTAGGCCACAAGAGCTAAGTGTGTGGAAAAACATATTGTTAGAAGAGCCAAATAATGGTGACTCTAAGGCTAGGTAAGCTAATGATGTAAGGACCAAGCCCCCAAGTCTAGCTTTAAGTGAAAAGGGATGAGCATTGGAGATTCCTTGATATGATCATGGTGCAAGTGTGTGAATGTGAATATGAATGCATGTTTATTACGGCCGCACCTCGATGTGAGGTTGCCTACGTATCCGTTAGGAATCAGGCCGAACGTAGCTCTAGCCAAACCTCGCACAAGTGTGTATACCTCAAAATGGTCTTTTTAAGGGTTGTAACGTGGTTAGGCTAAAGGTTTAAAGAAGAAGGGGATAAAGGCTCAAGACCCTAGATAAGCCCCAAAGGTGTGCAACCTTGCTTTTGAATATTTGTATTTTCATGCTTGAGGTTTTCTACTCTTCTTTTTTTTTAGCTCTTTCTTTTGCTTTAGCATTTATTTTATTTTAATAAGTGTGGGCAATCTCGATCATGCGGTCTATCACTCACTTGGAATTCATGTTTCTCAGGCACGGTACCGAGCACTCGATAAGAGACGCAATCTGAGACATGTTCTTATCGAAGATACTTTCATATCAAAGACATTGGAACACTTACCCTTTTGTACACTTGTTTTCGTTTTTTATTATTGCTTATTTTTTTGCTATTGCTTTCTTTTGAATTTGCTCAAGCTTTCTTTAGAATTGCATAAGTTGCACGCCATCCCATCCCAAGGTTAGGTAGATGTAGGTTGAAAAAAGAAGGGTCTATCGTTAGGCGAGGCTCAAAGTGGTTTACCAAAAAAGGCATGTATAATTAAAGGGTGAAAGGTAATATAATGTGGCTACAAGGGTTGCCTTAAATCATTTGTATACCTTGTGTTTAATTCGACATTGTTTTTTTTTAAAATGCAATATAATGAAATGATCATAGGTAAGGAAATAAATGCTCATTTTATTAAAAAGGGAAAAGAAAAGAAAAACTACAAAAATAATCGAAAGGAAAAGAAAAGGTGCCTATGCTAGACTTATTGGGGAAAGGAAAAAATGAAAAAGAGATAGAAAAAGAGGTCATGAAATCTTGTCGTTGAAACTCGCCTCTTGTCTTGTGTTGTTTCATCATCACCCTCATTTTTTGTTTGTCAATCATATGACTCAAACTCGATTCAACACACATGGATGGAAGAAGTGATGAAAAATTGGAATAGAATGTGAAAGAAGATTTAGATGGAGGGATATGAATAATTAGGAATAGAATGTACCCCCCAACTCAAATGACGGAAAAGACCGACTCATGCATGAACCTAAGACATGGTCATGGTGACATATACTCAAAGTGCGTGCTAAGACTAGTGAGTGTAGGTGACATGTTGAGACTCGTGTCATGACCATGTGGCTAGATTATGTGACCAAGACTCGATTAATGACTTGAGAAGGTGTTATTGACAGCGAAAATTAACCGAATTAATTAGTAAACTGGTTAATTAGACTTTAGGTGACGACTCGACAAATAATCCGAACTGTCGGCCAAGCGACAAGACTGGCGTCGCATTATGGTAATTGGCGCCAGGCAATTTAGTAAATGTCTGGCGCTACACACTATAACGTGGCGCTACAACTCAGACTTTGGCGCCAATATTGGAGCTTCGGTCTGGGACTGTTTTCGGTATTATTAGTCAACTAGGGTATGCCTAAAGTTGTACTAGGTCAATTCCGATTAAAAAAAAACTTTATTGACTCAAATTAATTAATTGATTAATTAAATAGGCAAAGTTCTTTAAGTCATTAATTTTAGTCTCAACACAAATCAACAAACGGTTAAGAGAAACATAGAATATATATGCACAACAAATAATGCACAATTAGTCAAGTAGGCACAATATGATGCAATGAGTTTGCAACCTAACCATGGCTCTAGTTCTCTAAAGTTCGGGATATGGTTTAGTCAATAGAGGGTCCATGGTTAATTGTCCGGATGCACCGCGTAGAAGTCTAACCGTGAAGGGTTAACGCGTGTGGATGGGACATCGCGAGTTTTTAGAAAAAAAAAAACTCGCTTCCATGGTTTGGTGAATTCAGCATCTCAGATGTACCCTTTGTTGCCAGGAGCGTTCAATCGGGTAGATAGAGCATGAATTCCCAGAGGGTTATGTCCATATGTAGAACACATATGGGTTTCAGAAAAGTGAGAAAAAATTCAATCATGAAGTAGGATCAAGCAAACAATACGAAAAACCGGTCGAAATCAGAACGCATATTTCTGGCTCGGTATTGGGGAAAATTGGCGCCAGTAAACAGGGATTGGCGCCAACTTTTAACTGTAGCGCCTGGCGCCAATACTGGCGTCTGGCGCTACGGCTAAAAGTTTGGCGCCAAGCTCTGGCCCCTAACGCTACTTCCCACATGCCTCAGCAGGTTTCTGTGTTCAATAAAATCATCCAGTTTCGCGCGGTGTTATTTCAGTCCTAGTTGTGAAAGACATTTCTCAAATTTCCTACGTGTAAAATCCTATATTTTTGACTCATTACGGATGGTCTTTCCAATGAGAAACTTTTTATGCATATGACAATAATGTTAATCAAAATTACGCACATGAAATACTTAGAACTTTTCGAGTCTCATCCACTCATTCTAAATCATTGCCGAAACAAATTCAGGAATTAAAATAGAAATCCTCCCCAGTGGAGTCGCCAAAAACTGTAGGGAATAGTTTCAAGCCTTTAAAATCCCCCTAGCTCAAACCCCACTGTGATCATACGCTAAAGTACGGTGGCGTCCAAAAGGGAAGAAGATAGAGCAAAATAGTCGCCAACAAGTTTTTAAGGAACTTGTAAACCGTTCACGAGGTGAAGGTTACACCCCTTAACGATCCAAGAGATCGTCAACTCCATAAGGTCATGAACCAAAATAGGGTTCGTGGATGATGGTACAAATCCAACCTAAAAGAGATTGAACCTGCCCTAATAATAGGCCTCTACTTTATTCTGATCGTATTCATGTGCGCTTTCTGACTAACATACAATCAATAGGATTAACCCTAAACCTGTTTAATCTATGTTGGTTGAATTTAATGCACAAACAAACTATTATTGGCGATCACTTGAATTATAATCACAATTAACCCTAAAAAGATTATTAATTATCTTATTAAGCATGATTACAAGTACTAATTCCCTTTAACATGCAATAAAAGGTGATCAAGCAATAAAGAATAA
This sequence comes from Chenopodium quinoa, assembly GCF_001683475.1. NCBI lineage: Eukaryota > Viridiplantae > Streptophyta > Magnoliopsida > Caryophyllales > Amaranthaceae > Chenopodium > Chenopodium quinoa. The sequence continues at coordinate 1,549,136 of NW_018743689.1, forward strand.
AATAATATGCATATCAAGCAACATAATAAATAACATCATTAATATTAATAATATCAATCATAATTAATCATAATCATGTTAAAGCATAGCAAGATCATAGGCATGATACTAACAAGATTAATAACAAACCCTAGCATGTCACTAAGCAATAAAAATCAAATTCTTAATCCTAACATGATACTAACATGAATTAATATTTAGGAAGAACATAGGAAGCATCATAAAAATCATATTTAATATTAAAAATATCCTAGACATGATACTAGGAATATCATAATAACAATATAAACATGATTTCTACATCATAATATCGATTAATCAATTAAAAGTACTTACTTTGATGCTTCGTACCTCTTTCTAATAACAAAATACACACGTTAGTAACTTCAAGGAAAATAATAATCAAAGCAATTAAATTAAATAATTGAAAGAGAGATTTGGGACCAAACCCTCAGAAATTAAACCTTTCACGTCTAGGGCGAAGGCGACTTCGAATATGACTAGGTGTTTCTAGATCTTGCAAATGCGGAATTTTGTATTTGAGAAAAGGCTAGTTTAGAAAAAGAGAGAGAGAGAGAGAGAGAGAGAATAATCAAGAAAATCTTGATTAGAGTTGGTGATTGAAAAAGGGGAGATATGACCTTTATTTATAGGAAAAAAGAGGGTCGAAGAATTAAGAAAAGAATCCAAATTCGAATCGAAATAAAACTCGTAGACATCAGTTTTTTCGGATTTTGTTTTTATCATATCTTTTGATCCAGGATTCGGAATAAGATGAATAAGATGTCGTTGGAAAGATCTTGAAGTCTACTTTCTAACCCAATTAGAATCAGATTAAAATATGTTGTAGAATAAAAGATATGAACGAAATAGTGAGATGGTGTCAGTTTTGGATAGTGTTTGATATCTTATTCATATATTTTCCGTTATAGCTCGGATTTAATATTATAATATATCATTGGAAAGATAATTTCAAGATCTATCCAACCATATAAAATTTGGATAAAAATATGATGCACGAAAATAATATCTGACTGTCTTTGAACATGTTTAAATCCGAATAGAATTAGGACTTTAAAAAAAGGAAAGTTTTATAAAAAAGGAAAGTTTATATTTAAATCAAATTCCTTAATCTTATCTTTTCAAAAAATGATAATTAAGATATTTTAGAAACTTATAGAAGATTCTAATCAATCCTAATTAGTTTAGGAATAGGATTAAACCTTTGGACCCTCCTCATGATCATTGGGTCGTAGGCAAAATCCGGTTTGGGTCCAGTTTAGTATTTTGGCCATAACTTCCTCATTATCCATCGGAATTGGGCTTATAATATATCGTTGAAAAGTTCTTTTCAAGCCCCATCAAACTACACCATTATTGGACCTTTATCATGGACCAAACTAAATTGGAATGGACGTTTTCATAAAATAGAGTGGGTTTTCGAAAACAGAAAGAAAGAATTTTAACAAAAACTAACCGCAACAATAGACTTTTCACACTTTCACCTCATTTGATTATGGTTTGACGTGAAAGGTATTCATCACTAGGTTTGGTTTTGGGGAGACACAAATGGGTGTCTACAATAGGTAATTGGATTTTTTTTTAATTTTTTATACGTAGTACAAAGTATTATTATTATAAAATATTATATTTTGAAGAGGAAAGATGATATCTAATTCGGTACAACTAGTTGTGAGAAACCAACAAAAGTTGGCTCAAGTGGTAAGCAATTTGACGTCGCTTAAGTGAGGTCTCGGGTTCGAGCCTCACTGTATGCATAAACTCTTGTTGGGAGACTCACCACCATAAGCCAGATGTGCGACCTGGGTCGAATCCCGATATACTCGGAGCTAAACTTCAGCAAACTAGTTGTGAGCCTTATACTGTAACATGTATCAAATATCATACAAAATAAGCTTAAGTGGTACTTTATAATATCAATATAATATAATGAGTGTATGTCCTTTTTAATATATTTTTCATTATTATAATTTACGATTATTTTAATGTTCATATATACTATTTTTAAAATGATTCATTTGAAATTTTGGGAAATGTCATACGATTATAATAGTATATAACCAAAATCTATCAATTTTTTTCGTTAATAAAATAAGATATCATTTTTTATAGTTATTGTACAACTCATCAGTTCTAATATACTTATAAATAAATTAAACATACATGGAACTTTTATGAAAAATTTGCAAATTGCAGCCATTTAAAGTTCGCATTTTGCAAATTGCAGCCATTTTAAATTTTTTTTTTGCAAATTGCAGCTCAAAAGTTCGTATAAATTTGTAAATTGCAGTCTGATTCAACTTTTTCATTAGTTTACATGTTGAAAAATCTTCAGTAAAGGTTTTAGGGGCCATTTTAGGTCTTAGGGAACTGAATTGAGCTCAGAATTAGCAAAAAAATAACGTTAGTGCCTCGTTTTGCATAACAAAAATATCTCGATTTATGAAAAACTGTAAAAATGAGACACTTAGGTTTTTTTTTTGCTGATTCCGTGCTCAATTCGGACCCTTAATAACTAAAATGACCCCTAAAACCTTGACTGAAGTTTTTTCGACATGTAAACCAATGAAAAAGTTGAATCGGACTGCAATTTACAATTTATACGAAGTTTTGGGCTGTAATTTACAATTTTTTTTAAATGGCTGCAATTTGCAAAATACGAACTTTAAATGGTTGCAATCTGCAAATTTTCCAACTTTTATAGAAACTTTTATACAATATATATCTCATGATCTTATTATACTAATTAATCACGAACATAATCATTATTTCGTAAAATTTTAGACATTAGTATTAGTTTATTTTCCTTAAATGAAGGTTACTAGTTTGTGTTAACATATGTATGCCACAACAAAAAAATATACCCGTGGCACAAGTGTTGTTTTAGACACAAATAAAAATAATCACGACATAAGTGTTAATTTACCACGGGAACATAATTATGTGTGGCATAAGTCTTCATTTGCCACGTGAAAAGAAAGAAGTCGTGGCACTAGTTTCAATTTGTCACGAATATTTTTCTCCCGTGGCATAATATTTTATGGGAATTTGGAGATTTTTGGTTGACTTTGTTTTCCCGTGGCTAGCTCAAATTAAGCCACGAATTTTGTATTCCCGTGGCATAATTCGTGGCACATGAGTCAATTTGTTGTAGTGTCATCGTCGCCTTGCTTAAGCATCTCGAGTTCACGTAAAGTTGACTTAAACTCTACGTTACTCTCATATTGGGTGATGAAAGCCGAAACTACATCTTCCAATGTTGCTTTGAATTTCGGATCTAGCCCATAGTACCACTCTCTCGCGGTTGGGTCTAGAGATAAAGGGAAGTTCAAAGCATAAAGCTTAGGATCTTACAAAATGCATACTTTATCTCATGAGTATTGCGCAGCAAGCGTTGGAATGTTGAAGTCAGCCCACGGCCGAAACGCTACGGCCGGCTCTTACAAAATGCATACTCATGAGATAAAGTCCTACTAAAGGTATAAAAAGGCAAGTATTTAAGGAGAATACCGAGAGGATCAAATCTCGAACGCGCCTAGTAGTAGCATCCTCACTATGACGGCCTCCCCAACCGGCAGCAACGGGGAACTCGCGAGGTGAAGGTCTCGCCGGCGCAAGAGACGGAAAGTACTAGTAGAACTAAATCTATGAAGATAAAGAAATGTCAATAAATGTCAATACAGATCTAGAGCTATATTTAATAAAGGAGATAAAGTTTACCTCTACGATTCTCCAAAAGCTGGAAAGCGCGATATCTCCCTCGAATGAGCTGTGACGACTTACAAGTCGCATTCCGATAAGGAAGTCCGCGTAGGCCAAGCTAGCCCAATATTACAACCCGACCATCGGAAGGTCCCGAAGAGCAGGTAGGTAGTAGAGTAGCACTCATTTACCTCTGTCAGGCGAAAAGGTCCCTAACAACAAGATGAGAGCGAATATGCGTAGCTGCTGCTCAAGGGTGGACGCACTGTCTAGAAAAGCCGCCGCGAGCGTGGACCGGCGAATGCACCTAGAGCTAAGCTGCGTCGGAACATCCTCACTACGAGCCTAAATGGTGATAGGGCCCAACAGCTCTAGTACCTCTGGAGAAAATACAGAGATCTCGTTGTCGAATGGAAGCGCAACCGAAGTAAACTCCAATCCCGTGATGAAACTGAATTCAGTAGGGGTAACGGTCATCTCACCTTAAGGAAAATGGAAGGTGTTGGTGGTGTCCTAAAAGATCTCCACCAAAGCTCGCACTACGTAGTGGCTCTATCCGAAAGAATAGATAGCCCGGGTGGCTCGCAGCAAAGGAGTCAAGTCACAAGACTCCCACAGGACGCGTAAGGCGTTATGGTCGCGGAAGTAGATATCGTACAAAGAGCCGATGGTCTTGTTGCCAAAACCATGGCTGCAAACTCTTCCGCTGTGAATCCATTGCTGGACGTGCTTCGAAATGTGGAACTCAGGTGCAAAATACAGAGTGCGGTCATCCCACTCTAGAAACCTCCCTAGGGAAGAAGAGGTCCCTATGCCGGTATCAACAGGATCGTCCTCCTGATGAGCCTCCCTAGAACGAGAACCGGAACCTTGTCGTCTAGCCATGCTATATTATGCAAAATAAAAGAAAATTTAAGTTCTATAGTATCTAAGGTTCTCCTAGCCGCATGATACTTTGTTCGCAAAAAACAGAGTACGTAGTACTAAAACCGAGCATGATTTCAATTCAATCATAAATGGAAATTTTGAACAATCAAACAATTTCTTGCAATACTATGACAAATATTGTGACAAATTTGGCAAGAATGGCTAGTAAAAACACGAAGAACAAGTCACATTGTTCTCACGAACTCAAGAGGTTCAACAATGGCAATTTGCTCATTTCTTCACCAAATTGAGTAAAACAAGTTTCAAAATTCTCCAAACATAATATATAAACATAATCAAGAAATTTGAAGGCATTCAACAAACATAGCGAATTAAGCATAATTGGGTTCGATTTTTTTGAAAACCCGCGCATAAACATGTTCAAGTTCAACAAAAACAGAGATGTGTTTGAGAAAAACTTACATGGATCGGGAAACTAGATGAAATAAGTTTTAATTTGCAAAACGTTTGATCAAATTTTGGGGACAAACAAGCAAGAACGATCAAATTGAAGTCTTCGAGCGAAAACGCAAATAGCAGCAACAACCACGGCGAAAATGAAGAAGAAGGGGTGTTATTTCGGAAAACCCAAAATCAGCGCCAGACGACAAATTCGTCGCCAGGCACTGACCTTTGTCGCCTGGCGACAAAGCTAAATCCTAGCGACGGCGTGTTCTATCGTGCGCTAGACCTGGCAAACAGGTCATTCAGGTCGGGTTCGGGTCGGGTCAATTCAGGTCGGGTCAAGTTCGGGTCGACAAATGTTCAGGTCGGGTTCGGGTCGAGACGGGTCGATTCAGGTTTCGGGTCAAAATCGGGTCAAGTTCGGGTCAGGTCAAGTTTGAGTCATGTCAATTCGGGTCGGGTCTGTTCGGGTCAGATCAATTTTTAAGATCAATCTTCGGTCAATTTCGGGTCAGCTCAATTTCGGATCGAGCAATTCGGGTCGCGTCTATTCGAGTCAGCTTTGTGTCGAGTCACCAAAATAAATTCACTTTAAAAAATAGTTGGAAAAATAAAGTAAAATCGTTAAAAAAAAAATCATGAGTACCTATTACGTAGGAAATAAAGAAGCCCTAAACTAAGTAATTCACTATTTCACCCTATTCACTTAGGATTCGGGTCAATTCGGGTAGGGTCGATTCGAGTTAATCATTTTGGGTTAAAATCGGGTCGGATCACTTCGGGTTACAGTCATTTTTGGTCGGGTCAGGTTCGGGTTTCAGGTCAATTTCGGGTCAGGTCATTCAGGTCGGGTCACTTCGGGTCATCGGGTCATGTTCGGGTCAACCCTATCCCGAGTCCGGTTCATGTCGGGTGGGGTTAGTTCGGGTTCGAGTCATTTTTGGGTCAATGATTTTGGGTTAACTTTTGACTTACGGGTCAGGTCATTCGGGTCGGGTCAATAAGGTCGGGTCAGGATTGCTAGGTCTAACGTGCGCTGGTGCGGCGACAGGATGTGTGGTCCCCATAAATAACTATGCGGACCTTATTCAGCAATATCGTGTTCCTTGGTACGCCAACTAGCCCCTATAAGCAATTTGACATGATTAAGTAATCGGCTCGATTACAATCACAGTAGGTGATCATCCGGATAAACGATCGTCTCACTTAGCTTAAAGCGCCTAAACATTGGCTCATCGCAAGCACCGACGTAAAGGTTCACAAGCAGCAAAATGCGCCGACGTACTAGCACCGCGGTAATTTGAGCAAATATCACAGCAGCAAAGTTCAAGCGAGCTTTAATGATCAATAAGCGTTAGTCTTCGGTAATTTTCTTCGGAATATTATCACTGCAACTGAGGATGGCTTCAAGCGAAGTTATCTTCGACGGTGTTCCCTAGGATGTGGAAGGTTGTTAGACAACTAAAGATGGCTTCAAGCAGATTATCTTTGACGTCGTTCCCTAGGATGAGGAAAGTTGTCAGAAATTAGGAGGTGATTTCTAGCGAATTTATCTTCGATCGTGTTCCCTAGGATGTGGAAGATGGTCATAAAACGGAGGAAATTGAAGGCAACTGCAAGCGTGGTAGTCTTCAAGAGGTATCCCCTAGCTTGAGGAAGATCGTCAAACAAAATCGGTTACTCCAGAGACGTGTGCTTGACGGTGCAACATATGCGTTTCTGAACTCTTTTATCTGTTTCACTAACGCTAGTTCGTAGGTATCGACGTTACAAGAATGATTTGGGATCGCCAGAACGTTCTGAGTCATTCTCTGTCCCTATCGCTACTTTGACTTTTATTTTCGAAAACTGCGTTACTCCAAACTCAGTCAAAGTGGGGGCTTTTATAGACACCCAAATGTGTCTCCCCAAAACCAAAACCAGTGATGAATACCTTTTACGTCAGTTGATTATCGAACAAAGTGAAAGTGTGAAAAGTCTAGTGATGAGAATGTTTTTATTAAAATATTTCTCTATCTGTTTTTTAAAAATATTTTTATTTTCTTACCCTATTTATGAAAAATAGTCAATCCAATTTGGTTTGGTCCATGATAAGGGTCTAATAATAGTTTAGTTAGATTGGGCTTGAAAAGAGATTTCTAACGATATATTATAAGCCCAATTCCGATGAATTATGAGGAAGTTATGGATTAAATTAAATTAAGCCCAATGATTTTAAATGTGGCCCAATAACATAGAGGAGTGCCTATTAATTATTATTCCTAAAGTGATAAGGATTGACTTTAATTTTCTAGGAATATCTAGAAGATTCTTTTTACTAATAAGATTAGGATTGATAATTATATTTTTAAAAGATGTTTTATTTTGAATAAAATATATTATATATTAATCTGCTTAGACGCAGAATTACATGTTAACCGGGTTAAAATATGATTCCGCGTACCAAAGCGCGTTGTACTTGTGAATCAGCGCGAGACAACAGAGTCGTCGCTTGGCGTTGACAACTGTCGCCTTGCGCTGCAGTTGTTGCCTGGTGACGAGCTTGTCGTCTGGCGCTGACTCCTGTCATTGGCGATAGGAGGTATTTTATTCTGAATATGATTTTCTTTTATCCCGTGCTATTTTTCCTATAAATAGGGGTCGTATTTCTCCCTTTTTAATAAGTCACAACCATCATCTCTCTCTCTCTAAAAGCTAGAAGCTTTCTCTCTCTATTTTCTTTTTCTAAACCTTCCCTCTCTCAAAATTCATCACTTTTTAGTTTTAGATACACCTAACCATGTTCGAAGTTGCCTTCTCCCTAGACGTGAAAGGTTTGATATTTCTGAGGGTTTGGTCCCAAATCTCTATTTTAATTATTTAATTTAATTGTTTTGATTTATTATTTTCCTTGAAGTTACTAAAGTGTGTATTTCGTTATTGGAAATAGGTATGAGGTATCAAAGTAAGTAATTTAGTTGCTTTATTGTTGTTTTGATATAGAAATCATGCTTTGATTATTTGATACCTAGTATCATGTTAGGATGTCTTTATGATTCCTAGTATCATGTTTAGGGTAATAACTAAAATTTCTAATATCATGTATGTTTCTAGGATGCTTCCTATTCTTTCTTTCTATCATGTTAGTATCATGTTAGGGATAAAGCTTTGATATTTAACGTTTAGTGACATGCTAGGTTTTGTTATTAATCTTGTTAGTATCATGCCTAGGATCTTGCTAATATTATTATGCTTTGATAAGATTGAGATTATTATTATGATGATGTTTGTTATATTGCTTATTTATTATTGCTATTATTTCTTGATCACACGTTTATGCATGTTTAAAGGGAATTTGTACTTGTAATCACATTTAATAAGATAATTAATAATCTTGTTTAGATTAATATGATTATAATTCAAGTGATCGCCAATAATAGTTTTGTTTATGCATTAATATTCAACCAACATAGATAAACATGTTTAGGGTTAATCTATTGATTGTATGTTAGTCAGAAAGGGCACATGAATACGAGAAGAATAAAGTAGAGGCCTATTTTTAGGGCAGGTTCAATCTCTTTTAGGTTGGATTTGTACCTTCATCCTCGAACTTCCAGTCATGGTTCCAGACCTATTAGAGTTAACGATCACTTGGATCGTTAAGGGGGTGTAACCTTCACCCTTTGAATGATTTACAAGTTCCTAAAACTTGTTGGCGACTCTTTTACTCTAGCTTCCTTCCCTTTGGACGTCATCATGCTTAAGTGTATGATCACAGTGGGGCTCAAGTGTGGGATGCTTGAAATATTCCCTACATCATACAACTTAAAAAAATAGTAGGAAGACGAGATACAATCTGGGCCCCCACTCCTCTAGCTATAGAAAAGCCTATCCTAGTAAAAATATGAGCAGCAGGACGAGCCCCAATGTCATGAGTGTTCATCCGCTTCAGCAATGCAACAGCCTCCTTTTCTAACACCCTAAGAGAAGAGAAAGATAAAGGGAGGAAGACATATCCAATTTCTTGACCACTGTATTGGTACTTAACTCGCTTTTGATTGGCCACATCAGTCACTACCCGTCCAGGAACAAAGTCAGCAATCCTAGACTGTGTCAATAGAGAAGACCCTGTCAAGTCAACACATACATCGCGACCACGATCCTATGAATAAAGTGACACATCTGCAGGTCTGAGAGCCTCATCGTTCACTCTAGATAACCCAATGTCCACCTCCTTTCTAGCTGAAATCCCTTACCGATAGCAAACATCAACAAGGGTATCCCGACCAAAATTATGCCGATGTTAAATGCCCACAATACCAGCACAAGACATCGAGTGATCACCGAAAATATCCCCACGATAAACCCTTGAACAAGAAAAACATGACGTCGTGATAGAGAACAAAGGAACACCCAACTGATAGCACATCGATCACACAGCTATAAGTCTTAGCGTTCATGATGAGTGTCATTTATGGCACTCATTTGGCTTCTTTAAGGATCATTTTACTTGGTTTTTGTATCTCTTTTTATTCCATTTTCTCTAGTTTATCTTGCATTTTCTTTACGTTGCCTTTTTCCTTAGAAGTCTTCTTATTTTCTTACTTTTCAAGTATATTTAGCATTTTCTTCTTTACTTTCTTGATTGTCTTTGTCTATAGGAAGTTGGTGATGTTCGAGAATCTCAAGTCTGTCCTCCTCAAAGCTTTCAAGTCAAAAGAGATATCCCGTTTCTCCATTTAAAGTCCAAGAGCAAAGGAATTCAAGAGCTTGTTCATCAAGGTTGCGCTTTCATGCCGTGTGGGCATGAAGGAGTGGTGTCGAACCCACCAAGAGTGCTCAAACTTTCTGCCTATAGCATCATGGCTCATCCGGAGCTCAAGAGGACAAGCTCGGTTGCACTAAGGAGGTTCCCCTACTCCAGCTACACGGGCGCCCGCGGGAGGGGATCGCCTACGTACGCCAGGGTGCTACGTGGCCGCGCGCAACCCTAGAGCGGCCGCGCCCCTTTGTTCTCCTTGCTCTGTACCCTTTTTGTAGTGGTCGCGCATGCTGGAGAGGGACCGCACTCTTTGACGTCCTTTTTGGAATGTCTAACTAACTTCCTTATAGTTAGTTTTGCTATAAATGGTATTTCTTAGATTTTTCTAGAGAGATGAAGGAGGAAAGAATTAGATTTAGTTTTTGAGTAGATTTTTATAGAGAGAAACTATTGATTTTGTGGTGTTGTTCTTAGATTCTAGAGAGAGAAGTTGGTATTTGATGATTGTGCTATTGAGATATTCATTCCTTTTTGATATTGATCAAAGTTTTGTAAGAATTCTTTACTTTTCAATGCAAATTGAAGTTTGATTTTGTTATATTGTTGAATTTTTATTGTTTAGCTTGAATTTGATTGTTGAAGTTGAATAAAAATTTTGATGATTAGATTGATGATTTCTTTTTCTATGCATTTCAATTTCACCATGATTACTGAGTAGTTGATTTGCGAGGGAATGTGGTGAAGTATGTTTTGGTGATAATCTAATGCTAATTTGGCGCTTTTAATTGAATTGTTGACGTGATTAAATTGGTTAATGAAACTTGTGCACGTGCTTGGTTTCAAAAGGAGTAGCTAACCTTAAGGATCATGCTAGATTGCATAATAGCTTTTAATGACACGAACAATTTATTTGAGTGCAATTATTATCGTTTGATCTCGATTTGTGATTTTCCTATTGGAGTCATTTGTAGAGAAATTTAGCTTGACCCTAGGAAATAGCCTATTAAGTGACTATGATTTCTTGTTCTATTTTCCCTCCATCGCTTGTCAATTAAATACTCCCGAATTAGCAAGATTGTTTAGCAATGCATGTGGATCTTAAGTTCCCTAGTGTTTGATATTGAATTCTATTTTATTAGCTTAATTGATTTAATTTCCATTAGTGTAACCAACCCACTCCCTAGTCTTTGGAATAGCTTAGCATCGACCTTAGCACTCCCTCCTTCCCTTGGGATTCGACCTAGAATTACCCTCTACCTCGGGTTGGTTTAGCTTTATAAATATTGTTTTGGCCGGGAAATCTAGACCCCAACAACCTAGGTTCACCCTCCGTCAAAAATGGCGTCGTTGCTGAGGAAGGCATGGTGATTGCTATTGTTGTTTGAGTCATTCCTTTTATTTGAAAAAAAATACAAAAAATATTTCTCTTCCTTTTAGGCTACATTGGTAGCCGTGCTATTGATATTTGCTTTAAGTTTTTGTATGCGTAGGGCAAGAGATCGAATTCTAGTGCCATTTGATCCGGAAATTGAGAGAACCATAACAAGGATAAGGGTTGCTAATAATTCTTTAAGTCCAAGCTCTCTAAGAGAGGAAATTCATCATGAAAGAGAAGTAGAGGATCGAGAAAGCATGGGAGCTAATTCAAGAGTATCACTGAAGGAGTTGGGAACTCACGGAGCTTATAGATTTGAAAGTGGGATTGCTCCACCAACGACACTGGAAAATGATTTCGAGATAAGGCCGGCAATGATCACTTTGATTAAGAGGAGACAATATTGCGATGCAAAGCATGAGATCCCTCTCAACCACCTTAAGGAATTCGAATATTGCAATACAATCAAGGTGAACGGGGTTTCTCAAGAATTCATCCACCTAAAGCTTTTCCCCTTCTCCCTTATCGGGCGTGCTTTAGAACAGTTGGACAAAGAGATGAAGCCTAATTCTTTGAGAACTTGGGATGAAGTTACAAAGGAATTCTTATCCCGCTTTTATCCCCAAAAGAAGACGGCCGAGGGTAGAGACCTCATTTAAAGTTTCAAGCAAAAGCTGAGCGAGAGTCTCTATGAGGCATGGGAAAGGTACAAGGAGTACCAAAGAGAATGTCCTCATCATGGGATTCCAACATGTGAAATCATTCAAATCTTTTATGGAGGATTGAGTCTTCAAGGAAAATCTTGTTTGGATGTCGATGCTGGAGGCCCTATCAAGAATAAAATGGAGGAAGAAGTTGTTGATCTAATTGAGTATGTGGTGAGATACCATATGGATTAGCAACAAGATGAGAGAGAGTCGTCGAGCAAGAGTGATTCAACGGTCTATTCAATCGACCATCTCAATGCCATCAATAACTTGTCCTCACAAATTTCAAATTTGGGAAAGGAGATTACTTCAATAAAAGCAAAGCTTAATAGTGCTTCTTCACAAGCACCTATTCTTCTCTCCCACAATAAGGGGAGAGGTACATCTTCTAACTCTATTCCTCTTTCAACTTCAAATAATATGCCAAGTGGATGTGTGTTTTGTGACGTTTGTGGGTCTTATGACCATGATTCTTCTAGTTGTCCACATGCATTTGAGAGTTGTGATGAAGGTGAGAACAATGATTGTGAACAAGTGAATTTTGTTTCCATAACAACAATGGACCAAGGTTTGATTGTCCAAGGCATTTTAGGAATAGGAATGCTCACCAACAAAGGAATTTTGACAACTATAACAATGGTGGTTATAGGAACCAAGGAAACAAAAATTTTCGAGGTAACTATAACAATCAAAGGTATAATAATCAAAATCAAGGCCAATACCAACACCGGGGTAATTGGAATAATCAAAATTGGGGGAATTTTCAAAGTAACAACCAAAGGGGACCCTACCCGGATTTTCTCCAAAGCCCTAAGGAAATGGGGAAAATTACTTTTCTCAACCTTCAAATTTAAAGACTACTTTGGAAGAGATCATTGAGAATCAAACCAAAATTTTGAACACTTACATGTTGGTGAGTGATAAGAAGTTTAATGAGATGATGGCACACAATAAGATGCTTGAAACACAAATCGCTCAATTAGTTTACACCTTGAAAGAGAGTGTGAATGCTAGCCCTTCTTTTTTTCCCTCACAAGGTGTTGAACCTAAGAAACTCGTGTATTCCATCACCACGAGGAGTGGGAAAGTGCTTGAAGAGAGAGTTTCTAGGGAGAGTGAGGAGAGTGAGGAAGTTGAGAAGATGAGTGATTCATGTGAGGAAAAATAGAATAGTTTGTCAAGGAGTGTGAGCAAGGAGGATGTTTGAGAGAAATAGAAGAGTGATGAGTCTAGAAAGGTGTGTGAGAGTTCTAATGAGAAGAGTTTTGCGAAAGAGAGGAAGCAAAATGAGCATTTCAAAACGAGACTTCAATACCCCCAAAATATTAGTAGTTACAAGTTGGATGAACAATTTGGGAGATTTACCGAGTATCTTAAGAAGATTCATCTTTCTATTCCTTTCACCGATGTTTTGGGGAAAATGCCTAACTACTCTAAATTTCTTAAGGAAATCTTGAGTGGAAAGAGAGATTGCAATGTGGTTAAACCAATGAGTTTGGGGGAATGTTTTAGTGCTTTTATCCATAGTGACTTAACCCCAAAGATGAAAGATCCCAAAAATTTCTCCAATCCTTGCAATATTAATGGGAAATTGTTTCAAAATACCCTTTGTGATCTAGGTGCTAGTGTTAGCATCATGCCTTACTCCGTTTTCAAGAAACTTAAGTTAGGTGAGCTTCTTTCAACCAACATGACCCTTTAATTGGCCGACCGTTCTATTAAGTTCCCAAAGGGTAGAATTGAGGATGTTACCCTTAAAATAGGAGAGTTAACTATTCCTGTGGATTTCATTGTACTAGAGATTGCGGAAGATGACAACATTCCTATCATCTTTGGGAGGCCATTCTTAGAAACTTTGGGTGCTTTGATAGATATGAAAGGTGGCATGATTACCTTGTGTTTTGGTGATAGTAAGGCTATTTTTAAGCTCAAGTCAATGCATAAGTCTCTATCTTATGTGCAAGGAATTATGTGCATAAACTCATTGTCTTCGAGTGCTAATGATTCCATGTCTGTGTCTTCTACTAACAATGTGCTTGTAGCTTGTGATGATGTTCCTAAAAGTGTTGAAATCAAGGTCGTTAGTGAAGAAGACAAGGATCCATCGAAGCTTGAAGATGAGTTTGAGATGCCTTGTTGGTTTGATCTTTCTTTGAAGGAAGATGAGAATAGTTTTCAAGTGGTGAAGATCTCAAAAATCCAAAGAAGAAGAAATCAAGGAAGAAGAAGAAGACTTTCCAAGAACATGAAGATCTTGAATAGGAAAGCAATTGGGTCGCACTAATATGGGGATTGGTTGAAGGTGGGTGTTCAGTGTGAAAATGTTGTTACTGTGATTCGAAGGGAGGCAAGTGGCATGGTGGAGATCTGTGGCGGACCTAGAAATTTGACAATAGGGGGACAATTTTGATAATTCAACTAACATTAACCTATTTTTAAAAAAAAAAAACGGGTACACAATACAAATACTTCAGGCATACTTGTTTAATACGAAAAGTTAAAATTCCCAAATATATTAAATAATACAATTCGGTTACATACTTCTAAAATATCCTCTGAGTCTTCATTCTTTAAATCGAGGATCAATGATATCTTCATCGGAGACTTGTAAAAACACTTCTTTCTTAATGAAAGTAACCAAACAATCATTCATAAGTTGATCACCCATACTATTTCTCAATTTATTTTTGATATATGTCATTATCGAAAAGACTTTTTCAGCACTTGTTGTAGCAACGGGATGAATCAACATTAACGTGATAAGCAAATGAATAAGAGGATAAGTCTCATGCAACTTGGTTTTGACAAGCATTTTTGAAAGAGAATTAATGTCATGAAAATCTCCAAAATTTTCATCATCTAACATGATCTCCTTGAACACTTCAAGTTGATCATCAAGACTTAACAACTCATTATGTGAAAAAGTCTTCGGGGTACCAAGACGCAAGTTTAAGTACCTTGTAAAAAAAATGGTTCATCCACATCAAATTCTTCATCCACATCAATTAGTTCATCCACATCATTCACATCAATTGGTTCATCCACATCATTCACATCAATTGGTTCATTCACATCAATTGGTTCAATATTAATGGTTTCATTTTGCATATTATGATTAGGAGGTGTCTCTTTTTATGTGGGTGAAGAACAAGAATTATCTTGTGATTTCAATTTTTTTAAAAACATTTGACGAAGATCGGCTTGTTTACCCATTGTCCTAGACTTGCTTAAAGAACTTGATATATCCTAATTCATTTTTAAGATAAGCTTAGATATTCAATAATCATCTTTTTAAGAATAAGCATCCAAAATCTAATAAATCAAAATTCAATACACAAAGTTACAAACTCATTTATATATTAATTAAATTCACAAACTACTTATAGACAGACATTTGTGTGTCCCAAAAACAAAAACCAGTGATAAATACCTTTCGCGTCGAATCATAATCGAATGAAGTGAAAGTGTGGAAAGTCTAATGTTGTGGTTAGTTTATATTAAAAATCTCTCTTTCTGTTTTCGAAAACCTACTCTATTTTATGAAAATAGCCAATCCAGTTTAGTTTGTCCATAACGAGGGTCCAATAATGTTGTAGTTGGATTGGGCACGAAAAGAGCTTTCCATTGATATATTATAATCCCAATTCCGATGAATAATAAGGAAGTTATGGCCAAAATACTAAATTGGGCCTGATTTTGTTCTTATACGCGGCCTAATGATCTAGAGGAGGGCCTATTATGAATTATCATTCCTAATGCAATTAGGATTGGTTATAGTCTTCTAGAATCTTCTAAAAGGTTCTTTTAAATCCTAATGGGATTAGGATTGATAATTATATTTTATGAGTTTTATTTGGAATAAAGGAAGTGTTTTAAATAAAATTACGATTTTACCCTTTGTACGGACTTTACGACTTAATTTTATCAAAAAATAGATTTCGCGTTGAAAACGTGGGAAAACCTTCTGCTTTGCCAAACGACAATTTCGTCGCCTGGCGACAAAATCGTCACTTGACTACAAATGGTATAATTAGCGTAAATGACCGGAGTTAACTGTCGTTAGTCATTAATGGCACTCGGTGAATTTTTTAAAAACTCGGTGGCATTTGGTGAATTCTGAAAAGTCCGATGGAATTTGGTGAATTTAAATTGCTCAATGGCATTTGGTGAAATAACCGTTGTTTCTTTTGCACAACAATTAATAATGTCTTTTTGAATGGGGGGAGAAGTCATTTGACAATTTACGGGTGCATTGTCAAGAGTATGTTCACCTACTTCCTTAACCTTTTCTCCTAACCATTTCAAAAGCTCAATGAAATTACCTTTATTATATGACTCATCACTTTCATCATGTCCACGAAACGCCAAAACTTGCCCCAAAAGAAATCTCAAGCAAGTTAAAGATGCCTTCAAACGAATAAAATATTGTGCTTTAGCCACATCACTTGCCTTTTCTAACATATTTGTAGACACCTAAAAATTTCTCCCCAAAACCAAACCCGATGATGAACAACCTTTCACCGCCACTATTGGTCGGGTTCAGTATTTAATCCTGAGAGTGCTTAAAAAATCGTATTTAATTAAATTCAATTTCTGAATAGTCCATGGATCAGTCTTAATGTTTGGTCAAAGCATAGTTTTAATTTTAGCCCAAACTTATTTTACTGTTTTATTATTTAATTTTAGCCCAAACCTTTTTTTTTTATTATTTATTTTGGCCCAAACCTTTTATTTATTTTATTTACTTATTTTCTTATTTTAGCCCAAATAATAATAAATCAGAAAATGGCCCGAAATTATCAATCGACACTTAAAAAATACTGAACGAAATTAGGGTTAAAAA
This sequence comes from Chenopodium quinoa, assembly GCF_001683475.1. Taxonomy (NCBI): domain Eukaryota; kingdom Viridiplantae; phylum Streptophyta; class Magnoliopsida; order Caryophyllales; family Amaranthaceae; genus Chenopodium; species Chenopodium quinoa. The sequence continues at coordinate 1,565,857 of NW_018743689.1, forward strand.
TGAATTTAGACGGAAAAACGGACAAAAAATTCCCGCGTTACGGCAATAGTCCACCGTGTCACGGGAAACCGTCCCATCTGACGGTGGGATTTCCCGTGACACGGGAAACCTGCTATGACACGGGAGTTTCCGTGTCTGTTCCGCGTAAACCCTTCACGCATTTTATTCCATGTACCCTAAAATATTTCCCGCGTCACGGGAATTTTTCCCGTCTGACGGTGGGAATTCCCGTGTCATGGTACACAGTGCCGTCGCGATATACGTTTTTAGGGTTTTTATCATTTTAGGGTTCCGTGTGTTCCCTCAGCACATTTTTTTCTATAAATACCCCCTCATATCTGATGTACGGGGCATCAATTAATTCTCTATTTTTTTCTCTCTCCTATGCTCTAGCCTAAACACTAGCCTACCCTTCTTCTTTCAAAATTCCTTCTTCAAGCACTCCTAGGAGTCCATACTTTACTCGTGGTTCTGTCCTTAAGCCAAGGCGTGAAAGGTAGAACTGTTTGAGGGTTTGGCCCTAAATCAACTCTACTTTATTTAATTTAATTTAATTTAATTATTGTTCTATTATTATTTCCTTGAAGTTACCAACTCGTTTATTATTTTGTAGTTGCAAGCAAACAAAATCAAAGTAAGAATTATGTTCCTTTTATTTCTATTATTTTTCTAACGATTTTGTATTGTTGGAATTATTGTTAAATTGCTTCCAATATTGGTGTTATTCTATTATGTTTTTTTATCACTATATTGCATGTTTAAAGGGAATATGTAATTGAAAATCACGCCTAATAAGATAATTTGGACAACCGGTTTAGGATCCTTTTTAATCTTGTTGTTAATTGAAGTGATCACAATATTTTAGAATTATGTGTTGCATTAATATTCAACCAATTTAGCTTAATAATAGTTTGGAGCGAATTGAATCTCTGTTTGTATGCCTTTGAGATCGCAGGAATAACTTTTCACTATAAGAATCGAGTAGAGGCCAATACGGGCGAATGTGACTCCATGACTCACTTCGTACCATCATCCCCGATCCTCCTTTCGTGGTTCCGAACCATTTGGAGTTAGTAATATCATGGATTATGAATGGGGTGTAACCTTCACGGGTCAATCATTGTTGCCTTCGTTGTCCCTTAATCGTGGTTGCCTTTTATGATCCGTGAACGGTTTACCAGTTCCTTAAAAACTTGTTGGCGGCTTCCTACTTTCCTTGTCCCTAATCGTATTATGTCTATTCCCACTTCCTATGAGTGCCAAGCATATTCACAACATGCTTAACGTAGGCGCACTTCGAACGACGCCCACACATTCACAATTGATTTCTTTTTCCCATCTCTTAAATTCACATACTTCTCATAAGAAACATTATGAGCACTATTATTACCCCTAACATGCTTCTCAAATCTTTCCGGTTTATTCCATGCCCTAAACCCACCGCAATTGATTCAATTTTACCTTTGAACAAGTAGCATACAAAGCAAAAGGCGGTATCTTTCTCAATACTATATTCAAGCCAACCCCATTTTTAAAACCAATTAACACTAAAACGACGCATCCGAACACTTGTCTTTTAGAAAAATCATGGGTTTTTGGTTGACAAGGTTGTTTGAGAATGTAACCTCTTCTAACCGCATTTCTTTGATTAGGGAGATAATCCATAATGTTCATTCTTTTCCCGGGATCACGAGGAAGGAGTTCCACATCATATACCAATTCATCATTGTAGGGAATATTTCAAGCATTACCCCTACCTTGAACCCCACTGTGATCATACACTAAAGTACGGTGGCGTCCAAAGGGAAAGAAGACAGAGCAAAAGAGTCGCCAACAAGTTTTAGGAACTTGTAAACCATTCACAGGGTGAAGGTTACACCCCTTTACGATCCAAGAGATAGTCAACTCAAATAGGTCTTGAACCATGACTGGTAGTTCGGGGATGAAGGTACAAATCCAACCTAAAAGAGATTGAACCTGCCCTAATGATAAGCCTCAACTTTATTCTGATTGTATTCATGTGCGCTTTCTGACTAACATGCAATCAATAGGTTTACCCTAAACCTTTTTATCTATGTTGGTTGAATATTAATGCACAAATAAACTATTATTGGCGATCACTTGAATTATAATCAAATTAACCCTAAACAAGATTATTAATTATCTTATTAAGTGTGATTACAAGCACCAATTCCCTTTAAACATGCATAAAAGGTGTGATCAAGCAATAACAATAAATATCAAGCAACATAATAATAATAATCAATAATAATAATAATATGATACTAGGAATCATAATAACAATCAAAGCATGATTTCTATATCATAATATCAATAAAATCAATTAAAGCACTTACTTGGATGCCTCGTACCTCTTTCTAATAACAAAATACACACGTTAGTAACTTCAAGGAAAATAATAAACAAACAATTAAATTAAATAATAATTGAAATAGAGATTTTGGACCAACCCTAAGAAATTAAAACCTTTCACGTATAGGGCGAAGGCAAATTCGAACTTGGCTAGGTGTATTTAAGTCTTGTGAGTGCGGAATTTTGTTTGTAAAAGAGGGTAGGTTTAGAAAAGAGAGAGAGAAAAGCTTCTAGCTTAGAGAGAGAAAGAATTAGAAAGTTGATGATTGTAGAATTAGAAAGTTGATGATTGTATTTAGGTCTTGTAGATGATCCAAAATGAAGTTTTTAGGAGGTTATTTATAGAGAAAATCAGCCAAAAAGATAGAAAATCGAACTAGAGTTCTGACGCAAAAAAATGAAGTTAGCGCCAGATGCTGACATTAGCGCGAGACGCTAATGCTAGCTCCAGGCTCCAAGCTTAGCGCCAGGCTCTAATGCTGGCGTGTGGCGCTACTTAAAATTTTGACGCGTTTTATAAAATCAGATAGAAATTAACCGTACAGGAGGATAAAATCGTATTTTCCTCAAAAACATTCTTTTATTCTGATTAAAACTCTAAAAAGTCAACAAAAGTCAATTTATCAATGCTAATTGAATTAGGAATGAAAAGAAACTTCTAAAAGACTACAACCATTCCTAATTGCATTAGGAATGATAAATCCGTATTAGGCCCTCCTCTAGATCATTGGGCCGCGTATAAGGCTCAAACCAGGCCCAGTTTAGTAATTTGGCCATAACTTCCTCAATATTCATCGGAATTGGGCTTATAATATATCGTTGGAAAGCTCTTTTCAAGCTCCATCCAATACACTACTATTGGACCCATATCATGGACCAATCAAACTGGATTGGCTGTTTTCTTAAAATAGGTTTTCAAAAACAGAGAGAAAAGAAAAAAAATTAAAACTATCCGCAACACTAGACTTTCCACACTTTCGCTTCATTCGATTATGATTCGACGTGAAAGGTACTCATCACCGGGTTTGGTGTTGAGGAGACACAAATGGGTGTTTACAGAAGCCCCCACTTTGACTGAGTTTGGAGAAACGCAAGTTTTGAAAACAAAAGTCAAAGCAGCGATAGGGACGGAGAATGATTCAGAACGTTCTGCGATTCTGAACTAGCGTTAGTTAAACAGATAAGAGAGTTAAGAAACGCGTATCTTACACTGTCGAGCACACGTCTTTGGGGGTAACCGATTTGTTGCTGCATTTGCTGTTTCGACAACTTTCCACAATCTAGGGAACGCTATCTTGCTGTTTTGATGCTCACTCGTCTCTGAACAATAGAGATTTTTGGATTTGTTCACGCGCCTCTGAACAAAGAGCTTCTTTTTAATATGAACTTCTGAATGATGTGCCCACGCGTCTCTGAACAAAGAGCTTGATAATTGGATGTCCACGCGTCTCTGAGCAAAAGAACTTGATAAAAATGTCCACGCATCTCTGAACAAAAGAGATTTGATAATATGTCCACACGTCTCTGAACAAAGAGCTTTTTAATGATATGTCTACGCATCTCTGAACAAAGAGCTTTGATGATATGTCCACGCGTCTCTGAACAATAGAGCTTTTGAATAATATTCCCACGCGTCTCTGAGCAAAAGAGCTTTGAAGCAATGTCCACGTGTCTCTGAACAAAAGAGCTTCGATGATACTTGAATGTATTTTTTGATAATATTCTGAAGAAAAACTTCTGAAGACCAACGCTTGTTGATCTTTACAGCTCGCTTGAAATTTGCTTCCGCTATGCCAGTACGTCGGCGCTTTTGATGCTTGTGAACCATTATGTTCGGTGCCTCTGCTGTTTATGAACCAGTATGTCGGTGTCTCTGCGATGAGCCAATGTTTAGGCGCTTTAAGCTAAGTGAGACGATCTTTCGCCAGGTCGATCACTTATTACGATTCTAATCAAGCCGACTACTTAATCATGTCAAATTGCTTATAGGGGCTAACTGGCGTACCAAGGAACCCGAAATTGCTGAAAGAGGTTAAAATAGCTGCTCTGAGTGGTTGAGCATTCTGTCGCCGCTGCAATGACTCTAGCGTCGCGATTTGGCTCTGTCGCCAAACGCTAAAATCTAGCGCCAGGCGCTGAAATCTGTTGCCAGACGCTAGATGTTGTCATCTGGCGCTGGAGTCGGGTCTTCCTTATTCTGCTCTTGCTGCCGTTGGGATGCACCTGTACTTATCTTTGACTATAAACTTTTCCAATTTCTTTAATTATTTTAGGGTTGACCTAAGGTTTAATGTCGCTTGACTCATTGACTTGACACGACTTAATGTATAAACTTGACTCGCTGTGATTGACTCGAGGTTGACTCTACGCGACTGACTGACTTGAGGTTCACCCAAGGTGAATTGACACGTGTGACTCATGAACCGTGTGTGCATTGTATTGTGATCGTGCGACTCGAAAATGCAAAAAAGCAAAAATTTTCCGTCGATTTTGTGGAGGGTACCAACTTTCTCCCGAAAAAAAAGAAGCGAAGTTTTTTGAAGGTGCATGTTGAATGAGCTTAGTCAAATGTTTTGCAAGGATTAATTCATCCTATGCTATCTCAATTGTTGATCCATGATGAAAGTATTTGGGTAACTTAGGTACAAAGGCTAAGCACTTCGTACTTTGTGATGTAATGATGAGTGATGAGCGATTTTGACATGACAAGGCATGCTTCAGCGTTATGTTAAGATTTCATGACAAAGGGTTCCTAAGGGAAAGTGTATTTGGTCATATATCTGTGCGGTGTGTGATAGTGATACTAAAGTTAGGCTGCAAGGGCTAAGTGTGTGGGAAAATATTATTTCAAGAAGAGTCAAATGATGGTGACTCTTTAGGCTAGGTAAGCTAATGATGTAGGGATCAAGCCCCCAAGTCTAGCTCTACATGAATAGGGATGAACACAGGGAATCCCTTGATATGATCACGGTGTAAGTGTGTGAATGTGAATATGAATGCAATTTTATTACGGCCGCACCTCGATGTGAGGTTGCCTACATATCCGTTAGGAATCAGGCCGAATGTAGCTCTAGCCGAACCTCGCACAAGTGTGTGTATACCTTAGAAAGGTCTTTTTAAGGGTTGTAACGTGGTTAGGCTAAAGGCTTGAAGAAGAAGGAGATAAAGGCTCAAGACCCTAGATAAGCCCCCAAGGTGTGCAACCTCGCTTGTGAAATCTTTATATTTTTATGCTTGAGTTTCAACTCTTTTTTAGCTCTCTGTTTTTTTTTTTTTTTTTTTTTAATTTCTGCTCTCTTCTTTTTTTGCTTTTGCATTTTATATTTTTATAAGTGTGGGCAATCCCGATCATGCGGTCTATCACTCACTTGCATTCATGTTTCTCAGGCACGGTACCGAGCACTCGATAAGAGACGCAATCTGAGACGTGTTCATATCAAAGACATGTACATGTCAAAGACATTGGAACACTTGCCCTTTTTTACACTTTTATTATTATTATTATTTTTATTGCTTTTTTATTTATTTTAATCTTTTGAAATCACTCAAGCTTTTGTTCTTTGAAAATTGCATAATTTACACACCATCCCATCCAAAGGTTAGGTAGATATGGGTTGAAATTAAAAATGAAAGGTCTATCGTTAGACGAGGCTCAAAGTGGTTTATCAAAAAAGGATTGCATATTTGAAGGGGTGAAGATAATATGATATGGCTACAAGGGGTGCCTCAAATCATTGGTATACATTGTGCTTAGTTCGACAATTTTTTTTTGTGCAATGCAATGGCCATATGCAAGGAAATAAATGCTCATTTATTAAAGGAAAAGAAATAATTATCCTAAAAAATTAATCTAAGGGAAGAAAGGAGCCTATGCTAGACTTATAGGGGAAAGGAAAAAAATAAATAAAAAAAAATAAAAAAAATATCATGAAATCTTGTCGTTGAAGCTTGCCTCTTGTCCCTTGGCTTATCATCACTTGGTGTTCTTGCCGACTAGAGGTATTGAAAACCCATTATTGTCTATCAAATATTGGATTGCTTCCTTTAGCTTCCAACAGCTCTCAGTAGTATGACCCCTACCTTGATGGTACTAGCAGCGTACATTTGGGTTCCAACTAGGAAATCTCTTCTCAAGTGGGGGATCTTGAATAGGTCCAATAGGAGTAATGAGTCCCTTTGCATGGAGTCGATCGAAAGCATCATCGTAGCTAATTCCAATAGGGGTAAAATCCCTTTTTTGTTGCTTTCTAAATCCTCGATTATCCATGGCTAAGATCTCATTAAGGTCGAAGGTACCAATATTGTTACTAGAGTAGGTGTTTTCGGAAAAAGAAGGATAGTCGTTCTTCTTCCCTTTACATCCACTGTTGTTATCGTTACTAATCTTGGCCTTCTTATCGCGCGGAGGAACATGAAGGACATTTGAATCAATGAGGTCTTGAACACAATCTTTGAGGGCGAGAAATACTTCGGTGGTGTGACCACGACCTCTATGGTATCGACAATAAGATTTTGGGTCCTAATTGGGAAACCATTTTTCAGGCGGAGGGTCTTGACTGGGACCAATGGGGTGAATGAGACCTTGATCGTGAAGACAGTCAAAAGCTTCATTGTAAGTCATTCCTATTGGTGTGTATTCTTCAATGGTCTGTTTTGCCCGTGGCTTAGGAGCATTGAGTTCTTCATTAAATCCTTGGTGAGAATTTTGTTCGATAACCATCACCTGATTTGCTAATCCTTCTACCACATTCAAGAGCATGGCAATGACATCTTGCAATTTTCGAACGTCCTCTTTTAGATTTGACGAGTCTTCCCTGGTATTATCTAACAAAAGTCTTTCATTCTCCTCAATCATGGCCACTTCATCAAGAGAGGTTATATAAGCTGTCTCGATGATGGGCTCACCTATAGGTGTGATAAGGAGTGAAGGATCGAAGGATGTTTGATCTTCTGCGATGGCTAGAATTTCGGAAGTTTTATTGTCATCAATCAGATCTTGAATAACTTCTTTGAGTTTCCAACACTCCTCAGTGTCATGACCCTTTCCTTGGTGATATTTGCAGTGCTTATTAGGGTCCCACTTGGGTGGCCTGGCTTCTGAAACTAGATCCTTGATAGGTCCTATAGGCATGACTAGTCCTTTGTGGTGTAGTTTTTCGAAAGCTGTTTCATAACTCATGCCAAGTGGAGTGAACACTATTTTCGACCTTTGGATTCGTGATTTAGAGGCGTTCGTAGCATGTACTTCATTAATGGGAGAGGAAGAAGAAGGATGGTCGTTCTTCTTTCCTCTCGCACTATTATCTTTCAGAAGGTCATCTTCAATGTCAATGCCTATATTATACACAGCCTTGAAAGTATTCAAGTTGTGTTGGTATTTTAAATGCTTTGAATACTTCCCTTGGAGATTCTTGATAAACATCCTCACATATTATTTTTCGGTAGGAACCTTGACCATATATGAAAGCGTTTGTTATGGAATCCCAAGAAGAAATTTTCACTTTGTCCGGGGAAAAGAACCATTGTTGATAAACGGTTTCAAGAGATAAAGAAAACAAGGAATGAAAGACTTTCTTATCAATCCCCTTAATGTTCATTATGGTTTCAAAAGCTCTTAGATGAAAGTAAGGGTTATCTGTTGCCTTGAATTTTGAGATGTCATTGGCATTGAACTTATGCGGAAGAAGTTCTTTGTCCAACGAGACCCCTTGCGAACTAATGCCCTGAAATTTATAGTCACTAGATAGCTTGCTCAAGTTTTCTTGCATAAGGTTCATTTGTTGTTGCTTCACAGTGTCATCAATTTTAAGGGTTAAATCCTTCAATGCTTCATTCACGGTAATCAATTGATTCCTAAGTTCGTTGACTTCTTCTTGAGTTGCCATTATCTTCTTAGCTTTCCTCTTTTGACAGATCGGTTTATCAAAAAGTAAGACTTGAACAAAGGTGTTATTTTTGATTAATCGCCCTTCTGTCCTTGACCAAGTACTGGGGAAAGGGGAATTAGGGATATTCATTGTTAATTATTTGACTCGACTCTATTCAACATGCATAGATGAAAGAAGGTAGGAAGAATGAATGTTGTGATGTGAAGAAAAATGATGTAGATGGAGAGATATGAAAAATTAGGAGTAGAATGTACCCCCAACTCAAATGACGGAAAAAACCAACTCATGCATGAACCTAAGACATAGTCATGGTGATATATACTCAAAGTGTGTGCTAAGACTAGTGACCATAGGTGACATGTTAAGACTCTTGTCATGACCATGGGACTTAGTGCCTAGACTCAATTAATGACTTAACGAGATATAATTAACGGTAAAGATTAACCGAATTAATTAGCAAACTGTTTAATTAGACACAAGGTGATGACTCGAGCAATAAACTGAACTATCGTCAAAACGACAGGACTGGCGCCTCTCTTTGCAGTGTAGCGCCAGAAGACAGGATTGTCGCTAGGCGTTACACTCCACAGAGTGGCGCTACAGTTCAAACTTTGGCGCCATTGATGGAGTGTTGATCTAAAACTGTTTTAAGTATTATTACTCAACAGGGGTATGCCTAAAGTCGTACTAAGTCAACTCTGATTAAAAATTAGACTTTATTTACTCAAATTAATTAATTGATTATTTAATTAGGCAAAGTTCTTGTAGTCATTAATTAGTTTATTTAGGCTTAATCACAAGTCAAACCAAACGGTTAATTTAGTGACATAATAAGTATGCACAAGTAAGAGATGCACGAGTAGTCAAGTAATCACAATATGATGCAATGAGTTTGCAACCTAACCATGGATCTAGTTCTCTAAAGTTTGGGATATGGGTTAGTCAATAGAGGGTCCATGGTTATTTGTCCGGATGCACCACGCGGAAGCCTCACTGCGAAGGGTGGCGCGAGTGGATGAGACACCGTGAGTTAAGAAAAACTCGTTTCCATGGTTTGGTGAATTCAACATTCTCGGATGTACCCTTTGTGACTCAGAGCGTTCAATCAGGTAGATGGAGCATAATTCCCAGAGGGTTATGTCCATATGTAGAACACATATGGGTTTCAGAAAAGTGAGAAAAACTCAATCAGGAAGTTAATTCGATCAAAAAAGTGCTAAAAACTGGTCAAAATTAGAACTCATATTTTTGGCTCGGTATTGGAAGAACTTGGCTTTAGCGCCTAGCGACAGAGGCTGTTGTCTGGCACTAAAGTCAAAATATTGGCGCTAATCTTTGTTCGCTGACGATAGTTCCTACATGCCTCAGCAGCTTTCTGTGCTTGATAAAATTTTCCAGTTTCGCGCAGTGTTATTTCGGTGCTAGTTGTAAAAGATATTCCTCAAATTTCCTACGTGTAAAAATCCTATGTTTTAACTCATTACGGATGGTCTTTCCAATGAGATCTTTTTTATGCATATGACAATAATTTTAATTAAAATTATGCACATGAAATACTTAGAACTTTTCAAGTCTCATCCACTCATTCTAAATCATTGCCGAAATAAATTTCAGGAATTAAAACAGAAATCCTTCCCAGTAGAGTCGCCAAAAAACTATAGGGAATATTTCAAGCATTACCCCTAGCTTGAACCCCACTGTGATAATGCACTAAAGTACGGTGGTGTCCAAAGGGAAAGAAGATAGAGAAAAAGAGTCCCCAACTTGTTTTAGGAACTTGTAAACCGTTCACAGGGTGAAGGTAATATCCCTTAACAATCTATGAGATCGTCAACTCCAATAGGTTTTGAACCATGACTGGTAGTTCGGGGATGAAGGTACAAATCCAACCTAAAAGAGATTGAACCTGCCCTAATAATAGGCCTCTACTTTATTCTGATCGTATTCATGTGCGCTTTCTAACTAACATGCAATCAATAGGTTTGCCGTAAACCTTTTTATCTATGTTGGTTGAATATTAATGCACAAATAAACTATTAATGGCGATATTTTGAATTATAATCAAATTAAACCTAAACAAGATTATTAATTATATTATTAAGCGTGATTACAAGTACCAATTCCCTTTAAACATGCATAAAAGGTGTGATCAAGCAATAACAATAAATATCAAGCAACATAATAATAATAATCAATAATAATAATAATTATAATATTCATAATCATGTTCATGTTAGAGCATAATAATAGCAAGATCCTAGGCGTGATACTAACAAGATTAATAACAAACCCTAGCATGTCACTAACCAATAAAGATCAAAGTTTTAACCTTCATGATACTAACATGAATATTAGGAAGAGTAGGAAGCATCGCAGGAATCATAATAAGCATATTTGATATTATAACCTTTTCCCTAAATATGATACTAGGAATCATTGTTGTCATTCAAAACATCAAGCATCCTAACATGATACTAGGAATCATTATAACAATCTAAGCATGATTTCTATATCATAGTATCAATAATATCAATTAAAGCACTTACTTGGATGCCTCGTACCTCTTTCTTATTACAAAATACACACGTTAGTAACTTCAAGGAAAATAGAGATTTGGAACCAAACCCTCAGAAATTAAAACCTTTCACGTCTAGGGCGAAGGCAACTTCGAACTTGGCTAGGTGTATTTAGGTCTTGTGAGTGCGGAATTTTGTTTGTAAAAGAGGGTAGGTTTAGAAAAGAGAGAGAGAGAAAAGCTTCTAGCTTAGATAGAGAAAGAATTAGAAAGTTGATGATTGTAGATGAGAATTGGCTCTTGTAGATGATCCAAAACGGAGTTTTTAGGAGGCTGTTTATAGAGAAAATCAGCCAAAAAGATAGAAAATCGAACCAGAGTTCTGACGCGAAAAAACAAAGTTAGCGCCACACGCTGACATTAGCGCCAGGCGCCAAGCTTAGCGCCAGGCGCTAATTAAATTTTTGACGCGTTTTCTAAAATCAGATAGAAATTAACCGTACAGGAGGATAAAATCGTATTTACCTCAAAAACATTCTTTTATTCTGATTAAAATTCTAAAAAGTCAACAAAAGTCAATTTATCAATGCTAATTGAATTAGGAATGAAAAGAACCTTCTAAAAGACTACAACCATTCCTAATTGCATTAGAAATGATAAATCCGTATTAGGCCCTCCCCTAGATCATTGGGCCGCATATAAGGCTCAAACCAGGCCCAGTTTAGTAATTTGGTCATAACTTCCTCAATATTCATCGGAATTGGGCTTATAATATATCGTTGGAAAGCTCTTTTCAAACCCCATCCAACTACACTACTATTGGACCCATATCATGGACCAACCAAACTGGATTGGCTGTTTTCTTAAAATAGGTTTTCAAAAACAGAGAGAAAAGAAAAGAAATTAAAACAATCCGCAACACTAGACTTTCCACACTTTCGCTTCATTCTATTATGATTAGAAACGAAAGGTACTCATCACCGGGTTTGGTTTTGGGGAGACACAAATGGGTGTCTACAATCATCCTCTGGTTCTACATTACTAGCATTTGAACCACCAATTTCCATTTCATCTTCTTGAGTTTGGGGTGTACTAAATGAAGAGGTACATCTTGGGATTTCATTCTTTTAGACATAAATTGTCGAAGATTGAGTTGTGACATCCTATTAAATTAGAAAAAATAAACTAATTAATTACCTATACAAAATTTTCAATTACCATAACTATTAAAAGACAATTAGTCAATTATTCAACAAAGTACTCAATTACTCATCAACAAATTGTAATCAACAATCAACATATAAGAAATCAACAATATTTTAATGGAACAAGACAATTAAACAATTAAATCAACAATTACATAAACAATTAAACAACAAAAATTTGATTTTAATAAAATTAGGGATTTAATTAGGGTTATAACTTACTTTGAAATTAAATTGGCGATGTTGGGAAAGTGAAGGAACAACCGAACAATCCACAACAGAAGGTCAGAAATTCGATAGTCTGGTCGCCGCCCTCGCCAGTGGTTATGTCTGCTGGTCACGATTCACGAAGGTTAGTAACTCAGTTTGCGTTTTCCCTATTATTGGTTTTAGAACTTTTGGTTTTAGATTTTAGACTTTAGTGGAGTAATGGAGTATAGTGGGGGACAATTAGTCTGACAATGTTTTGTCATTTTGTGGGTTTTGTTTTGTTTACTACTTTACTCCAACTTCCAAAGTAACGGGTTTCCTTTTCAATGTTCATTTTTTTTTATAGAAAAAGCAGATTATTTTCTAAAAAAAAAATTGGGAGGACAGCTATCCCCCCATGTTCCTATAGTGGCTCCGCCACTGCTAGTATTATGTTAGAATGCTTTTCCTAGTATCATGTTAGGATGTTTTTCTTAGTATCATGTTTAGGGTAAAGAATAAGTTTCTTATATCAATTATGATTTCTACAATGCTTCCTATCTTCTTCCATAATATTATGTTAGTATCATGGGCTAAAGCTTTGATCTTTGTTATTTAGTAACATGCTAAAATTTATTATTAATCTTGTTAGTATCATGCCTATGATTTTGCTATTATTATGCTTTATTTTTAACATGAACATGATTATTTTAATTATGATTTTTATTTTTATAATTGTTTTAATTATTATTATGATAATTAATATGTTGCTTGATGATTTTTATGGTTATTGCTTGATCACACCTTTTATGCATGTTTAAAGGGAATTTGTACTTGTAATCACGCTTAATAAGATAATTAATAATCTTATTTAGGGTTAATTTGATTATAATTCAAGTGATCACCAATAATAGATTTATTTGTGCATTAATATTTCAACCAATATAGATAAACAGGTTTAGGGTAAACCTATTGATTGCATGTTAGTCAGAAAGCGCACATGAATACGAGAAAAATAAAGTAGAGGCGTATTTTATAGGGTGAGTTCTTTCTCATTTAGATTGGATTCGTACCCTCATCCCTGAACACCAGTCATGTTTCCAGACCTATTAGAGTTAACGATCTCCTGGATCTTTAAGGGAACCTTCACCCTGTGAACGGTTTACAAGTTCCTAAAACTTGTTGGCGACTCTTTTGCTCTAGCTTTCTTCCCTTTGGACGCCACCATGCTTAAGTGTATGATCACATTGGGGTTTAAGTTTAGGGTAATTCTTGAAATATTTCCTACACTACTTGTCTAATTTCAAAGTTTCAATCTTCCATTCACCATATTCACCAAATAATTCACAAATTCACAATTTAATTCACAAACTAATAACAAACTAACTAAATAACAAATTAATTCAAAAACATAATTACATAAACACAATTACTCATAAACAAATTCTTTAATTTTTTTATAATCTAAGATAAAAATTAGGAAATAATTAAAAAAAAAAGAAAAGAAAAGAAAAAAAAAACTGACCTGGGTTCAGTGGGCTGACGTCTTGACTGCAATGAAGGGTAGTGGTGCTGCCTATGGTGGTGTAGTTGTGGCGAGAATTCCGGTGGTTAGTAACGGTGCCTTGCTGTTGCAGTGTTGCGGTGGTCAGTGGGGAACTGGTGAAACTTGAAAAATCTACTTTCTCTTACCTACTTTTTTTTAAAAAAAAACTTTATCTCTTTCCTCCCTTTTTTCTTGAAAAATTTTCTCTTTCCTTCTTTTCTTAACCCACATTTTTTGTCAGACATGTTGAATTTTTTTTAAGTGGGGGGACAATGGCCCCCCTTGTCCTTACATGGGTCCGCCCATGGTGGAGATGCGTGGGTTGCTGCTACAGATTTTAGGGGGGTTGTGGTGGAAAGTGTAGTAAAAGGAAAGAGAAAGAAGGTCCTTAGGTTGTTGGCAGTGGTGAGAGAAAAATGCAGTGGTGTAGGGAATATTTCAAGCATTACTCCTATCTTGAACCGTACTGTGATAATACACTAAAGTACGGTGGCGTCAAAAGGGAAAGAAGATAGAGCAAAAGAGACGCCAACAAGTTTTAGGAACTTGTAAACCGTTCATGAGGTGAAATTTACACCCCTTAACGATCCAGGTTATCGTCAACTCCAATAGGTCTGGAACCATGACTGGTAGTTCGGGAATGAAGGTACAAATCCAACCTAAAAGAGATTGAACTTGCCCTAATAATAGACCTCTACTTTATTCTAATCGTATTCATGTGCGCTTTCTGACTAACATGCAATCAATAGCTTTACCCCTAAACCTATTTATCTATGTTGGTTGAATATTAATGCACAAATAAATCTATTATTGGCGATCACTTGAATTATAATCATACTAACCCTAAACAAGATTATTAATTATCTTATTAAGCGTGATTACAAGTACTAATTCCCTTTAAAGATGCATAAAAGGTGTGATCAAGCAATAACAATAAATATCAAGCAACATAATAATAATCAAAATAATCAAAATCATAATAATAATCATCATAATAATGTTAAAGCATAATAATAGCAAGATCCTAGGCATGATACTAACAAGATGAATAACAAACCCTAGCATGTGACTAAACATTAAAAATCAAAGCTTTAACCCTAACATGATACTAACATGAATATTAGGAAATAATATAGGAAGCATCATAGCAATCATAATTGATATTAAAGTTACCCTGAACATGATACTATGAAGATAAAAACGCCCTAACATGATACTAGGAATCATAATAACATCCTAAACATGATTTCTAAGAACTATAAAATCAATAAATCAATTAAAGCACTTGGATGCCTCATATCTCTTTCTAATAACAAAATACAAGCGTTAGTAACTTCAAGGAAAATAATAATCAAAACAATTAAATTAAATAATTAAAAGAGAGATTTGGGACTAAACCCTCAGAAATTAAAACCTTTCACATCTAGGGCGAAAGCAACTTCGAACTTGGCTAGGTGTGTCTAGTGCTAATGTATGAGGAATTGTGTTTGTAAAAGGGTTGGTTTAGAAAGATGGAGAGAATCAAGAAATTCTTGATGAGAGTTGGTTAGAAGGATTAATGAGAATTGATGATTGAAAAGGGGGATATATGACCTCTATTTATAGAGAAAAAAGAGGGTTGAAGAATAAGAAGAGAATCCGAATTCGAATCGAAATAGAACTCGATGGACAACAGTTTTTTCGGATTTTGTTTTTATCATATCTTTTGATGTAGATGTTCAAATAAGGCATATGATATGTCGTTGGAAATATCTTGAAGTCTACTTTCCAACCTAATTAAAATATTTTGTAGATAAAAAGATATGACCGAAATAGTGGGACGGTGTCAGTTTGGGATAGAGTTTCATATCTCATTCATATCTTTTTCGTTATAGCTCGGATTTAATATTATAATATATCATTGGAAAGATAATTTCAAGATATATCCAACCATATAAAATTTGTATAAATATTATGAGGCACGAAAATAAAATCTAACTGTCTTTGAACATCTTTAAATTCAAATAGAATTAGGATTTTTAAAAAAGGAAAGTTTTTTATTTAACTCAAATTCTTTAATCTTATCTTTTCAAAAAGAATAATTAAGATCTCTTAAAAACTTATGGAAGGTTCTAATTAATCCTAATTAGTTTAGGAATAGGATTAAACCTTTGGACCCCCCACATGATCATTGGGTCGTAGGTAAAATTCGGTTTGGGTCCAGTTTAGTATTTTGGCAAAACTTCCTCATTATTCATCGGAATTGGGCTTATAATATATCGTTGGAAAGACCTTTTCAAACCCCATCCAACAACACTATTATTGGACCCATATAATGGAGCAATCTTAAATGGAATGCACGTTTTTCAAAAATAGGGTAAGAAAAGAAATATTTTCAAAAACAGAAAGAAGAGATATTTTAATAAAAACATCCTCATCACTAGACTTTTCATACTTTCTCTTTATTCGATAATCAAATGACGTGAAAGGTATTCATCACTGGGTTTGGTTTTGGGGAGACACATTTGGGTGTCTACAGAAGCCCCTACTTTGACTGAGTTTGGAGAAACACAAGTTTCGAAAACAAAAGTCAAAGTATCGACAGGGACGGAGACTAATTCAGATCGTTCTGCGATCCTAAATCATTCTTGTAACGCCGATACCTGCAAAACTAGCGTTAGTTAAAACAGATAAAAGAATTAAGAAACACGTATTTTGCATCGTCGAGCACACGTCTCTGAAGTAACCGATTTGTTGTTGTTGCATTGCTGTTGTATTTGTTGTAATAACCTTCCACAATCTAGGGAACGTCATCTTTCTGCTTGTTTTGACGATCTTCCGCAATCTAGGGAACACCGTCGATCAATGTTGCTACATCTCGAGCCTTTTCTTGAATCATAGTGACAACCTTTCCAATCATAGAAAAAGTCGTCGAGGACCGCCTCATCACGAACCGTCCTTCTCAAATCTTGGCGATAACCTCCACAATCTTAGCAAATGCCGTCGAAGACCGCCCATCTCGTGCCATCTTCTCAAATCTTGGTGACAACCTCCACAATCTTAGCGAATGTTGTCGAAGACCGCCCATCTCGTGCTATCTTCTCAAATCTTGGTGACAACCTCCACAATCTTAGCGAATGTCGTTGAAGACCGCCCATCTCATACAATCTTCTCAAATCTCGATGACAACCTCCACAATCTTAGCAAATGCCGTCGAAGACCGCTCATCTCGTGCTATCTTCTCAAATCTCGGTGACAACCTCCACAATCTTAGCGAATGCGGTCAAAGACCGCCCATCTCGTGCTCTCTTCTCAAATCTTTGGTGACAACTTCCACAATCTTAGCGAATGTCGTCGATGACCGTCAATCTCATGCTATCTTCTCAAATATTGGTGACAACCCCCACAATCTTAGCGAATGCCGTCGAAGACCGCCCATCTCGTGCAATCTTCTCTAATCTTTGGTGACAACTTCCATAATCTTAGCGAATGTCGTCGAAGACCTCCCATCTCGCTCTATCTTCTCAAATCTTGGTGACAACCACCACAATCTTAGCGAATGCTGCCGAAGACCGCCCATTTGGTGCTATCTTCTCAAATCTTGGTGACAACCCCCACAATCTTAGCGAATGCTGTCGAAGACCGCCCATCTCGTGCTATCTACACAAATCTTGGTGACAACCTCCACAATCTTAGCGAATGCTGTCTAAAATAACCTCTCTTGAAGTCATCCTCAGTTGTTGCGATAATATTCCGAAGAAAACTACCGAAGACCAATGCTTGTTGATCCTTAAAGCTCGCTTGAACTTCGCTTTAGCCGGTGCGTCGGCGCTGCTGCTGCTTTTTAACCAGTATGTTGGTGCTGTGAATCATTACGTCGGTGCTTCTGAACTAGTATGTCAGTGCTTTTGTGATGAGTCAATGTTTAGGCGCTTTAAGCTAAGTGAGACGATCTTTCTTCAGATCAATCACTTATTTGCGGTTGTAATCAAATCGACTACTCAACCTTGTCAAATTGCTTATAGGGGCTAACTGGCATACCAAGGAACCCGAAATTGTTGTGCGAGGTTGAAATAGCCGTTCTAATAGGCTTCGAGCTCTGTCGCTGCTGAAATATCTCTGGCGCCAAGAATTGGCTCTGTCGCCAGACGCTGGGATCTAGCTCCAGGCGCTAAAACCTGCTGCCAGACGCTGAATGTCGTTGTGTGGCACTGGAGTCGGGTTTTCCCTATTCTGCTCTTACTGCCGATGTTGCTTGATTTCGCTTCGAACTTTGAACTTGGTTGTTTCCTTTCAACCAAATCTGCTAAAATCTCTTGTAAATTAAAGCTCTTCATCTCTAATTTACTGATCCATGTAATTTTTCTCAAACTCCTCTCATCTTGGAAGAATCTCATTCGGTCATATTCGCGTTTTTTAAAAAAAAAAAAAAAACCGAGAGCGTCCTTGCTTATTGGGATGCACCTGCATTTATATTTTTGACTATAGGACTTTTCTCATCTCTTTAATTATCTTAGGGTTGACCTAAGGCTTAGTGTTGCTTGACTCAGCTCATTGACTTGACATGACTCAAGGTATAAACTTGACTCGCTGTGATTGACTTGAGATTGACTCGACTCAAAGTGTTTGACACATGTGTTAGACTCAAATCAAGGTGATATGACAGGACATGACTCAATGTGTACATGACTTGTGTGTGCATTGTAATGTGATTGTGCGACTCAAAAATGCAAAAAAGCAAAAATTTTCCGTCATTTTTGTGGAGGGAACCGACTTTCTCCCGAAAAAGAAAGACGCGAAAAAAGAATCGAAGTTTTCGAATACATGTTGAATGAGCTTAGTCAAATGTTGTTTGATACTATCTCTCAAGGTGCAAGGATTAATCCATCCTAGGCTATCTCAATGGTTGACTCAATGATGAAAGTATTTAGGTAACTTAGGCACGGAGGCTAATCACTTCATACTTCGTGATGCAATGACAATTATGATTGGTGAGTGATGTTGATATGACAAGGCATGCTTCAATGTTGTGTTAAGATTCCATGACAAAGGGTTCCTAATGGAAGGTATATTTGGTCATGTACCTGTGATGTGTGTGAAAGTGATTCTAAAGTTAATCCGCAAGGGCTAAGTGTGTGAAAAAAGATATTATTTCAAGAAGAGTCAAATGATGGTGACTCTTAGGTTAGGTAAGCTAATGATGTAGGGATCAAGCCCCCAAGTCTAGCTCTACATGAATAGGGATGAACACAAGGAATCCCTTGATATGATCACGGTGTAAGTGTGTGAATGTGAATATGAATGCATGTTTATTACGGCCGCACCTCGTTGTGAGGTTGCCTACGTATCCGTTAGGAATCAGGCCGAACGTAGCTCGCACAAGTGTGTGTACACCTCAAAAAGGTATTTTTAAGAGTTGTACCGTGGTTAGGCTAAAGGTTATAGAAGAAGGGGATAAAGGCTCAAGACCCTCGATAAGCCCTCAAGGTGTGCAAGCTTGCTTTTGAATCTTTATATTTTTATGCTTGAGGCTTTTAACTCTTTTTTAGATCTCTTTTCTCTTTTGCTTTAGTATCTATTTTATTTTTATAGGTGTGGGCAATTTTGATCATGCGGTCTATCACTCACTTGGCATTCATGTTTCTCAGGCACGGTACCGAGCACTCGATAAGAGACGCAATCTGAGACGTGTTCATATCAAAGACATGTTCATATCAAAGACATTGGAACACTTGCCCTTTTTGTACACTTTTATTTATTTTTGGCTTATTTTATTTATTTTAATCTTGTGAAATCACTCAAGCTTTTGAAATTGCATAAGTTACACACCATCCCATCTCAAGGTTAGGTAGATATGAGTTGAAGAAGAAAGGTCTATCGTTAGACGAGGCTCAAAGTGGTTTATCACAAAAGGATTGTATATTTGAAGGGTGAAAGGTAATATGATATGGCTACAAGGGGTTCCTCAAATCATTGGTATACCTTGTGCTTAGTTTGACATGGAGTTATTTTTTAATGCAATGTAATGAAATGATCATATGCAAGAAAATAAATGCTCATTTTAATAAAAGGAAAAAGAAAGAATCTACAAAATTAATCTAAGGGGAATAAAAAGGTGCCTATGCTAGACTTATTGGGGAAAGGGTAAATAAAAAAGAAATAGAAAAAGAGGTCACGAAATCTTGTAGTTGAAGCTCGCCTCTTGTCTTGTGTCGTTTGCTTTATCATCACTCGCTCTTCTTGTTAGCTGGAGGCATGGGAAGCTTGTTATTATCAATTAAATGTTGGATAGCCTCCTTTAGCTTCCAACAACTCTCAGTAGCAAGACCCCTACCTTGATGGTACTTGCAGTGTTCATCTAGATTCCAACTAGGCAATCTCTTTTCAGGTGTAAGATCTTGAATAGGTCCAATGGGAGTAATGAATCCTTTGGCATGTAGACAATCGAATGCAGTATCGTAGCTCATCCCAATGGGGGTGAAGTCTTTCCTTAGTTGCTTTTTAGATCCTTGGTTATCCATGGCTAAAACTTCACTGAGATCAAAGGTACTAACATTGTTACTAGAGTGGGCGTTTCGGAAGAAGAAGGATTGTCGTTCTTCTTTCCTTTCCAGCCACCGTGGTTACTATTTTTAGTAGCTTTTTTCTTTGTGAGGTCGTCTTCGATCTCGATTCCAATGTCATAAACGGCCTTGAAAGTATTCAAGTTGTGTTGATATTTTAAGTGCTTTGAATACTTTTCTTGTAAGTTCTTGATAAACATCCTCACAGACTCTTTTTCGGTGGGAACCTCAATCATCTTAGCGGAAGTTTCCCTCCACTTATTGAAGAAAGAAGTAAAGCCTTCATTCTCTTAATGTCTTAGCACCTCGAGCTGTCTATAATTGGTTTCGACTTGAATATTACACTTATATCTATTAATGAAAGCATTTACAATAGAATCCCAAGTAGAGGTTTTCTCTTTGTCAAGGGAGAAGAACCATTGTTGGCAAACGGTTTCAAGAGATAAAGAAAACAAGGAATGAAAAACTTTCTTATCAATACCCTTAATGTTCATTATAGTTTCAAAGGCCCTTAAGTGAAGGTAAGGATTATCTGTTTCCTTGAATTTTGGGATGTCGTTGGCATTTAACTTATGCGGAAGAAGTTCCTTGTCCACCAAGACCCCTTGTGAACTGTAGGGAATATTTCAAGCGTTAACCCCCTAGCTTGAACCCCACTGTGATCATACACTAAAGTACGGTGGCGTCCAAAGGGAAAGAAGATAGAGCAAAAGAGTCGCCAATAAGTTTTTTAAGGAACTTGTAAACCATTCACGAGGTGAAGGTTACACCCCTTGACGATCCAAGAGATCGTCAACTCCATAAGGTCTTGAACCAAATAGGGTTCGAGGATGAAGGTACAAATTCAACCTAAAAGAGATTGAACCTGCCCTAATAATAGGCCTCTACTTTATTCTGATCGTATTCATGTGCGCTTTCTGACTAACATGCAATCAATAGGATTAACCCTAAACCTTTTTATCTATGTTGGTTGAATATTAATGCACAAATAAAACTATTATTGGCGATCACTTGAATTATAATCGAATTAACCCTAAACAAGATTATTAATTATCTTATTAAGCGTGATTACAAGTACAAATTCCCTTTAAACATGCATAAAAAGGTGTGATCAAGCAATAAAAATAAAATCAAGCAACATAATAATCATCAAAATCATAATAATAATCATCATAATAACCATGTTAAAGCAAAATAATAGCAAGATCCTAGGCATGATACTAACAAGATTAATAACAAACCCTAGCATGTCACTAAGCAATAAAAAATCAAAATCTTTAACCCTAACATGAATAAATATTAGGAAGAACATAAGAAGCATCGTAACAATCATACTTGATATTAAGATTACCCTAGACAATATACTAGGAATATCATAATAACATCATAATATCAATAAAAACCATTAAAGCACTTACTTTGATGCCTCGTACCTCTTTCTAATAACAAAATACACACGTTAGTAACTTCAAGGAAAATAATAAACAAAACAACAATTAAATTAAATAATTGAAAGAGAGATTTGGGACCAAACCCTCAGAAATTAAAACTTTCACGTCTAGGGCGAAGGCAACTTCGAATATGGCTAGGTGTTTCTAGATCTAATGAATGCGGAATTTTGTATTTGAGAGAAGCTAGTTTAGAAAAGAGAGAGAGAGAGAGAGTAATCAAGAATATCTTGATGAGAGTTGGTGAGAATTAGAGAGAATAAGAATTGATGATTGTAGGTTATTCCGATGATTGTAGGTGATTGAAAACAGAGTTTTTACGACGTTATTTATAAAGAAAATCAGCCAAAAGATAAAATATCAAAACAGAGTTCTGGCGTAAATAAAATTGGATTAGCGCCAACGCTGGCTATTGGCGCCAGACGCCAACATCAGCGCCAGGCGCCAAGCGTAGCGCCAGGCGCTACAGCTGGCGTTTGGCGCTGATTCAGAAATTCACGCGTTTTCTTAGAATCAGATAAAAATTGTCGTACAGGAGGATAAAATCGTATTTTCCTCAAAATATGTTCTTTGATTTTAATTAAAACTCTGAAAAGTCAACAAAAGTCAATTTATCAACGGTAATTAAATTAGGAATGAAAAGAACCTTCTAGAAGATTCTAGAAGACTAAAACCATTCCTAATTGCATTAGGAATGATAAATCCATATTAGGCCCTCCTCTAGATCATTGGGCCGCATATAAGGCTCAAACCGGGCCCAGTTCAGTAAATTGGCCATAACATCCTCAATATTCATCGGAATTGAGCTTATAATATATCATTGGAAAGCTCTTGTCAAGCCCCATCCAACTACACTACTATTGGACCCATATCATGGACCAACAAAACTGGATTGGCTGTTCTCTTAAAGTAAGTTTTCAAAAATAGAGAGAATAGAAAAGAAATTAAAACTATCCGCAACACTAAACTTTCCACACTTTCTCTTTATTCGATTATGATTCGACGTGAAAGGTACTCATCACCGGGTTTGGTTTTGGGGAGACACAAATGGGTGTCTACAGAAGCCCCCACTTTGACTGAGTTTGGGGAAACGCAAGTTTTGAAAACAAAAGTCAAAGTATCGATAGGGACGAAGAATGATTTAGAACGTTCTGCGATCCTAAATCACTCTTGTAACGCCAATACCTGCAAATTAGCGTTATTTAAATAGATGAAAGTGTTAAGAAACGCGTATCTTGCACAGTCGAGCACACGTCTCTGAAGGTAACTGATGACCTCCTTGTTTTGATGACCTCCAGCCAAGAGAATGCCATATCGCTTGAAAACCGCTACGCTTGTAACTGCTTCCAATATAGAAGATTTATTCTCTTGAAATGATCCTCCTACGCTTTGATAATATTCCACGTCCAAGGGAATACCATCGAAGATTGCTTCGCTTGAAACAATCCTCTTCCGCTTTGATAATACTCCACGTCCAAGGGAATACTATCGAAGATAACTTCGCCTGAAATCACCTTCAGTTGCTTTTTGACAACTTTCCACAATCTATGGAACGCCATCTTGTTGTTTCGATGTTCACTCGTCTCTGAACAAAGAGCTTCTTTTTTTTTTTAGGATATGTTCACGCGCCTCTGAAAAAAGAGCTTTGATTGATATACCTACGTGTCTCTAAGCAAAAGAGCTTAATGATATGTCCACGTGTCTCTGAACAAAGAGCTTTTGATTGATATGCCCACGCGTCTCTAGAGCAAAAGAGCTTTGAAAATAGGATGCCCACGCGTCTCTGAGCAAAAGAGCTTGAAAGGATTTTCCACGCGTCTGTGAACAATAGAGCTTGAATAACATGTCCACGCGTCTCCGAACAATAGAGCTTGAATAATATGTCCACGCGTCTCTGAACTATAGAGCTTGAATAACATGTCCACGCGTCTCTGAACAATAGAGCTTGAATAATATGTCCACGCGTCTCTGAACAACAGAGCTTGAATAATATGTCCACGCGTCTCTGAACAATAGAGATTCGAAAATATATGTCCACGCGTCTCTGAATAATAGAGCTTCGATAATATGTCCACTCGTCTCTGAACAATAGAGCTTGAATAATATGTCCACGCGTCTCTGAACAAAAGAGCTTCGATACTTGAACGTTTGTTGCGATAATATTCTAAAGAAAAATTTCCGAAGACCAACGCTTGTCGATCTCTAAAGCTCGCTTGAACTTTGCATCCGCTATGCCAGTACGTCTGCAGTTTGCTGCTTGTGAACCATTATGTTCATGATAAGCCAACGCTTAGGCGCTTTAAGCTAAGTGAGACGATCTTTCATCAGGTCTATCACTTTCTGTGACTGTAATCAAACCAACTACTTAATCATGTTAAATTTCTTATAGGGGCTAACTGGCGTACCAAGGAACCTGAAATTGATGTATGAGGTCGAAATCACCTTTCTGAGAGGCTTCGAGCTCTGTCGATGCTGAAATATCTTTGGCGACAAGAATTGACTCTGTCGCCAGACACTGGGATCTAGCACCAGGCGCTAAAAACTGTTGCCATACGCTAGATGTTTTTGTCTGGCGCTAGGGTAGAGTGTTCCCTATTCTGCTGCACTTGTATTTATTTTTGACTATAGAACTTTGCTAATCTCTTTTATCATCTTAGGGTTGACCTAAGGTTTAGCATTGATTGACTCATTGACTTGACACAACTCAAGGCATAAACTTGACTCACTGTGATTGACTCGAGTTTGACTCGACTCAAAGTGTTTGACACATGTGTTAGACTCAAATAAAAGTGAGATGACACGACATGACTCAATGTGTACATGACTCGTGTGTGCATTGTAATGTGATCGTGCGACTCGAAAATGCAAAAAAGCAAAAATTTTCTGTCATTTTTGTGGAGGGTACCAACTTTCTCCCGAAAAAGAAAGACGCGAAAAAAGAATTGAAGTGTTTGAAGGTGCATATTCAATGAGCTTAGTCAAATGTTGTTTGATACTATCTCTCAAGGTGCAAGGATTAACCCGACCTAGGCTATTTCAATGGTTGACTCAATGATGAAAGTATTTGGGTAACTTAGGCACGGAGGCTAAGCACTTCATACTTCGTGATGCAATGACAATTATGACTGATGAATGATGTTGATATGACAAGGCATGCTTCAGCGTTGTGTTAAGATTTCATGACAAAGGGTTCTTAAGGGAAGTATATTTGGTCATGTATCTGTGATGTGTGTGAAAGTGATACTAAAGTTAGGCCTGCAAGAGCTAAGTGTGTGGGAAAATATATTGAAAAAAGTCAAATGGTGGTGACTCTTAGGCTAGGTAAGCTAATGATGTAGGGATCAAGCCCCCAAGTCTAGCTCTAAGTAAATAGGGATGAGCATAGTATATCCCTTGATATGATCATGGTGTGTGAATGTGAATTTGAATATGAATGCATTTTTATTACGGTCGCACCTCGATGTGAGGTTGCCTACGTATCCGTTAGGAATCAGACCGAATGTAGCTTTAGCCGAACCTCGCACAAGTGTGTGTATACCTCAAAAAGGTCTTTTTAAGGGTTGTAACGTGGTTAGGCTAAAGGTTATAAAAGAAGGGGATAAAAAGGCTCAAGACCCTAGATAAGTCCCAAAGGTGTGCAACCTTGCTTTTGAGTGTTTATATTTTTATTCTTGAGGCTTGCTTCTCTTTTTTAGCTCTTTCTTTTGCTTTAGCATTTATTTTATTTTTATAAGTGTGGGCAACCCCGATCATGTAGTCTATCACTCACTTGGCATTCATGTTTCGCAGGTACGGTACCAAGCACTCGATAAGAGACGCAATCTGAGACGTGTTCATATCGAAGACATTTTCATGTCAAAGACATTGGAACACTTGCCCTTAGTTACACTTTTATTATGTTCTATTTCTTTTTTATTTATTTTGATCTTTTGAAATCAATCAAGCTTTTTATGATATTGAAAACTGCATAAGTTGCACACCATCCCATCCCAAGGTTAGGTAGATGTAGGTTGAAAGGTCTATCGTTAGACGAGGCTCAAAGTGGTTTACGAAGAAAGAATTTCATATTTGAAGGGTGAAAGGTAATATGATGTGGCTACAAGGGGTGCCTCAAATCATTGGTATACCTTGTGCTTAGTTTGACATGGATTTCTTCTTTTTTTTTTTTTAAATGCAATATAATGAAATGATCATATGTAAGAGAATAAATGCTCATTTTATTAGAAAGGGAAAAAGAAAGAATCTACAAAATTGATCTAAGAGAAAAGAAAGGTGCCTATGCTAGACTTATTGAGGAAAGGATAAATAAAGAAAAAAGAAAAAAGATGTCATGAAATCTCGTCGTTTGAAACTCGCCTTATGTCTTATATTGTTTGCTTTATCATCACCCGCTCTTCTTGTTAACTGGAGGTATGGGAAGCTTGTTATTATCAATCAAATGTTGGATAGCCTCCTTTAGCTTCCAACAGCTCTCAGTAGCATGACCCCTACCTTGATGGTACTTGCAGCGCACATTTGGATTCCAACTAGGCACTCTCTTCTCAAGTGGGGGATCTTGAAGAGGTCTAATAGGAGTAATGACTCCCTTGGCATGGAGTCGATCTAAAGCATCATCGTAGCTAATTCCAATAGGGGTAAAATCCCTTTTTTGTTGCTTTCTAAATCCTCGATTATCCATGGCTAAGATCTCATTAAGGTCGAAAGTACCAATACTGTTACTAGAGTAGGTGTTTTCGGAAGAAGAAGGATAGTCGTTCTTCTTCCCTTTATATCCACTGTTACTATCGTTACTAATCTTGGCCTTCTTGTCGCGCGGAGGAACATGAAGGAGATTTGAATCAATGAAGTCTTGAACACGATCCTTGAGGGCGAGACACTTTTCAGTAGTGTGACCGCGACCTTTATGGTATTGACAATAGGAATTTGGATCCCAATTGGTAAAACGTTTTTCAGATGGAGGGTCTTGACTGGGACCAATGGAGTGAATATGACCTTGATCATGAAGACAGTCAAAAGCTTCATTGTAAGTCATTCCTATTGGTGTGTATTCTTCAATGGTCCGTTTTTCCCGTGGCTTAGGAGCATCGAGTTCTTCATTAATCCCTTGGCGATAATTTTATTCGATGACCATCACCCGATTTGCTAATCCTTCTACCACATTCAAGAGCATGGCAACTACATCTTGCAGTTTTCGAACATCCTCTTTTAGATTTGATGAGTCTTCCTTGGTATTATCTAAGAAAAGGCTTTCATCCTCCTCAATCATGGCCACTTCATCGAGAGAGGTTATATAAGCTGTCTCAATCATGGGTTCTCCTACAGGTGTGATAAGAAGTGATGGATCGAAGGATGTTTGATCTTCTTCGATGGCTAGAATCTCGGAAGTTCCATTGTGATCGATCAGATCCTGAATAGCTTTTTTGAGTTTCCAACACTCCTCAGTGTCGTGACCCTTTCCTTGGTGATATTTGCAGTGCTTATTAGGATCCCACTTGGGTGGCCTGGCTTCTGGAACTGGATCTTTGATGGGCCCTATGGGCATAACTAGTCCTTTGTGGTGTAGCTTCTCGAAAGCTGTTTCATAGCTCATACCAAGTGGAGTGAACACCCTTTTTGACCTTTGGATTTGTGATTTAGAGGCGTTCGTGGCATGTACCTCATTAATGGGAGAGGAAGAAGAAGGATGGTCGTTCTTCTTCCCTCTCGCACTATTAACTTTCAGAAGGTCATCTTCAATGTCAATGCCTATATTATAGACAGCCTTGAAAGTATTCAAGTTGTGTTGGTATTTAAGTGCTTTGAATACTTCCCTTGGAGATTCTTGATAAACATCCTCACAGATTCCTTTTTAGTGGGAGTTTTGACCATATTAGCAGAAGTTTCCCTCCATTTGTTGAAGAAAGAAGTGAACCCTTCGTTTTCTTTTTGTTTTAACATCTCAAGTTGTCTGTGGTCTGTTTCGTCTTCGATGTTGCACTTATATCTATCTATGAAAACGTTTGTTATCGACTCCCAAGAAGAGGTTTTCTCTTTCTCAAGAGAAAAGAACCATTGCTGGCAAACGGTCTCAAGAGATATTGAGAACAGAGAGGGGAAAACCTTCTTATCGATACCCTTAATGTTCATTATAGTTTCGAAAGCTCTTAGATGGAAGTAAGGGTTATCTGTTGATTTGAATTTAGGGATGTCAATGGCGTTGAACTTATGCGGAAGAAGTTCCTTGTCCAACGAGACCCCTTGTGAACTCATGCCCTGAAATTTATAGTCACTAGATAGCTTTCTCAAACTTTCTTGCATGAAGTTCATTTGTTGTTGCTTCACAGGGTCATCAATTTTGAGGGTTAAAGCCTTTAACACCTCAGTCACGTCATTCAATTGATTCCTAAGTTCATTGAACTCTTCTTGACTTGCCATTATCTTTTTAGCCTTCCTCTTTTGACGAATCGGTTTATCAAAAAGCAAGACTTGAATAAAGAGGTTATCCTTGATTAATCGCCCTTCTCTCCTCGACCAAGTACTGTGGAAAAGGAATTTGGGGAAATTCATTGTTCATTATTTGACTTAAACTCTATTCAATATGCAATGGATGGAGGAAGTGAAGAATTATTGGAATAGAATGTGAAGAAAAATGATGTAGATGTAGGGATATGAAGAATTAGGAATAGAATGTACCCCAACTCAAATGATGGAAAAGACCGACTCGTACATGAACCTAAGACACGGTCATGGTGATATGTACTCAAAGTGTGTGCTAAGACTAGTGAGTGTAAGTGATACGTTAAGACACGTGTCATGACCATGTGGCTAGACTATGTGACCAAACTCAATTAATGACTTAACAAGGTATGATTGACAGTAAAAATTAATCGAATTATTTAGCAAACTGGTTAATTAGACACTAGGTGATGACTCAATCAATAATCCGAACTGTCGTCAAAACGACAAGACTGGCGTCGCACTGTGTAGTGTAGCGCCAGACGACAGAGCTATCGCCAGGCGCCACATTCCACAGAGTGGCGCTACAGCTCATATTTTGGAGCCAATGCTAGAACTTCAATCTGAGACTGTTTTCGGTGTTATTAATCAATAGGGGTATGCCTAAAGTTGTACTAGGTCAATCTTGGTTAAAATATTGGACTTTATTTACTCAAATTAATTAAGTAGGAAAAGTTCTTTTAGTCATTAATTTTTTTAATCGCAGCACAAGTCAACAAACGATTAAGGAAAATATATATCATATGCACAACAAATAATGCACAATTAGTCAAGTAGGCACAATATGATGCAATGAGTTTGCAACCTAACCATGGCTCTAGTTCTCTAAAGTTCGGGATATGGTTTAGTCAATAGAGGGTCCATGGTTAATTGTCCGGATGCACCGCGCAGACGCCTAACCGTGAAGAGTTGGCGCGTGTGGATGGGACACCGCGAGTTTTAGAAAAAACTTGCTTCCATGGTTTGGTGAATTCAATATTCTCGAATGCACCCTTTGTTACTCAGAGCGTTCAATCAGATAGATGGAGCATGAATTCCCAGAGGGTTATGTCCATATGTAGAACACATATTGGTTTCAGAAAAGTGAGAAAAAAAATTTCAATCAGGAAGTAGGATCGAGCAAACAATGCGAAAAACTGGTCGAAATTAGAACGCATATTTCTGGCTCGGTATTGGAAGAATTTGGCGCCAGCAAACAGAGGTTGGCGCCAGGATTTAGCTGTAGCACCTAGCGACATGGCTGTCGTCCGGCGCTACAGTTAAATGTCTGGCGCCAGCTTCTGTTCCCTGACACTAATTCCTACATGCCTCAGCAGCTTTCTGTGCTCGATAAAATTTTCTAGTTTCGCGCAGTATTATTTCGGTCCTAGTTGTGAAAGATATTTCTCAAATTTCCTACGTGTAAAATCCTATGTTTTAACTCATTACGGATGGACTTTCCAATGAGATCTTTTTTTATGCATATGACAATAACGCTAATCAAAATTACGCACATGAAATACTTAGAACGTTTCGAGTCTCATCCACTCATTCTAAATCATTGCCGAAACAAATTCAGGAATTAAAATAGAAATCCTCCCTAGTGGAGTCGCCAAAAACCTGTAGGGAATATTTCAAGCGTTAACCCCCTAGATTGAACCCCACTGTGATCATACACTAAAGTATGGTGGCGTCCAAAGGGAAAGAAGATAGAGCAAAAGAGTCGCCAACAAGTTTTTCAAGGAACTTGTAAACCGTTTACGAGGTGAAGGTTACACCCCTTAACGATCCAAGACATCGCCAACTCCATAAGGTCTTGAACCAAATAGGTTTGGGGATGAAGGTACAAATCCAACCTAAAAGAGATTGAACCTACCCTAATAATAGGCCTCTACTTTATTCTGATCGTATTCATGTGCGCTTTCTGACTAACATGCAATCAATAGGATTAACCTTAAACATGTTTATCTATGTTGGTTGAATATTAATGCACAAATAAAACTATTATTGGCGATCACTTGAATTATAATCGAATTAACCCTAAACAAGATTATTAATTATCTTATTAAGGGTGATTACAAGTACAAATTCCCTTTAAACATGCATAAAAAGGTGTGATCAAGCAATAAAAATAAAATCAAGCAACATAATAATCATCATAATAACCATGTTAAAGCAAAATAATAGCAAGATCTTAGGCATGATACTAACAAGATTAATAACAAACCCTAGCATGTCACTAAGAAATAAAAAATCAAAAGCTTTAACCCTAACATGATACTAACATGAATAAATATTAGGAAGAACATAGGAAGCATCGTAACAATCATACTTGATATTAAAATTACCCTAGACATTATACTAATAATATCATAATAACATCATAACATCAATAAAAACCATCAAAATACTTACTTTGATGCCTCGTACCTCTTTCTAATAACAAAATACACACGTTAGTAACTTCAAGGAAAATAATAAACAAAACAACAATTAAATTAAATAATTGAAAGAGAGATTTGGGACCAAACCCTTAGAAATTAAACCTTTCACGTCTAGGGCGAAGGCAAGATCTAATGAATGCGGAATTTTGTATTTGAGAGAAGCTAGTTTAGAAAAGAGAGAGAGAGAGAGAGAGAGAGTAATCAAGAGAATCTTGATGAGAGTTGGTAGAATTAGAGAGAATAAGAATTGATGATTGTAGGTTATTGTGGATGATTGTAGGTGATTGAAAACGGAGTTTTTACGACGTTATTTATAAAGAAAATCAGCCAAAAGATAAAATATCAAAATAGAGTTCTGGCGTAAATAAAATTGGATTAGCGCCAACGCTGGCTATTGGCGCCAGGCGCCAATGCTAGCGCCAGGCGCTACTGCTGGCGTTTGGCGCTGATTCAGAAATTCACGCGTTTTCTTAAGATGAGATAAAAATTGTCGTACAGGAGGATAAAATCGTATTTTCCTCAAAATATGTTCTTTGACTTTAATTAAAACTCTAAAAAGTCAACAAAAGTCAATTTATCAATGGTAATTAAATTAGGAATGAAAAGAACCTTCTAGAAGATTCTAGAAGACTAAAACCATTCCTAATTGCATTAGGAATGATAAATCCATATTAGGCCCTCCTCTAGATCATTGGGCCGCATATAAGGCTCAAACCGGGTCCAGTTCAGTAAATTGGCCATAACTTCCTCAATATTCATCGGAATTGGGCTTATAATATATCGTTGGAAAGCTCTTGTCAAACCCCATCCAACTACACTATTATTGGACCCATATCATGGACCAACCAAATTGGATTGGCTGTTCTCTTAAAATAAGTTTTCAAAAACAGAGAGAAGAGAAAAGAAATTAAAACTATCCGCAACACTAAACTTTCCACACTTTCACTTCATTCGATTATGATTCGACGTGAAAGGTACTCATCACCGGGTTTGGTTTTGGGGAGACACAAATGGGTGTCTACATGAACTAATGCCTTGAAACTTGTAATCACTAGATAGCTTGCTCAAGCTTTCTTGCATAAGGTCCACTTATTATTGCTTCACAGGTTCATTGATTTTGAAAGCTAAAGCCTTCAACGCCTTAGTCACGTCAGTCAATTGACTCCTAAGTTCATTAACTTCCTCTTGAGTTGCCATTATCTTTTTAGCTTTCCACTTTTGATGAATCGGTTTATTAAAAAGTAAGACTTGAATAAAGAGGTTGTCCTTGATTAATCGCCCTTCTCTCCTCGACCAAGTACTGTGGAAAAGGAATTTGGGGATATTCATTATTAATTATTTGACTCAAACTCTATTAAACATGCAATGGATGGAGGAAGTGAAGAAAGATGATGTAGATGGAGGGATATGAAGAATTAGGAATGGAATGTACCCCCAACTCAAATGACGGAAAAAACTGACTCATGCATGAACCTAAGACATGGTTGTGGTGATATATACTCAAAGTGTGTGCTAACACTAGTGAGTGTATTGAGTGTAGGTGACATATTAAGACTCGTGTCATGACCATGTGGCTAGACTATGTGACTAGACTCAAGCAAAGACTAAGTTAAGACTTCATGTATATGCATTAAACTGGACAGGTTGTAATATTTTAGTCATAACTTTTAATCTGTGACTCTGATTGGGATGAAACCAGCGCCAAATTAAAGATAAAACTCGGGCTACAGATCCATAGGTTGTAAGACTCGTAGTTTTTCCTAGAACTCCGGCTATGAACAAAACAAGTTGACGCTTGTGCAGTATACGGGAATAAAAATCCGGGTTGACTTAAAGGAACTATGACTCGATTTTAGACATATTTATTAGATCAAATTAATTAATTAATTAATTAAGAAAGGTCCTTTAGTCATTAATTAGTTTATTAAGACTTATTTAGAAGCACAAGTCAAACCAAACGGTTAGCTTAGTCACATAATAAGTATGCACAAGTAAGAGATGCACAAGTAGTCAAGTAGTCACAACATGATGCAATGAGTTTGAAACCTAACCATGGCTCTAGTTCTCTAAAGTTCGGGATATGGGTTAGTCAAAGAGGGTCCATGGTTAATTGTCCGGATGCACCGCACGGAAGCCTAACCGTGAAGGGTTGGCGCGAGTGGATGGGACACCGCGAATTTAGAAAAACTCGCTTCCATGGCTTGGTGAATTCAACATTCTCGGATGTACCCTTTGTTGCACAGAGCGTTCAATCAGGTAGATGGAGCATGAATTCCCAGAGGGTTATGTCTATATGTAGAACACATATGGGTTTTAGAAAAGTGAGAAAAACACAATCAGGAAGTAGGATCGAGCAAACAGTGCTAAAAACTGGTCAAAATTAGAACGCATATTTCATGCTCGATATTGGAAGAACTTGGCGCCAGCAAACAAAGGCCGGCGCCACAATTTGGCTTTAGCGCCTGGCGACATAAGCTGTCGCCTGGCGCTAAAGTCAAATGAGTGGCGCTAGACTTTGTTTCCTGACGCTAGTTCCTACATGCCTCAGCAGCTTCCTTTGCTCGTTAAAATTTTCCAGTTTCGCGCAGCATCATTTCGGTCCTAGTTGTGTAAGATATTCCTCAAATTTCCTATGTGTAAAGATCCTATGTTTTAACTCATTACGGATAGTCTTTCCAGTGAGATCTTTTTTACGCATATGACAATTATGTTAATCAAAATTAGACACATGAAATACTTAGAACTTCTCGAGTCTCATCCACTCATTCTAAATCATTGCCGAAATAAATTTCAGTAATTAAACTAGAAATCCTCCCCAATGGAGTCGCCAAAAAATTGTAGGGAATATTTCAAGAATTACCCCTAGCTTGAACCCCACTGTGATCATACACTAAAGTACGGTGGCATCCAAAGGGAAAGAAGATAGAGCAAAAGTGTCGCCAACAAGTTTTTGTAACTTGTAAACCGTTCACGAGGTGAAAGTTACACCCCTTAACGATCCACGTTATCGTCAACTCCAATAGGTCTGAAACCATGACTGGTAGTTTTAGAATGAAGGTACAAATCCAACCTAAAAGAGATTGAACTTGCCCTAATAATAGACCTCTACTTAATTCTGATCGTATTCATGTGCGCTTTCTGACTAACATTCAATCAATAGGTTTACCTCTAAACCTGTTTATCTATGTTGGTTGAATATTAATGCACAAATAAATCTATTATTGGCGATCACTTGATTTATAATCATATTAACCCTAAACAAGATTATTAATTATCTTATTATGCGTGATTACAAGTACCAATTCCCTTTAAACATGCATAAAACAATTAAATTAAATAATTGAAAGAGAGATTTGGGACCAAACCCTCAGAAATTAAAACCTTTCACGTCTAGGGCGAAGGCAACTTCGAACTTGGCTAGGTGTGTCTAGTGCTAATGTATGAGGAATTGTATTTGTAAAAGGGTAGGTGTAGAAAGAGGGAGAGAATCAAGAAATTCTTGATGAGAGTTGGTGAGAAGGATTGATGAGAATTTATGATTGAAAAAGGGGATATATGACCTCTATTAATAGATAAAAATGAGGGTCGAAGAATAAGAAGAGAATCCGAATTCGAATCGAAATAGAACTCGATGGACAACAGTTTTTGCAGATTTTGTTTTTATCATATCTTTTGATCTAGAAGTCCAAATAAGGCATATGATATGTCGTTGGAAATATCTTGAAGTCTAATTTCCAACATAATTAGAATAAAATTAAAATATTTTCTAGATAAAAATATATGGCCGAAATAGTGGGATGGTGTCAGTTTTGGATAGAGTTTCATATCTCATTCATATCTTTTTTGTTATAGCTCGGATTTGATATTATAATATATCATTGGAAAGATAATTTCAAGATCTATCCAACCATATAAAATTTCGATAAAGACTATGAGGCACGAAAATGAAATCTGACTGTCTTTGAACATCTTTAAACTCGAATAGAATTAGGATTTTTTGAAAAGGAAAGTTTTTATTTAACTCAAATTCTTTAATCTTATCTTTTCTAAATGGATAATTAAGATCTTTTAAAACTTATGGAATTTTCGAGTTAATCCTAATTAGTTTAGGAATAGGATTAAACCTTTGCACCCTCCACATGATCATTGGGTCGTAGGTAAAATCCGGTTTGAGCCCAGTTTAGTATTTTGGCCATAACTTCCTCATTATTCATCGGAATTGGGCTTATAATATATCGTTGGAAAGGAATTTTCAAGCCTCATCCAACTACATTATTATTAAACCCATATAATGGACCAAACTTAACTGGAATTCACATTTTTCAAAAATAGGGTAAGAAAAGAAATATTTTCAAAAACAGAAAGAAGAGATATTTTAATAAAAACATCCTCATCACTAGACTTTTCATACTTTCGCTTTATTCGATAATCAAATGACGTGAAAGTTATTCATCACTGGGTTTGGTTTTGGGGAGACACATTTGGGTGTCTACAAGTGGCAAGGAGAGAAAAAAAAGGTGGTGGGTGGGGATTAGGTGGTGATGTGGTGGTGGCTATGGTGGGTTGCCATGAAAGACGGTGGTGAGGTGGGAGGAGAGAGATTAAAGGGAATCAAATTAACAAAAAAAAAAGTTTAACCTATAAAACAAGTTTTAGGTAAAAGGGATTGTTTTGAGCAGATAGAGGTCAAAGGTGGGATTATTTCCAGATTTCGAAAAGGTGGGATTGTTTTGAGTAGAAATGACAAAAGTGGGATTATTAGTTTTCATTTTTCCTTCTTTTTATTAGCATTGCTTGGAAGCCCGGTGAGATCCTTCTTATTTTCTTTCTTTTAATTCTTTTTGGATGCATAGATTAGGATTAGTTTAGGAGAAGTTGAATGGTTCGAGGATGTAATGCTTGTAACACCTTAGAGTGTTTGGGGTCATTGACGTTGTTGTTGAATGACCACTTGTTTGACGATTGGGAATTACGTGTTATACTTGTATCATTATTCCTTTCTTTGTTTTCCCTTCTATTCCTTTATCTTTGTTTTCCTATTTTCTTTTATTTTCTTTACTTTATCCTTACTTTTCTTTTCTTTTTGTTCTTGATTTGAATAATGTTTTTGAGGCTTTATTTTTCTTTTTGATTTTTCTTGTGAATTTATATACCAACGGACTTTTGCTTTTGAATGAAAATCTTCCTAATTGGTAGTGGTATGCATGGTTTGAGAATTTTCTTGGTTGATTCTAAGATAGTGTATGCTAAGGTAGTGTGTCTAAGATCTAGGGGAATCATGAAACCCGATTCTACTTGTTCGTGGCATGCTTGGTAGTTGCTTCCTATGGTCAATTTGACAATTATAGTGAGTTTTTGCTACATCCATGTGAGGTTTATAATTTTCAAGCCTTCTACACTTACTTGCATGAGCGGCATGGATCCTACAATTGCAGACCTTATCTTGAATCTTGACTCATAATTCTCAAACACGAGATCAAACCATCCTGGGAGGACAAAGGCATCTTTTTAAGGTGGTAATTTTTCTTTTCTAGGATAATCTTCTTTATTTTTAGTCCTTGGGTTTACATTTGCCTACTTGCTAACCATTTAAGCCTTTTCCCTTCTTTTCAAGCCACATCTTTAGAATTTTTAGCCTTTTGTTTCTTTTTGTTCCATTTTTGGTTTTTGTGAAGCAAATGGTCATGCTATTGGAGATTCTGGTATATGAGTTTGGATATTGGGTCCTTTTGTAAGCAAGCTTGTGTTTTGTAAATCTTGTGAATAATGGCAAGTGAATAAAAAAAGCCGTCCAAAGTTTAAAAAGGCAAGGACATTCAAATGTAAAGTTGTAAAAGTCGTCCATAGTTAAAAGAGGCGAGGATGATGAATAAAGTGAAATCATGAAAAATTGAAAAACAATGAGAAATAGCAAAGCTCATTCAAATGCTTTGGCAAATATTGAAAAAAAAGTGAAAATATGATAAATACAAAAATATTTTGATGTAATTATTTTCTCCTTTTAAAGCATTGAGGACAATGCTTCCTTTAAGCTTGGGGGAGAAGCGTTTACGCTTTTTGTGTATATGATTGTGGTTATAGCTTTGAATGAGCTTGGGGTGTTAGTTTGTTTTTGTTTGTTGATTACTTAGTTATGAGGAAAAGGTTTGATCACCCTTTTACTTCACTAATAAGGAATACCACCAAATTCTAAATTTTAAGCCTACCCTCACCCTTTTGCCTTTACGCTACAACCAGCGGGAAAGACATTTTGACCTAGAGGTTGAGTCACATATTAGGGAGGGCATTATGAGTTAAAGGCTAAGAGGGGATGCAAAGTCAAGACGTCGAGTAACCTAAAATATGTTCTTTTCCGGCTCCTTCGAGGAGCTATTGAGATGCTCACTAAAGGGAGATTTGAGACTATAGGGAGAACGCGGTAAGATTATATGGGATGAAGGTGGATTGTGATTACTAATTCTCTATGCTTAGAATATTCTATGTTTCAATCAACCTCAGATATCTTGGAATGTGCATACCCCTATTTGCTTAACAAAGTTGTTTATTCACTTGAAGTGTAGTCATTTTGTAAAGTCCAATTCGTAAAGGTTTTGATTTTACTTTTCTTTTAACTTCTTTTACTTTTGTGATTTGCCTCATGTTTGTTAATGAGAGTTATGGGTTAATCTCTTAGAAACCCTTACGAGACCATCACTTGTCCTCTAGAGCGATCAAGGGGTTTAAAGGGCTTTTTGTAGTTAAAAACAACTGTGATTCCTACGAAAGTGAGTCTTAGTGTATATTCTTGATCTTCTTATGTCTTTCTTTTTCAATTTTGAATAAGTATTTCATCCTTCTTCTTGCTTGCTTGGTTTTTCCTCGAGGACGAGGAAAAGTTTAGCGTGGGGGAGTTTGATGAGTGTCATTTATGGCACTCATCTGGCTTCTTTTAGGATGATTTTACTAGGTTTTTGTATCTCTTTTTATTTCATTGTCTCTAGTTTTTCTTGCATTTTCTTTACTTTGCCTTTTTCCTTAGAAGTCTTCTTATTTTCTTGCTTTTCTAGTATATTTTGCATTTTCTTCTTTACTTGCTTGATTTTCTTTGTCTATAGGTGACAGGGTAAATTCGTATCCCCTAATCAAAACTAATTACCTAAGTCCTCTAATTAAAGTAGATAGGGAAGTAGGGTCGAACTCCACAAAGAAACAAGACTTTCTAATCCTAACTAATTAATATAATCTAGATTATGAAGTAACCAATATTTATATTTGAATAATAAACTAAACTACGAAGATTGAGAATAGGGAGAAAACAATATATAAAAGGATCTAGGGCATAGGTTCACCAATAAATAATACTCCAGGGTAAAACATAATAATCAATCATTGACATTGCATAAATAACATGATTAACAGGCTCTCGCAATTTATTAATTAACATAGATCTAACAGGCTCTCGCAATTTACTTGATCTAAGTTCCTATTGAAAAAAGCCTTTAAATATCAAATTAACATCTGCTCGATTCATCAATTTAATATTGCTATACTTTTACAAGCCATAATTGTAAAGCGTTAAAACAATTCAATAAGAAATTATCATGCAATATCAAAAATCAATAATAGTCAATCATCAATGCATCAATTAACCAGATCGTAAAGGGCTCTCTCTACGTATTACAATCACACAATTAATTTACCGGTATTAAATCTCATCTTTCGAATCTCGACTTAAGCATTTATAAATTAACCTGCCTATTGAAACTAGACCTAAACATCAATTCTCATCTGTCGAATCTCGAATCAATATTGTCAAACTCATGCATAAAAGATCAGGCCTAATCTAGTCACAGAGCATTAAATCAATCAATAGGAAATTAATCTAGCATTGATAATTAACAACAATAAATTACCCCTTCATATTATTTAAGGATCCCCATAAACCCTAGAAATAAAACTACTCACACATAATAGAAACTAAACTAATCAAAGCAATAAAGTAAGACATCATTAAAGGAATAGAATAAATAACTAAGATTAAGAGAAGAGAAATAGTTACCAAACAAATCTGGAATTAAGAATGGATTAAGAACAAAAGTTTAAGAGAAAGAAAATCTAAGAAAAACAATTAAGAGAGTAAAGAAAGAGTAAAAAGAGAGATAGGAAGAAGAAGAAGAGCGTAAAATCGTATTACGGAGGAGTATTTATACTCCGTACAAATCCTAAACTAAAACAACGCTAATCGTCTCCTAATAAATAC
The DNA here is from genome assembly GCF_001683475.1 of Chenopodium quinoa. Taxonomy (NCBI): domain Eukaryota; kingdom Viridiplantae; phylum Streptophyta; class Magnoliopsida; order Caryophyllales; family Amaranthaceae; genus Chenopodium; species Chenopodium quinoa. The sequence goes on from NW_018743689.1 coordinate 1,604,720, forward strand.
ACGCGCCTGATCGGGCGAGGCACCGCCCGATCGGACACGCCTTTTTGCTCATCATTACTAATCTCGCGCCCGGCCGGGCACGTCACCGGGCGCCAACCTTAGCTTCTCCCGCCCGGCCGGGCGCGCCTCTGAGCGCCAGCCTCTTTGGCCAGGCGGCTCTCTTGGGCCACTATTTGGACTACGATTGGGCCCCAATTCTTCGGGCCAATCCGGGTTTCCTCTTCCGGTCTTGAATACTCGGTCAAAATGCCCCGGTATTACCTATACCGAGCCTTTAATCACCGGTTCGATGGCTCTAACCGGCCCTGGGCTATAGAATCTGGTCGAGCTTCTCCAATGTTCATGATTGCTCCAAAATAACTCGGGAAAATACTCCAAAAGCAAAAATTCCTGCAAAAGTCAACCAAATCTACGAAAATACTAGAAAACACCAATTAGTAATAAAAGTGGCTCTAAAGAGCCAAAAACACTACTAATTATGACCAAGGGACGGGGGTAAAATACTATATAAAAAAGACACATCAATAGGAAGCTGGTGATGTTTGATAATCTCAAGTGTGTCCTCCTCGGAGCTTTTAAGTGAAAATAGATGTCCAGTTTCTCCATTTGAAGTCCAAGAGCAAAGGAATTAAAGAGCTTGTACATCAAGGTTGCGCTTTCATGCCGTGTGGGCATGAAGGAGTGGTGTCGAACCCACCAAGAGTGCTCAAACTTTCTCCCTATTGCATCATGGCTCATTTTTAGCTCACGAAGACATGCTCGGCCGCACCAAGGAGGTTCCCCTGCTCCAGCTGCACGGGCGCACGCGGGAGGGGAGCAGTCGCGCCAAGGTGCTACGCGGGCGCGCGCAAGAGGGGAGCGGCCGCGCTAGGGTGATGTGTGGTAGGGGAGAGGCCGAGCCAGGGTGCTGCGCGGGTGCGCGCAACCCTGGAGCAGTCGGGCCCCTTTCTTCTCCTTGCTCCGTACCCTTTTTGTAGCGGTCGCGAATGCTAGAGAGGGACCTCGCTTTTTGAGGTCCTTTTTGGAACGTCTAACTAACTTCCTCATAGTTAGTTTCACTATAAATAGAATCTCTTAGATTTTTCTAGAGAGATGAGAGAGGAAAGAATTAGAATTAGTTTTTGGAAAAATTAGAAAAAATCATCCCAACTTTCATCAATTTTGTTACAATAATCCTAACTTTTGATTATTCTGAAATAATCCGAACTTTAGGAACTCCTCTTTTTCTTCAATCCCAAACCGGTCAACAAAAGTCAATGACCTATTATATCAGGTCACTTGACACGTGTCAAGCCCTGATTGGTCCAAAACATTTAAAAATTAAAAAAATTTAAAAAAAAAAAAATCCCAAAAATCACCAACAACCAGGCAGTCAGCCTCATCTTCCTCCACCGGCCCACCCTAACAACCACCTCACTGCCAGTCTGCCGCCCGTTAGTCGCCGGCCATCCACGTGAAGCAACCTCCACCGCGTCGTCGTCTTCCTCCCTCCCCGAAACACCCCCCCATTCCCCACGAAACCACCACCAAAACCTCGAATGCACCACCCTGAAACCCCAAATCCACCAACGAAACCCCTCCTTTCTACCAAAACCCCCCCAATTGTTCTTCCCACCACCCCGAAACCCTAAACGGCTTGGGTTTTCGACGGTGGGGGGGAATTTTTGGGGATTTTCAAGTTTGGGAGAGGAGGTTTTAAGCAGCGAATGGGCCGGGGAGTGCGAAACCAGGGAAGGGGAAGGGGAAAGCGGCGAGTGGGAAACCATCGCAGGGGAAGGGGAATTAGCGCCGCCGTTTGGGGTTGTCCTAGTGGTTGTTGGGGTTCTTAGGTGGTTTTGGGGTTGCTGGTGGCTGGGATTTTTGAAAGGAATGGTGTCCTTCGAACAAGTGTATTATTCTGATAGCGGGTTCAGAATTATTAAAAAACTAATATATTCAGTAAGGTCAAGTGATCAGAATGCCTGGGTGGAGGCCGCTTCCGATCAGTAATATTAATATAATTAATATTACAGCTTAATCTTGACTGAACCCTTCGGGTCACACCCAAGCAAAATATACAAACCGACTCGACGAATTAATTCGGAAGAAATTAATTCGTCGCCCGAGTGTTAAATATTTAGACGTCGGTAATTCGAGCTTGGAGCGTCGAAACCGATCTCGGAAGTCGAGTAAAAAATAATAAAAAGACGAGACGCGCAAAATAATAATAAATCGACCATAATCCCAAAATACCCCTAGCATCGGAATGCCCCGAGCATCCGAATGCTAGGGGCAAAAATGTCCAAGCATAGGTGGCTAGCAAGCGCACCAAGCCGAGCCTAGCATGGCTTGCTAGGTGCGTGCTAGCAGCCACACACAGCAGCAGCTAGCAGCCACGTGCACGTGGTGCGTGCAGCAGCTAGCTGCCGCAAGCTAGGCGTGCTAGCAGCGCACGCACTAGCAGCCACGCACAGCAGCAAGCCCGCACCAAGTGCGTGGCTTGCGCGCACAGCTGTAGCCCGCATCTTGGTACGGGGCTGGGCTCGGGCTGGGCTCGTGGCTGGGCCGTAGGGCCGGTCACTATGGGGAAGCTTGAGGAATATGGGAGCAAGTGGGGAAGGACATGTGGCACAAGGAGAGTATTGAGTGGGGAGCAAGTATGGTCCCCTACTCTCCATGTGGTCCTCACCAACCCATTTCACATGGTAATGCCACTTGTAGATTTATTATTAGTTTGCAATTTTAATTTAATTTAGCTTTAAATTAATTTGTGGAATTTCATGATCCAACATTGATGGGATAGAAATTCCCACTCATACTTTCCTCTATAAATACCAACCTTGGGATTTGGAGTAAAGAGCATGAGTGGGAGTTAGAAAGAGCATTCCATATTTTGGAAGAACTCTTAAACTCCATTAACACTTGGGTTTTGGTCGGACCTTGCTAACTCCAAGGTAACGGACCTAAAAAGTCGTGTTCGTCCTTTGTGGGTGGATACCGTTGGAGGCACGACATTTGCGGTGCTCATGGCTTTCAAGTAAGAGCTCGTTTTGTGAGGGCGAAGCTCGCTTCAAGGGTATGATTCGTTCTTCCTTTTCTCGTGTTTATTTATGCTTTATGGTTTTATTAATTACGAGTGGTTCCTTGGGTCGGGGTCGTTTCCGCGGTGAGTCGGACTCACCAAACCCCAACAGTGGTATCAGAGCCCCGCTTGTTTATTTTTATAATCATGTTTTTCAAGGATTATTTTGGCTTATTTTTCTGTTTTAAGTTGCTAATTAGATTAGTAGCTCGATTTTATTTATTTTAATCCCATTTATAATGTCGAATTTGGCCCAGAACCCAGATTTTGGCCCAAAAATAGTGAATTTTGGGTGGAAAAGGTGTTCTGGAAAGGTTTTTTCCTTTAGGACTGTGATTTTAGCCAAATTCTGACCAGAAATGCCTTTTTCGAGGGATTTTTCGTTTTTGACGAAAATTTTAAGTCTTTTCTAACCTTGAAATTAATGGCATAACTTGTTGATTATGTGGTTGATTATTTGCATTATTTTCTGAATTTTTAAGTCCCCTTAAAGAACACTTACTTGGTAGTATTTGATGCTTAAAGGTTGATTTATTTTCACATAATTGCAAACTAATTGCTTTTTAGTGTGAAATTTTTTGTTTTGAGGCTTCCTAAGTGTTAAAGATACAATCTTTATTTGTGATAAGTGATTGAAACTTTAAAAACCACTAAATTCCATGTTATTTTGTGTTAAACTTTGTTGTTTTAATCGTTTTGAGTTGATTGGAAACATAAAGTTTCAATTTTTGTGATAGAAATTTGGTTATCTTCATGTTGGAAGATATAATTTTCAAGGATTCACAAAATTTAAATGTTGGAATTTTCATTTGAACATTAAAGTTCATATTTTTCCAACTTCCCCTTACTTTGTCAAATTCTCAAGTTTAATTTAAATTGATTAAATTAAAAGTGAGAAATTGCCTCAACTTTGTTATTGCACCAAGCTAAACCAATTTAATTAAGAATGGTTCTTGGAATTATTTTGGTTATTTGCACTTTGAAATTTTATTAAGTTAGACTTGTTTAAAATTTTTATTTTTTGCTCATTAAGTTAGTTCTAAAATTAATTTAGAATTAATTAATTATGTCTCGCAAAATGGGATCAAATCCCGAGGCCATGGCACATAAAATGAGGCAAAGAACCACCCTTGGCTAGCCGGGCTGCATAGCAGCCCGCATGTGGCTGCCAAGGTGGCTGTCCCACCTTGCGTGGGGCCACATGCGCGGCAGCAGCACACGGCCGCAGCAGCCACGCACCAGCAACCATGGTTGTGCGTGCGACAGTGGCAGCAGCCCATGGCTGCTTACCGCGGGCCGTGTGTGCGGAGCTATTGTGTGTGTATGTGCTTGGTGCGGTGAGGTGAATAGTCGTAGTATGCTTAGTTTGCATAAGCCGCGATTATTCGAGTTTCCTTGGCAAAATGCTTAAAGCGAAAGCCACTTGAAATGCGATTGGCTTAATATTGCTTATTTTGCCGTTTTATTTATTTTAATTAATTTTGTTTATTTTAATTAAAATTTTGGGAGGCTAGGCCTCAGTTTTGAGCGGCATTGACAAAATTTTATTTTGACAAGTTTGGATGCTACCGACTTAATTAATTGGATTAATTAAGGGAAATGCGGAATTTAGTGGGAGCTTCAATTATTAATGACGTCAATTACATAATCGGTTAAACAACTTTGACTAGTTTTACTTAGGCGTGTTAATCGGATTAACCACCTAGATTAGTTACTAGTGCGCGCGTTGTTTAAATGCTTTTTACTTGTTTGATATTGTAAATTGCATGGGCCATTCACAAATAGTGAACGGATGAATGGAATGTATATTCTCTCTCACAGGTTTCATGAAATGGAAACTAGTGGGACCCGATTAGGATAGAAAATACGGACTGCGTGCCGTTATGTATGTTTGTAAATCTAAATACGGTCTACGCACCGTTAAGTATTTTTGTACCTTAATATTTAGATTATTCCTAGTCGTAGACACTAGTATTTTCATAGTTTGGTTAAGTCTTAAAGACGGCGTATCTTGGAAGACAAAGCCTTGAATTGCAAATGAAGACCTTTTGAAGACTTGAAGAATTCAAGGGGTCATGCTAGTTACCAATATGCATCTATTATTTCGCTTTATATTTTATGCTTATATACATGTGAATTATTCGTTAGATGCATGTTTAGGTTTTCTTTATGTTGCGATGATTAGTTAAGTTCACTTAAATCAACCAACATAGAAATCCTAGGTCCCTAATAATATTGAGTCAAATTTGTCTTTCCAAAACAACACTTACCAATCGAACGAGGGTGATGGTAGGTTACGCCAAAGCGAGGTGCCATCACTACTCCAAGGCTCATAAGGCACACCGGGTGTGCATGTTGGTTTTGGTTGAACTCATCGGTATGAGTGAGGAGTCCTCACATACCGTGGCAAAAGAGATACATCATCAAAGATGCATTAGATGCGACGATTATCTAACCAAGAGTGGCTTAGAGCCATTAGCAAGGAAATGCTTACCTTAGAAGATTGAGTGTTAAGACAAGCCAAAGCATGCTTAACCACTCTTTGTTTCTTCGGATCTTGGAATCGCTTTATTTTTGCCAAATAGGGACAATTTTTATGCGTAAATAAGACGTTTAATAAGATTGAAGTTTGCATGAATGCTATTAAATTTCAAACTTATTATGTTCTTGATAAATGGTTATACTTTGCACTTATATTTATAGTATTCTAAATCAAATAATATTGTTTCCATGATTGGTAAAGGAAATCCTTGAGAATAGTTCTCAAAGACAGGAAAAGCATTTCTAAAATACAATTCTCATAAATGACTTTTATAACTAAGTCCGAAAGGACGGTTGGACATCATGTATTCAAAATACTAGGTAGTTTTGATAAAACATGAGGTATTGAGTTGCAAACTCAAGATTGTCAATGTTTGACAACCAATGTATCTTTTCGCATCATACATAATTGAGTAGGACTCATTGATGTAGTAATTCGAGTAAGAATTAATGGAAAAGATGGAACTTTGTTTTACGGCGCACTAGGTGCTTGATTATGCCTAAAAAAGTATAAGAGTCAAGGTACTTAAAGAAATAATTCTTAAAGTAAGATTATGAGATATTGTATGATAAGAAATATAGGAAAGAAGTAACAAAGAAAAGGAATTAGATTCCATTTCAACTCATGAGTTCATGTTATTGTAGTTAACTTAGCAATTCGTGATCTTCACAAGTATCGGATACTGCTTGAGTGCTCCACGATGATAGTGACCTCAAACTATTGAAGTTAAGCTAAGTTATCGACTTACAAGCTTAGAATGAAGCAAGAAGAGCTACATCAGTTGTAAGGTCGTATGTTTTGTTTGAAGACCTTTTAAGCCAAAGGCTGGAACAAATAATGGTTATTATGTTCCATAATCAGCAATTGATCCGTTTACACATGGAAAGACTCACATTCAAAGTAATGAGAAATAGTTGCGAGATTTATTTGAATGGCATGATTATCCAAGCGTTGAGTCAAGAATTCTTGATTATAAACAAACATTTCCCTAACATGATTAACTCACTAAGTTCAAGTCATGGGCTTGATTTGCGTTCCAAACATCTTTAGCAATGTCATATCGACAAGAACGTACTCAAGATTCTATTAGATAGGCTCTTGATAGTTGCTCGATTTGGAATCATTCTAAGACAAGCAAGTCTTAGTTGTTGAAACCGACAAAGCAAAGAGCTATTGTTCTTGGTATAGACAATTGACTCGGAAGGCTAAATAGGAATCAATTACTTCAACATTTCACAAAGAATTTGAAAGGATATGGTTATATTCATCAAATGTGAACAAACTTGACCTGAGTAGCTTAAGAGTCCAGTGAAGTAGAGAATCGACTTGGCAAGATATCAAAACTTCTAGATTAGATCGAGCAATGTTTTCTTGAGCCAAGCGTGACCATCTCAAAGTTATGAATGGAAATTTTCATAATGAACTCCACAAAGAACATAGTGTGTCCTCACGGAGACCTCGATGTCATTGGAAAATGACTCAAACGATGATGGTTCACAACCCTTCCTATAAAGTTCTTAAAGATTTGCACATATGACTAATGTTACACTAAACAATATGTCGAAGCTAAGAAAGGACGCCATATTAAGTTATGGATAGAAATAACTTCTAAAAGTCTTTTCAAGTATATGTCTAAGGCTCTTAGTCTCAGTGGGAGCTAAGTGGCTCAGTGGGAGCTAGGTGGCTCAGTGGGAGCTGAATGGCTCAATAAAGACTAAAGATAGCTCAAGTGGGAGCTGAATGGCTCAATAAAGACTAAAGATAGCTCAAGTGGGAGCTAACTGTTTTTTTCAGACCGAACTTTTACCTAAAGACAATATACATGTCTCTTTGTAAGCATTCAAATGAGACTACGGGCATTACTTCCACATCCTAATTGAGAACATAATGTTTGTTGCTCTAAGTGGTGTCTTTCTGGAAAGTAACATGTTTCCAAAACAACAAGTAGGAGGAAAATGAACTCGATGACCATCGAGCTTAGCAACAAACTAGAACTGAGAATCTCGGAAAAACTTAAAGGACTTCATGAGAATGCTTGATCAAGAATACTCAAAAGGACTTTACAAGTGCCTTAAAAGAGAATTCATTACTCACAAAACATTAAAAATGGTGGAGTAAGATCAACATGATAAAAGGGCTTTGAAAGCGCCTTAAAACTCAGTGTTTGATGCAATTACCCCGTATAGGTATAGAATTCACCAAAGGCTTGGATTGAATCCTATAAATTTTCTATTAAGTTAGAAATAAACCTAAGACTTACAAGCAAAGGAATAATTTCTTGTAAGATAGCTATGACAAATCCAAATTCCGAATGATGGTTAGAGGCCATGAAAATCCGAAATAGACTCCATGTTTGAAAATCATGTTCGAAACTTGATTAATTTTCATGAAGGATGAAAGATCCATCAATTGCAAATAAGTTTTCAAGGATAAAACTAACAAATGTGGAAATGTATATGCATACATAGCTAGATTGGTTAAAAAGGATATAATTAATTTCAAGGAGATGATTTTAATAAAAACCTATTCACTAATCGGAATGCTTAAGTCTTTTCGTGATTGATCTAGCAAAATTGCACATATGAAATATGGCAAAATAGATACAAAAACCGCCTTCCCAAAATAGGATCTTGGAAGTGACTATGGAATAGTCTAAGGGTTTTGAAAATCTAAATAATGCTAGATTTGAAAGCAAGCACATGGAATCCGTCATGGGATTAAAGGAAGCATTGCATGAAGGAATTGGAACGTGTTTTCTCATAAAGTTAATAAGAGGATTGACTTATGGAGAAACATAGAAATTCTGATGAACAATAAGTTTAGTGGGAGAAAAAGTAAAGGTCCAACGAGAAGTTTACGAACTCTATTGTGAAACAACTATCAAATGCTAAATGCTTAGATTTGAAAGTATTTTCGACAATGGACCAAGCTAAAGACGATACTTAATACATGTTGGGAATTAAGTTCTATGGTATAAACTTAATTAAATGTTTAAATGATTAAAGGAATTTATCATGAAGGACTTTGAAAGGCTTTCGACCCATATATGTATGAAGCTAAGTAAATGTTTGAACTAAGTATAAACTAGGCTAAATACTAAGTCAACCAAGAAAGACTCTAGTAAGAGACTTTCAACCATATCACATAGCGAACATTTTGGCAAGACTCAGTGTAACTGAATGAGCTAAATGTCACATGGATGGAATAGAATTGAGAATCATTCTAGAATTAAATCCATCATGTAAAGCTTATGATATGGAATCGTCAGACGACTTACTTGCTTGGAGCATGTGAAGTACGTATATAATACCAGTCGACATTAATCTAAGTATTAGATCATTAGATTATAGTCAAGAACATCCATAGCACTTAAATAAGTAGTTAGATGAGTTCTTGACGCATGAAAACAAATACAACTTGAGTTTTGATGTTGCAAGCACAAACCTTAACAAGGATTAGATCCTTAGCAAGGAAGCCATTTATAAGCACGAGGCAAGAAGTGTCGTGGCTTGAGAATGGTAACATGGATATGCATCCATGTATAATGTGCGGAAATTTAAGATAAATTTCCATGATCGTAAGTGATTTGAGTATTCCAAATCATTGTGAGTCGTTTGGAGTGAAATCCATGCAAGGCATCATCGGAGAGTCTAATAAAACATATGTTGAGAATATTGTTGCCTTAAAGGTAATAATAAGATAGATGTTAAATGGAAAAGTTTGTTGTTGAACATTGATGATTGTAGGTTGTCAAGTAGAAGGTCTCAAATCATGAAAATGAGTGGGAGGCATTTCTTGGACAATAAATCCTGAATCACATGTAATCCATTAACACTGTCAAAATTTTATCATCTTATTATGGAAATGGTGGATAATGAAGATGCTAAGGTTTGCAAAGTAATTATAACTAAACCTATGCAATAAGTGAACGACAACATTCATAATTGCATCAAGCATATCAAATATGAGTGTGATTTCTATGAATGTTTTATGAAGAGTACTACTCTTAAAACATTTGGGAAAAACCATTTATCATAAGATGAAACATTGTGAAGTTTCATAGTGGAATAAAATATTTCTAAATATTCCACAAAACTATTTAATTGTGCTTTAGAATTAAATAATGAGTCCATTCGATTTTAATAAATATTCAAAATAAGGTATCAAGTCAATGGCTTGGATAAAGAAACACCTATTAAGTGAACATTGAATATTTTAATCGAAAATTATCCCTAATCAAGGTCATATTTTTTGTGGATGATTAATGACCATTAGAGATTAGTGTGTAGTATGATTTATAGCACCGTTTCTTGTGCTATGAGGATATAAATCATTTGCACAGGTATTGGTTTAGAACCATGCTGGATCGACCTATGAGAATACTTTAAGAGATTTAAAATCGTCATAAGTATTTTTCTCATTATTACTATCGGAACTCTTTTCCTTGACCATGAGTTGTGGGAGGTCTCTTGTTTGAGTACTAGTCCGCTTTGGTATCCGCCAAACGTCTGCCGTAACTAGGGATTATAACGACAGATATCAGGCGGCTAGGTCCTCTCAGTAAGAGAAGCTACATTACAAGACTGGAAATGTCCCCCTACTAACAATAGGGAACATGTCTTGTTGTTTACAAGGCCTCTCGAAGAGCGAGACTATGAAAATGCATGGCCGTGCTCAGATGGATTTTAGAAATCATCTGCTTATTGACAGTCAAACTCGGATTTCGAGAAACACTTCTGGACGTAACAGAGATGACGAGTAATCTTACTCTGTAGTTCATGAAGAGACATGAAGAGACATAGGAAAGGGGCTATAAACTAAATGCACACTTGTCCGGAAGGACAAGTGGGAGATTGAAAGGAATGGTGTCCTTCGAACAAGTGTATTATTCTGATAGCGGGTTCAGAATTATTAGAAAGCTAATATATTCAGTAAGGTCAAGTGATCGGAATGCCTGGGTGGAGGCCGCTTCCGATCAGTAATATTAATATAATTAATATTACAGCTTAATCTTGAGTGAACCCTTCGGGTCACACCCAAGCAAAATATACGAACCGACTCGACGAATTAATTCGGAAGAAATTAATTCGTCGCCCGAGTGTTAAATATTTTGACGTCGGTAATTCGAGTTGGAGCGTCGAAACCGATCGTCGGAAGTCAAGTCAAAAATAATAAAAAGACGAGACGCGCAAAATAATAATAAATTGACCATATTCCCAAAATACCCTAGCATCGGAATGCCCCGAGCATCTGAATGCTAGGGGCAAAAATGTCCAAGCATAGGTGGCTAGCAAGCGCACCAAGCCGAGCCTAGCATGGTTGGCTAGGCGCGTGCTAGCGCACCGTGCTAGCAACCACACCCAGCAGCAGCTAGCAGCCACGTGCACGTGGTGCGTGCAGCAGCTAGCTGCCGCAAGCTAGACGTGCTAGCAGCGCAAGCACTAGCAGCCACGCACAGGAGCAAGCCCACACCAAGTGCGTGGCTTGCGCGCACCGTAGCAGCCCGCATCTTGGTGCGGGGCTGAGCTCGTGGCTAGGCCATAGAGCCGGTCACTATGGGGAAGCTTGAGGAATATGGGAGCAAGTGGGTAAGGACATGTGGCACAAGGAGAGTATTGAGTGGGGAGCAAGTATGGTCCCCTACTCTCCATGTGGTCCTCACCAACCCATTTCACATGGTAATGCCACTTGTAGATTTATTATTAGTTTGCAATTTTAATTTAATTTAGCTTTAAATTAAATTGTGGAATTTCATGATCCCACATTGATGGGATAGAAATTCCCACTCATACTTTCCTCTATAAATACCAACCTTGGGATTTGGAGTAAAGTGCTTGAGTGGGAGTTAGAAAGAGCATTCCATATTTTGGAAAAACTCTTAAACTCCATTAACACTTGGGTTTTGGTCGGACCTTGCTAACTCCAAGGTAACGGACCTAAAAAGTCGTGTTCGTCCTTTGTGGGTGGATACTGTTAGAGGCACGGCATTTGCGGTGTTCATGGCTTTCAAGTAAGAGCCCGTTTTGTGAGGGTGAAGCTCGCTTCAAGGGTATGATTCGTTCTTCCTTATCTCGTGTTTATTTATGCTTTATGGTTTTATTAATTACAAGTGGTTCCTTGGGTCGGGGTCGTTTCCGCGGTGAGTTGGACTCACCAAACCCCAACAATTTTATTGGTGTTTGGTTTGTTTTTTTTTATTTTAACTTTTTTATAAATTTTGTTTTAGCCAATTCAGTTGTGACACGTGTCACTTTAAAAAACAAAAAAAAAAAACCATTCAACCGGTCACCGGTTTTTGGGATTGAAGAAAAAAAGGAACCCCCAAAGTTCGGATTATTCCAGAATAATCCAAAGTTGTGATTATTCTAACAAAATTGATGAAAGTTAGGATTATTATTTCTAATTTTTCCTTAGATTTTTAGAGAGAGAAGCTCTTGATTTTGTGGTATTGTTCTTACATTCTAGAGAGAGAATGTAACACCCCCAAATCTCCCTCTACGGAAATAATATTATAATAAGTATAATTATACCGTAAAGATAGACTTAGGCGTATTACCGCCGCATGATTACGCAAGGCTACTCAAAGTACTTAACAACAAAACTTGCAGCGGAAACTCAACTTTCTTGTATTAATACTTATAAAAATAGTAGCATTGTTATGAGTGCTCAAAAATAAAGACAAGACCAACATTCCTAAACTAGGTGAAGCAAATCCTTGGACTCCCATATGCTTATTCATGACTCCACCTGAAAATAGTCAACACTGCTTACCGTATTACGGTAAATAGGGCAAACCAAAACAAATAAGAAATACAGATTAGCAAAATATGCTAAGTACGATAAGTGCAAGATAGTGTAAACTCAATTTATTTGCAAACATGTTTTAAAACCAATTCCAATAATTAATCCAATAAATTCAAAACTCATTATTCCAAAATCGAATCCTTTTAATCCAATTCCTCACCCAATTGTGCACATCCCCCCCCCCAAAGCTAGTCTCCTTATATTACAAGGCTATTCTTGAGGAAAGACCCGGTCATACAAAGTCCAAGGCCTTATCAATAAATCAAATCCGCATAGTGAGATTACTAACATGCTTATAAAGCATTAATAATAATAATTCAATGGTTCAATAAATCCTTTTAATATCCAATAGTTCCCAATATTATTTAAACACGATAAGTAATCCAAACCATTCAAAACATAATTTAAAAATCAATCATTCTAATACTTTTATTATAATAAATACCTTCAAACGTAATTTATTTCAAAATCAATTTAATTCAATCACCAATCAGATCATGTAAAACATGTTATTCAAACCAATTACTTTCAAATGTATCTAGCCACCTAAACGTACCTTGATCCTTGCTAGAAAAACCACACAAAAAGAACCTCAAGTACCTTGATTGAACACACCCTACAAATAAATATAACCTTAATCAATATAAGGTTAACAAATAATCACAAATAATTAAATTAAAACCACCCAACTATATGTACATGAACCTTTCAACATAAACATTATTAAAATTCTGATTTTATATAATTAAAACTACTCATAATAATTATTTATAAATCCCCCATAATAATAATAATAATAATAATAATAATAATAATAATAATAATTTAATAAGAGAAGAGAATAAGAAAATATATGAAACCAAGGAAAAGAGATGAATTGGATTTGCGTTGGAAAGAATAGGCAGGACTTGCAGAGGCTATAAATCCATCGATATAACTCCAAATTGGGTGATTCTTGAGCCTAACCTCAATAATTTTTCAAGAGGAACAATCTTTTGTGAAACGTCATACCCCAAAAACTGACCAGAAGTGCTCAAAATTTGGATTCAAAGATAAACGGGATGATTTGTGTAAAAAGAGGAGAAGAAAAGTAGAGAATTGGTGTGAATAAGTGGGAAGAATTAAGTGTCTATTTATAGTGTTGAGGGTGTAGAAAGGATAGAGCTTAAGGTGGAATGATATTAGAATAAGAACATGATAAGTTTAAGTTTGTTGAATGAATTTGAGTAACATTTGATCTAGATTAGTATGTTGGTTAAAAGATAAGAAAAATTAAATGGATACACATATGGTTGGGAGAAGGAAGATAGGAACAAAATGAGATAGAGAATAAGAGGTTATGTTAAATAATTATTAACAAACAAAGGTGATAAAATCACTCTTAAAAACATGATAAGCTCACGTTCACAAAAATTTATTTTTTTAATTTTTTTTTAACTAAAAACGAAAATCATAATAAAATAATTGAATAAATAAATATTTTAGATAATATCAAAATTACTTAGATACATAATGTATATTAGATATTTCTCTTGAAATAGTTAGTATAATAAAGTATGGACCGACCTTAAAAAAGATAATTAAACCTATATTATTAATTTAAAAATCCAAAAATAATTAATTATTCAAATGATTAAATACTTATATTTGACGCCAAAATTCAAATATTATTTTGGCTCCAAATAATGAATTTACTAAAATACCCTTTTTATAAAATAATTCTTAATTAATTAATTAGAAAATACACATGAAAATATGGGGTATTACAGAGAAGCTTGGTATTTGATGATTGTGCAATTGAGATATTCATTCCTCTTTGATATTGATCAAAGTTTTATAAGAATTCTTACTTTTCAATGCAAATTGAAGTTTGATTTTGTTATATTGTTGAATTTTTATTGTTTAGCTTGAATTTGATTGTTGAAGTTGAATTATAATGTTGATGATTAGATTGATGATTTCTTTTGTTATGCATTTCAATTTCACTATGATTAGTGAATAGTTGATTTGCTAGGGAATGTGGTGAAGCATGTTTTTGAGATAATCTAATGCTAATTTGGGGCTTTTATTGAATTGTTGATGAAACTTGTACAGGTGCTTGGTTTGAAAAGGAGTAGCTAACCTTTAGGATCATGCTAGATTGCATAATAGCTTTCAATGACACGAACAATTGATTTGAGTGCTATTATTATCGTTTGATCTCAATTTGTGATTTTCCTATTGGAGTCATTCATAGAGAAATCTAGCTTGACTCTAGGAAATAGCCCATTGAGTGACTATTATTGCTTGTTCTATTTTCCCTCGCATCGCTTTGTCAATTGAATCCTCCCGAATTAGCAAGATTGTTAGCAATGCATATGGATCCTAAGTTCCCTAGTGTTTGATATTGAATTTTATTTGATTAGCTTAATTGATTTGATTTCAATTAGTTTAACCAACCCACTCCCTAGTCTTAGGAATAGCTTAGTATCGACCTTAGCACTCCCTTCTTCCCTTGGGATTTGACCTAGACTTACCCTATACCTCAGGTTGGTTTAGCTTTATAAATATTGTTTTGGCCGGGAAATCTAGACCCCAACAACCTAGGTTCACCCCACGTTAGTTCGTTGTCTGACCCAACCCCGAAATTGGGACCGCCCGAAGCCAAGCAGAGGTATGATCTCCCTACTGTGAATTCCATAATGCTGATTGATTTGGGTATTTTTATACCCATCCAAGTGGCCCAATCGAAAGCCGCCATGTGTTATTGGTAGAGGTGCCACCTGGACCTTTGAGATGGTGACACGTGGTAGGCAGACATTCCTCCGTTCTGGGATGATTGATGATCCAGCATGGACCGTTAAGAGGGCGACACATGTCACCCTAAGAGATGCCCAAAAGCCTTTTGGGCTCAGTGACACGTGTCACTCAGACATTGCTTCTGGAATGGCGGCCTTCAAGGACCCAAACCTTGAGGCGCCGTTTTGCGGCGTGACCTAATCCCTAGGTCACCAGATCCTAGGGAGGGCACACTTTTCCAAAAGACCCTATAAATAGGGACAGTTCCTTCATTTATGGGAAAATACACGGAATACGGGACAAACACGTCACTTTCACATTTATTACAGAGCTGTCGTTTTCAAGAAACAAACAGCACCTTACCTGAGCTTGGAATCCGAGCAGATAACTTTATTTCCGCACGTTTTACTCCGAATACTTACTAACTTAATCTTCGGAGGCGGACCACCGACCATCCGGCGGTCCGTTTGCTTTGCAGGTGCAGGCGCACTTTGCTGAATCCAATCTTAGTGTTGTAACTCTCCCAAGGGACAAAAACCCCCGAAATATTTGGTGCCGTCTGTGGGGAGAGTACCTCTAAGATGGCTTCACAAGTCTCTGTACCGAATCTTGAGACCAATCGGCCTCTAGAAAACATAGTGGTCCAGACGGACCATGACTTAGGGGACGACGCTGACGTCGAAACCTATGTGGATCCTAACGGATCCCTCATCTCTAGACGCATCCGCAGTAAGGAAAAGCGGGAGCGTCACCGTGACCAGGAGGGGCCAAGTAAAACTGCTGGTCAGCCTAACAAGCACTCGGGTCGGACGGGTGATCCTTCCCAGGCGGCAGGATCAACCCCCGTTACTCGAGATGAACTCATGAAACTCCTGAGCAGTCTTGTAGGGAATAATTTCAAGCCTTAAAAATCCCACTAGCTTGAACCCCACTGTGATCATACACAAAAGTACGGTGGCGTCCAAAAGGGAAGAAGATAGAGCAAAAGAGTCGCCAACAAGTTTTTAAGGAACTTGTAAACCGTTCATAGGATGAAGGTTACACCCCTTAACGATCTAAGAGATCGTCAACTCCATAAGGTCATGAACCAAATAAGGGTCCGGGGATGAAGGTACAAATCCAACGTAAAAGAGATTGAACCTGCCCTAATAATAGGCCTCTACTTTATTCTGATCGTATTCATGTGCGCTTTCTGACTAACATGCAATCAATAGGATTAACCCCAAACCTGTTTAATCTATGTTGGTTGAATTAAATGCACAAATAAACTATTATTGGAGATCACTTGAATTATAATCAAATTAACCCTAACAAGATTATTAATATCTTATTAAGCGTGATTGCACGTACCAATTCCCTTTAAACATGCAATAAAAAGTGATCAAGCAATGAATAATAAGCATCAAGCAACATAATAATAAATTATCATAATAATAATTAAAATCATCATAAATCATAACAATTATAATCATAATCATGTTCATGTTGCTAACAAGATTAATAACAAACCCTAGCATGTCACTAAGCAATAAAAATCAAAGCTTTAGCCCTAACATGATACTAACATGAATTAATATTAGGAAGAACATAGGAAGCATTGCAACAAATATATTTAATATATTAAAAATACCCTAGACATGATACTAGGAATCATAATAACAATATAAACATGATGTCTACATCATAATATCAATAAATCAATTAAAGTACTTACTTGGATGCCTCGTACCTCTTTCTAATAACAAAATACACATGTTAGTAACTTCAAGGAAAATAATAATCAAAACAATTCAATTAAATAATTGAAAGAGAGATTTGGGACCAAACCCTCAGAAATTAAACCTTTCACGTCTAGGGCGAAAGCAACTTCGAATATGGCTAGGTGTTTCTAGATCTTGTGAATGCGGAATTTTGTATTTGAGAAAAGGCTAGGTTAGAAAAAGAGAGAGAGAGAATAATCAAGAAAATCTTGATAAGAGTTGGTGAATTGAAATAAGAATTGATGAAATCTGGTTCTCGAAAACGAAGTTTTAATACGTTATTTATAACGAAAATCAGCCAAAAAGATAAAATTAACAAAACAGAGTCTGGCACACGCAAAACGAGGTTGGCGCCTAGAATTGGCCATTGGCGCCAGGCGCCAGGCGCCAATGCTTGGCGCCAATGCCTGGCGCCAGGCGCCAATGCCTGGAGTCGTTTTTAACGCGTTTTTGATTTTATCATATCTTTTGATCCGAAAGTCCAAATCAGGCATATAATATGTCTTTGGAAATCTCTTAAAGTCTACTTTTCAACCCAATTATAATCAGATTAAAATATTTTGTAGATAAAAATATATGGCCAAAATAGTGGAAGGGTGTCAGTTTTGGATAAGGTTTCATGTCTCATTCATATCTTTTTCGTTATAAATCGGATTTAATATTATAATATATCATTGGAAAGATAACTTAAATATCTATCCAACCATATAAAATTTGGATAAATATTATGAGGCACGAAAATAAAATCTGAATATATTCCACTTCGTACAAAACAAGGATTCTTAAAAGGAGTAGTTTTATTCAATTTCAAACTCTTTAAAACATAATTATCAATCCTAACTCCATTAGGATTTAAAAGAACCTTCTAGAGTATCATATAAGACTATAATTAATCCTAATAGCTTTAGGAATGATAATTAATAACAGGCCCTCCTCTAGATCATTGGGCCGCATATTAGGCTCAAACCGGGCCCAGTTTGGTAAATTGGTCATAACTTCCTCAATATTCTTCGGAATTGGGCTTATAATATATCGTTGGAAAGGTCTTTACAAACCCCATCCAACTACACCACTATTGGACCCATATCATGGACCAACCAAACTGGGTTGGCTGTTTTCTTAAAATAAAGTTTTCCAAAACAGGGAGAAAAGAAAAGAAATAAAACTTTCCGCAACACTAGACCTTTCCACACTTTCGTTTCATTCGATTATGATTTGACGTGAAGTTACTCATCACTGGGTTTAGTTTTGGGGAGACACAAATGGGTGTCTACAAGTCTCAAGGGTGAAATCAAACAACTTGCCTCCAAGAAGTCGCCTACTCCTAAAAGGAGCAGTCGGCCAAGAAGCCAGCACAAGCTGGCAAACAGAAGTATGTCAGGGACCTCCAGCCGACTCCTCATCCTACCCCTACGGAGAAGGCCCGACCCCAATTTGACCTCACCAGACTCCGTTTCCCATAAACAGGCACAAGAAAAGCCATCCGGCACATACAGCCGGATGGTAGCAAGAAAACATTCTCTGATGCTCGACATTACATTGAGCAGAAGAAAACCCAGCTATCAGATTCGGCTTCAACGTCGACCTACCATGATAGCTTTTGGAATGCCTCTACGAGGTATTCCCAGTCTCTACATGAGACCCTAGAAAGCAGCCCACGGGTTCATTCTGGCCCTCATGTGATCCAGTCGGCCCAGTACATAGCTCCGCCATTGTACCAGTCGTCGGCTTTACCTTACATGCAGCCTGCCCTCTTTGGAGGCCAGGCGGCATACGGCTATCAGCCGATGGACTGGCAGCTCAGGCTGCAACACCTTGGAGATCAACCCTCTGCCTTCTCCAGGAAAATAACCGAAGCCAAACAGCCGGCCAAGGTTAAAAATGTTCTGGTTGGAACCTATGATGGGACCTCCAACCCAGAAGACCACTTGCTAGCATACAACCACCTCATGTATTTACAAGGGTTGGATGATGCCGCATGGTGTCATTGTTTTCCAGCCACCCTGAAAGGCATAGCCCAACAGTGGTTCGGCAATCTACCGGCTAGTTGTATCAATAGCTTCCAGACGCTTGCATTCTTGTTCGCTTCAAACTTCTCTATGAACATCCCTGCCAAAACGACAAGCCTTGATTTGGGCAATGTACAATAGGGTGACAAAGAAGGCCTGCGTTCCTATGTCAGGTGGTTCAATTTGGTACAAATCCAGATTCATGGGCTGTCTGATGAGGTCGCCTTCACAGACTTCTTTAAGGGTCTGAAGGACGGGTCTACTTTGAAGTATGAACTCGTCCGCAAACAAATTTTCACTCTACAGGAAGCCTTACGAGAGGCGGAAGCCTATATACAGGCGACCGAACTCTGCTCCTCCAATAAGCAGTCGGACACAAAGAAGTCCAACTGACAGAAGGAGAGTTGGCCTGCTCAGCCGACTCCTAAGCCAGAAGAGAGAAAAAAGAAAAAACAAATCTGGGTCATTGATAACTCTAATCAAACGGCCTAGAAGAAGAAAAAAGAGTGGAAACCATACGTTCCAAGGTACGAGTTCCACAAGCACTGCTGCTCCATCCTCTTGGAAATCAAGGATCGACTGACTCTTGAGAAGCCGACCCCTATGAAAGGTTCCACTGAAAATCAGAACAAAAACAAGCATTGCCATTTCCATGAGGATGTCGGCCATGACACGAACGACTGCTTCAGTCTCAAGCGGGAGCTCGACCGTCTGGCCGACAAAGGACAACTGAAGTCCTATGTGAAGTCCAAAGTGACTTCAAAGGAAAATCCACGGCAGTCCAAGAAAAAGACTCCCTAGCCTGCTGTTAGTACCGAAACCGATGAAGATCCGGTATACACAATAGCAGGAGGATTTGCCGGTGGTGGCCTGACCATTCAGGGCACCAAGGACCATCTGAGAAAGATGGTCAACTCTGTTGAGGAAGGAGAGGCGGCAGGCACATCCGCCTTCCCTAAAGTTGTCATCACCGAGCAGGACAGAGGCAAAGTCCGCCAGCCGCATGATGACCCTGTGGTCATTGAATGCAAGGTGGCCAACCAATTGGTTAGTCGAATTTTGATTGACACATGAAGCTCCTCGGACCTCACCAATCTCTCACACCCTTATTGGGTTTGGAGGAGGACTTGTGCACCCAGTCGGACGAATTGACTTACCCGTCCGCCTAGGGAACAAAGGAGACGGTCGGCACATGACCATCCGTTTCCTAGTGATTGAAGAGCTCATAGCTTACAACCTCATCTTTGGCCGACCCACTCTAAATGAGTGTAAGGCCGTCATCATCCCTGCTCTCATGCTGCTCGAGTATGAGAAGGATGATGGAACAGTCGGTTCCCTCAATGGGGACCAGAAGATGGCTTGAGAGTGTGATCTCTCGGACGTTAAGCCTGCGGCCACAACATCCGGTCGGGGCAAGCAGACAATCAACCTCGACGATGTCGAGGAAGAACAGTCGGCCCCATCAGCCGGAAAGAAAAGAAAGACTGATCACCTGGTGGTGGTCAAAAAAGAAAAACAATAGCAATCACTAACCGGGGAACGGTCAGATGATCTCCGTCCCCAGCCTACTAGCGACATGCCCTGATGAGTTTTATGGACGCCTATTCAGGTTTCCATAAGATCCCCCTGTTGAAAAAAGATCAAGAAAAGACGGCATTCGTCACTGATCATGGGTTGTTCTGTTATACGGTGATGCCGTTTTGTTTGAAGAATGCGCCTGCTAATTTTCAACGAATGATTAATATGGTCTTCATTAATCAAATCGGAAGGAATGTAGAGGCGTACATAGACGACATGATAGTCAAATCCAAACAACAGGCGGATCATCTTGCTGATCTCCGAGAAACATTCGCCTCACTCAGGTGGCACAAGGTCATGCTAAACCCAAAAAAGTGTGTCTTTGATGTTGAATCTGGGAAGTTTCTTGGATTTTTGATTGATCAAAGGGGAATAGAGGCCAACCCTGAGAAAATACAGTCGGTAATCGACATGTAGTCGCCCCGTACTGTGAAGGAAGTGCAAAAGTTAACAGGTTGCCTGGCGGCCTTGGGGAGATTCCTCAGTCGGTCAGGTGACAAGTGTCTCTATTTCTTCCAGGCAATCAAAAAGAAGACCAACTTTGAATGGGGGGACGATGCAGAGGCGGCCTTTCAAAAACTAAAAACTCATCTGCACTCTTTGTCGAGGCTTGTTAGCCCTTTGCCCAAAGAGAAGCTCTTTATGTATTTAGCCGTCTCTGATCATGCCCTCAGTGCCATTCTCTTAGCTGAAGGGACGGCATCCAGCTCCCGGTGTATTTCATTAGCCATGTTCTCAGGAACGCAAAGCTTCGGTACCCCATGGTTGAAAAATTTGGCCTTGCCCTTTACATTGCTATCAAGAAGCTAAAACCCTACTTCTTGGCGCATGCGGTATAGGTCTATACTGACCAACCGATCAAGCGGCCACTTACAACCTTGGAGTCTTCTGGACGAATGCTTAAATGGGCAATTGAAATGCAAGGATTAGAAATTACTTACGAACCAAGGCAGGCAATAAAGGGGCAAGAATTCGCCAACTTTATTGTTGAAATGACAAGGTCGGTTGCACCGGGCAATACTGATCAGGTTTGGAAAGTGTATGTGGACGGGAGCTCCACTACGAACGGCTGCGGTGCAGGGATTATCTGTCAATCTCCTAAGGGAGATAAGTACGAATATGCATTGCAGTTCAAGTTCCAGGTCTCTAACAATGAGGCCGAGTATGAGGCCCTGCTAGCCGACATTCGGTATTGCAAGGCGGCAGGGGCAAAGAAAATTGACGCCTGCTCTGATTCCCAACTGGTCGTACTCCAAGTCAATGGAACATATGAGGCCACTCATCCGGCCATGATAAAATATTTGCAGGCGGTCAAAAATGAAGTCGGGACACTTGAGGAGTTTCATCTAAGTCAAGTGCCCAGGTTTTCAAACAATCATGCGGATGCTCTGTCAATATTGGCATCATCCGCCTCCTATGAAACGCCCCATTCAATTTTCTGGGAGGTCATGGAAAAGAGAAGTATATCTAATGAAGACCCCATTGGAATTCTTGACCTAAGCTCAACCTGGATGGACAGCATCCGGGCCTACCTTGCAGACGACACGCTCCCTGATTCACCTCTGGAGGCTGCTGTTATGAAGAAGAAAGCGGCAAACTTCGAGCTGAGACAAGGAGAACTCTTCAAAACTAGTTTTTTGAAACCCCTGTTGAAGTGTGTAACCCCAGAGAAGGGTAAAGAAGTCCTCGAAGATTTTCATGCGGGTTTCTGCGCCTCTCATATAGGCAGCAGGTCCCTAGCTTCCAAGGCCAGGCGGCTCTATTTCTGGCCTACTCTGGAGTCGGATGCCATGGAAATGATCAAAAAATGTGACAATTGCCAAAAGCTTGGCAAGCTCATCCATCGTCCGGCCACAGACCTGACGGCCATCCACGGCCCAATACCCTTTGCCAAATGGGGCATGGACATACTTGGGCCTTACACAGCAGCATCAGGCGGCAAGCGCTACCTATTGGTAGTTGTGGATTACTTTACTAAGTGGGTAGAGGCGGAGGCGGTCAAAAACATCAAGACCAAAGATGTCATCTCCTTCATATGGAGGAATGTTATCACCCGTTTTGAGGTGCCTATGTCTATGGTTTTTGACAACGGACCTCAGTTTGAGACGCCTCAGCTCAAGACTTGGTTGGGAGACCAAGGGGTCTCAAGCTTCTTTGCATCAGTCGGCCGGCCCCAAGCAAACGGTCAGGTCGAAGCATTCAACAAGTTAATCTCAGACGGGATTAAAAAGAAAATAGAAAGGGCTGGTGGCCTTTGGGCTGATGAATTACCACACGTCCTCTGGGCCATCAGAACAACCGCCAAAGGGGAAATTGGAGAAACCCCATTCCTCATGGTGTATGGTGCAGAAGCTGTCCTGCCCATCGAACACTATGAGCCGACTCTTCGAGTCATGTTATATGACGAAGAAGTAAATTGGGAGGCCATGCGGCTGGCATTGGACTCACTTCTAGAGCGCAGGGGCAATGCTGCCTTGCGCCATGAGATTTACCGTCTGAGAATGACTCGGGCCTACAACAAAAGAGTACACAAGCGTCCTCTCAAAGTGGGGGACTTTGTGCTACGGAAAATGGAGGCAGTCGGTAGGGCGAATGAGCAGGGAAAGCTAACCCCAAATTGGGAAGGCCCCTACCGAATCTATGATGAAGTAAGAGACGGCACCTACCGACTGGAAGAACCAAACGGTAGACGGCTGCCTAGAACTTGGAATGTAGACAACTTAAAAAAGTACTACTTCTAAGAATTTTTGTAATTACTTCAAAGTTCTGATTAATGAGAATATGCCTTCATTTCCCAAACTTGTCTCCTTGCTAAATTTTGTGAATTATGCTAGTGTCACCTGGACAAAGTATAGACGACCACTCTATTTTTTAGCGTTTGTCCCAACAGTAGATGCCTCATTCCGTCTGAAGGAGTCAACTGCACCAAAGCAGTCGACCCTACTGATTTATTTTCAAGTTAAGTCCAATGCTTAACAGCTATTTACCATTTTTATAAGAGGCCAATGGCCGGATATTAATAAAACAATAGAGGCCGACGACCACAGTTTGCTCCAACATGAGTATGACCGTCTGCTCCAACATGAGTCAGATAACCGACGACGTCCATTCGGGCGAATTCATCGAGGAGAAGCATCTCCCATTTGGGTGGCACATTGCTCTACTAATACATCAAACGGCCCTACCGAATGCAAAAAACGCATCCGAATTCGTTTGAATAAATCAAAAGTGAAATCTAAAAGGCCGAAAGTTTTTTGAATTGTTCTAGTACAATTGAAAAGAGGTCACTGTTTCATGATTAGAGGCTATCGAGGCATAAGGCCGGATGCGCCTGTTTTTGCTCTGGGGCAAGGCAGGCAGAGAACTCTTTCTCAATCAAAAAAGTTAAGTCCAAAAACTTAGCATTATGCGTAGGCTCATAGTCGAATGCGCCTATTCTGCTATTGGGGCAAACCAGGCTGAATACTTTCTCTAAACAACAGGCTAAGTTAAAACTCAGCATTTAATTTTAACGAGGCCTATGGCCGAATGAAATCGATGAATCGACTGCTCTGTATGGACGTCTGTCGCTTGGATTGGGGCAATCACCATAGTGATTGATCGACTTAGAAACCATGCATACTCTTCTAAGTATCAATAATTTCTAAGTCAATCAATCCAATCAACCGAAACCAATCGACATCCGCCCAGGGGCAAGAACATTCGCATACTATATGGGCTAAAATACTTAGCTAAAATTCCATGCATAAAAATAAGCTTTGAAAATTTTTAAAGCATGCAAAACACCAATGTAAATAAAATCGACCGAATGACTGGATGATTCATAAAATTAAACAGCCGTCAAAATTGACGACTGTCAAATGTTAACTGTCCAAGCCAGGGAAATTGTTAAGTAACCCGACCCCTTGGTCGGTAAAGAAACATTCAAATACACGGCGCACAGGATGGAAAGGTAAACATATGGTCATTCGGCCGCAGAAAGACAAGTAAAGCTTAAAGATTAGGGGAGCTTCTCAGCATCGACATCCGCCTTTTCCTCCGGCACATGCTCTCTATTTTTCTCACCCTCCTCCTGATCATCCTCCTCCTCATCCCCAGACAACGAGCCTCCAGACGAGCTAGAATCCCCCGAGGCACTCTTGGCAGCCGCATCCTTCTCGGCCGCCTCTTGAGCCTCTCTTAGGAGACAGGCATTGAACTCGTCATTAGCCTTATCAAACTGGACCTTCCAGGTTTGATAATCAGCAGACGGCTGAGCAGCTGCCCAGGCCGCACGCATGATGACTTTGTTGTCGTCCATCATTTGTTTGACCAGGGCTTATTTCTCCTCCTCCATCAAGGACCTATACTTGGTCTGAAGTTGGTTCTCCTGGTTGCTCAGCCGACCTCTAGGTCTCTTGACCGTCGCCTCCAGGCTAGCCACTTTGGACTCCGCCTCGTTGAGGTTCTCCAGCTTCTCGTTGAGGCCCTTGAACTGGTCCTGGAGCTCCCTCACCCGCTGCTTGGCCGCGTCCAAGTTCTGCTGAACTTGCAGGTTGGCAGACGCCTGGGAATACAACATATCAAGTGTCAGAATCTCATTTTGAGCAATCTCAAACTAATCTTTGTCCAAAGTAGAGGCGGCCCGAGCATTCGCTGCCTTTACCTCCCTGGTCTTCTTGTTGAGGGGCCCTTTGAGACCACTAACGCGCAGCATAGCCTGCAAGCGCCCAGATCAAAGAAGCTTGTTAGTAACCATTCGACAAAAATATATACATAAACTAAGATTGTAAGGAATTGTACCTCGCAAAGAAGCTCCAGAATGTCGTCCACGTCCAGGGTGCCGACTCCTTTGACGGCCGCCTTGTCCTCAGGATCGAGCGTCCTGAGCATTTGTCTGGACATCTGGAGGACAGCTGGCCTCGCTGCGGCATCTATCAAACAAATACAGCTAAGTTAAAAACTGAATATTATTCCCTTTATGAAGTGCATGGTCGAATGGTCGGATGGCTTACCTCCATCTCCCCCAGCACCTTCGCTGCCGCCTGCTGTGCCGCCAGCAGTGGTGAGTGGCGTTTTTCCACTCTTCGACGCTCGTTGAAGAGCTTCCGACTTTGATGGTGTTTTGATGGGGGAAGAGGCACCTGTCCCCTTCTTGGTGGGCTTGGTAGCGACGTGTTTCCTCCGGTTCTGAGAAACGTCGCCAGCCGTCTGCTTTTGCAGCTTGGGGTCCGGCTGAGAAGAAGGGGTGGGCTTTGATAAAGCACTCTGAAAAGAGGTCCAAGCGTGAGTTTCATAAACAGAGTATGAGAACACAATTCACTAAGAGAAACCTTTGCAGACTCATTACCTTAGGAGTGCCGCCTGGCGGCTGCTCATCCGCCTGTATTATGTTTGAGTGGTAGAAGGCGGCGGAGAGGGCTGGTTTCTTGTGGGCCGGAAGCTTTGCCATTGCTTTATTTGCAACAAGAAACCAAGTGTCAGCAAAGAAAAAAATAATCATAAGTAAACAAAGGTAATAAAATCATGCGGCCAGCTACCTCTCGGCATTTCGGTACTGAGCCCGCAGGCGGCTAAGTACGTCCCATCCGAGAGCCACTCGAATCGGGGAATATAGCTCTGGGGGGTGACCTCCTTAACCCCCGTCTCTTTATTTGTCCAGACGACCACAGAAAAGAGGCCCCGGTCAAAGATCTTCTCTTGGGCCCGCCTGGGAACAGGCGGAAGAGCCTTTTTCCCAGCCAAGAGGCAAGGATACCGAGTCCAGCGGTTGTACCGCGTGTTCTTTTGGGCGTCCGGGGAAGAGACTATATAAAACTTGGTTCGCCAGTCCTTCCATTTGTTCTCTTTCCCCAATGTCATCATGTACCGGGTATGGATGGTCAACGTAAACCAGCCGATACCACTTAGATTGGGCGTTTTGCTCAGATAGTGCATATGAGAGAACGCCTCAAAGCTGGGATCCACCTCCAGCATCTCGCAGGCGGCAACGTAGCCCAAGATATTTACCCAAGAGTTGGGGGCTAGTTGCCAGCTGGTATCCGTCCAAGATCCTCTCCATAGCCGAATGGAGAGGAAAGCGAAGTCCTGCCTGGATGGCCGCCTCATAGCAGCCAAAACACTGGTCACCATAAACAGCAATCTCAGGCTAGGTGACCGTGTCCTCAGCATCCGGCAGGGACAGAAGAAATTCATGTCCCATGACATGGGTAGAGAAAAAATTTGGGAAGATCATCCGCCATGATCTTCCACCTGTCTTCCGGAACGTGCAGATAGTAGGGCGCACGTTCATGCCGCCTGGAAGCAGACAGCTCTGCCCAACCCTCTCCCTTCTCAACGGAGAGGGACTCTCTGGCAGCCTTTAAGTTTGATTGTGCCTCCTCTGAGTCAAGGGGGACACAGTTGGAAGACGATGACGCCAAGTCATCAGAACTCTCATCGGAGCTAGGGGACTGTCGGCTGTTGCCGGCAGTGTCCTCCCCCAGCTCATCATCCGGCACTGATCCACTCGGCCCGGGGCTCTCAAATTCCTCGTCGCACTCCTCCAAAAACGAGTCATTTGGAGTGCTGACGGTGCTAGGCGGGTCTCTGCTAACCTTAGAGATATGCACCCTAATGGAGCCATCGGAATAGATAGTCTCACTGTCCTAATGGTAAAAGGTACCATCCGCTCTATATCTCCTTGTCGTTTGCTTTGTTCAGGCCATCGTGTCCTGCAGAGGCACAGACACTGTCGGATTTGGAGATGTACTTAAAGCAAAGTTCTCGAACGAGCATTCGGCACTCCTAGTTCTAGATTCAGCCGTCCCCGGTGACCGGCTGATCGCTAACCTAGGTCGTGCCGGGTGCGTTTGGGAAACCATTTTGATAAAGAAAAATGCAAAAAATAAGTGAAAAGGGATCAGGCGGTTACCTTAGAAGAAGGTAACGAGAGACGTCGGTCTTGGGCGCTTGATGAGTCAGGCGAACTAAGAGGGCTGGCTGTCGGATTCTCTGGAAAGTCAAAGTCCTTGAAAGTCAGAAGATTCAAGATTCCTTGAAGATTCACGCAAATGTGAATCCAAAAGGAAGTCAAACCCTTCTATTTATAGAAAGGGTAAACCCTAATTTTTCCCCCCAAAATATAATTTGAAAATCCGGCTAGTCGGATGATGACACATGTCACAGGTGTCATGTGCAATGCACGTGACCCTTGTGAGGGCCAAATGATTTGGGTATTTTTATACCCAGCCAAGTGGCCCAATCGGAAGCCGCCACGTGTCATTGGTAGAGGTGCCACCTGGACCTTTGAGATGGTGACACGTGGTAGGCAGATATTCCTCCGTTCTGGGATGATTGATGATCCAGCATGGACCATTAAGAGGGCAACACGTGTCACCCTAAGAGATGCCCAAAAGCCTTTTGGGCTCAGTGACACGTGTCACTCAGACATTGCTTTTGGAATGGCGGCCTTCAAGGGCCCGAACCTTGAGGCGCCGTTTTGCGGTGTGACCTAATCCCTAGGTCACCAGATCCTAGGGAGGGCACACTTTTCCAAAAGACCCTATAAATAGGGACAGTTCTTCATTTATGGGATAATACACGGAATACAGGACAACACGTCACTTTCACATTTATTACAGAGCTGTCGTTTTCAAGAAACAAACAGCACCTTACCTGAGCTTGGAATCCGAGCAGATAACTTTATTTCCGCACGTTTTACTCCGAATACTTACTAACTTAATCTTCGGAGGAGGACCACCGACCATCCGGCGGTCCGTTTGCTTTGCAGGTACAGGCGCCCTTTGCTGAATCCAGTCTTAGTGTTGTAACTCTCCCACGGGACAAAAACCCCCGGAACACTGATTGTCGAGGAGTTAAGGAATAAACAGATTCTGCAGAAGCGGTAACCTTTGTGAAATATATATCTTCCAATTTGTTCATGAGTCTAGGGGCAGCAACCTCACTGGGTTACTCAAAACGTCAGACTCTAAGGCTTCTCCAAGACCAACAATGCCAGCATGTCGTAGAAGTTGTGTTTGCAACCCAGTAGACTGTAACCGAGAAGCAAGAAAACCATAATGACGAACATCACCTGCTGAATAAACATCAAGTCCTCCAAACGCAAAAGGTAAGGTGGCAAGCCGCCACTGCCAATGGCCAAACCCAGACCCTGGAGCAGTAACAATCCGCTCTAAGGAAGATCGAAGAGCCCCATCGAAAGTGCGTTGAGCCGCCTCAAAAGTACCAAGAGGACAAGTACGCAATGCAAAGTAGAGTTTAGAAACTCTGGTACATGCCCTAAATTACAACAAATCACACTGAGGGTCATCCATCATAGTAACCTTATCCATAAGGGCAATGGTCTTGGTCACCCTCTGCATCACAAGCTCACCACTAAAACCAGAATCAAAACTAGCGAGACCACCAAGCAACTTAACACCACAAAGGTCGAGAAATATTAGGTGGAAAGACACCCACAAGCCTGCTTCGAGGATCTGTTGTAGGCCAGAAAACTTCTGTTTTTTTCCACGTTAAGTCGTAACCCAGAACGAGGCCCTTCCTCCATAATCAATTGCAGAACCTTCCCCGTCACCAATGTGTCACCAATAATAGTGTCGTCATTCAAATACCAAGCCTGAAGGCAAACATCAAAAGTCTCTCGGATTTTACACACCAGGGGTTGTAAACCAAAGCAAAAAGCAAAGGACCAAGTGGATCACCCTGTTGCACCCTTTGAGACGACCATAAGGGTTGGTCCCATAATATAATCTGGCTGGATTAGAATAGCAGAATTCTACCCATCGCGAAAAGCCCGGACAACAGCAACGTACTTCACGTAACATAATCGAATGATCAACTAGATTGAAAGCGTTTTGAAAATCCACCAACAACATAGAAAGACCAACTTAGAACCACGGTCCTCAATCAACCGATTCACTGTATGAAGAATTGTCTCACCACCTGAAGAAACCCCAACACCAAATTGAAGACCATCAAAGTAACAACCTAAAGACCGACAAATTATAACATCACCCACCTTTGAAACTAGACGCCGCCAAATCGTACCCACAACAATAGGACGAATACCACCACTGGGCTTGACAAGTGGTGTAAGAGGAGCACTAGCAATATACTCTCCTAATTGGATAGGACATCTTCCAGCTAGAAAGAGATTAAACCACCCCGGTAATAGAGTCAACTAACTCATCTGAGACTGCCACAGCTGCACCACTCAAGCAATCCATAAGATGTTGAGCACGCAAACCATCCCTACCACATGATGTGCCACGAGAGAAACTCTTAATCCGATCCTAAACAACAGTAGAAGTCGTATCGAGATGAAGGTTATCAACAAGTATATCAGGCAAGGATGGAGCTGGAGACGAAGGATACTTTGACTGTAAATCCGCAAGAGTGGCGTCATTATAAGGAGCAACGCCTGAAAAAGAAAGAACCTGAATTGCAGCTGTGTAATGGCCATCACAAATCTTCCTACAGCACTGCTTAATATTACGCTCTTTCAAATCAATGTCTTCATCATCAACCACCGACAAACTTGCTAAAACTTGTATCAACCACCGATAGTAATTATTATTATTAGTATTATTATTATTATTTTACACACTTATTGCTAAAACATGTATCAATTATATTGTGCAAAATGGTAGATAAGGATATGGGAATTATTCCAAACTAGTTGCCTTCGGTGTGCCCCGCCTAAACACATTACGTCATAGATACATTTGTCGATAGCCATTACCACAGACTGATTCCTCGAACAAAGTATGGCTGAGAAAGAAAAACAAAAGCAGCCCTAGAATGCTAGTATTGGATTTATAAACAGAATGACTATTATTATCAGCAAATATAGATTAGTCCCAACAGAAAAGATTGAACATTAGACACTAAAATAAACGTACTTTTTTCTGTTCTTGATCAATCCACTAAGAATAACCTTAATATACCTACATGAAATTCCTTCATTTGAGGAAATTTACCACTGTTACATGTGTAAAATATTTACAAAGAATGGAGTAATGTCAAACTCTACCATGCAGCTTGATCTTATTTATCTGCTGCATTTTCTGGCAAAGCTGGGCCCTTGCAAATTGGACATGCGTTCTTCATAGATAACCATTTCTTGATGCAGCTGACATGATAATCGTGTCCGCAAGCTTTAAGGGTTCCAACATCGTCCATATGCCTGTATTCCTCCTGCCAAAACAAGGTAACTGCTTTGTTAACAACAGTAAGAATTTCAAAAACAAAAATGGGCTGGACAGGGTAAAAAAAAACAGCAAGGGTTCCAACTATACAATTCCATCTATAATAACTGTCACATCTCCAAACTTTGCCTTATGTTTGCTTTTGTTGTTTTCCACTGAGATATCTATTCTGGGTGAAATGCTTGTTCAGGACCACAGGAGGGCCAAAGCTTGCACTGTTTTCGAACTTAGGCCAGAACGTGCTAAATTGTTTTTTATTTTTTTTCTTTCCCCCAAGAATCTTCCTCTCACTTGAATTCCAATCGCCAAAGACATGCTTAGTTTCAAAATATATTTTATTCCTGAAGAATAAGTGGTTGAACTTGTCCATGATCATCCTCTCTTACTGATTTCAATCGCCAAAGATTCTGTCTGACAATGTTATCTATATGGTCAAGATTCTTTACAACCCTTCAATGGTGGAAGCAAAGGGATATACCAAAGGCAAATACTTTATAGTTCGAATTTAGCAGCAACTAAATCTGTTTTTATTCTCATGTAGTCATGTCCATCTTTAAATATTGCAGCTTAAGGCTCTATTTCAGTCTCTAAAAGACCATCATAAATACACCCTAGTAATATAGCACACAATGGCATGTCAGCATTTCACAAAAAGCGAAAGGTTCGTGGGATAGAACAATACCAGGCATATTACACATCTTCCTTCTTCCTGCACCTGATCTGATGAACAGTATACAGTTTCTGTCACACACTTGGATAGAACAATACCAGGCATATTACACATCTTCCTTCTTCCTGCACCTGATCTGATGAACAGTATACAGTTTCTGTCACACACTTGGGCAATTGATCTTCACGTAACCCAGTGTTGACACTTCCAATCCTCTCTCCAAGTGCAAGCAATTCCTGTTCATCATTAAATGTTAGAGAAATACAATTAATAAAAGCCAGAGAGATATACATAAATTGAATTTAATTACACAAACCTCATAGCTCATGTTGTCTACATCTAATCTCATGTCTCGATGTTGATCCATGAAACTCCTTGAACCATAAAGCGAAGAACGGTCAACAGCCATCAGACCCTAAAAAATAAATTAAATCCAAAACAGCAGAGTCAATCAGAAAATTACAAGCATAAAGATATAAAAAAATCAATCACATAACATTATTATAATCATTACAATAGAAATTCACGGACTTAAGAAGATATGTCTACAGAGTGCCCCCCTTTATCACACAAAACGGTCACAACCCATGCACACGAGCACTAAAGACACACATGGGGATTGAGCATAATTAAGCACCCCGAGAGGATGCTGGAACGAGCGTGTATTTATATAACTCCAAGTCCCCAACATGATCAGCCAGTCTAGGTTATTTGCCTCAATGTAATGAGCAAATGATTTTGCTCACATCACAACCGTAACAAAATGAAAATGAGTATCTCTTTCTAATGAAAGATCAATTTTAGAGAATATGACTGTACTTTAATGAACTTTCTTCATACTCTCCTGTTACTTCTTCACTCTGGTAGGATTACATTTCATCACTCACATTTTATGACTTTTGAATTATAGTACTGCATAAACTATAAGATGGACGAGGTTGTGTGATGCTAGTTCGACTTTGGTTTCGATTTGAATTGATGCAACTGTTCTAGCAAAAATCAAAGAGAAGGGACAAAACAGAAATGACGGATCATCTTATTGACAAAGATCATGATCTCACTTCTCTATGTTCTATCTTAGTCGAGTAGAACAATGGAGAAAGGGTGCACTGGAACCTCATCTAGGTTACTCAAAATGGCCAAGAAATACACCCAAAGGACCATAAGAAATAGGTAGACACTTCTGGTGCAGAGGCAGTTGCTGCAACCAGGTTGCACTGTTGCATGACCAGGTGAAGAGGGAGCGCAGGGCTATTTGGTCACCTTTACACTCCCCCCGTTTTTTAATTACTTGCTTCATTTCTCCATCTGCGGAGTTTTAGTGGAAATTGGAGAAGTAATAAAATATGGAGGTAGTGGGGTTGGTGGAAGAATAAAAAAATTGTAAAAAGCAAAAGTAGTTGAGATAATTGGAGGAATAAGAATATGAAATTAATAAAATATAATTTATGTCGGGCCCACTAGTTGAGAGAAGTGAATTAAATATTGTAAAATCTCCCAAAATAAGGAAAATAGAACAAGTATTTAAAAACGGCCGGAAATGGAAAATGGAGCAAGTAATTAAAAACAGAGGGCGTAACTATATATGTGAGAACAGGCAAATATTTACTTCAGAAATATTGAATGTTTTAGATTAAGCCAAATGACAATTTTAAGTGAGCATCAGCAATTGCTTCCACTTACACCTACCATCAATCAAAGTCGTAATCCCGTAAGTGGGGTTGGGTACATGAACCAAAAGTGATTATTCCATGTAGCAAATATAGATCTTGTGCTCTAATGCAAATAAGCACAATGATGATAGAGAAGCAGCCAGCCAGCTGAGTGAGAAGGGTGTACAACAGGTCTGAGTTTTAGTGCAAGCGGCTAAACCCAATCTGAGGGATTCAGCCCATTAAAGTTGAGGAAAGGTGAGTTATGGGCTTAGACTGGCCTTAAAAATGAACAATAGATCTTACCAATGAAATGAAACTGTACACACACACACACACACACACACAATAAAATAACATAACATAAAAAGCTGACAACAAAATTAAAAAGTTTGTATACCTCAGGTGTCAGGCGATCATGGACGCCAGCATCCTCAGAAAGCAAACGGTATCTCTCTGAAGAAAGCCTAGATCTACCACTCCTGTCACCATTGCGCCATCCTACAGGACCAAATTGTCTTGGATGTCTTGCAGAGTGAGCCTCTCCCATCAAATGAAGACCTTCATCGGGAGGAGCCACATGGGTCACACGCATATTGCCCATTGAAACTCTGCCATTAGGAGTGGACCTGTGTGAATAGCTACTTCGAACTCCCCTTGTATGCGATGGAGTAGGATGCAAATTTTGTGATAGAGAATTTCTGCTGGCAATATGTTCATGGTGATATCCAGGCATATCTCCAGAAGAGTTTGCTATGCTGCTTCCAGGAAAGAAGTGATTACCCTCATGACTCAAACTACTTATAGTCCTTCCATGAGGAGCACCAGATACATGAATAGGCGTCCATTCTGGTAAAGGAACACCAGGGTTTGGATTTACATCAACTATTCCAGGGTGGTCAATTGGAAGTCTACTAGAACTGGGATGGTGAGGATAATTAGTTGGGAGATGGGTCCTATAATTATCCGACTCCGAGTCCAATGTGGATCGGCTTCTCACATTCCTCATAGAGGTTTCATTTCCAATTGAAAGTTGATTGGTTCTGTAAATGGTAGGAACAGCCAGTGATTCCCAGTGATTATGTTGAGCATCCACAGTTGATTTTTCCTGATGCAAATCTGATGATGATGACACATCAGATGAACTTCCAGCACAATAATATCTGCTTGCGCTTCCCCTTTCAGCCATAGCAGGGATCCCAGGGCTTTTCCTTTTGTATGGACCCCTTCCATTGCTCAATGAAAGATCAAAAAAGTTGTTTTCAACTCCATAATTTGAGGAAGATGCATGATGAACATGATTTTCAGGAACCATGAAGGCATTTCCACCAGCAGATGGATGCATAGAATCACGAGAAGGGTCAGAAGAATCAGGTTGATAATGGGGTGCATTCACCATCTGGCTTGATGAAGAGTATCCACTTAATCTTGTAGCAGGATTCCACGGAGAAACATAATGAACTCGGTCTACAGGTCCATTCTCCATGGGATGAAATATTGGGGCATTTTCTGCAGAACTAGTTCTAGCTGCAATAAAATGTAAATGGTATTTAGTTGATATCAGTACAGAATGCAACTTTTGACAGGATGAGAAAAGGCTGAAAACAAGAGCAAAAAACATAGTTAGACACAAAGAACATACAACCACTACTGCCCCCCGCAAATCTCCATTTTGCACCAAAATTTCAAATTGACAAAAAATAAAGATAAATAACCCCACCAGAATAAGTGTGCATGATCTTTGAAAAAACAATGATAAAATCATCAATCTTTAGTCCGAAGGCAATTAGAACAGAAATACGATCAGGTCA
Organism: Chenopodium quinoa; assembly: GCF_001683475.1. Classification (NCBI taxonomy): domain Eukaryota; kingdom Viridiplantae; phylum Streptophyta; class Magnoliopsida; order Caryophyllales; family Amaranthaceae; genus Chenopodium; species Chenopodium quinoa. Next base: position 1,639,572 of record NW_018743689.1, read on the forward strand.
TCTCTTGAAGTATACCACCGACTTTGAACGTGAAACTAGTAGAATATAATGGAAATATTATAAAAAGAACTAATTCATGCTCACAGTAAATGCATTACAAATTACGATGCCAGAAAACTCGCAACAATAACCATCCTAACCAGATGGCTCAATAAAATTTTACCCATAACTTAAACGGTAAAATTAATTAATACATCTACCAATAATGCAAATAGCATATGTAGCTGGAAAAATATAATCTAATAAAAACACAATATATGAAAATGTGAACAAAATTATATCTGATTACCAAAGTGAAGATACGGATCTTCAGTAAGATTCCAGGGTTGATCAGTATCAGCCTCAAATATTTGTGATGTATTGTATATGTGTCTGTGTGCCATAATCACATCCAGCACAGCAGGGATTTAGCCCAAGACCCAATCAGAAAAAATACAGCCTGCACCAGAAGAAAGATCCCGAATATTAGGAATCTGATCATTCAAATGCACATTAAGCTACATGATATAAGTATATATATTGAGATGAACCCAGCTTCGGATATTTTGGACAACATTGTTGTTTTCATATTGCTAAAAGATCAGCATTGACATATTCTAGCAATCAAAGAATACTAAATTACACAAAAATGAATTCATTCTGAATCTCAAATCTGAAAAGTGGAATCATTACCCAACCAAATCAACTAGCCAATTATAACCCAAAGAGGTTGCATAGATTCAGGTAAAGGGAATGGACAACAAGTTCAGCAACTCTATAAACTTAGATCAACTGATATAATATCCATGATCATAATGTGTAATAGAAAAAGAGAAAGAACAAAGAATTGCCATAGTTCAAGTGTGTAAATAAATAAAATAGAAGGAAATGAGTCTTCATAAGGTACACACAAATCATGTAGAGGTCTGAGGATGTTAATTTTTTCCGCCAAATGATAAGTGAACAACGAGGCTGTGTACTACAGACAATGCAACACTATTCATCTCCACACTCCATTCTTAAACAAAAACACTAATAAAAGTCTTAATTTTTATTTTTCCAGAGGAAACTATACCCTTGCATAGTTTACCTCTATGGAAGTATTTGGCAACTAAAGCTACCCTTTTGATGCCAGTACGTAAGTACAATGTACCATTATATATATGCAGACTGATACACATATAGGCAAGTAAGTTGTGGAGATTCCATTGACCAATTTAGAGTTGAAGGGAGCAGTAAGCATTTAACAAGCCTGACCAAAAGCATTTACAAATAGTAGAAAAGACGGTATTATTATAACTCACAACAGTTAAACAAGTACTAGACCTATAATATTAACAGAAAAATAGGTTTGTACTTCTACTTTGGTTTACCTTTTACAATGTATCAGATGACTTGTTCAGTCATTCAAACACTTAGCAGTCAGCACTGTCTTTACAGTGTACATGTAATCAGCTAGTGCAATCAGACTAACATTGAAGAATATATACACAGGGTGACTTGAGAACATTAGAGAATGGCAGGGAAGGGGCAAACCTTAAGTAAAAAAGAAGACTAGAATATGTAACTGAAAAATCAATGCTGATCTCTGCCAACCTAAGAATTAACACTTTAAACAAGGAATTTTTTTTATTTTTTTGGGATGTTAGCAATTTCATGAGTCAGGGAAGCATATCCAAGTCAGAAATGGTTTTTTATTTTTTTTAAATGTAAGTCAGAAATCATTCAGACAAAAGAAAAATCCCAACTATTACATGCCCACTAAGGAACTGTACAGCTCAAACTAATAGCATGGCAGAGGATTAGAGGATCATTAAATCACCAATAGTCATTTATAATTCCCCACACATGTCAAGGAGCAAAGTTCGATCGCCTACATCCAGCAATTATGTGTTAGTATTGACTATAACCAGCACAACATAGACCTACCCTTTCATGATTATATATAATTTTATGAAGGAAAATAGAAGATAAACATGCTAACTAAAAGATCTAGAGAAAAGGTCCAGAGACAATGCATTCTTATATGTATAAGAAATAAGCCAATTCAAAAAATGAAGACCTTGTAATATAAGAATAGCAATGACCAGAGAGGGGGGGGGTTGCAAGAGGTACATACACACATAATGTCAGCTTTCAGAAAGGATTTGAATACATGTAGTCATGCAAGAAGAATCAAGAACAGTTTCAGTAGTTTTATACTTTCACAAGCTAAAACTTGCTTTAACGCAGTTTCATAAGACTAAATGTGCAAGAAAGTTAAAGCAACAAAGTCCAATAATTTACAAGAAAAATATGAGACAACTAAGTCATTAATGTGAAGCAACATTACATTTAAAAAAATAGTACGATATTGCAAATTCACCAAGTCGATCTACATAAACAAAACTGTACACTTAGGACCAGAAAGTAGATGCACACTACTAAATTCATATTAAATTCAACCCCAAGAGATTCTACAAGCAATTTTACATAAAATCTCAGTACCCACAAGTTGCTTGTAACTTGACTACAACACCAAGTAATTCAGCCTTACAAACAAACCCATGCATCAACAAAGGAAGAAAAAGGATAGCAGCATCGAAACAGAAGTAAAAAAGATAAATGGCAAACAATCAGAAATATGATGGGTTATATGAGTTCTTAATACAATTACACAAAAAAGGCATCATCATCTTGGTTGCAAATATTTTTATATAATTTCGTAAAAAAGAGAGTGTCTTCAGCTTGTTTGTTGTATGTTATATAAGATGATGAGTAAAAATTAAATTAACGTTAAGAAAAGAATGATTGGAACAATCAGCTTCCTAAATGCTTTCTAACAAAATCAATATACGTATACTAAAGGCGAAACTAGAAATGACACTTGTCATAACCTAGTTAAAAAATTTCCCTCCAAAAGGTTTTTTTTTTTTTTTTTTTTTGCCAAAGCTTCTTAGAGAAGTATTTAATTTAATACTTACTTTACAATAATATTTCTTTTCTATTTGGCAAGTATATTCGTTTTTACACATTCAGCAAAGATTTATAAATTTATTTATTTTATGACGGGAACAAAGTCATGTAAAACAATAATGTAATATTATCTATAACTTTGTAATGTAATCCATATTTACTTTTATTAGTTGTGCATGCATTTCTTCCTCTGTTTTCTTTAAAGATTCAAAAAAATTATAATTACAAAACTTTCATCCTATTTTGCAATTTAATATTATTTTTTATAGTAAAATAATTGTATTAAACTAATGATAAATATTGAAGTTACTGTGCATGGCACGGGATCTAACCTAGTATTGTGCTAAATCTAATAATGCCACATGTAAGTTTGTCATGCTATTGCTCATTATTAGTAGATATATGAAGGACCAACCCCATATATTTAACCAAAAAAAAAAAAGAAAAAAAAAATCCAATAATTCAATACCCTGAAAAAAATTAGTTCAAACACCTGGGCCTCCTATAAAACAACATTCAGCAAAACAATGTTTGCTGTCAACCCCAACAATAGGGCCACCAGGATAACTCTCTTGCTTCTGAAAAGGCCACCTTGTGTATTCCTCTAAGATCACACAGATGATCCAACAATAAAAAACATGTCCTCAAAGCATAGACATATAATAACATGTAATTGAGCAGAAACACAATGCTCCAAAATTACACAAGGCTATTTGAATACAGTTGTCAAGGCATCACACTCAGCAATTCATCTACTTCATAATCGTTAAAGAAATGCAGACATTACGCTGCAGCTAATTCCTCATTAAAATTGAACATTTAAAATTTTCCCAATCACCTGGAAGCATAACAGAACAGAAGAATTTCTATCAAGAAATGCTAGACCAGCTTTCAGGCATATCTCCAAAAAGGATCAAAATCTGCAGGCATACAGTATAATAATCTTTTCTCAGGATATTTCAGCACAAAACAGTAGGATAAGACCAATTACTTCAAAAGACTACAGTGTGAGGTCACACCCATCAATCCAAAAAAAAAGCAATTATTGAAAATAATACGAATTAAGAAAATCTTCTCATGAGAAGAGCCTTCTAAAGTTTTTATTTTATTTTTTTTTTTAACTTGAAAAGACTCGCATAAAATCCTATTTTTATACTTTGTCACTCATATAAAATAGGTTTTAATGTAAACATATACTTTTGCTAAAGGTTATGCTTTCGAGTCATTTTTGCCCATATATTTGCAATTATTTTTATTACAACTCTACATTATTATCTCTACCTCTACCTCTACCTCTACATTTAGCTTTCTAAGTGATACAGTTCAAATGATTTACCATAGATCCTAAAGTTTCAAATAGTTTCAGGTGTTTCAGCTACTATTAAGTATTAAGTAGATGCTCTTTAAAATATAAAAATAAAAAGATCTCAAGAACATTATCAGTGAATCCCACATATTCAATTCTCTAATTATGATGCTTAAAATTTTTATTTTGAATTAAAATATGGGAAGAAAAAAAAAAAAACTACTACCTCCTTTTCAAACTACTTGCACCAATTACCTAATTGGTGTATCCTGAATTCCTGATTTACTTGTCTCATTTCCTTTTAAGAAATATTCTCTCTCTACTTTTTTTCTTGAGTTGTGACCCACACTCACCCACCAAGTTTTATCTCTTTACTTTTTCACTTGTATAAAATCCTTAACAAATGGCTATGGGATAAAATAATTAAGGCAAAAGGATTATAAAAAATCTTCTCATCTTTTAATTTTTGCTCTCTCTTCCCTTGGGCTACTCGTCATTGTATGTCCCTTAACTCCACCTTTCTGTCCATCTCTCTCCTGATCCCATCTCTTCAATGAAATCCTATAAGAGTTCACAACAGTCCAAGTTTAATAATTAAATCTAGGATAATTAGATGCGTACTGTCATAAAAAGCTGCATATCCAGTAAACAGTACCATGGTGGCAGCCAGGTTGAACCTTAATGCAGTCAGGACTGATTCCTAGTCAACTCAAAAGAGCCAATAGCGACGCAAAAGCCACAGAACTAAGACCCTCTTAGAAGAATTTTAGGGATAGGAATATATATAAATAATAAGAAGAAAATAATTAATAAAAAGATTGTGGAACCGACTCTGGGTAATTTCATTAAAGATCTAAAAAGACAAACAACATGAAAAAGTTGAGGAAAAGCTGTCATAAATGCTAGTACAATCACAATAACAAGCTAAGTTAAAGATGAGAAACATAAAAGAGGGACATATAATGCACAAGATAATTTGAAAAATGGATCTGCTAACCTGAAATTTTGGCAATATAGATGTCAAATATCGATGACTAACGGATAGAGAGACAAATTTGAACAAAATAAAATAGTAAAATAATTAAAAAAGGGTCAACATAAAAAAAAATTTAAAAAAAAAATTTTAAAAAAAAAAAAACTGAGAAAATTGATAAGAGATGCTAATACATCAAAAGACATTGTTCTTGGTAAAAACTTGCCACATAAAACTCATAACATCCATTTACTTTCCAAATGAATTGGCACATCATACACAACATCTTGGCATTGTCTTCTTATAATAAGAAACCTAATGCTTGAACCGCAATCTCGTTTTTAAGAGAGTGCAACTCCAACCAACAATCTAATAATACATCTAATAACCACAATCCAAACCATTAAAATTCTTGCACAAGTGAGACCAATGACTTATTTGTTGGCAAGATTTATTCATAAAACCTAAATATTGGTGCTAGAATTTCTTTTATTCACAAACTATACATATACATAACTAGTCAATTTTTTCCATCTTTGCTGCGGATATATAGGTGCAACACCCTATGAAGCAATTATACCTTGTGCTGCAATTAAATTAAATGACAGTTGATTTTCTGTTTGATTTGAATATCATTTGAAAGCAGCATATTCAGACAGTTGTCAGCAAGTATTCCTGACTACAGATTACCTGACTTAAAATTAGGATACTAAAGAAAAATTCTTAACTCGAATCAGAGTTAATAACACTATAAGAAAGATTTCATTGGGAAAATGTAGAAATTCTATTTTGATATTTTTTTTTGTCCACTAAACATTCAGCAAGCCAATAAGAAGAATAACCTCTTCGGATATTAGTGAAAGATTTTTCAAACTCTGCAAAATACGCTTTAAACTTTTAGTGATAGTCTATTGTATCACACAAATTATCAAGAAATCAACCAACCTCATAAAAAAATAATAAATAAACACTTTTGATCATGGAAATGAATGAAGAAATACTAAGTCACTAAAATTGAAGCAACTAAAATTCTTGGAAATGAACTTCACTCACCAAAAAATAAGGTCAATGAAAAACTTAAAAGCTTTCTTTTGAACTTACACAGAACTTAGAAATACTCTGAAGCTCAACCAAAAATTAATTACCCATGATGGTGCTGTATTTTCATAAATTTAATTCATGGACAAGAAATAATCATAATAAGATTCACCAAACAAAAACATACATACTCTTTACGTGTAAAATTATGATATAAAATACATATATATACATAATAACAATATATTATCACACCCAACTTTCAGAAGAATTATATGGCTTTATTAACAGAAAATTCGATGTTAAACAAAGAGAAAAGAACTCACCTGCTCTAATAATTCCTCATGCTCTTCCAAATCCAAACTAGCTGCAGAAAACATATATATCTACGATATTTATATAATCATTGCTATTTTGTATTTGTTGAGCTATTATGAACTTTTATAAGACAATTCATTAGTTTATATAAGACTATATGCTTCTAACTCCTCCTTCCCTCTTCCCTCTTCCCTCTTCCCTCTTCCCTCTTTCCCCTTTCCCTAGAAAGGCCAGACGATTCACTTGAGAGAGTGACATTTGTTATTTTGCTGGAGTCACTTCTACAAGTTTCATCTCCTTTCTAAACTAAACAGTATTGTGTACATTCACCACTGGAGCATAACTAACTCTGACATTGACCATCAGCTTTCTTTCTTTCTTAATTCACACATTCTGTTGGTTTCTATATAGATTGATGGCTTTCATGCAAATCATATTTAGATTAAACGTGCCCGTATCTGTCTAAATTCTAAGGGAAGTAATGTGAAATGATCTCCATAGCAGATACACAGACGTTATGCAGCAATCTCTAAAATCAGAGCCCTTCAAACTTGGCATACCACATGTGCTCATGCAAACAGAGATAGATCAATGATTTCTTTTACAGATATGAATTATTATGCAAGTATCAATTCCATCATAAGTTGTGCACAAGATTCCCAATAACCAAAACCAACAATGTTGTTTCTCTTACCTCATAGTCTTACACTCTTGCACAAGGATGATTCATAAGGTGCTTTTGCAATAATTAACTACAGTACTAGTATGTTAAGACGTCAATCAACAACCGAAGTTTCATTTTTCAGTTTCAAGATATACGTCTCAACTTCTTCACTTTCAACAGCCCCATATTTAACAACCAATTATTCCTCTCAAGCACGTAGCAAGTTCTCTTTCACCTTATTTGACACCTCCCCACCCCAATAGAATTTTCTCAAAGAAAAGAAGAAACTTCTTCACTTTTTATTCCCCCTTTTTTTTTCATTTTTTTTTTTTTTTTGGGGGGGTGGGGGGGGACAGTAATCCCATATCTTTCTTTACTAGACATGCAATCTAACTTATGTCAATTTAAGAAAAATAAAATTATAACCACCAAGTAAATATGCATTGTCCTATACCAGCAGCATTTAATATGTTTACAGGTAATACATGCAAATTTAACTTAAAAACATAAGGTCCAAAAGAAGAGGTCTTAATAGATTGGACATCTTGACATAATTTTACTTTAGGTTTTCTGTTTACAATTGGGGCTTCATAACAAAAGATTAAACCAAAAAATTTAGAACAATAACTATCCATGTCACTTATGACTTTTACATTAATCTGTCATGGATAAGAAATCTGACAAGAATACTAATCACTGTGTAATTATCTCACTAACAGAAAGGAACAAGAAGTCAAAATTGCAAAAAGAAACATATACAGAAAAGAAGGTATTATTCATGGAAAAGCATTACAATACTCCAATTTATTAATTTTCAAATTAATAAGTCATTCTGTACAGCAAATGGGAGTGCCCAACATCTATAAGAGCAATAATCTAAACAAATAACAGAGACGTAATGCTGTACAGCATAAAGGCATGAAGCCTATAGCTACAAGAGAAATAATCTCAATAGGAGAATAATAATGTATGGGAAACGGCAAACAGGGCACCACAATTTTGGCAACCACAAGTAGAATAATTTCCTGCTTATTCCACACTGGTTGTTAGTTTTCCTTCTCTCAGGACAATGATGCATTGCTCATCTTAGATGCTAAGTGCACAGGCCTTGGCATACAGAATCCCACCAACTCAAGGCTCAATGTGTAGGTTCTTCTGAGTCAGATACCACCATAACCTAAGGACAACTGGAAAATAAATTTGCTATAGGATCTGCATAATGCACATATAGCCCTGGCAGTAACGAAATTGCTACAGTCAGAAAAATACCTCCCACTGCAAACTAATGAAGTCTCTCCGATTCATACCAAAGTAAAGATTAAACTCCACCAACCTAATACAGATGTCGGCAACTACCTGAGGCCATTCTTTGGAAAACCCTCTCTTTCCCCCAACACTAAGAATGTGTCAACTTCAATTTGAACCATCTCCCATCCCTCAAATGAAGGAGATGATTTCAGGATATCATATGAGAATTGGGGGGTAAGGGTCCAATGTTTAGAACATTGGTAAAAGGTCCATTTGGAATAGCTTCTCTGCAATAAGATAATAGATAATTAGCACATAGTAGTCAGACTTACTATTTTGCGATCCAAACTTATCGTAGACAATTTCAAATTTCTGCTACCCCTCTTAAATCAACTAAATAGGTATGTCTGTGTAAGCTATGACAAGTCAAGAAAGTCTTCAAATTACAAACCTCATCTCCTATTTACTTAATTACAGAAATTTGGAGGCACATATTATATCTAATATATTAATATAACACTATTACAAAACAAAATTTTGTCTTTCCAACACATTAAACCAGCCAGGTTCTAGATATTACAAAAAAAAATATTAAACAAAATAATCCATACCCACAATACATACTATATATTCTAATAGCAACTAAAAAAATGTTACACCTAATAATTAAGGATATACAATGCATGTTAATTCAATCACATCCTCAACCCCAAACAAACTAAATTAGAAGTTATCAACTAAACACCTTTTGTGAATACTAATCTCTCCCTCTATGGTGAATAGCACCTTGGGTGGACAAGACTACAGGACAGAAGCAAAAAAGATATGTACGTGAAGGATATCTTGATAAATAGAACACTAGCAAACCTACTACTCATTGCTAAGAAGTGGCCCAGCCTAGTTAATAGTTATCTAATGCTCAAAAATAGCAAACTAAACACCTTCTGTAGCTACTTAGTGCTAATTTTGTACCTCTGTGGCAGATCTTACCTTGGATGGGTAAGACCGCAAGAGGGATCAAATTGAAGTAAAAGCTAATTTCACATAAGCACTTCATTGGATGAACATTAGCCCAAGATAGCTAATGATTTGATCTACTCAATAGTAATCAAATGTCAAAATTAAACTACATCTCTTGTCCACTCCTACCCATCAAAAAAATTTCACCTCTTTCTCTCCCTAACATATACACGCGAATCCCACCTCCCAATAGAAACTCTCCACTATACATCCTCCACAACAATAAAACTACTACACAATTCAAAACAATCACCCAATACTAATCCTGCTACTATCCCCACTATCTAAGAGCTGCAAAACCTCTCAAAAATCACTCAACCATCAATCTTGCGCCAGTAGAAGCCGAGTTAACTATGTACTACCAAGAAGTTTACAGAATCTCCTCATACAAATCATAGCCCACGAAAAATCACCCGCTAAATTACTAATTAACCTGATCAAACTACAGAAAATCAGTATTTACAGCTGACCGATACCTGAAATACAGAATCACCAAAGAATAAATTCCTTTCTACAGTTCCTTTTTGTTAGGTATAAATTCTTCCTGATTTAAGCACAAAATTAAGCTTAAAAAGCCAATGAAAAAGAACCATAATCATCAAAACACCCAAAAGAAAAATCATGAAATTGGCAAACAAAACAATCAATCAATCCAAGCACAAATCAAACCATAAAATTGAACAAAAAAAATACACTAAATTCAATCAAATAAAACCAATCACTAACCAAATTAAGATCAAACAACATCAAAAAATCCATGATCGGACAACAAACAATCAACAACCACTAAAATCCAAACATAAATAAACAAAATTGAGTACATAAAATCAAAAAAAAAGAAAAACGATCAGATTGATGAAGATCATCAAAGAATCAAACCTTAGTAGAGCGATGAACGAATCAAACGGTTAGCATGCGGTTGAAAAGAGGAGAGAGATTAGGGGAAGGAGAGTAAAAAATTGTTGGTAAGAAGAATGAATGAATGAATGAAAGAGGCGATGGAAATAAAGAAAGAAAGAGTTGTCAAAGAAATAAAAAGAAAGGAAATGTTATGTTGTGTTCAATGTGTTGTGGGGTGGTGTTGTGGGGTTAGGTGGTTGATTCACACGAATATAGAAGAGAAAGACCAAAGGCAAGAGGAAAGAGGAAAGAGGATTTTGATTTGAATGAATTGTAAGTAGTTGCCTTCGGAAGTTGTACAAGTTTTCTATTGTTGTAAAGAGAGAGAGAGGTAGGGAGGGTGCGTAATTATGTAATCGTTACTTCGTCTTTGCCATGATCCACAAGCAAAAAGATTATGCTCCACGCCGCTATCTTTTTATTTTTTAATGTCTATGTGTATGGTGTTTATAAGAATTATACATATGGGATATGGGTTATTTGTAGAGTTGTCAATTCGGATATTTGGGTTGGGTTCAGTACGGTTAGGAATTTAAGCATATGGGATGTATGGATCATTTGTAGAGCTATCAATTCGGGTGTCTAGGTCAGGTTCAGTAAGGTCAGGTGAATTCAGGTCTATTTCACGTTTGAATGATGCTATAATATTAAATCTATACAAGTTGAAGTATTAATCGAGTTTTATTCAGGTTGGTTTCGAATAGGTTTAGATTTTGACACCTCTAGTCATTTGCCAATTATGTGTTAGACTACTAGGCAAGATTTGGTGTAGTTAGTGAGGAATTCACCTTATAGCGTTGAAATTACAAGATCGAAGCTTTCTACTCCCTTCGTTTAATAACAATCGCAACACATGTACAACTTTGACCATTAATAATTGTTATTATATATTATTAAGAAGTGTAAAAGGTTAATATAATGAAAATATACATAAGATTATCCAAAGATAGTTTAGATCGCAACATATGTTTTTTGTATATTGAAAAAAGTATAGTCAAAGTAACCATAAGAATAGTGCAAAAGTCATACTGTTGCGATTATTATGAAACGAAAGGAGTAGTTAACAACTATCCAATCAAGATAACCAACAATAATGTTGGCTCAATTTGTGATCAAATAGATGTTGCCAATGGCGAAACCAAAATTTTTAAGCGAGGGGGGCCAAGATCATATCTATATATGTGTAATTTCGCAACTATTATTGAGTTCATTGATTACATTTACTATTAAAAACCAAATTGTTAGTTGAAGATTTGAACTCTTTACCTCTTGTTCACTATCACATGGCAAAAATCAACTTCTCTACACTAAATCTTATTTTAATTGTATGCAAAATTTAATATTTATTTTGAGCCAAGAGGGGGCCATGGCCTACCCCAGCCCTTGGATATAGCACATGGTTATACATAACAGAAGAATATAAAGAATTCGTGAATAGTGTGAGTGTCGAAAGAGTAGGTGGGTATATATTTTTATACATCAAATGAGTGAAACAATTAGAGTTATAGGGATATATTTAGGAATTAATTACGTAATTATTATTGATTTATAGATGAGTAGATTGATAAATGAAGAATATAATCTTGTTTTAATTAGAAATTTTTTTTATTTTATTTACTAGGGGATTGATTTATTAAATTAGTAATTGGAAATTTATAAATTTACGGAATACTTGACTCTTAAAATCTATATAATTTCTATCTATTAAAAGGCATTGATTGTTTTTATCAAGAATCGAAAATGGGTCCTGTAGGGAAAATTTCAAGCATTATCCCAAACTTGAACCCCACTGTGACCATACACTTAAGTACGGTAGCGTCCAAAGGGAAAGAAGAAAGAGCAAAAGAGTCGTCAACAAGTTTTAGGAACTTGTAAACCGTTCACGAGGTGAAGGTTACACCCCTTAACGATCCAGGAGATCGTCAACTCCAATAGGTCTAGAACCATGACTGGTAGTTCGAGGATGAAGGTACAAATCCAACCTAAAAGAGATTGAACCTGCCCTAATACTAGGCCTCTACTTTATTCTGATCATATTCATATGCGCTTTCTGACTAACATGCAATCAATAGGATTACCCTAAACCTGTTTATCTATGTTTGTTGAATATTAATGCACAAACAAAATAATTATTGGCGATCACTTGAATTATAATCATATTAACTCTAAACAAGATTATTAATTATCTTATTAAGCGTGATTACAAGTACCGATTCCCTTTAAACATGCATAAAAAGCGTGATCAAGCAATAACAATAATATAAATAAGGAACATAATAATAATCATAATAATTATAAAAATAATCATAAATCATAACAATAATAATTATAATCATAATCATGATCATAATAATCATAATAATAATAATAATAATCATGTTAAAGCATAATATTAATAGCAAGATCCTAGGCATGATACTAAAAAGATTAATAACAAACCCTAGCATGTCACTAAACAATAAAGATCAAATATATAGCCCTAACATGATACTAACATGAATATTAGGAAAGGAATAGCAAGCATCACATGAATCACAATTATCATATTTGATATTAGAAATTATGGTTGTTACCCTAAACATGATACTAGGAAGATCAAAACATCCTAACATGATACTAGGAATCAAAATAACAATCTAGACATGATTTCTAAATCATAATATCAATAAAACCAATTAAAGCAATTACATGGATGCCTCGTATCTCTTTCTAATAACAAAATACACACGTTCGTAACTTCAAGGAAAATAATAATCAAACAATTAAATTAAATAATTGAAAGAGAGATTTGGAAAGTTTAGACTAGATTTGGGACCAAACCCTCATAAATTAAAACCTTTCACGTCTAGGGCGAAGGCAACTTCGAACTATGCTAGGAATTTCTAGATCTTGTGAACGCGGAATTTTGTATGCAAAAGCTTGAGAGAGAGAAGAGATTCTTGAAAACTAGAGAGAATAAGAAAACTAATTGTTGTTGATGAGAATTGATGATTTTTTATGATGATTGATGATTTTTGATCATGGAAAACGGAGGTTTTAGGAGGCTGTTTATAGATATAATCAGCCGGACAGATAGAAAAACGAATCAGAGTTTCGACGAGAATAAAATAGCTTAGCGCCAAACGCTGGACATTAGCGCCAGACGCTAAGGCTAGCGCCAGACGCCAAGCCTTAGCGCCAGTTGCTAATCCTGTCGTTAGGCGCTAGAAATCAGCTTCACGTATTTTCTTAATTTTTATAAAATTTGGCCGTACAGAAGGGCAAAATTGTATTTTCCCTAAATTATTCTGATTAAAACTCTAAAAAGTCAACCAAAGTCAATTTATCAATGCTAATTAAATTAGGAATGAAAAGAATCTTCTAGAGGAATCTAGAAGACTATAATCAATTCTAATTGCATTAGGAATGATAAATCAATATTAGGCCCTCCTCTAGATCATTGGGCCGCATATAAAGATCAAACCGGATCCAGTTTGGTAATTTGGCCATAACTTCCTCATTATTCATTGGAATTGGGCTTATAATATATCGTTGGAAAGCTCTTTTTGAACCCGACCCAACTACACTATTATTGAACCCTTGTCAATGACCAAACTAAACTGGAATGCACGTTTTTCATAAATAAGGTAAGAAAAGAAATATTTTCAAAAACACATGAAGAGATATTTTAATAAAAACATCCTCATCACTAGACTTCACACTTTCGCTTTGTTCGATAATCAAATGACGTGAAAGGTATTCATCACTGGGTTTGGTTTTGGGGAGACACAAATGGGTGTCTACAGAAGCCCCCGCTTTGATTGAGTTTGGAGAAACACAAGTTTCAAAAACAAAAGTCAAAGTATCGACAGGGACGGAGAATGATTCAGAACGTCCTGCAATCCTAAATCACTCTTGTAACGCCGATACCTGCAAACTAGCATTACTTAAAACAGATAAAAGAGTTAAGAAACGCGTATCTTGCACCGTTGAGCACATGTCTCCGCTGGTAACCGATTTGTTGTTGTTCTTGTGTTGTTGTGACAACCTTCCATAATCTATGGAACACCATCTTGCTGTTTTGATGTTTACTCGTCTCTGAACAATAGAGCTTTTTTGGTTATGTTCACGCGTCTCTGAACAAAGAGCTTTTTAATGATGTGTCCACGCGTCTCTGAACAAAGAGCTTTTGAATGATATGCCCACGCGTCTCTGAGCAAAAGAGCTTTAATAATAGGATGCCCACGCGTCTCTAAGCAAAAGAGCTTGAAAGAAATGTCCACGTGTCTCTGAACAAAAGATCTTTGATGATATGTCCACGCGTCTCTGAACAAAAGAGCTTTGATAATATGTCCACGCATCTCTGAACAGAAGAGCTTGAATAATGTGCCCACGCGTCTCTGAACAAAAGAGCTTTTTGATATGTCCACGCGTCTCTGAACAAAAGAGCTTTAAAGGATTGTCCACGCGTCTCTGAACAATAGAGCTTGAACGGATTGTCCACGCATCTCTGAATAATAGAGCTTTGATTCTTGAATGTTTGTTGCGATCGTTCGGTTGGCTGCGAACAGGAGCTTTGTTGAATGGTTGTATCCTTTAAAAATCAAAAGATTGCCAAAAGACTTTGCTAGCCTTTTTCTTAGGGTTGACCTAAGGCTTGATGTTTTTTCTTAGGGTTGACCTAAGGCTTGATTGGACTGACTTGAGGTTGACCCAACGTGACTGACTGACTTGAGGTTGACCCAAGGTGAATTGACACGTGTGACTCATGACCTGTGTGTGCATTATATTGTGATGTGCTTGACTCAAAATGTGAAAAAGCAAAAAAATTCCGTCATTTTTGTGGAGGGTACCGACTTTCTCCCGAAAAAGAAAGACGCAAAAAAAGAAAGAAGCAAAGTTTTTTTAAGGTGCGTGTATATGCATTTGATGTTGTCTCTCAAGGTGCAAAGGTTAATTCATCCTAGGCTATCCTAGTTGACTCAATAATGAAAGTATGTAGGTAACTTAGGCACGGAGGCTAAGCACTTTATACTTCGTGATGCGATAACGATTACAAGTGATGAGTTATTTTGATATGACAAGGCATGCTTCAATGTCTTGTTAAGATTTCATGACAAAGGGTTCCTAAGGGAAGTATATTTGGTCATGTATCTGTGATATGTGTGAAAATGATACTAATGTTAGGCCGCAAGGGCTAAGTGTGTGGAAAGATATTATTTTTAGAAGAGTCATCAAATGATGGTGACTCTTGGGCTAGGTAAGCTAATGATGTAGGGATCAAGCCCCCAAGTCTAGCTCTAAGTGAATAGGGATGAGCATAGAAGATTCCTTGATATGATCATTTATGAAAGTAGATATGAATGAATGAATTTTTATTATGGTTGCACCTCGATGTTGCCTACGTATCCGTTAGGAATCAGGCCGAACGTAGCTCTAGCCGAACCTCGCACAAGTGTGTATACCTCAAAAAGGTCTTTTTAAGGGTTGTAACGTGGTTAGGATAAAGGTTATAGAAGAAGGGGATAAAAGGCTCAGGACCCTCGATAAGCCCCCAAGGTGTGCAACCTTGCTCTTGAATCTTTGTATTTTTATGCTTGAGGCTTTCTACTCTTTTTTAGCTTTTTCTTTTCCTTTAGCATTTATCTTATTTTTATAAGTGTGGGAAATCCCGATCATGCGGTCTATCACTCACTTGGCATTCATGTTTCTCAGGCACGGTACCGAGCACTCGATAAGAGAGGCAATTTGAGACGTGTTCATAGCAAAGACATGTTTATGTCAAAGACATTGGAACACTTGCCCTTTTGTACACTTTTATTTATTATTGTTTTTGCTATTTTAATTTTGATACACTCAAGCTTTTGATCTTTGAAAAATTGCATAAGTTACACACCATACCATCCCAAGGTTAGGTGGATGTGGGTTGAAGAAAGAAAGGTCTATCGTTAGACGAGGCTCAAAGTGGTTTATCAAGAAAGGATTGCATATTTGAAGGGGTGAATATGATATGATATGGCTACAAGGGGTGCCTCAAATCATTGGTATACCTTGTGCTTAGTTCGACATTGATTTTTATTTATTTATTTTTTTAATGCAATGTAATGAAATGATCATATGCAAGAAAATAAATGCTCATTTTATTAAAAGGGAAAAAGAAAGAATCTATAAAATTAATCTAAGGGAAAAGAAAGGTGCCTATGTGTAGACACCCATTTGTGTCTCCCAAAAACCAAATCCAGTGATGAGTATCTTTCACGTCGAATCATAATCGAATGAAGCCAAAGTGTGGAAAGTTTAGTGTTGCGGATATTTTTAATTTCTTTTCTCTTCTCTCTGTTTTTGAAAACTTATTTTAAAAAAATAGCCAATCCAGTTTGGTTGGTCCATGATATGGGTCCAATAATAGAGTAGTTGGATGGGGCTTGACAAGAGCTTTCCAACGATATATTATAAGCCCAATTCCGATGAATATTGAGGAAGTTATGACCAATTTATCGAACTGGGCCCAATTTGAACCTTATATACGGCCCAATGATCTAGGGGAGGGCCTAATATAATTTATCATTCCTAATGCAATTAGGAATGGTTTTAGTCTTCTAGATTCTTTTAGAAGATTCTTTCCATTCCTAATTCAATTAGCATTGATAAATTGACTTTTGTTGACTTTTCAGAGTTTTAATTAAAATCAAAAAGCATTTTCGAGGAAAAGATACGATTTTATCCTCTATAGTCTAGAGTAACACTTTTTTTTTTTCCGTTACTTTAGTTCAAGGTAACAAATAAATGTTGTTGCGTTAGATTATTAAGAGGAAAATTTCTGTAAGTGTTGCAATCTTAAGTGTTGCCTATTCTCATTTTTTTGGTAGTGATTTGACCAAAAATTTTGTAACTAGCTTACAAATGCTAGTTATAAATAATAAGTTTAACAATAAATTTTTGTTTTTTTAAAAGCAACAAATATTAAGTTTCTAGTTTTCAACTTTCTATTAATTTTATTTAATTTTCATTATTTTTTTTTGGAAAGTAATATTCATTTAAATTTTGATTAAAGGTTAAAAAAAAATTAAGGTAGCTAGTATTATTTAATTACTTGATTAATTTTTTTAATGAAATTAGATTATTAAAAACCAAGAAAATTAGGTTTTGATGAATAATTTCAAACAAAAAAAAAATTAAGAAACGATTATTGTTTGTGTTACTGCTTTGTGTACGTGTGTGTGTAACTGTGTATGTGTAAATCTTGTATTGAATCTCTGGTAAATTAGTAACCGACATAATTAAGGTCGGTTACAAATTTATAGTCAATCCTTATTGACCTTATTAGTTGTAAGGCGCTATAGCAAGGCCAGTTACCACTCTTACCAATAACCTTCCTTACCTTACGCCTAACTTCTCTCTTCTTTTTTTTTTAATTTTTTTATTGAAAAAATTCTTTATTTTCTTTTGAGGGGACCTAACTTCCTTTTTCATTTCCTCGTATCTCAGTAAACTTGCCCAATTTTCTCTCTCTGCTTCTTTCATTCAAGCCCTAACTTAATCACTTAATTGCAATTTCTTAGCTTCCTCTACAATATGATTCATTGATTTTTCTTCCAATTTGCAAATCTGTTATTTTCCCCATTTTTTCGAATTCTGATTTCTCAATTTAGGGTTCTTCCAAGAAAAAAAATCCCAACTTGTATCGATTTTTTTTTATGTAATGACGATATTACTTTGATTCGCTAAAGGGTTTTAGTAAGTGTGATTCTCTCCGTTCTTATTAACCGCTTCAATTGTCCATAAGTTAAATCATTTGCCCAACCTTTCAACTTTTTCTTTACAAAAATCCAACCTTATGATTATTCGTCAAAAATCCAACCTTTATACCCCTCCTTCTTCAATAGGTCCATTACCTGTTGATGACCGATTTTTGTAAGTCATATTCCACGTGTCAGCTATTAATAGGTTAATTATTTTTTTAATTATTAAAAAACAAAAAAAAATTAAAAGAAAAAGAAAAAAAAATTCAGAAAACCAGCTCCACCCTCTCCCTTCCCTGACCACCCCAACCCACCGCCCACCGGAACCCAGCACAGCCACCAACACTCACGCCCAGCCACCAACTCCACTGCCCAGCCACCAACTCCACCGCCCAGCCACTAACACTCACGCCCAGCCACCAACCCCACTGCCCAGCCACCAACACTCACGCCCAGCCACCAACCCCACCTCCGTCCAAATCCAAACCCTGCAACTCCAAAACGCCCAGCCCCGGAACTCCAAACGCACAGCCTCGCAACTCCAAAACGCCCAGCCCCGCATATCCAAACGCACAACCCCGCTACTCTTAACGCACAGCCACCAGTTTCCATCACTCTCACTGCATTCTCCGACGCGACAACGGGGCATTTCGCCGGCTCTCATCTTCCTCAATTGCTCTGCTCATCGCACTATCCAAGTCCACCGCCATCCTCTGTTCATCCTCGATCTTCTTCAATTTCAGCATCAATTTCTCTCTCCACCTCATCTTCAATCAGATTCAGCGCTCTCACCCCATTCTCAGTTGTAGAGTAATCATGGTCGTTGTTTATGCTGCTGTGTTGATCAACCGTGTCATTCGGATCATGATATCCATTGATATTCGGGCTATTTACATCGCCGTCTTTGTTGCCGTTGAGGGTTGGTGGAAATCGGCAGAAGTGTTGAGTGTGGTGACGGAGGTGGGGTTGGTGGTTGAGGTGAGAGGAGAGGAGAGGAGTGAGAAAGAATAGGAGTGAGAAGAGAAAATGCAAAAATAATAAAAAAAAATAAA
Organism: Chenopodium quinoa; assembly: GCF_001683475.1. NCBI lineage: Eukaryota > Viridiplantae > Streptophyta > Magnoliopsida > Caryophyllales > Amaranthaceae > Chenopodium > Chenopodium quinoa. Next base: position 1,658,746 of record NW_018743689.1, read on the forward strand.
ATAAAATACTTTTTTAACCTGTTTATCAGGTCACAAGTAAAATGGACCTGTTGGGGAAGGAGGGGTATAAAGGTTGGATTTTTGAGGAATAATCAAAAGGTTGGATCTTTGTAAAGAAAAAGTTGAAAGGTTGGATTTTTGAGGAATAATCAAAAGGTTGGATCTTTGTAAAGAAAAAGTTGAAAGGTCTTTGCAACATTCAGCCATGATTTCATCTCTGGTGGCGTCACTCACCGAAAATCTAGTAGTTTTTGTTTCTCAATTTAATTTATTTCTGTTTGTTATCATTTTATATGGCCTTATTAATTTCTCAATTTTGATGCTGCAATGTCGTAAAAATGTTGAATTTAATCTTGTAAATTTTCTCTCTTTTTTAGGGTTTTGATTGCAATTGTTAATTTTGTTGGATTTAAATAATTATAGTTTCGCCGAAATTAGCTTGAATTGCTGATTGTATAGGGGTGGTTTCAAGGGAAATTGATTTGGGAAAGAGGAGAAGAATGGAGAAAAAAAAAGCCGCAGAGCATTTTCTCAAGGTAGCTAAATTGAACCCCCAAAATGGGGAAGCATTTAGATTTTTAGGTCATTACTATAGTTGTGTTTGTTTAGATACTCAGAGAATTCTCAAATGCTACCAGTGTGCTGTTAAGCTTAATCCTGATGATTCGCAATCCGGGGTTTGTTCTCTTAGCTTTCAATGCCAATTCAATTTATCAATTATGCCTTGATTAGCAGTTATGCTTTCTGTTTTGTTACTGCTTTCTAGAATAGAATTTAAGGTGCATTTTGTTTGGTTTTATAAGGAAGCATTGTGTGATTTACTGGACAAAAGTGGAAAGGAGAGCTTAGAGATTGCTTTGTGCAGGGAGGCGTTCGGGAAGTCACCCCGTGCCTTTTTGGGCATTTTCTAGACTAGGTTTGCTGATGGTAATTTTTTTTTTTTTTTCGTTATAGTTGCTCCTTTCGCATGCATCCTTGAAGGGAAAAACAATCAAACTTGAAAGAGAAGATTTTGTATTTGTGTTTATATTGAAATGCATTGTCCTTATATGTTGGCATATACATACATATATTCAGGTGCATCAAAACAAGTGGTTTGAGGCAGTTCAGAGTCTACAGCATTCCATCAGAGGCTACCCAACCTGTGCCGATCTCTGGGAAGTCTGTATCCCTTTTAATACTTTCCATTGTATCAGTCCGCCATGAGAAAACTCGTATACCCACCACAAGTTGCAGCGCCTCAGGTTAATGAGACCAGCTGCTCAAGATAGATCTTTGTAACAAGCCTATTTGGCTTGTTGCCGTTGTAAGGGAGGCTATCGGAGGGTGGTTGTCGCGGGGAGTCGATTCCTCTCAGAAGTTGAATAAGGTATGGTTTAGTGTATCCCTTGTAATTATGATTTGTTTTGGAGAATGAACAATAAAGAAACAAAATATACTACTAAAATGTTGCTGGCATTGGGAAATTATGCTGGGAAGATTAGATTGTCTGCAATGAAACTAGTACGGGTACATTGTATACGATCATATTCTGGTGTTTGCATTGAATTAATTATGAGTAATGGTTGTGGATATTAATATTTTAATGCTTCTGTACTAGATTGAGATACAAAAAAGGCCTTTAAATCCACCACAATTAGTTAGGTAGTTCTGACCTCTTTCTCATGATTTTTTTCCAATTGGTATATATATATCTTGGTAGCTTGGAAATAAGTATATCTTGGTAGCTAGCTTGGAAATAAGTATAGCTTGGAAATAAGTATATCTTTTCTAGTTTAATTAAATCTAGTTTTGGTCTTGTTGGAAAATATGGTAGTTCATGTACCACAATCTATTGATATACCACTAGAGTTAGGTGCATGAGTAGTTGTCTGGTTATTCTCTGCTCATCTGCTTTGAAAATGTCTCGAAAGGATAAAATTTCAATTTTTGTATTAAAATGGCTCTATAAAATGTCTACCTTTGCAAGCAAGGATCTTAAAGATAATAGCTTCTTTGTAATTGTAAGGGTATGGCTTGTGTTGCAATTATAAGGGTATGGCTTGTGTAGCAATTGTGGAGCTAACACTCTGACACTTAACACCCCTGCCACCATGCCTAAGACGTAAGGCCTTGTGGGCCTTATGGACAAAAGTCACATAGTAGTTCCTATTGCTTCAGAGTACTACATGTTTCCAAAGATACTGATTACTGACTTAAATCATACAAATAAACTTTGTATATATAGTCTTTATGCCAAAGTTTTACAAAGTTTCAATCCAGCAGCTTCATGTTGTGTTCCTACTAAGGAACTTGGTGTTTGCATCAAGTTTATAATTCTTTGAAGTTATGTGATTCCTACTCCAAAACTCCCATTTCATCTTTGCCCAGGAGCTTAAATAGTCATTAGTAAGGTTTGTTTGTCGTCATCAGATCTGTAAGGGCCAACATCTACGGGAGCGTACACTCCAAATTGGCATTTTGCTCTAGAAAACTTAACTTGTATGTGCTGCAATGGCATTTTGCTCCACTGCATCTGCTAAACAAATATCACATTGTTGCTTCAATATGCAGTTGTGCACAACTCTTCCACCTCACCCCCCCAAAAAAAAGATTAAAATAAAAAAAGAGAAATGTTTCTACATAACGTCTTTAAAATGAATGCATGCCAATGTGCTTCTTTGTTATGTGTTTTTATTTGTATGTGTTGCCTCACTTCTGTGCTATTTAGAATTCTTTGATTTACTGTTGAGACTTGAACGCATCCTTGTGTTTTTTTTTTGGGTGCTCAACGGTATATTTTCCCGTCTGGTTTAATCCAAGTACAAACTGAAAGATAGAGTTTAATGTGTTCATTTAAACACATCCATAATTTGCATATGTTAATTGTTAACACTCGTATGGTTACTATTTATCAATTGCATCAGATTTTATGTCTCTTTGCAAAACCCAGGTCTTCGCTGACATGGAAGAATTGGGTGTCAAACCGGATGAATTTATAGCCATGAGGGCAGTTGCTCTTATAAAAGGGGTGGAAAGAGTCTCCGGAGGAAGAAAAAACAATCAAGTATAGATCGAGCAAATCAGAGCTATTCTTGGCCTTTTCGATTCAATGAGGACACCTGTGGTACTTACAGTATTTTGCACCCTTCACTAACTTATAATTAATTCTTTCAAGTAGACCATGTTACTTTCCGTGATAATGGCACTCTTATCACTCTGTTCTTTTAGGATGACATACGTGTCCTTTGTAGTTGAAAGTTGGTGACATATTTGTAATTACAAGTACATCATTTTCTATATGTTATAAGTGGTGATGTAGATCGATGTTGATTAATAAATTGGACCTTACGTGGTTTAAATTATAATAATCATTGTATTTATTACTGTATAAAAGCTGGGTTAATAATTTATGGTGCTTCACATTAAAAAAAATGTAGCGAAGGTAATGGCAGTAGGGGCATCGACTACTACTGCCATTTTATTTTAAATAAAATAAAATGCTATAACCGGCGTTAAGATTTGCCAGTTACTAATAATACCCTAATTGTAACCGGCGTAACTTAATGCCAGTTATTAATAGTATGCTTTCTAACTTGGAAAATAGACTTTTTGTAACTAGCGTTAGGTTAAGTCAGTTACGAATATTACATTATTTGTAACTAACATTAGCCGGTTACGAATACTTTTCACTAGTTGTAATGGTGGCATTCGCAACCAACAATGCCAGTTACAAAAAGTCAATTTTGCCGGTTACAAATAACACTTTTTCTACTAGTGACCCTTTGTTGCACAGAGCGTTCAATCAAGTAGATGGAGCATGAATTCCCAGAGGGTTATGTCCATATGTAGAACACATATGGGTTTTAGAAAAGTGAGAAAAACTCAATCAGGAAGTAGGATTGAGCAAACAATGCTAAAAACTGGTCAAAATTAGAACGCATATTTTTGGCTCAGTATTGGAAGAACTTCACGCCAGCGAATAGAGGCCGGCGCCGCAATTTGGCTCTGGCGCCTGGAGACAGGAGTGTCGCCTGGCGCCAGAGTCAAATCCTCGGCGCTAGACTATGTTTTCTGATGCTAGTTCCTACATGCCTCAGCAGCTTTCTATGCTCGATAAAGTTTTTCAGTTTCGCGCAGCTGATAGAAGAATAATCGCGTCGTTAGACAACTACACCTAAATCAAATACAATTTATAACACTCGACTTATCCTAATACAAGTATATGGCAAGAAGAGGGATCGAACCACAGGGAGAAGCACATAAACACCGCATTCATCATTAGACTTTAAGCTATCTCGGGACAAAGAACAGGAATGACTAAGAGATTAAACTAAAGGTAAAACGAGTTAAAATCAATATAACTAAACACCAAGGGAAATGGGTAGATGTAGATGCCACTTGATCATGCAATAACATAAAAGCAAATCAATAGTGAACTAAACATGCATGAATATCGAAATAAAGTCCAATCTAACCGCAAAAAATTAATCGGTTTCTCCTAACATAGTCTCTATGTTTCCACACTAGAACCATACATTGGGAGGTGCAATCAAAGAACAATCGATAGTAATGAACCTTAACTAAGTCAACTTTCGTTCCTTGTTAGCAAAGATTCACCTTTAATCAACCAACAATGTGCACCTGCAAGAAGATCAAATAATATCAAGCATGCAAAGATTTTAATCACAATTAACTTAACCCCAATATTATAAGCATGAACAATTAGCAACTACACCATCCCCACACCCTTGGCTAAGTGACTACTCACAAATCATGTTGAAAACAATATCAATCACCAAATCAATAAGCATTAACATGATTAATAAGCAAATAAGGAAAATCAAAGTAAACAAACAAAATTAAATGCAAAGGTAAAGAGAAAGAGTAAGAGATTGCTCATTAATTGAAGTTGAAGATCTACAAAAGATTAAATAAGCTTCTTCTTCAAAATCCAAGTTCATCAATGAAGAAATCCACACTTTCTCTCTCTACCAAATGAAGACTAATAATGTTTCTCTCTCTAGATTAAGCTAAAAAAATGCAGAAAATTAAAACTAAGTTAATCTAATTACATTAAAACGTTCTCAAAATGGGGCTTATATAGTCCGTACACAGCTAGTTGAAGTAGGGGAGTGGTCCGACCGAACACTGGGAAGGTTCGGCCGGACTACAGGGTAGGTTCGGCCGGACTACAGGGTAGGTTCGGCCGAACCATGGGTAGGTTCGGTAGAACTCCCCTGATCCTGGTCTGGTCGAACTTCTGAGGTTCGACCACTCCTGCAAAATCACCAAAATGCAACTTGACTCTGCCTCGACGTTCGGCCGGACAATGGAGCAGGTTCGGCCACACCCTGATTCGACCGCACCTTCAGGGGGTTCGGCCGAACCTCTCCTTAACCTTGCTTATCTTCAGCTTTCCTTGAACTTTAGCTTTCTCCTTTTGAAGACCCCGATTCCTACAAAGAATAAGCATGGAAATCAAAGTAAAGAGTAGGAAAAAGGGCAAAATCTAGTAAAGAAGATGCATAAAGGGAAATGGAACTAAGTGCAAAGAAAAGGATGCAAACAAGCCGCAAACGTGGGAAAATGACCATCAAAATGAACCTTAACCGTGGCATAAATGTCACTCATCAACTTCCCCCACACTTGCCTCTTGCTAGTCCTCGAGCAAGGGATACCAAAACAATGAGAAAGCCACAACAAACATAACATGACAAGGGTTAAGAAAAACCACTTAAGCACTTAGGTAGAAAATGCTCCATTTGAACTCGAACGAAAAGACATGCACCAAAGAATACTCACCTTTCTCAATTCAATGAGGGAAAACACGTTATAAGATGCTCGCTGTTGAAAGAGACAAACCTAAGCTAAGCATAGAGAACTAATGACTTCACTTTCCGCCCTAGCCCCAACCAAGACGGTCCACGTTCTCTCCACTAGTTTAAAGTCATCCCCTAGCTAGCTCCTCATGATTCCTCGAGGGAACCGGAAAAAGATATTTTTATGTGGAATCATAAGGTCATCCCGACTTCTCAACTATGCATACTCTCTCCATAGGGTTGAAATCTATCTCCCTCCACCGGTCTTTGACCGCGCTCCTCCAAGTCCAAGGGTCTTAAATAGGGTTGTAATGTCATGGCTAGGGGTTAAGGTTGGGAATCAATTTGAAAATTTTGGTGGCAAATCCTAAATGAAGCAAAAGAGTGGCCATCTCTCAAGAACAACCTAAGGATTGAACCTAACCTCAAATTACAATCTTCAATACAAACCTGACAACATTACTTCATCCCTTTTCATTTCTTTCATCTTTTTTTTTCATCATTTTTTTTTCTTTTCATTTCATTTTTTCATCATTTTTTTTTCTTTTTTTTTTTTTCTTTTTTTTCTTTTTCAACTTCACTTGGTTTTCATGTGTTGCAACCTTCTTCACAAACTTTTTTTATATTCTTTTCATAACCAACTTTCATAACCTTACTTGAACCGATTTAAACAACTTTCTTGCTCAAAACCAACACTCTCAAACTCGAACCTCACAAGCCAATGCTTCACTAACTACAAGGGTCCGTAGAACATAGGCCGATAGGTTTTTAATATGGCTAAGTCAAGAAAGGGAAAAAGGCTCAAATTGGTTAAATTAGCAAGTAGGTGGATGCAAAAATGAAAACCAAATTCGTAACAAAACACAAAGAAAACAAAGAAAAATGAGAAGTAATGCCCTCTTCCTCCTCTATAGTTGTTTGGTCACGATCTCGGGAGCTAGATACCAACACAAAGATTAAGACATGCATAGTTAAGGATCCAAAATTCCACTCACAAGAATGATGAAGGCTAGAACAAATGACGCTCACATGGGATAAGAAATAAGCAAATACTAACTAGAGGGAATCCTATCCACTATAGAGAGCAACTCCATCTTACCACTTTCCCGTGAACTAGGGGTTCAAATGTCCTCAAAAGTTCTAAACTGGGCTACCTTAGCTTACAATGTGTCTAACTCAACCCTAAGCATTCTAAAACCGTGCAAACCCTCATCAACTAAGAAGATAAGCATTCAAAGACATGTCACCATGAAAGGCACATAAATCCAAATGAATGAGTAAATTCCAAATCAAAAATCATTTCAACTTGTCATAGTTATGCTTGTAACAAAAAAAGGGAAAAACAAAACAAAAGAAAGAGGAAGAAATAAAAAAGGTTCACACACGAGGCATATAGTCCAATTAAATCCCAATCGTCTTACAAGTGATCGTTCAATAACAACATCAACGATCCCAGGTTCCATAGAACCAAAAGCAAACATCCTCGAACCATTCAACTTCTTCCTAAGCTAAACCTAGACTAAACACTCAAAGAAAAAGAAAATAAAAGACAGGAAAGGTCTCACCAAACGCCTCTTGAAATGGAAGATAAGATAATTCATACAATCTCACCAAGGGAGCTCGTGTTGCTCCTTAACTTCCTTTGTCTCCACTTTCAAGCTTCAAGAAAAGTGAGCCAAAACAAAAGAAACTATGACAAAACAAGAAAAAGTTAGAAATCAAAGAAAAAGACTAAAGTTATAAATAAAAAAAGAAGAAAAATAAATAGAAAGTTATCTACAAAGTTTGGATTAAGGGAATTTGAATTGTTGGGAATTTTGGATTTTTCCTTGGGAGCATCTTTGCCTACACAAAACTCAAGAATCATAAAAAATCATAAAAAAACAACAAAAATCATCATAAAAACATCATAAAAACATCACCATCATCACAATCACATCATCATCATCATCACATCACCATCATCATCATCATCACAACATCATCAACTACAACAAGGCCACTATCCTCAATAGTCCTCCTCATGTACAAGCTACTACCCTACCACACTACCCTCCTATATACATTTCAACCAACCAAAAGAAACATCCTCCCCCACACTAGTCTTCTGCACGTCTCGAGCAAAAGTTAAAAGTTAGAAGCTCCTGGGGGAAGGAAGGGAACCCTCATCATGGATTCCTATCTCCTTGCTCTGTAGGTTGAGGGGGGTTATCAAAATCAAACCTGGGAGTATGCATAAATGGGTGGAAGGGTTGGTTTAAATGCTTATAGGGCCACCCATGGTCAGATCACCCCAACCACCATCGAAAGGATTTGGGGTTGATGTGGAAGCCGGATCACACCCACCCGAGCGATATGGGTTGTATGGTGGGTGCCAATACGTTGGGTAGGGTTGATGTTACCCTCCCAATAGGGGTAGTCATTGGGGGTGGGGTTGTTGGGGTCATAGGGCCCCCAATGGTTAACCGGACCCTCTTGAGGAGGGTGATAGGGATAGTTTACATAGGGCGCTTGGATGCCCGCTTGCACAAGATTATCATAATTCATCCTCCCGTTTTACCCCCATTGTTCAATGGAAGCTTGGTTATCACGGCAGATATCCTCAAGGGTACTACGGAGGGCATTCAAATCAAAAGGAGGAAAGGAAGAAGAGGAAGATGCCTCACCTCCTCCGCTAAGGGGGGGGGGGGAACGGTTTGCTCTGGGCGGTGGACCGGTGGAGGATGAGGAATTGCACCCCGGGCTCGGGTTCTTCTCAATTCATCGAGGATGTTCTGCCGGGGGATCTTCCATTTTAGAGGAGTGGAGTGGTCCACCGTAGTGAGAGAGGGGTTCGGAAGGACACACCACTCTACCTCTTTATCCACTAAGAGGATAAACTTGCGCTTGCTTGTGGTGTAGTTGATGAGGCGGTTGTGACGGAGAGCACTAAGGGAGAGAGAATAGGGAGGAAACTCGTCGGTGTCTTCCTCTCGGGTTTGGTGCACAAAGGGGAGCATTTCTATTTGTTCCTTGTAAGCTCCATTCTTCAAGGAAAGGGAAATGATAGTGATTATGCCCCCCATAAATATATCGTCACCAAGACGGTTGTCCCGATTATCCAAAATCATTTGGATGAAGGTGGAGGAGCATTGGAATTTTACGCGTTGAGGGTTGTCAGCAAAAAATAGGCAAGCTACCTCATCCTTTACCATTGAGCCGAGGTTTGCTGGGTTTGATTTTTGGGTACTTTTTAATTGGATAATTTTGTGGCTTAATTTTTAATTTTAGGGTTTGATATTTAAAGTGAAATTGTTTGATTTTTGTTATTTTTGGATTTGATTTTCGCTAATTTTTGGGTTTTCGTGTTATTTTGTTTGATTTTTGGTTAATATGGTTTACGGGTGGCTATTGTGGTGGATGATTTTGGTTTTCGTGGGAATGGGGTGTGAATTCGGGGTGGGCTGAAGTTTTCATGGTGGATGGAGTTGTTTCCAAGGTGATTAGGGGAGGCTAGAGGTGTTTTCGAGGTGATTCGGGGTGGCTGGAGGTGTTTTCGTGGTGGTTGAAGGTGTTTTCGGGGTGGCTGAAGGTGATTCAGGGTGGCTGGTAGTATTTAGGGTGCGCAGTGGTGGTGAATAGGGTTGGTAGTGGTGGTGGTTTGGTGAGGCTGGATACGGGGTAGGGGTGATTTTTTTTTTTAAAATAAAAAAATTTAGCGACGGGTTTAGGCGGTCACTAAATCCAATTTTGCGACCGCTGACTATGCCGGTCGCAATTATATTTATTTGCGACCATTAACGAAACGATCGTTGAAAATATTAAAAACGGTCGCAAAATAATTGCGACCATCAAGCGGTCGTAATTTGTTTTTTTGCGACCAAGTTAATAACGACCACCACGTTACGACCGTTGACGGTCGCAATTATGTTTAGGGACCGTTTTTGCTATTTTCAACGATCGTTAGAGGCGGTCCCAATTTGGCCGAATTTTAGTAGTGGAAGTGGGTTGAAGCACAATCATATGCTAAACTCACCGCAAAACATGTAGCACTCTTTATCAAAAGGAACATAATTTGTCGATATGGAGTCCCACATGAGATGATAAGTGACAATGGAACTCACTTTCAAGCAGAATGCGAAGAATTGCTACAAAAGTATGGTATTAAACACCATCATTTTTCTCCTTATAGACCTCAAGCAAATGGAGCAGTTGAGGAAGCTAACAAAATTTTAAAGACTATTATCGAGAAAACGACAGAAAATTACAAGGATTGGCCTGACAAACTCTATTTTGCACTTTGGGGTTATCGCACATCAATTTGTACATTAACGGGAAATACTTCATTCTCCTTAGTCTATGGAATGGATGCCGTACAACCTGTAGAGCTAGAGATACCTTCTCTACGCATTGCGTTGGAAAGTAAACTCGATGAAGTCGAATGGACTAGGGAAAGATATGAAGAGTTAATTCTACTCGATGATAAGCGACTAGAAGCCTACATCATACTCAATGCTATCAAACCTGGCTAGACACTTTAATAAGAAGGTCAAGACAAGAAACATCAAAGTAGGAGACTTGGGGTTAAAGCGCTAAGGAAAAATGTTTTGGATCCAAGAGGTAAATTTAGGCCTAATTGGTCCAGACCGTATATCGTCAAAACCATCATTTCAGGAGGTGCAGCAAAACTAATTGATATGGATGGTAATGAGTTCTCAAACATGATGAACCTTGACCAAATTAAGAAGTACTACCCATAATTACTTGAGTAGGACACTCAAGAGAGCTACGTTTGGCCTGATTCCTTAGGAAAGGATACGTAGGCAACCCTTTACAGGGTGCAGCCACTTTAATCTTCACAAATCTCGACAAATCTCGCATCCCAGCATCAACAAAAATTCGCTCAGCATCAATGTAAAGTAAAAAGTTTGTCGCCAAACGGCAGACTGTAGTGCCAGGCGACGAAGTGCAGCGCCTGGCGACAAAAGCAACGTCTGGAGACAGACTTAAAATTGCGGCGCCAATTTTCTGCGAATATCTGGGGAAATTTTGGTGTATTTCGGAAAATTTCCGACTTCTGTACTCGAGAAATTTTCTGGAAAATAATTTAAGTTGTTTTCATTGCTTTAATAAATTAAATGTAAAAGTTAATTTAATTAAAAAGATAAAATTGCATTAATAAAATAAAGTAAAATTACATTATTGATGGAATTTAAATAAAAGCTTAATAAAATAAATTAACATAAAAATTAAACTTGTTTAACAATTGGAAGTTAAGCAATTCTTTAATCTTTCTTCTCTTTCTTTGCTCTTTTCCAATTCTTTTCAGCTTCTTCCTCATCATCCATTACTTTAGCTAGTAGGCATCCTTTAGAGGATCTACATTTAATCTTGGAGTAAATAGTTTCTCCTTTAGCTAGGACACCATGTTTCTTTTCCACCCAAACTTTCTTTTCTGTAGAGTCAACTTTTCTTTTTTCCTTGCCTTTAGCAATGTCCTTCTTCTTCGGCATCATAGGTGTCTTGAACTTAACTCTTTCACCTAAGCGTTCCTTAATAGGAGTTATCTTGTCACCCAGACGATTCTTCACATTGGTTCTACTTTGATCTTTCTTCTTGTCCTTTTTAGGCTTATTAAGAAGCCAATTCTTCACATCATTGGGCAAAGAAGGAGGAACATTTTGGGTAACCACTTCCCATAAAGTCCTAGAACTCCAATAAGTGTTAAACCTCTCACTAGTAGAAAAAAACAAAAAGGCAACCCTTAATTGCCACCGGTTCAGTCCCAACCGGTGGCAAAAACCGGCTAAAAAATGGGCGGGGTTTTAGACCAAGCACAGTGGCACCGGTTCAGTGTAAACCGGTAGCCAAAATATATAGGTCACCGATTTGAATCGGTGCCTTATTTAAAAAAAACCGTGTCTTCTTTCTTCTTCCTTCTCTTTCTTTTTCTCTTTCATTTTCATTTTCGCCTTTCTTCTGTAGCTTTCTCCACTATTGCATTCCCGAAAACCCTCAGCTGCAGTCTCCCCATTTCCCCTCCAGCAGAGCCGCCACCGTCGCCGGCCACCTACACTGCCGCCTCCACCAGTGCGCTTCTCTTTCTCCCCTGCCCTTATCTTTCCCCTTTCTTTCTCTTTCAATTTCAAAGGGCGAAAACAAAAGCCGCCTCCACCATTGCGCAACCGCCACCACCATTCCACCGCCGCGCCATTGCACCGCCTCTTGTTCCTCCATCACTGAGGGCCGGCCTCAAACTCTCCTCCCCTTAGCTTCTTCCACCTCCAACTAGCTTAGGGTAAGTTTTAATTTTTTTTGTTAAAAATTGAACAATTATTTAGTAATATGTACTTATATTATTTTCAATAGTATTTTGAACAATTATTGTTAAGCAAATTAAAGTTAAGGGTTGAATATAATTTTACCCTAATTTTTCTTAATTTTTGGTTGTTTATTGGGAAAATTTGAATTTTAGGTGGCTGAATGTATTTTGAATTGGGAATTTTAGGTGGTTGAATTGTAAATTGTGAATTGAGCTAAAAAAATATAGTAACATTATTGTTAAAATGCCTTAGCTGGTGGTTTTGGTGTTATTAGGTGGTAATTAAGGTGGCAGGTGGTGGTGGTTTTGGTGCTATTAGGTGGTAATTAAGGTGGCAGGTGGTGGTGGTTTTGGTGTTATTAGGTTGTAATTAAGGTGGCAAGTGGTGGTGGTTTTGATGTTATTAGGTGGTAATTAAGGTGGCAGGTGGTGGTGGTTTTGGTGCTATTAGGTGGTAATTAAGGTGGCAGGTGGTGGTGGTTTTGGTGCTATTAGGTGGTAATTAAGGTGGCAGGTGGTGGTGGTTTTGGTGTTATTAGGTTGTAACTAAGGTGGCAAGTGGTGGTGGTTTTGGTGTTATTAGGTGATAATTAAGGTGGCAGGTGGTGGTGGTTTTGGTTTTATAAGGTGGTAATTAATAAGGTGGCAGGTGGTTGAAGTTGTGGCATTAGGGGAGTGAATGTGGCTGGAATTTAGTGGCTGGTTTGGTTGTGAGCTATAGCAGTGATTGAGTGAGGGAGCAGGGGAGTTTGCTGTTTTGGTGTGGTGGAGGATAAGGTGAATAGAGAGAGAGTGTGTGTGGTGTAGGATTAGAGAAGGGCAAGGGCAACAACATACTTTATGAAAATTGGCATTTGACCCTAACCCGGAAGCTGGACTCACTTGACTTGAAAACCAAAGTCGAACTCACACCTACACACAAAACCGAGGAAAGGATTGGGACAAAGAAAATTTTCAAATAAACTATACAAGCAAATAAAAATTAAATAAAATAACAAAATAAACATAAAAACTAATAAATAAACCAAATAAACTAAAACAAGCCAAAATTACCAAACTTTAAAGATACCTTATAAAATAGAAAACAAGAGAATAATGTTGATATTTTTGATATTTTATTAAATAGAAAACAAGTGAAATACCTTGTTTGTTTTTTGAAAAAGAAACGTTATTAAATAGAAAACAAGTGAAATACCTTGTTTGTTTATTGAATTGATTATTTAAAATATAATGTAGTGGAATAATGTTGATATTTTTGATGAATCAAGTATTTTTTTTTGTTTTTTTTAATAGATTCATATGTGAAGCACGAGTTTAGCTTGAGGACTACATATTGAGCTCAAGTGGGTAGTTCATAAGTGTAAATTCTTTCTATTTATCCATTTAATAAAAGTTTATTCATGATATTGCAACTTCTGTATTGTTTAATTGCAAATAAATACAACAATTAAAGAATTCTTGCATTATCATATGCCTAGATACCGGTTCAAGGCTTTCTCATTAGGAGAAAGTCTTGAATAGTCCCCGTTTGGGACTGTTCTTGAATGTGTACTCTCACTTAGGTGGTGAATGTATGTCTTCTTTTCGATTTTAAGGAACATCTTGGCTTACCATTTCCTCACTATGTTCTCTGGGTACATATGTGGCTAATTTATTATCTACATCGTGTACTTGGAGAACTAGGGGGAAATGCTGCCGGATATTCCTTAAAATTGGAAAGTTGACATACATTCACTAGTGAAAGTAGACATTTAAGGATGGGTTAAGTTGGAGTGATAAGGACCCTTTGGAAACATGCATTTTTTCACTATATGAATGGTATATTCACGATGTGTACTTGAATTTGATTTACATAAAATATGTAGCGATTGCACATTATTCAATATATGTTTCTATATATGTTTAGAGACAATTTACTAAATGGAGAAGGATCGTGGTTGGATGTATGGTAGACGGGATACATTGGAATTTTGGAATGGGGTTCAAGAGTTTTGCGAGAGGGCTTTATCTTATCAACGCAAACTGGGTGACAAAGGCCTTTATTGTCCCTGTGTTGATTGTAATAATGTGAATGTGGTCGATAGTGTTGAAATCATTAGAGATCATGTATTATGTCGTGGGTTTAGGCATAAATACCATTTGTGGATTTGGCACGGTGAAGGTGGAGAGTACAACGGGGATCTTGATTGGAATGATGTGCTTATTAGAAGCAACGAGATTCATGTGGATGAGGAATACGAGAATGATGAATATATTGTTGATAATGGTGAGGATGGAGCCGATGATGATCAAGCAGATGAGGTCGAGGATGAACACGTGGATGAGATGTTGCATGGTGTTGAAGGTGGCGTGTTTCAGTTATTATCGGAGGGTTATAAAAATCCTTTGTATCCAGGGTGCAAAAAATACTCCAAACTATCAGCCGTACTAACACTTTTCAACATTAAGTCAAAGCATGGGTGGAAGGACATTAGTTTTACTTCTTTGTTGACCGCATTAAGTGATATGTTGCCTGATGGGAATGAAATTCCTAAGTCTTACTATTATGCAAATAAGCTCATGTGTCCCTTTGGTTTTGAGTATAAGAAGATACATGCATGTCCTAATGATTGTATTCTTTATCTAAATGAGTATGAACAATTGAAGGAGTGTCCATGATGCAAGCTGTCGAGCTACAAGCGCATGAGTTGCAATTCTGGTACGGAGGGACCTCCTGCTAAGGTGTTGTGGTATCTTCTCATTATTCCAAGGTTTAAGTGTCTATTCTCAATACCAAAAGACGCTAAAAACTTGAGGTGGCATGCAGAGGGAAGAAAGAAAAACAAAATGCTGAAGCATCTAGCTAACTCCCCGTAGTGGAAGAACATTGATTTGAAGTTTGAGAATTTTGGCGATGAAGTCAGAAATTTAAGGCTTGGGTTGTGCACGGACGGGATGAATCTATTTCGCACTCTTAGTACCCAATACAACACATGGCCGGTACTTTTAGTGATTTATAATTTGCCTCCTTGGCTGTGCATGAAGCGTAAGTATGTAATGCTTTCATTGCTAATAACTGGGCCTAGTCAACCTAGAAACGTCATAGATGTTTACCTTGCGCCGCTTATTGACGACTTGACAAAGATGTGGTACAAAGGGGTTCCCGTTTTTGATGCTCATCAGAGCGAGATGCTCACATTGCGTGCAGCCCTTATATGGACCATGAATAACTTCCCTGCATATGGCAACTTGTGTGGGTACAAGGTCAAAGGAAAAAAATCATGCCCCATATGTATTCATGACACATCAAGCGTATACCTTAATAATTCTCACAAAGATGTCTACTTGCGGACTTGAAGGTTCCTTAGGCGTGATCACCCGTACTAAAGGCAGAAAAAGGCTTTCGATGGGACAGTGGAAGAGGATACTGTGCCTAGACCATTGACTGGTGCTGAGATTTGTGCTCAGGTGAAAGGTATACAGACGGTGTTTTGAAAATCCAAAAAAACTGTGGTCTCAGCTGCTCTGTTTAAGAAAGAATCAATCTTTTGGAAGCTTCCGTACTGGAGAGAACATGACGTTAGGCACTGTCTTGATGTGATGCATATAGAGAGAATGTGTGTGATGCTCTTTTGGGAACACTTATGAATATCCAAGGCAAAACAAAGGACGTAAAGGGTGCACGGCTAGATTTGCAAGAGATGGGGATTCGTCCAGAATTGTGGGCTCAGGAAAAGGTTAGATCGAAAGGGAAAGGAACTGGGAAAAGAAGATGAAAATGTTTCGACAAAAGGGAAGGAGAAGAGCAAGGGAAAGGGAAAGAGAAAGGCCACGGATACGTCAAAGAAGAAAGTTGAGGGTTAAGGGAAGGATGAAAAGACTTATTTACCTCTGGTTTGCTATACATTGTCAAGGATAGAGAAACGTATGTTTTATGCATGACTGTACGACATTAAGGTTTCATCAGGGTACTCATCTAACATGAAAAGATTTGTAACCTTGAATGGAGAATTGAAACTGACAACTACGAAATCCCATAATTGTCACATTATGATGGAAGTATTCCTACCAATTGCAATCCGTGGTATTCTACCGAAGCACGTGAGGGAAGCGATTACAAGCTTTTGTTCGTTTTTCAACACAATTTACAGCAAAGTGCTTGATCCTTTTACACTAGATGCTTTGCAAGCAGATGTGGTTGTGACTTTGTGCAAATTTGAGATGGATTTCCCACCCTCCTTTTTTGACATAATGGTTCATCTGATTCTTCATTTGGTGGGTGAGATTAAGTTGTGCGGTCCAATGTTCATGAGGTGGTGCTATCCTTTTGAAAGACACATGGGTACATTGCAAAATAAAGTACGGAACCGGGATCACCTTGAAGGAAGTATAATGCAAGGGACCGTGGGTGAGGAGATTGGTAATTTTGTGGCGGACTACATAGCCCTTGCTCAACCTATTGGTCTTCCTACTTCTCGACATGAAGGGAGACTTGATGGTCATGGCACAATTGGGTCGAAACGAATGTCACTTGACCGAGATCAGTTCTTACAAGCACACCTTTATGTGTTGCACCATGTTACAGATGTGCACCCATATTTAGACGAGCAAATGGCTAGTTTGCGTGACGAATTTCCATCGAAAGGTGAAAGGGCACTTATGCAGTTTCTTTATAAGAGGTTTGTCAGTTGGTTTCGTGATCGAGTAATGGGTCGATTGGATGATATTAATTTAACCGATACAGTACGGTGGCTTGCGTACGGTCCTAGGGATGATGTTCATTCATTTGAGGGATATGACATGAATGGGTACAATTTTTGGAATAAGGGTCGGGATTTGTAATCTTCCTTCACCCAAAACAGTGGTGTAACGCTTGTGGCATCGTCAAGGGAGTTTTCAAGTGCTATGGATAAATCACCTGTCAATGCAAAGTTGTCATACTATGGTCGAATTCAAGAAATATGGGAGCTTGATTATTGTAACTTCACGGTTGCTCTTTTCAAGTGTTAGTGGGTTGATAATATCAGGCGTAACGTCAAATATGATGAATTTATTCTTGTAAATCTTGGCCACTTGAATGATAGTGCGGAACCGTTTATCCTTGCATCTCAAGCTAAGCAAGTGTTCTACGTAACTGACCCAATCGATTCAAAATGGTTTATTGTGCTAGCCGGCAAAAGAAGAATCTTAGGCATTAGAGATGTTGAGGATGAGGAAGAATATGATGCGTTTGATGATTCTGCACCTTTCACTTTTCCTAGACCTGTTGTACTAAATGACATAGACGACGAAGAAGGTTATATGCGATCAGACTACAACGAAGGAATTTCAGATTGAGGTAGTATGATTAAAAGTTAGTAATGGTTTCATTGCAAATATAGTTTAGTTATCACTTATATAGGAGCATAAGTAGGAGAAAATGACATAAATGAGCTTGTATTTGACCGAAATCCTTTGTTTTATATATAAACTAACATTTTTGTAGTTTGAAATTGCCTAAGTGTACTCATTATCATGCATATACAAGGTTATAGCATCATAAGTAGGTGAAAATGACTTAAATGAGCTTCTATTTAACCCAAGTCCTTTGTTTTGTATATAAACTAACATTTAATCATTCTAACAACTAATATTCATTATATTTAACATGTTTGTAATTTGAAATTGCCTAAGTGTACTCATTATCATGCATATACAAGGTCATAGGACCATAAGTAGGTGAAAATGGCTTAAATGAGCTTCTACTTAACCCAAGTCCTTTGTTTTGCATAAGAACTAACATTAAATCATTCTAACAATTCGTATGCATTATATTTGACTTTTTTATGTTTGAAATTTCATAAGAGTATTTATTTGCACTAATACTTTACTATACTGTAATATTGTTTTATGTTTGTTTTGACAGGTGCTTATATCTCATGGAGGATGATCATAACCTTAATTATGTAGAGGACATTGAGGATGATGACTATGATGATGAGTACGAGGACGAGGACGAGGATGAGCCTTATGATGTGAACAAGGAGGCTGACTTGGGTGAGCTAGAGGATCAGGCTTATGATGAGTTTTAGTGTAGAATTGAAAAATTTGAAATTTCAACTGAACGTGCGCTGCCTATTGAAAATACAGTATGTGAGATTGTTGGTTAGAACTTGACTCCTAAAACTCATGGCCAAGGAAAGAATTAAAACAACACAGGTGGTGAAGGGGGGGTAAAGGCACCAACTTAGAGAAAGGGTAGGGGTCCGACGACAAGTTTTAAGAAACCTAACAATCCCATGGTCTTGGAGTAAGACAACAACGGCCAACCCGAGGGCGAATGGCGTCAACAATATGCTAATCATGTTGGCATGTGTGCACGCAAAATCCCCATTACACTTGTAATGCGGCAAGTACCTCCGGGTTTGATTCAAACCTTTTAGGATGATACAAGGGTTAGTGTTTTTTTTGGCACATTTAGACAATTTAAGAAACCTTCACCTTATTGTTGTTAGTAAATAGAAACTAATAATCGGTTTGTATTTGTGCTTGCAGAGACTGTTTCCTATTCCTAATGATGCCGAGAAGAGAAGGGTGTTTGAATCTTTATTAGCGGAAAGATTCAGAGGCTGTAAGACCACCTTAACTAATGGATGGATCTATAAGAAGAAGAAATAAAAGAAGAAGAAAGCTGTTGAGGATGACCTTCTCCCGTGGCAAAAATGGCCGAGCGTGTCAAAACAAGACTGGGAAGATTTCGTTATTCAAAGAAGTCAAAAGAAAGCCATTGTAAGTTTGTGTAAATCTGATGCCAATTGAATAATAGCTTGACTATTTTTATAGTACTGATACTAACATTTGTTTTTATGTAGGAACTTTGAGTGCAAAATACAAAAAATGTGTTGTAGAAGGAGTACACCCATCGTATGGGGGCTAAGACATTTGCTGAAAAGAGACCTGAGTGGATCAAAAAAGGTTTATACCCTAAATCGCTTCTAGTGCCATCAAAAGAACCCTCTAGTTCCACGGTCACTACTTTGGTGAGTCGTGCCGGTGATTTCTTTTGTTCTCTCTATACATTTGATAAGGAAACTGGAAAATGGGTCATCAGGTCCGAAAACCAAAAAAAAATGGCAGATAAAATTGTAAGTTACCTATGAACTGTTGAATTTTAAGTTGCTTTTGCATCAAAATCACTATACAAACCATTAACTGTATTATTGACATCCTTTTTCCTTTTGCTACAGCTTGAGTACACTCAAGAAGTAGTAGAGGGAAAATTGATCCCAAGTGTGGAGAATGACCCTCTCACCTTGGCTTTGGGAAATCCATACCATCCACGACGAGTAGTATGTTCGGGAGGGTCATTGCTAGGATGGAAAAAAGTGATGGGTCCAGAATACACAAAATCGGGTTGATCTCAAGCAAGTGTTAACTCACCGGATGAGTTGGATGCCAAGGTGGCATCAATTAAGAAACAAGTACGCAACGAGTTAGTAGGTGAAATAAATGCTTGGGCAAAGCAGATGAACTTACCAGGTTTGCCGTTCCCCGCGATTACACCGGTTGACTCATGTTCTGACCCACAAGGACAAGGAGAAGGTGATAGATATGGAGGAGATGAGATACATGGAGAAGATGTGCTACCTGAGGTAGTTTCAATAGTATTAAAAGTTTTAAAATATTGAGTTACGTGAGATTTGAGGTGGCATGATTGATGAACTATTACAGCTTCCTACTCCTACACATGCGGACTCGAGGGAGCTTGATAATCCAACAACGCATGAATATCCAGATTTACAGGTGATTTGTAATTCTCTAGCGTAATGAATTTCGTTATATTATCAATGTTGTAGTAAAAGACCTATTTTGATAACTTCTTATTTACAAGTGTAGGAAGACACCCTGTAGGGAATATTTCAAACGTTAATTCCTTAGCTTGAACCCCAATGTGATCATAAACTAAAGTATGGTGGCGTCCAAAGGGAAAGAAGATAGAGCAAAAGAGTCACCAATTAGTTTTAGTAACTTGTAAACCGTTCACAGGGTAAAGGTTACACCCCTTAACGATCCAAAAGATCATCAACTCCATAAGGTTTTAAGCCAAATAGGGTTCGGGGATGAAGGTACAAATCAAACCTAAATGAGATTAAACCTAACCTAATAATAGACCTCTACTTTATTCAGATCGTATTCATGTGCGCTTTTTGACTAACATACAATCAATAGGTGTAGGTGTCGTTTGAAGTGCGCCTACGTTAAAAGCAGCTGTGAATATGCTTGGCACTCATAGGAAGTGGGAATTGACATAATACGATTAGGGACAAGGAAAGTAGGGAGCCGTCAACAAGTTTTTAAGGAACTTGTAAACCGTTCACGGATCATAAAAGGCAACCACGATAAAGGGACAACGAAGGCAACAACGATTGACCCGTGAAGGTCACACCCCATTCATAATCCATGAGATTACTAACTCCATATGGTTCGGAACCACGAAAGGAGGATCGGGGATGATGGTACGAAGTGAGTCATGGAGTCACATTCGCCCCTATTGGCCTCTACTCGATTCTTTTATTGAAAAGCATTCCTGTGATCTCAAAGGCATACAAACAATAATTCAATTCGCTCCAAACTATTATTTAACTAAATTGGTTTAATATTAATGCACACATAATTTTAAAATATTGGTGATCACTTCAATTAATAATAAGATTAAAAGGATCCTAAACCGGTTGTCCAAATTTTCTTATTAGGCGTGATTTTCAATTACATATTCCCTTTAAACATGCAATACGGTGATCAATAATAGAATAACATTAATATTAAAACCAAATTAATCACAATTCCAACAACATAAAATAGTTAGAAAAATAATAAAAATAAAAGGAGCATGATCCTTACTTTGATTCTGTTTGTTTGCAACTACAAAATAATAAACGAGTTAGTAACTTCAAGGAAATAATAAAACGATGATTAAATTAAAATAAAGTAAAGTTGATTTTGGGGCCAAACCCTCTAACAATTCTACCTTTCACGCCTTGGCTTAAGGATAGAACCATGAGTAAAGTATGGACTCCTTTAAGTACTTGAAGAAGGAATTTTGAAGTAGAAAAGGGTAGGCTAGTGTTTAGGCTAAAGCATAGAAGAGAGGAGAATAAATCAGAGAATTACTCGGTGCCCCGTTCATCAGAAATGAGGGGTATTTATAGGAAAAATGTGCTGAGGGAGCACACGGAACCCTAAAATGATAAAAACCCTAAAAAAGTATCCCGTGACACGGTCAAACTGTACCGTGACACGGGAAGCTCCACCGTCAGACGGTACACTTTCCTGTGACACGATACATTTTTGGTGTGATGCGGGAAATTTTCAGAAAACAGGATAAAAAACGCGTTAAGGGTTTATGCGGAAAAGACACGGAATGTCCCGTGTCACGGCAGACCTCCCGTGTCACGGGAAATCCCACCGTCAGAAGGGAAGGATTCCCGTGACACGGTAGGTACCTACCGTGGCGCGGGAAGTTCCAGCCTGTTTTTCCGTCTAAATACATTTTTAACCCTAATTTCCTTCGGCATTTTAAGTGCCAATTGATAATTTCGGGCCTTTTCTGACTTTTTATTATTCGGGCTAAAATAAGAAAATAATTAAATAAAAATAGATAAAGGGTTTGGTCCAAAAATAAATAATAAAACAATAAAATAAAAAGGCTTGGGCTAAAAATAAGTTTGGGTTGAAATTAAAACTATGCTTTTACCCAACATCAAGGCTAATCCATAGACTGTTCAAAAATATGAATTTAATAAAATACGATTTTTAAAGCACTCTCGGGATTAAATACTAAATCCGACCAACAGTGGCGGTGAAAGGTTGTTCATCATTAGGTTTGGTTTTGGGGAGACATTTTTAGGTGTCTACATAAGCCCCCACTTTGACTGAGTTTGTAGAAACGTCAGTTTTGAAAACGATAGTCAAAGTAGCCGATAGGGACGGAGAACGATTTAAGACGTTCTGCGATCCTAAATCATTCTGTATACGCCGATACTTGCAGAAAAATGTTAGTTCTACAAATAAAAGAGTAAAGGGATAGAATACGTATCTGACACCACTGTATCGGTGACACATGAATTTGGCAGCTTCCTATGCTTGAAGGGGACGTTTGTTGAAATGCTTTCCATGCTTGAGGAAAGCCGACATATGAGTTTGGTAGCTTTCTAAGCCTGAAGAAACCTACTGGATGACACTTTCCATGCTTGAGGAAAGTCGACATATGATTTTGGCGTTTTTCTATGCTTGAAGAAATCCACCGATAATGCTTTCCATGCTTGAGGAAAGCCGACTTGACGATTTTCTATACTTGAAGAAAAATCCACCGATAACGCTTTCCAAGCTTGAGGAAAGCCGACTTGGCGGTTTTCTATACTTGAAGAAAAATCCACCGGATAACGCTTTCCAAGCCTGAGGAAAGCCGACTGATGAACACGGTGTCATTCTATGCTTGAAGAATTCCAACGATAATGCCTTCCATGCTTGAGGAAAGCCGATTTGGCGGTTTTCTATAATTGAAGAAAAATTCACCGGATAATACTTTCCATGCTTGAGGAAAGTCAAAAGATGATGAGATTGCAAGTCTCTGTGTATCGAGAACCTTGCGTCATGAAATGATGGTGGTCCGCTTGTCCCCGGACGTGGGCTGTAGATGGTCCGCTTGTCCCCGGACGTGGGCTGTAGATAAAACTTGCAAAAATAAATTTGCCAATGGACTCGTATATACTGTGATTGACTTGACCACTAACTTGACCAAGTTTGACTTGATGTGACATGACATGTGTATGACTTGTGAGTGTGTGTGTGTGTGTATATGTGTGTGTGCAGACACAAGCAAACGAAGATGCAAAAGCAAAAATTTTCCGTTAATTTTTGTCATGAGTGGAGGGTACCGTCTTTCTCCCGAAAAAGAAAGATGTGAAAACTGAACTTTTATTTTCGAACTTCCTTCGATGAAAACTTGGAAAAATTTTTGAACTTCCCCAAAATAAAATAATGAAAAAGGAAAGAAGTTTTGAACTTCCTCCTTGAGCAAGACGAAATGAATCGTATGGATTGAATTGCTTATATTGAAAATAATGTATGCATGATGCATGTTCTTAGGCCAGGTGGCTAAGGACAATTACATCATGTGACACGATAGATGAATGAACTTAAGTCATGTAGCTAAGCATCATATATGGTGTAAAGAAGCGATTTTGAACGTCACTTAGGTCTGGAAGCTAAGCCGTATAGAGATGAAGTGATTATTGCATAATGAACGTTGCTTAGGTCAAGGAGCTAAGCACGATATGCTTTGTATGATTAAAAATCATTGATATATAAATGTTTCTTAGCACATTATGCGATGCATGAAACAATGAATATTGCTCAGGTCAGGAAGCTAAGCAAGTATACAATGTTTCTTCTAATGAATGTTGTCTTTAAATATGATGAAACATGCACAATGTTGAAACAAGATTTCATGATAAAGGGCTCTTAAAGGGAAGGATGATTGATATGGATATGGATGTGTGAGTGAAGTGTGTGAATGTGATACTAAGGCTGGCTACAAGGGTTATAGCGGTGGAAAGAGATGTGAGAAGAGTTAAAGATGATGACTCTTCAGGCTGGTTAAGCTAATGTGATTTGGGTTCAAGCCCCCAAGTCTAGCTCTAAATGGGTAGGGATAAGCATTGGATATTCTTTGACTCGATCATGCATGGATATGAATATGAATGTGGCCGCACCTCGATGTGAGGTTGCCTACGTATCCGTTAGGAATCAGGCCGAACGTAGCTCTAAACGAACTTTGCACAAGTGTATGTACACCTCAAAGAGGTCTTTCAAGGGTTGTAATGTGGTTAAGTTGATGGTTTAAGGAAGAAAGGGGTAAAAGGCTCAAGACCCGAGAGAATCCCCAAGATGTGTAATTGTGAATTTGAAAATTTTGAATTTTACAAGTTTATTTTGAATTTTTTTTTTGTTTTGAATTTCTTTTTTCTTTTTTTTTATTCTTTTGAATCAATGTAGACAATCTCAGATCATGCGGTCCATCACTCACTTAGCATTCATGTTTCTCAGGCACGGTACCAAGCACTCGATGAGAGACGCAATTTGAAACGTGTTCATATCAAAGACATTGGAACACTTGCCTTTAGACATTGTTTTATTGTTGCTTTGCTGCTTTTTTTTTTTTACTTGATTTTTGAATGTTATACAATTACACATCTTCCAATCCCAGGGTTAAGTGAATGTGGGTTGAAGAAATGAAGGCCAAACGTTAGACGAGGCTCAAAATGGTTGATGAAGAAATGGAATGTGATTGAACGGTTAACAGGGAATGACATGGTTGCAAAGGTGCCTCAAGTCATTGGTGTACCTTGGGTTTAGTTCGGTAATTAATTTTTTTTTTTATTTTTTTTATTTTTTTTAATTTTTTTTATGAGAATGAATGAATGAAAAATTCTACGATCGAGATGTAAAGGAAAATTGCTCATTTTATTAATGGAAAAGGTGAACGAAACACATGAAACATACAAAAAATTCAAAGTGGAAAACCTATGCTAGACATGAATGGGGGAATGGAGAAGAATGATAAAGAAAGAAATCATGAAATCTTGCATGAAGGATCTGTGTGCCTTGTATTCATTACTTCTTGCCGCCTGGAGGGACAGGAAGTTTGTTTGCATCCATCAAGTCTTGAATGACGTCCTTCAAATTCCAACATTGCTCCATGGTGTGGCCCCTTCCTTGATGGTACTTGCAATGGGCATTGAGATTCCATTTGGCGCTCCTTTCTTCAGGTTTTGGCTTTGGAAATGGCCCAATAGGTGTGATCAAGCCTTGACTGTAAAGGCGATCTAAGGCCGCATCATAAGTCATTCCTAAAGGAGTGTAAGTTCTTTTCTTCTTGGGCAATGGAGTATCAAGAGCTAACACTTCATTGAGATCAACTTGGCTTATATTTTTGGTAGTATTTTCGTGCTTAGAAGACGAAGAATAAGGATGGTCGTTCTTCTTGTTTTTCCTAGTGTTATTATTGTTACTACCAGCAGTCTTTATTAGCTCATCCTCGATATTGATGCCGATGTCGTATACAGCTTCGAAAGTGTTCAGTGGAAGAAATTTGAGATGTTCCCTATATTTATGTGTCAGATTTTGAATAAAGAGGCGAACCATCTCTCTTTCTTTGGGGGGATCTACCAAGAGTGAAGCTGTTTCCCTTCACCTGTTCAGGTAAGCGGTGAAGCCTTCATTCTCTTTCTTTTTGAGAATGGAGAGTTCATGTTTAGAAGTTTTAGTTTGAATTTTACACTTGTAATGATTCATGAAACTTTCGGTGACATCTTGCCAAGTCGTAGTATGCTTGGCATCTAAGGAATAAAACCATTGTTGGCAAGCATGTTCTAAGGAGAGAGGAAACACCGTAGGGAAAAGTGTTACGTCCAATCCCTTAAGAGCCATGGTTGCAGAGAACGCCTTCAAATGGAATATTGGATTGTCAGTAGGCTTGAACTTTGGAATATCAGCAGTGGAGAACTTTTCAGGGAGTCTATCCTTCACATTCAAAGGAGTGGGAGGCCGTTCCACATAAGTGAAATCCTCAGAGATCTTACTCATTTGTTCCTTCAATTTGTCGAGGGTGGAAAAAGTGACCTTGTTTTGTTCCATGGTAGTGACCCTAGTGGTAAGGGTTTGCATCATGGAAGACAGTGCCTCAATGGATTTGTTGATGTTCTCAATGTCTTCTTTAGTGGCCATTGAAAGGTGATGAGTAACAGAGATGGAAAAGTTCTCTTTGAACGCCTATTAGATCTGAGAGATTGTTGCGGTAATGGCTCGAACCGTATTGATCTATCCCTGTTCCTTGACCAAGTACTGTGAAATAAAATAATTCACTTAATTGTTTGACTCATTGCTCAAGATAGGAAAGGAAGGAAAAAAATAGACATTTGAAAACAGGTGAGAAAACTCCACTCATTTTTTATTATGACGAAAAAGGGTGCATGAACCTAATATACGATCATAAACGACCTGGTGCACGACTCGAGTCGGAACATAAAGAAAGTGTGTGGACTATACTTGACTCGTGAGTGACTAAGTGATGTTATAAGACTCGTGGTATGATCGTATGGCTAGACATGTGAACAATAACCAAAATGACTGACGCGAGGACCAAATTAACAAAGAAGACTTGACTGACGCTTTTTTTTTTTTTTTTTTGGAAATTCCACGGTGTCACGGTGGAAATTTTCCGTGACACGGTAGAGTTTCCCGTGGCGCGGCGGCCCCTTTTTTTTATTTCTATTGCAGGTCCACCGCGCCACGGTGGACCGTGCCGTGACACGGTGGACAGTCCCGTGTCGAGGCAACCATTCCCTTGCCACGATGGATGCTGACGTGGCACGGGAAATTTTTTTTTTTGCAGGTCCACCGTGACACGATGGACAGTCCCGTGTCGCGGCAACCATTCCCGTGCCACGGTGGATGCTGACGTGGCACGAGATTTTTTTTTTTTTTGCAGGTCCCAATGGAGTCGCCAAATTGTAGGCGTCGTTTGAAGTGCGCCTACGTTAAAAGCAGTTGTGAATATGCTTGGCACTCATAGGAAGTGGGAATTGACATAATACGATTTGGGACAAGGAAAGTAGGGAGCCGCCAACAAGTTTTTAAGGAACTTGTAAACCGTTCATAGATCATAAAAGGCAACCACGATAAAGGGACAACAAAGGCAACAACGATTGACCCGTGAAGGTTACACCCCATTCATAATCCATGAGATTACTAATTCCATATGGTTCGGAACCACGAAAGGAGGATCGGGGATGATGGTACGAAGTGAGTCATGGAGTCACATTCGCCCGTATTGGCCTCTACTCGATTCTTATATTGAAAAGCATTCCTGTGATCTCAAAGGCATACAAACAATAATTCAATTCGCTCCAAACTATTATTTAACTAAATTGGTTTAATAATAATGCAAACATAATTCTAAAATATTGGTGATCACTTCAATTAATAATAAGATTAAAAGGATCTTAAACCGGTTGTCCAAATTATCTTATTAGGCGTGATTTTCAATTACATATTCCCTTTAAACATGCAATATGGTGATCAATAATAGAATAACATTAATATTAAAACCAAATTAATCACAATTCCAACAACATAAAATCGTTAGAAAAATAATAAAAGTAAAAGGAGCATGATCCTTACTTTGATTCTGTTTGTTTGCAACTACAAAATAATAAACGAGTTAGTAACTTCAAGGAAATAATAAAACGATGATTAAATTGATAAAGTAAAGTTGATTTTGGGGCCAAACCCTCATACAATTCTACCTTTCACGCCTTGGCTTAAGGATAGAACCACGAGTAAAGTATGGACTCCTTTGAGTACTTGAAGAAGGAATTTTGAAGTAGAAAAGGGTAGGCTAGTGTTTAGGCTAAAGCATAGAAGAGAGGAGAATAAATCAGAGAATTACTCGGTGCCCCGTTCATCAGAAATGAGGGGGTATTTATAGGAAAAATGTGATGAGGGAGCACACGGAACCCTAAAATGATAAAAACCCTAAAAAAGTATCGCGTGACACGGTCAAACTGCACCGTGACATGGGAAGCTCCACCGTCAGACGGTACACTTTCCCGTGACACGGTACATTTTTGGTGTGACGTGGGAAATTTTCAGAAAACAGGATAAAAAACGCGTTAAAGGTTTACGCGGAAAAGACACGGAATGTCTCTTGTCACGGCAGACTTCCCATGTCACGGGAAATCCCACCGTCAGACGGGTAGGATTCCCGTGACATGGTAGGTACCTGCCGTGGCGCGGGAAACTCCAGCCTGTTTTTCCGTCTCAATACATTTTTAACCCTAATTTCCTTCGGCATTTTAAGTGCCGATTGATAATTTCGGGCCTTTTCTGACTTTTTATTATTCGGGCTAAAATAAGAAAATAATTAAATAAAAATAAATAAAGGGTTTGGGCCAAAAATAAACAATAAAACAATAAAATAAAAAGGCTTGGGCTAAAAATAAGTTTGGGCTGAAATTAAAACTAGGCTTTTACCAAACATCAAGGCTAATCCATGGACTGTTCAAAAATATGAATTTAATAAAATACGATTTTTTAAGCACTCTCGGGATTAAATACTAAACCCGACCAATAGTGGCGGTGAAAGGTTGTTCATCATCGGGTTTGGTTTTGGGGAGACATTTTTAGGTGTCTACAATAGGATTAACCCTAAACCTGTTTATCTATGTTGGTTGAATATTAATGCACAAATAAATATATTATTGGCGATCACTTGAATTATAATCATATTAACCCTGAAAAAAATTATTAATTATCTTATTAAGCGTGATTACAAGTACAAATTCCCTTTAAACATGCATAAAAGGCGTGATCAAGCAATAACAATAAATATCAAGCAACATAATAATAAAAATAATAATTATAATCATAATAACAATCATGATAATCATAATCTTAATAATGTTAAAGCATAATATTAGCAAGATCCTGGCATGATACTAACAAGATTAATAACAAACCCTAGCATGTCACTAAACATTAAAAATCAAATATTTAACCCTAACATGATACTAACAATCATAAATATTAGGAAGAACATAAAAGGCATCATAACAATCATACTTGATATTAAAATTACCCTAGAAATGATATTAGGAATATCATAATAACAACCTAAACATGATTTCTACATCATAACATCAATAAAAACCATCAAAATACTCACTTTGATGACTCGTACCTCTTTCTAATTACAAAATACACGCGTTAAAAACTTCAAGGAAAATAATAAAAAAATTAAATTAAATAATTGAAAGAGAGATTTGGGACCAAACCCTCATAAATTAAACCTTTCACGTCTAGGGCGAAAGCAACTTCGAATATGGCTAGGTGTATATAGTGCTAATGTATGCGGAATTTTGTATTTGAGAGAAACTAGTTTAGAAATAGAGAAAAAGAGAGAGAGTGATCAAGAAAAACTTGATGAGAGTTGGTGAAAATATAGAGAATCGGTGATTGTAAGTGATTGTGGATGAATCGGTAAAAATTAGAAAGAATAAAAATTGATGATTGTTGATGAAAAACTGATGAAAATTGATGATTCAAAACGGTGTTTTTACGACGTTATTCATAGAGAAAATCATCCAAAAGATAAAATATCAAAACAGAGTTCTGACGCAAATAAAATTGGATTAGCGCCAACGCTGGCTATTGGCGCCAGACGCCAACATTAGTGTCAGGCGCCAATGCTACCGCCAGGCGCCAAGCGTAGCGCCAGGCCCTACAGCTGGCGTTTGGCGCTGATTCAGAAATTCACGCGTTTTCTTAATATCAGATAAAAATTGCCGTACATGAGGATAAAATCGTATTTCCCTAAAAAAATGTTCTCTGATTTTAATTAAAACTCTGAAAAGTCAACAAAAGTCAATTTATCAATGCTAATTGAATTAGGAATGAAAAGAACCTTCTAGAAGAATCTAGAACACTAAAACCATTCCTAATTGCATTAGGAATGATAAATCTATATTAAGCCCTCCCCTAGATCATTGGGCCGCATATAAGTCTCAAACCGGGCCCAGTTCAGTAAATTGGCCATAACTTCCTCAATATTCATCGGAATTGGGCTTATAATATATCGTTGGAAAGCTCTTTTCAAGCCCCATCCAACTACACTACTATCGGGCCCATATCATGGACCAACCAAACTGTATTGGCTGTTTTCTTAAAATAAGTTTTCAAAAACAGAGAGAAGAGAAAAGAAATTAAAACTATCCGCAAAACTAAACTTTCCACACTTTCACTTCATTCGATTATGATTCGACGTGAAAGGTAATCATCACCGGGTTTGGTTTTGGGGAGACACAAATGGGTCTACAGAAGCCCCCACTTTGACTGAGTTTGGAGAAACGCAAGTTTCGAAAACAAAAGTCAAAGTATCGATAGGGACGGAGAATGAT
Source organism: Chenopodium quinoa (assembly GCF_001683475.1). Taxonomy (NCBI): domain Eukaryota; kingdom Viridiplantae; phylum Streptophyta; class Magnoliopsida; order Caryophyllales; family Amaranthaceae; genus Chenopodium; species Chenopodium quinoa. Next base: position 1,688,823 of record NW_018743689.1, read on the forward strand.
TCAGAACGTTCTGCGATCCTAAATCATTCTTGTAACGCCGATACCTGCAAACTAGCGTTAGTTAAACAGATAAAAGAGTTAAGAAACGTGTATCTTGCACCGTCGAGCACACGTCTCTGAAAGTAACCGATTTGCTGCTGCTGCTTTACTGTTGTTTTGATGACCTCATGCCAAGAGAATGCCATCCCGCTTAAAAACCGCTACACTTGTAACTGCTTCCAATATTGAAGACTGCTTCGCTTGAAACGATCCTCCTCCGCTTTGATAATATTCCACGTCCAAGGGAATACCATCGAAGATTGCTTCGCTCGAAACAATCCTTTCCCGATTTGATAATATTCCACGTCCCAGGGAATACTATCGAAGATTTCTTCGCTTGAAACAATCCTCAGTTGTTTTTTGACAATTCTCCACAATCTAGGGAACGCCATCCTGCTGTTTTGATGTTCACCCATCTCTGAACAAAGAGCTTCTTTTGGATGTGTTCACGCGCCTCTGAACAAAGAGCTTCTTTTTTTTTGGATATGTCCACGCGTCTCTGAACAATAGAGCTTCTTTATTTTTTTTAATATGAACTTCTGAAGAGCTTGATAATAGGATGCCCACGCGTCTTTGAGCAAAAGAGCTTGAAAGAAATGTCCACGCTTCTCTGAACAAAAGAGCTTTGATGATATGCCCACGCGTCTCCAGAGCAAAAGAGCTTGATGGAAATGTTCACGCGTCTCTGAACAAAAGAGCTTGAAAATAGGATGCCCACGTATCTTTGGAGCAAAGAGCTTCGATAATATGTCCACGCGTCTCTAGACGATAGAGCTTGATAAATATGTCCACGCGTCTCTAAACAAAAGATCTTGAATAATATGTCCACGCGTCTCTGAACAAAAGAGCTTCGAATAATATGTCCACGCGTCTCTGAACAAAAGAGCTTCGAATAATATGTCCACGCGTCTCTGAACAAAAGAGCTTCGAATAATATGCCCACGCGTCTCTGAACAAAAGAGCTTCAATACTTGAACGTTTGTTGCGATAATATTCTGAAGAAAATTTCCGAAGACCAACACTTGCCGATCTCTAAAGCTCGCTTGAACTTTGCTTCCGCTATGCCAGTACGTCGGCGGTTTGCTGCTTGTGAACCATTATGTCCGTGATAAGACAACGCTTAGGCGCTTTAAGCTAAGTGAGATGATCTTTCATCAGGTCGATCACTTATTGCGACTGTAATCAAACAACTACTAAATCATGTCAAATTGCTTATAGGGGCTAACTGGCGTACCAAGGAACCCGAAACTGCTATATGAGGTCGAAATCACCTTTTTGAGAGGCTTCGAGCTCTGTCGCTGCTGAAATATCTCTGGCGCCAAGAATTGACTCTGTCGCCAGACACTGGGATCTAGCGCCAGACGCTAAAAACTGTTGCCAGACGCTAGATGTTTTCGTCTGGCGCTGGGGTAGGGTCTTCCCTATTCTGCTGCACCTGTATTTATTTTTGACTATAGAACTTTGATATTTTCTTTAATCATCTTAGGGTTGACCTAAGGTTTAGAATTGACTCAACTCATTGACTTGACACAACTCAAGGTATAAACTTGATTCAGTGCAATTGATTCGAGGTTGACTCTACTCAAAGTGTTTTTGACACATATGTTAGACTCAAATCAAGGTGATATGACACGACATGACTAAATGTGTACATGACTCGTGTGTGCATCGTAATGTGATCGTGCGACTCAAAAATGCAAAAAAGCAAAAATTGTCCGTCATTTTTGTGGAGGGTACCGACTTTCCTCGAAAAAGAAAGACGCAAAAAAGAAAGAAGCGAAGTTTTTGAAGGTGCATGTTGAATGAGCTTAGCCAAATGTTGTTTGATACTATCTCTCAAGGTGAAAGGATTAACCCATCCTAGGCTATCTCAATGGTTGACTCAATGATGAAAGTATATGGGCAACTTAGGCACGGAGGCTAAGCACTTCATACTTCGTGATGCAATGACAATTATGATTGATGAGTGATGTTGATATGACAAGGAATACTTCAACTTTATGTTAAGATTCCATGACAAAGGGTTCCTAAGGGAAGTATATTTGGTCATGTATTTGTGATGTGTGTGAAAGTGACACTAAAGTTAGGCCGCAAGAGGTAAGTGTGTGGAGAAAATATTAATTTTATAAGAGTCAAATGATGGTGGCTCTTAGGCTAGGTAGGCTAATGATGTAGGGATCAAGCCCCCAAGTCTAGCTCTAAATAAATAGGGATGAGCATAGGAGATCCCTTGATATGATAAATTGTGAATGTGAATATGAATGCATTTTTATTACGGCCGCACCTCAATGTGAGGTTGCCTACGTATCTGTTAGGAATCAGGCCGAACGTAGCTCTAGCCGAACCTCGCACAAGTGTGTGTATACCTTAAAAAGATCTTTTTAAGGGTTGTAACGTGGTTAGGCTAAAGGTTATAGAAGAAAGGGATAAAGGCTCAAGACCCTAGATAAGCCCCCAAGGTGTGCTACCTTGCTTTTGAGTCTTTATATTTTTATGCTTGAGGCTTGCTTCTCTTTTTTAGCTCTCTTCTTTTTTTTATTTAGCATTTATTTTTATTTTTATGAGTGTGGGAAATCCCGATCATGCGGTCTATCACTCACTTGGCATTCATGTTTATCAGGCACGGTACCGAGTACTCGATAAGAGACGCAATTTGAGACGTGTTCATATCGAAGACATTTTCATGTCAAAGACATTGGAACACTTACCCTTTTGTACACTTTTATTTTATTTTATTCTTTGCTATTGCTTTCTATTTATTTTGATTTTTTGAAATCACTCAAGCTTTTAGAATTGCATAAGTTGCACACTGTCCCATCCCAATGATAGGCAGATATGGGTTGGAAAATGAAAGGTCTATCATTAGACAAGGCTCAAAGTGGTTTATGAAGAAAGGATTGTAAATTATAAAGGTGAAAGGCAATATGATGTGGCTACAAGAGGTGCCTCAAATCATTGGTATACCTTGTGTTTAGTTCGACATGGATTTTTTTTTTGTTTTTTTTTTTTTTGCAATATAATGAAATGATCATATGTAAGAGAATAAATACTCATTTTATTAAAAAGGGAAAAAGAAATAATCTACAAAATTAATCTAAGGGAGAAGAAAGGTGCCTATGCTAGACTTATTGGGGAAAGGATAAATAAAGAAAAAGAAAAAAGATGTCATGAAATCTCGTCGTTTGAAGCTCGCCTTATGTCTTGTATTGTTTGATTTATCATCACTCGCTCTTCTTGTTAACTGGAGGTATGGGAAGTTTGTTATTATCAATCAAATGTTGGATAGCCTCCTTTAGCTTCCAACAGCTTTCAGTAGCATGACCCCTACCTTCATGGTACTTGCAGCGCACATTTGGATTCCAACTAGGCACTCTCTTCTCAAGTGGGGGATCTTGAAGAGGTCCAATAGGAGTAATGATTCCCTTGGCATGGAGTCGATCGAAAGCATCATCGTAGCTAATTCCAATAGGGGTAAAATCCCTTTTTTGTTGCTTTCAAAATCCTTGGTTATCCATGGCTAAGATCTCATTAAGGTCGAAAGTACCAACACTGTTACTAGAGTAGGTGTTTTCGGAAGAAGAAGGATAGTCGTTCTTCTTCCCTTTACAGCCACTGTTACTATCATTACTAATCTTGGCCCTCTTCTCGCGCGGAGGAACATGAAGGAGATTTGAATCAATGAAGTCTTGAACACGATCCTTGTGGGCGAGACACTTTTCGGTAGTGTTACCGCGACCTCTATGGTATCGACAATAGGAATTTGGATCCCAATTGGGAAAACGTTTTTCAGATGGAGGGTCTTGACTGGGACCAATGGAGTGAATATGACCTTGATCACGAAGGCAGTCAAAAGCTTCATTGTTAGTAATTCCTATTGGTGTGTATTCTTCAATGGCCCGTTTTGCCTGTGGCTTAGGAGCATCGAGTTCTTCATTAAACCCTTGGCGAGAATTTTGTTCGATGATCATCACCTGATTTGCTAGTCCTTCTACCACATTCAAGAGCATGGCAATGATATCTTGCAGTTTTCGAACGTCCTCTTTCAGATTTGACGAGTCTTCCTTGGTATTATCTAATAAAAGAATTTCATCCTCCTCAATCATGGACACTTCATCAAGAGAGGTTATATAAGTTGTCTTGATCATGGGTTCTCCTATAGGTGTGATAGAAGTGATGGATTGAAGGATGTTTGATCTTCTTCGATGGCTACAATTTCAGAAGTTTCATTGTTATCGATCAAATCTTGAATAGCTTCTTTGAGTTTCCAACATTCCTCAGTGTCGTGACCCTTCCCTTGGTGATATTTGCAGTGCTTATTAGGATCCCACTTGGGTGGCCTGGCTTTTGGAACTGGATCTTTGATAGGCGCTATGGGCATGACCAGTCCTTTTTAGTGTAGCTTCTTGAAAGATGTTTCATAACTCATACCAAGTGGAGTGAACACCCTTTTTGACCTTTGGATTCGTGATTTAGAGGCGTTCGTGGCATGTACCTCATTAATGGGAGAGGAAGAAGAAGGATGGTCGTTCTTCTTTGCTCTCGCACTATTATCCTTCAGAAGGTCATCTTCAATGTCAATGCCTATATAATAGACAACCTTGAAAGTATTCAAGTTGTGTTGGTATTTTAAGTGCTTTGAATACTTCCTTGGAGATTCTTGATAAACATCCTCACAGATTCTTTTTCAGTGGGAGTTTTGACCATATTAGCAGAAGTTTCCCTCCATTTGTTGAAGAAAGAAGTGAACCCTTCGTTTTCTTTTTGTTTTAACATCTCAAGTTGTCTGTGGTCTGTTTCGTCTTGGATGTTGCACTTATATCTATCTATGAAAGCGTTTGCTATGGACTCCCAAGAAGAGGTTTTTTCTTTCTCGAGAGAAAAGAACCATTGCTTGCAAACGGTCTCAAGAGATCGTGAGAACAGAGAGGGGAAAACCTTCTTATCGATACCCTTAATGTTCATTATAGTTTCAAAAGCTCTTAGATGGAAGTAAGGGTTATCTGTTGCATTGAATTTAGGGATGTCAGTGGCGTTGAACTTATGCGGAAGAAGTTCCTTGTCCAGCGAGATCCCTTGTGAACTCATGCCCTAAAATTTATAGTCACTAGATAGCTTTCTCAAACTTTCTTGCATGAGGTTCATTTGTTGTTGCTTCACTGGGTCATCAATTTTGAGGGTTAAAGCCTTTAACACCTCAGTCACGTCATTCAATTGATTCCTAAGTTCATTGACCTCTTCTTGACTTGCCATTATCTTTTTAGCCTTCCTATTTTGACGAATCGGTTTATCAAAAAGCGAGACCTGAACAAAGGTGTTGTCCTTGATTAATCGCCCTTCTCTCCTCGACCAAGTACTGTGGAAAAGGAATTTGGGGATATTCATTGTTAATTATTTGACTCAAACTTTATTCAACATGCAATGGATAAAGGAAGTGAAGATAGATTGGAATAGAATGTGAAGAAAAATGATGTATATGGAGGGATATGAAGAATTAGGAATAGAATGTACCCCCAACTCAAATGACGGAAAAAACCGACTCATGCATGAACCTAAGACATGGTCATGGTGACATATACTCGAAGTGTGTGCTAAGACTAGTAAGTGTAGGTAACATGATAAGACTCGTGTCATGACCGTGTGGCAAGACTATGTGACTAGACTCAATTAACGACTTAACAAGGTATTAGTGACAGTAAAATTTAACCGAATTAATTAGTAAACCGGTTAATTAGACACTAGGTGATGACTAGATCAATAATCCAAACTGTCGTCAAAATGACAGGACTGGCGCCTCTCTTTGTAGTGTAGTGCCAGACGACAGAGATGTCACCAGGCGCCACACTCCACAGAGTGGTGCTACAGTCTAGACTTTGGCGCCATTGCTGGAGCTTCAATCTGGAACTGTTTTCGGTGTTATTAATCAACAGGGGTATGCCTAAAGTCGTACTAGGTCAATTCTGATTAAAATATTAGACTTTATTTACTCAAATTAATTAATTAATTAGGAAAAGTTCTTTAAGTTATTAATTTATTAAATCTCAACACAAGTCAAAGAAACGGTTAAGAAAACATATATATGCACAACAAATAATGCACAATTAGTCAAGTAGGCACAATATGATGCAATGAGTTTGCAACCTAACCATGGCTCTAGTTCTCTAAAGTTCGGGATATGGTTTAGTCAATAGAGGGTCCATGGTTAATTGTCCGGATGCACCGCGCGGAAGCCTAACCGTGAAGGGTTGGCGCGAGTGGATGGGACACCGCGAGTTTTAGAAAAACTCGCTTCCATGGTTTGGTGAATTCAACATTCTCGGATGTATCCTTTGTTGCTCAGAGCGTTTAATCAGGTAGATGGAGCATGAATTTCCAGAGGATAATGTCCATATGTAGAACACATATGGGTTTCAGAAAAGTGAGAAAAACTCAATCAGGAAGTAGGATCGAGCAAACATTACGAAAAACTGGTCGAAATTAGAACGCATATTTCTGGCTCGGTATTGGAAGAATTTGGCGCAAGCAAACAGAGGTTGGTGCCAGGATTTAGCTGTAGCGCCTGGCGACATGGCTGTCGTCAGGTGCTACGATTAAATGTCTGGCGCCAGCTTCTGTTCACTGACGCTAATTCCTACATGCCTCAGCAGCTTTCTGTGCTCGATAAAATTTTTCAGTTTCGTGCAGTGTTATTTCAGTCCTAGTTGTGAAAGATATTTCTCAAATTTAGTACGTGTAAAATCCTATGTTTTTAACTCATTACGAATGGTCTTTCCAATGAGATCTTTTTTATGCATATGAAAATATTGTTAATCAAAATTACGCACATGAAATACTTAGAACGTTTCGAGTCTCATCCACTCATTCTAAATCATTGCCGAAACAAATTCAGGAATTAAAATAGAAATCTTCCCCAGTGAAGTCGCTAAAAAACTGTAGGGAATATTTCAAGCGTTAATCCCTTAGCTTGAACCCCAATGTGATCATACACTAAAGTACGGTGGCGTCCAAAGGGAAAGAAGATAGAGCAAAAGAGTCGCCAACAAGTTTTAGGAACTTGTAAACCGTTCACAGGGTGAAGGTTACACCCCTTAACGATCCAGGAGATCGTCAACTCCATAAGGTCTTAAACCAAATAGGGTTCGGGGATGAAGGTACAAATCCAACCTAAAAGAGATTGAACCTGCCCTAATAATAGGCCTCTACTTTATTCAGATCGTATTCATGTGCGCTTTTTGACTAACATACAATCAATAGGATTAACCCTAAACCTGTTTATCTATGTTAGTTGAATATTAATGCACAAATAAATCTATTATTGGCGATCACTTGAATTATAATCATATTAACCCTAAACAAGATTATTAATTATCCTATTAAGCTTGATTACAATTACAAATTCCCTTTAAACATGCATAAAAGGCGTAATCAAGCAATAACAATAAATATCAAGCAACATAATAATAAAAATAATAATTATAATCATAATAACAATCATGATAATCATAATCATAATAATGTTAAAGCATAATATTAACAAGATCCTAGGCATGATACTAACAAGATTAATAACAAACCCTAGCATGTCATTAAACATTAAAAATCAAATATTTAACCCTAACATGATACTAACAATCATAAGTATTAGGAAGAACATAAAAGGCATCATAACAATCATACTTGATATTAAAATTACCCTAGACATGATACTAGGAATATCATAATAACAACCTAAACATGATTTCTACATCATAACATCAATAAAAACCATCAAAATACTTACTTTGATGCCTCGTACCTCTTTCTAATAACAAAATACACACGTTAGTAACTTCAAGGAGAATAATAAACAACAATTAAATTAAATAATTGAAAGAGAGATTTGGGACCAAACCCTCAGAAATTAAACCTTTCACGTCTAGGGCGAAGGCAAATTCGAATTTGGCTAGGTGTATCTAGTGCTAATGTATGCGAATTTTGTATTTGAGAGAGGGAGAGAGAGAGAGAGAGAGAGAGAGAGAGAGAGAGAGAGTGTTCAAGAAAACTTGATGAGAGTTGGTGAAAATAGAGAGAATCGGTGATTGTAGGTGATTGTGGATGAATTGGTAAAAATTAGAAAGAATAAGAATTGATGATTGTTGATGAAAAACTGATGAAAATTGATGATTCAAAACGGAGTTTTTACGACGTTATTTATAGAGAAAATCAGCCAAAAATTAAAATATCAAAATAGAGTTCTGACGCAAATAAAATTGGATTAGCGCCAATGCTGGCTATTGGCGCCAGACGCCAACATTAGCGCCAGGCGCCAATGCTAGCGCCAGGCGCCAAGCGCTACAGCTGGCGTTTGGCGCTGATTCAAAAATTCACGCGTTTTCTTAAAATCAGATAAAAATTACCGTACAGGAGGATAAAATCGTATTTCCCTCAAAAAATGTTCTCTGATTTTAATTAAAACTCTGAAAAGTCAACAAAAGTCAACTTATCAATGCTAATTGAATTAGGAATGAAAAGAACCTTCTAGAAGAATCTAGAAGACTAAAACCATTCCTAATTGCATTAGGAATGATAAATCTATATTAGGCCCTCCCATAGATCATTAGGCCACATATAAGGCTCAAACCGGGCCCAGTTTAGTAAATTGGCCATAACTTCCTCAATATTCATCGGAATTGGGCTTATAATATATCGTTGGAAAGCTCTTTTCAAACCCCATCCAACTATACTATTATTGGACCCATATCATGGACCAACTAAACAGGATTGGCTGTTTTCTTAAAATAAGTTTTCAAAAACAGAGAGAAGAGAAAAGAAATTAAAACTATCTGTAACACTAAACTTTCCACACTTTCACTTCATTCGATTATGATTCGACGTGAAAGGTACTCATCACCGGGTTTGGTTTTGGGGAGACACAAATGGGTGTCTACACACCTGGTGTGCACTTCTAGTCCCGGGGCTTGCAAATAGTGTAGAATTAAATTCGTGGCGTATGGTAGTGCACAATCGACGACCGGTGGTACGACAGGGCCACATCATTACTCAGTTGGGATCGCTTTGATGGTTGATGGGTTCGAAGACATCCCACTACCTGTACTGATAGAGGAGGTTGAGATAACAAAGCTTTGTCAAGATGTAGGTAGCTTCGTTGATTGGCCACGTGCGTAGGTGAGGTTGATTAACGAGGTAATTTATTTATTTTCATTTTTTAGCATTAAATAACCGTTAGGCACTCTCTAACCGCACCTCTGAAAATAAAACCGCTGAAATAGCACGACTACCCGACCCCCTTAATTAGTGTAATTGTTCTACATATATTTCTGATTCTTGATTTCCTTAGTTGTTAGTTGATAAATGATGATTCTAGAATAGTTGTTTGGCTAGGAATTGGGTGAAACTTGTATGATTGATTCATTGTGATTAATTTGGGAATTGTGTTGATTGATTGTTGTGATTAAAGTGATTACTGAAGGTTTGTATGTGTGTAATTCGATTCGGCCTTGAGAATTATGCTAGATTGAATTGTAATTGCTAATGACACGACCAATTGATTTAGGAATTGCAACTATTGATTTGTTTGGATTGTGATTCTCTTAGTTTGTTATTCATAGTGAATTTTATCTTAACAATTAGGAGATAGATCTTTGATTCCAATTGATTGCTTTTATCATTAGTCTTCACAACCTTTGGTTGGCATGATCTTCGCAAGTTGTTGCAATTGTCATGATTACTTGTTGATCCCCGTTCCTAGTGTTTTATCTCCTTGGTTACTTGTTTTTTTAGTTGTTAGTATTTTCTCTTTATCTTTGGCTTCAACGTAGCTTAGGCACCTAAATCGAAAGCAGTTGAACATTACCGTTCCTTTGGATTCGACCCTTAACTTGCCTCTATACTCGTATTTAGGTTTGTTAAGTGTTTATAAATTTAGTTTGACAGAGGGAAGATTAGATAACGACCTAATTTTCCCCTCGTCATTCCCTACACCAAAAATCATTCTCTTCTCCCTCTTTAACCTAAATACTATCCTCCCTATTTTCTCATAATACTTCCATTAAGACCAAATCAACTTAACTTTTTATTTAATTTAATTGTTTCAATTTGATTTATATTTTTATTGATGTAACTAACAATTTATTTATGATGTAGCAATTCAAGGAACCGCGGAAAGTGAGTAATTAATCACTTAATTACTCTTATTTGTATTCTTTATTGCTAGTATCCTGATTAGGGTTATTATTATGATTTGATTTGACTCACGATATTATGGTTAAATTGCTTCCAATGTTGATGTTTATTCTATTGTTTATTGTTAATCACTATATTCAATGTTTAAGGGGAATATTTTATTGAAATTCACGAGGAATAAGATAATTTGCGCTATCGTTTTAGGTTCCTTTTTTAATCTTTGTTATTTAATAAAGTGGTCCCCAATATTTTACAATTATGTGTTGCACTAATATTCTACCAATTTTGCATAACAATAGATTGGAGTAAATTAAATCTTTTTTTGCATGCCTTTGAGATCACATGGAATACTTTTTCGCAATAAGAATCGAGTTGAAGCTAATACGGGCGAATGTGACTCCATGACTCAGTTTGTACCATCATCCCCGATCCTCCTTTTGTAGTTCCGAACCATATGGAGTTAGTAATCTCATGGGTTATGAATGGGGTGTAACCTTCAAGGATTAATCTTTGTTGCCTTTCGTTGTCCCTTGATCGTGGTTGCTTTACAATAATCCGAGAACGGTTTACAAAATCCTTATAAACTTGTTGGTAGCTCCCTACTTTGCTTTGTCCCTAGTTCTATGTCAATTCCCACTTCCTATGTGTGCCAATCATATTCACAAAATTCTTAACGTAGGCGCGCTTCGAACGATGCCTACAATTTGGCGACTCCACTGGGGAGGATTCTTGGTTATTTAACGATTTGAGTGATCGGTATTTAATTGAGATGAGAGGATGAGACTTGAGAGATTCTTGAATTGTAAACCTGCAATTTAATTGGCATTATCACATATGCATATGCATTTATCTTATCTATTTTGCCACAATAGTATGTCTTCTACGTATGTGGCTAGCCCGAGGGATTTAAGCTCGAAAACGCTCATGGCAATAAGAGTTAATCCGAATTTTTAATTCAACCTAAACCATGGAGTTGAGTTCGATGTCATCATTAACTCGCGGAACTGCTTGTTGGCATACACCCTCAAGCTAAGGGAGATATCCTTGCTAGCGCATCCAAACTCTTAACTATTAGTCAAACTGACAATAAAAGTACCTTAGAAGTATCTGTTTAAATTGGTAAAAGTCAAATCGACAATGTGCAAAGTCAAAACGACAATGCAAATGCTCAACCTATTACCCTACTTGTAGGGAATATTTCAAGCATCACCCCAAGCTTGAACCCCACTGTGATCATACACTAAAGTATGGTGGCGTCGAAAGGGAAAGAAGACAGAGCAAAAGAGTCGCCAGCAAGTTTTAGGAACTTGTAAACCGTTCACAGGGTAAGGTTACACCCCTTAACAATCCAAGAGATCGTCAAATCTAATAGGTCTGGAACCATGACTGGTAGTTCGGGGATGAAGGTACAAATCCAACCTAAAAGAGATTGAACCTGCCCTAATAATAGGCCTCTACTTTTTTCTGATTGTATTCATGTGCGCTTTTTGACTAACATGCAATCAATAAAATTAACCCTAAACCTATTTATCTATGTTGGTTGAATATTAATGCACAAATAAATCTATTATTGGCGATCACTTGAATTATAATCAAATTAACCCAAAACAAGATTATTAATTATCTTATTAAGCATAATTACAAGTACAAATTCCCTTTAAACATGCATAAAAGGTGTGATCAAGCAATAACAAAAATATAATATCAAGCAACAAACTAATAATCATAAAAAATAATGATAATTATGACAATTATAAAAATAATCATGAATCATCATCATAACAATTATAATCATAATATTTATGTCAAAGCATAATAATAGCAAGATCCTAGGCATGATACTAACAAGATTAATAACAAACCCTAGCATGTCACTAACCAATAAATATCAAATATATAGCCCTAACATGATCCTAACATGATATTAGGAAAGAAAGTAGGAAGCATCACATGAATCACAATTGTCATATTTGATATTATAACCTTTTCCCTAAACATAATACTAAGAATCATTGTTGTCATTCAAAACATCAAGCATCCTAACATGATACTAGGAATAAAAATAGGAACCCTAGACATGATTTCTATATCATAATAAGAATAAATAAATTAAAAGCACTTACTTGGATGCCTCTTATCTCTTTCTAATAACAAAATACACACGTTAGTAACTTCAAGGAAAATAGTAAACAAAACAATTAAATTAAATAATTGAAAGAGAGATTTGGGACCAAACCCTCAGAAATTAAACCTTTCACGTCTAGGGGAAGGCAACTTCGAACTTGGCTAGGTGTATCTAGTGCTAATGTATGAGGAATTTTGGTTGTAAAAGAGGGATGGTTAGAAAGAGAGAGAGAATCAAGAATTTCTTGATGAGAGTTGTGAGAAGAATTGATGATAATTGACGAAAAATGATGATTGAAAACGGAGGTTTTAGGAGGCTATTTATAGAGAAAATCAGTCGGATGGATAAAAAACGATTCAGAGTTTCAACGAGAATAAAACACGATTAGCGCCAGATGCTGGTCATTAGTGCCAGGCGTTGAAGGTTAGCGCCAGAAGCTAATGCTTGTCGTGAGGCGCTTATAATTAGTTTCACGCGTTTTTTGTTTTTTTCATATCTTTTGATCCAGAAATCCAAATAAGGAATATAATATGTCATTGGAAAGCTCTTGAAGTCTACTTTCCAATTCAATTAGGATCAGATTACAATTCTTGAAGGGTGTTAGTTTTGGATAGAGTTTCATATCTCATTAATATCTTTCTCGTTATAGCTCGGATTTAATATTATCATATATCATTGGAAAGATAATTTCAAGATCTATCCATCCATATAAAATTTGAATAAATATTATGAGGCACGAAAATAATATCTAACTTTCTTTGAACATCATTAAATTCTAATAGGGTTAGGATATAAAAAAAAGAATAGTTTTTATAAAAGGAAAGTTTTTATTTAACTCAAATTCTTTATTCTTATCTTTTCAAAAAGGATAATTAAGATCTTTTAGAAAATTATAGTAGCTTCTAATTAATCCTAATTTGTTTAGAAATAGGATTAAACCTTTGGACCCTCCACATGATCATTAGGTCGTAGGTAAAATTCGGTTTGGGCCCAGTTTAGTATTTTGGCCGTAACTTCCTCATTATTCATCGGAATTGGACTTATAATATATCGTTGGAAAGGTCTTTTCAAGCCCCATCCAACTACACCCTTATTGGACCCATATCATGGACCAAAATAAACTGTAATGCATGTTTTCATAAAGAGGGTAAGAAAAGAAATATTTTCAAAAACAGAAAGAAAAGATATTTTAATAAAAACATTCTCATCACTAGAATTTTCACACTTTTGCTTTGTTCGATAATCAAATGACATGAAAGGTATTCATCACTGGGTTTGGTTTTGGGGAGACACATTTGGGTGTCTACAGATGCCCCCACTTAGACTGAGTTTAGAGAAACGCAAGTTTCAAAAACAAAAGTCAAAGTATCGATAGGGACGGAGAATGATTCAGAACGTTCTGCGATCCTAAACCATTTTTGTAACGTCGATACCTGCAAAACTAGCATTAATTAAACAGATAAAAGAGTTAAGAAACGAGTTACACCGTCGAGTATACGTCTCTGAAGGTAACCAATTTTTTGTGACGATCTTTCGCAAGCTAGAGAATGTCGCCTGAAGACTGCTACGCCTATAATTGCCTCCAATTTCCGCTGTGATAGTCTTCGAAAAGATAACTTCTTGTTGATCCTTAATGCTGTTATGCCAGTACGTCGGCGCTTTATTGCTTGTAAACCAGTATGTCGGTGCTTTTGCTGTGATGACAATCCTTTTTTCTTTGGGAATAGTTGCCAACACAACTCTTGTATGATGTATGACAATCCGATTTAGGGAAAGTTGTCAATGCTTCGTAACAATCTTTCATAAAAATTTTGCTACAATAGATAATCCACATCTTGGAATATAACTCTTGAAACCAATCCATCTTGGAAATTTGCCAACGCTATGCGACAATCCTTTTAGGAAAATATTGCCACAATTGACAATCTGCTTCTTGGAACATTTGCAAAAAAAAAGAGTCGACCTACAATCCACTTTGGGAAAATTTGCCACTTATTGAAATGAATGAAAATCCCCGTTGAGGAACCTTTGCCGAAATTTATGATGAATAGAGACCTACAACAATCCTTTGGGAAATTTTGCCATAGGGAACTGGGTGTATGACAATCCAATATCGGAAAACTTGCCAGCGATGACAATCCGAACTTGGAAAAAATTGCCAAATAGAGAAGGAGCACGACAATCCAAGCTTGGAAACTTTGCCAGAGATGACAATCCAATCTTAAAATTTTGTCGTTGAAGAAGATGCACGACAATCCATATTTGGAAATATTGTCAGTTGGGATGACAATCTAATTTTTAGAAAAATTGTCATTTAAGAAGAATGCACGACAATCCATATTTGGAAATATTGTCGTTTAAGAAGAATGCGCGACAATCCGTATTTGGAAATATTGTCGTTTAAGTGCTTGTTTTTAAATCGATATGTTGGTGCTTGTAATGAGCCAATGTTTTAGGCGCTTAAGCTAAGTGAGACTATTTTTTGTCAGGTCAATCACTTACTACGATTGTAATTGAGCCTACTACTAATCATGTCAAATTGCTTAGAGGGGCTAACTGGCGTACCAAGGAACCCGAATTGCTGTTCTGAGAGGCTTCGAGCTCTGTCGTTGCTGAAATATCTCTGGTGCCGCTATTTTGATCTGTCGCCAGACGCTGGGATCTAGCTCCAGGCGATGAAATCTATTGCCAAACGCTACATGTTGTCGTCTGGCGTTGGAGTAGGGTCTTCCCTTTTCTGCTCTTGTTGCTATTGTTCATTGCTCGGTTTTGCCTCGAACTTTGAACTTAGTCGTTTCCTTTCAACCAAATCCGCTCAAATATTTTTTAAATTAAAGCTCTTCATCTCTAATTTACCGATCCATGTAATTCCTCTTATCTTGGAGGAATCTCCTGTGTCATATTTGCGGTTTTTTCGAAAAAAATCCGGGAATGTCCTCGCTTGCTAGGATGCACCTGCATTTATATCTTTGACTATAGGACTTTGTTTATCTTTCTTTAGGGTTGACCTAAGGCTTATTGTTGCTTGACTCATTGACTTGGCATGACTCAAGGTATAAACTTGACTCACTATGATTGACTGACTCGAGGTTGACTCGACTCAAAGTGAAATGACACGTGTGACTCATGACCTGTGTGTGCATTGTATTGTGATGTGCTTGGCTCAAAAATGCAAAAAAGCAAAAATGCAAAAAATTTCCGTCATCTTTGTGGAGGGTACCGACTTTCTCCTGAAAAAGAAAGACGCGAAAAAAGAAAGAAGCGAAGTTATTTGAAGATGCATGTTGAATGAGCTTAATCAAATGTTGTCTCTCAAGGTTTGTAACATCTTAGACTATCCTAGTTGACTCGATAAATAAATTATTTAGGTGACTTAGGCACGGAGGCTAAGTACTTCTTACTTTGTGATGCAATGATGAGCAATTTTGACTTGACAAGGCATGCTTCAGTGTTATATTAAGATTTCATGACAAAGGGTTCCTAAGGGAATGTATATTTAGTCATGTATCTGTGATGTATGTGATAGTGATACTAAAGTTAGGCTCAAAGGCTAAGTGTGGGGAAAGATATTATTTTTAGAAGAGTCAAATAATGGTGACTCTTAGGCTAGGTAAGCCAACAATGTAGGGATCAAGCCCCCAAGTCTAGGTCTAAATGAATAGGGATGAGCATAGGAGATCCCTTAATATGATCATGATGTGTGAATGTGAATGTGAATATGAATGCGTTTTTATTACGGCCGCACCTCAATGTGAGGTTGCCTACGTATCCGTTAGGAATCAGGCCGAACGTAGCTCTAGCCGAACCTTGCACAAGTGTGTGTATACCTCAAAAAAGGTCTTTTTAAGGGTTGTAATGTGGTTAGGCTAAAGGTTTGAAGAAGAAGGGGATAAAGGCTCAAGACCCTGGATAAGCCCCCAAGGTGGGCAATCTTGCTTTTGAATATTTATATTTTTTATGCTTGAGGCTTTTGACTCTTTTTTAGCTCTCTTTTCTCTTTTTCTTTAGCATTTATTTTATTTTTATGAGTGTGGGCAATCCCGATCATGCGGTCTATCACTCACTTGGCATTCATGTTTCTCAGGCACGGTACCAAGCACTCGATAAGAGACGCAATCTGAGACGTGTTCATATCAAAGACATGTTCATATGAAAGATATTGGAACACTTGCCCTTTTTTACACTTTTATTATTTTTTTATTTCTTATTTATTTATTTTGATCTTTTGAAATCACTTAAGCTTTTGTTTTTTAAAATTGCATAAGTTGCACACTGCCCCATCCCAAGGTTAGGTAGATGTAGGTTGAAAAATGAAGGGTCTATCGTTAGACGAGGATCAAAGTGGTTTATCAAGAAAGGATTGCATATTTGAAGGGTGAAAGGCAATATGATGTGGCTACAAGGGGTGCCTCAAATCATTGGTATACCTTGTGCTTAATTCGACATGGTTTTTTTTTTTTTTTTTTTTTTTTTTTTTTTTTTTTTTTTGTGCAATGCAATGATCATATGCAAGGAAATAAATGCTCATTTTATTTAAAAAGTGAAGGGTAAAAATCAAACTCTAAGAAATAAATTCAAGGAGGATGAAGGGTGCCTAAGCTAGACTTATTGGGGAAAAGGGTTTGAAAAAAAGAAGAAGAAATCATGAAATCTTGGTAAGAAGCTTGCCTTGTGCATTTGTTTCATCATTACCCTCATTTTTTTTTTTGTCAATCACATGACTCAAACTCGATTCAACATACATGGATGGAAGAAAGTAGGAATAATGAAGGTTGTGATATGGAGAAAGCATGTAGAGAATGGAAAGATGATGTAGATGGAGAGATATGAAAAAATTAGGAATAGAATGTACCCCCAACTCAAATGACGGAAAAAATCGACTCATGCATGAAGCTAAGACATGGTCATGGTGACATATACAAAGTGTGTGCTAAAACTAGTGAGTGTAGGTGACATGTTAAGACTCGTGTCATGACCATGTGGCTAGACTATGTGACTAGACTCAAGCAAAGACTAAGTTACGACTTCATGTATATGCATTAAACTGAACAGGCTGTGGTATTTTAGTCATAACTCTTAATCTGTGACTTTGATTGGGATGAAACCAACGCCAAATTAAAGATAAAACTCGGGGCTACAGATCCATAGGTTTACGACTCGTAGTTCTTCCTAGAACTCTGGCTATGACCAAAACAAGTTGACGCTTGTGCAGTATACAGGAATAAAAATCCGGGTTGACTTAAAGGGACTATGACTCGATTTTAGACATATTTATTAGCTCAAATTAATTAATTAATTAATTAAGCAAAGTCCTTTACTCATTAATTAGTTTATTTAGTCTTAAGACAAGTCAAACAAACGGTTAGGAGAAAACACAGAGAGTATGCACAACAAATAATGCACAATTAGTCAAGTAGGCACAATATGATGTAATGAGTTTGCAACCTAACCATGGCTCTAGTTCTCTAAAGTTCGGGATATGGGTTAGTAAAAGAGGGTCCATGGCTAATTGTCCGGACTCACCGCGCGGAAGCCTAACCGTGAAGGGTTGGCGCGAGTGGACGGAACACCGCGAGTTAAGAAAGAACACGCTTCCATGGTTTGGTGAATTCAACATTCTCGGATGTACCCTTTGTTGCACAGAGCGTTCAATCAAGTAGATGGATCATGAATTCTCAGAGGGTTATGTCCATATGTAGAACACATATGGGTTTCAGAAAAGGGAGAAAAACTCAATCAGGAAGTAGGATCGAGCAAACAGTGCTAAAAACTGGTCAAAATTAGAACGCATATTTCTGGCTCGGTATTGGAAGAAATTGGCGCAACAGAGGCAGGCGCCAACGATTTGGCTTTGGCACCTGGCGACAGAAGCTGTCTCCTGGCGCCAGAGTCAAATCGATGGCGCTAGACTCTGTTTGTTGGCTCTAGTTCCTACATGCCTCAACAGCTTTCTGTGCTCGATAAAATTTTCCAGTTTCGCGCAGCATTATTTCGATCCTAGTTGTGAAAGATATTGCTCAAATTTCCTACGTGTAAAAATCCTATGTTTTTAACTCATTACGTATGGTATTTCCAATGAGATCTTTTTTATGCATATGACAATAATGTTAATCAAAATTACGCACATGAAATACTTAGAACTTTTCGAGTCTCATCCACTCATTCTAAATCAAAGCCGAAATAAATTTCAGGAATTAAAATAGAAATCCTCCCCAGTGGAGTCGCCAAAAACTGTAGGGAATATTTCAAGCATTACCCCAAGCTTGAACCCCACTGTTATCATACACTAAAGTACGGTGGCGTCGAAAGGGAAAGAAGACAGAGCAAAAGAGTCGCCAGCAAGTTTTAGGAACTTGTAAACCGTTCACAGGGTAAGGTTACACCCCTTAACAATCCAAGAGATCGTCAAATCCAATAGGTCTGGAACCATGACTGGTAGTTCGGGGATGAAGGTACAAATCCAACCTAAAAGAGATTGAACCTGCCCTAATAATAGGCCTCTACTTTATTCTGATTGTATTCATGTGCGCTTTTTGACTAACATGCAATCAATAAAATTAACCCTAAACCTATTTATCTATGTTGGTTGAATATTAATGCACAAATAAATCTATTATTGGCGATCACTTGAATTATAATCAAATTAACCCAAAACAAGATTATTAATTATCTTATTAAGCATAATTACAAGTACAAATTCCCTTTAAACATGCATAAAAGGTGTGATCAAGCAATAACAAAAATATAATATCAAGCAACAAACTAATAATCATAAAAAATAATGATAATTATGACAATTATAAAAATAATCATGAATCATCATCATAACAATTATAATCATAATATTTATGTCAAAGCATAATAATAGCAAGATCCTAGGCATGATACTAACAAGATTAATAACAAACCCTAGCATGTCACTAGACAATAAAGATCAAATATATAACCCTAATATGATCCTAACATGTTATTAGGAAAGAAAGTAGGAAGCATCACAGGAATCACAATTGTCATATTTGATATTATAACCTTTTCCCTAAACATAATACTAGGAATCATTGTTGTCATTCAAAACATCAAGCATCCTAACATGATACTAGGAATAAAAATAGGAACCCTAGACATGATTTCTATATCATAATAAGGATAAATCACAGTGGGGCTCAAGTGTGGGATGGCTTGAAATATTCCCTACAGTTTTTTTACGACTCCACTGGGGAGGATTTCTATTTTAATTCCTAAAATTTTTTTTGGCAATAATTTAGAATGAGTTGTTGAGACTCGAAAAGTACTAAGTATTTCATGTGCGTAATTTTGATTAACATTATTGGTATAAGCATAAAAATATTTGCATTGGAAAGACCATCCGTAATGCGTAAAAAACATAGGATTTTTACACGCAGGAATCTAGGGAAATATCTTTCACAACTAAAATCGAAATAATGCTATGAAAAAAACAAGAAAATTCAAGAATAGAAAGATGTCGAGGCATGTAGGAATTAGCGCTGAGTAAACAGCGTCAGTGCCAAACGATGGCGCTGTCGCCTGGCAACAAGCTTGTCGTCTGGCGACAGTGCCAGTGTCTGGCGACGATGTTAATTTCTCGCCCCGAATTCTTTTACTACCGAGCCTGAAATCTACCTTCTTGTTTCGACTAGGTTTCTAGTACTGTTTGCTCGATTTTGCTTCCTTATTGAGTTTTTCCTTTTTCTCTAAAACCCATATGTGTTCTACATATGGACATAACCCTGTGGGAATTCATGCTCCATCTACCCAATGGAACGCTCCTGGCAACGAAGGTACATCAAAGATTGTTGAATTCACCAAACCATGGAAGCGAGTTTAAATCGCGGGGTCCCATCCACAAGCGCCAACCCTTCCAAAGGTAAGGCTTCCGAGCGGTGCATTCGGACTCATAACCATGGACCCTCTTTGACTAACCCATATCATGAACTTTAGAGAACTAGAGTCATGGTTAGGTTGCAAACTCATTGCATCATGTTGTGACTATTTGACTACTTGTGCATTATTTGCTTGTGCATACTTACATATTGATTAAACTAACCGTTTGGTTTGACTTGTAATTATGAATATGCTTAAATAAACTAACCAAGGACTAAAGGACTTTCCTTAATTAATTGATTAATTAATTTGAGCTAATAAATATGTCTAAAATCGAGTCATAGTTTTTTTGAATCAACCCGAATTTTTATTCCCGTACACTGCACAAACGTCAACTTGTTTTAGTTATAACCGGATTACTAGAAAGATTTACGAGTTGTGAAACCTCTGGATCTGTAGCCCCGAGGTTTATCTTTCATTTGGCGTATGTTTCGTTCATTTCAGAGTCACAGATAAAAAGTTACGACTAAAATACTACTTCCTGTCCAGTTTAGTGCACATGCATGAGGTCTTAACTTAGTCTTTGTTCGGTTCTAGTCACATAGTCTAATCACATGATCATGACACGAGTCTTAACATGTCACCTACACTCACTAGTCTTAGCACACACTTTGTACATACTCTTTTCACACCATTACCATGTTTTGGGTTCATGCATGAGTCGTTTTCCCGTCATTTGAGTTGAGGGTCCATCCCATTTCTATTTCCTTCCATGTTCTCTTCGCTTCCATCGCATGTTGAATAGAGCTTAAGTAAAAAATGAAAAACATACCCCTAACTTCCCTTTCCACAGCACTTGGTCAAGGAGGGAAGGCCAATTAATAAAGGAAAACACCTTTCTTCAAGTGCTACTTTTTGACAAACCAATTAGTCGGAAAAGAAGGGCTAAGAAGATAATGGCGTCTCAGGAAGATGTTAATGAACTCAAGAAGGATGTGGCCAACTTAACTTAATTGATGAAGAATATAGCTCTTCAAGTCAATGACCCTATAATGAAACAACAAATGAAGCTCATGCAAGAAAGCTTGAGTAAAATATCCAGTGACTATAGATTTTAGGGCATTAGCTCACAAGGGGTATCAGTGGACAAGGAACTTCTTTCGCAGAAGTTCAATGCCACTGACATCCCTAAGTTCAAGCTAATTGACAACCCTTACTTTCACTTAAGAGCTTTTGAGACTATAATGAAAATTAAGGGTTTGAGACTATAGGAGGATTTTCATTCTTTGTTCTCACTATCTTTAGAAACCGTTTGTTAAAAATGGTTCTTTTCTCTTCAAAAAGAGAAAACCTCTTCTTGGGATTCCATAATAAACGCTTTCATAAATAGATATAAGTGCAACATTCAAGATGAAACAAACCATAGACAACTTGAGATGCTAAAGCAAAAAGAAAATGAAGGGTTCACTTCTTTCTTCATAAAATGGAGGGAAACTTCTGCTAATACGGTTAAGGTTCCTACCAAAAAAGAGTCTGTAAGGATGTTCATCAAGAACCTTCAAGACAAGTATTCGAAGCATTTGAAATATCAACACACCTTGAATACTTTCAAAACCGTCTATGACATTGGAATTAAAATAGAAGATTACCTTGCAAAGCAAAAAGCTACTAACAATAGCAACAACAGTGGTTGGAAAGGAAAGAAGAACGACAATCCTTCTTCTTCTTAAAACTCCCACTCTAGTAACAATGTTAGTACCTTTGATCTCAATGAAGTCTTAGCCATGGGTAATCAAGGGTCTAAAAAGCACCTAAGGAAATATTTCAATACTATTAGGATGAGCTATGATACTGACTTCGATCGACTCCATGTCAAGGGACTCATTACTCCCATTTGATCTATTCAAGATCCCGCACCTGAGAAGAGATTTCCTAATTGGAAACCAGATGCACATTGCAAGTACCATTAAGGTAGGGGTCATATTACTAAGAGCTATTAGAAGCTAAAGGAGACCATCCAATACTTGATCGATAATAACAAGCTTCCCATACCTCCAGCTAGCAAGAAGACCGAGTGATAATAAGAGCGCAAGACACGAGGCGAGCTTCAACGACAAGATTTCATGGCCTCTTTTTCTATATTTTTTTTATTCCTTTCCCCAATAAGTCTAGCAACAGGCACCTTTTATTTTTCTTAGATTTTTAATTTGTAAGTTTCTTTTCTCCCTTTAATAAAATGAGCATTTGTTTCCTTGCATATGATCATTGCATTGCATTGCAAAAAATAAATAAAGAAATAAATAAATAATAAAAAAACAAATCCATGTCGAACTAAGCACTAGGTATACCCATGATTAGAGGCACCTCTTGTAGCCATGTTATACCTTTCACCCTTTAAATATACAATCTTTTCTTGATAAACCACTTTGATCCTCATCTAATGATAGACCTTTCTTTCTTCAACCCACATCTACCTAACCTTGGGATGAGATGGTGTGCAACTTATGCAATTACAAAATCTTGAGTAATTTAAAAATTAAAATAGCAAAAAGAGCAAAAATAAATAAAAGTGTACAAAAAGGCAAGTGTTCCAATGTCTTTGATAAGAACACGTCTCAGATTGCGTCTCTTATCGAGTGCTCGGTACCGTGCCAGAGAAACATGAATGCCAAGTGAGTGATAGACCGCATGATCGGGATTGCCTACACTTATCAAAAAAAAATGCAAAAGCAAAAAAAAAAAAAAAAAAAAAAAAAAAAAAAAAAAAAAAGAACTCAAAGGTGAGAAACCTCAAGCATAATAATATAAAGAATCAAAAGAAAGGTTGCGCACCTTGGGGCTTATGTAGGGTCTTGAGCTTTTATCCCTTTCTTCTTCAACCTTTAGCCTAACCACGTTACAATACATAAAAGACCTCTTTGAGGTATACACACACTTGTGCGAGGTTCGGCTAGAGCTACGTACGGCCTGATTCTTAACGGATACGTAGGCAACCTCACAAAGGGGTGCGGCCGTAATAAACATGCATTCTTATTCACTTTCACACACTCAGACCATGATCATATCTAAGGATCTCCAATGCTCATCCCTATTAATTTAGAGCTAGACTTGGGGGCTTGATCCTTACATTATTAGCCTACCCAGCCTAAGAGTCACCACCATTTGATTCTTTTCAATATATTTTTCGACACACTTAGCTCTTTCGGCCTCACTTTATTGTCACTATAGCACACATCACAGATACATGACCAAATATACTTCCCTTAGGAACCCTTTGTCATGAAATCTTAACACAACGCTGAAGCATGCCTTGTCATAGCAACATCAATCATCATTGCATCACAAAGTATGAAGTACTTAGCCTCCGCGCCTAAGTTACCTAAATACTTTCATGATTGAGTCAAGTAGGATAGTCTAAGATGTTACAATCCTTGTACTATGAGAAACAACGTTAACAGATTAAGCTCATTCAACATGAACCATCAAACACTTCGATTCTTTTTCCCGTCCTTATCTTTCGGGAGAAAGTTGGTACCCTCCACAAAAATGACGGAATTTTTTTGAATTTTTGCTTTTTTCGCATTTTGAGTCAAGCACATCACAATCAATGCACACACGAGTCATGAGTCACACATGTTAATTCACCTTGGGTCAATCTCAAGCCAGTCAGTCACATTGAGTCAACCTCAAGTCAGTCAATAACCTTAGGTCAAACCTAAGAAAAATATCAAGCCTTAGGTCAATCCTAAGAAAAACAGCAGCAAAGTCTTTTGCAGTCTTTTGATTTTTACAGGATACAACCATTCACCAAAGCTCATGTTCGCAGCCAACCAAACGATCGCAACAAACGTTCAATTATCAAAGCTCTATTGTTCAGAGACTCATGGACAATCCTTTCAAGCTCTTTTGTTCAGAGACGCGTGGACATATTAAAAAGCTCTTTTGCTAAGAGACGCGTGGGCGTATCATTCAAAGATCTTTGTTCAGAGACGCGTGGATATGTCTTTCAAGCTCTCATGCTCAGAGACGCGTGGGCATCCTATTAAAGCTCTTTTGTTCAGAGACGCGTGGACATTTCTTCCAAAAGCTCCATTATTCAGAGATGAGTGAACAATCCTAAAAAAGAAAGCTCTTTTGTTAAGAGACGAGTGAACATCTACAGCAGCAAAGCACGACCACAACATCAAAACAACAAGATGGCGTTCCCTAGCTTGTGGAAGGTTGTCACGACAACAAATGCGGCAACAAATCAATTACCCTCAGAGATGTGTGCTCGACGGTGCAAGATACGCGTTTCTTAACTCTCTTATTTGTTTTAACTAACGCTATTTACAGGTATTGGCGTTACAAGAATGATTTAGGATTGCAGAACGTTCTAAATCATTCTGCGTCCCTATCGTTACTTTGACTTTAGTTTTCGAAAAACTGCATTTCTCCAAACTTAGTCAAAGTGGGGGCTTCGGTAGACACCCAATTCTGTCTCCCCAAAACCAAACCTAGTGATGAATACCTTTCATGTCATTTGATTATCGAACAAAGAAAAAGTGTAATAAGTCTAGTGAAGAGGATGTTTTTATTAAAATATCTCTTCTTTCTGTTTTTGAAAATATTTCTTTTCTTACCCTATTTATGAAAAACGTGCATTCCAGTTTAGTTTAATCCATGATATGGTTCCAATAATAGTGTAGTTGTATTAGGCTTGAAAATAAAAAGACCTTTCCAATGATATATTATAAGCCCAATTATGATGAATAATGAGGAAGTTATGGCCAAAATACTAAATTGGGCCCAAACCGGATTGTACCTACGACCCAATGATCATGTGGAGGGTCCAAAGGTTTAATCCTATTCCTAAACTAATTAGGATTTGTTAGAAGTTTCTATGAGTTTATAAAAGATCTTAATTATCCTTATTGAAAAGATAGAATGAAAGAGTTTGAAATTGAATAAAAATTTCTAATTTTTTTTAAAAATCCTAATTCTATTCGAATATAAAGATATTCAAAGACATTCTGATATTATTTTTGTGTCTCATAATCTTTTTCCAAATCTTATATGGTTGGATAGCTCATGAAATTATCTTTCCAATAATATATTATAATAATAATTCTGAGATATAACGATTTTAATCCTATTCCAATTTGGTTGGAAAGTAGACTTCAAGAGCTTTCCAACGACATATTTTATGACTTATTTGGACTTCTAGATCAAAAGATATGATATAAACAAAATCCGCAAAAAAAAGTTGTCCTAGCGCCAAACGACAGGTCTGTCGCCTGGCGACGAGCTTGTTGTCTGGTGCTGCTCCTGTCGTTGGCGATATGAGGTCTTTTATTCCGAATAGGACGCGAACTCTTTTCTATTTTTTCCGTGCTATTTTTTCTATAAATATGGGTCGTATCTCCCCGTTTTTAATCATTAACAACAATCATCTCTCTCTAAATGCTAGAAACTTTCCTTCTCTCTATTTTCTTTTTTTAAACCTTTCCCTTTTGCAAAATTCCTCATACATTAGCTCTAGAATCACCTAGCAAAACTCAAAATTGCCTTCGCCCTAGATGTGAAAGGTTGATAATTTCTGAGGGTTTGGTCCCTAATCTCTATTTTAATTATTTAATTTAATTTTGCTGTTTTGATTCTTTTCCTTGAATTTACTAACGTGTGTATTTTGTTATTAGAAAGAGATACGAAACATCGAAGTAAGTATTTTAATTGTTTTATTGATCTTTTGATATAGAAATCATGCTTAGGTTATATTGTTGATTCTTATGATCATGGTAGGATGTGTTATTACTTCCTAGTATCATGTTTAGGGTAACAATTAAGATTTCTAATATCATGTATGTTTATTATGATGCTTCCTATTTCATTGCTTATATCATGTTAGTGTCATGTTAGGGCTAATTGATTTTTAATGTTTAGTAATATGCTAGAATTTGTTATTAATCTTGTTAATATCATTCCTAGGATCTTGCTAATAATATTATGATTTAACATGATTATGATAATTATAATTATGATTATTTTTATGTCAAATTAATTTAACGTAATTTGTTAATTAACGAATTATTTCACGTAATTTGTTAATTTACGAATTATTTTATGTAATTTGTTAATTTATGAATTATTTACGTAATTTGTTAATTTATGAATTATTTCATGTTAATTGTTAATTGAAAGATAATTTACATATAATTTATGGTTATTATGTTGCTTGATGTTTATTATTATTGTTATTGTTTGATCACACTTTTTATGCATATTTAAAGGGAATTTGTACTTGTGATCACGCTTAATAATATAATTAATAATCTTGTATAGGATAATATGATTATAATTCAAGTGATCGTCAATAATAGATTTGTTTTTACATTAATATTCAACCAACATAGATAAACAGGTTTAGGGTTAATCTATTGATTGCATGTTAGTCAAAAAACGCACATGAATACGTGAAGAATAAAGTAAAGGTCTATCATTAGGGCAAGTTCAGTCTCTTTTAGGTTAGATTTGTACCTTCATCCCCAAATTTCTAGTCATCGTTCTAGACCTATTGGAGTCCTTCACCCTATGAACGGTTTACAAGTTCCTAAAACTTGGTGGCGAATCTTTTACTCTAGCATCCTTCCCTTTTGACGCCACCATGCTTAATTGTATGATCACAGTGGGGCTCAAGTATGAGATAGCTTGAAATATTCCCTACACCTAGAAAGAAAAAGAGTTAATACAAAGAATTGATTTGATATATCGACAGCTTCGACGTCAACTTTAGATGTCTTTTACAACTTTTGAGCATTGGTCTTCTCACTTATCATGAGCAGCTAATATGTCAGCGTGCATGGTATATCTCCATCTTCTCTAAACTAGGAAAATTGATTGAACATGATCGCTACATGAAAAAATAATCGTTATTGCTATCACTTGTACTGTATACCTCACTGTTAAATCATCACGATGATTCAAATATTAAGTCAATAATCTTTGCTTTCGAAAACATGTCTAATTTTTTTTTATTCTTCCACAGGAAATTTGGATTCCCCTTCCTCTTTATACAAATCCGTCTTTTTTGTTCAATTCTTTTTTAGGGGGTAAGTCGGGATGATCCCTCCCATTTGGCAACTAAATATTTGAAAAATAGTATAACTTTTTCTCTCTTTGCCTCAAACTGGTGGCTAAAAAAGTCTGGACATCCCCATTTCTATCTATTTACATATTTGAACATGCTATTTATGCTGCGTAATTAATGTCATGCAAAGCTTATTACAAACCATCTTAATAACTTTAAATGACAAAGGGAAGAATACACTTCTTATTTTTTTAACCAAGATAATTAATTATGTTACTTGATCAAATAATTCATGATAAACATATGCAATATTTTACAAATTAAAAATACAAATCTTGGGGCTTCAAATAAACATGAGAAATATCCCCTAGCATGTGTATACATGAATTGCAAAAGCCACCTAAGGTTACACTTGGGGGCTACAAAGATATAGGTCTCACTTCAACTTTCATTTTGATATAAGACGATATTTTGGAAAAAGATTAGAACAATTTTATAAATTATTCTAACACTCCACCAAACCTAGGTTTGATAAACATTCATTTTCAAACTACGGTGGTTATATAAAGGAAAGAAAATCACTTTCAATTAGCAAAATATGACAATGATGACAAACATTAAAAAGAAAAACAAAAACAAAATCAGATATACAAAAGTTTGCTTTCATTTTCATATCTTTGTTGAAATAAGTTACAAATTACAACTTACCTTCATCAATCTTGGACAAAAAAAGTCACACTCAATTACGAGCTAGACTTTTCTTTCCCTTTTGGATCCATTTTTGAAAATAATATGATTATGTATTTTGCCTATGTACTAGAAAAAGTTGGTTTCAAAATAATTTTTCGTTTAAATTATTGGTCCGTTTTCAAAATTTGAATTCTAGTTTGAAATAATATGTCTCTGGCAAAAATTAGTATTCAAAATTTCATTTCTGAATTTTTGCTTCATTTTCTCAAATAAATAAATTTTCATATTCTAAATAACCGTTTAGATTAAACATGTATATACATAACTATTTACAAAAGGAATGAACTAAGATTCAACTTCTTCTCGATTCGAACTTGTTCTCATTGGCTTAGGGATGATAAAAAAAACCACCTGCAAGACGAAAATAAAAGATTGATAAGAACAAAGAAAATATTTGATGTTCTAAATAAAATTTGAGAATAAAATCACCGCATTGATATTTACAAACATTTAGACGTAAACATAAGTTTATTTAACATACTAACTTTATTTAGACGTAAACATAAGTTTATTTAACATACTAACATTTGGACGTAAACATAATTTTATTTAACATAAGTTTGTAAATATTCAGTGATTGATTCGTG
Source organism: Chenopodium quinoa (assembly GCF_001683475.1). NCBI lineage: Eukaryota > Viridiplantae > Streptophyta > Magnoliopsida > Caryophyllales > Amaranthaceae > Chenopodium > Chenopodium quinoa. The sequence continues at coordinate 1,717,411 of NW_018743689.1, forward strand.
CATCGTCCCTTAAGATATGGTACCTTTGGATAACCAAGCCTTGACCTTAGAATGGCATTGTATGCTTTGACTATTCCTTTAATGTGCTTATGTGACTACATGAATATGTGTTTAGTATCTAATCTAACTAATTCCAACTTGTTACCTAGAGATATAATAAAAAAAATTGCAAAATCATACGGAGTGGACACCGAGTATTGCGTTTTGACAAGCCCCCAAGTGTTACCTGAGACACGTGTATTCATCTTGTGGACTAAATTGCTAAAGTGTTGTCGATTTTCTTCTCTCTCACTGGATTTGGATATATGTCTCCAGTCCTGAGACATGTACTTCTATTTAGTGGACACCGAGTATTGCGTTTTGACAAGCGAAATTTTGAGAACTTTACTAAGGCTGCGAAAGCCGAAACACTCTTTTTATCATCTTTAAAATTTGTTAAAATTAGGCTAAAGTTTCAATGACATATCGAGGGAATTTAGACCAGTGATGACATGACTGAGAGGATATCATCCCTTTTCATCCTTTTTAAACCGATTTCTTCTCATGACATGACATCACCTAGAACATCTTTACTTGTAAAATCATTTTACGATCGCAAAAGGATCAATCTAGATTCTTTAGCACGCTAACACTAGAAAAATACTTTTTCTTGCCTTAATGTCTACTTGTCTCGAACACTTAGCGAATCAAGGATCGTTTCGACGTCCTTAAATATTAATGAAAGATTCCATATTGTTAGGGAACTTTGTAGAATGAGTCTCAGATTTATTTCCTTGACTACATTGATCGTCGTCTATTCTAGACTCGATCAAAGTGGGGGCTAACTTTAGACACCAACTTTTTGCCTCTGGTCCCGAAAGGAAGTGCGATGATGGTACAAAAACCCGTTCTTCATGCTAGATCAAATTTAAAGTGTTTATGGAGTACTAAATACATTATGAAGTAAGTTAAAACCCATATTTGAGACCAAGTAATCTCAGAGCCTTGTCTGATTAATAATTTGGCCTAAAACGTGCTCATACATGTTTAAACTTGATTAATAATGGACCCAAATGCGGTAAATGTAATGATTAGATCCAACGGATCTTACATTACTGAAATCAAGCCAAACAGACAAACCAACCATCATATTTCCGTGCATAGCCTATATAGATGGAAAACCCTTTCAAATAGCTTTCCAACGGTAAATTATTAGCCCAATTTCGAGCTAAAATGAACAAGTTATTATCAAAACACTAAACCGGGCCCTAAAACCGATACCCTTGCACTCTAACAGCCATAACTTTTGATCCATAAAAGATTTTAATCTAATACTAACGACATTGGAAAGTAGACATTCAGATATTTTCAATGAGATCTTACATGCATAAATTTGACTTTGCAATCAAAAGTTCTGATAGTTTCAAAAACACGTTTTCGTATAAGGCAAACCACATCCCAGCGCAACTCAGTAAGTTACGCGCGCTCGACTAATTGAGTTGCGTGTGGCACCAAGCGTGACTTAGAGAGTTGCGCACGCCACATGACGACATGGATCTAAAACCCTAAACCTAGATCTCTACGCCTTTAAATATGGATCTTCGTTCAACCCGAAAGAGGACCGAAAAATTGTAATTTTAACCCTAGTATTCTCAAAACCCTAATCTCTCAACTTCCTTAACTATAACACTACTTTTTCATCTTTTTTACCAACTACTCTTCAAAAATAATCCATCCATTGAAGCTCTTGGAGGTACAAAGAAGAAATAAAGTCCATAAACGCATTAAACGGAGATTTAATATAAAAGGAGAAAAGTTAGTTTCCGAAGCACTTAGATAAATTGCTTTTCTTTTATTATTTAAATAACTTTAATTCATTAAATGGTGTTGTTTGATCACTTTAAACAAACTTTTAATTAATTAGTTCACAAAGTATTCTTTCGTTAATCAAGACTAGAATTTGATAATTAATTGTTGTTTTATCACTTAAGACAAGGTGAATATTGTTTATTTTATTCTTTTCACGAATTTGAATAACAAAAGAATAATGACTTTTGCAATGTAATTCCTACGTGATTGACGCTTTTAAATAAAATAAACTAACTTAGTTTTTATGAATTACGTTGCATATATTGTTTGGTGATGAAATTGTGAAAAAGGAAGAGCTAGTAGAGGCCGTAACTAGGGCCAGAATAGTGATTGCTCCCTAAAAGGAACGTTATTTTAGTACCCCTTGCTCCGAACTCACTTCTGGTACATGTATACCAATTTGAGCATGGGTAAACTTACGATTTGTGCTAACTATCTCTTGAACTCTACATGGGAGAAAGGCATGAACGAGGTTTATCAGTTTTCCTAAAACTCATTGGCGACTCCTACTTGTTTCTTACAAAAAAGCGTGATGAGAGTATCATTTCTAATTCAACGTCTCCCAAACAGTCACGAATTCATATCCTAACACCCTAACTAGTGTAAAGACCTAGGATTTTAAAGGACCATGGGAATTTAAGGAGAAGGATCTTCTACGATGAGAGCACCCTCCTTACACATTCCATTCATTCATTCACTATTTGTGAATGACCCATGCATTTTACAACAATAAACAAGTAACAATGCACAAACATGTGTAAACTAGTAACTAATTTAGGTCGTTAATCCATTTAACATGCCTAATTAAAAATAGTCAAAGTTGTTTAGTCAATTTTGTAATTTAACTCAATTAAAATTGAAGCTCCCACTGAAATCCGCATCTAACTTAATAAATCCAATTAATTAATTTGGCTAACTCAAAATTTTTCCAAAATAAAATTTTCCAATGCCGCTCTAAACCAAGGCCTAGCCTCAAAATTTAATTAAATAATTAAAACCAAAATAATTAATTAAAATAATTAAAACAACAAAAGAATACAAAATTGTGAAGTTCAAAAATGTATAAGTTCCTAGCACCAAGACTTGGAGTGCTCACTACTCGTACAACCGATTGATGCTCAATGAACGTGGGTGTGACTTACGATTCCGCAAACGCCTAACACCGACCACATCAGCAAACTTTCACACACCAAATCATGTCCCATGATGGCCATGTCGCTTGAGCTCATTACACCACATTGCTTCGCAAGCAATGTCAATATGAGGATCGATCACTCTTTCGGATTTAAAGTTAAGCCAATTGTTACTTCCCTTTTGTTCTCATTAGTTCCTATATTAATTGTTTCGGTTTCTTCAATTATAGGGTTCTTTTATTCTCGTTCATTCATTAATTCAACCAATTTGTTAATATTATCATCTTCATTAGATTGATTGTTATAGCATTTAAAAGATTTTAGAGAAGGCATATACTCGGAAATAGAGCTCATATTATTGAAATCAAAAGAAAGTACATCAAGTGAAGAATACTTTTTGGGATATTCGTCCTTAGAAATAGGAAATAATGACTCAGTAATGGCCATAAGGCCTAAATTTTCAGCTTCCTTAAAATCGAAAGTGGACTCATCGACAAATTCTTCAAACATCTTCCCTTCGCCAGTGATGATTTCCAGTTTATCACCTTTATGATTGGTCCATTTGAAAGATTTCCTCCATCCATGCTCGAAGGTCTCATTAGAAGGGGTGACCAACGAGGTTGGGTCAAAGGCTTCGTATTGGATGGCGTTCTAATTAGTCATTGTAGCAACATGGTTTTGATCTAGTCCAAATAGCAAGTTGAATGCTTGCCTATCATAGCACTTTTGAGTTGGGTGTTTTGATTGAACGATTTCGAAATCGTCATTCAAGAAGTAGGAATCGTGGAATATTTCAAATCTAGGCATCTTTATACCATCTAGAATTAGTGGTTCTTGAAATTCATAGCATGGGTAATCCTCTCCCTCCCTAATTAATTGTCCATTAAGGGTTTGATTGTAGGATGGGAGTAAAGTGATTATCCCTTTCTTATTGTTGTCTCTACGTGCTTTGATTTTAGCATTGGGAAATCCTAGTTCTTCTTTTGTTGGTGTGTATCCCAATCCAAAATAGAAGCTTTTATTTGGGATAGGAAGTAAGATAGACTTCTTCAATCCTATTCCCAAGGGCATCCCTAAAAAGTAACTACTCTTGAATAAGATGTTGTTTACTATTGGGGTGGAGTATGGATCAAGCTTAAATGGTTCTTCAAGTCTCTCCTCCATTTCTGGTGTGCAAATTGCCTCCGCGGCGAATCCCCACATGTCTTCTTCATCATTATCATGGTTTATTTCTTGAAGTGATTGATCGTTTATTGATATTTTGAGAGGAGAAGCAAGTTTGGTCATAGGAACACCTTGATAGTTCAACCTAAACATTTGATGAAGTGAGGATGGTAGTGCACCAAGCTCATGTATCCAAGGATGTCCAAGAAGAATATTGAATGTAATTTTAATATCCATGATATGAAATTTAACCATCTTTTGAATTGGGTCTATGGTAATTGGTAGCTTAACTGTTCCACACACCGATCTCCTCGAGTTGTGATAGGCCCTAATGCTTTGTGTTGTTGATTGGATGTATTTTTCTATATTAAGGCCTAAATATTTTGTAGTTCGTAATGGGCACACATTTACAGCTGACCCATTGTCCACCAAAGTAAGAGTGGTGTTGTATCCTTTGCACCCCACAGTTAAGTAAAAATGCATTGTTGTGGGTAGTGTCTTTTGAAGGAAAATCATCACTAGTAAAAATGATTGATTTGTCGAATTTCTCGCTACTAAGAAAGCTAACGAGATCTTGCGGAGTTGTGTCTGTACATAAGATAAAGCCATTAGAGCGTTCATAAGAGAATTCATATGTTCTTTAGAATTACTTAGGAGTTCCCAAATGCTAACATTCGCGTTGGATTGGTGAAGTTGTTTAACCAATGGATCCTCCACCTCAAGTGGAGGTGATATTGAATTTTGAGCTTGACCTTGAGTTTGATTTAGAGTGGTTGAAGATCCATTTGGTGGTGTTTGATAAACTCGCCTAGAGTGAGTTAGACGATCTATCTCATTTGGGTTAGTTGTAGGACTCGTGAACCAGCTTTCTTCTAGAGGCTTTGAGTGTGCCTCCATTTCAAGACGTTCCATGATTTGTGCTTCATGCCATTATTCATCCAAGGAGAGATTTGATAAATCTTGTGTTTCCCCAAGAAATGATCTTAATGAAGTGCTCTACTTGTCACATTTTGTATACAAGGTGGAGGTGGGACGACGGTGTACTTAGAGACATATAAGTGTTGAAACTCGTCATCCCATAATCTACAGACTTCGCTAGTTGCCCCTACGAGTGTTGTGGATAGAGGTTTCCTTTTAGGTGTGATATAGTCCAAAGGGTTGAACGTATCGCTTCCCATGTGTTCCTCATCAATGTGAAATGCCCCTAATGGGGATACATTATTATTGGGCTTAGTCGTGAAATTCTCCCATCGTCTACTAGATCTTGTACCTTGTGCTTTAGGACATAGCAACGTTCAGTATCATGCCCAACACCTCTATGTTTAAGTACAATAAGCATTGCCATCCCATTAAGCATACCTTTTTTCAAGTGAAATGGGTGCGTTGGCCCTATTGGTGTAAGTAAACCTTTTTTGCTTAATTTTTCTAGCAACTCTTTGTAACTCACGGGGAATTGTGTAAATTTTCTTTCTTTTGTCCATCTTCTTCGAGGATCATTACTGTGATATTAAGTTGTGTTATCATTCCCCTTTTTGTAGTTATTCTTAGGTTGATGATGATGAGGCTTATTTGCTTTTTCTTTAGCAAGATCATCTTCAATCCTAGTAGCCACATAATAGACCTTTTGGAAAGTGTCTAAACCAAGGTAACGTAGATGTTTGTTGTACTTTTCATTACAATGGTCAATGAAGTTTTGTACTAACTCGAGTTCACGTGGCCTTTAAGCAAGGTGGGCCGCCTTTTTTCGCCATCTACCATAGACAGAAAGGAAATCTTTATCGTTGCCTTGCTTAAGCATTTCAAGTTCACATAGTGTTGATTTGTATTCTACGTTACTCTCATATTGGGTAATGAAAGCCAAGACTACATCTTCCCACATGTTGTTTTGAATTTTGGATCTAGCCTATAGTACCACTGTCTTGCGGTTGGGTCCAGAGATAAAGGGAAAGTCAAAGCATAAAGATTAGGATTAACTCCCTTTAAAGCCATAGTGCCAGTAAAACACATTAAATGGTATTTGTGGATTATTGGTCACCTTGAATATTGGCAAGTCTGTAGCTACGAACATTTCTAGTAAAGTGAATCCTGTAGGAGAAGCAAACTTTTCCGCGTCGAAGTAATTGTTCCCCATTATAGAATGAAGAACGAGATTCTCTAACGACTTTTCTTTGATGGATAGTTGTTCCATCTTTTGTTGCAAGGCTAAAGCTTTGGCATTTTTCTTTTCAATTTTTTCAAGTTTCTTAATTCTTCTCTCCTCGACCTCTTGAGCCTTTTCTTCTTTCAACCGAGCAATCTCTTCTTGAAGTTGCTTTATGGTTCACATTGTTGTTGGACTAGAACTTGTTGTTAAGGGAAGGTGGTTTGAAAGGGGTGGATTGTATGATGGTAAACATAGAATGCGAGTGCCCGGTTCACGTAATGTCATTCTAAGGTCATAAGCTTGGGTCCCCAAAGATACCATATCTTAAGGAACGATGCTCAAATCAATCAATCAACGTGTTGACTCATGACATAGCCCTCTTAACATTTTGTTGGCGATATGGGTGGGATGATTGTTATTGATTTTGGGATAGAAGCCTAGTGTTATCAATGAGCCAATCCCTAAAGGTTAAAGTTTGCTACGATTATGCATGATGCAATGTTGCTTGTTTGATTGTTACTTTTGTTAGAAAGGAAGATATTATGAGTTCGAGTCTCGTTCTCTAACTAGAGATTATCCAAGTTAATTCTCGTTACAATCCAATGGTAACCTAGTGTTGAAAACCTTGAACCATAACTATGAACTAATCTTGTAACTTCTAAGTCCCCAGTGGAGACGCCATTGTAAGGAGGGTGTTCCCATCGTATAGGATCCTTCTCCTTAGATGCCCATGACCTTTTAAAAGCCTAGGACTTTACACTTGTTAAAGTGTATTAGGATTTGAACTCCTAACTGTTTGAGAGACCTTGAATTAGAAATGGTACTCTCATCACGCTTTTTTGTAAGAAACAAGCAGGAGTCGCCAATGAGTTTTAGGAAAACTCATAAACCCCATTCATGTCTTTCTCCCAAGTAGAGTTCAAGAAATAGTTAGCACAAATCGTAATTTTACTCATGCCCAAATTGGTCTACGTGTACCAGAAATGAGTTCGGGAGCAAGGGGTACTAAAATAACGTTCCTTTTAGGGAGCAATCGCAATTCTGGCCCTAGTTACGACCTCTACTAGAGTTTCCTTTTTTACAATTTCATTACCAAACTATATATGCAACGTGATACCTAAAACTAAGTTAGTTGATTTTATTTACACGTGTAATCACGTAGGAATAACATTGCAAAGTCATTATTATTTATTTAATTCAAATTCGTGAGAAGAACAAAATAAACAAGATTCGCCTTGGCTTAAGTGATCACTCAACAATTAGTTATTCAATTCTATTCTTATTTAACGCAAGATACTATGTGGAATTCTTTAATTAGAATTCCGTTTAAAGTGATCAAACAACGCTAATTAATTATTTAAAGTTATTTTAAACGATAAAATAAAGGTGATTAATCTATGTGCTCGGAAATTTACCACTTCTCTTTTCTAGATCTTTGTTTAGAAAATTTATGGACTCCTTCTTGTTCGGGAACCTCCATCATAGTAACAAATATTAAAGGGGTGAGTTTTTAGGACAAGAGGATTTGGTAGAACACAAATTCACAAGAGTTTTTAGGTTAATTACTCTCTGTTTGAGCCTCGTATTAAGCCCCTATTTATGCCGCAGGAGGTGTCACGCACATCTAAATAGGTTGCGCGCGGCAGGCCAACACAAGTGAATTAGTTGCGCTGCTATAGGCAGCACGACTGTTTGTCTTACACAAGGTATTATGGTAAGATTCGATTTCATATTTTAATGAAATTTTGAATCTTCCGCAAGCGCATCACTAATAGTTGCGCTGGATGTTTCGCGCAACCTTGTGAGTTTCGCACACCAAACCGGCATGACTCATTGAGATGCACGCGGATTTATCTGCGGCAGCATTAATTTTAACCTAGGTGCCTCTAAATCCGTCATTTTTAGGGTTTAAGCTCGGGCTTAAGCCTAATTATGACTGAGCTTAGTTGATTGGACCTTAATGCTTTGGTTTTTGGGTTAGGCTAGCTTATTTTTTTGTACTTGCAATTCAATTAGTTATCTATAAGAGTTCCATACGTTAATCCAACACGAAGATGGTTTTATTTATCGTCATTGCACTTCCTATTGGTACATGAGGACAAAACTAGATGTCTACAACCATCAGCCCTTAAGTATTCCCTAAGCCCACACCGCCACTCCCCAAACCAACCCAGATCCAGCCACCACCACCACCATCGAACCCTAACCCAGACTCACCCAAATCAGCCACCATCACCGAACCCTAACCAAGGTTTACTAACCACCACCACCGAAACCTAACCAAAAACTAACCTAGATCCACCAACCACCCCACCACACCCTAATCGAAACCCACCTAACCTAAACCCTGACCGAACCCTAACCTAGATCCTCCCACATCCTATACCCACCTAGCCCTGATCTAAAGCATCCCTACCCTTACCCTAAACTCACTTAACCCAGACTCACTAAACCCAAACCTAGATCCCTATAAATCCTAATCCAAACCCATATCCATTCAAATCCTAACCCAAACCTTGACTGAACCCACACCCAATCTGACCCACCTAAAACCATAATCATGAACGGCTAAACCAATCATCACATCACAATTAATAAAAAATTAAAAAAAAAACAAAAATTAATAACATTAAAACGTACCTTAAAAATCAAATTAGTTTCAAGTTTCACCTCGAACTTGGTTTACTAAGGCCAAATTTGACCATGAAAACTCTTGATCTAGCGTTTTAATGGTTAAATTTGACCTTAAAAACCATTAAAGTGTTATAAACCATCACCATTTTTGGCTTTTACCCATCATGGAAAAAATCAGAGAGGAGAAGAAGAGGAGAAGGGGCGTGAGGAGAGGAGAGAGAAAGAGAACAGAGGCGAAGAAAGAAGAGAGAGGGGAAAGTAATGAAAAATGAAAGGGGAGAGGGAATATAATAATTCCGTTTTAATTAGGGTTTTGTTTTTTTCCTTAAACCATTATTCCGTCTGAATGGGTTTAAATTATGTTAGAAATAATTGATAGAATTAAATTCTGTCTAAAAATATAACATTTTCGACGGAATTTTGATGGAAAAAAAGAAATTTCCTACTGATTAAAATGACGTCGGGTATTTTCGACGGATGTTCGATGAAAATAAAACCCGTCTGAAATTTTGCAGTTTCCGATAGATTTTCGTGTCCGTCAAAATTTGACTCTTTTATAGTATTGAGATCTGAGTCAACCAACCAAAGTACTTTCCATAAACCTCCTTTTAAAAGTGTTCTCCCCTCTCTCATAGTAATAGCTAAACAAATAAGAGCAAAGCTTCCCATTAATTTAGCTAAAAAAAAGAACCCCACCCACCTAGTTCATTGATTTAAGAATCCCTCCCACTTCTACCAGGACCATTCCCATACTTCCTGTTGTCCTGTTGTAGACACCTACATGTGTCTCCCAAAACCAAACCCAATGATGAATACCTTTCATGTCATTTGATTATCAAATGAATCAAAAGTGTGAAAGTCTAGTGATATGGATGTTTTTATTAAAATATCTCTCTTTCTGTTTTAGAAAATATTTCTTTTTATGCTCTATTCATGAAAATATCCATTCCTATTTAGTTTGGTCCATGATAAGGGTCCAATAATAATGTAGTTAGATTGAGCTTGAAAAGAGCTTTCCAACGATATATTATAAGCCCAATTCCGATGAATAATGAGGAGGTTATGGTTTAAATTAAATTTGGCCCAAAATGAATTTTATATGTGACCCAATGATCTAGAGGAGGGCCTATTAATTATTATTCCTAAAGTTTTTAGGATTGATTTTGATCATCTAGAATGTCTAGAAGGTTCTTTTAAAATATGTGATTTGTCACAAACAAGATTTTAATTTAACCAACGCGGAATTAGCTGCTTAATCGTATTACGAATAGATTTCGTGTACAATCGCGTTTGATTTCTGACTTAGCGCAAGAAGACAAGGTTGTCGCCTGGCGCTAACAGCTGTCGCCTAGCGTTGATAGTTGTCGCTTGACCTAAACCTGTCGCCTGGCGCTAACTCCTCTCGTTGGCGGCAGGCGGTATTTTATTCCGAATATGACTTGATTTGATTCAGGGCTATTTTTTCTATAAATAGGGGTTGTATCTCCCCGTTTTTATTCATTCACTATCATTATTCCATCATCTCTCTCTCTCTAAAAGCTAGAAGCCTATTCTCTCTCTATTATATTTCTAAACATTCGCTCTTACAAAATTCCGCATACATTAGTATTAGACACACCTAGTCGAGTTCGAAGTTGCCTTCGCCCTAGACGTGAAAGGTTGATACTTTTGAGGGTTTGGTCCCAAATCTCTATTTTAATTATTTAATTTAATTTTTTATTTAATATTTTCCTTGAAGTTTCTAACGCGTGTATTTTGTTATTAAAAAGAGATACGAGGCATCCAAGTAAGTAACTTAATTGTTATTACTTTTATATAGAAATCATGGTTTAATTATTTTGATTCCTAGTATCATGTTATGATGTCTTTATGATTCTTAGTATCATGTTTAGGATAATAACTAAAATTTCTAATATCATGTATGTTTCTATGATGCTTCCTACTCTTTCCTATTATCATGTTAGTATCATGTTAGGGCTAAAGCTTTGATTTTAATGCTTAGTGACATGATAGTATTTGTTATTAATCATGTTAGTATCATGCTTAGGATCTTGCTATTATTTTTATGCTTTATTGAGAATATTATTATGATGATTGTAATTATGTTGCTTGATATATAATAGTGTTATTGCTTGATCACGCCTTTTATGCATGTTTAAAGGGAATTTGTACTTGTTGTTTCGGGTGTTTTTGTCCCTCGGGAGAGTTACCGCTCGAGGACTGATCCAACTGCGCCTATACCTGCAAAACAACGAAGACTCCGGGTGTTTGGAGCTCCGTCTCCAATGATCAAGTTAGTGCTTGAATGTGAGTAAAAGAAGGTGCGGAAAATAAAATGAGATCTTCTCGGATTCTGAGATCAGGTGTTCTCTATTGTGAGAGAATGTAGGGTAGATGTAATAAATTATTGAATGTGTCCCAAAATTGGGGAATATCTCCGTATTTATAGGGTCATTGGGGAAGTGCCCCTTCTTAGGTCATTTTACCTAGATTTGGTAGCCTACACCGTTTTGCGGTGTTCTTGGGAATTAGGCCTTGAAGACCGCAATTCTGGGAAGCATTTGAGGCTGACATGTGTCAGTTGGAAATTGGCCCAATTGGACTGCCTAGGCTTGACACGTGGCCCTCTCTGATTAGTCCACATGGATAGGGTATTTTTACCCAAAACACTTGTAACCAAGCTTAATAAGATAATTAATAATCTTGTTTAATTCAAGTGATCACCAATAATAGTTTTGTTTGTGCATTACATTCAACCAACATAGATTAAACAAGTTTAGGGTTAATCTATTGGATTTATGTTGCTTAGAAAGCACACATGAATACGAGAAAAATAAAGTAAAGGCCTATTTTTAGGACAGATTCAATCTCTTTTAAGTTGGATCTGTACCTTCATCCCCGAACATCCAGTCGTGGTTCCCGATATATTAGAGTTAATGATCTCATGGATCGTGAAGGGGTGTAACCTTCACCCTGTGAACGGTTTACAAGTTCCTAAAACTTGTTGGCAACTCTTTTACTATAGCTTCCTTCTCTTTGGACGCCACCATGCTTAAGTGTATGATCACAGTGGGGATCAATTGTGGTATGCTTGAAATATTCCCTACTGTTTTTTGGCGACTCCACTGGGGAGGATTTTTTTATTTTAATTCCTAAAATTTATTTTGGCAATAACTTAGAATGAGTGGATGAGACACGAAAAGTTGTAAGTATTTCATGTGCATAATTTTGAGTAACATTATTGGAAGAATTATAAAAAGGTTCACATTGGAAAGACCATCTGTAATGCGTCAATAACATAGGATATTTACACGTAGGAAATTAGGGAAATATCTTTCACAACTAAAGTCGAAATACAGTTGCGAAAAAACTGAAAAATTCAAGAATAGAAAGCTGCCGAGGAATGTAGGAATTAGCTCTAAGAAAATTGCGCCATCGCCAAGCAATGGCTTTGTCGCCTGGCCCCAGGCACTGTTGTCTCACGTTGAATTCTTTCAATACTGAGCAAGAAATCTACACTATGTTTTTACTAGTTTCTAATACTGTTTGCTCGGTTTTCCTTCTCGATTGAGTTTTTCCCTTTTTATGAAACCCATATGTGTTCTACATATGGCCATAACCCTTTGGAAATTCACGCTCCATCTACCCAATCGAACGCTCCTGGAAACGAAGGGTATATTCGAGTTTGTTGAATTCACCAAACCATTGAAACGAGTTTAACTCGCGGGGTCCCATCCACTCGCGCCAACCCTTCCAAAGGCAAGGCTTCCGCGCGGTGCATCTGGACTCATAACCATGGACCCTCTTTGTCTAACCCATATCTTGAATTTTAGAGAACTAGAGCCATGGCTAGGTTACAATCTCATTGCATCATATTGTGACTATTTGACTACTTGTGCATTATTCGCTTGTGCAGAACCTATATGTGTTTCCACTAACCGTTTGTTTGACTTGTGAATGAGTTTTAAATGAACTAATTAATGACTAAAGGACTTTAATAAATTAATTAATTAACTAATATAAATGATTAAAGTCTAAATAAATTGATCGAACTTGACTTAGTACGACTTAGGCTTGTCCCTTTAGAGTAAAATACTGGAAACAGTCCCAGATCAATGTTCCAGCAATGGCGCACAGGTTTGGATTGTAGCGCCACACGCTAGTAATTAGCGCCAGGCGAGAATGCTGTCGTCTGGCGCTGATCCTTAACTTTTGGCGACAGTCCTTTTCCTCCTGTGAAGTTTCATGTTTTTGCTCGATTCCTCATGACGAGTTGAATTAATCTGTTTACTTAATCGGTTTAACGAGTTTATCAATGACTATAGTTATGTTTAGTACTTATTTAAGACTAGTCACATAGTCTAGTCACATGGTCATGACACGAGTCAAGCATGTCATCTACACTCACTAGCTATAGCACATACTTTATGAATATGTCAACATGACCATGTCTTAGGTTCATCCATGAGTCGTCATTTTTGTCATTTGATTTGGGGGTACATTCTACTCCTAATTCTTTCATACCTCTCCATCTACATTGTCTTTTCCATTCTCTACATGTTTTCTCCATATCACATCCTTCCTTCTTCCATCTACTGCATGTTGAATAGTGTTAAAGTAAAATAATTAACAAAAAGTACCCAATTTCCCTTTCCATAGCACTTGATCAAGGAGGGAAAGGTGATTAATCAAGGACAACACCTTTGTTCAAGTGCTACTTTTTGACAAACCAATTAGTCTAAAAATAAAAGCTAAGAAGATAATGGCGTCTCAAGAAGAAGTTAACGAACATAGGAAGGACGTGGCCAACTTAGCTGAATTGATGAAGCCTATGGCTCTTCAAATCAATGACCCTGTGAAGCAACAACAAATGGAGCTCATGTAAGAAAGCTTGAGCAAAGTCTCCAATGACTATAGCTTCCAGGGCATTAGCTCATAAGGGGTCTCAGTGGATAAGGAGCATCTTCCGCGGAATTTCAATGCCAACGATATCCCTAGGTTCAAGGAGACAGACAATTCTTACTTCCACCTAAGGGCTTTCGAGACCATATATAATATTAAAAGGATTAATAGGAAAGTCTTTCATTCATTGTTTTCTTTATCTCTTGAAACTGTTTGTCGACAATGGTTCTTTTCCCTTGACAAAGAAAAAACCTCTACATGGGATGCTATTGTGAACGCTTTCATTCATAGATATAAATGTAATATTCAAGTTGAAACTGACCATAGACAACTTGAGATGCTAAATAAAAAAGAAAACGAAGTGTTTACCTCCTTCTTCAACAAGTGGAAGGAAACTTTCTCTGATATAATTGAAGTCCCTACTGAAAAGGAGTCCGTAAGGATGTTAACTAAGAACCTTTAAGACAAGTATTTAAAGCATTTAAAAAATCAACATAATTTGAATACTTTCAAGGCCGTCTATGACAAAGGTATCGAAATTGAAGATGATCTTGCAAAACAAAAAGCTACTAACAATAGCAGAAACGGTGGCTGGAAAGGAAAGAAGAACAACAATCCTTCTTCTTCCAAAAACGCCCACTCAAATAACAATGTTAGTACCTTTGACCTAAATGAATTCTTAGCAATGGATAGTAAGAGACCTAAGATACAACTAAGGAAAGAGTTCACCTCCATTGGGATAAACTACGATACCGCTTTCGATTGACTCCATGCCGAAGGAATCATCGCTCCTATTACAACTCTTTAAGATCTAGCACCCGAAAATAGGTCATCCAATTGGAATGCTGACGCTCATTGCAAGTACCATTAAGGTATGGGACATATTACTGAGAGTTTTTGGAAACTAAAAGAGGCCATCTAACATTTGATAGATATTGACAAGCTTCCCATACCTCCAGCTGGAAAGAAGAGCGAGTGATGATAAGGCACAAGACAAAAGGTGAGCTTCAATGACAAGATTTCGTGACCTCTTTTTCTATTTCTGTTATTCATCCTTTCCCCAATAAGTCTAGCATTGACACCTTTTATTTTCCATAGATCTTATTTTGTAGGTTATTCCTTTTTACCTTTTAATAAGATGAGCATTTCTTTTCTTGCATATGATTATCGCATTGTAAAAAAAAAATCCATGTAGAACTAAGCACAAGGTATACCAGTGATTAGAGGCACCCCTTCTAGCCACATCATATCACCTTTAACCTTTCAAATATACAAACATTTCTTGATAAACCACTTTGAGCCTCATCTACTGATAGACCTTTATTTTTTCAACCCACACCTATTTAACCTTGAGATGGGATAGTGTGCAACTTATGCAAAATCTAAGTACGAAAGCTTGAGTGATTTCACGTAGAACACAAAAATTAAAAAAAGTAAAAATAATAAAAGTGTGTAAAAGGGCAAGTGGTCCAATGACATTGATATGAACATGTTTCTGATATGAACACGTCTCATATTGCGTATCTTATCGAGTGCTCGGTACCATGCTTGAGAAATATGAATGTAGCACCCCAATAATTCTCCCTTTTCCAAACAACTTAATTTAAATAAAATAGCGGAGAACCATTGGCATGTTACCGCCACGTGTTAAATGTTAAGGTTTTATCAAAGTATCGCAACGGAAAACCAAACATAAGTCTTTAAAATAATATAGTTTAGAAAACTAATAAGTCAAAGCTTACAAATTGGAACCATATAAGGCCCTTATTCAAAACCAAACCAATTATCAAAATCCAAAACATAAATGAATAGAAAAGCATAAATGAGTTCAACACAAGAATCGAATACTCTCAATCACACCAATCCCTTGACAATACATATGTCGAATCTCCGAACTTCACATCATCAAGCTAACCTGTGCAATAATGGTCCCCAATAATACAAGTGTAATGATAGCATCATCACAGGGTCATTGAAAGGCGAAGGCCATGACCAAAAGAGAACACAAAAAAGCACGCAATTAGCAAAGCTGTGTACATACAAGCTACGACGCACAAAACCTGGCATGCTCAACTAATTAAATTAAATAAACATACAACTCGAATTCATTAATCAAGACTCCACACTTAAACAATTTAATTGACTCAACATACTTACTAACAAATTCCAAACACTTGACTCTTTATATTTAATTTAATTAATTTATTTTGGAGTAAGGAATAGACGAGGTTGTCCAATCCACCAAATCATTTTGGTCCCAAATGACCATTTAAAATAAAAGTTTAGTGCAATGCAAGAATGGGCGCGACTCCATTCTCACAAGGTTAGTCTAGGATCTCATCTAACTTTCATTATAAAATAAAATGTAAATACCAAAAGAAAATAGGACATGTTGATCAAACAAGCCTCGGAAAGCCACAAACTACCACCTGTACCCCAATCCATAATTGTCAATACTCTAGAAGTGCACGCTTTCCAGAGTTTTATTGCTCATCCATGTTTCACTTTTCGTGATTACAATTTTAATTTATAGCCGACTCATTCAAGAAGACCATAAATAACAATCATACATCAATTCACTTTTAATCTTATTTAGGACAATGGTGATCACATCACAAGTTGACCTTTAATTCCATTAAACTTCCAAATTATCCAAAAATTGTTGAACATAATCAACTCACCTAGCCATTCAGCTTAATCCACCTTTACTCAACATACTAACAAGTCATGATTAAGTAATAAATAAAATAAATAACGACCTTGTGAAATAATTAATAAATCCATTCCACTTAAACCATTCAATTCCAATCCTTTAATAATCCAAATGTGGTTAACAAACCAATCCAATAAAATTATGCTTGTATAAACATTCCATACAAACAATTAATCCAATATAATTCAACATGTTTGCATCCATAATTCTATCCAAACATAATCAATTTACCAAAACATGTCTCATAAACAAAACCACATGAATTAATTCAATGTATAGCCAAACAATTTCCATACAAGAGTTCCCTAAACATGAAACTAAGTTCATTCCTTTTGGTACCTAAACATAATACTACTTACAACGAACTAGACATGTACGTACCTCGTATAAACAATCCTTTGTGCCACTTTTAATCACTTAAAAGTCTCCTAAAGAAAAATCACCTCCTAGAAAACAACCAATAATCACAAATTAACACTTAAAAAAATTTCCAGCAATATAAATTAGATTAAAAGTTCTTAAACCTTCCTTAAAAACATGTTTTTATGCTTAATTAATCAATAGAAATACAATATGAACAAAATCCCCAAATTAATTATTCATAAGAACCCTAAAATCCCAATTTAAACAAATTAAAACCCTAGGTTTATAATTCATAAAATCTGAAAATTAAAACAACAATTATAATCTTAAATTATAAGTTTAAACTATCAAAAACATGATATTTGATACTAAAAATATAATCTTTATACTACAAAATCAAATCCAAAAACAAATTGAATTAACATTAAGCAAGGTAATGAAACAATGGAGGAAGAAGGAGGAGTCACGGCTGGGCTGCCTGGTGGTCGTCGGCAGTTAGATGGAATGACGGCAGGGAGGCGCGTCGGTGGTGGCTAGTGGCAGCAGCCATGAATAGGGGGCATCAGTGAGAGTTTCTCACGTGAAGGAGGAGGAAAGGGAAAGAAGGAAAAAGAAAAGAAAAAGGGAAAAGAAAAGAAAAATAAAGGAAAAGAAAAATAAGGGAAAAAAAATAAAGAGAAGAAAATTTACTAACCTTTTAGAGTGGGGAAAATTTTAGGGATTAATGGGGTGTTTATAAGAAAGAGGGTTGTGTAGGGTAAGTATTAAGATTGGGCCTCATAAAATTAATAGGCATTTGACTCTTTTCAAAATACTTTTTCCATACACTTAGAATTTGCAGCCTAGCTTTAGTGTCAATTTCACACACATCACAGATACATAGATAAATAATCCTCCCCTTAGAACCTTTTGTCATAAAATCTCAACATGACGTTGAAGCATGCCTCGTCATCTTAGAGTCATTCACCACTCATCATCATAATTTTCATCGCATCACAAAGTATGAAGTGCTTAGCCTCCGTGCCATAGATACCTAAATACTTGCATCATCGATTCAACAATTGAGATATTATAGGATGTAATAATCCTTTCACTATGCAAAACAACATCAATGCGTACGCTTGATTAAACTCATTCAACATGCACCTCAAACACTTGCTTTGATTCTTTTTTGCGTCTTTCTTTTTTGGGAGAAAGTTGGTACCCTCCACAAAAATAACGGAAAATTTTTGCTATTCTACATTTTGAGTTAAGCACATTACAATGCAATGCACACACAAGTAATGCACATTGAGTCATGTCATGTCATATCACATTGAGTTGAGTCTAACACATGTGTCAATCACCTTGAGTCAACCACAAGTCAAAGCAATCATAATGTCAAGCACAATAAACCTTAGGTCAACCATAAGAAAAACATTAGCAAAGTCTTGCAGTCCAAAACATATATGCAGGTGCACTAAATCCTAGATGGACAAGTGATCTTTACAAAGATCTAAGAAAGAAAACGCAAATTTTCAAAGACATGCAAAGCTATCACTTCCAAGGCGAGGAGATGAGAAAATTTGAACAAGATGGCTCAAGGCGTAGTGGTCTTTGACGACATTCCCTAGGTTGCAGAAGTCGTCACCCTATTTGAGAAGATAACTCAAGGCGAAGAAATCTTGGACGGTGCTCCCCAAGATGTGGAGGTTGTCAAATATAACAACTTTGATTCAAAAAAAAAATGATTATGTCCTAAGGCACGAACGGCTCGCACAACAAGTTTTTCAAGACGAAGAGACCCATAATTTTCGGACAAGTTTTCCCAAGACGGAGAAAAATTGTCGATTGATGCACACTTCTCAAGGCGTAGTAGTTGGCGATTGCATCCCAAGGCGTGGGTACTTAGTGGAAGGCTTGAAAAATAATGAACCTCACACGGATGTAGCCAAAAACTCACTATGGTTGTCAAATCGACTATAGGGAGCAACTACAAATCATGCCACATACAAGTAGAATACGGATTCATGATCCCCCTAGTTCTGGACAACTACCTAAGCATGCTTTATCCTAGAATCAACCAAGCGTACTCTCAAACCGTGCACACCACTACCACTTAGGAAGAAAAGCATTCAAGTTTACAAGTTCAAATGTTATTATGTCCAAAGCAAGAACAAAACAAGACACATTGCAAATTTTCCTTGATAGAAACAAAAATCTTTTTGGAGTTTTTCAAAATAAAAGAACATGGAAAGGCATATACAAAGGTGCATGACATATATGAATCAACATCCCACCAAATATGATACAATACCCTCCCCCAAGCTTGAATGAGACAACATGCTCAAACATAAATCAAATAATCCATGGGAGGGGAAAACAAGGAGATTAATCCAATCAAACCAACATATATGTCCAACAAGTCCTCATCCACTTGAGAAAGAGCAAGGAAGGATATTATCGGATATTAGGTGGGTGTAAATACCCACAAATGACCCAATTAAACCTTTCAAAACTAATTTCCTCAAGAATTGAACCTTATCCACATATGCTAGCAAATATAGGAGCCAACCTTTCTTGATTCTGGATCCAAATCGAAGTACCAAAGTATATCAATTCATGTACCTAGAAAAAGGCACATTCTTTCCACATAAATCACAAACCAAGCTTTCTCTTATCATGCAACAAGAAGCAAAAAGAGGGTTAGAGTAGGATGATGTACCTCTCCCCTTAAATTGGGAGGGAAGACTAGAAGCTTGTGAAGGACTCTCAAGCTTGATCTTGAGAGAAATCACCTCATTTCCTAACTCTGAGACCAATGTGGACAAATTGTTGACGACATTAAATTGATCGATTGAGCCACTTGTGCTTGTCGATTCCATCTCTACATCATGCCAATTCATGTAGTTCCTTACTACATCATCTATTACATCCACAACCTCTTCTTTCGTCTTGTTCATAATCGGCCCTCCGGCTCCGGCATCAAGGCTCGATCAACCTTGAGAGCTCAAACCACTATAGAAAATTTGTATGACTTGATAGAATGGAATTCCGTGGTGAGGGAATTCCCTTTGGTAATCCTTGTACCTCTCCCATGCTTCATAGAGGTTCTCTCTAGGCAATTGCTTGAAACTTTGGATTAAGGCTCTAGCCTCCGTCGTCTTCTTTTGTGGGTAGAAACGAGATAAGAAAGCCTTGGTAACTTCATCCCATGTCCTTTGGGACCTTGGATTTACCTCCTTGTCCAACCACTCTAAGGCTCTCTCTATGAGAGAAAAGGGAAACAACTTGAGCCTTATATACTCTTGAGAAACTCCGACTTCCATAATTGTATTGCAATACTTCTCGAAATCTTTGAGATGGTTGAGAGGGCTTTCACTTGTTGTACCACCATATTGTTTCCTTTCGATCAAGGTGATCATTGCCGGCTTGATTTCAAAAGCACCATCCGGAATCAATAAAGGAGCAATCCCGCTCTCATACTTGTAAGCACCCAGAGAGCCCAACTCTTTCAATGTGATCCTTTAAGCTTCTCCCATGTTCTCTTGCACACACAATCTCAAACGAAATTATTAGTAGCACGGCTACAAATGTAGCCTAAAGGAAAATCTTTTTGTGTTTTTGAATAAGGTGGAATAGACTCAAAAACAATATACAATAACAACGCCATTCCCCGGCAACGGCGCCATGTTGACAAGGGTAAGCCTAGGTCGTTGAAACTAACCCTACCCAAGGCCAAACAAAATTTGTAATCTCTAAACAAACCCTTATACATGTATAATGGTAAGTCGAGATGTGAAATACTAAGGAATGGAGAGAGATCTTATATTGTAAAGTCAAGCTATTCCGGAAAGGTTAGGTAAGGGTGTGAATGCTAAACAACTAAAATAGCTAGGTTGGGACAAATGTAATAAACATTAGGGCTCGGGATCCACATATACTTGCAACGGATTCCGCTAATTGGGAAAGAGTTGACTAAGTCGAGTGATGCGAGGGAAAACCAATCACGCAACCAAAAGAGCATATCAAGCTATTTTCCTAAAGGTCTAACTAGCGTCAACTGCGATAAACTCTAGCTAGGAACGTCACAAGACACCTCAATCGTTAAATGCAAGCCACAAATCAATGGTTCATATCAATGTAAACCTACAATGCAATCTAGTGTGAATAACTAGGGTGATCGAGCCTAAATCAAACACACACATGCACATAATCAATTAACCAATTTAATCACATCATCAACTCCATCAATTTTTCCCCAAATTAACATCAATCCATTACTCACATATGCTTCACCATTACCCTAGCAATCAAACTACTTATAATCCATAGAAATCAAGATTAAAACAAAGCTAAACAACAAATTCATCATGATCAAATTAAACGAATTATAATCAAATCATAAATCAATCAAACTTCAATCAAACTTGAACATTCAACAAAACAATTGAAATCAAATAAAGATCAAACTAAATATTGAATTAAAGAAAATGAATCCTTACAAACTTGATCAAAGATCAAAGGAAATGGAGAAATCTTCAATCATTAACAATCCACCATGAAATTCTCTCACTAAAACCTAGAGTTTCTCTCTCTAAAAATCTCTCTAAGTTGATCTAAAACTAATTCTAATTCTATTCTAATCATTCTCTCTCTAAAAATAGAAGGAAAAACTATATATAGTAAAACTAACAAGAGAAAAGTTAGTTAGATCGTCCAAAAGAAACCCCGGAATGTGCGGTCGCAACAAGGGAGAGGCCCGGCCGCGAGAAAATGGGTACGGAACAGGGGCCCTGGCAGGCGCGCCCGCAACCGCATCAGGCGCACCCGCGCCACCCAGGTGTGTGACCGCACCACCCTCGTGCGCACCACCCAGGTGCGCGGCCACACCACCCTCGTGCGCGCCCGCACCTGGCAGCAGGGGAGCTCCCTCTTCTTCGTCATAGCTCATCCTTGTGCGCTCGTCTTGGTGATGATGATGAATACTAAGGTAGGCAGTCTTGAAATGGCCCTTTTGGTGGATTCAGGCCAAAGATGATGCCTCCACCGCATGCATGCATCGATCTCATGAACTTGCTCCTTGCATTCCTTCAAACTTGAGCTCCAAATGACAAGCAAGAGGCATCCAAAATGATGAGAAATATGAGAGGAATTCTCGAGAATCCTTGGAACATGATCATAACCTGAAAATACATGAAAACAAGCAAATAAAAGAGAAAAAGACCAAATAAACAAAGAAATGCACAAAGAAAGAAAACTAACTAAGGAAAGCACAAACTAAAGAAATAAAGAACAAAACTAAGGCAAACTAAAGAAAAGAGCTATAAAAGAGCATGAAAATTATCCTAAAAGAAACCAAATGAGTGCCATAAATGACATTAATCAGAACCCCACTGTGATCATACACATAAGCATGGTGGCGTCCAAAGGGAATGAAGCTAGAGGAAAAGAGTCGCCAACAAGTTTTAGGAACTTGTAAACTGTTCACATGGTAAAGGTTACACCACTTAACGACCCAGGAGATTGTTAACTCTAATAGGTGGGGAACCAAGATTGAAAGTTCGGGGATGAAGGTACAAATTCAACCTAAAAGAGACTGAACTTGCCCTAATAATAGGCCTCTGCTTTATTCTTCTCGTATTCATGTGCGCTTTCTGACTAACATGCAATCAATAGGTTTAGACCTAAACCTGTAAAATCTATGTTGGTTGAATATTAATGCACAAATAAAACTATTATTGGCGATCACTTGAATTATAATCAAATTATCCTAACAAGATTATTAACTATCTTATTAAGCGTGATTACAAGTACCAATTCCCTTTAAACATGCATAAAAGGCGTGATCAAGCAATAACAATAAATATAATCAAGCAACACATTAATAAAATAAATTATAAAGATTATAATCATAATAACGATCATGTTAAAAATAAAGCATAATAATAGCAAGATCCTAGGCATGATACTAACAAGATCAATAAAAAACCCTAACATGTCACTAAACAATAAAAATCAAAGCTTTAGCCCTAACATGATACTAACATGATATTAGGAAAGAAAATAGGAAGCATCATAGAAATCATAATTGACATTATATTCTTTACCCTAAACATCATACTCAGAAAAGCATCCTAACATGATACTAAGAATCAAAATAACAATCTAAGCATGATTTCTATATCATAATCTCAATAAAACAATTAAAGCACTTCCTTTGATGCCTCGCACCTCTTTCTAATAAAAAAATACACACATTAGTAACTTAAAGGAAAATAATAAAACAAACAATTAAATTTAATAATTGAAATAGAGATTTGGGACCAAATCCTCGGAAATACCAAACCTTTCACTTTTACGGTAGAGGCACCGTCGAATTGGGCTAGGTGTGTCTAGATCTTGTGAATGCGGAATTTTGTTTGTGAAAAGTTTGTTTAGAAAAAGAGAGAGAGAGTATCAAGAATTTCTTTATGAGAGTTAGTAGGTAAAAACAGAGGTTTAAGGAGGCTATTTATAACGAAAATAAGCCGGAATATGATAAAGAAAGTATTGGAGTTTCAAGAAGAATAAAACACGACCCTGGCGCCGCAAATGCCTTTGTCGCCGCGCGATAGGCTTGTCGCCAAGCGACTACTTGTTGTGCGGCGCTACAGGCAATTTCCCATACGTTTTCTATTTTTGTTAAAATTAAGCGTAAAAGTCCGTACGAGGGGTAAAATCGTAATTTCATTTAAAACACTTCTTTTATTCTTTATAAAACTCATAAAACTCAATTATCAATGCTAATCATATTAGGATTAAAAAGAACCTTCTAGAATATTCTAGAACACTATAATCAATCCTAATTGCATTTGGAATGATAATTCATAATAGGCCCTCCTCTAGATCATTGGGCCGCATATAAGAATCAAACCGGGTCCAGCTTAGTAATTTGGCCATAACTTCCTCATTATTCATCGGAATTGGGTCTATAATATATCGTTGGAAAGCAAATTTCGAGCCAGATCTAACTAATTTATTATTGGTCTCTTTCCACGGACCAAACTAAACAAGATTGGCTATTTTAATAAAATGGGTTTTTGAAAAACAGAGAGAAAGAAGAGAATTTTAATAAAACTAACCACAACACTAAACTTTCCACACTTTCACTTCATTCAATTATAATTCGACGTGAAAGGCATTCATCACCGGGTTTGGTTTTGGGGAGACACAAATGGTTGTCTACAGAAGCCCCCACTTTGACTGAGTTTGGAGAAACGCGAGTTTTGAAAACAAAAGTCAAAGTATCGATAGGAACGGAGAATGATTCAGAACGTTTTGCGATACTAAATCATTCTTGTAACGCCGATACCTGCAAACTAGCGTTAGTTAAACAGATAAAAGGGTTAAGAAACACGTATCTTGCACCGTCAAGCACACGTCTCTAGGAGTAATCGATTTGTTACTGCATTGTCGTTGTGACAACCTTTCACAAGCTAGATAACGTCATCTTGCAGTTTTGATGTTGATATGTCCACGCGTCTCTGAACAAAGAGCTTTAACGATCTTCCTCAAGATAGGGGATACCGCCTAAAAACTGCTACGCCTGTAACTGCCTCCAATTTTCGCTGTGATAGTCTTCTTCAAGCTAGAGAATTCGATCAAAGACTGCTTCGCTTGAAACAATCTTCATTTGTTGCAATAATATTTTGAAGAATATCACCGAAGACCAACTCTTTTCGATCCTATAAAGTTTGCTTGAACTTGCTTTTGCTATGCAAGTGCGTCGACGCTTTTGCTGCTTGTGAACCAGTATGTCAGTGCTTCTGTTGTTTGTGAACTATTGCGTTGGTGCCTTTGCTGTTTCTGAACCGTTATGTCGGTGCTTTTGTAATGAGCCAATGTTTAGGCGCTTTAAGCTAAGTGAGACGATCATTTATCAGGTCGGTCATTTAATATGATTGTAACCGAGCCAATTAATAAATCATGTGAAATTGCTTATAGGGGCTAACTGGTGTACCAAGGAACCCAATCTGCTGTAAGAGGTCCAAATTATCATTTTGAGAGGCCTCACGTTCTGTAGCCGCTGCAACATCCGCTAGAGATTGCTGTCGCCGCAATTTCTTCTTGTCGCCCGACACTACACTTTGTCGCACGGCGACAAAGTTGTTGTGCGGCGTTGCACTCGGGTTTTCCAAATAAAAGCTCTTTCTTCATCATTTTGCTGTCGATGCTGCTTTCATTCGAGTTTCGCCACGAAAACTTCAAATCGTCCATTCTTGCTCGTTTCTCAACCAAATTCAATAGAATTTGTTGCAAATCGAAGCTTTGTTCATCTAGTTTGTTGTTCTATGTAAGTTTTTTTCCAAACTCACTCGATTTTTGCTGAATTTTGCACATGTTTATTCACGAATTTCTGGAAAATTCGAAACTTATGTTGCTCAATATTCTTTGTTTGTTAAATTTTATGTCATGAAATTGCTTGATTACGTTTGTATATTGCCTTGGGAGTATTTTGAGAATTTTTTGACTCAATTTGGTGGAGAAATGAGCGATTCACCATTGTTGAACCTCTTAAGGTCGTGAGAACAATGTGGGTTGTTCTTGATGTTTTTGCTAGCAATTCTTGTCCAATTTATCAGAATAATTATCATAATATTGCAAGAAATTGTTTGATTGCTTGAAAAATTTCGTATATGCTTGAATTGAAATTGTGCTCTGTTTTAGTACTACGTACTATGTTTCTTACAAACATAGTATCATGCAGCTAGGTGAACCTTAGATACCATAGAGCCTTAATTTTTGTCAAATTTTCACAATGTAGTATGGCCAAGCTCGGGCAACGAGACCATAGGCAAGCTGTACAACAAGTATTTTCGTAGTGATGAGGGGTTGCGACTGCTTCTAGAGTCCTCTGGGCTGACTGCCTGTTCCGCGCTACCCAGACCATGAATTCGTTTGACGCGGGCCACCACGTGGTTCGTGCTTTGGTGGAGTTTTTCAGGGACACCACCAACACTTTTCACTTTCCTTGGGGTAAGATGGCTATCACCCCAACCGACTTCATTCTCATCTTGGGACTGGAGTTTTATCTCAATTGCACTGCCATTCGACATCTCAATCAGTGCTTTCTCTCTGATAGTCGAGGAGTGGTTGGGTTCGATCGTTGTTCGGACCCGTACCGAGGTGGAGCCATCACGACTTAGCTCCAGGTGCATTCGCCGATCAACTCTGGCGATGGCTTTTGAGGACAATGCAATCACCTAAGAGTAGCGGATGCGCATCTTTGCACTTATTTTGTTATCAGGGGCCTTTTCCCCTGACAAGGGTAGTCAGTGCTGCTTTACTACCTTCCTGTTCTCCACGATCTTTAGCTGATCGAGACTTACGATTGGGCCAGCTTGGCCTATGCTGACTTTTTGCGGGGCTTGCGAGATTCTTGTCGCCACCAGTCTTACACAGGAAACATTGCTCTCTCTAGCTTCTAGAGAGTCGTAGAGGTACACTTTATCTCTTTAAAAGTTAGCTCTAGACTCTCATTAGCATCTGCTGATTTCTTTCTACCTTTGTTGATTTGGTTCTAAGAATACTTTCCTTTGCTTGCGCCGGCGAGACCATCTCCTCGCGAGATCCCTATTGGCGCCTATTGGGGAGGTCGTTTCAGTGACCAGGCGGCTACTGCAAATGTCCGAGAGCTGATCCTCTAAGTATGTTCTTTTTAAATAGTTGTCGTCCTTTGGATTGTTTTCGGTAGAGCTTCATCTTACAGTCATATTTTGCAGGGGCCTAAGGTATTATACCGGCCTTGGGACGGTCTGATTATTCCTGCGCTGGATGCACAGTACACTGCTGAGCGTCGCTACTTTCGGGGACGTATGAGGTGGCGGTGTACTTAGGAGAGAGAGTTCCTATTCAGCACTCTTTGGAGATCTTCGTCGTTCCTACTCCTTCGCTTCGCTACATGTTCCATGACGCAATGCTATTCAACTTGGCAGAGAGGTCGCCTGCTGGTATTCCTTGGCGATCTTATGGTAGCTCGGGGCGATGTTATGAGGAGGACTTGTTGCCGTTGTTAGCTTCAGCCCCTGATTTTTCTGAGGAGGCGGCGGTATGATTTTGGTCTTTTATTTCATTGCTAAGTAGCCCCAAGTGGCATTTTATTCACTTTGGTTTGTTTTTTTTGCCAGAATGAGCCTACTAAGTTCGTTCCTCCACGGATTTTCATCACCTATTAGGGGATGTACGACCCTGTTGAGGAGATGATCCCCCCGGCTCCTGAGGATCAGCGCTTTGTAGATCGATCCATCCCTCGTCACCAGACTCGGGTTAGTTATTCACTTGCTATTTGTTTATATCTGTCTTGTATTGTTACTGACTTTGTTTCTTGACAGTTCTCGCGCGAGGTGGTGTCGGCGATGGCGAGTTTCATAGACGCCTTTTGGAGCCAGCTAGTACGGATAAGGAATGTAGCTTCCTATCGTCGTGACGACGCTGTTCACGAGGTAACTTTTCCCTCTTCTTTTTTGCTTTGTTTGTTTTTATATTTTCTTTTGCATCTGACTTAATTTACATTTACAGGGACAACCTATTCCTTCACGTACTCGGACGAGACCCGAGGCAAGGAGAGAGCCGGCAAGGTCTGGCACGAGGCGTCGCCGCACTGCTTCTGGTGGCCAATCCGATGCTCCTCGGATCGAGGCAGTGGAGGGTTGGGTTCTTCATCTGAGGGTGCACGGACTGGACCGATGGGCCAAGGAGAGGCGACATCAGCTCTAGTAGGTGGTGGGACATACGAGGTCAGCTCGTCGTTGCAGCAGCCTCCGCAGCCTCAGCCTTTACTGATTCATCACTAGGGCGACCCTCGGTGGACTGGTCCTGAGTTGAGTTTCCCTACTCCTGGTGAGTTCGGAGCTGGTGGGGAGCATACTCCTCGATCTGCGCAGTTCTTTGATATGATGAACATTCCTCATCATCTCCGTCCTTCGGCACCGTAGCTATACCTGCATTTATTTTATTTTGACTTTTTGTAGGACTTTGTCGACTGACTCCTTTATTAGACATATTTGTATATACAAACTGTCATATATTATGACAGTTCTATATTTGCCTTTATTTTTCATTTTTATGTTCATATGTGAGTGTGCAAATACATTTGTGATTAATTTTGCGCAAAAATTTCTGTCATTTTATTACTAATGGAGGGTATCCGACTTTCTCCCCTAAAAAGAAATGAGTGAAAAATAAATCGGACTTGAAACAAACCTAAATTTAATTAAGCTTGAATAAATCCAAAAGTAAAAGGAAATATATTAATATGTATGGGGTAATTGCACAAGGGGCGAAATTGTAAAGCCATTGTACAAATTCGAATCATAGTCTAAAAAACGCGGTTTGCGTAACACGGCGAAGAAGAAGCGCTGCAGCACTGCTTATCGCCACACGCTTTACGTTGTCGCCGAGCACTGCTGCTATCGCCAGGCGACAGCCTCGGTCGCAAGGCGACAAGCTTGTCATCAGGCGCTGTAGTGTGCTGCCTCCGAATCCTTTCCGGAGTCAAACTACATCAATTTTGTAAATAAATAGCCCCTAAATATGCCGATTTTATATACAATTCAAACAGATTAATCATAGTCTTAGCTTCTCAACAAATAATCATGTCTTTAGTCACTAAGAGTTTTAGCAATTTTACTCGCGAATGGCGTCGGTCTTGAACTGCTAAAGAGAGAAAAAAAAACTCGACTTTTTCACATTGGAGGTCTTTATGGTATTAAGGGGGTAGATCTTGACATAGATTTTATTCATACCGCCTTAGCATATTGGGACACAGATACACATTGATTTAGATTAGGGTGTGATGAAATTAGCCATTTACCGAAAGAATTTGGTGCCATCCTAGCCTTCCCATTATTAGATCTTGCGGTAATCCCTAGAGTGAATGAATATTATTATAAATATTTTGAGAGCTTTTTCAATTTAAAATACAGAGATCTAACCAATATTGTAGATGGCAGCGTAGTCAATTTAAAAGAATTTGTACGCCATTACTTTGATAGACCTTATTCTGAATCTTTTTATGTTTATAGAAGAAGGGCTTTTCTCTTTTGCATGCTTAACCAATATCTTCTCACTAGTGGTAGAACTAATAAGGATCAAGCAATTATATTAATAGTATTAGAGCAAATTTAATCTGGAAGAAACCCAATGCCATTAATTGTTGGAGAGACTGTGCTTAGTCTTGATAAATTAAAGAAAAATCCAAAAGCATCTTTTCGGGGTTCTCCAATTTTATTACAGGTAGAAAAATAATATTTTTAACTACAGAAATCAAAAACATATTTTTTTTATAGTAATACTAATTATTTGTATTGATTTTTTTGCAGATATGGCTAATGGAAAGACTAGAGTTAATTAGTCCTCTTGACAACATTGAAAAATACACTCCAAATTGCTTCGTAAGGCGAAAGAAGCGTTTTTCAAAGATGGGTCGCCTTGAGTGGAATAAAGTATTTTCCTCTTGCAACTGTGCTATCAAGTGGGTCGTCCCATGGTGGAAAATTGAGAAGATGGTTGGTGTCAACAAGCAACCCTTCTGTCGTCTTCCAAGCTTAACCAATATGACTTTTTATTATCCCTACAGGGTAAAAAGACAGTATAGTCTACTTCAAATAATTCCTTCAGAGATCTCCGTCGTCCCTATGAATTCCCTGTTTCACAAGAAGTAGAGAAATTTGACACATATTGGAGTGCTAGGCCTTTATGGGAAGTGATTACCCAAAAGGTTCCTCCTTCCTTGCCCAATGATGTAAGAGATGGCTTCATAATAATCCTACAAAGGACATGAAGAAATATCAGAGTATAACCAATGTGAAGAACCGTCTAGGTGACAAAGTGAATCATTATAAGGAACTCTTTGGTGAAAAAGTTGAATTTAAAACACCTGTGACGCCTAAAAAGAAAGACACTACAAAGGATAAAGGGACAAGAAAAGCTGACACCTCAGAAAAGAAGGTTTGGGTAAAAAAGAAACACGGAGTCCTAGCTATGGGCGAAACCATTTACTCTAAAATTGAATGTAGGTCCTCTAAAGGATGCCTACTAGCTAAAGTCATGGACGATGAAGAGGATGCAGATAAATATTGGAAGAGGGCAAAGAAAGAGAAGAAAGATTGAAGCATTTCTTAACTTCTAATTTATTAGACTAGTTTAAATTTAAAGTTAATTTTATTTTATTTAAGGTTTTATTTAAATTCCATCAATAATGTAATTTTTACTTTATTTTATTAATGAAATTTTACCTTTTTTAATTAAATCAACTTTTTTTATTTAATTTATTAATGTAATGAAAACAACTTTAATTATTTTCCAGAAATTTTCTCGAGTACGGAAGTCGAAAATTTTTCGAAATACACCAAAATTTGCTTAGATATTCTCAGAAAATCGGCGTCGCTGTTTTGCGTCTGTCGCAGACGTTGCTGCTTGTCGCCAAGCGACAGGCTCTGTCGCTTTGCGCTGCAGTCTGTCGCCCAGACTCTTTTTTATGGCGCTGCTATTGCGTTGAGTTGTTATTGCTTCTGGGATGCGAGGTTTATGAAAATTAGTGGCCGCACCCTGTAAAGGGTTGCCTACGTAGCTCTCTTGAGTTTTCTACTCAAGTATTTATGGGTAGTACTTTTTAAGTTGGTTAAGGTTAGTCATGTTTGAGAATTCATTTCCATCCATATCATTTAGTTTTGCTGCACCTCCTGACAGAATGGTTTTAACGATATATGGTCCGGACTAATTAGGCCTAAATTTGCCTCTTGGATCCAAAACATTTTTCCTTTGAGCTTTTAACACCAAGTATCCTACTTTTATGTTTCTTGTCTTGACCTTCTTGTTAAAGTGTCTAGCCATACGGGTTTGATAACATTGGGTATGATGTAGAGCTTCCAGTCGCTTTTCATCGAGTAGAATTAGCTCTTCATATCTTGCTCTAATCCATTCAACCTCATCGAATTTACTTTCTAGTGAAATGTGTAGAGACGGTATCTTTAGCTCTACAGGTTGTACGACATCCATTCCATAAACGAAGGAGAATGGCGTATTTCCTGTTGATGTGCGAATTGACGTGCGATAACCCCAAAGTGCGAAATGGAGTTTGTAAGGCCAATCCTTGTAATTTTCTGCCCTTTTATCGATAATATTCTTTAGATTTTTGTTAGCCACCTCAACTGCTCCATTTTCTTGAGGTCTATAAGGGGAAGAATGATGGTGTTGAATGCCATATTTTTGTAACTATTCTTCACATTCTGCTTGAAAGTGAGTTCCATTGTCACTTATCATCTCACGTGGGACTCCGTATCGACAAATAATATTCCTTTCGATAAAGAGTGCTACATATTTTGCAATGAATTTAGCATATGACTGTGCTTCAACCCACTTTGTGAAGTAATCAATTGCTACTAAGATGTATTCGTGACCTCTTGTCCCAGGAGGGGTGATTTTACCAATATTATCAATTCCCCATGTAGAGAATGGCCATGGTGAAGTGTTGGTGTAGAGTAGAGACGGAGGACCATGTTGTAAGTTGGCGTAAATTTGGCACTTAGGGCATCTTTTTACATATTGATGACAATCCCTATTCATGGTAGTCCAAAGTACCCTTCTCGCATTATCTTTTGGACTAGCATTTTGCCATTAACAAGGGTTCCACAATGCCTTCGTGGACTATCCTTATAGCTCTTTGGGCTTCCCTTTTCCCTACACATAAGAGAGCTCGACCCTTAGGTACCCTTTTGTCTAACTCGTTGTCTATGAGTACGTATTGGGAAGCCAAGAGTCTTAATGCTCATTTTTCTCTTTGTTAGCATGAGGAGGATATTCTCCTTTCGTGACGTAATTGAGTATATCCGTATACCACGGTTCTTCTTCTTCTTCATCTTGAACCACTTCATCATCTTCTATAGCTTGAATGTAAGCCGGCTTATGCCCTTTCACTATGGTTAGAGGCATTTGCTCGATTTTCGTAAGTATCCTAACCATTGAGGTTAGTCTTGCTAAGGCATCGGCAAATTGGGTTTCTTCTCTAGGTAGATAGGTGTATTCTACCTTTTCCAATTGGTTTGTGAGAGTTTCCAGATAGGTTTGGTAAGAGACTTTCACTTTTTACTTTCCATCTTTTGGAAATTTGGTTGATGATCAACGAAGAGTCTCCAAAAATTCGCAATTTCTTCACTCCCAATGCCAAAGCTGTTTCAAGGCCTAGCACGCATGCTTCGTATTCGGTAGCGTTGTTGGTAACGTCGAAATATAGCTTTATAGAGATTGGAACATGCTCTTCTTTAGGTGATACTAATAGTACACTAACGCCACATCCATTTTGATTTGAGGCTCCGTCGAAGTATAAGGTCCAAGTATCATCTTTTGTGACCATCAAGTCTTCATCTGGAAATTTGCTGTCATATACTAGCGTCGAAGCTTCTATTGGCAAATCCGCTAGGAAGTCCGAGACCACAGATCCTTTGATAGCCTTTTGAAGCATGAATCTTCCATCGAACTAGGTTAAATTAACTATCCACCTTGATATGCGCCCATTGAGTGTAGACTTTTTGAACAGATATTTAAGCAGATCCATTCGAGAAACTACAGAGACTGTATACACGAGCATGTAATGCCTTAGCTTGGTTGTGGCCCACACCAATGTGAGGCACAATTTCTCAAGCAGTGTGTAGCGTAATTCATACTCGAGCATTTTCTTGCATAGATAGTAGATTGCATTTTCTTTTCCTTCTACTTCTTGTGCAAGCATAGCCCCCATTTTCTCCTTGGTGACTATTAAGTACAACCTAAGAGGGATCCCTGGAAGCGCTGGTGCTAATATTGGAGGATTTGCGAGATAGGCTTTGATCTTTTCAAAGGCTTTTTGACACTCGTCGTCCCATATTACCAGCACATTCTTTTTGAGCTTCTTGAATATTGGTTCGCATATCGTTGTTAGTTTCTGTAATACCCCGTATTTTTATATGTATTTTATTTAAAATATGTATTTTATAAGAGTATTTAAATAATTTTAGTATTTTAATTATGATGTTTTAATTATTTATCCCAGGTAAGTTGGGAATACTTTACTAAAGGAAAGTTTGTTTAATTAATTATTTAATAGAAGTTGGGGTTTTATTTTAAGAAATTATGATTTTTAACAAGTTTTAGTAGGAAAATGGTTAGTAAAATCTAAAGGAGGAAAGTTTAGGGTAAAAGGGGTGATAGAGAAGGGGTATAAATATCCCTCTTATGAGTCAATTCAACTTTGCCCAGAGTGGAGAAAACCCAAGGTAAACTTCTCTTCCTTTTCTCTTTATTTTTTTCTTTCCTTTTCTTTTTCTCTCTCCTTCCCTTCCCCTTCTTGTTGCGCACTACCACCACCGGCAACCACCACCACCGGTGGGCCGCCGACCACCAGCACCAGCGGCGACCACCGGCGCTGGCAGCAGCCGGCAGTGGCGCCGGCCTGCTGTCGGCAGTCACATCCTTCGAAAAAAAAGTATTAAAAATCAAATCTAGGCTTTAATCTAATTGTAAATTATGAGTTTAGAGATTTAATTTTGATGTTTGGTTATTATAATTATGTTAATTAATTTTCAAATTTGGTTTTTAATTAAAAAGCCCCAATTTTTGAAACCCTAGGTTCTTGATTCATGAGTTATTGAAGGATTATGATGTATAATGGGGTAGACCTTTGTTTTAAGTGTTTTAAAGCTTAATTACAGCAAGTTTTAATTATAATAAAGTGCTGGAATTTTATGTAGAACACTTAATATTATGTTTCTTGAAGAAATTTTAATTACTCATTAATTGGGACTTAATTATGGTGTTATAAATATAATTTCAGCTTACTTTAATTAAATTATGAGGGGTTTTAAAATAGTATATATTGCTGGAAATTTATTTAGAGTGGATATTAATACTCTATTATAAATTTAATGTGTAGGAGACTTTGAAGTAAGCAATTTCTACTAGTCGTGGCAATTTTAAAATCGTACTCAAGGTACGTACGCGTACTTAGCATATTTTTGGTGATGTAGTATCATGCTAGACTTGACTCAATTAATCATAATTAGTATCATGCTAAGATTTATGATTGGAATCGTGGAATTTTGATATTGGTGATTAAATTAGAAAGTATGATTTATTTGAGATGGATTAATGGTTGGAAAATTAATGTTTGGCATGTTGTGTTTTAACCACACTTTTATTTATGGCATGTTAGAATGCATGATCAATTAAACTACATGTTTAATTATGTTAGTAATATTGAAAAGGAATTTTATTATGGTTCAAATAATTTTTATATATGCTGTAAGCATGAGGAAGAAGCTATATAAGTGTCTATGTATACAAGGAATAAATTGTATGTTGGTGCCTTTGTGCACTTAAGGTGTTTTTAACACCGAGAGATAGGATTTTTG
Organism: Chenopodium quinoa; assembly: GCF_001683475.1. Lineage (NCBI taxonomy): Eukaryota > Viridiplantae > Streptophyta > Magnoliopsida > Caryophyllales > Amaranthaceae > Chenopodium > Chenopodium quinoa. The sequence goes on from NW_018743689.1 coordinate 1,751,716, forward strand.
GCGCATTTTGCGTTTAAGGTGTCTTTGACACTGAGGTAGAATTAAAAAGGGTTCAACATTAAATAATATGTGGTCACTAATTATTCAAAAATTAATTTATATGTTTGGTTGTTTGAATAATTGTTGTTTATTGTTTTATTATACTTTGAGAGTCATCACCAAGTCCAATAAAATGTAAATAACATAAAGTGAAAGAGATTGCGCACCAAAACTCTTGGAACGTATATACCTTGAGTATGAACAATGGCGGGAGTTATGGGGTTTTATATTTAACCATAACTTCTAATGGAGTACAGGACGATGTACTTCCTTTTTATTTATTATTATGCGCAGGAATTCCGCCACCTTTGAGTGGTTTCGTCGCTGGCAAGGTTAGCTCCCGTGTCAGTTAACCTTAATTTTTTTGGGGATGATAGTTGGAACCCGTTTGATGCGTAATCAACTCTAAATGAATTATTTAGTGTCTAGTCATTGTGTTTTGTTGATTGATGTGTGTGCTTGTAAACAGATGCAATGAGGTAAGTGTGTTGATAGGTGAAAGCATGTTAGTGTGTTTAATTTACGCTTATGTACTCAGCTTTGCTGATTGTGTGTGTTTGTGTGTTTGGCCATGTCTTTACCTTTGTCGTATGATGACCCATTTTTAATGGAGAGTAGTGGAAACAAGTAGAGATAAACATTTCAGGTTATTGAAGCATAATAATGATGCGACATGAGAGAAGAGTGCATCTTGCGAGCTTTCATTAGGTTACGATGTGTTTTATGCTTTATTTATTTATGACATATTTTATGTGGACTAACACAAAGGTTTGATTTTGGAACGGTTTTGAATAAGGGCCTTTAATGGTCACAAGTTGTAGTTTGATTTTATTTGACTTTGTTTGTTTGGTTTTAAACTTTACTTTCATTTGGTTGACTTTTGAGTTGACTTGTTTAAACGGTTTTTAATTTTGAGTCTTCCGCTGTATATCTTTTATAATTGTCTTAGTCGTTTTCACGGTGGCGGTATTGTCTTAGATATTCTTAAATCGTATTTTAAAGAGTAGAATGGGTATTTAAAGGAAAGGAATTTCTAGGGTGTTACAAAGTGGTATCTGGGAGCTTAGGTTGAGATTTTAAATTACCACTAACCCAAAAACATTTTTCTTACTGTGATTTAAACTTGGCTAAGTGTTAATTTAATAATGTAACGTTAATTGTTCCGATTTTATTTTTTTTTATAAACATAAACATTTTTTTAAATAAAAAAAATAAGGGGCCGAAATATTTTTTTATATTTATTTTATTTTGGTCCGATTTTTTTTAGGGGACACTCGAATTTTTTTAGTGTCGGAAATTTATATTTTTTAGGGCCGAAATTTTGGCCCTCTTCTCATTAAATTCAAATTTTTTTTAAGGGGTAAGTATATGTTTTTTTTAATGTATTGCAGGAATCAAGGATTGAGGTAAGAATTATGTGTTAAAAGCTTTTATTAACATGTTGGTGAGCTTGGGTAGGAAAAAGAAAGGGCATATAGGCTAGAATTTAATTTATTCCATATGTGCATAATTTTATTTTGAGTGTTCAAGCATGTTGTTTGACTAGATGTTTGTTGATGAAAGTGTTAAATATGTGTATTATTCTATGTGATCCTTCGAGATTGTATGATTGAACACCGAACTTAATCTCCTACAAGACAGTATTATTTATTTTATTTTATTTCTTTTTGGGAAGGGAATTCTTTTCTAAGCCTTTTCTCTATAGGATGCCAATCTTTCCTAACAAATTTAGACAAATGGGATCTCTTGTAAAGAAACATAATGAACACCCCTACGACTTTGTAGAAAAGATCAGATACTTTTGTTCCTACATGAGCAATGTCTTACAAGACAGAGTTTATGACACCCCTGATCGTATTTCGGCTATGATTGTTCATTGTCTTCCAGAGTAGCCCCCTTACATTGATGTCAAACAGAGATTTTCTGATTTTTACCTTCCAGGAGACGTTCCGAATTACCATAAATACAAAGACTATTATGGCCAGTGGTATCCGGATTATATTTTTTTAACTAAATACCTTGTAAAAGTGGAGAAAGCTCATTGTCAGCACTTAAATCTTCCCTACTCTGACTTCTACTACGATAACCCAGTAGGGAACAATCCTCCTCCTAATCAACAATCAGGAAATTCTTCTTCTTCTTTGTCAGGGGGTGGTCAGGCAGAAAATGGAGAACAACAAGAGGGAGATATTTCACTTATGTAGATTTCTAATCCTAATCCACCTCCAACTCCAATAATAATAGACATTTCATCGGATGAGGAGGAAGAAGGGGAGTTTGTACAAGTAGAATCTGAACTTGAGTCACCTGAACCAATGGAAGAGTCAAATGATTCTGATTTTGATCTTTCAAGATATAAACAATCCACTGACGAAAGGGACAACGCTCGAAAGGATTAGATTTTATAACTTTCCTCGTCACGAATTCATAGTCTTTATTTTAGTTATTGTTACTTCAGTTTTACATCAATAAGTGGTATGACCACACAAGTTTCTAGAAAACAATTTTTATTTTAGTAATTTCAGTCTATTTTAATTAATAAGACCTTATTTAATTCCTTGTCAATTTTTTTTTATTTAAATAAATAAATTAATTTGTTTTCCAAATCTCCCATTTCACATCACTATTCCAATAACCAAAATTCTAAGAAACTTAATTCCAACTAATATTTCTAAGCTAGGGGCATCTATGGGAATTATTTTTTTATCTATGTGATGCTTTATTAAATGAATGGTTGGTTAGCAATCAATAATTGATTGATAAAGCTACAAATTAAGGGAATTCTTAGCTTCGCTATCCCAAATTGTTAGCTTCAAATTTTATTGTGAATGTTTAAAGAGTGCTAAGTAGTAGATGAGTGTATGTCTTGAGAGCTAAACATAGCCATTTCTAATATAAACCCTTGTCCTCAATTCAGGAGAAGCAAAATGGCAGGGGGAAGAGGTTCTGGTAATGGTGGAACCGATTTGAATGAAGTAGTAAGGCAATTGGCAGCAGTTGCCCAACAATTGGCAAGAAACTCAACTGGTAATGGGGATGCACAAGGAGAGCTCTTTAAGAAGGTGGCACAAAGTAAGCCACCAACATATCAAGGCGAGCCTGACCCTATTATATTGGAAAACTGGTTGAGGGCATTTGAGAAATTATTTGGAGCTGTGGGATGCCCTGAAAACTCAAAAGTGAGTTGTGCTACTTACTATCTGAGGGGTGAAGCTGACCTTTGGTGGCAACAAAACGAGACTACCATTAGAGCGCTACTTGGTTTCAACTAGACCAAATTCCAAGAGAAAGTGAGAGACAAGTTTTATCCTAGCTTTTTGCAGAAGCAAAAAGCTGAGGAATCCTCAAACCTTAAGATGGACAGGATGTCAGTTGCGGAATACTACACCAAGTTTATTGAGTTGTCCTGTTTTGCTGAAGGGTCTGTCTCTACGGAGAAAGCAAAAGCTAGAAAGTTTTAGAGTGGCTAAACTATTGATTTGTAGTTAAAGCCGTGCGGGCAAGTATTTGAGACCCTGGATGACGTATATGGAGGGGTCGCACACCTTTATGCTTTGGAAGAAAAGAAGAAGAAGGAGTTAGCTAAAATAGAAGGAAAAGAGAAGATGAAGGAAGTGGGGCAGGTTTTTGGAAACCAATAGGGAAACTAGAATGGTTTTAAGAAGCAGAAGTACCACCATAACAATAACTTTCACAACAATAATAACTTCCAGGGTAATAACCGTCAAGGAAACCGTAACAACAATGGAGGGGCTAGAAACAATAACCAGGGGAATAACAAGAATGGGAGAATTTATTTTTGTAAAAGGTAAAGGATTGCGAGGGCAATTTGGTCGCTTGTCGTGTTTGTAATAAACTTGGGCATAGGGAATATGAGTGTTTCTCCAAGAATAGCAATGGGAATAGGAAAAACAACAATAATTTAGGAGGAAACCAGAGGAATTTCCAAGGGAACAACAACAACTTTACTGGGAACAAGGGAGTACAATAGAATGGGGCAGAGAACAGGAACACCATCAGTGGGAATAGCCAAAAGAAAGGTGGAATTGCAGGGAAACTGAATGTTCTGAGTAAACATGAGGCGGATGCCATGAAAGATGTTATCACTGGTACTTTTTCTATTAACTCTATTCCTGTTAAAGTATTGTCTGATTCAGGTGCAACTTTTTCTTTTGTTTCTAAGGGTATTGTTTCAAAACTTAAAGACTTTTTAAAGACAGTAGAAGTAGTAGATTTACCCATAACCATTCCGACAGGTGGGGTAGTGAAATGTACCAAAACCTTTAGAAACGTGCCTTTAGAAATAGAAGGAAAGATATTCCCGTCTGAACTTATTGAGTTTGGGCTGAGCGACTTTGATCTTATTCTGGGAATGGACTGGTTGAGTAAGTATAATGCTGAGATTAGTTGTAGATCACAGAAAGTGAAGATGGTCACAAGCGGAAATGAATCAGTGACTTACTGGATGAATGATAAAACCAAGTGCCCAAGGGTAATATCAGTGCTAAAATTAGCAAAATACATGAAGAAGGGACATCCAGTATATTTCTGTAGTGTTAGGAATATGAACCATGAAAAAGTGACAAATCTAGAAAACATAGAAGTAGTCAACGAATTCCTGGATGTATTTCCGGAGGAGATCCTTGGAATGCCACCTAAGAGGGCAATTGACTTTACCATAGATTTAGTTCCCAGAACAACTCCAATATCCAAGGCACCATATCAAATGGCACATGCAGAAATGAGTGAATTTAAGGAGCAATTGCAAGATTTATTGGACAAGGGATACATTAGACCAAGTGCTTCTCCTTGGGGAGCACCAGTTCTATTCGTGAAAAAGAAGGATGGAAGTATGAGGTTGTGCATTGACTACAGGGAACTAAATAAAGTAACCATAAAGAATAAGTAGCCCTTACCAATAATCGATGATTTGTTTGACCAACTAAAGGGTGCCACAGTTTTTTCAAAGATCGACTTGAGATCTGGGTATCACTAATTGAGGATTTCCGACGAAGACATTCCAAAAACCGCATTTAGGACAAGATATGGATACTACGAGTTTACAGTTATGCCTTTTTGATTGACTAATGCTCCAACAATCTTTATGGATTTGATGAATAGGGTATTTCATCTATTTATGGATAAGTTTGTAGTTGTGTTCATAGATGACATACTGGTGTACTCAAAGAGTAAGGAAGAGCACGCAGAACACCTAAGGGAAATTCTGCAAACACTAAGAGAAAACCACCTCTACGCAAAATTCTCTAAGTGTGAGTTTTGGTTGGAAAAGGTAGCCTTCTTGGGACATTTCGTGTCCAAAGACGGAGTAGAGGTAGACCCAGCCAAAATAGAAGCTGTTAAGAGTTGGCCTACACCCAAGACAGTATCTAATGTGCGAAGTTTCTTAGGTTTAGCAGGGTATTATAGGCGTTTTGTCAAGGATTTTTCCAAGATTGCTAAACCTATGACCACCTTGATAAAGAAGGACAAGAAGTTTGAGTGGGACGATAAATGTGAAGAAGTGTTCCAACTCTTGAAACAAAAACTAATTACAGCACCAATACTTACACTTCCGGATGATAGTGGACTGTATGATGTGTACAGTGATGCATCAAAGAATGGTTTAGGGTGCGTGCTTATGCAAAATGGGAAGGTGATTACATATGCATCGAGGAAGTTAAAGACCCACGAAGTAAACTATCCAACCCATGATTTGAAATTAGCTGCAATCATATTTGCACTAAAAATTTGGTGCCATTATTTGTATGGAGTGAAATATATAATTTACACAGACCATAAAAGCTTAAAGTACATTTTCACCCAAAAGGACTTGAACTCTCGTCAACGGAGATGGTTAGAGTATACGACAGATTATGATTTAGACATACAATACAACGAAGGGAAAGCGAATGTGGTTGCGGACGCTCTAAGTCGTAAAACTAGTCATGGAATCAACTCGTTAGTAGTGGCTAATGAATTATGTAGAGAAATGATGAAATTGAATCTAGAGGTTGTAGAATGGGGAGTACCAACGGGTATTCTTGCGAGTCTAAGCATCCAACCAACAATATTTGACGAGATTCGAGCCAACCAAGAGGGAGATGTAAAGTTGGATAGGATACGCGAGAAAATTAAGCAGGGAAAGACTACAGACTTCAAGATTCACGAAGATGGGAGTTTGAGGTACAAAGATCGATGGTGCGTACCACAGAAATGTGAGGAAGTGAAGAGAAAATTGACGGAAGAAGGCCACAATACACCTTACTCTGTACACCCGGGAGGAGACAAGCTATATAAGGATTTGAAGAAGATGTTTTGGTGGCCTAGAATGAAAAATGAGGTTGCTGAGTTTGTGGCAAAGTGTTTACCATGTAAAAAGGTGAAGATGGAGCATAAGAGGCCTCAAGGGACGGTGTAGTCATTAGAAATTCCAGGATGGAAGTGGGATTGCATTTCAATGGATTTTGTGACTTGCCTACCTAAGTCAAAGAGTGGAAATGATACCATTTGGGTAGTGGTGGATAGACTTACGAAATCAGCAGTGTTTATACCAATGAAAGAAACTTGGAAGATGGAGCAACTTGCGAAAGCTTACATCAAACATGTTGTGAGGTTACATGGGGTTCTAAAAGATATTGAATCTGACAGAGATTCCAGGTTTCTCTCAAAATTCTGGAAAAGTGTACAAGAAAATTTTGGTACAATACTTAAGATGAGTACGACATTTCACCCTGCCACAGATGGGCAAACTGAGAGAACCATTCAAACCTTGGAGGACATGTTGAGAGCTTGTTTAATAGACTTCCAGGGAGGATGGGAAGATAGTTTGGATTTAATTGAATTTTCCTACAATAATAGTTACCATGCGAGCATGGGAATGGCACCATTTGAGGCTTTGTATGGGAGGAAATGTCGTAGTCCAATTTGTTGGAACGAAATTAGTGAAACTATGATCCTAGGGACTCAAATGATTGAAGATACAGTTAAACAAGTAAGGGAAATTCAAGCTAAAATTCAAGCAGCTCAAGATCGCCAAAAGAGCTATGCATACTCGAAGCGAAGGGAAGAAGAGTTCGAAATTGGTGATAAAGTGTTATTGAAGGTGTCACCAATGAAAGGAGTGATGAGATTTTGAAAGAAAGGAAAGCTCAGTCCAAAATACATTGGTCCATATGAAATACTACAAAGAATAGGCAAAGTAGCTTATAGGTTAGCCTTACCTATGGAGCTTAGTAAAGTACATGATGTATTTCATGTGTCCTAATTGCCCCTCTACATTCCTGATAAATCCCATGTGCTACAACCCGAAACCATTGAGTTAGATCAAAGCTTAACTTATGAAGAGAGACCTGTCAAGATTCTTGACAGTAAAGTGCGTAGTACACGCAATAAGAACGTTAACATTGTGAAAGTACTTTGGTCTAACCAAGAATATGAGGAAGCCACTTGGGAGGCAGAAGATGAAATGAAAAAGAAATACCTGGAGCTGTTTAAGGTATGTTGAGTTACGGGGGCGTAACTCGTTTTCTTTAAGGGGGGTAGAATCGATAAAATTTTGCGCTTTTTCCCTATATTTTACATATTTTTGGTGCTTTTTGCACAAATTCTATTAAGTACTTTGAGTATTAGTGCTCTCAAGGAGACACAAAGGAGTAAAATATTGACAAAAAGTTCAACAATACTATACATAAAAAGGAAAAGTTTTAAATTTCGTTTCCCAAGTTTCGGGACGAAACTTGTTTTAAAGGGGGTAGACTGTAATACCCCGTATTTTTATACGTATTTTATTTAAAATATGTATTTTATAAGGGCATTTAAATAATTTTAGTATTTTAATTATGATGTTTTAATTATTTATCCCATGTAAGTTGGGAATATTTTACTAAAGGAAAGTTTGTTTAATTAATTATTTAATAAAGTTGGGGTTTTATTTTAAGAAATTATGATTTTTAACAAGTTTTAGTAGGGAAGGTATTAGGAAAAAATAAAGGAGGAAAGTTTAGGGTAAAAGGGGTGATAGAGAAGGGGTATAAATATCCCTCTTATGAGGCAATTCAACTTTGCCTAGAGTGGAGAAAAACCAAGGTAAACTTCTCTCCCTTTTCTCTTTATTTTTTTCTTTCTTTTTCTCTCTCCTTCCCTTCCCCTTCTTGTTGCGCACTACCACCACCGGCAACCACCACCACCAGTGGGCCGCCGACCACCAGCACCAGCCGACAACAGCGGCGACCACCGGCGCTGGTAGCAGCCGGCAGTGGCGCCGGCCTGCTGTCGGCAGTCAAATCCTTCGAAAAAAAAGTTTTAAAAATCAAATATTTCTTACCCTAATCTAATCTAGGCTTTAATCTCATTGTAAATTATGAGTTTGAAGATTTAATTTTGATGTTTGGTTATTGTAATTATGTTAATTAATATTCAGATTTGGTTTTTAATTAAAAAGCCCCAATTTTTGAAACCCTAGGTTCTTGATTCATGAGTTATTGAAGGATTATGATGTATAATGGGGTAGACCTTTGTTTTAAGTGTTTTAAAGCTTAGTTACATCAAGTTTTAATTATAATAAAGTGCTGGAATTTTATGTAGAACATTTAATATTATGTTTCTTGAAGAAATTTTAATTACCCATTAATTGGGACTTAATTATGGTGTTTTAAATATAATTTCAGCTTACTTTAATTAAATTATGAGGGGTTTTAAAATAGTGTATATTGCTGGAAATTTGTTTAGAGTGGATATTAATACTCTATTATGAATTTAATGTGTAGAAGACTTTGAAGTAAGCAATTTCTACTAGTCCTGGCAATTTTAAAATCGCACTCAAGGTACGTACACGTACTTAGCATATTTTTGGTAATGTAGTATCATGCTAGAATTGACTCAATTAATCCTAATTAGTATCATGCTAAGATTTATGATTGGAATCGTGGATTTTATATTTTGGTGATTAAATTAGAAAGTATGATTTATTAAAGATGGATTAATGGTTGGAAAATTAATGTTTGGCATGTTGTGTTTGAACCACACTTTTATTTATGGCATGTTAGAATGCATGATCAATTAAACTACATGTTTAAATATTTTAGTAATATTTCAATTAATTTTATTATGGTTGAAATAATTTTTATTGATGCTGTAAGCATGAGGAAGGAGCTATATAAGTGTCTATGTACACAAGGAATAAATTGTATGTTGGTGCCTTTGTGCACTTAAGGTATTTTTAATACCGAGGGATAGGATTTTTGGCGCATTTAGCGTTTAAGGTGTCTTTGACACTAAGGTAGAATTAAAAAGGGTTCAACATTAAATAATATGTGGTCACTAATTATTCAAGAATTAATTTGGTATGTTTGGTTAATTGAATAATTATTGTTGATTGTTTTATTATGCTTTGAGAGTCATTACCAAGTCCAATAAAATGTAAATAACGTAAAGTGAAAGAGATTACGCACCAAAACTCTTGGAACGTATATACCTTGAGAATGAACAATGGGGGGAGTTATGGGGTTTTATATTTAACCATAACTTCTAATAGAGTACAGGACGTTGTACATTCCTTTTTATTTATTATTATGCGCGGGAATTCTGCCACCTATGAGTTGTTTTGTCGCTGGCACGGTTAGCTCCCGTGTCAGTTAACCTCAATTTATTGGGGGAGGATAGTTGGAAACCCGTTCGATGCGTAATCAACGCTAAATGAATTATTTAGTGTCTAGTCATTGTGTTTTGTTGATTGATGTGTGTGCTTGTAAATAGGTGCAATGAGGTAAGTGTGTTGATAGGTGAAAGCATGTTAGTGTGTTTAATTTACGCTTATGTACTCAGCTTTGCTGATTGTGTGTGTTTGTGTGTTTGGCCATGTCTTTACCTTGGCCCTATGATGACCCATTTTTAATGCAGAGTAGTGGAAACAAGTAGAGATAAACTTTTAAGGTATTGAAGCATAATCATGATGGGGCATGAGAGAAGAGTGAATCTTGCTAGCTTTCATTAGGGTACGATGTGTTTTATGCTTTATTTATTGATGACATATTTTATGTGGACTAACACAAAGGTTTGGTTTTGGAACGGTTTTGAATAAGGGCCTTTAATGGTTCCAAGTTGTAGTTTGATTTTATTTGACTTTGTTTGTTTGGTTTTAAACTTTACTTTCGTTTGGTTGAATTTTGAGCTGACTTGTTTAAAAGGTTTTTAATTTTGAGTCTTCCGCTGTGTATCTTTGATAATTGCCTTAGCCGTTTTCACGGTGGCGGTAATGTCTTAGATATTCCTAAATCGTATTTTAAAGAGTAGAATGGGTATTTAAAGGAAAGGAATTTCTAGGGTGTTACAATTTCGATATGAACCTACTTATATATTGCAACCGGCCAATAAATCCTCGAATTTGTTTCTCGGTTTTGGGCGGTGGCATTGACATGATCGCCTTGATTTTGGTTGGGTCTATCTCTATTCCTTTGGAACTTATGACATACCCCAAGAGCTTGTCGGAGGTGACTCCAAAAGCACACTTAGATGGATTCAACCTCGTGTTATATTTTCTTAGCCTTTCAAAAAACATTTCTTAGGGCTACTTGATGTCCTGGGCGATCTTTTGACTTCACAATCATATCGTCTACATACACTTCGACCTCTTTGTGCATCATGTCATGGAGTGGGGCAGTTGCTGCTCGTTAGTAAGTAGCACCCGCGTTTTTCAACCCAAATGGCATTACCGTGTAACAGTAAGTACCCCAAGTTGTTATGAATGTTGTTTTCTCCATGTCTTCTTCTGCCATGAGAATTTGGTTGTAGCCCGCGTATGCATCCATAAATGAGAGAAGCGCATGATTTGTTGTATTATCTACTAAAATATCGATGTGTGGTAAAGGGAAGTCGTCCTTTAGACTTGCCTTATTTAAATCTCGATAGCCGACACACATTCTTACCCTTCTATCCTTCTTCGGAACTGGGACCACATTTGCTACCCATTCGGGGTATTTGGATACCCTGATAAAACCCGTAGTTATTTGCTTTTGAACTTCTTCTTTTATTTTAAGAGCCACGTTGGGTTTCATTCGACGCAGCTTTTATTTTACAGGTTTCATTACCGGAATTAGTGGTATAGTGTGTTGAGCTATTTCTCTATTAATTCCTGGCATATCTTCATATGACCATGCAAATACATCGATAAATTCTTTGAGTAGATTAATTAAATCGGTTATTTCTTTTTTATTAAGTGTGAATCCGATTTTAACTTCTTTTTTAATGGTTTAATCATTTGAGATATCAACCGTTTCAGTATCCTCAATTACCGGTGTTTTCTTTTCAAGTGTTTCCATTGCTTAACTAATTTCTTTGTCATTTTCATTGTTAGTTAAGCAATGCTCGTCATCTTGGGTTAATGAAAAACACGAGGAGTAAGAGGAAGGAGACATATTATTGAATTCTGAAATCATTACATCGAATAAACAAATGTCCTCATGGACTTGATTGCTAACTATCCTAGGAGTTGAAATAGAAGAATTAGAAATAGGGGTGTTGTAGCTGAGGACTTAGAAGACTCTACAGGAAAAGACTCTGACTCAAACTCAGACAACTCTTCAAACATTAGTCCTTGTCCTGTTGTTATCGAGATTTTTCTTCCACTCGGAGTAGTCACCTTGACCGTCTTGCGCCATCTTTGCACTAAACCCTCAGTTGCAGTGATAAGCTTCAAAGGGTCAAAGTTCTCGCATTGTAGGACCGTTTGAATGAGCGAGGAATTATCCTCTACATATTTTGGCTCATCCTTTTCGCGCCCAAAGAGTAGTCCCATGACATTAAAGTCAAAGCATGGGGGTGCTTTTTCCTTGTGAATAGGAGTTGGGACCTCATCTAGAAAGTAACAATCCAGAAAGATCTCGAACCCAGGTTGCCTTATGCCGTACACAACCAAAGGTTCGGGAAATTCATAGCATGGATAGTCCTCTTCTTCTCTTATAAACTGTTCGTTGAGAGTAAGAGGATACTGGGAGATTGGGATTGCTTTCTGTTGGGTGTGAGCGTCCCTACGCCTTAGATCTTTCCTGGGCTCGCTTAAGATCTTCCCAAGTCGGGTCGAAACCCAATTCCGAAAGTATCTAACTTAGGGAGGCCAGGTAATTCCATTTGTTTTGTTATCTCCTTTTTCTTTCTTAGGGTCATTCCGGGAAAGTGTCCTTGTATCTTGAGGATAGCATTTACCGTCATATTAGAGTGGGGGTCGTGACAAAGAGGGGTCCTTTCATCCTCCTCGATTAAGGAGACCTCTTCATTAAAGCCCCACAAATCTTCATCATTCTCGTCATGCTCCACATTAATGATCGGATTTTTGACGGCTTTAATCCTCATAGGTGAAGCATCGATTGTAATAGGAATCCCTCCAACTATAGCCTTTACTTGTTGATGAAGGGACGGTCTTAAGGTCATAGCCAAGGGCGTCCCAACAATAGGTTGAAGGAAGCCTTAATATATACCACTTGGAAGGTAGTGGCATGTTCTATTGCTCACGCCGTTACATTCATAGTGATTTTTCCAAGAGCTTGAAGACAAGTATTGTGGTAGGATCTTATTCTTTGCGTTGACGGGCTTAAGTGTTCATCCCTTATTCCTAGCATTATTGCAGTTCTAAGTGGACATACATTGATTATAGTCGATCCGTTATCTACAAGAGTCATTGGGACATTCATCCTCTTACAGACTACTGTGAGATTTAGAGCCTTGTAATGTTTGTCACCTTCTGGAGGTAAATCCTTGTCAAAAAAGGTGATCAAGTTGACAGGACTGGGGAGATCACTCGTAAGGAAGTTAACTAACCCCTCAGGAGTGGTTTCGGAGTCTATCCCTATCTTATCCAAGGCGTTCATAACCGCCAACCTATGTTCTCGGGATGTAGATAGAAGTTTCCATACATTCATTTTGACCTTGGTTTACTTGAATTGTTTGACACTATCATTGTCCTCAATAATTGGTATGGGAACTTGTTACACAGTAGGAATAGGTTGTGTAGAGATGGGAGGTTGCATTCTCCCAGACCTTGTGTGGACGTCTATGGGTGAATCTTCTTCATCCCAAGATCGCTTACAGGATATACGACTGAAAGTGGAGGTTCTTCCATATCCTTAAGATAAACGTCTTCATCATCGTTGTCGCAAACCCCATTGATGCTAATATCTTGTTCTTGTGGGATTTGAATGGGCTTCTTGTTATCAATCATCTTCTGAATTTAATCTTTGAATTTAAAACAATTTTCAATTGTATGACCCCTTGATTGATGGTATGGACAGCAAAACCTATATCTCCTCTTCAATAATTCAAATGGTCTCGGTTCGAGAGGCTTGACTTTACTACTCTTGGAGAGCATTTTGAACATATTGGCGTAGGAGGTCCCAATTTGTGTGTAGAGTTTATTACTCTTTTTGGGTGTGTCAATTACTTGGAGAGGGAATGGTTTCTTCCCCATTGGTGGAACTTTAACACACTTATTTTGAAGCTCTTTTCTTTTGATTCTTTGCTAATTCAATAGCTTTGCGTAATGAGTCTATTCCCTCCCACATTGATTGTATGAGAATCATACTCCTTCCTTAGTTACAGGTTCTTGTTCAGAAGGAAAATCATCCATGGCATCGAAAAAGGTTTCCTCCTCTTCTTCGATAGCATGAATTTCTTCAATAGGTTTGATGAGGGATGATTGTTCAACATGGTCTTCCTCATCAGAGATAGCCAAAGAATAAGAGAAAGGTGCGTTGTTAATGCTTGGCTTCTTGCTTGCGGGGGGCAATGGAAGTTTATTGCTGTCAATCAAGTCTTGGATAGCTTCCTTAAGCTTCCAACAGTTCTCCGTGAGATGGCCCCTACCTTGGTGATATTTGCAATATTCATTGGGGTTCCAGTTAGTTGTTCTCTTTTCAACAGGTGGGTCCCCAAATGGTTAAATAGGAGTTATAAGATCTTTTGCATTCAGTCGATCGAATGCGGTGTCATAACTCATACCAATAGGAGTAAAGTTCATCCTAAATGGTTTCTTTTGTCCTTGGTTGTTCATATCAAGGACTTCACTCAAATTAAAGGTGCTAACATTATTTGAGTGGGCGGTTTTGGAAGAAGAAGGATTGTCATTCTTCTTACCTTTCCAGCCACTGTTGGGGTTGTTATTATTAAGATTTTTGGTTAGAAAGGTCGTCTTCAATGCTAATTCCAATATCATAGACGGCCTTGAAAGTATGCAAGTTGTTTTGGTACTTAAGATATTTGGAGTACTTTTCTTAGAGGTTCTTAATGAACATCCTCACAGATTCCTTTTAACTTGGTACTTCAATCATCCTAGTAGAAGTTTCTCTCCATTTATTAAAGAAAGAAGTGAAACCTTCATTCTCTTTCTGTTTAAGTATTTCAAGTTCTCTATGATCAGTTTCAACTTGAATATTGCATTTATATCTATCAATGAAAGCGTTTACAATAGACTCCCAAGTATAGGTTTTCTCCTTGTCAAGGGAAAAGAACCATTGTTGGCAAATGGTTTCAAGGGATAAGGAAAATAAAGAATGAAATACTTTTCTATCAATACCCTTAATATTCATTATAGTCTCAAAGGCTCTTAAATGAAAATAAGGGTTATCAGTTGCCTTAAACTTTGGGATGTCGTTGGCATTGAACTTCTGCAAAAGAAGCTCCTTGTTCACCAAGATCCCTTGCGAGCTAATGCCCTGGAACCTGTAATCAATAGATATCTTGCTCAAGCTCTCTTGCATGAGCTCCATTTGTTGTTGCTTCACAAGGTAATTGATTTGGAGGGTTAAGGTCTAGCAACTCATTAACACCAACCATTTGTTTCTTGAGCTCATTGACTTCTTCTTGACTTGCCATTATCTTCTTAGCTTTCCTTTTCCTACCGATTGGCTTGTGAAAAAGTTATACTTGAACGAAAAGGTTGTCTCTGATCAAACGCCCCATCCTTTCTTGACCACTAGCTGTAAATTAAACAATTTTTTATTTTAATGACTTGACTCAAATCGACTTTGACTTTACGAATTTATAAATAAAAAGAAAAAAGCAAAAATAGGGTGTATATTTTTAGGAATCAAGTATATGGTTCTAGCAAGTGGTTTAATTGGAGGATTAATATCCGACTTACCCCCCTAAAAAAATGACAGAAAACACGCGCATACAAGACTCTCTAGACATGGTCAAAGTGTACATACATATTATTAGTGTGTGCTTTATTTGTGAGTGTAGGTAACATGCTTTGAATCTTGTGTAAGACCATGGGACTAAGTGCTTAGACTCATTATGGACTAAACAAGGATACTATCATTAACAAAATAATCGAACTGATTAATAAACTGTTTAATTAGACTTGTTGTGGTGACTCGAGCAAAATCCTGAACTGTCGCCGCACACTGCAGTGCAGCGCCAGATGACAAAGTTGTCTCTCGGCGTTGCACAATAACGTTTGGCAATGCAGCCCAAAATTTTGCGTCATTGCTGGAGCATTAATCTGGGAATGCTTCCTGTATTTTTACATTACGGGACAGGCCTAAAGTCGTACTAAGTCAGTTCTGATTAATTTATTAAACTATAATTACTTAATTAGGCAAAGTTATTTTAGTCATTAATTAGTTTATTTAAGGTTTTAACACAAGTCAAACAAACGGTTAGGAACACACATAGAGTATGCACAACAAATAATGCACAAATAGTCAAGTAGGCACAATATGATGCAATGAGTTTGCAACCTTACCATGGCTCTAGTTCTCTAAAGTTCGGGATATGGGTTAGTCAAAAAGGGTTCATGGTTATGAGTCCATATGCACCGCACGGAAGCCTTACCTTTGGAAGGGTTGGCGCGAGTGGATGGGACCCCGCGTGTTAAACTCGCTTCCATGGTTTGGTGAATTCAACATTCTCGGATGTTTCCTTTGTTGCTCAGAGCGTTCAATCAGGTAGATGGAGCGTGAATTCCCAGAGGGTTATGTCCACATGTAAAACACATATGGTTTTCAGAAAAGTGAAAAAAACTCAATCAGGAAGTAGAATCGAGCCAACAGTGCTAGAACTGGTCGAAATAAGAACTCATATTTCTTGCTCGGCATTGGAAGAACGCATCGTCAGCCAACAGGGACATTAGCCGCGATATAGCCATGTCGCCTGGTGACAGAATTGTCGCTCGGCGACAGAGCCATATCTTCAACGACAGGCTCTGTACGCCAGTTCCTACATGCCTCAGCAGCTTTCAGTATTCATAAATTTTCCAGTTTTTCGCAACATTTTTTCGATCCTAGTTGTGAAAGATAATCCTCAAATTTCCTACATGTAAAAATCCTATATTTTTTACTTATTAGAGATTGTCTTTCCAATGAGAACCTTTTTTTATGCATATAGCAATAATGTTAACCAAAATTACGCACATGAAATACTTAGAACTTTTCGAGTCTCATCCACTCATTCTAAATTATTGCTGAAATAAATTTCAGGAATTAAAATAGAAATCCTACCTAGTGGAGTCGCCAAAAACTGTAGGGAATATTTCAAGCATTACCCAAAACTTTAACCCCACTGTGATCATACACTTAAGCATGGTGGCGTCCAAAGGGAAGGAAGCTAGAGCAAAAGAGTCGCCAACAAGTTTTAGGAACTTGTAAACCGTTCACAGGGTGAAGATTTCACCCCTTAATGATCTAGGAGATCGTTAACTCCAAAAGGTGTGGAACCAAGACTGGAAGTTCGGGAATGAAGGTACAAATTCAATCTAAAAGACACTGAACCTGCTCTAATAATATGCCTCTACTTTATTCTTCTCGTATTCATGTGCGCTTTCTGACTAACATGCAATCAATAGGTTTAACCCTAAACTTGTTTAATCTATGTTGGTTGAATATTAATGCAAAAAAAAAAAATATTATTGGCGATCACTTGAATTATAATCAAATTAGCCTAACAAGATAATTAATTATCTTATTAAGCGTGATTACAAGTACTAATTCCCTTTAAACATGTATAAAAGGCGTGATCAAGCAATAACAATAAAAATAATCAAGCAACACAATAATAAAATAAATTATAACAATTATAATCAAAATAACGATCATGTTAAAAATAAAGCATAATAATAGCAAGATCCTAGGCATGATACTAACAAAATCAATAACAAACCCTAATATGTCACTAAACAATAAAAATCAAAGCTTTAGCCCTGACATGATACTAACATGATATTAGGAAAGAAAATAAGAAGCATCATAGAAATCATAATTGATATTATATTCTTTACCCTAAACATCATACTAAAAAAAGCATCCTAACATGATACTAAGAACCAAAATAACAATCTAAGCATGATTTCTATATCATAATCACAATAAAACAATTAAAGCACTTACTTGGATTCCTCGTACCTCTTTCTAATAACAAAATACACACATTAGTAACTTCAAGGAAAATAATAAAACAAACAATTAAATTAAATAATTGAAATAGAGATTTGGGACCAAACCCTCAGAAATACCAAACCTTTCACATCTAGGGCGAAGGCAACTTCGAATTGGGCTAGGTGTGTCTAGATCTTGTGAATGCGGAATTTTGTTTAAGTTGGTTTAGAAAAAGAGACAGAGAGTATCAAGAATTTCTTGATGAGAGTTGGTAGGTAAAAACGGAGGTTTAAGAAGGCTCTTTATAACGAAAATAAGCCAGAATATGATAAAAAAAAAGAATCGGAGTTTCAAGAAGAATAAAACACGATGCTGGCGCCGCAAATGCCTCTATCGCCGCGCGACAAGGTCTATCGCCGTGCAACAGGCTTTTCGCCGCGCGACAGCATGTTGTGCGACACTACAGGCAATTTCCCACACGTTTTCTTTTTTTGAAAAAATTAAGCGTAAAAGTCCGTACGAGAGGTAAAATCGTAATTTCATTTAAAACACTTCTTTTATTCTAAATAAAACTCATAAAACTCAATTATCAATGCTAATCACATTAGGATTCAAAAGAATCTTCTAGAAGATTCTAGAAGACTATAATCAATCCTAATTGCATTACGAATGATAATTAATAATTAGCCCTCCTCTAGATCATGGGCTGCATATAAGAATCGAATTGGGCCCAGCTTAGTAATTTGGCCATAACTTCCTCATTATGCATCAGAATTGGTCCTATAATATATCGTTGGAAAGATCTTTTTGAGCCCGATCCAACTACACTATTGTTGGACCCTTTCTATGGACCAAACTAAACTAGATTGGCTATTTTTATAAAATAGGTTTTTGAAAACAGAGAGAAAGAAAAGAATTTTAATAAAACTAACCGCAACACTAAACTTTCCACACTTTCACTTCAATCGATTATTATTCGACGTGAAATGCATTCATCACCGGGTTTGGTTTTTGGGAGATACAATTGGGTGTGTACATTCACGCCGGAATATGTGAAACGCATATGAATGCTAAAATGTAAGTCCAAAAGACAAACTATCACAAATACGTCAAGAAATGTATGAAGTGTCAAGTCTACGCAAATTTGCAGCACGTTCCACCTTTTCTTCTCTACACATATACTTCTCGATGGCCTTTCTCTACTTGGGGTATCGACATCATTGGAAAGAAAACGCCACCAGGACAAGGGGGACATGAGTTCATCCTTGTAGCAATTGACTACATCACCGTGTGGGTCGAAGCTACCTCATTTGCTAAGCTAACAACAAAGCATGTAGCTCAATTCATAAAGAAAAATATCATATGCCGCTATGGGGTGCCTCATGAGATAATCAATGATAATTGAACGCATTTCCAAGCCGAGTGCGCAGAATTATTAAAGAAATAGCATATCAAGCATCAGAGATCATCACCCTACAGGCCACAAACAAATGGTGCGGTTTAATTGGCCAACAAGAATGTAAAAAGTATCATCGAAAAGATGACGGAAAATTACAAATATTGGCCAAGTAAGCTACATTTAACCCTTTGGGGTTATCGAACCTCTATTCCTACATCAACGGGGGCTACCCTTTTCTCTTTGGTCTATGGAGTTGAAGCTGTACAACAAATAGAGCTCGAAATCCCTTCTCTCCGAATCGCGTTGGAAAGCCAACTAGATGAAGTCGACTGGATTAGAGCAAGATATGATGAACTAGTCTTACTTGACAAAAACTTCTTGCCAGCTTTGCATCATGTCCAAACCTACCAATAGTGTATGGCACGACATTTCAATAAAAAAAAGTCAAGGCTAGGAACATCAAGGAAGGTGACTTGGTGCTTAAGGCACATCTCAAAAATGTGTTAGATCAAAGGGGAAAATTTAGACCAAACTAGTCGGGTCCATACATTGTTAAATCCATTTTGTCTGGCAAAACGGCAGAATTGGTAGGCATGGATGGCAACAGTTTTCACAATTTAACCAACTTGGATCAACTCAAGAAATTTTATACCTAGTTGCATGGTTTCAGGACCCGATAGAGCTACGTTTGGCTTGATTCCTTTTTTTTAAGGATACGTAGGCAACCCCTAAAGGGGGGCCGGCCCGTTAAAAAAATAAAATCCTTCCTCCGTCGGCCAAGTGTAACGCACACGACAGCAAAATGGAGCTAAAATCAAGAAAATCCTACAGTAGCAGCTACCGCGCCACGTTAGAGTCAGCCGTGCCCTGGCAGTAGCCACTGTGGCATGATAGAATACCCCGTGGCACGGCAAAAAAAAAAAAAGAAAGAAAAAGGGTGACGTACCACGTTAGCATCCACCGTGCGGTGGGGATTTTTACGGTGTCACGACAATTTTCACTGTGGCACGATGGAATTTCTAGCATAAAAAGTACAGCAAACATTCCCTTTGTCACGATATTTACCAGCGTGACGCGGCAGATTTTTCCGTGGCGCGGTAAACTCTGGACTTTGCAAATTCTGTTATTTAATTTTTTTACGGATATTTTATTTGACGATTGTTATTATTCTTCCATTACGTCCGACTTCTTGACTTGGATAATATAAAAAAAAGCCATTGTAATTTTTATTTAAGGCGAAAATAAATATGCTATTATTATTGAAATAAATGTGACTACAATTATTGGCATCATGCGCCTTATTTAAAAATTAAAAATTTAAATCATATAAGCAAAGCAATATCGGTCTAATCCTTCTTCACTTTAGGAACCTCCTTCTCTTTTTCAACTAGGTCGGCCTTCACTATTAATGTGTCTTTTGTAGCCCGAATCGTCACACCTCTAGTTGAACTTTCACCACTTTCACCTTTCTTATAATTCTTAGGTTGCTTCTCTCTATAAACTATCTTTTCCTTACCCTTTCCTTTCACATAATTCTTCTTTTTAGGCATTATAGGAGTCTTAAACTCAATTCCTTGTGTTCTCTGACCTAGATGATCTTTAGGAGGCACATTCTTACTTCCAAGATGTCCCTTCACATCAAAGTTGCGTGATCCGACTCTCTAGGATTGAACCATGCCTTGTATGCACTAGATAAAGGAGGAGAAGCTTGATTACTTGTAGAAACGGTCCACAAAGGCCTTCCAATCCAATAAATCTCGTACTTGTGAACATTACTTTCATGCAACGATACTTCACGAGGACTATCGTTATAGCGTGGAACTACTTGTTCAAGTCCATATTGTCTCATCAATCGAGAAGGACAATAAAAAGTCAACTTTGAAATACTAAGAACGCGACAATACGGAGTATCATTCGTGCCGACCATCCTAGTAAGTCTCCACCAAGGCACCACCCACCGATTGGAAATTTCTCTCTTTGCACAGAAGACCTTCCAATCATCGTACGACATGTTTGCAGAGTAATTCTTCTTCCTACGGACTAGATCGTTGGGACCTTATTGTTCAATATCGTCGGGGACTTCAAAGAGTTCTACCGCTCCATCAACCAAATCTGCAAAAAACAAACAAAAAAAAAAACCATCGTGACACGGCAGAATGCACCGTGTAACGACAACCATATACCGTGACACAGTGTCTGCTAAGTGTCACGGGGGCTAATCAAGGCGCGTTTTTACCTCCAACAGTACTAGAGAGCCCTTCCTGATGGCTTTCAGGTCAGCTTTTGCTTCGTCAAGGCCGCGCAAAGTTTCTCTAAGGCAAGTAGGCATAGGAGATCTCCCAGATTCAACATATTCAAGCACAGACGCTAAACAAGCATGTCCTACCCTACCGTTTGCAAATAAAAGCTTGCTAACATGCAAAAAATAAAAGCCCTTCTACGGTATACATGATAAGGCTCGGAGACAGGACGATTGAAATACAAATTTGCAAGTTTTTCTAGATCTACTTCCTTACCACACACAATTTATTTAAATCTGGATCTGTCAGATTCAGATGGCGTTCAAAGTCTTTGTAATAATACTCACGTAGGGTAGGCATTGCAATGAGATTTCTAGCAGGAAAACCAAAGATGGCACCGAATTCCTTCGGCAGAGGACAGATTTCTTCATAATCAAATATGAAACCATGCGTTTCTAGAATCCAATAATCTAAAGCTGCCCTAAGAAAATCATGTTCAATTGCTACATGCCTTAAGGCTAATAAGCCTCTAACATGAAACAATTCCAGCTCTCTTTTGTCCGCATTGGTCAAAGAATAGGACTAGTCACGCAATGTATTATTAAAATTCTGAGACATTATTATTGAAATAAGAAATTCTAATTATTTTATGTTTCGTAATTATGCATATGACGAATAAACTGCTCCTATTTTATAGCCAAAACACTTGGAAACACTCAAAATCTATCTTTCTATGCGCGCACCGTGACACGGGAAATTCCACCGTGTCACAAGAATTTGTGCCGCGACACGGCATGTTTTCCCGTGACATGGTATATACTGCCGTGTTGCAGTGCCCACGTGTTTTCATATTTTTATCCTTTACCTATTTTTATCCGAATTTTTATTGTTTTGCCTTCACCGTTTACCTTTTAATCTTGTTTTTCGAGAGTTTCATTCCTAATAAAATTCTCCATTTATTTTATTTTTTTTATTTTTTATTTTTTAATATTTTATTTTTTAATTTTATTTTTCTTTTTATTTTAGGGAAGTTGTAAAACTTGTCCCATTTTCATTTTTATTTCTTGTTTTTTTAGGGAAATTGCAAAATTTGTTCCTTTTTTTTTGGGGGAAGTTGTAAAACTTGTCCCATTTTCTTTTTATTTCTTTTTCTTTTGAGGAAATTGCAAAATTTGTCCCATTTTTCATTTTTTTTTTCTTTAGGGGAAGGTCGATACCCTCCACTAACGATTTTTTTTTCGGGTCATTAATAAATACACAATCACACACAATGAGTCTCAAGCACACACTAATACACACTAATAAATGCATAAACTATGAATAAAATATACAAAGTGAGTCATGATGCATAAACAGTGTCAAGTGTCATCAATCAAAGTACATAATAAAAACCTTCGGTCAAAAATCTACATCACTAGAAGAGTTAGGATTAGTGTCATCTCTAGCCTGCGAATACAGGAACGGCGTACCAAAGAGTCCCTCGATATCCGGGTACAAGGAGTAGTATCCCTACTAGTCCCTATAGATCCAGTAGCAGACAAACTGAAAGCAAGACCTGACCAACTGGGAAACGACGTAGGCTGACTCCAAGAGATAGGAAGCGTCGGTGGAGGCATCGTCCCAGCAATGGAACTGAAAATAAGCCCTATACCGGTGGAGGCAGCGCCCCAGACAATGGAACTGAATATAAACCCTTGTCCACAGGAGTAATGACTTGTCTGAACTCAAGTTGTGAAGGCTGGGAAGATGAAGGTCGCTACCACTGACCGTGAAAGTGGTAGAATGGCTAAGAAGACTAAGGTTGCTGCCACTGAGCCTCTTGAAACGGCTGCGAAGGCCGAGGCTGCCGTTGAGACTGAGAATGCCGAAGAACCTGAAGAGAT
This sequence comes from Chenopodium quinoa, assembly GCF_001683475.1. Lineage (NCBI taxonomy): Eukaryota > Viridiplantae > Streptophyta > Magnoliopsida > Caryophyllales > Amaranthaceae > Chenopodium > Chenopodium quinoa. The sequence continues at coordinate 1,774,637 of NW_018743689.1, forward strand.
CGTCTGTCGCGACTAGGCTCCCCCTCGTCCGAGTCTTTTTGCCTCGAGCGCGAGCGAGACCTCCGTCGCTCCTAAAAGACAAAAAATGAAAAGATGTCAATAGTGCAAGATAGAACAAATGGTAAATATGGAAAAAAAAGTGAATATACCTCGAGAACATCGCCAGAGTCGCCCCAACAACTCGCACCACGTTAAAGGTTGATGATGCAGTACTTCAAAGCGTCAACCAAGTACATAAATCCCATCAAGTCCGAGTGCGTAGGATGAGAATAAATAAAAATCAGTAACAAGCAAGTATTCAAAAAGATGGATAACGTGTCAAAAAGTTTATAGGCTTAAACACATCAGACAGAGACTCTTGTGCCTATCTAAAACCCTCTGGTGCGTCAGCGATATGATCCTCAGTAATACCAATCGGCCTTGGGTAACGGAAAGTTTGAGGCGGGACCTCAATCTTCCCCCTGTGACGAGCAGTCATCTGAATACATGATCAAATAATCAGGTTATTCGACAATTTAAACAGAGACTAACAACAAAATTCTCAAAAGAAATCATACCTTGGGAAGACGGGGCGGAAGAGCCAAAGAAGGAAGCAAGTCCAGTGAGTAATCTCCCTCCATACGTACAAGCTCCTGCTAAGGAAAAGTGTAGCGCTCCCCCATGTTTACCAACGCCCCAAGCAAACGTAAGTCTAGCATCAACTCTGGTGGAGGCAAAGGCACCACAAAGTAAAGCGTGTAGTACCAACAAAAACAGTACGGTACGCCGAAAGCTGCAAGGCCTCGAGATTCAGTCATCCCAGCCCAAGGCCGATACTGGATCTCAACAGCAACCTGAAAACCATAAAAAGTTGCAATGAATGCCAAAAAATAACATCAAGTAGAGAATAACATGCTGCAAAATCAATTCTTATACCAACGGAAGAGGTGCCTCTGCGCAGCAGCCCGCGCAACGTTGAGACAAACTCCACTCGTGACTCGCCTCGGTCATGCCAGCTGGCTATGATAGGGAAATCATGGACCGCTCAGCGACGTCGTCGAGGGGCTAATCCCGGAAAGTACTCGTAGAGCCACAGCTGCAATGAAAATTAATCTCTAAGCACATGAGTTAAATAGGTTAAAACAAAACAAGAAGAAAGATCGTCACCTCTACGACTCTCCATAAACCGTAGACAGCGATAGGACTTGGTCATTCAACTGCCCACAGCCATGACGCAGCGACAAGAGTTGATCAACATATCCAAGGCTAGCCCAACTATAGGATCCTATCTCAACGATCCTGACAAGAGAAGGAAGGTAGCAAACGAGCACACATGAACTCCTATTAGGAGAAAGAGTCCCAGAAATGAGAATCAAGATAAAGATCCACACTCGCTGCTCAGGTGTCATCTGAGCCATGTCAAAGCCATGGGCAAAACAGAAGCCAACTATGATCGCCCGCTCTTAGGACCACCTCGAGGCACCAGCTGAGTCCTGATATGCTGAATGACCGAACCTAACAAATCTGCTACCTCAGCCGCCCCAAGTGAGGTCAGGAATCTGCCGTACGGCCCGCTCGGTGAAGCGTAAGCCGCTGATCAAGATAAAATCCAGAGGGGTCACTGTCATCTCCCCCCAAGCAAAGTGAAAAGTGTTGGTAGTATCCAAAAAATACTATAACAATGCACGAACAACTATCAAGCCACAACCCTAGGGGCTACGAAATCCTACGACCATCGAATAAAAATCTCCTAAATCAGCATACTCCCACAAGGTGAGAAATGTGGTTCCCACGACAAAAACCAACTCGTCTGGTGTTCACGAAGGTGGAATCCACCTACCCCTACTCGAAGAAGGGAGAGGCTTAGTCTCTAAGGCATCGTCGTCCATGCCCTCGGGAACTGTGGGTGTGTCCTCTCAAAATGCCTGACGCCAGCCACGACTAGAAAAATCGCAATCCCGTTGTCTAGGCATGCTATTACAAAAATACAAATCTAAATACTTTGCATCATTTCCTATGTTATTTAATTATTTTTTCAAAAGCGGCTTAACAGCTACCTCAAGTTGCATTTTCTATTATACGCAAAATTTTTACCTCAAGGCTAAAAATTAGCAAAATAATAGAATTATTTCTAGTATTTAGTTTCTCCATGATGAACTAATACTACAGTTCTCCTAATTGCATGATACTATGTTCTCCAAGACTATAGTACATACACAAAAAATAACAATAGATCGACACATCATGGCATATTTTCCAAGATCTACAACCAGTATATCACCATTTCAAGTGCAAACTATAACATGAACAACAAGAACACCATCTCACACAAGTAGTACCTGACAAAGGGAATAAACACGTCGTCAAATTGTCTATCCCTATATCAAATACAATTTATACAACCTAAACAAACGTAATACGAGTATGAGGCAAGCATAGGGGTCAAACCACAAGGAACTAGTAAACACTACCAAATGCTATCAACAATTAAACTAGTCCGGAATATGAGATAAATAAACTAAAGTCTAAAGATGCTAAAACAAGAAATAAAACACTAAGAGAAATGGTTTAGGTATAGCATTCACTTGAACATAAACAAAGGCATAGAAGTTGAATTAATCATGGACTAAACATGCATGAATATCGATATAAGAGGTCCAATCTAGCCACCTTTTGGGGTTCATTAGCTTCTCCTAACATAGCCTCTATGCTTCCACATTAGAACCATATAGTAGGAGGTCCTATCAAATAACGATCGATATAAATGAATCTTGCTAGGTCCGCTATCACATCTTCTAACATAATTCACTCCCAATCAACTAACAACATGCATTTTACAAGTATATTGAAGAATATCAAGCATATAAAGAATTTATTCACAAATAAAACAATTCCAAACCCTAGAACGTGCTCAAGGTCCAACTACACCACAACCATCCCCTTAATGGGGAAATTACTCACTAATCATGCTAACAACAAGATTAATTAACAAATAATCAAGAATCAAAATGATTAACATGCAACACTAACAACTAAAATAATAATCAAAAGAAAGCAAATAAAATAGAGGATAGAGAGTTAGAGATTCTCATTGATTGAAGATGAAAGTCTACAAACAAGATGACCAATCTTATTCTTCAAAATTCAAGCTCAACAATGGTGAAACCATCACTTTCTCTCTCTAAACTACTCTAATATAAAGCTAACCCTAGAGAGAGAAGCTCTCCTAAAACTAATTAAGAAAATAGAATCCCCCCTTTATTACCCCCAAAAGATTGGTATTTAAACTAAGCTAATGAAACTAAGTAAAATAAAGGAAAATAAAAGAAAATGAGAAAATATGGAGGAAAATAAATATAAAAAAAAAAAGAGAAAAGAAAATAAGGAAAGGAGAAAGAAAACAAAAAAAAATAATAAAAAAAAAACAAATTCCCCCTTAAAACCATCAGCACATTTCTTCGAATTGTAGCTGCTCTAAAATGAGGTTCTAATCCCCTACTTCACACCCCATCAAAATCCATCATCAAGCTTCATCATGAAATCGTCACCGTTTATCTTCAACAGCACTCATCGAGCATCAATTCAAGCCATTCGATCTTCTTTAAAATCACGCGCATAGGTCGTGAAATGGTACGATCGACCCGAAGATTGGTGTGGCCGAACTATGGGTTGTTTCGGTCGAACCATGGGTGTGTTCGACCACACCTGTTCAAATTAGAAAACTCCATGCCTTCCTGACGGTTTTGACACTTTGATTGAACTCTTATTGGCTTGCCTGAACTCAATTGATTTTCCATTGCTCTGAATTTTGGGCGGAAATAGTGGAATCAGGGTGAGTAATCGCGGTGGAATTCTTGGCTAAGGTTGCGGGAAGTGCGCTGGTTGAGGGGGTTGTTCAGGTGTTGCTATGCGGTGGTTAAAGGTGGGTTTACGCGGCTGCCGATTTGGGTGGCTGAAGGTGGTTGATTAGTGTGGGTTTTGGTGATTTGTGAATTGGTGAGAGGGGAGGCAGCAATAGCGGTACGGGGCTGCTGGTTTGGTGGGTGCGGCGATGTGGATGGGTTGTAGGTGGTGCTGCTGCTGTGGGTTGCGGTTGTAGCTTGTGGTGTTTATGTGAGAAGAGGGAGCAGAGGAGGAGCAGGGGAAGTTTGGTGTTTTGGTGTGGTTTGGAGTGCGGTTGTGATATGTGTTGTGCCGGTGGAGTTTAGAGGCGAAGGTGAGGAGCTGTTGTTGGTTGAGTTGAGGAAATTAGGTGGTTGCAGGAATTGGTGAGGGATTGGTGACGATGGTGGTGTGCGGAGCAGGGGGAGTGTGTAGGTGAAAGTTGGAGTTGGTAGCTGGTTTGGTGGGGTGAAGGATAAGGTAAGTGTGGTGATTGAAGGTGGGTTGCTGTTGTTCGAGTTGAAGCAGCTGCTAGGTGTACGTAGGTTGAGTGAGGAAGTGGCTGCGGTGGTGTTGGTGGCTTGTGCAGTCGGCAATTGACTTTTGACATGAATTCGGAAACCGAACTCACTTGACTTAAAACTCCAACACCTACACACAAAACCGAAGAAAAGGATTGAGAAAAATAAAATAAAACTAAGTAATAAAATAAAACTAAATAAACTAAAATAGAAAATGAGAGAATTAAAACTAACACTAACAAAATTAAAGAAAACACATACAAATAAAATATGAAAAAGACTCCAAACTAATTAAAATATATAAAAGTAAAATAGAAATAAGAGAAATAAACTAAAACTAATAAAAATATAAAACTATACAAGTAAATAAAATAAAATAAAATAACAAAATAAAATTAAAACTAATAAAATCATGAAAAGAACTAAAACTTGCCAAAATAACGAAATAAATTAGAAAGTTTATTAACGAGAAAACAAGAGAATAAAAGGGGAAAATTAGAGAAACTAAGCACGAAAATGACTCTAAAACTACTCCTTAAGAGTGATATAAATGTCACTCGTCAGTACGAAAAAATGGTGATTTGCTCAATTCTTCACGAAATCACACAAACTTGGTCTGGAATTGCTCACAAACAGACATACATTCGTATACAAGTTAATTCATGGCAAGATTTTTGACATAGAAGCTCAAAATCAATAACCCCCAATTTGATTTTTTTAGGGTTTCAAGCAAATATGGAATTTACAACATGATTTGAGACATAAGACAAAGAAACTTACATAGATCTTTATAGAGATTCGAATTTGGGGAAGTTAGCAACAAATTTGAGCAAATTTTATGAAGATTTAAGCTCCAAAAGCTCGAAAAATCGTGAAGGCAGCAGCGTAACAACCGCGGCACGGTGAAACAACCGCCGTGACACGGTGAATTTGGTCCGTGTCGCGGTGTATCTTGGACAGCAGTGGTGACTTCTAATAGCAGCAGCGACACAAAAGCGTTAAAACAAATGGTCGTGCAGCGAGAACTGACGTCGTGACACAGTAGAGTTCTCCGCTCGCCGGCGCTGAACTCCGTGGCACGGTGACTGGAGAAATTAAAAATGAAAAAAAAAGGAGAAGAGAGAAAAGAAGGAGATTGAGAAGGAAAATGGTGAAGAAGAAGTAACAAAATGGGGAAGCAGTAGCTCGAATGTAAAGCACAAAAAAATAGCCGTTACACGGCTCCGTTCCCGTGCCTCTTATCCCGTTATCGTATAACGACTTTTTTACGCGTGGCACGGCGGCTGATTTTTCGAGGCTCATTGAATATTTCAACAAAAAAAATACCGCGTCACGGGATTCCCCACCGTCTGACAGGGCAGACACCGTGTTGCGGGAAATATCCACGTGACTCGGTGCCCTCCTCATTGCCTTGCACACATTTGAAAGCTCTTGGCGAATATTTTTTGGTATTTTTGACAAAGTTTGAACGACGTTTCGCAACTTTTGGACAATTTTGTTCTCACCGGAATTATGTGGAAAATTCTAATTAGTATTTAAAGGGTTCCAAAATTACTGATTTAGGGTTGCATTTTTTTACACTTTAAACACTTAATATGGTCGGATAGTCGACTTGATGGTAAATCGTCTACGACCAACGTTCGGGGATAATCGAGCCATCACACATTTGCAAATTTCATTCGACAAGTTTTTTCCTCAAGCATGGAAAATTGTCGGTCGATGTCACCTCTCAAAGTAAAGAAGTCAGCGATTATATCAGTTGTTGGTTTTCCTCAAGCATGGAAAACATTATCGGTGGATTTTTCTTCAAATATAGAAAACCGCCAAGTCGGCTTTCCTCAAGCATAGAAAGCATTATCGGTGGATTTTTTTATCTAGTATAGAAAACCGCCAAGTCGGCTTTCCTCAAGCATGGAAAGCATTATCGGTGGATTTTTCTTCAAGTATAGAAAACCGCCAAGTCGGCTTTCTTCAAGCATGGAAAGCATTATCGGTGGATTTTTCTTCAAGTATAGAAAACCGCCAAATTAACTTGTCCTCTTTCCTCAAGCATGGAAAGTATTATTCGGAGAATTTCTTCAAGCATAGAAAAACGCCAAATTCATATGTCGACTTTCCTCGGGCATGTAATGTATCATCCAATAGGTTTCTTCAAGCTTAGAAAGCTACCAAACTCATCAGTCAGCTTTCCTCAGGCATGGAAATTATTTCAACAAACGTCATCTGGTTGATTCCTTTAAACATAGGAAGCTACCAAACTCATTTGTCACTGATACACTAGTGTCAGATAAGCATTCTATCCCTTTACTCTTTTATCTGTGGAGCTAACATTTTTCTGCAAGTATCGGCGTATATAGAGTGATTTAGGATCGTAAAACGTCTTAATCATTATCTGTCCCTATCGACTACTTTGACTATCGTATTTGAAACTGACGTTTCAACAAACTCAGTCAAAGTGGGGGCTTCTGTAGAGACCTAAAAATGTCTCTTCGAAACAAAACCCGATGATAAACAATCTTTCATCGCCATTATTGGTCGGGTTCAGTATTTAATACCGAGAGTACTTAAAAAATAGTATTTATTTAAATTCAGTTTTTAATAGTCCACGGATCAGTCTTCATGTTTTGTCAAAGCATAGTTTATTTTTAATTTTGGCCCAAACCTTTTTTATTTTATTTATTATTTTGGCCTAAACCTTGTTATTTTATTTATTAATTTGGCCCAATTAATAAATAATAAATCAGAAATGGCCCGAAATTATCAATCGACAGTTAAAGGCTGAACGAATTTAGGGAAAAAATGTATTTAGACGGAAAAATGGACGCAGAGTTTCGCGTTTCACGACCCTCATTTCTGATGTACGGGGCAGGAATTAACTGTCTTTTTATCTCTTCTATGCTCTAGCCTAAACACTAGCCTACCCTTCTTCTTTCAAAATTTCCTCTTCAAGCACTCCAAGAAGTCCATACTTTACTCGAGGTTCTATCCTTAAACCAAGGCGTAAAAGGTAAAACTGTTTGTGGGTTTGGCCCCAAATCAAATATATTTAATTTAATTTAATTTAATTTAATTATTGTTTTATTAATTTTTCCTTGGAGTTACTAACTCGTTTAATATTTATAGTTGCAAGCAAACAGAATCAAAGTAAGAATTATGTTCCTTTTATTTCTATTATTTTTCTAACGATTTTATATTGTTGGATTTATTATTAAATTGCTTCTAATATTAATGCTTATTCTATTATTATTTATTGATCACTATATTGCATGTTAAAGGGAATATGTAATTGAAAATCACGCCTAATAAGATAATTTGGAAAACCGGTTTAGGTTCCTTTTTATCTTGTTGTTAATTCAAGTGATCACGATATTTTAGAATTATGTGTTGCGTTAATATTTAACCAATTTAGCCTAATAATAGTTTATAGAGAATTGATATTTTGTTTGCATGCCTTTGAGATCACAGGAATTACTTTTCACAATAAGAATCGAGTAGAGGCCAATACGGGCGAATGTGACTCCATGACTCACTTCATACCATCATCCCCGATCCTCCTTTCGTGATTCCGAACCATATGGAGTTAGTAATCTCATGGATGATGAATGGGGTGTAACATTCACGGGTCAATCGTTGTTGTCTATCGTTGTCCCTTAATCATGGTTGCCTTTTGTTTCGGGGTTTTCTGATGTCCTGCGGGAGAGTTACAATTCCGAGACTGGAACCGGACGCCTGTACCTGCAAAATAACGGAGACTCCTGAGAGCTCCGCCTCCAACGGTCAAGTTAGTACCTGATTAAGGAGTAATTAATGCGCAAAGTAAAGTAATAAGATCTCTCTAGGTGAGAGTGTTTAATGTTGGTAATATGCGTCGTTAGCGAGATTAGCCGGTTATTAGTGTTCCGTAATGTTTCTGTTCTTCTCTTGATTTCTTGATCTCTTAATTAATGAGGATTAATTAAGTATTTATAGCCTTGAGAAGCGTGCCACTCTCTAGGTTTAGGGTAAACCTAGGGCTGACCGGGCCTCTAGACAGGATTGGGCCTTGTTGGCCGGTTTTCCCATTTGGCATGGGTGGACACGTGGCGTGTCTCAATTGGTCCGTAGAGGACGTATCTGTGATTGACACGTGGCAGGCTCCTATTGGCCTTCGTGAAGGACACGTGGCGGAACCTGGTTGGTCCACTTGTCAGACAGTGATTGGTGGATAAAAATCCCCTAATCATTTGCCCCTCACAGGTGGCACGTGACTGGTCACGTGTCGCCTGTGACAGGTGTCGCACGGTGACAGGCGACGGCCTGCTACAGGTGTCACCTTGCAAATGGCCGAGAGATTTTCCCGCCCAAATTTTGAATTTGGAAGCGACCCTTCGCCTTCTCACTTTGCCTATATAAAGAAGTGCTGACTTCGGTCATTTTCACATTTGAGAACTTTGCGAGAACATTCGGACCCCTGAACTTGCTCTGACATTTCGGACCTTTTCTGCCTACCGCCTGTTCTGACAAGCCGACTGCACCGGACTTCCAGAACTTCATCAACCGTCACTCGTTCAGGTAACTCAGTTCTCTTACTCTTAATTTTCTTTTTATTTTTTGAAATGGCAGCACGGAAGCACACGACACGACCTAAGTTAGTGATCAGCCGGTCACCGGGGACGGCTGAATCTAGGACTAGGAGTGCCGCCTGCCCTTTTCTGGACCCATCTTTGCCCTTTATACAAAGCCCGACTGTATCTGTGTCTATGCAGAACGTGATGGCCAGAACAAAAAAGACTGCTATGATATCAAACTCAGACGGCTCCTCCCAAAGGGTGCTCATTAGTGAAACATCTGACCAGGCGCCAGATGTAGAATTGAAACGAGGCGGCTGCCAAGCCGACAATTCTGAGAGAGGAGCCAAGGTGGTCCCTTCCCATCTTACCGTTGACATGTCTAATTTTCCTCCTGCTCCTTCTAAGGGAGAGGAGGCGGGCCCCTCTAGGAGAGGGGAGGAGTCGTCCTCTTCGGACTCGTCAGAGGACGAGTCCGAGTCCAGCTCTTCTGGCCACAGTTCTCCAGGCTCAGAAGAAAGACATAGCCGCCTATAAGAGGCGAGACTTTCTCATGCAGTTGAGAAGGGGGACAATTGGGCGGAGCCGTCCGCCTCTTACAAAGAGGAAAACGCCCCCTACTACTGCATGGTACCCCGGGGCCGGATCGCAACCATGCAAGACAAAGTGGAGAGCTTTATTGCTAACCACAGAATGGGCCCGGAATTTTTACTGTTCGTGCCGGATCCAGAAGACACTGTCGTCTGGCCGGCTGGTACCAGCTATGATGACGGCTGCTTTGGCTGCTATGTGGCGGCCATCAAAGCTGGACTGCGCTTCCCATTACATCCGGCTGTTCAGCGGATTTTAGATGGGTATGATTTGGGGTTATGGCAGTTAGCCCCCAACTCTTGGGTAAACGTACTCGGCTATGTCGCCGGGTGCGAAATGTACGGGGTGGAGCCAAGCTTTGAGGCTTTCGCCCACATGAACTATCTCAGCCGGACCCCTAAGTCGGGAGGTACCGGCTGGTATCAATTAACAAGCCATAGGGGTTACCTCATGACGAGAGCTAAAGCGAACAAATGGAAGGATTGGCGGAACACCTTCCTTATCATTGAGGGTTCAGACACGGAGCTGAACCAACGTTTTAACAAGTGGAATAGGGATCCGCCTCTTCTCGCAGGCGGCCGCAGCATGCCGCCTGTTCCCCCAAAGGCTAAAAGAGAGATCCTAGACAAAGGACTCTTCCAAGTAGAGACTAGGGTGAACCCTACTTCAGGGGTACGAGAGCAAGTACCCCTAAACTGCGTCCCGAGCTTCAAGTGGCTCTATGACGAGTACTTTTTGGCCGCCTGTGGCCTCAGCAGTCGGTGCTCTAGAGGTAGCCGGCCTGACAAATACTCTGTTTTTTTTTTTCACGCCTTGTTTACTTGGGATCTTTACTAACTTTGCTGTTTATTTTTTGCAGCTGACGCCATGAGTAAAATAACAGCATCCAAGACTGCGGCGGCCATGTTGCGGGCCTCTCTCATGCAACAGTCTTATGCCGACTCCCCCAACAAGGGGGCACCCTTGGTAGGCTTCGAAAACTCTTCCTCTTTTAGGAGTTGTCTTATGCATATACTAACTCTTTTTGTTTTCAGTCTGGCACTCCAAGAGCTTCCTCCTCGCAACAGCCGGACCCCAAGGCCCGGAGGACGACTGTTGCAAGCTCTCCTGGGTCTTCCAGGAAAACAGTGGCGGCTGAGAAGCAGCCGGCCACTTCTTCTAAAACCCCAGCGGAGCCGCCTAGAAGTATGGACAATCACTTGTAAAAACTTTCACACTTGCTTCCTTCTTGACTAGGTCTAACTTGCCTTTTTTTACGCTTGATGCAGCCGGCCCTCTGGGGCTTGACTTGGTTGAGGTAGCCAAGTCCATGATCAAAGTAGTTCCTCCATCTAAAAGGGAGGCGGTCAGGGGTGCCGGCACCCTTGACCTTGATGGGATTTCAGGGGTCCTTGCTGAGGTATACTTAGCATATTTTTGAGTATTTGAGTTCCAGGACGCCTGTTATCTTTTTTGTTTGGAAACTGACGCCTGTTTTTTTTTGTACTTAGGCCCTGCTCCGAGTCAACAGCCTTCGCAAGCCGATTGATCGGAAAAACAAAGAGGTAAAGGTCGCAAAAGCTATGGCCGCCTCCAACTGTGATAAGGCAATGTTTCAAATTGCCCAAAATGAAGTACTGACCATTGATATTCTTTATTATCAGGCGCAGGCTACCGCCGCTGTTCGGGCTCAGTTAGAGGCGGCCCAGAAGAAGAATGACGAGCTGGAGGCGACCGTCACAAATCTTAAGGCCGAGCTGAAACCTCTTCGCCAAAAAATGCACTCTTACGAAGCCATGGAGAAATCTTTGGCCAACGTAAAAGAACGCCTGGTGAGCCAAGAGAAGAGTCTTACCCAAGAGCTCTCGGAAAAGGCCGAGCAAGAGAAGAAAGAGCTCGTCCGGGAGATGGTGGAAGACTCCGCTCAAATCCAGCGCATGACCTGGGGCCGCCTGTTCCCCAATGCCGACTTTGCCTCATGGGAGAGAACGTACCGCCAGTGTTCGGAAACATATAATCAAGAGATCCTGGCGGCTGCTGAAGAAGAGGCGTTGGAAGGTACGTTGGAGGAGGAGGAAGAGCCGGTTGTGGCGCTTGTGCCACTTGGGGGTAAGGCATCAAAAGAGGGTGCAGCTAAAGCCGAGTCCAGCAAGAAGAGTGCTGACCAGGCGGCAGCTGCTAATACTGAACTGCCCCCTTCTTAAGCTTTAAGTATTTTTTTTTCCACGGCCTGCGTGCCGTTTGCTTTGTATTTACCCGGCCAGGGGGCCGGGGCTTTGAATATTTTGCTGGTCTTTAATGACCGGCTTATTTTTAATCAAATTTTTGTTTTGATTCAAACTTGTCTAAGTATTCCATATCTAATATCCCATTGTTCACTAGACCGACTGTTGTGTATGGCCGAACGTTGCAGACAGGTACAATTAGTAAGTACGCCGTCTATGCCCCTGGACGACTGGTTGTCTGTTTCCAGGATAGACGATCAGTCGGCCATTTATTCAATCGGTATTCGAACTATTTATTCAATCGGTCTGACCAAGTAAATAGTATTACCTAGTCGCCAAGGAATTAAGTAGGATAACAAGCGGCGGGTACCGGTTGTTTCCCTTTATTGCCAATGTTGGCTTTTAACTCGTAATTTGTTAACCTAGCAAGAGTAGTGGTTGAGAGCCCCTGTTTATTAAGAACAGGCGAACGACTCATACCTTTTAGGCTCCATACTAAGTTTGAGTGACTATTAAGTTAACATAGGAGTTACTTAGTCTTCGTCACAATCTAGATTGAGTAGTAGAGGTACCAGGCGGCGTAGGCCGGCTAGACCCCTTGATTCGCCAATGTTTGTTGGCTATTAACTCAATAGGTACCCCCTGCATTTATCCCAAGTAATACAGGCGGTCATCTGACTCAGATGTCAACTGCTACCACTGGTTTGGTTAGTGATAGAGTTATCCTTGTCTCAAAAACGGCTACGTGGTTGCCCTTGGGGACAGTCGTATAGGTGCCGTGTAATTAGTTTATAGAACAATGTTCCACCCAAAAGGGAGCTGCTCTCTGCGACGAATTTCATCCGGAGGGATGCCGTCGGACGCCTGCTATGATGTTGGGACATGTCGTATTAGTTTTGTAGATTTGATCAGGTGGCTTGGCGCCTGGTCTGATCATTCGGCCGGTGGCCTTGGTAAGTTCTTGGTGAACGTAGGTGCTAAGTAAAAGAAGGGTAGCCGCCTGTTAGGCACAGGGTCGGCCAGGCCCCAATCTTTTTAGCTAAGTATTGTGAGTAAAATACTCAATGGAGAGTAGCCGACTGTAAAGGAACAGACAGCATGCCCCTCTGAAGATAGAGTGAAAAACTCAATGGAGAGTAGCCAACTGTAAAGGTACAGACGGCATGCCCCTCTGAAGATAGAGTGAAAAAAACTCAATGGAGAGTAGCCGACTGTAAAGGTACAGACGGCATGCCCCTCGTAATACAAAAATTGAATAGTAAGTGCAAACTTTATTAAGTAGCTCTTTACTTTACATCTTTCAGAAGAAATATTTTTTAAGGTTATCTACATTCCAAGTTCGAGGCAACGGTTGTCCGTCTGGTGTTTCCAGACGGTAGGTACCGTCCCTGACTTCCTCATAGATTCGGTAGGGTCCTTCCCAGTTGGGAGTTAGTTTGCCAGACTCATTAGCCCTACCAACTGCTTCCATTTTTCTAAGTAAAAAGTCCCCTACTTTGAGTGGACGCCTGTATACTTTTTTGTTGTATGATCTAGTCATTCTCAGGCGATAGATCTCATGGCGCAAAACAGCATTGCCCCTCTTTTCAGGAAGTGAGTCTAATGCCAGGCGCATGGCTTCCCAGTTTGCCTCTTCGTCATACAGCATTACTCGAAGAGTCGGCTCGTAGTGTTCTATTGGAAGAACAGCTTCCGCACCATAAGTTAGGAGGAATGGAGTTTCTCCAGTCGCCCCTTTTTCAGTCGTCCTAATGGCCCAGAGAACATGTGGTAGTTCATCCGCCCGTAGGCCGCCTGCTCGTTCAATCTTTTTCTTGAGACCGTCTGAGATGATTTTATTAAAGGCTTCTACTTGGTCGTTTGCTTGTGGACGGCCGACAGATGCAAAGTAGTGTGCAATTCCTTGGTCTCCCAACCAGCTTTTGAGAACAGGCGTCTCAAATTGGGGACCATTATCAAAAACCATAGACATGGGAACCCCGAACCGAGTGATGACGTTTTTCCAAATGAATGAAATTACATCTTTCGTCTTGATTCCCATTACAGCCTCCGCCTCTACACATTTAGTGAAGTAGTCAACGGCAACCAGTATATACCTTCTGCCGCCTGTAGCAGGCGTATATGGACCCAGAATGTCCATGCCCCACTTAGCAAACGGTAGTGGGCTGTGAATGGTAGTGAGGTCAGTAGCCGGACGGTGAATTAATTTGCCAAACCTTTGGCACTTGTCACATTTTTTCACCATCTCCATTGCATCTGCTTCCAAAGTAGGCCAAAAGTAGCCCTGCCGCCTTGCCCTTTGAGCAAGCATCCTACCACCTATATGAGAAGCACAGTAACCAGAGTGAAGATCATCTAGTATCTCTCGTCCCTTTTCAGGAGTAACACACTTTAAGAAGGGTTGAAGGTACCCCCTCTTGTGAAGTTCTCCCTGTATCATTTCAAAACAGGAGGCTCGTTTTTTCAGTGCTGCCGCCTGTTGAGGATCATCCGGCAGTGTACCGTTTGTCAGATATGCCCTGATTGAATCCATCCAGGTTGAGCTTCTGTCTAGGATTCCAATAGGGTTTTCCTCTATGCTTCTCTTCTCCATTACTTCCCAAAAAACAGTTCGAGGAGTATCGGAGGAGGCGGATGATGCTAATTTTGACAGTGCATCTGCCTGGTTGTTTTCTGATCTTGGCACTTGGATCAGATGGAAATCCTCAAGGGAGCCGACTGCTTGTCGGACCGCCTGTAAATACTTGATCATGGCCGGATGGGTTGCTTCGTATTCGCCATTGTACTGACTCACTATCAATTGTGAATCAGAACAGGCGTCTATTTTTCTTGCCCCTGCCGCCTTGCACATGCGGATCCCGGCTAGTAGAGCTTCATATTCTGCCTCATTGTTTGAAGCCTGAAAACTGAAGCGTAGAGCATACTCGAACCTGTCGCCCTCTGGAGATTGACATACGACGCCTGCTCCACAACCATTTGAAGTAGAGCTTCCGTCCACATATACCTTCCAGACTTGGTCTGGAACTTGAGAGTCAGGAGGACGAGTCATCTCTACAATAAAGTCAGCAAAGGCTTGCCCCTTCACTGCTTTTCTAGGCTCGAAAGTAACTTCGAGGCTCTGTATTTCTATGGCCCATTTGATCATTCGTCCTGACGACTCCATGATGGTAAGTGGCCGCTTGATTGGTTGGTCGGTATACACGACGACTGCATGTGCCAAAAAGTAGGGCTTCAATTTTTTAACAGCCATGAAGAGTGCAAGACCAAATTTCTCCACTAGGGGATACCTCAACTCGGCATTTTTCAGTACGTGACTGACAAAGTAGACCGGGAGCTGACAGCCGTCCCTTTCAGCAAGGAGCACAGCGCTTAACGCATGATCAGAGACGGCCAGGTACATGTAGAGATCCTCTTTGGGCAAAGGGCTGACCAGCCTCGGCAAGGAATGCAAGTGAACTTTTAATTTCTGGAAGGCGGCCTCAGCATCCGGCCCCCATTCAAACCTTGCCTTTTTCTTAATTGCCTGGAAAAAGTATAGGCATTTGTCGCCTGATCGGCTTAGGAATCTCCCCAAGGCCGCCAGACAACCTGTTAACTTCTGAACCTCTCGGATGGTACGAGGCGACTGCATGTCAATGACCGCCTGCACCTTCTCAGGGTTCGCCTCTATTCCTCTCTAATTGATAAGGAATCCGAGAAATTTCCCAGACTCAACTCCAAATACACATTTCTTGGGATTGAGCATGACATGGTGCCGCCTGAGTGTGGCGAAAGTTTCTCGGAGGTCCGTCAGATGATCTTTCTGAAGTTTAGTCTTGACAATCATATCATCAATATATGCCTCGACGTTTCTCCCAATCTGATCAAAGAACACTGTGTTTATCATTCGTTGGAAGGTAGCCGGGGCATTCTTAAGACCAAACGGCATGATCGTGTAACAGTATAACCCCTGATCAGTGACGAAGGCCGTCTTCTCCTGATCTTTCTTCCATAAAGGAATTTGATGGAAACCAGAATAGGCGTCCATAAAACTCATCAAGGCATGGCCGGCTGTTGAGTCGACCAGGTTATCAATTTTAGGCAGAGGGTAACTGTCTTTGGGGCACGCCTTGTTTAAGTCTGTGTAGTCTACACACATTCGCCAGGTGCCATTCGGCTTTTTAACAAGCACCACATTTGCAACCCAATCTGGGAAGTAACATTGCCGAATGAACCCTGCATCAAGTAATTTTTTAACTTCGGCGGCTGCCGCCTGACTTCTTTCTTCGCCATGGTTCCGCTTCTTTTGCCGTACCGGCTTCTTTTTCGGATCCACAGCGAGTTTATGTACTGCCAGATCAGGACTAATGCCTGACATTTCATGGACTTCAAATGCAAAGATGTCCTTGTATTCTTTCAATAGGTTGTGAAAGTCGTCACCAAGGTTTCTCAGAGCGGTCGTCCCAACTTTGACTGTTCGGTCAGGACGTGAGTCGTCTAAGATCAGGTCCGCATGCTCACCAGCCGGCTGAGGGCGGAACTCATCCGGCCGCTCCTCTGCCAATGATTGCTATTTTCTTGATTTTCTTGCGGACTCTGTCTGGGACGCCTTTCTCTTCTTGTCGCCTGTTTCTTGAACAGGCGCACTCTCCTTGACATTGTCAAGGTCTGTTTTTTCTCCACTTGACCCAGTGGCCATAACAGTGGGCTTGACATCCGAGAGATAGCACTCTCGGGCC
The DNA here is from genome assembly GCF_001683475.1 of Chenopodium quinoa. NCBI lineage: Eukaryota > Viridiplantae > Streptophyta > Magnoliopsida > Caryophyllales > Amaranthaceae > Chenopodium > Chenopodium quinoa. The sequence goes on from NW_018743689.1 coordinate 1,791,079, forward strand.
ATCCTCTGATCTCCCCTTAGGGAGCCGACTGTTCCATTATCCTTCTCAAACTTAAGCAGCATAAGAGACGGGATTATAACAGCCTTGGAATTATTCAGGGTTGGTCGACCCAGAATCATGTTGTAGGCCGAGAGTTCCTCTACTACTAGGAACCGGACTACCATATGTCGTCCTTCCCCTTTTTCGCCCAGGAGAATGGGTAAATCTACTCGTTTCAGTGGGTGGACGACTCCTCCTCCAAACCCTATTAAAGGGTGGGAGGCCGGATGTATGCAGTCCGTCTGATATTTCAGTTTTGACAGACATTTGCTGCTGATGAGATCTGAGGAGCTCCCGGTATCTATGAGGATTCGGCCAACCCTCTGGTTGGCCACTTTACATTCAATAACGAGAGGGTCGTCATGCGGCCCCCTTACCCCTCCTAGATCCTCTTCAGTGATGACAATCTCAGGAAATGTATATTTGGACGGCCGTTCTTGGTGAACGGAATTTACATCTAACCGCCTTATATTATCTTTGTTGCCCCTAATAGTGGGGCCGCCTCCTGAGAAGCCGCCTGCAATGGTGTAGACGACTGCATCATCTGTGTCGGAACTGTCGGCCTGTTGATTCTTTTTGGCCGACTGCTTTTTTGAGGAAGTGTTCCCCGTAGATTTCTTGACATAAGTGTCAAGATCACCTTGCTCAGCCAAGCGGTCTAGGTACCGCATGAGACTGATGCAGTCATTGGTGTGATGACCAACGTCATCATGATAAGCACAGATTTTGTCTTGGTTCCGGTTGTTTGCGGAACCCTTCATGGGGACTGGCTTCTCAATTGAGAACCGTCCCTTTATTTCTTTTAGGATAAACTGGTTATCCTTGTTAAACACATACTTTGGGGAGTATGGTTTGAATTCTTTTTTCTTTTTCTGGGCCGGCTGTTTAGAGGAATCAACCGCCCAGACCTCTTTTCTTTTCTCATCTTTGTTAGACGACTGTTTCTGTCGTCCTTCTCTTTTGTCGAACCTTTTCCCGTCCGACTGTTTTATCGTACACAGATCAGTCGCCTGTATATAGGCTTCTGCTTCAATCAAGGCCTCTTGAAGAGTCGCCACCCTTTTTCGAACTAAATCAAATTTGAAGGTAGACCCGTCTTTGAGACCTCTAAAAAAGTCAGTATAAGCTACCTCATCCGGTAACCCTTGAATCTGTATTCTCATCAGGTTGAACCGCCTGATGTAAGAACGAAGCCCCTCCTTCTCGCCCTGCTGAATTGTTCCCAAATCAAGGGTCGTTTTCTTCGCAGGGATGTTCATGGCGAAGTTGGAGGCAAATAAGTAAGCAAGCGTCCTGAAGCTGTTTACACAACCAGTCGGCAGGTTGCCGAACCATTGCTGTGCGATTCCCTTGAGAGTCGCTGGGAAACACTTGCACCAAGTTGGATCATCCAACCCTTGAAGGTACATCAGGTTGGTGAATGCCATCAGATGGTCTTCTGGGTTAGTAGTGCCGTCATAGGCGCCTACTAATACATTTTTTACTTTGGCCGGCTGAGCGGCTTCAGTAATTTCCTTGGAGAAGGCCGACGGCTGTTCACCAAGTCTAAGCAACCGTAGTTGCCAGTCCATAGGTTGGACGTTTTTTGCTGCAGGTCCACCAAATGGAGGTGGCTGCATAAAATACTGTTGTTGCGGCACAAATGGTAAGTTTGGTACCGCCTGGGCACTATGAAAGCCGGACTGACGGGAGGTGCCGCCTGACTGACTCTCATGGTACGACTGAGTATGCCTCATCGAGGCATTTCGCAAACTGTCTTGAAAATTTGAAGTAGAAGCCAACTCTGACAATCGGTCACTCTTCTTCTGCTCTAGCAGTAGCCGAGCATCTGTGAACGTTTGCTTTGACCCGTCCGCCTGAATATGACGAACCGGTTTCCTATTTCCCGTAGGATAACGGAATTTTGTGAAATCAAGAGCAGGTAGCTCCCGCTTCTTGGATTTAGGATGAGGAGTCGCCTCTCGCCCTTGAACTGGCTTCCTCTTCAGTGAAGTGGAAGGTTTTTTGGCCGACTGCTCTTTACCTGAAGCAGGCGGCTTTTTGTTGATCAACTCTTGAATCTCTCCCTTGAAATTCCTCATGAAGGTCATGAGTTCGTTCCTTGTGATGGGAGCAGACCCATCAGTCGGCTGTTACCGAGCAGGCGGTGCGCCTGCTGGCTCGCTTCCTGTTTGAAGATGCTCCCGTTCCCTCCTTTCGGTATGACGGGTACGTCGGGCCCTTAGGGTCCCGTCTGGAGCTGTATGAGTTTCCACTTCAAATTCACTTTCGGTATCATGGTCCGACTGAACTTGAGGGTCGTTTAGGGGACGCCTCTCTTCAGGAGTCGGTACAGACTTGGATGCCATCTCTGAAGTACTCTCCCCACAGACGGCGCCAAATGTTTCGGGGTTTTCTGATGTCCTGCGGGAGAGTTACAATTCCGAGACTGGAACCGGACGCCTGTACCTGCAAAATAACGGAGACTCCTGAGAGCTCCGCCTCCAACGGTCAAGTTAGTACCTGATTAAGGAGTAATTAATGCGGAAAGTATAGTAATAAGATCTCTCTAGGTGAGAGTGTTTAATGTTGGTAATCTGCGTCGTTAGCGAGATTAGCCGGTTATTAGTGTTCCGTAATGTTTTTGTTCTTCTCTTGATTTCTTGATCTCTTAATTAATGAGGATTAATTAAGTATTTATAGCCTTGAGAAGCGTGCCACTCTCTAGGTTTAGGGTAAACCTAGGGCTGACCGGGCCTCTAGACAGGATTGGGCCTTGTTGGCCGGTTTTCCCATTTGGCATGGGTGGACACGTGGCGTGTCTCAATTGGTCCGTAGAGGACGTATCTGTGATTGACACGTGGCAGGCTCCTATTGGCCTTCGTGAAGGACACGTGGCGGAACCTGGTTGGTCCACTTGTCAGACGGTGATTGGTGGATAAAAATCCCCTAATCACCTTTTATGATCCGTGAACGGTTTACAAGTTCCTTAAAACCTTGTTGGCGACTCCCTACTTTATTTGTCCCTAATCGTATTATGTTAATTCCCACTTCCTATGAGTGCCAAGCATATTCATAAAATGCTTTAACGTAGGCTCACTTCGAACGACGCCTACACCACCTTTACTGGACTAAGCCAACCACCACTATCAACCACCACACTAGTGCCGAGGGAAGAGAGAGAGAGCCGTGAGAGAGAGGAGTATGAGAGGGGTTGGTTTCATGTTTGCTAATTCGAGTTTTGATCTTACTGGTCAACTGAATTCAACTCTCTTTCAAACCCTAGGCACCTAGTCTATTTATAATAATATTATAATTAGACTAGGGTTAGGAAGCCCAAAACCCTCAGACTTACTCCACATGGCCGGCCATACTAGAGGACGAGGCCCATCATGGGACTTGTCCTCTCGTACCCGATCTAGACCCTTTGTGTTACCTATAGGATCCGTCCAATTGAGCTTTAGCCTATTTTACTAGCCCAAAGATCATTAGTACCTCTTGCTATGATAAAACAACGACCCAAATGTCCGAACTTAATTATCTCCATAATTTGATCCATTTTTATATCTACTAATTGCACACGACGAAGACATAAATCCTTTAGTTTAATCAGTTTATTAATGAAAGTAATCATTCTCAATCCCTAATTGAATCTAGGCACATAGTCTCATGGTCTCACACAAGAGTCAAAGCATGTCACTCACACTCACTATTAAAGCACGCACCTAGTATGTATGTCACACTTTGACCATGTTTAGAGAGTCTTGTATTCACGTATTTTGCGTCATTTTTTAGGGGGGTAAGTCGGATATTAATCCTCTAATTAAACCATACTTGTTTGAACCCTTACTTGATCCTAAAAAATACACCCTATTTTTGCTTTTTTGTTTTTAAAAACCAATAAAGTCAAAGTCAATTTGAGTCAAGTCATTAAAAAAAATAAATGGTTTAATTTACAGTGCTTGGTCAAGAAAGGAAGGGAGATTAATCAAGGACAACACCTTTGTTCAAGTACTCCTTTTTGACAAACTAATCAGTCGGAAAAGAAAAGCTAAGAAGATAATGGCAACTCAAGATGAAGTCAACGAACTTAGGAAAGATGTGGCCAACTTAACTGAATTGATGAAGACTATGGCTCTTCAGATTAATAACCCTGTGAAGCAACAAAAAATGGAGCTCATCCAAGAAATCTTGAGCAAACTCTCCAACGACTATAGATTCGAGGGCATTAGCTCATAAGGGGTCCCAGTGAACAAGGAGCTTCTTCTGCAGAAGTTCAATGCCAATAGACAATCCTTACTTCCACCTAAGGGCTATTTAGACGATAATGAATATTAAGGGGCGGGATAAATAGGAAAGTCTTTCATTCATTATGTTCTCTATCTCTTAAAACCGTTTGTCAACAATGGTCCTTTTCCCTTGATAAAAAGATAACCTCTACCTGGGATGCCATTGTAAACGCTTTCATTAATAGGTATAAATATAATATTCAAGTTGAAACATATCATAGGGAACCTAAGATACTTACACTTTGTTTGGATAGAAAGAAATGAAAGAAAAAGAAGAGAAGAGAAAAGGAGGGGGATAAATTCCCTTGTTTGGGTGAGGGATTGGAGGAAGGAAGGGAAAGGAGAGGGAGGGATCCATTTTCCCTCTATCTCTAGTAAGCATAATCCCTCCATTATTGGAGAGATTTGGAAGGAAAATGAAGCTCACCTCCCCCTCCCTTTCTTTTCCCTTCCCTTCCTTTCCTTCCTTCTTTGCAATCCCAACAAAGCATTAAACAAAAAGAGAATGAAGGTTTTACTTATTTCTTTGATAAGTGGAAGGAAACCTCCGCTAAGATGATTGAGGTGCCTACTAAAAAAGAGTCTGTGATATTGTTCATAGAGAATCTCTAGGAAAAATATTCCATACATCTCAAGTACCAAAGCAACTTGAATACTTTCAAGGCTGTTTATGACATTAGATGTAGTATTGAAGATGACCTTGCAAAGCAAAAAGCTGCTAACACTAATTCCAACAATGGCTGGAAAGGAAAGAAGAACGACAATCCTTCTTCTTCCAAAACCACCCACTTAAATAATGTTAGCGCCTTTAATCTGAATGAAGTCCTCGCCATGAATAATCAAGGACTAAAGAAACCATTTAAGAGAAACTTTACTCCTATTGGTTGAGTTATGACACTGGATTTGTCCGTCTTCATGCAAAACGTCTTATAACTCATATAGGACCATTTGGGGATCCACCAGTCGAAAGGAGAACGGATAATTGGAACCCCAATGCACATTGCAAATACCATCAAGGTAGGGGCCATCTTATTGAGAACTGTTGGAAGCTAAAGGAAGCTATCTAAGAGTTGATTGAAAACAATAAACTCCAAGTGCCTCCTACAAGCAAGAAGCCAAGCATCAATAGTGCACCACTTTTTAACTCCTTGGCTATTTCTGATGAAGAAAGTTGTGTTGATCCCTTATCTTTAATAAAACCAGTCAAAGAAACTCATGCCCTTGAAGAAGAAGAAATCTTTTTTTGATGCCATGAGTGATTGGTCCCCAATTCAACAACCGGCCACTAAAGAAGTTGTGTTGCTCTTCAAATATACAATGGGGAAACAATAGACATGTGTAGAAAAGTTCTTGAACGAACAAACTAAACATGTCAATTAAGAAGTGACACCTATAAAGACTACTAAGAGAAAGCCATTTTCTCTCCAAGTAGTCGAAACACCCAAAAGGAGCAATAAGTCCTGCACTCCAATTAGGACCACATATGCGAATATGTTCAAAATGTTCTCCAAGAGTGGAAAAATCAAACCTCTCGAACCTAGACAATTTGAATCACAAAAAATGACGGACAGATTCTACTGTCCATATCATCAATCAGGGGGACACACAATAGAACCCTATATTAAATTTAAGGATTTAATTCAGAAACTGATTGATAATAAAAAGTTAGTCCAAATTCCTCAACAGAAAGATGATACCATCAATGGATTTTGGGACAGTGATGATGAGGACGTCTACCTCAAGGATATGGAGGAAACCCCACTCTCCACAATATATCCAGTTGAAGACATTTGAGATGAAGAAGATTCACCCATAGACATTCTCACAAGATTCGGGAGAATGAAACCTCCCATTACCGTGCAACAACCTATTCCTACTACTCATCAAGTTCCCATACGCATCATAGAAGACAACGACGTTGCCAAACAGCTAAAGAAGACTAAGGTCGATATGAATGTATGGAAACTTTTAGCTACATCCCATCAACATAGAGTGGCAGTAATGAAAGCTTTATATAAAATAGGGATGGATTCCGAAACCACTCTTGAGGGGGTTCGGTAACATTCTCACGAGTGATCTTCCTAGTCCTATCAACATGATCACCTTTTCTGACAAGGATCAACCCCAAGAAGGTGACAAACATAACAAGGCCATAAATCTCACAGTATTCTGCAAGAGAATGAATGTCCCAATGACTCTTGTAGATAATGGATCAGCAATTAATGTTTGTCAATTTCGAACTGCTAGAATATTGTGAATAAGGGATGCATACTTGTCCCCATCTACACAGGGAATAAGGGCCTATGACAACACTTGTCGCCAAGCTCTTGGAACCATCACCATGAATGTAACGGCAGGAGTCATAGAACATGCTAACACTTTTCAAGTGGTAGACATTAAAGCATCCTTCAACTTATTGTTGGGACGCCCTTGGCTTCATGACCTAAATGCCATCCCTTCATATCTTCATCAACAAGTGAAGGCTATAGTTGGAGGAATTCCCATAACAATTGATGCTTCACTAATGAGAATCAAGGCCATCGAGAATCCAATCATAAATGTGGAGCACGATGAAAATGACGAAGATTTGTGAGGCTTTAACGAAGAGGTCTCTTTAATCAAGGAGGATGAAAGGAATCCTCTTCACTATGACCTCCACTCCAATATGACAATAACTGCAATCCTCACAAAACAAGGCCACTTTCCGAGAATGTCTCTTGGAAAGAAGAAAGGGATAGCAAAGTAAATGGGACTACCGGGCCTCCCTAAATTGGACACTTTTGGACTTGGTTTTGAACCGATTCTAGAAGACCTTAAGTGAGCCCGAAAAAAAGAAAATGCACGTAGGAACGCTCGTACCCAAAAGAAAGAAATCCCAATGTATCATTATCCTCTCACTCTAAATGGACAATACATGAGAGAAGGAGAGGATTATCCATGTCATGAATTTGCCGAACCCTTTGTCAAAAATGGGATAAGACAATATGGGTTTGAAATCTTCTTTGATTGTAACTTTCTGGATGATGTCCCAACTTCTATCCATAAGGAGAAGGCACCTCCATGCTTTGACTTTAATGTCATGGGAATTCTCTTCGGGCACGAGAAGAATGAGCCAACGTACATTGAAAATAATTCCTTACTCATTCAAATGGTACTACAAAGTGATAGCTTTGACCCTTCTAAGCTTATCACTCCAGCAGAGGGATTAGTTCAAGGATGGCAAAAGACCGTGAAGGTGACTACTCCAAGTGGAAGAAAGATCTCCATAATAACAGGACAAGGACTAATGTTCGAAGAATAGTCTTAGTCAGAGTCCAAGTCAGAGTCTTCCCCTATCGAGTCTTCTTAGTCCTTAGCTATAGCACCTTCTCCCAGTTATTTTGTTTTAGCACCCTCTCCTAAAATAGTTAATAATCATCTCCCAACGGATATATCTTTATTTGATGTAAAAGTTTCCGAGTTTAATAATATGTCTTTATATGAAGATACGCCAGGAACTAATAGAGAAATTGCTCAACACACAAAACAACTAATTCTAGGAATGAAACATGTAAAACAAAAGTTACGTCGAATGAAACTGGACGTAGCTCTTAAAATAAAAGAAGAAGTACAAAAACAGATAACAGTAGGTTTTATAAGGGTATCTAAATACCCCGAATGGGTCGCAAATGTGGTCCTAGTTCCAAATAAGGATGGAAGGGTAAGAATTTGTGTCGACTATCGAGATCTAAATAAGGCAAATCCAAAGGACGACTTCCCTTTACCACACATTGACATTCTAGTAGATAATACAGCAAGCCACACACTTCTCTCATTTATGGATGGATACGTGGGGTATTACCAAATTCTCATGGCAGAAGAAGACATGGAGAAGACAACGTTCATAACACCTTGGGGCACTTACTGTTAAACGGTGATTCCAATTGGGTTGAAAAACGCGGGTGCCACTTACCAACGAGCAGCGACTGCCTTACTCCATGACATGATGCACAAGGAAGTTGAAGTCTATGTAGATGACATGATTGTAAAATCAAAAGATCGCCAGAGCATTTGGTAGCCTTAAGGAAAGTTTTTGAAAGGTTAAGAAAATACAACATGAGGTTGAACCCATCCATGGGTGCTTTTGGAGTCTCCTCGAGAAAACTCTTGGGATACGTCATTATCACTAAAGGAATAGAGATAGACCCAACAAAGATAAAGGCAATGATGTCAATGCCACCGCCCAAAACCGAAAAGCAAATTTGGGGATTTATTGGCTGGTTGCAATACATAGGTAGGTTCATATCTAAATTGACAACAATATGTGAACCAATAGTCAAGTAGCTCAAGAAGAATGCGCCAGTAATATGGGACGACGAGTGTCAAAAAGCATTTGAAAAGATCAAAGCCTATCTCGCTAATCCTCCTGTATTAGCACCGGCACTTCTAGGAACCCCTCTTAGGTTGTAGCTAACAGTCACCAAAGATACAATAGGGGTTATGCTTGCACAAGAAGTAGAAGGAAAAGAGAATGCCATCTACTATCTAAGTAAAAAGATGCTCGAGTATCAAATACGCTATACACTACTTGAAAATTTGTGCCTCGCATTAGTGTGGGCCACAACCAAGTTAAAACATTACATGCTCGTTCACACAGTCTTTGTAGTATCTCGAATGGATCCACTTAAGTATCTTTTCGAGAAATCTACACTAAATGGGCGAATATCAAGATGGATAGTCAATTTAGCCCAATTTGATGTATGCAAAAGGCTGTTAAAGGATTCGTGGTTTCGGACTTCTTAGTGGACATCTCAATAGAAGATTCGACACCAGTACATGAGAATGACTTTCAAGACGAAGACATAATGGTCACAGAAGATGATACTTGGAATCTATACCAAAAGGGATATGGCGTAGGAGTATTATTGGTATCACCTAAAGAAGAACATATTCCCATCTCCATAAAGCTAGATTTCGACGTTGCCAACAACGCTGCAGAATATGAAGCCTGCGTGGTAGGCCTCGAAATAGCATTGGGATTAGGTGTAAAGAAACTTCGAATATTCGGATATTCTTCACTGATCATCAACCAAATTTCCAAAAGATGGAAAGTAAGGAGTGAAAGCTTGGCCCCTTACCATACCTAGAGGAAAACTCTGACAAATCAACTAGAAAAGGTAGAGTATACATATCTACCTAGAGAGGAAAATTAATTTGATGATTCCTTGGCTAGACTAGCCTCAATGGTTAGGATTCCTACGGAAATTGAGCAAATGACTTAAACAATAGAAAAAAGGCATAAACCGACTTATATTCAAGCTATAGAGGATGATGAAGTGATCCAAGAAGAAGAAGAATAAGAAGAACCTTGGTATACAGACATCCTTAATTATGTCACAAAAGGAGAATATCCACTCCATGTTGACAAAAGAGCAAAACGAGCCTTAAGACTTTTGGCTTCACAATATGTGCTCATACACGGCGAGTTACACAAAAGGGAACCTAAAGGTCGAGCTCTTCTATGTGTAGGTAAAAAGGAATCCCAGAGGCTATGAGAATAGTCCATGAAGGAGTATGTGGAACACATGTAAATAGGAAAATGCTAGTCCAAAAGATAATGTGCGAAGGGTATTATTGGACTACCATGAATAGGGATTGTCATCAATATGTAAAAAGATTCCCTAAATGCCAAATATACGGTAACTTACAACATATTACTCCATCTCTCCTCTAAACCTATACATCACCATGGCCATTCTCAACTTTGGGAATTGATATTATTGGAAAAATTACTCCTCCGGGAACAGAAGGCCATGAATATATCTTAGTAGCAATTGATAACTTCACTAAATGGATTGAAGCAAAATCATATGCCAAACTCACTACAAAACATGTAGCACTCTTTATCGAAAGAAATATTATTTGTCGATATGGAGTCCCACCCGAAATAATAAGTGATAATGGAACTCAATTTCAAGCAGAATGTGAAGAATTGCTAAAAAAAAAAGTATGGCATTCAACATCATCACTCTTCTCCATACGGATCTCAGGCAAATGGTGCAATAGAAGCAGCTAATAAAAATTTAAAGACTATCATCAAGAAGATGACAGAAAATTACAAGGATTGGCCTAACAAACTCCACTTTGCTTTGTGGGATTATCACATGTCAATTCGCTCATCAACAAGAAATACGCCATTTTCCTTAGTCTATGGGATGGATGTCGTACAACTTGTAGAGCTAGAAATACCTTCCCTACGCATCGCGTTGGAAAGCAAACTCGATGAAGTGGAATGGACTAGAGCAAGATATGAAGAGCTTACTCTACTTAATGAAAAGCGACTAGAGGCTCTACATCATACTTAATGCTATCAAATCCTTATGGATAGACACCTCAACAAGAAAGTCAAGACAAGAAACATCAAAGTGGAAGACTTGGTGTTAAAGGCATTAAGGAAAAATATTTTGGATCCAAGAGGCAAGATTAGTCCCAATTGGTCGGGACCATATATTCTCAAAACTATCCTATCATGAGGCGTTGTAAAACTAACTAATATGGATGGCAATGAGTTCTCAAACATGACAAATCTTGACCAACTTAAGAAGTACTACCCGTAATCACTTGAGTAGGATACTCAAGAGAGCTACATTTAGCCTGATTCCTTAGGAAAGGATACGTAGGCAACCCTTATAGGGCGCGATCACTTTACTTTTTACAAATCTCACATCCCAGCATCGACAAAGTCAACTCAGAACAATTGGCGCAAAAAATTCAAGACCAACGCATCCTAGAAAAGCTATCGCCGGACGACAAATATCAGCGTCGGCCAACAACCGTAGTGTCAGGCGACAAGGTGTAGCGCTAGGTGACAAGAAGCAGCGTCTGGCGATAGACTTTAAAACTGCAGAGCAAATTTTTCTGCGATAATATGGGCAAATTTCGGTGTATTCCGAAAATTTTCGACTTCCGTACTCGAATAATTTTCAGAAAAATAATTAAAGTGTTTTCATTTCTTTAATGGAAATTAAATGTCAATGTTGATTTAATTTTAAAAGCTGAAAATTGCATTAATAAATAAAGTAACAATTACATTATTGATGGAATTGAAATAAAACTTAAAAATAAATTAACTTAAAATTGACTAATAAATTTAAAGTAAAGCAACGCTCTAATCTTTCTTCTCTTTTCTAGCCCTCTTCCAATTCTTGTCAGCATTTTCTTCGTCATCCATCACTTTTTCTAGCAAGCATCCTTTAGAGGATATGCATTCAATCTTAGTGTCGATAGTTTCCCCTTTAGCCATCACTCAATGTTTCTTTTCTACCCACACTTTCTTTTCTGTAGAGTCAGCTTTTCTTTTCTCTTTGACTTTAGTAGTATTTTTCTTCTTAGGCATAGCAGGAGTCTTAAATTCAATATTCTCACCAAGTTATTCCTTAACAGGAGCTTTCTTGTCTCCCAGACAATTCTTTACATTGGTCTTACTTTGAACTCTATTCTTGTCCTTTTTAGGTCTATCAAATAGCCGATGCTTCACATCTTTAGACAAAGAAGGAGAAACGTTTTGGGTAACAACTTCCCATAAAGGCCTAGCACTTCAGTAATTATCAAACCTCTCCATGTCTTTGAAACAGGAAATTCATAAGGGCAGCAAAGATCACCAGAAGGAATTGTTTGAGCAAAGCCATACTGTATTTTTACCCTACAGGGGTAATAAAAAGTTAACTTTGATAAGCAAGGAAGACGACAAAAGGGTTGTTTGTTGACACCAACCATCTTCTAAATTTTCCACCAAGGAATAATCCACTTAATGGCAAAATCACAAGATGCAAATATTTTGCTCCACTCTCAGCGGCCCATCTTTATGGAGAAGCGTTTCTTTCGCCTTACAAAGAAATTTGGTGTATAATTGTCAACATTATCAGGAGGACTAATTATTTCTAGCCTCTCCATTAGCCAAATATGCAAAATTCAATGCAAATAATTAGTATTACTATACAAAAATATATTTTTTGATTTCTGTAATTAAAAAACATTACTTTTCTACTTATAATAAAATTGGAGAGCCTCTAAGAGGTGCTTTTGGATTTTTCTTTAATTCATCAAAACTAAGCATAGTTTCTCCAACAATTAATGGCGTTGGATTCCTCCCTTATTCGATTTGCTCCATGACAGATACTAAAATTGCTTGACCCTCACGATTATTACCACTAGTGAGGAGATATTGGCTAAGCATGCAAAAGAGGAAAGCTCTCCTCCCTTAAACATGAAAAGATTCGGAATATGTTCTATCAAAATAATGGCGTGCAAATTCTTTCATATTAACTACATTCCCATCTACAATATTTGTTAGATCCTTATCCTTGAGATTAAAGAAACGCTCAAAGTCTTTATAATAATTTTTGCTCACATTAGGAATTATCGCAAGATCTATAGAATGGAAGCCTAGAATGGCACCAAATTCTTCCGGTAAAGGACTAATTTTGTCTAAAGCAATGGGTGTCTGGATCCCAATATTCTAAGGCGGTATGAATAAAATCTATATCTATGTCTACCGCCTTAATACCAAAAATACCTCCCAAGTGAAAAAAGTCATGTTCTTTTCTCTCTTTAGCAGTCAAAGACCGGCACCACTCGTGAGTAAAATCACCAAACTCTTAGATATGATTGTTTGATGAGAATTAAAGCTATAACTATTTTTTTAATCTGTTCGAAATACACAAAAATCGGAAGATTTAGGGGCTATTTATGCATAAAACTAGTACAGTTTGCACCTCGAAAGAATTCGGAGGAAAAGTTTAGCGCCAGGCGACAGGTGCAGCGCCTGACAACAATGTTTGTCGCCTGGCGACGGACACCAGTGTCTGGCGACAGAGAGCCAGCACGACACCAGCTTCGCGCACTATGCAAACCACGTGTTTTCGAATATGACTTGATTTTGTACATTAACTTTACGGTTTTGACCTCTTTTCTCAAAATCTTATCCAAACACTTTCTTCGATTAATTTTAAGCTTAATTAATTTTAGGCTTATTTTAGTCATATTTTGATTTTTCAATTTTTTTTCTTTCGGGGGAGAAAGTCGGATACCCTCCATTGATAATAAAAATGACGGAAGTTTTTTGCGCAAAATTTGTCACAATTTTTCACACACTCATATGCACATAAAATGAAAAATAAAAATGTAGAGATAAAATAAGCATAATCTTGTGAGGACGCAAATGGGGAGGAACTGCCAAAATCTCAAAGAACAAAGTAGATCATAGAGTATGTCCCTCACTAGCTCCAAGATCACTAACAGTCGGGATTGTAGGGAATATTTCAAGCATTACCCCAAACTTGAACCCCACTGTTATCATACACTTAAGTATGGTGGTGTCCAAAGGGAAGGAAGCTATAGTAAAAGAGTCGCCAACAAGTTTTTAAGGTCACACCCCTTAGCGATCCATGAGATCGTCAACTCCAATAGGTCTGGAACCATGACTGTTGTTTAGGGATGAAGGTACAAATCCAATCTAAAAGAGAAAGAACCTTCCCTAATAATATGACTCTACTTTATTCTACTCGTATTCATGTCCGCTTTCTGACTAACATGCAATCATTAGATGAACCCTAATCTTGTTTAATCTATGTTGGTTGAATATTAATGCACAAATAAATCTATTATTGGCGATCACTTGAATTATAAATATATTAACCTAAACAAGATTATTAATTATCTTATTAAGCAGGATTACAAGTTCCAATTCCCATTAAACATGTATAAAAGGCGTGATCAAACAATAAAAATAATAATAAACAAGCAACATAATAATTATCATCATGACAATAAATATAACAATTATCATAATTAAAATAATCATGTTAAAGTATAATAATTGGAAGATCCTAGGCATGATACTAACAATATTAATAACAAACCCTAGCATGTCACTAAACATTAAAGATCAAAGCTTTAACCCTAATAACATGATACTAACATTATACTAGCATTCTTTTAATCATACTTGATATCGAAATATTAATTAACTCTAAACATACATGATACTAGAATAATAAAACATCCTCTCATGATACTAGGAATCAAAATAATAATCTAAACATGATTTCTATATCAAAAGATCAATAAAGCAATTAAATTACTTACTTGGATGCCTCGTATCTCTTTCTAATAACAATATACACACGTTAGTAACTTCAAGGAAACTAATAAAATTAAAGAATTAAATTAAATAATTGAAATAGAGATTTGGAACCAAACGCTCAAAAATATCAAACATTTCACGTCTAGGGCGAAGGCAACTTTGAACTTGGCTAGGTGAGTCTAGTGCTAATGTATGAGAAATTGTGTTTGTAAAAGGCTAGGCTAGAAAGAGGGAGATAGAGAAAAGAATTAGAAAATTCTGGTTATTTTTTAAAAAACGGAGGTCCAAGGACCCTATTTTTAAAAAAATAGTCCAGAATTGATCGAAACGAATCAGAGTTCGAAAAGGAATAAAACATCTCTCAATTACCAGCGACAGGGATCGTCGCCAAGCGACAAACCTATTGTTTGGCGATGCAAGAAAGTTTTTGCGGGTTTTGTTTTTATCATACCTTTTGATCCAAAAGTCCAAATAAGTCATATGATATGTCGTTGTGAGAATCAGATTAAAATCTTATGTAGATAAAAAGATATGGGCGAAAAAGTGGAAGGGTATCAGTTTTGGATAGAGTTTTGTATTCCATTCATATCTTTTTCGTATAGCTCGTAATTAATATTATATTATATCATTGGAAAGATAATTTCAATATCTATCCAACCATATAAGATTTGGATAAAGATTATGAGGCACAAAATAATATCCGACTTTATTTGAACATCTTTAAATTCGATTAGAATTAGGATTAAATAAAAAGTAAAATTTTATTCAATTTCAAACACTTTGATTTTATCTTTTCAAAAAGGATAATTAAGATCTTTTAGAAACTCATAGAAGCTTCTAATTAATCCTAATTAGTTTAGGAATAATATTAAACCTTTGGACCCTCCACATGATCATTGGGCCGCAGGTAAGATCCGGTTTGAGCCCAGTTTAGTATTTTGGTCATAACTTCCTCTTTATTCATCAGAATCGGGCTTATAATATATCGTTGGAAAGGTTTTTTCAAGCCCCATCCAACTACACTATTATTGGACCCATGTCATTGTCCAAACTAAACTGAAATGCACATTTTTCATAAATAGGGTAAGAAAAGAAATATTTTCAAAGACAGAAATAATAGATATTTTAATAAAAGCATCCTCATCACTAGACTTTTCGCACTTTCGGTATGTTCGATAATCAAATGACATGAAAGTTATTCATCACTAGGTTTGATTTTGGGGAGACACATTTGGGTGTCTACAGGGACCGACAAAGTAGGGCCAACCCAACTAGGCTCTCCCTGATGCTGAAACGCCAACGATAGTGGCTGCTGCGACGACGAGCCAACCTCGTACGTCCCACCACACCCTAAAAAAGGCGATGTCACGCCTCCTTGGCTTTGTAGGCCTAACATATGCACCCTCATACGAAGAGCCTGAACCCTCCGATCTCTCAGCAAGAGCTGTCTCCGACTGGCTACCCTCGCCCCGGGAAGAAGTACGCAACGCCTCGAGCCAGACTCGGATCTCTCTCTCCTAGCCTCGGGTCTCGTCCGAGTATGTTGAGGAGGAATAGGATGTCCCTGTGAAAATAAATCATATCAGATGCAAAAATAGGCAAATAAAACATGTGATAAGGATAAGAGAAATACCTTTGCAGTAGTGTCGTCATGATGACAGGAGGCTCGATCCCTAAATCTCACTAGCTTTGTAGCAAAAGTCGTTCATACCTCTCTCCATCCTCATTACCACCTCGCGAGAGAAATATCGAGAGACAAAGTCAGTAACACTAAAAGATATATGTACAAGTAAAAGGGCAAAAAAATGACTCACCCAAGTCTGGTGCCGAGGTATGGATCGCTCAATAAGAAGTGATATGGAGCAGCTAGAGGAATCATCTCCTCAATCAGACCATGCATCCCCTGATAGGTGATGGATTTGGTTAGAGCAATGAACTCTGAACGCGCATCCTGACAAAATAAATCCAAGTAGTTAGTATCTACTTGGGGGCTATACAAAAGGCAAAACACGGAAAATGAGGAATACCTCCTCTGCCCCCTCTAGCAAAACATGTGGTGGAGCCAAAAGTGGAAGCAACGTCTACGTTTAGCATAGCTCCGAATGGGCATGACTCTGCCAATGTGTGCCCACTGGCGATCTACTCGCCAAGGTCCTCAATCTCGTCTTGTCAAACATGTGCCAAGGAGGGCGAGCAGGAATAACAAAAGCCTCCGAGGAGTACTGAATAGCCACTCTCTCGCCTAGATACACCGCAGCATTATATGTCCCCTGAAAATACCGACGCTGAGTAGTGTACTGCGCAGCAAGAGCATGAATGTCGAAATCGGCCCACGGCCGAAACTCTACGGTCGGCTCCTACAAAATGCATATTCATTAGATAAAATCCTACTAAAGGTACTAAAAGACAAGTATTTGAGTGACGTACCGAGAGGATCATTTCTTGAACACGAGCGGTAGTAGCCTGATCACTGAGGCGACCTCCTCAACAGGCAGCAATAGGGAGCTCGCGAGGTGAAGGTCTCGCTGGCGCAAGAGACGCAAAATACTCGTAGTTACAGATCTATGAGAATAAAGAAGTGTCAATAAATCCTAATACCGATTAGAGCTAACTTTAACAAAGGAAATAAAGTTACCTCTACAAGTCTCCAAAAGCTGGAGAGTGTGATATCTCCATCAAAGGAAATATGACGATTAGAAAGTCGCAATCCGACAAGGAAGTCCGCGTATGCCAAGCTGGCCCAATCATATGACCCGACCATGTGAAGGTCGCGAAGAGCAGGCAAGTAATAGAGTAGGACTCGACTACCTCTGTCAGGCGAAAAGATCCCTAACAGCAAGATAAGAGCAAAGATGCGCACCCGCTGCTCTAAGGTGGTCGTACCATCCTAAAAAGTCGCCACGAGCATGGACCGACGGATACATTGAGAGCTCAGATGCGTCAGCTCAGCCTAACTACGAGCCCAAATAGTAATCGGGCCCAACAGATCGAGTACTCCAGGAGAAAACACGATGATCTAGCTATCCAATGGAAGCGCGACCGAACGAAACTCCAATCCTGTGATGAGTCTGAAGTCAGTAGGGGTAACAGTTATCTCACCCTAAGGGAAATGGAAAGTGTTGGTGGTGTCCTAGAATAACTCCACCAAGGCTCGGACCACGTAACGGCTCTGCTCGAAAGAATACAAAACTCAAGTGGCTTGGAATAGAGGAGTCAAGCCACAAGACTCCCACGGGCAACACAAACCGTTATGGTCGCGAAAGTAAGTGTCGTACAAGGAGTCAATAGTCTCATTCCCAAAACCATGGCTACGAACTCTCCTACTGTGGATCCCACGCCAAACACGCTCTGAGATGTGAAACTCGGTCGCAAAGAACAAAGTACGCTCGTCCCACTTTGGTAACTCCCATAGAGAAGAAGAAGTCCCTACACCGACATTAATAGGTTTGTCCTCCCGATAAGCCTCTCTAGAATGAGAGCCGGATCCGCGTCCTCTAGCCATGCTATATTATGAAAAACAAAGTATGTAATACTGAAACAGAGCATAATTTCAATACATGTAGAAATAGATATTTTTTCAGCAATCAAACAATTTCTTGCAATACTATGAAAAATATTGTGACAAATTGGATAAGAATGGCTAGAAAAAACATCAAGAATAAGTCACATTGTTCTAACGAACATCAAGAGGTTCAACAATGACAATTCGCTCATTTCTTCACCAAATTGAGTCAAACAAGTCTCAAAATACTCTAAAGACGATGTATAAAGATAATCAAGCAATGTCAAGGCATAAGATTCAACAAATAAAGCAAATTAAGCAAATGAAGCAAAATTGGGTTCAAATTTCCCAAAAACTCGCAAATAAACATGAGCAAGTTCAGAAAAAATTGAGATAAGTTTGAATAAAACTTATATGGATCGGGAAAGTGGATGAAACAACCTTTTATTTGCAACAAATTTGAGAAAATTTGGTTGTAAAGCGAGCAACAACAAGCAATTTGAAGTTTCGAGCGAATCGCGTGCATACGAGCAACAACCACAGCAAAATGAAGAAGAAAAGGGTTTTATTCAAAAAACCCGACATCAGTGCTAGAAGACAAGCTTGTCGCCATGCGCCAATGCCTGTCGCTTGGCAACGGAGCGAAATCAGTCCTACAACTTGATTTTGTACCTGTTTAGCGTTAGTCATGATCTACATAACAGAGCTTAATTGTTTGCTTTTAACAATTAAAACATTGTATTATAGGAACTTCATAAAATACAAAATACTAAATAAGTTGCACCAAGCACATTAGGTTCATTCATTAAACAAAACAAATAAAAACACTTAAAAAATAGTACATAAGCTTCAACACTACATCCACCTTCTACTTAAGATAAAATATCAAAATGCCTAACAACACCCATGAAACAACTGGTGCCATTGACAACATCTTCTCATTTCTAGCACTCATCATCAATTTAATCCTCATTTAACAAATTTGTGTCTTCATTTCTTGTAAATCATCTTCCAATTTGTTCTTCTTCCCTTGGAATTTATTGGCCTTCTCTTCTAAAACGCTTTGATTGAACTCCATCTCGACAATAGTTGTATCCCTTTCAATGATTTGAAACCAAAGATCATCATCCACATTACTATTGCAATTGACCCATTTCAAAAAAAAGGAAGTTGTTTCCTGTAAAAAAAATATCAATTTTACAGAACCAAAACCTTAAATATATCATATTTCTTTAAATTAGAAATTAACAAGAAATTAATCACTCTTACTGGCCATTTTGGATTCCCAAAAAAACTACGCCTAGAATTTGGCCCATTTTTAACAGTACACACCACCGCCTCTAACCCACACGTGCAATTTGTTCTTGACCCAACAATACCCCTAGACGTTGACGACGAAGCACCAGAAGAATAATGTTTTCCTCCTGCCATTATTGAAGTAAATCAAGAGAAAAAAGAGAACATAGAATTCAAAGAGAAAAGGAGAAGCAGGGAAATAACGTACAAGTCTTTGGTAAATAAGGGTTTTAACAGAAAAAGGGGGGCTTAATTTTTTTAGTTTAAGTTAATCCAAAAAAATCAAACGGTCTTTACCACGTCATACACGAAATTGGAAATAGTAGGTTTTAAATCTGAAGGGTCTAATAAAAGCAAATGGGTATAAAAGTTGGGATTATTAGAGAATAATTGATAGTTAGGATTATTAAAAGCGAAATAGAGAAAGTAGGGATTAGTAAAAGCAATTTTTCCAATAAAATATTTGTAGACACCCATTTGTGTCTCCCCAAAACCAAACCCAGTGAAGAATACTTTTTGCGTCGAATCATAATCGAATGAAGTGAAAGTGTGGAAAGTCTAATGTCGCGGTTAGTTTTTATTAAAAATCTCTCTCTGTTTTCGAAAACTTTCTATATTTTATAAAAATAGCCAATGTAGTTTATTTTGGTCCATAACAAGGGTCCAATAATAGTGTCGTTGGATAGGGCTCGAAAAGAGCTTTCCAACCATAAATTATAAGCCCAATTCCGGTGAATAATGAGAAAGTTATGGCCAAATTATTAAACTGGGTCCGGTTTGGTTTTTATATGCGGCCCAATGATCTAGAGGAGAGTCTATTATGAATTACCATTCCTAATGCAATTAGGTTTGATTATAGTCTTCTAGAGTCTTCTAGAAGGTTCTTTTGATCCTAATGGGATTAGGATTGATAATTATGTTTTATGAGTTTTATTTGGAATAAAAGAAGTGTTTTATGTGAAATTACAATTTTACCCTTCGTACAGACTTTTACGACTTGATTTTATCAAAATGTAGAAAAAAGCGTGGAAAACCTTCTGCGTCGCCAAACGACAAGTTGTCGCCTGGCGACAGACCCACACTGGCGACTCTTTTGCTCTAGGTTTTTTCCCTTTGGACACCTTCGTGCTTAAGTGTATGATCATAGTGGGGTTCAAGTTTGGGGTAATGCTTGAAATATTCCCTACAGTTTTTTTTTGCGACTTCAATGGGGAGGATTTCTATTTTAATTCCTGAAATTTATTTCGGCAATGATTTAGAATGAGTGCATGAGACTCGAAAAGTTCTAAGCATTTCATGTGCGTAATTTTGATTAACATTATTTTCATATGCATAAAAAAGGTTCTCATTGGAAAGACCATCTGTGATGAGTAAAAAACATAGGATATTTACACGTAGGAAATATGAGAAATATCTTTCACAATTAAAATCAAAATAATACTGCGAAAACTGGAAAATTCTTAGAACACAGAAACCTGATGAGGCATGTAGGAACTAGGTCTAGACAGCGGCGTTCTCGCCTGAAAAATTGTTGTGTTGCCTAGCGAAAATTCTGTCGTTTGGCGATAGAGCTATTTCCTGATTGATTTTTTCTCACTATTCTGAAACCCATATGTGTTCTACATATGGAAATAACCCTCTGGGAATTCATGCTCCATCTACCTGATTGAACGCTTTGAGCAACAAAGGGTACATCAAAGAATGTTGAATTCACCAAACCATGGAAACGAGTTTAACTCGCGGGTTCCCATCCACACGCGCAAACCCTTCCAAAGGTAAGGCTTCCGCGCAGTGCATCCAAACTCATAACCATGGACCCTCTTTGAATAACCCATAACTAAAGTTTAATAAATTAATCAAAACTGACTTAGTATGACTTCAGGCCTGTCTCCGTAGAGTAAAAATACGAAAAGCAATCCTAGATTATGGACGCAAAAATATGGGCTGCAGCGCCGAACTCTGCTGTGCAACGCCGTGCGACAACTATATCGTCAGGCGCTGCACTGCAGTGTGCAGCGACAGTCCTGTTGCTTTGGCGACTGTTCATTTTTTGGCTCGAGTTATCACGACGAGTCTAATTAAACAGTTTATTAATCAGTTTGATTAGTTTGCTAATGACAGTAACCTTATTTAGTCCTTAATTGAGTCTAAACAATTAGTCCCATAGTCATACACAAGAGTCAAAGTAGGTCACTTGCACTCACAAATAAAGCACACACTAATATGTATGTACACATTTACCATGTCTAGAGAGTCTTGTATGCGCGTGTTTTCCGTCATTTTTAGTGGGCTCCAATTCATTCCTATTCTCGGCTTACCGATTGCATGTTGAATTGATCTTGAGCCAAAAATAATAATAAAAATACTTACTTTTTCTCAGCACTTGATCAAGGAGAGAAGAGTATTTAACCAAGACAACATTTTTGGTAAAGGGGTTGTAATAATGGCCAGTGAAAAAGAAATTTTCTTAATTGATATTAGTGAAATCTCACCAAGTCTAGAAGAGGATATTCAGGAATTACAAAATACCGTTGTCACGCTTATGGGTGCAATAGAAGGATTAAGAGATTGGATAATGGTAATCGAACAGCGTTCTCATTATTAACACCATAGAGGCCATGATCACACTATCCAAGGACGTTTCATCCTCAAAGATCGCGTTCAAGACCTCATTGATTCAAATCTCCTTCATGTTCCTCCGATCAACAAGAAGGCCAAGATTAGTAACAATAACAACAGTGGCTGGAAAGGAAAGAAGAACGACTATCCTTCTTCTTCCGAAAACACCTACTCTAGTAACAATGTTAGTACTTTTGACCTTAATGAAATCTTAGCCATAGATAATCAAGGACCTAAAAAGTAACCCAAAAGAGAGCTCACACCCATCGAAATAAGCTATGATGTTGCTTTCAATCATCTTTTGGGTCAAATATTAATCAAACCTATTGGCCCTACTAAAGATCGAACACCAGAAAAGTGATCTTCGAGATGGAATCCTAACTCCTATTGCAAGTACCATCGAGGAAATGGTCATACCACAGATGAATGTTATAAGTTTCAAAATTTCATCCAAGATCTCATATAAGCAACAAAATTCCATTTCCTCTAGCTAGCAAGAAGAATGGGTGACGTAAAAGCAAAGGATAAAAGGTGGGCTTCGACGACAAAATTTCATGACTTCTTTTTCTATTTTTCTTTTATTCTTCTTTAATCCAATAAAATCTAGCATAGGCACCTTTCACTTTCCTAAGATATATTTTGTAGGATTTTTTCCTTATCCATTCTAAATAAAATGAGCATTTACTTTCTTGCAATATGATCATTGCATGGCATTGCATAAAAAAAATATCAAATTAAGCATAAGGTATAACAATGATTTGAGGCACCCCTTGTAGCCACATCATATTACCTTTCACCCTTCAAATATGTAATCACTCTCTTGATAAACCACTTTGAGCCTCATCTAATGATTGACCTTTTATTTCTTCAACCCACATCTACCTAATCTTGGGATGGGACAGTGTGCAACTTATGCAAATTTCAAAAGCTTAAGTGAATCAAAATAAATAAAATAGCAAAAATAATAAAAGTGTAACATAGAGAAAGTGTTCCAATGTCATTGATATGAACAGATCTTTGTTAAGAACACGTCTCAGATTGCATCTCTTATCGAGTGCTCACTACTGTGCCTAAGAAACATGAATGCAAGGTGAGTGATAGACCGCATGATCGGGATTGCCCACACTTATAAAAATAAAATAAATGCTAAATAAAAAGAGAGAGCTAAAATAGAGTAGAAAGCCTCGAGCATAAACATATAAAGATTCAAAAGGAAGGTTGCACAACTTGGGGGGCTTACCTAGGGTCTTGAGCCTTTATCCCTTTCTTTTTCAACCTTTATCCTAACCACGTTACAACCCTTAAAAGACCTCTTTGAGGTATACACACACTTGTGCGAGGTTCGGCTAGAGATACATTCGGCCTGATTCCTAACGAATACGTGGGCAACCTCACATCGAGGTGCGGCCGTAATAAAAAATGCATTCATATTTACGTTCGTAATTGATCATATCTAGGAATTTCCAATGCTCATCCCTTTTCATTTAGAGCTAGACTTGGGGGCTTGATCCCTACGTCATTAGCTTACCTAGCCTAAAGAGTCACCATCATTTAAATCTTTTTAATATATTTTTCCACACACTTAGCCCTTGCGGCATAACTTTAGTGTCACTATCACACACATCACAGATACATGACCAAATATACTTCCCTTAGGAACCCTTTGTCATGAAATCTTAACACAAGATTGAAGCATACTTTGTCATATCAAAATCACTCATCGTCATAACCATCATTACATCACAAAGTATGAAGTGCTTAGCCTCCGTGCATAAATTATAGAAATGCTTTCAAGATATCTTAGGATATTGTACCCCAAGACACCACATCGACGCTTATAGTTTCTTAAACTCATTTCAACATGCATCGTAACACCTTACTCTATTTTTCATTTTTTCTTGGGGGAGAAAGTTGGAAACCCTCCATTAATAATAAAAATGGCAGAAATTTTTGCACAAAACCAGGCTCTCCCTGATGCTGAATCACCAACGGTTGTGGCTGTTGTGACAACGAGCTAACCTCGTACGTCCCACCACCCCCAAAAAAAGTCGATGTCACGCATCCTTGGCTTCCATGCCTAACATGTGCACCCTCTGACGAAGAGCATGAACCCTCCGATCTCTCAGCAAGAGTTGTCTTCGACAGGCCACCCTCGCCCCGGGAAGAAGTATGACGACGCCTCGAGCCAGACCCGGATCTCTCTCTCCTAGCCTCGGGTCTCGTCCGAGTATGTAGAGGAGGAATAGGTAGTCCCTGTGAAAATAAATCTTGTCAGATGCAAAAATAGGCAAATAAAACATGTGATAACGATAAGAGAAATACCTCTGCAGCAGTGTCGTCGTCACCACAGGAGTCTCGAACCCTAAATCTCACCAGCTGGTAGCAAAAGTCGTCCATACCTCTCTCCATCCTCATTACCACCTCGCGAGAGAATTTTTGAGAGACAAAGTCAATAACACTAAAAGATATATGTACAAGTAAAGTGGCAAATAAATGACTCACCCAAGTCTGGTGCCGAGGTATGGATCGCTCAATAAAGCAGTGATCCAAAGCAGCTAGGGGAATCATCTCCTAAACCGAACCATGCATCCCCTAATAGGTGATGGATTTGGGTAGAGTAATGAACTCTGCACGCGCATCTTGACAAAATAAATCCAAGTAGTTAGTATCTACTTGGGGGCTATAAAAAAGGCAAAACAAGGAAAATGAGGAATACCTCCTCCGCCCCCTCTAGTAAAACAGGTGGTGGAGCCAAAAGCAGCAGCAACGTCTCCACATAGCATAGCTCCGAATGGGCATGACTCCGCCAATGTGTGCCCATTGGCGACCTACTCGCCAAGGTCCTCAATCTCGTCTTGTCAAACATGTGCGGAGGAGGGCGAGCAGGAACAACAAAAGCCTCCGAGGAGTACTGAATAGCCACTCTCTCGCCTAGATACAACGCAGCATCATACGTACCCTTAAAGTACCGACACTAAGTAGTGTACTGCGCAGCAAGAGCATGAATGTCGAAATCGGCCCACGGCCGAAACTCTATGGCCAGCTCTTATAAAATGCATATTCATCAGATAAAATCCAACTAAAGGTACTAAAAGACAAGTACTTGAGTGACATATCGAGAGGATCATCTCTTGAACGCGAGCGGTAGTTGCCTGATCACTGAGGCAACCTACCCAAAGGGCAGCAACAGGGAGCTCGCGAGGTGAAGGTCTCGCTAGCGCAGGAGATGGAAAATAATCGTAGAAACAGATCTATGAGAATAAAGAAGTGTCAATAAATCTTAATACCGATTATAGCTAACTTTAATAAAGGAAATAAAGTTGCCTCTACAAGTCTCCAAAAGCTGGAGAGCGTGATATCTCCATTAAGGAACAATGACGACTAGAAAGTCGCAATCCAACAAGGAAGTCCGCGTAGGCCAAGCTGGCCCAATCATACGACCCTACCATGTGAAGGTCGCGAAGAGCAGGCAAGTAGTAGAGTAGGACTCGACTACCTCTGTTAGGCGAAAAGATCCCTAACAGAAAGATAAGAGCAAAGATGCGCACCCGCTTCTTTGAGGTGGTCGCACCATCCTAAAAAGCGGCCACGAGCGTGGACCGGTGGATACATTGAGAGTTGAGATGTGTCGGCTCAGCCTCACTACGAGCCCAAATAGTAATCACAACATTTTTTTTCAGTAATCAAACGATTTCTTGCAATACTATGAAAAATATTGTGACCAATTGGATAAGAATTTCTAGCAAAAACATGAAGAATAAGTCACATTATTCTAACGAACATCAAGAGGTTTAACAATGGCAATTCGCTCATTTCTTCACCAAATTGAGTCAAACAAGTCTTAAAATGCTCTAAAGACGATGTATAAACATAATAAAGCAATCTCAAGGCATAAGATTTAACAAACGATGCAAATTAAGCAAAATTGTGTTCAAATTTCCCAAAAACCCACGAATAAACATGCAAAAGCTCAAAAACAATTTAGATAATTTTGAATAAAACTTACATGGATCGGGAAACTGGATGAAACAAGCTTTTATTTGCAACAAATTTGAGAAAATTTGGTTGAAAAATGAGCGAGAATAAGTAATTTGAAGTTTCGAGCGAATCGCGTGCACACGAGCAACATCCACGGAAAAATGAAGAAGAAAGGGGTTTCATTCAAAAAACCTGACATCAGTGCCAGAAGAAAAGCTTGTCGCCAGGCGCCAATGCCCGTCGTTTGGCGACAGAGCGAAATCCTAGCGACAGCACGTATCAGTGTGCATTGGTGCGGCGAAAGGATGCGTGGCCCCCATAAATAATTATGCGGACCTTATACAACAATTTCAGGTTCTTTGGTACGCCAGTTAGCCCATATAAGAGATTTAACATGATAAAGTAATCGGCTCGATTACAATCCCAGTAAGTAATCGACCTGACAAATGATCGTCTCACTTAGCTTAAAGCACCGAAGTAATAGTTCACAAAGAAGCACAAGCACCAAGGTACCGGCTCATTCACAAAATGCGCTGAGGTACTGGTGCAGCAGCAATTATTCAAGCAAAGCATTAAGGATCAACAAGCGATGGTCTTCGATAATTTTCCTTAGAAGATTATCACTATGAAATAAAAGATAGCTACAAGCAGCGGTCTCTGACCATGTCCCGATGTATAGAGGAGATTGTCTATAGTGGCGAGGCACAGTCGTGGCCAGGTATTTCCACAAACCCTGAAGATGGCGAAGCACAATCACCTTCGTCGATGTCCCGAAGTAGAGAGGAGATTGTCTATAGCGGTGAGGCACAACCGTGGCGAGATACTGCCACAAACTTGAAGATTGCAAGGCACAGTCACCTTTGATAATGTTCCCGAGGCACTGTGGAGGATTGTCATAAGAGAGTGAAGATAGGAGGCACTATTACCTTCATATGGCATTCACGAGACACTGTGGAGGTCATCACCAACAATAATGCAGCAACAAATCGGTTACCTCAAAGACGTGTTCTCGACGGTGCAAGATACGCGTTTCTTAACTCATTTGTCTATTTAGCTAATTCTAGTTTGTAGGTATTGGCGTTACAAGAATGATTTAGGATCGCAGAACGTTTTGAATCATTCTCCGTCCCTATCGCTACTTTGAATTTTATATTCGAAACTTGCATTTCTCCAAACTCAGTCAAAGTGGGGCTTATTTAGACACCCAAATGTGTCTCCCCAAAACCAAACCCAATGATGAATATCTTTCATGTCATTTGATTATCAACGAAGTGAAAGTTTTAAAAGTCTAGTGGTGTGGATGTTTTTATGAAAATATCTCTCTATTTGTTTTTGTAAATATTTCTTTTTACATTCTATTTATAAAAATAGTCAGTCCAATCTAGTTTGTTCCATGATAAGGGTACAATAGTAGTGTAGTTGGATTGGGCTTGAAAAGAGCTTTCCAACGATATATCATAAGCCCAATTCCGATGAATAATAAGGAAGTTATGGATTAAATTTAATTTGGCTCAAAATGATTTTATATGTGGCCCAATGATCTAGAGGAGGGCCTATTAATTATTATTCCTAAAATTATTAGAATTGATTTTAATTTTCTAGAATTATCTTAAAGGTTCTTTTAAATTCTAATAAGATTAGGATCCATAATTATATTTAAATGAGTTTTATTTTATATAAAATATGCAATTTGTCAGAAACATAATTTTAATCTGATCAACGCGAAATTAGTTGCTTAATCGTATTTAGAAGATGATTCCGCGTACAAAGCGCGTTTTAATTCTGACTTAGTGCGAGACGACAAGGTTGTCGCCTGGTGCTTACAATTGTCGCCTGGCGCTGAGCTTGTCGCCTGGCGCTAACTCTTGTCGCTGGCGACTGGAGGTATTTTATTCTGAATATGACTTGATTTGTTTCCGGACTATTTTTGTAAAAATAGGTGTTGTATCTCCCCATTTTTATTCCTTCACAATCATCATCTCTCTCTCTATAAGCTAGAAGCTTTCTCTCTCTCTAAAAGCTAGAAGCTTTCTCTCTCTCTATATTCTTTTTCTAAACCTTCCGTCTCACAAAATTTCGCATTCATTAGTTTTAGACACACCTAGCCAATGCAAGTTCGAAATTGCCTTTGCCCTAAACGTGAAAGGTTTTATAATTTATGAGGGTATGGTCCCAAATCTCTATTTCAATTATTTGATTTAATTGTTTGATTTATTATTTTCCTTGAAGTTACTAACACGTATATTTTTTTATTAGAAAGAAATATGAGGCATCGAAGCAAGTGGTTTAATTGCTTTATTATTATAGAAATCATGCTTAGATTATTTTTTTGATTTCTAGTATCATGTTAGGATGTTTATTGCTTCCTAGTATCATGTTAAGGGTTAACGAATATTTCTGATATTATATATGTTTATGATGCTTCCTATTTCTTTTCTAATATCATGTTAGGGATAAAGCTTTGATTTTTAACGCTTACTGACATGCTAGAGTTTGTTATTAATCTTGTTAGTAACATGCCTAGGATCTTGCTATTAATATTATACTTTATTGTTAACATGATTATATTATGATGATATTGTTGCTTGATATATTATTATTGTTATTGCTTGATCACGACTTTTATGCATGTTCAAAGGGAATTTGTACATGTAATCACGCTTAATAAGATAATTAATAATCTTATTTAGGCTAATTTGATTATAATTCAAGTGATCGCCATTAATAGTCTTCTTTGTGCATTAATATTCAACCAATATAGATTAAACAGGTTTAGGGTTAATCTATTGATTGCATGCAAATGTTAGTTAGAAAGCGCACATGAACACGAGAAGAATAAAGTAGAGGCATATTTTTAGGGCAAGTTCAATCTCTTTTAGGTTGGATTTATACCTTCATCCCCCGAACTTCTAGTCATGGTTCCAGACCTATTGGAGTTAACGATCTCCTAGATCGTTAAGGGGTGTAACCTTCACCCTGTGAACGGTTTACAAGTTCCTAAAACTTGTTGTCGACTCTTTTACTCTATCTTCCTTCTCTTTGGAAGCCACCATGCTTAAGTGTATGATCACAGTGGGGCTCAATTATGGGATGCTTGAAATATTCCCTACTGGACTACAACACTGTAATTTGCAAGTTATATATCTGGAATCATTCCTACCCCTTGATTTTGTACCTGTTTTGCGTTAGTCATGATCTAAACAACAGAGCTTAATTGTTTGCTTTTGAAAATTAAAACATTGTATTATAGGAACTTCATAAAATACAGAGTACTAAATAAGTTTCACCAAGCACATAAGGTTCATTCATTAAACAAAACAAAAAAAAACACTTAAAAAATAGTACATAAGCTTCAACACTACATCCACCTTCTACTTAAGATAAAAAATCAAAATGCCTAATAACACCCATGAAACAACCAGTTCCATTGACAACATCCTCTCATTCCTAGCACTCATCATCAATTGAATCCTCATTTGACAAATTTGTGTCTTCATTTCTTGTAAATCTTCTTCCAATTCGTTCTTCTTCCCTTGGAATTTATTGGCCTTCACTTATAAAATGCTTTGATTGAACTCCATCTCGGCAATAGTTGTATCCCTTTCAATGATTTTAAACCGAAGATCATCATCCACCTCATTATTGCAATTTACCCATTTCAAAAAAATTGCAACTTGTTTCCTGTAAAAAAACATATCAATTTTACAAAACCAAAACCTTAAATATATCATAATTCTTAAACTTAGAAATTAGCAAGAAATTAATCACTCTTACTGGCCATTTTGGACACCCAAAAAATCTACGCCTAGAATTTGGCCCATTTTTAATAGTAAGCACCACCACCTCTATCCCACACGTGCAATTTGTTGTTAACCCAACAATACCTCTAGACGTTGACGAAGAAGCACCAGAAGAATAATGGTTTCCTCCTGCCATTATTGAAGTAAATCAAGAGAAAAGAGAGAATAGGGAATTTAAAGAGAAAAGGAGAAGCAGGGAAATAACGTACAAGTCTTTGGTAAATAAGGGTTTTAACACAAAAAGGGGGGTTTAATTTTTTTTAATTTAAGATAATCCCAAAAGATCCAACGGTCTTTGCCATGTCATACACGAAACCGGCAATAGTAGGTTTTAAACCTGAAGGGTCTAATAAAAGCGAACGGGTATAAAAGTTGGGATTATTAGATAATAATTGATAGTTGGGATTATTAAAAGCGAAATAGAGAAAGTAAGGATTAGTGAAAGCAATTTTTCCAATAAAATATGTGTAGACACCCATTTGTGTCTCCCCAAAACTAAACCAAGTGATGAATACCTTTCGTGTCGAATCATAATCGAATGAAGTGAAAGTGTAAAAAGTCTAATGTTGTTGTTAGTTATTATTAAAAATCTTTCTCTGTTTTCGAAAACTTGCTCTATTTTATGAAAATAGCCAATCTAGTTTAGTTTGGTCCATAACAAGGGTCCAATAGTAGTGTATTTGGATAGGGTTCAAAAAGATCTTTCCAACAATATATTATAAGCCCGATTCCGATGAATAATGAGGAAGTTATGGCACAATTACTAAACTGGGCTCGGTTAGGTTTTTATATGCGGCCCAGTGATCTAGAGGAGGGCCTATTATGAATTATCATTCCTTATGCAATTAGGATTGATTATAGTCTTCTAGAGTCTTCTAGAAGGTACTTTTAACTAATGGGATAAGGATTGATAATTATGTTTAATGAGTTTTATTTGGAATAAAAGAAGTATTTTATGTGAAATTACCATTTTACCCTTCGTACGGACTTTTACGACTTGATTTTATCATAAAGTAGAAAAAGCGTGGAAAACCTTTTGCGTCGCCAAACAACAGGCTATCGCCTGGCAACAGACCCACCCTGGCGACTCTTTTGCTCTAGCTTTTTTCCCTTTGGAAGCCACCATGCTTAATTGTATGATCATAGTGGGGTTCAAGTTTGGGGTATTGCTTGAAATATTCCCTAAAGTTTTTTTACGAATCCACTGGGGAATATTTTTATTTTAATTCCTAAATTTTATTTCCGCAATGATTTAGAATGAGTGGATGAGACTCGAAAAGTTCTAAGTATTTCATGTGCATAATTTTGATTAACATTATTTTCATATGCATAAATAAAGGTTCTCATTGGAAAGACCATCCGTAATGAGTCAAAAACATAGGATTTTTACACGTAGAAATTTGAGAAATATCTTTCACAACTAGAATCGAAATAATACAGCGAAAACTGGAAAATTCTAAGAACATAGAAAGCTGTTGAGGCATGTAGGAACTAGCGTCTAAACAGTGGCGTTCATCGCCTGAAAAATTGTTGTGTTGCCTGGCGACAATTCTGTCGTCTGGCGACAAAGATATTTCTCTGGTGACAGACTCCGTTTTTTGGCGCCATGTTCTTCCAATACCGAGCTAGAAATCTGCCTTCTTGTTTTGACTAGTTTAAGCACTGTTGGCTTGATTCTACTTCCTGATTGAGTTTTTATCACTTTTCTGAAACCCATATGTGTTCTACATATGGAAATAACCCTTTGGGAATTCATGCTCCATCTACCTGATTGAACGCTTTATGCAACAAAGGGTACATCCAAGAATGTTTAATTCACCAAACCATGGAAACGAGTTTAACTCGCGGGGTCCCATCCACACGCGCCAACCCTTCCAAAGGTAAGGCTTCCGCGCAGTGCATCCGAACTCATAACCGTGGACCCTCTTTGACTAACCCATATGCCGAACATTAGAGAACTAGAGTCATGGTTAGGTTGCAAACTCATTGCATCATATTGTGCCTACTTGACTACTTGTGCATTATTTGTTGTGCATACTCTATATGATTTTTCCTAACCGTTTGTTTAACTTGTGATTAAGCCTAAATAAATTATTTAATGACTAAAAGGACTTTGCCTAATTAATTAATTAATTTGGGTAATTAATGTTTAATAAATTAATCAAAACTGACTTAGTATGACTTTAGCCCTGTCCCCGTAGAGTAAAAATACTGAAAGCAATCCCAGATTAATGTTCCAGTAATGGCGCAAAAATCTTGACTGCAGCGCCGAACTTTGTTGTGCAACGCAGTGCAATAACTCCGTCGTCCGGCGCTGCACTGTAGTGTGCAGTGACAGTCCTGTTGCTTTGGTGACAGTTCATTTTTTTCTCGAGTCATCACGAAGAGTCTTATTAAATAGTTTATTAATCAGTTTGATCAGTTTGTTAATTACAGTAACCTTATTTAGTCCTTAATTGAGTCTAAACACTTAGTCCCATGGTCATACATAAGAATCATAGCATGTCACTTGCACTCACAAATAAAGCACACACTAATATGTATGTAAACATTTACCATGTCTAGATAGTCTTGCATGGGGGTGTTTTCCGTCATTTTTTAGGGGGGTCCAATTCATTCCTATTCTCGTCTTACCGATTTCATGTTGAATTGATATTGAGCCAAAAATAATAATAAAAATACTTTCTTTTTTCTCAGCACTTGATCAAGGAGAGAAGGGTATTTAACCAAGACAACACTTTTGGTAAATCATTAATCTTTTATATAACCAAAGGGGTTGTAATAATGGCCAGTGAAAAAGAAATTTTCTTAAATGATATAAGTGAAACCTCACCAAGTCTAGAAGAGGATGGCCAGTGAAAAAGGAAATTAAAGAAGAACGACTATCCTTTTTCTTCCGAAAACACCTACTCTAGTAACAATGTTGGTACTTTTACCCTTAATGAAATCTTAGCCATAGATAATCAAGGACCTAAATATAAACCCAAAAGAGAGCTCACATCCATCGGAACAAGCTATGATGTTGCTTTTAATCGTCTTTTGGGTCAAAGATTAATTAAACCTATTGGCCCTACTAAAGATCCAACACTAGAAAAGCGATCTTAGAGATGGAATCCCAACTCCTATTGCAAGTACCATCGAGGAAATGGTCATACACAAAAAGATGAATGTTATAGGTTTCAAAATCTCATCCAAGATCTCATAGAAGTGAACAAAATTCCATTGCCTCTAGCTAGCAAGAAGAATGGGTGACGATAAAGCCAAGGATACAAGGTGGGCTTCAATGACAAGACTTCATGACTTCTTTTTCTATTTTTCTTTTATTCTTCTTTTTCCCCAATAAAGTCTAGCATAGGCACCTTTCACTTTCCTTAGTTTATTTTGTAGGATATTTTCCTTCTCCATTATAAATAAAATGAGCATTTATTTTCTTGCATATGATCATTGCATGGCATTGCATGATAAAAAAATAAAAAAAATAAAAAAAAAAAGTCAAATTAAGCATAAGGTATACCAATGATTTGAGGCACCCCTTGTAGCCACATCATATTACCTTTCACCCTTTCAATATGTAATCACTCTCTTGATAAACCACTTTCAGCCTCATCTAATGATTGACCTTTCTTTCTTCAACCCACATCTACCTAACCTTGGGATGAGACAGTGTGCAACTTATATAATTTTCAAAAGCTTGAGTGAATCAAAATAAATAAAATAGCAAAAATAATAAAATTGTAACAAAGGGCAAGTGTTCCAATGTCATTGATATGAACATATCTTTGTTTAGAATACGCCTTAGATTGCGTCACTTATCGAGTGCTCGGTACCGTTCCTGAGAAACATGAATGCCAAGTGAGTGATAGACCGCAAGATCAGGATTGCCCACACTTGTAAAAATAAAATAAATGCTAAATCAAAAGAAAGAGCTTAAAAAGAGTAGAAAGCCTCAAGCAAAAAAATATAAAGATTCTAAAACAAGATTGCACACCTTGAGGGGCTTACCTAGGGTCTTGAGCCTTTATCCCTTTCTTCTTCAACCTTTAGCCTAACCACGTTACAACCCTTAAAAGAACTCTTTGAGGTATACACACACTTTTGCGAGGTTCGGCTAGAGCTACGTTCGGCCTGATTCCTAACGGATACGTGGGCAACCTCACATCGAGGTGCGGCCGTAATAAAAAATGCATTCATATTTACGTTCATAATTGATCATATCTAGGAATTTCCAATGCTCATCCCTTTTCATTTAGAGATAGACTTGGGGGCTTGATCCCTACGTCATTAGCTTACCTAGCCTAAAGAGTCACCATCATTTGACTCTTTTAAATGTATTTTTCCACACACTTATCCCTTGTGGCCTAACTTTAGTTTCACTATCACACATATCATAGATACATGACCAAATATACTTCCCGTAGGAACCCTTTGTCATGAAATCTTAACACAATATTGAAGCATACTTTGTCATATCAAAATAACTCATCGTCATAACCATCATCACATCACAAAGTATGAAGTGCTTAGCCTCCGTGCCTAAGTTACAGAAATGCTTTCAAGATATCTTAGGACATTGTTTCCTAAGAAATATACCACATCGACGCGTATAGTTTCTTAAACTCATTTCAACATGCATCGTAACACCTTACTCTATTTTTCATTTTTTTCTTGGGGGAGAAAGTCGGATACCCTCCATTAATAATAAAAATGGCTGAAATTTTTGCGCAAAATTAAACACAAATTTTTTTGCACACACACATATGCACATAAAATGAAAAAAAAATGCAAAGATAAAACAGTCATAATAGATAATAGTTTGTATATACAAATATGTCTAATAAATGAGTCATATAATACAATCGGCAAAGTCCTACAAAAGTCAAAATAAAATAAAAAAACAGGTACAACTATGGTGTTGGAGGGTGCAGATGATGAGGAATTTCATCATATCGAAGAACATCGCAGACTAAGGAGTATGCTCCTCGCCAGCTCCAGACTCGCCAGGAGTCGGGAACCTTAACTCAAGGCCAGTCCACCCAAGCTCACCCTGGTGGTGAACCAACAAAGGGTGAGGTTGCGGGGGTTGCTGCGACGACGAGCCAAAATCGTACGTCCCACCACCTATCAGAGGAGCCGATGTTGCGCCTCCTTGGCCCATTGGCCCAGTCTGTGCACCTTCAGAGGAAGAATCCGAACCCTCCACAGCCTCAGTCCGAGCAGCGTCAAATCGGCCACCTCGACCACCAGAAGTAGTGCGGCGACGCCTCGAGCCAGACCTAGACAGATCCATCCTAGCTTCGGGTCTCGTTCAAGTACGTGAAGGAATAGGTTGTCCCTGCAAAATTAAATCAATTCAGATGCACAAAAAACGGGAGGATAAATAATGCAAAATAAAGGAAAAAATATACCTCCTGAGCAACGTTGTCACGACGATAGGAAGCTATGTTCCTTATCCTCACTAACTGACTCCAAAAGGCGTCTATGCACCTCACCACCTCGCGCGAGAATTGTCAAAAACAAAGTCAGTAACCATAGAAGACAAGTATATATAAATAGCAAGCAAATAACTCACTCGAGTCTGGTGACGAGGAATAGATCGCTCGACAAAGCAATGATCCTAAGGAGCCGGGGAATCATCTCCTCAATGGGGCCGTATGTCCCCTAATAGATGATGGACATCCGAGGAGGAACGAACACAGCAGGCCCAGCCTGATAAAAAGAAAATCTAAGTGATTAAAGTCCACTTGGGGCTATTTAGGAAAGAGCTAAAAAATAAAAAGCATACCATCGCCTCCTCGGATAAAAAAGGGGTCGGAGCTAGCAGTTGCAGCGGGTCCTCCTCGTAGCACCACCCCGAGCTAGCATGAGAACGCCAAGGAGTACAAGAAGGCGACCTCTCCGCCAAGTTTATCAACATCGCATCATGGAACATATGTCAGGGCAGAGGAGCAGGTACGACAACAATCTCCGAAGAGTGCTGAATAGCCACTCTCTAACCGAGGTACACCACATCCTCGTACATCCCCTGAAAGTAACGATGCTTGGTAGTGTATAGAGCGGCAAGCGCAGGAATAGCTAGATCGGCCCATGGCCAATACACTACATCAAGTTCCTGCAAAATATTCTGTAAGGTAAAATTCTATCAAAAGGCAATACAAAAACGACAACTGTTCAACATACCGAGAGAATCAACTCTCGGACATGGGCAGTAGTCGCCTGATCTCTAATGCGACCTCCCCAACAGGCGCCAATAGGGAGCTCGCAAGGAGATGGTCTCGTCGGCGCTAGCAGTGGAAAATACTCGTAGAACCAAATCTATGAACAAAGACAGAAGAAGATCAGCGAATGCTAATAAGAATCTAGAGCTAACTTTAAAAAGGGATAAAGTATACCTCTAAAATTCTCTAGAAGCTAAAGAGTGCGATGTTTTTTGTGAAAGCTCTATGACGACAAGAGCCTCGCAAGCCCCGCAAGAAATCTGCAAAGGCCAAGCTGGCCCAGTCATAGGTCCCGACCAACTGAAGGTCACGGAGAACAGGAAGGTAGTAGAAAAGTGCGCGACTACATCAGGGGAAAAAGTCCCTTACAGCAAGACAAGAATGAAGATGCGCACCTGCTGCTCACTAGTGGTCGCATCATCCTCGAAAGCCATCGCTAGAGTAGACCGGCGGATTGATTAGTGACATTTATGTCACTCTTAGGAGTAGCATTTAGGTCTTTTTCCTCTTATTTTTCTTAGTTTTTTTCCACCTCATTTATCCTCTTATGGCTTCTTTATGTATTGATGAAAAGTAATGCTTATTTGCGCTTATTTTGATAATCTTTATGCATTATTTTATCATCCCCATGCTCTCGTGAACTTTAGTATCTTCTGCAGGTTCCATGACGGTCCTATGCACGGTGGGAGGCCCCTTGGCCAAGTATGGAAGCCATGGACAAAGGCAAGAGGAGAAAAAAGGGAAGGAGAGGAAGCAAGAAAAGGAAGTGCAAGAGGAGGTGTGGCCGAAACTCTGAAAGGTCCGATCGAACCTAGGTGTGGTCAAACTTTTGAAAAGTTTGACCGAACCTCCTGGGTGCAGTGAAGGCAGTGTCAAACCAGTTTTCAGCAATTTTGCAGGAGAGGTCGAACCTCAAAAGTTCGACCAAACAAGGATCAGGGAGGTTCGACCGAACCTACACAGAGTTCGACCGAACCTACCTTGAGTCCGACCGAACCTACCCAGAGTTCGGTCGGACCTTTTCCCGATCTCATCCAATTTTGTACGGACTATTTAAGGTCCTTTTGAGATCGTTTTTCGGGCAGAGAAAAAAAACAGTAGAATAGTTTTCAGCAAAAAAGATACTCTCTCTTAGTTAGCAACTTCATTAAATTAGTTGATTTAGTTTTAGAAACTCTCAAATCTAATCATTGTAGAAGCAAATTTCAAGATTTATCTCAAGAATTTCAGCAATTATCCAACATTTTTGAAGCTTCAATAGTAACTTCTTTCATTTGTCCTTCATTATTTTCTGATTTTATTTTTTTGTTTTGTAAGCCACTTGATTTTCTCTCAATCTTGATATATTGTTGTTGCATGTTAGCTTTGTCCATAGATAATCACTAGTTTTTCCAAATCTTATAATCGCTTATAATCCAAGCTTGGAATTTGCATGTACTCACAATGAATTGTGAGTAGTCCTCTTGGCTAGGGGTTGGGTGAAAATCAACCTATTGGTGATTATGTGAGTTTGGGAGTGATTTTGATGATGGATTGCGACTAAACTTGATTATATGGGATTGCTTGTTAGTTCTTCATGATAGGAGTAATTAACCTAGATTATTGAACTTGATGGCATGAAATGTTTGGTTCGACATGGAAATGTGAGTTGAATGTTTCATTACCTATTGCAATATGATTATGTATCTTTTGTTGCTAAGTTAATGAGGGATCTAAGCTTAGTAATCTGAGTTGTTTTCATATCGTTTGATGTTGATCTTACATGTGGTCTTTGCTATTCCATTACCCTCATTCCTCCCTATTTGCCTAATTGCTATTGGTTGAGTGAATCCCATTCCCCTAGTGTTTTAATCCCTTGAATTCAACCTTTAGTTGTAGTTTGTTAGTTAATCACCACTTATACCTTGATTTCGATTTAGCTTGAGCATTAAGATTATTTAGCATTTGATTCCCGTTCTCCGTGGACCGAACCTTTGCTTGCCATTGTACTTGTTTGAGTGAGGTGTTTGTTATAAATGTGTTTGAATGAGCCTAAATTGTGCGACCGATTTAGCGCTCGTCAAAATGGCGCCGTTGCCGGGGAGAGGTGTTGTTGATTGCTATTTGATTGCTTGAGTCTAATTCACCTTTAAAAAAAATAAATAAAATAAATAAAAAAAATTTGAAGTTGTTTTTCCCTCTTCTCTCTTGATCCCATAATCAAAATCCTAAAATCCAAATCCCTTAATCCAAATTTTGTAGATAGCTTTTTGTCAATCATTTTCTTTTGTTTATAATTCTAGTCTTTTCCTTTTGTTCACTAACTTTTCTTTGTATAGTTGTAGTGTTTCTTTTATTTTGGCTCACTTTCCTTGTAGCTTGAAAACGGAAGCACAAAATGATGGAATAAGGAGCAACTCAAGCTCCGAAAACCTTGGTGAGATCGCAATTTTGCCTTGTGTTCTATTTCAAGCAGCATTTGGTGAGATCTTTCCCTACTTTCCTTTATTTTTCTTTGTGTGCATAGTTAGTTTAGACTAGAATGGAGTTGATTGTTCGAGGTTGTTTGCATTTGATTCCACGGAATCTGGTGATCGTTGGTATTGATGCCGAACGATCTTTGTTTGTTAATTGAGAATTATATGTTTACTAGCCTCTTATCTCTCTTGTACTCCTTGCATTAAAAAAAATAATAAAAAAAAAATTCGAAAAATGTGAAAAAATGAAAAAGATTTTCCTTTTTATTCATGGCAAATCATGAAAAGCTTAGTTGTTTCATTTTCATTTCGAGCATAATAATGTTGACTCGTGTGTTTGAATGCTTTGCTTCTTGAGTGTTATAAGTTTGCATGCTTCAGGATTGCCATTGGTTGACTCTGGGACATGTTCATGCTAAGGTAGTTGTTCTAGAACTCGTTAGGCCCATCGAACCAAAATTCACTTGTTTGTGGTAAGAAGGTGTTGCTCTCATTAGGGGATTTGAAGCCCTAGAGATGGTTTTTGTAACCCAATGTGAGCTTTATTGTTCAAGCCTCCAACATTACTTGTATGAGCGGCGTAGGATCCTCACCAAGGCATGCTTAGATCTAGAACTTGGCGTCTGGCTCCCGAGATCGAGACCGAACTAACCTACGAATGACAAAGGCATTCTTCATTCGGTGACTATTTTTGTTTTCTAGTATTAGTTTTTTTTATCTTTTGTATTTTTGGGTTGCATTTGCCCTTACCATGTTGAGTCTTCCCCTCCTTGATTATAGCACATTGCAAGCCCATGGCCCTTTTGTTTTACTTTCACCCTTAGAATCGTGAATCTCAAGCCATGAGGGCTTATTGTAGTTTTGATTTGAAATTTGGAAGGGAATGGTTCTACTTGGAAAGTGAAGCAGTGTTTTTGTGAATATGTGTTCAAGAAAAGCAAATGTAAATCCTAGAAAAAGCCTTTGAAGCTAAAAAAAAAATAAAAAATAAAAAAAAAAGAAAAAATAAAAAAAAATAAAAAAATAAAAAAAAACAGAGAGAATGTGACAAACGAAGAGTTGATGAATGAAGATGTAAGAGAAAAGCGAAAGCTCAAAAGTGTTTGGCATTATAGTTCAAGATTGTGGCAACGTAGTTTGAAAATTGGTTGATGATTGATTTTGAAAAAGAGGCTTGATCACCCTTTGCTTCACGGTTAGGCTAAGCACCAATTTCCAAATTCCTCAACACCCTTACCCCCTAGTCAACGTTACAACCCTTTCAATGCCCTGTTGACCTAGGTTGGTTGAGTCACTAGTCGGTGGAGGGAGCTGGAACTCAAGCATATGGAGAAGGCATGACTTGGTGAGATGTCAGGTTCCTCTATTTTGCAGTGTTTTATCTTTGTTCCGGCTCCTTCGAGGAGTCACTTGATGCTATCTCCAAGGGCAGATTTGAATCTAGATGAGGGAACGCGGTAAGATTGTATGGAATGCAGGGGGAGTGGTGCATGTTTGAGTTCTCTATGCTTAGCATGACTTATCCTTCAATCAACTTTCGGCATCCCCTTGCATGCTCACTTCTACTACTCAGAAAGTTTGACACTCATTCATGTTTGTTATCTCCAAAAGCTCGACTTGGCTATGATCTGTGTTGGATTTGTTGTTTCTCTTTCCCTTGTTTTTGGTTTGTCTTGAACACAATTTTGTAAGAGTTGTGGGGTATGCTCTTTGGAAACCCTCACGAGATCACAACTCGTCCTCATCGGCGACCTTGGGGTTTAAATGGCTTGTTGCTTTTGCAAAAAGCAATTTCGGTTTTTCTTTTGTTCCTAGCATGTTTGAATAACTAATTCTTTCTCCCTTGTTCATTTTCCTTTGCTTTTCTCGAGGGCGAGCAAAGGCTTAGCGTGGGGGAGTTTGATGAGTGACATTTATGTCACTCTTAGGGGTAGCATTTAGGTCTTTTTCCTCTTATTTTTCTTAGTTTTTTTCCACCTCATTTATCCTCTTATGGCTTCTTTATGTATTGATGAAAAGTAATGCTTATTTGCGCTTATTTTGATAATCTTTATGCATTATTTTATCAACCCCATGCTCTCGTGAAATTTAGTATCTTCTGCAGGTTCCATGACGGTCCTATGCACGGTGGGAGGCCCCTTGGCCAAGTATGGAAGCCATGGACAAAGGCAAGAGGAGCAAAAAGGGAAGGAGAGGAAGCAAGAAAAGGAAGTGCAAGAGGAGGTGTGGCCGAACCTATGAAAGGTCCGGTCGAACCTAGGTGTGGTCAAACTTTTGAAAAGTTTGACCGAACCTCCTGGGTGCAGTGAAGGCAGTGTCAAACCAGTTTTCAGCAATTTTGCAGGAGAGGTCGAACCTCAAAAGTTCTACCAAACAAGGATCAGGGAGGTTCGACCGAACCTACATAGAGTTCGACCGAACCTACCTTGAGTCCGACCGAACCTTCCCAGAGTTCGGTCGGACCTTTTCCCGATCTCAGCCAATTTTGTACGGACTATTTAAGGTCCTTTTGAGATCGTTTTTCGGGGAGAGAAGAAAAACAGTAGAATAGTTTTCAGCAAAAAAGATACTCTCTCTTAGTTAGCAACTTCATTAAATTAGTTTATTTAGTTTTAGAAACTCTCAAATCTAATCATTGTAGAAGCAAATTTCAAGATTTATCTCAAGAATTTCAGCAATTATCCAACATTTTTGAAGCTTCAATAGTAACTTCTTTCATTTGTCCTTCATTATTTTCTGATTTTATTTTTTTGTTTTGTAAGCCACTTGATTTTCTCTCAATCTTGATATATTGTTGTTGCATGTTAGCTTTGTCCATAGATAATCACTTGTTTTTCCAAATCTTAGAATCGCTTATAATCCAACCTTGGAATTTGCATGTACTCACAATGAATTGTGAGTAGTCCTCTTGGCTAGGGGTTGGGTGAAACTCAACCTATTGGTTATTATGTGAGTTTGGGAGTGATTTTGATGACGGATTGCGACTAAACTTGATTATATGGGATTGCTTGTTAGTTCTTCATGATAGGAGTAATTAACCTAGATTATTGAACTTGATGGCATGAAATGTTTGGTTCGACATGGAAATGTGAGTTGAATGTTTCATTACCTATTGCAATATGATTATGTATCTTTTGTTGCTAAGTTAATGAGGGATCTAAGCTTAGTAATCTGAGTTGTTTTCAATCGTTTGATGTTGATCTTACATGTGGTCTTTGCTATTCCATTACCCTCATTCCTCCCTATTTGCCTAATTGCTATTGGATGAGTGAATCCCATTCCCCTAGTGTTTTAATCCCTTGAATTCAACCTTTAGTTGTAGTTTGTTAGTTAATCACCACTTATACCTTGATTTCGATTTAGCTTGAGCATTAAGATTATTTAGCATTTGATTCCCGTTCTCCGTGGACCGAACCTTTGCTTGCCATTGTACTTGTTTGAGTGAGGTGTTTGTTATAAATGTGTTTGAATGAGCCTAAATTGTGCGACCGATTTAGCGCTCGTCACGGATACACCGAGCGCTAAGTTGAGACGACTCAACCTCAGCACGGGCCCGAAAGGTAATCGGACCCAACAACTCCTTGACTATCGGAGAAAGGATAGAAATCGTAATGTTAAATAGCAGCACAGTCGAGCGAAACACCAGTCCCGAGATAAGACTAAAGACAGTAGGGGTGACAGTCATCTCACCCCAAGAAAGTGAAAAGTGTTGGTGGTGTCCCAGAAGAATTCTACTAAAGCTCAAACCACATGGTGGCTCGCGTCAAAAGAGTACATGGCCTGAGCGGCCCGAAACAAGGTAGTAAGCCCACAAGACTCCCAAAGCTGTCGCAATACCTCATCATTGAAGAAATACTTGTCGTACAAGTAGCCAATGGACTCGTTGCCGGATCTGTGGCTACGCGTCCTCCTGCTAACGATCCCGCGACGCACCCGCTCAGAAATGTGGTGCTCGAGAGCGAAAAACAAGGTCCGCTCATCCCACTCAGGGAAGGGACCAAGAAAGGTGGATGGCTCCTCACCCTCATCCACGTGCTTGTGCTCCCGTCAAGTGTCTTGAGACCGGGAACCAGAACTGCGTTGCCTAGCCATACTACATTATGCAAATTAACAAAAATTAAGGCTCTATAGTATCTATGGTTCGCCTAGCCGCATAATACTGTGTTCGCAAAAAACAGAGTACGTAGTACTAAAATATAGCACGATTTCAATTCAAGCATATATGGAATTTTCAAGCAATTAAAAAATTTCTTGCAATACTATGACAAATATTGTGACAAATTGTACAAAAATAGCTAGCAAAAATGCAAGGAACAAGACGCATTGTTCTCACGACCTCAAGGGGTTCAACAATGGTGAATTGTTCGTTTCTCCACTAAATTGAGTCAAACAAGTCTCAAAATACTCCCAAGGAAATATACAAACATAATCAAGCAATTTCATGGCATAAAATTCGACAAACAAAGCAAATTAAGCAAAATGAATTTCGAATTTTCAGAAAATTTGTGAATAAACATGTCAAAATTTAGCAAAAATCGAGTGAGTTTGAAGAAAACATACTATAGGGAATATTTCAAGAATTACCCCAAACTTGAACCCCACTATGATCATACACTAAAGCATGGTGGCGTCCAAAGGGAAAGAAGCTAGAGCAAAAGAGTCGCCAACAAGTTTTAGGAACTTGTAAACTGTTCACAAGGTGAAGGTTACACCCCTTAACAATCCAGGAGATCGTTAACTCCAATAAGTTTGTAACCAAAACTGGAGGTTAGGGGATGAAGGTACAAATCCAAACTAAAAGAGACTGAACCTGCCCTAATAATAGGCCTCTACTTTATTCTTCTCGTATTCATGTGCACTTTCTAACTAACATGCAAACAATAGATTTACCCTAAACCTGTTTAATCTATGTTGGTTGAATGTTAATGCACAAACAAAACTATTATTGGCGATCACTTGAATTATAATCAAATTAACCCTAAAAAATATTATTAATTATCTTATTAAGCGTGATTACAAGTACCAATTCCCTTTAAACATGCACAAAAGGCGTGATCAAGCAATACCAATAATAAGCATCAAGCAACATAATAATAACCATCATAACAATCATAATAATCATGTTCAAGCGTAATAATAGCAAGACCCTAGGCATGATACTAACCAGATTAATAACAAACCCTAGCATGTCAATAAACATATAAAAAATCAAATCTTTAGCCCTAAAATGATACTAACATGAATATTAGGAAATACAATAAATGGCATCATAGAAATCATAATAAGCATATTTGATATTATAACCTTTACCCTAAACATGATACTAGGAATCAAAATAACAACTTAGACATGATTTCTATATCATAATATCAATAAAACAATTAAAGCACTTACTTGGATGCCTCGTACCTCTTTCTAATAACAAAATACACACGTTAGTAACTTCAAGGAAAATAATAAAACAAACAATTAAATTAAATAATTGAAAGAGAGATTTGGGACAAAACCCTCATAAATTAAACCTTTCACGTCTAGGTAAAGGAAACTTCGAATTTGGCTAGGTGTGTCTAGATCTTGTGAATGAGGAATTTTGTATGAGAAAAGCTAGTTTAAAAAGGGAGAGAGAGAGAGAGAGTAATCAAGAATTTCTTGATGAGAGTTGGTGATAATTGGTGAGAATAATTGTTGAGAATTCGTGA
Organism: Chenopodium quinoa; assembly: GCF_001683475.1. Lineage (NCBI taxonomy): Eukaryota > Viridiplantae > Streptophyta > Magnoliopsida > Caryophyllales > Amaranthaceae > Chenopodium > Chenopodium quinoa. Next base: position 1,835,074 of record NW_018743689.1, read on the forward strand.
TTCAAAATAGAGGTTTTTAGGAGGCTACTTATAGAGAAAATCAGTCGGATATGATAAAAAAACGAATCAGAGTTTCAAAAAGAATAAAACACACGGCTGTCGCCAGACGCCAGACGTGTCTCTAGGCGATAGACGTGTCGTACGGCGATTCAATCAATTTTCTACGCATTTTCATATTTTGATAAAATTTAAGCGTACGAGAGGGAAAAAATGTAATTTCCTTAAAAATGCTTCTTTATTCCAAATAAAACTCTTAAAAGTCAATATACCAATGCTAATTATATTAGGATTCGAAAGAACCTTTGAGAAGATTCTACAAGACTATAATCAATCCTAAACCCATTAGGAATGATAAACCATAATAGGCCCTCCTCTTGATCATTAGGCCGCATATAAGAATCAAACCGGGCCCAGCTTAGTAATTTGGCCATAACTTCCTTGGAAATGTTAACCAACCCAACTACACTATTATTGGACCCTTGCCATGGACCAAACTAAACTGGATTGGCTGTTTTTATAAAATAGGTTTTCAAAATCAGAGAGAAAGAAAAGAATTAAAAACTAATCACAACACTAAACTTTCCACACTTTCACTTCATTCGATTATGATTCGACGTGAAAGGTACTCATCACTGGGTTTGGTTTTGGAGAGACACAAATGGGTGTCTACAAAAGCCCGCACTTTGACTAAGTTTGGAGAAAGCAACTTTCAAAAACAAAAGTCAAAGTAGCGATAGGGACGGAGAATGATTCAGAACGTTCTACAATCCTACATCATCCTTGTAACGCCGACACCTACAAACTAGCGTTAGTTAAAACAGATAAAAGAGTTAAGAAACGCGTATCTTGCACCGTTGAGCACACGTCTCTGAAGGTAACCGATTTGTGTTGCATTGCTTTCACAAGCTAGGGAACGCCATCCTGCTGCTGTTTTGACGATCTTCCACAAGCTAGAGAATACTGCCTGAAGACTGCTACGCCTGTAACTGTCTCCAATTCCGCCGTGATAGTCTTCGAAAGACCACTACTTGTTGATCCTTAATGTTGTTATGCCAATGCGTCGGCGCTTTTGCTGCTTGTGAACCATTATGTCGGTGCCTTTGCGGTGATGACAATCCTCTTTTATTTGGGAATGGTTGCCAACTTAAGTCTTGTATGATGTATGACAATCCGATTTAGGGAAAGTTTTCAATGCCATGTAACAATCCATCCTTGGAAATGTTGCTACAATTTAGCGACAATCTGTATCTCGGAAAATTTGCCAAAATCCAATTTTGGGAAAAGTTGCCAATGCTTTGTACAATCTGTCATAAGAGCTTTGCTACGATCGACAATTCACATCTTGCAATATAACTCTTGAAAGCAATTCACCTTGGAAATTTGCCAATTCTATGCGACAATCCTTTTTGGAAAATATTGCCACAATTGACAATCCGCGTCTTGGAACATTTGCAAAAAAAGAGTTGACCGACAATCCACTTCGGGATAATTTGCCACTTACTGAAATGAATGACAATCCACCTTGAGGAACCTTTGCCAAAATTTATGATGAGTAGAGACTTACGACAATCCTTTGGGAAATTTTTCCATAGGGAACTGTGTATGACAATCCAATCTCGGAAAACTTGCCGGAGATGACAATCCGAATTTGGAAAAAATTGCCAAACAGAGAAGGAGCACGACAATCCACGCTTGGAAACTTTGCTAGAGATGACAATCCAATCTTGGAAAAAATTGTCGTTTAGGAAGAATGCGCGACAATCCATATTTGGAAATATTGTGAATTGGGGATGACAATCCAATCTTGTAAATATTGTCGTATAAGTGCTTGCTTTTGAACCGATGCGTTGGTGCTTGTAATAAGTCAATGCTTAGGCGCTTAAGCTAAGTGAGACGATCGTCGTCAGGTCAATCACTTAGTGCTATTGTAATCGAACCGATTACTAAATCATGTCAAATTGCTTAGAGGGGCTAACTGGCGTACCAAGAAACCCAAAATTGTTGTATGAGGTCCGCATAATCTAATATGGGGCCATGTATCTCATCGCCGCACTGGCGCATGCTAGAACACTCTGGCGTCGCACTCTGCTTTTATCGCCAGGCGACAGATGTTTTCGCCAGGCGACAACCTTGACATCAGGCGCTAGAGTTGAGTCTTCTCTATTTTGCCCTTGCTGCTGCTACTGCTCGGTTTTGCTCCGAACTTTGAACTTGGTCGTTTCCAAATCCGCTCAAATATTTTGTAAATTAAAGCTCTTCATCTCTAATTTATTGATACATGTAATTTTGCTCAAACTCTTCTCATCTTGGAAGAACCTCATGTGTCATATTCGCGGTTTTTTTTAAAAAATTCGGGAATGCTCTTGCTTGCTGGGATGCACCTGCATTTATATTTTGACTATATGACTTTGATTATATTTCTTTGTGGTTGACCTAAGACTTAGTGTTTCTTGACTCATTGGCTTGACATGACTCAAGGTAAGTTGACACGTGTGACTCATGACTCGTGTGTGCATTGTGCTGACTCAATGTGATAACACGACATGGCTCAATGTGTACATGACTCGTGTTGTGCATTGTATTGTGATGTGCTTGACTCAAAATGCAAAAAGAAAAAATTCAAAAATTTTCCGTCATTTTTGAGAAGGGTACCGAATTTCTCCCGAAAAAAGAAAGACACGAAAGAAGAAAGAAACAAAGTTTTTTATGGTACATGTAGAATGAGCGTAGTCAAATGTTGTTTGATACTATTTCTCAAGGTGCAAGGATTAATTCATCCAAGGCTATCTCGATTGTTGACTCGATGATGAAAGTATTTGGGTAACTTATGCATGGAGGCTAAGCACTTCGTACTTTGTGATGCAATGATGAGTGATGAGTGATTTTGTTATGACAAAGTATGCTTCAACGTTGTGTTAAGATTTAATGACAAAGGGTTCCTAAGGGAAGGACTATTTGGTCATGTATATGTGATGTGTGTGAAAGTGACACTAAAGTTAGGCCGCAAGGGCTAAGTGTGTTGAAAAATATATTGAAAAGAGTCAAATGGTGGTGACTCTTTAGGCTAGGTAAGCTAATAATGTAGGATAAAGCCCCCAAGTCTAGCTTTAAATGGATAAGGATGAGCACAGGGGATCCCTTGATATGATCATGGTGTAAGTGTGTGAATGTGAATATGAATGCATTTTTATTACGGTTGCACCCCTTTGTAGGGTTGCCTACGTATCCGTTAGGAATCAGGCCAAACGTAGCTCTAGCCGAACCTCACACAAGTGTGTGTATACCTCAAAGAGGTCTTTAAAGGGTTGTAACGTGGTTAGAATAAAGGTTGAAGAAGAAAGGGTTAAAAGCTCAAGACCCTAGATAAGCCCCCAAGGTGTGAAACGTTGCTTTTGAATCTTTGTATTCTTGAGTTTTCTTACTTTTGAGCTCTTTCTTTTTATTTTTGCTCTACTTTTTTTTTTTTTTTGCGTTTTCATTTTTTTTATAAGTGTGGGCAATCCCGATCATGCGGTCTATCACTCACTTGGAATTCATGTTTCTCAGGCACGGTACCGAGAACTCGATAAGAAACTCAATCTGAGACGTGTTCTTATCAAAGATATTTTCATATCAAAGATATTGGAACACTTATCCTTTTGTAAACTTTTATTATTATTATTTTTTGGCTATTTTAATTTTTTGAAATCACTCAAGCTTTTGAAATTGCATAAGTTACACACCATCCCATCCCAAGGTTAGGTAGATGTGGGTTGAAGAAAGAAAAGTATATCGTTAGACGAGGCTTAAAGTGGTTTATCAAGAAAGGATTGCATATTTGAAGGGTGAAAGGTGATATGATGTGGCTACAAGGGGTGCCTCAAATCATTGGTATACATGTATAAAAGGGAAAAAGATGATCATGAAATGATCATATGCAAGGAAATAAATGCGCATTTTTATTAAAAGGGAAAAAGAAAAAACCTAAAAAATTAATTTAAGGGAAAAGAAAGGTGCCTATGCTTTACTTATTGGGGAAAGGAAAAAAATGAAAAAGAAATAGAAAAAGAGGTCATGAAATCTTGTCGTTGAAGCTCGCCTCTTGTCTTGTGTCGTTTGCCTTATCTTATTAAGCGTGATTACAAGTACCAATTCCCTTTAAACAAGTATAAAAGGCGTGATCAAGCAATAACAATAATAAGCATCAAGCAACATAATAATAACCATCATAACAATCATAATTATAATAATAATAATCATAATAATCATGTTAAAGCATAATAATAGCAAGACCCTAGGCATGATACTAAAAAGATGAATAACAAACCCTATCATGTCACTAAACATATAAAATATCAAAGCTTTAGCCCTAACATGATACTAACATGAATATTAGGAAAGACAATAAATGGCATCATAGAAATCATAATAAGCATATTTGATATTATAACCTTTACCCTAAACATGATACTAGGAATCAAAATAACAACTTAGACATGATTTCTATATCATAATATCAATAAAACAATTAAAGCACTTACTTGGATGCCTCGTACCTCTTTCTAATAACAAAATACACACGTTAGTAACTTCAAGGAAAATAATAAAATAAACAATTAAATTAAATAATTGAAAGAGAGATTTAGGATCAAACCCTCAGAAATTACACACGTTACGTAAGCTTTGTCACGGAATTTTCTCGTGCCTTTTCCGCGTAAACCCGTCATGCATTTTCACCTCCCGTAGGTCAAATATTTCCCGTGTCGCACTGTTTTCCACCGTGTCACGGGAGTGTGCCCCGTCTGACGATGCCTGGCACCGTGTCACGGTGTTCTCCGCCGTGTCCCAGTGTTATTTTTTATGGTTTTTATCTTTTTAGGGTTCCGTGTGTTCCCTCTACACATTTTCCCTATAAATACCCCTCTCCTTTTTGGCAATTCGGGGCATCAAATCCTTCTCTCTTCCTCTCTTTTACACCAAAAATTATTCTCTTCTCTGTCTTTCATATTCTAAGCCTTAAACCTATATTCCTAATTACACCATTCTTCCCTTAAGCATTCCAAGGAGTCTATACGACACCCGAGGTTCCGTTCTTAAACCAAGGTGTGAAAGGTACAAATAATTGAGGGTTTGGACCAAATCAAATCTACATTTATTTAATTTAATTTTCATTTGCTTTATATTTTTATTGAATTTACTAACAGTTTATTCATGATGTAGCAATTTAAAGGAACGCGCGGAATATGAGTAATTAATTAATTTAATTACTTATTTTATTTTAATATTGCTAGTGTCATGATTAGGTCATTTTATATTTTATTTGACTAACAATTTATTGTTGAATTGCTTCCAATATTAATGTCTATTCTATTATTTATTTATGGTCACCATATTTCATGTTTCAAGGGAATATGTAATTGAAAATCACCCTAATAAGATAATTTGGACAACCGGCTTAGGTTCCTTTTTAATCTTGTTGTTAATCAAGTGATCATAAATATTTTAGAATTATAATGTTGCATTAATATTCAACCAATTTAGTTTAATAATAGTTTGGAGCAAATTGAATATTTTGTTTGCATGCCTTTGAGATCGCAGGAATCACTTTTCACTATAAGAATCGAGTAGAGGCCAATACGGGCGAATGTGACTCCATGACTCACTTCGTACCATCATCCCCGATCCTCCTTTCGTGGTTCCGAACCATATGGAGTTAGTAATCTCATGGATTATGAATGGGGTGTACCCTTCATGGGTCAATTGTTGTTGCCTTTCGTTGTCCCTTTATTCGTGGTTACCTTAATTGATCCGTGAACGGTTTACAAGTTCCGTAAAAACTTGTTAGCGGCTCCCTACTTTCCTTGTCCCTAATCGTTGTCCCTAATCGTATATGTCAATTCCTACTTCCTAACAGTGCCAAGCATATTCACAATATGCTTTAACGTAGGTGGACTTCGAGCGACGCCTACAATTTGGCGACTCCATTGGGGAGGATTCTTGTTTATTTTTCAATTTGAGTGATCGATATTTAATTAAGATGAGTGGATGAGACTTGAAAGATTCTTGAAAAATATTCCTGTGAGTAGTTTGGCATTTTTGCATAAGCATAGACGTTTTAATGTTGCATTTAGGTCTATCCCGTAGGAAAAATTGAATAACTTGATTGCGTACGAAGGAAAACATGGAACTAGTCAGATTTTCAGACTGTCGTGCCACGGAAGAATCTACCGTGTCATGGTGCAGTACACCGTCAGACGGTGTGCAGCATCGTGCCACGGTGCTCTCTACCGTGTCACGACAGTTCTTAAATCAGTCCGGTGGCTTATTTTCTCTTCTCACAGTCATCTTCCTTCGATTTTTTCTGAAAAAACATGTGTGTTCTACATACGTCTTAGCCCCGGGGGTTTAAGCTCTATCAACCCAAAAACGCTCATGGCAATAAGGGTTCATCCGAGTTTTTTTAAATCTACCCAAACCATGGAGTCGAGTTCGATTTCATCACGAACTCGCGGAGCCACCCGTTGGCATACACCCTCAAGGGAGGCTGATTTGCTAACACGTCCAAACTCTTAACCATGGTACCCTATTGACACCAAATAAACCTGACCATAGTCGAACATTAAACTTGACCTTAGGTTGCAAATTATTCTTTGCTTCATTGTGCCTACGTGTTTTATGTTTGGTCGTTTTGATCCTAACCTTTTTTTTTGGGAAAATAAGAATTTTATTGCCAAAATAAGAAAGTTACAACTTACAAGAAGCTAAGCTGTAACAACACCAAACACCAACAGTCCAAGAATCTACCCAAACCACCTTCTAGGAAGGGTGCTTGGGAGAATCAAGGACACCTACTGGACTCAAGCTAACAGCCACCTTCTAGGAAGGGTTCTGAGAGCCAGGACCAGACAACAGAACCTAAGATAAAACCAGCACAAAAAATGGCAAAAAGAGCAGCTGAAAACACCAAAACTAGCATAAACCAACAAGCAAAGAAACAAGAGCAGCTAAAAAAAAAACATCAAAGAAACCAGCTGCCAAAACAAAAGGCAACACCAGCACACAAGCTACAACAACCAACTGTCAAGCTTGCTGACCAGAACAGAACCAGCAAACCAACAGCAACAGAACAACAACATCATTACATGAACCAGCAGCTGCAGAAAACAGACTGCCAGAACAGCAACTGCACCAGCTGTCACCTAGAGCCAAACTGTAGCAATCAGAACAGTTGCCACAGACAACAAAACAGCAACAGAACCACAAATCAGAAGTCAGCAACAGCACTAGAAACCAATAACAGCAGCAGAAATCAGCAGCAACAACAGGAAATACCAACAGCAACAGAAATTAGCAGCAGCAATAGAAACCAGCAACTGAAACAGAAATCAGCAGCAGCAACAGAAACTAGCAACAGCAGCAAAAACCAACAACAGCAGATGAAATCAGCAACAGCAACAGAAAATAGAAGCTTCTATATAGAACAGCAGCAACAACAAGACACAACAACAGTAGCAGAAGCCAGCAGCAGCAATAGAAACCAGCAACAACAACAAAAATAAACAACAACAGCAGAATTCAACAACAACAGAAAACAGACAACAACAGTATCAGAATTCAGCAACATCAGCAATAGAAACAGTAACAACAACAGTAAAACAGAACAACAGAAGCAGCTCCCTAATAAACCAACTAAGCAATCAAGTATTTACTTCCCGCTGGGATTCTACAGGCTGAATGAAAGATAATGTCCCTAACTAGGACATCAACAGGCATGCAACAACCAATAAACAAAACTGCATTCCTCTGTATCCAAATACCATAGACTGTTTTAGTGAAGGCAACTTGGATCACTTTGTTTTTCAATCTGAAACTTCTGCAAATTTTCTTCAACCATTCAATCTCATCACCAAACTGCTGAACAGGCTTGGAAACATGTAAGGCACTTAACACCTTGTTCCAAACCTGTCTAGAGTACTCACAATCAAAGAATAAGTGTTGAACACTTTCATTGCTATTCAAGCAAAAGAAACATCTTGGATCACAAGAGATGTGCCATTGAAGCAACCTATCCTTAGTGACAAGCCTATCCCACAAAGCTAGGCACAAGATAAAAACACTTTTAAGAGTTCCTAAGTTATGACAAATGACCCTCTTCCAAGGAACCTTAGGAACCTGAGGCCTAATAGCAGCATAAAGCTTCTTGATTTTCATCTCATCGCCCTGTATAAAACCATCCCATCCCCCTTGATCATTCACAATATCCCTACAACTCAGAATCTTCTTCAAAAACCAAGAGCATTTAGCAGGGGTAGGAGTGGTCCAACAATCTTTATGCTTGAAATAATAGATATAGACCCACTTAACCCAAAGATTATCAGCCTTGTGAGCAATATCCCAAAGTAACTTAGTGACAGTTGCTTTATTCCACTCAGGAAGAGAAAACAAGTTCCAGCCACCACAGACTTTAGGAAGACAGATATAATTCCAAGCAACCAAAGATTTCTTAGCAGGGGCAGAGGATCCAGTCCAAAGAAAGCACCTGAATCTAGCCTCGGTCTCTTTCAGAATTTTCTTTGGCAAGATAAAAATTTGAGCCCAATATGTCCGAATACCAAACAACACACTCTTCACCAACTGAAGCCTCCCAGCATAGGACAAGTGTTTATCCATCCACCCTTGGATTCTAGCAGTCACCTTCTCCATCAAAGACCTACACTGAGCAATAGTAAGCTTCTTGGAAGAGAGAGGGACCCCAAGATACCTAAAAGGAATAGTACCTTGAGAAACACCAAGAAGCTCTCTCAGCTCTGTCTGAAGATCAACAGAAACTCCTCCAAAATAGACTTTTCTTTTATCAAGATTAGCAAAAAGCCCAGAAGTACCCGAGAATTTCAAGAAGGCTTGGAAGAGAAGCTTAACAGAAACACTATCAGCTCTAGAAAACAACAAATATATAGTAGGACATATTGATCTTAACCTTAACGATCTTTCTTTGTCTATGGTGGATTATTTTATGACTAACGATTGTCAATGGACCGTATTCACTTAGTAATTAGCGCAAAAAAAAATGACGTGCCACATCAGCATCCACCGTGCAACGGGAAAGTTCACCGTGTCACGGCCGTTTCCACCGTGGCACGGTGGATTTCCAACAAAAAAAAGTAAAAAAAAAGGGAAATAATCACCGCGTCACTGCAGCTTGTACCGTGACACGGTACAGTTTGTCGTGTCACGGTGCCTAGGAAATAAGTCCTGTCAGCTTTTTTTTAGTCTTTCGTGTTAATTAGGTCCTCGCATCAGTCATTTTGGTTACTGTTCACATGTCTAGCCATACGATCATACCACGAGTCTTATAACATCACTTAATCACTCACGATTCAAGTATAGTCCACACACTTTCTTTATGTTGCGACTCGAGTTGTGCACCAGGTCGTTTATGATCGTATACTAGGTTCATGCACCCTTTTTTTCGTCATAATAAAAAAATGAGTGGAGTTTTCTCACCTATTTTCAAATGTCTATTTTTTCCTTCTTTTCCTATCTTGAGCAATGAGTCAAACAATTAAGTGAATTTATTTCATTTCACAGTACTTGGTCAAGGAGAAGGGATAGATTGGTATAGTTCGAGTCGTTACTGCATCAACCTCTTAGGCTTTAAAGAGAACTTCACCATCTCCACATCACTCATCACCTTCAAACTACTTTCAGTTTGTCCCAATGGCCACTAAGGAAGATATTGAGAGCATTAACAAGTCCATTGAAACAATGTCTACCATGTTGCAAGCACTCACTACCAGAGTCAACACACTAGAGCAAAACAATGTTACTGTGGCTGCAATGGACAAGATCAAAGAGCAAATGAGCAAGATTTTTTAGGATTTCATCTATGTGGAACGGCCTCCCACTCCTTTGGATGTGAAGGACAGACCCCCTGAAAAGTTCTCTAATGTTGATATTCCAAAGTTCAAGCCTACTAACAATCCAATATTCCATTTGAAGGCGTTCTCTGCAACCATGGCTCTTAAGGGATTGGACGTAACACTCTTCCCTACGGTGTTCCCTCTCTCCTTAGAACATGCTTGCCAACAATGGTTTTATTCCCTAGATGCCAAGCGTACTGCGACTTGGCAAGATGTCACCGAAAGTTTCAAGAATCGTTACAAGTGTAACATTCAAAGTAAAACTTCTGAACGTGAACTCTCCATTCTCAAACATAAAGAGAATGAAGGCTTCACCGCTTATCTGACCAGGTGGAGGGAAACGGCTTCACTCTTGGTAGATCCTCCCAAATAAAGAGAGATGGTTCGCCTCCTTATTCAAAATCTGACTCACAAATATAGGGAACATCTTAAATTTCTTCCACTGAACACTTTCAAAGCTGTATACGACATCGGCATCAATATCAAGGATGAGCTAATAAAGACTTCTGGTAGTAACAATAATAACACTTGGAAAAACAAGAAGAACGACCATCCTTCTTCTTCGTCTTCTAAGCACGAAATTACTACCAACAATATAAGCCAAGTTGATCTAAATGAAGTGTTAGCTCTTGATGCTCCATTTCCCAAGAAGAAAAGAACTTACACTCCTTTAGGAATGACTTATGATGCAGCCTTTGATCGCCTTTACGGTCAAGGCTTGATCACACCTATTGGGCCATTTCCAGAGCCAAAACCTGAAGAAAGGAGCTCCAAATGGAATCCTGACGAGTGGAAAACTAGGTCGTTATCTAATCTTCCCTTGGTCAAACTAAATTCATAAACATTTAACAAACCTAAATATGAGTATAGAGGCAAGTCAAGGGTCAAACCCAAAGGAACGGTAATGTTCAAGCACTTTCAATTATGCGCCTAAGCTAGGTCGAAGACGAAGGTAAGAGTGAATACTAAAAACTAACAATACAAGTAACCAAGATAATAAAACACTAGGAACGGGGATCAACAAGTAATCATCTCAATTGCAACAATGTGGAAGAGCATGCCAATCAAAGGTTGTGAGGACTAATGATAAGAGCAATCCATTGGAATCAAAGAGCTATCTCCTAATTGTTAAGCTAGGGTTCACTATGAATAACAAATCAAGAGAATCACAATCAAAACCAATCGATAATAGCAATCCCTAAGTCAATTGTTCGTGTCATTAGTAATTACAATGCAATCTAGCATAATTCTCAAGGCCTAATCGAATTACACCATGAAAACTTACATTAATCACTTTAATCTCAACAATTAATCAACACAATCCCCAAATTAATCACAATTAATCAATTATACAAGTTTCACCCAATTCCTAGCCAACAACTACTCAAATATCATCATCTATCAACAATCAACTAAAGGAATCAAGAATCAACAAAATATCAAGAACAATTACTCTAATCAAACATCAAACATCAAAACCAAATCAAACAATGAAATTAGACAAAGCAAATAAAGAGGAGAGAGAGTGAGAAATGCTCATTGATTGATTAAGAAGATATTCAATACAATTGTCACCATTGAATCTTTAATCTCTCAAACCACCATTAAAATCTCTCACCTTCTCTCTCTAAAACTACTCCTAAACTAACCCTAGATTTAGAGAGAGAAGCTCTCAACTAAGCTAAGATAATAGGGTCTAAAAATTGATCTAAAATTGTTCTCTTAATTTTTACCCCAAAATGAGTATTTATACTAGAGAAATAAAACTAAGTAAAATAAGGCTAAAAAGGGAAAATATAGAAAATATAAGAAAGAAAATAAATAGAAAAGAAAAGAAGTAAAATGAAATCAAAATAAAAAGGAAAAATAAATAAAAGAAGTCAGACATCTTTCTCGATTCTTTGGCTGCTCTTATTTGGGAAATTATCCCCTACTTCACGCCATCAAACAAACATCAACCATCACCGTTAGATTGCCAAGATTACTCAAGATCAACGACTCAATTTGCACCCAGCTTGTGCACACGCATCAATGGGGTTGACCACCCTCATGATGAACGCACATATAGGTCTTCAATTGGAGTTTAATGTTGATGTTGCTACTTTCAAATTGTTGATGTTGGAGGCTACCGGCGGTGAATTAGTTGAAGGCGACAATTGCGGTTGGTTGCGCTAAAAGGTGAGTTGTGGTGGCTGGCTGAATCGCTGCTACTTGGGTTTGTTTGCTGTTGCGGGATATTGGTGGTGATTAGAGGTGAATTGCGTGTTAATTGCGGGAGCGGGAGAAGTGCGTGAGTGAGAGTTGGCTGGAACAGGGCACGACGGCCGCGCCCGCGTTGCTGGAGCCCGCGCCCGCGGGTTTGGGGCCGCGCCCGCGGTGAGCCCGCGGCCAGACTGCGGTGACTTCCTGGTCAGTTTTTGTTGTTTTGGTGAAACAACACCGCGCCCGCGGCTTGTAGAACCGCGTCCGCGGTTACCTATTCTGCTGCGTTGGGGTGGCTGCTTTATGGGATAGACTTGTTTGCTTGATATCGTTGCAACACTTTATTGATTTTGAATCTAAGACCTCAAAACATCAACCTTGAACATTGAAACTCTGAATATGACAATTTGGATCGTGTCTTGTCCCGAGCAATCACCTACACGAACAACCGAAAAAGGAGACAAATAAAATAAAATAAATAAAATGGAAATAAATAAAGTAAAAATAAAAAGAAATAAAACTAAATCTATGAATTAAGAGCTAAAATCATGAAAAACTAATCAAAACTCAAAATGAGTTATTAAAATGGAAAAACAAGGAAAACTAAGAAAATTATATTAAAATATAGAAAAAGGACCTAAATCTTATTCTTGTGAGCGCCATTAATGACGCTCATCAAATTCCCCTAAGCTAAACTTTTGCTCGTCCTCGAGCAAAATAAAATCCAACCCAAGGGAAAAATGATGAATTTATTCGAGCAAAGAAAGAAACAAGAAAGATAGAGGATGAGAATATACACTAACTCACTTTTTAGGAATCACGGTTAATTTTAGCAACTAAAGACAAGCCATTTAAACCCCTAGATCTCCCTAGAGGACGAGTGATGCTCTCGTAAAGGTTTCCTAAGAGATTAACCTATAACTCTCGTAATAATACAAACAAGGCAAAGCATGAGAAGGAAATCAAAATAAAAGAAAAACAAACACATGTTCATGAAAGGACTTTTCCAAATGTACAAGCATAAATGAATGCAAATCTTTCTAAACAAGTACGGGAGTGCACGTTTCAAGATATCCGAGGTTGATTGATACATAAATATGCTAAGCATAGGAACTAGTTTTCGCAATCCACTTTCATCCCAAACGGTCTTACCACGTTCTCCCTACTAGTCTCATATCTTCCCCTAGTGAGCATCTCAAAAGTTCCTCGAAGGAACCGGAAAAAGAGATAATTTTGGGCTACTCGACGTCTTGACAATGCATCCCCTCTCCTTAGGCTTTAACTCATAATGCCCTCCCTCGGTATATGACTTAAACTCTAGGTCGAAAGGTCTTTCCCAATGGTTGTAACGTAAGGGCAAAAAGGGTTGAGGGTAGGCTTAGAATTTAGAATTTGGCGGTAATCCTAATTAGTGAAGCAAAGGGTGATCAAACCTTCTCCTCATAACCAAGCAATCGCCAAACTAAAACAAACTCACTCCCCCAAGCTTATTCAAAGCTAAAACCACAATCATACATACAAAAAGCGTAAACGCTTCTCCCCCAAGCTTAAAGGAAGCATTGTCCTCAATGCTTGAAAAGGGAAAAGAAATTACATCGAAATATTTTTGAAATTTTCTCATTTTCACTTTTTTTTTTTTATTTCTTTCAAAGCAACTGTCCATGCCTCTTTAACTTAGGACGGCTTTTACAATTTTTGCATTTGCATTGTTCTTGCCTTTTTTTTAACTTTGGACGGCTTTTACATTTATTCATTTGCCATTATTCACACAAATATCACAACAAAAACTTGCTTTCAAGAGAACCAAATATCCAAACTTCTCCACCACAAACTCCAATAATAATGTTCAATTGCTTCACAAAACCAAGAATGGAAATAAAAATGAAACAAAAGGCTCAAGATCTAAAGATGTGGCTTGAAAAGAAGGAAAAAGGCTCATATGGTTAGCAAGAAGGCAAATTTACCCATTGAACTAAAAAGATAGAAAATTAACCTAGAAAAGAAAAATTACCACCCCGAAAAGATGCCTTTGTCCTCCCTAGATGGCTCGGTCTCGAGTTTGAGAATTATGAGTCAAGATTCTAGATTAGGTCCGTAATAGTCAAGGATCCATGTCGCTCATGCAAATATATGTTGAAGGCTTGAAAAATAATGAACCTCACATGGATGTATCAAAAACTCACTATTGATGTCAATTCGACTATAGGAAGCAACTACCACCATGCCACAAAAAACTAGAATCCGGTTTCATGGTCCCACTAGTTTTAACCAACTACCTTAGCATGCTTTATCCTAGAATCAACCAAGCGTACTCTCAAACCGTGCAACCGTTACCATTTAAGAAGAAAAGCATTCAACTATACAAGTCCAAAAGTATTATGTCCAAAGCAAGAACAAAACAAAACAAAATGCAATTTTGCCTTGATATAAACAAAAATCTTTTTGGGATTTTTCAAAATAAAGAAATATGGAAAAGCATATACAAAGGTGCATAGAATATATGAATCAAAATCCCACCAAACATGATAGAAAACCCTCCCCAAGCTTGAATGAGACATTACACTCAAACATAAATCAAATAATCCATGGGAGGAGAAAACAAGGAGAATTATCCAACAATAGCAACACATGTCCAACAAGGCATCAACCATGAGAGAGAGAGAGAGAGCAAGGAAAGATATTACCGGACTTAGGTGGGTGTAAATATCCGCAAATGACCCAAATTAACCTTTCAAAACTAATTTCCTCAAGAATTGAACCTTGCCTTCTATATGCTAGCAAAAATAGGAGTCAAATTTCCTTGATTCTTGATCAAAATCGAAGCACCAAAGTATATCAAGTCATGTACCTAGCAAAAGGCACACAAACATTTCCATGAGAGAAAATCTATTCTAAAAAGAAAATAAAATAAAAGCAATAAAACACGGGTTACTTCCCGAGAAAGGCTTGCTTAGGGGCCAAGCTTGACCGCTCTAGAAAATAATAATTCAACGCACGCAAGAGCTTGTCAAATGCACTACTACACATTTCATAGGAGAGAAGGTAGGAAAATGACGGGAAGAGTACATGAAACAAGGATAGTGCACGCAAAAGAGGAGAGAGATTCCAAGAAAAGGAAGAGGAGGAATCAAAAGAAAACTCAACAAAATATGAAGAAAAAGAAAAAGAAGAACAAGAAGAAAAAGAAGGCAAACTCTCCTCAAAATATTTTTGGATGGCAACGTCACCCTTTTCCTCAATTGGGGACAAATGAGCTTCATACAAATCATCATAAACAAGAGGGTCCCTAATAGGCTCATTGACAAAAGAAGGGAGGGAAATAGGAGTGTAAGGGATATGGTTGAATCTTCTTGAAAAAGGGGTATGAGAAAAGAGAAAAGGTGCTATGGTCTCACAAATGAACTTTTTCTCACCACCATGCCTCAAATCACCAATAAGAGCATGAAAATCAATCATAGAATCCTCAAAAGAAGAACACTCAAGATCATCATCTCCCTCAAACATCCAACTTCCAAGAGGAACTACATAATCCCCTTCACTACAACCATGAACAACAACTCCCTCAACTTCCTTAAACCCTAAAGTCTCAAAGCCATGCATGAATGGATGCAAATTCATTTCAAACTCATCTCTCTCCCATGAAGCATTCTTAATGAACTCACACAAAAGGCTATGGGTTTTCATTTGACACTCAAAGAACACATTGGTCATAACCTCAATCGAGTCCAAATACTCATGGATAGAAAAATCACAATCATGCACTTGAGACTCATCAAGATGGGAAAAAGGGTTAAGATTTTCAAAATCAACAGTTTCTTCATTCTCAACTCTTTTACCATCACTCAAATGCTCACTAATGGGATCCTCACATTCTCTTGGTTGCTCAAAATCATCATCATCATCCTCAATACACTCATTAAATTGCGATTTTTCACAAACAAGCATCAAGGATGACAACTGGCTTTCTAACTCTTCTCCTCTTCTGTTTTCCTCCTCAATACGCTCCTTATTCTTTTTCATTATCTCTAATTGACCTCTAATAGAATTAAGAACCATCTCCTTACTAGGCCTAAGCTCATTATCAAGTTCAATGCACCTAATTTGAGACTCAAATATATCAACAAGAGATTCAAAAGATGCAGAAGGTTGAGGCTCAACAAGAGAAGAAGAGTACAACCAAGATTGGAAGAATCAACATTAAGGTCATGAGCATATAAATCACATTGGGGAGTGGGGGCATAATCAAACACATGAGATTCATCATCAAGGGAATGAAGCACATCACAAGAAGGCATGGTAAATAATGAAGAATATCGAAACACACCATTAGCATCAACTTGATCATGCACTTCATCATCATGAACAAAAGAAGAAATAAAGTTGAAATCATGTGTTCTAGGTTCACTTAAGGGATCATGTGACAAATCATGGGAATTCATGCTAATATTAGAAGAATCAACACATTGCATATCAATATTAGAATCATGATTACCCCTATCATAAACATCCCTAGCAAACCAAACATAAAAATCCCAAGCATCATCAATTGACAATGCTCTAAATTCAATGCATGCATTCAACTTTATCCCTAGTTTGCTCATTCAAACCAAAATAACAAATCTCACAAGCCTCCCAAAGACTACAACAATTATAGTCTAAAAATCCCTCTAGCCTATTGAAATATTCACAAAAAGGCTCATTTTCAAATTGAGGAAATGAAAGACATGCCATTTTTTTTTCACTAAACAAACAAAAGTCAAATAAAAGAAAAGTATACACAAAGACCTAGACTCAAGCAATCAAAAACACTCAAACATAGACACTGTTCCCCGGCAACGGCGCCATTTTGACGAGTGAAAAACTAGGTCGTTAACTAATCTTCCCTCGGTCAAACTAAATTTATAAACACTTAACAAACCTAAATACGAGTATAGAGGCAAGACAAGGGTCGAACCCAAAGGAACGGTAATGTTCAAGCACTTTCAATTATGCGCCTAAGCTAGGTCGAAGACGAAGGTAAAAGTGAATACTAACAACTAACGATACAAGTAACCAAGGTAACAAAACACTAGGAACGGGGATCAACAAGTAATCATGTCAATTGCAATAACGTGGAAGAGCATGCCAATCAAAGGTTGTGAGGACTAATGATAAGACAATCAATTGGAATCAAAGAGCTATCTCCTAATTGTTAAGCTAGGGTTCACTATGAATAACAAATCAAGAGAATCACAATCAAAACCAATTGATAGTTGCAATCCCTAAGTCAATTGTTCGTGTCATTAGCAATTACAATGCAATCTAGAATAATTCTCAAGGCCTAATCGAATTACACCATGCAAATTACATTAATCACTTTAATCTCAACAATTAATAAACATAATCCCCAAATTAATCACAATTAATCAATTATACAAGTTTCACCCAATTCCTAGCCAACAACTACTCAAATATCATCATCTATCAACAATCAACTAAAGGAATCAAGAATCAGCAAAATATCAAGAACAATTACTCTAACCAAACATCAAACATCAAACATCAAAACCAAATCAAACAATGAAATTAGACAAAGCAAATAAAGAGGAGAGAGAGTGAGAAATGATCATTGATTGATTAAGAAGATCTTTAATACAATTGTCACCATTGAATCTTTAATCCCTCAAACCACCATTAAAATCCCTCACTTTCTCTCTCTAAAACTACTCCTAAACTAACCATAGATCTAGAGAGAGAAGCTCTCAACTAAGCTAAGAAAATGTGGTCTAAAAACTAATCTAAAATTGTTCTCTTAATTTTTACCCCAAAATGAGTATTTATACTAGAGAAATAAAACTAAGTAAAATAAGGCTAAAAAGGGAAAGTATAGAAAATATAAAAAAATAAATAAATAGAAAAGAAAAGAAATAAAATGAAATCAAAATAAAAGGAAAAATAAATAAAAGAAGTCAAACTTCTTTCTCGATTCTTTGGCTGCTCTTATTTGGGAAATTATCCCCTACTTCACGCCATCAAACAAACATCAACCATCACCGTTAGATTGCCAAGATTACTCAAGATCAACGACTCAATTTGCACCCAGCTTGTGCACACGCATCAATGGGGTTGACCACCCTCATGATGAGCGCACATATAGGTCTTCAATTAGAGTTTAATGTTGATGTTGTTGCTTTCGAATTGCTGATGTTGGAGGCTACCGGCGGTGAATTAGTTGAAGGCGCCAGTTGCGGTTGGTGCTGCGCTAAAAGGTGAGTTGTGGTGGCTGGCTAAATTGCTGCTATTTGGGTTTGTTTGCTGTTGCGGGATATTGGTGGTGATTGGAGGTGAATTGCATGTTAATTGCGGGAGCAGGGGAAGTGCATGAGTGAGAGTTGGCTGGAACAGGGCACGACGGCCGCGCCTGGGTGCTGGAGCCCGCGCCCGTGGTGAGCCCGCGGCCAGACCGCGGTGACTTCCTGGTCGGTTTTGCTTGTTTCGGTGAAACAAAACCGCGCCCGCGGCTTGTAGACCTGCGTCCGCGGCTACCTATGCTGCTGTGTTGAGTGGCTGCTTTATGGAATAGAATTGTTTGCTTGATATCGTTGCAACACTTTATTGATTTTGAATCTAATACCTCAACACATCAAGCTTGAACATTGAAACTCCGAACATGACAATTTGTATCGTGTCTTGTCCCGAGTAATCACCTACACGAACAACCGAAAAAGGAGACAAGTAAAATAAAATAAATAAAATAGAAATAAATAAAGTAAAAATAAAAGAAATAAAACTAAATATATGAATTAAGGACTAAAATCATGAAAAACTCGTAAATACTAATCAAAGCTCAAAATGATTTATTAAAATGGAAAAACAAGGAAAACTAAGAAAATTACATGAAAATATAGAAAGAAAATATAGAAAAAGGACCTAAATCTTATTCTTTTAAGCGCCATAAATGACGCTCATCACCAATGCCCATTGCAAGTACCATCAAGGAAGGGGCCACACTACGGAGCAATGTTGGAATTTGAAGGACGTCATTCAGGACTTGGTGGATGCAAACAAACATCATGTCCCTCCAGGCCGCAAGAAGTAATGAATATAAGGCGCACAACATATCCTTTGTGCAAGATTTCATGTTTTCTTTTTTTATCATTCGTCTCCATTCCCCATTCATGTCTAGCATAGGTTTTTCATTTCAAATTTTTATATGTTTCTGTGTTTCGTTCACCTTTTCCATTAATAAAATGAGCAAATTTCCTTTACATCTCGATCATAGCATTTTTCATTAACTCATTCTAAAAAAAATCAATTACCGAACTAAACACAAGGTACACCAATGACTTGAGGCACCTCTGCAACCCTGTCATTCACTGTTAACCGTTCAATCACATTCCATTTCTTCATCAACCACTTTGAGCCTCGTCTAACATTTGGCCTTCATTTCTTCAACCCACATTTACTTAACCCTGGGATTCGAATATGTGTAATTGTATAACATTCAAAAAGCAAGTAAAAAAAAAAAAAAAACAGCAAAGCAACAATAAAACAATGTCTAAGGGGAAGTGTTCCAATGTATTTGATATGAACACATCTCAAATTAAGTCTCTCATCGAGTGCTTGGTACCGTGCCTGATAAACATGAATGCTAAGTGAGTGATGGACCGCATGATTTGAGATTGCCCACATTGATTCAAAAGAATGAAAAAAATAAAATAAAAGAAAGCGAAAAAAGAAGAAAAAATAAAAATAAACTTGCAAAATTCAAAACAAAAAGATATATATGAAATATAAAACTTACAAAGTCTAATACACAATTGCATATCTTGGGGGCTTCTCTCGGGTCTTGAGCCTTTTACCCCTTTCTTCCTTAAACCTTCAACTTAACCACCTTACAACCCTTGAAAGACCTCTTATAGGTGTACACACACTTGTGCAAAGTTCGGTTAGAGCTATGTTCGGCCTGATTCCTAAGGGATACGTAGGCAACCTCACATCGAGGTGCGGCCACATTCATATCCATATACATGCATGATCGAGTCAAAGAATATCCAATGCTTACCCCTATCCATTTAGAGCTGGACTTAGGGGCTTGAACTTACATAATTTAGCCTGCCTAGCCTAAAGAGTCACCATCTCGACCATAGCCTTTGCAGCCTCACCTTAGTATCACTTTCACACACTTCTTTCACACATACATAGCCATATCATCTTTCCCTTAGGAACCCTTTATCATGAAATCTTGTTTCCCTACCGCGCATGCTTCATCATCTTTCAAGACAACATTCATTAGAAGAAACATTATATACTTGCTTAGCTTCCTAACCTGAGCAATGTTCATTGTTTCATGCATCGCATAATGTGCTGAGCAACATTTATATATCAATTATTTGTAATCATACAAAACATATCGTCTTAATTTGTAATCATAAAAGCATATCGTGCCTAGTTCCTTAACCTAAGAAACGTTCATAATCACTTTATTTATATACGTGCTTAGCTTCCAGACCTAAGTGACGTTCAACATCGCTTCTTTACACCATATATGATGCTTAGCTCCATGACCTAAGTTCATTCATCTATCGTGTCACATGATGTAATTGTCCTTAACCTCCTGGCCTAAGAACATGCATCATGCATACATTATTTTCAGGACAAGAAATTCAATCCATACAATTCATTTTGTCTTGCTCAAGGAGGAAGTTTAAAACTTCTTCCCTTTTTCATTATTTTTTTTTTGGAAGTTCAAAAAACTTTTTCAAAATTTTTTATCGAGGGAAGTTCGTAAATAAAAGTTCAGTTTTCACGTCTTTCTTTTTTGAGAGAAAGTCGGTACCCTCCAGTCGTCTCATGACAAAAATGACGGAAAATTTTTTCTTTTGCATTTTTGGTTGTTTGTGCACACATACACACAATCACAAGCTATACACATGTCATGTCGTGTCAAGTCAAAGCTTGGTCAAGTCAGTTGGTCAAGTCAATCATAGTCTATACGAGTCCCTAGGCAAATTTTATTTTGCAGGTCTCGATTACAGCCCACGTCCGGGGACAAGTGGACCATCTACAGCCCACGTCCGGGGACAAGCTGACCATCTACAGCCCACGTCTGAGGACAAGAAGACCATCTACATCCCACGTCCAAGGACAAGCGGACCATCTACGGCCCACCTTCGGGGACAAGCAAACCATTTACAGCCCACGTTCAGGGACAAGCGAACCAACTACAGCCCATGTTCGGGGACAAGCGAACCAACTACAGCCCACGTTCGAGGACAATCGAACCACCATCATTTCACGACGCAAGGTTCTCGATACACAGAGACTTGCAATCTCATCATCTGTCGACTTTCCTCAAGCATGGAAAGTATTATCCGGTGGATTTCTGCAAGCATAGAAAGCTGCCAAAATCATCTATCGACTTTCCTCAAGCATGGAAAGTATTATTGGTGGATTTCTTTAAGCGTAGAAAACCGTCAAGTTCATATGTCGACTTTCCTCAAGCATGGAAAGTATCATCCGGTAGATTTCTTCAGGCTTAGAAAGCTACCAAACTCATCAGTTGACTTTCCTCAAGCATGGAAAGTATTTCAACAAAACGTCATTTGGTGGATTCCTTCAAGCATAGGAAGCTACAAAACTCATTTGTCACCGATACACTGGTGTAAGATAAGCATTCTATTCCTTTACTCTTTTATCTGTGGAACTAACATTTTTCTGCAGGTATCGGCGTATACAGAGTGATTAAGGATCGCAAAACGTCTTAAATGATTCTCCGTCCCTATTGACTACTTTGACTATCGTTTTTTAAACTGGCGTGTCTACAAACTCAGTCAAAGTGGGGGCTTCTGTAGACACCTAAAAAATGTCTCCCCAGAACCAAACCCGATGATGAACACCTTTCACCACCATTATTGGTCTGGTTGAGTATTTAATCTTTGGACTGCTTAAATCCATGTTCTATCCAATACATTTCATAAACCAATCCATTTCCTAGCTCATTTCCCTAAACCATAACCTATTTTCCACTTTTCGTATCCACATCGCAAAACCGAGAGATATTGATTTTTTTTTGTCTTATAATTTTGATCCAATTATTATTTGGTCACGGGAGTGTGCCCCGTCTGACGGTGCCTAGTGCCGTGACACGGTACTGTACATCGTGTCACGGTGCTATTTTTGAAGCTTTTTGCGTCAAATTCCACCATGGCAAGGTACCTGTTGTCGTGACACGGTACCTGCTGCTGTGACACGGTACCTGCTGCCGTGACACGGCATTTCTCACTGTGTAACAGTGCTTTTTCCGTGTAATTTCCGTGTTTTCCCATACCGTGACACAATGTACTGCACCGTGCCACGGTGGACACTGTCGTGTTACGGTACGTGCGCCGTGTCACGGAATTTTCTCGTGTCTTTTCTACGTAAACCCTTCACGCGTTTTCACCTCTCGTAGGTCAAATATTTCCCGCATCGCACTGTTTTCCACCATGTCATGGGAGTGTGCTCCGTCTGACGGTGCTTTCCCCCGTCTGACGGCGCCTGGCACAGTGTCACGGAGTTCTCCTCCGTGTTGCGTTGTTATTTTTTATGGTTTTTATCTTTTTAGGGTTCCGTGTGTTCCCTCTAGTCATTTTCCCTATAAATACCCCCCTCCAATCTGCAGTTTGGGGCATCAAATCCTTCTCTCTTTCTCTCTTTTACACCAAAAATTATTCTCTTCTCTTTCTCTCATATTCTAAGCCTTAAACCTATATTCCTAATTACACCATTCATTCCTTAAGCATTCCAAGGAGTCTATACGATACCCAAGGTTCCGTCCTTAAACCAAGGTGTGAAAGGAACAAATAACTGAGGTTTTGGACCAAATCAAATCTACATTTATTTAATTTAATTTTAATTTAATTCATATTTTTATTGAAGTTACTAACATTTTATTCATGATGTAGAAATTTAAAGGAACGCGCTGAATATGAGTAATTAATTAATTTAATTACTTATTTTATTTGAATATTGCTAGTGTCATGATTAGGTAATTTTATATTTGATTTGACTAACAATTTATTGTTGAATTGGTTCCAATATTAATGTTTATTCTATTATTTATTTATGATCACCATATTGCATGTTTAAAGGGAATATGTAATTGAAAATCATGCCCAATAAGATAATTTGGACAACCGGCTTAGGTTCCTTTTTAATCTTGTTGTTAATCAAGTGATCATAAATATTTTAGAATTATATGTTGCATTAATAATCAAACAATTTAGCTTAATAATGGTATAGAGTTAATTGAATATTTTGTTTGCATGCCTTTGAGATCGCAGGATTCACTTTTCACTATAAGAATCGAGTAGAGGCCAATACGGGCGAATGTGACTCCATGACTCACTTCGTACCATCATCCCCGATCCTCCTTTTGTGGTTCCGAACCATATAGAGTTAGTAATCTCATGGATTATGAATGGGTGTAACCTTCATGGGTGAATTGTTGTTGCCTTTCGTTGTCCCTTTATTCGTGGTTGCCTTAAATGATCCGGGAAGGTTTACAAGTTCCTCAAATGCTTGTTGGCGGCTCCCTACTTTCCTTGTCCCTAATCGTATATGTCAATTCCTACTTCCTAAGAGTGCCAAGCATATTCACAACATGCTTTAACGTAGGCGCACTTCGAGCGACGCCTACACCTAATGATTGCATGTTAGTCAGAAAGCGCACATGAATACGAGAAGAATAAAGTAGAGGCCTATTATTTGGGCAGGTTCTTTCTCTTTTATATTGGATTTGTACCTTCATCCCCAAACTTCCAGTCTTGGTTCCAGACCTATTGGAGTTAACGATCTCTTGGATCGTTAAGGGGTGTAACCTTCACCCTGTGAACGGTTTACAAGTTCCTAAAAATTGTTGGCAACTCTTTTACTCTAGCTTCCTTCCCCTTAGATGCCACTATGCTTAAGTGTATGATCACAGTGGGGTTCAAGTTTGGGGTAATGCTTGAAATATTCCCTACAATATGAAAAATTGCCTGGAATAATCCCACCTTTGGGGCGTCCGTTAAAAATAATCCTACATATGCGTTATTTTTAAATAATCCGAACTTTATACCCAATCCGCTCTAAATGGTCTCGAGTGACCAGTAACTGGTTGAAGAGGTAATTTTATTTTTATTAAATTTAAATTACAAGTGTTACAACTTGATTTGTTCAAAATTAAAAAAAAATAATAAAAAAAAGTGAAATCAAATAAAAAAAACCACCACCACCTAATTAAGTTCAGCCACCACCATCCCCATAACCACCGCCACCAAACTAGACAACCAACCCCAAAACCCCCTTCAAAAAATCAAAAGCCCGCCAAGGGGGCTGGGATCGGGATGGGAAGGGGGATGCCACGTGAGGGAGGGAGGGAGGGAAGGGGTTGGTGGTTCAGGGGAGGGGATTCTCGCGGCGTCAACGCCGATGCCAGTGATGTGGTTGGGGACTAGGTGCCCGGATCCGGTGCTATGGTTGGGGCTGAGTGGCCAGAGCTGCGGGAGGGAACGAGCTTGGTGGGTGGTCGGTAATTTTTTATTTTTTTAAAATTTTTTCTTTTTAAAAATCCAACTTTTTAAATATTTATCTTTATTTTATTTTTATTTTTGGAAAATTCTCAATGGTAGATATGTAAAATCGCACATTCTAAATGTTAAAAACATTTTTTTTTACAAATTCTCTCAAATAGCATTACTTTTGATAATTTTCCCTAACATGACAATATTTTTATAATTAATAAATAATTAAAAATTTAACCTAATGATTAACAAGAAAAAAAACCAGCCACTTTGCCCCTGCCCCCATCCTCAGCCCGCCACCTTGCAGCCCTGCTCTCCACTTTGGCCACCCTCCACAGCATGTACTGCCGTGTAATACCATTGAAACCACTCGCCGGCGTCGACGACACCCCACCTTACCCCCAATCCCTGAACCACCCTCCCCCTTCCCTTGAACCATCTTCCCTTCCCTAATAAACACACGGAGAAACGTAAAAACTAGCCAAAATCCCCAAAAGGGAAGAGAGAGAAAAACTTAACCGGCAACAAAAATCACACCTTTAGAAGGCGGCAACAATGCCGTCAGGTTCAGTTGTTCCGGCAAACAGAGGAACAAGAAACCTAATTGACGATGAAAAGCTACAATTCGAAGCAACAAAAGCTATCGAACCTATAACAAGCTTTGAACAAATGGGGATTAAAGATGACCTTTTGCGTGGGATCTATGATTATGGTTTCTTGAAGCCTTCTGATGTTCAATAGGGTGTTGTTATGCCAATTATTCAAGGCCGTGATGTTATAAGGCAAGCTCGCTTTAGTAGTGGGAAATTCCAGGTCGGGGTGGGATGTCACTGGCGTAGACGAGTGATTTCAGGGTAGTATGCGCCGACAAGTGGTTGCAGGGATACTAAGCACCGGCGAGGGTGGCTAACGTGGGAAGCAGGACAACGGGAGTGGGGGCTAGGTGTCTGGTTGTTTTGTTATTAGGTTAAATCTTGTTTAATTAAGCTAATTATTTAATAATTACAAAAAAATTATCATGTTAGGGAAAATTATCAAAAGTAATGCTATTTGAGAGAATTTGCAAAAGTTTTTGTTACCATTGAGACTGTGCAATTTTACATAGCTACCATTGAGAATTTCCCTTTATTTTTTTACCAATCATAGGCCGCCATGTGTCAAGTAACTTGTTATAACAGGTTACCTGATCGATTGGGACCATTTAGAGCAGATTGGGTATAAAGGTCGGATTATTTAAAAATAACTCATAAGTGGGATTATTTTTAGCGGACACCCCAAAGGTGGGAATATTCTGGGCAATTTTTCCAAGAAAATAATATCTTATGGCCTTTAAAATAACATAATGAATTTTATTTTAACATATTAACCTTCATTTTAATTTAGTGACTTTTTTATTTTATTTTTATTTTTTAATAAAACGCATCATATATACTCTCTTTCTCTTTCTCTCCTTTTCTCTTTTTTTTCTTTTTTTTTTTATTGGAAGCATAGAAATTTTATTAAGCTTCAAAAGAGCAATTAGCCATTACAAGGTTAGAAACTTCACTTGGAAATTACTCCATCTAAACTCTAAGCTCAACATAACCACTACACAAATTTGCTAATCTATGAGTTACTTGATTACCAAATCGTTTCACAAATGTAAAAGAACAAAATTGGCATGTCGGAGAAAGTGTTGGATATCCTTAACTATCATACCAAAAGCATTCAAAGTAATAAGCCCCTTCACCAAGTGGTTGTGAAGCTTCAAAGAATCAGTCTCCAAACAAACTTTTCTGAACAACCCAGATTCAATCGTTACCTTCATTGCGTGTCTCGTCGCTATTGCTTTAGCAACATCAAGCGCAAAAGAGCCCTCCATCTTTAAACAGGTAGACACCACCACATTCCCAACAGAATCACACATAACTCCACCAAGACCTACTGCAGCTGAATAAAAAATTCCAGCATCTGAGTTATCTTTTATCACCCCAAACTGAGGAGGCTTCCAAGAAAACTCGATCAACTGAGTATGAGGGAAAGTATTGATTATATCTTTAGCGTGCTTAAACTCACCAACAATACCCATAGCCTTGTAGATGGTGACATTCACATCTAACCTCTTCCTATCAAAATTCCATATATTTCTGCGCAATTATACACCCCACATCATACTCTAAAATAAATTCCACCAATTAATCTCTTTGTGTTTCACACGCAATGAGTAACACCACTCTCTACAAGAATCACCATCATACTTCTCCAATTCTAATTTCAAGGGGGACAAATACCAAACTACTTTTACTTCCTCACATATCATAAGCATGTGCAAAATACTCTCATTTGCATCACCACACATAGGGGACACAGATAAGTCACAATACCTCTTCTAACAAGATTATCACATGCACACAGCTCCTCTTATCGCCTTCCAAGCAAACAATTTCAGCATTCCAAATACTCTTCTAGTCAAACGAGCAACCACTATTCGAGGTAGCATCATTGTCATTCCTCTGCTCCATTGTAATCAAATTGTAATCACTTTTTACCAAGAAGCCCCCATCCTTAGTATAATAACACATCCAACAATCCTTGCAACCAAAGAGAGGAATATGCAAGTTTCGAATTGCAGCAACTTCAAGATCAGATAACAAGCCCTTAAGGGCACCAACATTCCATCTTCTGGTATTCCATAATTGCCGCACATAAACTAGACAATCATCACTTCCACGACTCGAAGCAACAATAAACCCAGGGAGATTAGGAGCCCCACGGGTCCTTCCAGTAGTTGATTGACAAACCATCTCCAAAATTTTTCCTAGAACCCTTCAAAAGAACATCTCTAGCTCCAAGAATTCACCTTCAAATGTAGCTAGAGTTCGGGCTGACTTTTGCTTCCATTAAGGTCGAGTGAGGAAAGTACTTTCCTTTAGGAACGTTACTCATCAAAAAATCCTCATTTGAAAGAATCATCCACGCTTGCTTAGCCAAGAGAGCCCTATTAAAATTCTTGATGTTACAAAATCTGAATCCTCCCTCATCATTCTTCGAAGCATACAATTTGTCCCAAGCAACCTAACAAATCTTTTTCTCAACCCCTTTTTGTCCCCAAAATAGTTAGCGACAAAGACTTTCAACAACATTTAAAATTCTCTCTAGTATTGAGAAACCCTGCATTGCATAGGTCGATCCTAAATATTCCGGAAAATTTTCTTCTTCGACCCACCAATATAAGTGCAAAATTTCCAAAAAAAAAAAACAAAAAAACTCCAATGTGTTCCTCTTCTCTGTCAAGTGTGACTGTGAGAGCCGACTACCCGAATACCGCCATTACCCATCAGACCCACCCGAGTGCCGCCACCATCTTCTCCGTCACGACGACTACAACCTTCAGCCCAACCCGTCACTCTCGAAGAATTCTCCATGATTTTTTCTCAGGTAATTGCAATTTCTATTTCATGATTTTTATTTAAATGGTAATTTCTATACGCGATTTCACCAAACAACTCACCTAATTTTACATTATAGTTATGATCAATGTTATAGGTATTACTCATTACTGTTATAAAGTCAATGATTTAGGGTTTTACAAGGATTTAATATTGATGTTTTGCTTTTAGAATACGAATGTGGATATTACCTTCCTATGGAGGAGTTATCGTGCTACCAATCGAATACACTCTTGCAAGGTTATTTATTTTGTTATATATATTCTATGAGACCTCCATAATTTTAATTTCATAAAAACATACAAGTTTAGATTTTGCTGCTGGATCAATTTTAATTTTAGAATACGAATGTGGATATGATGTTGATCGCTGGATCAATTTTGCTGCTGCGAATACAGGTCTACACAGTCTCACCCTGCAGTTTATATGTATAGATAGGTGGAGAGGTTATTTCCAGCCCCATTGTAAAGGGTTGCATCTTATTTACGAGAACTGCGTTTAGATTGAAGCTTGAGAATGATTTTATTGTACCAAGAAACTTAACTACACTTCATCTAACTAACATTGCTCTAGAAACCTCCGGTGCGTGGTGGAATTTATGAATATATGCTTGTGTTGGCTAACATATACTGATGTACTCCTCTGTTCCTATTTGTTTGCCCCATTGCTAATATTTGAGTCAAACTTTGATAACTTTGACTATTATTTCCCGTTAATCTATAAGATATTATATGGTTAAGTGGATTTGTTGGATTCATCTCGTTGTATATTTTATTAATATCTAGTTTTTATAATTGTCTGATTTACTAGAATTTCTTCTTTTTCAAGTTAATGAATTACCGTCTAGCCCACACAAAACATTTCACTCAGTTTTGAAACTATTCATCTCCAGTGCCAAGATATTTGTCGTATCCCTCAACGACCTTAAAAGATAACTTCATATTCAGCATGTTCTTCCGTTCTTGCTCAATGTATTGGCTAAAACACACTTCTGATTTATCCATATTTAGTTATCAACCCGAAGTAATCTCATAGGTAGAAAGAATCCCAAGCATTTTATCAACTTCCTCCTTTGTCGCTCTCACAAAAAGGAGACTATCATCTGCAAAAAAAATAAGTGAGAGATGGGATTCACGTAGCTCCCAATTTTAACTCCATGAATAAGTTTCCTCCTTTCCGCATCCCTAATCAAAGATGAGAGACCTTCCGCACACATAATAAACAGAAAAGGGGAGATGGGATCCCCTTGTCTAAGCCCAAGACTCGGCATAAAATTCTTCGACGGTTGACCATTGATTAGCACATCAAAAGAAGTCGTACTCACATATTTTATAGGAAAATTTATTTAGAAAAACCATTTAAAGTGAGGCTTTTGTTCATAAAAACCTTTTAAATTTTTCTTTGCTAGGACAAACCAAGTACTCCCTCTGTCCCAGTTTACTTGCAACATTTTGACTGGATACGCTTGTCGATGCACATGTTTGACCGTTGATATCTTTTATTATATATTTTAATAAGTTATAAAAAGATTATGTTAAGAAACTATACATTAAAATAAATCCAACAACATCTTACATAATTACATTGACTTTCATATAATAGCTAAAAAAGATGGTCAAAATGAAATGTGTGAATAGTGTAAAAAGTCAAATGGTTGCGAGTAATTTAGGACGGAGGGAGTATAAAATTTTAGTTGTTGAAGATAGCCAAGTGGGACTTTTCGACGTTGTCTCGCATTTTTTCGACGTTGACCAACCTTTTTCCCACATGTGCGTGTCACATAAATCTTAATTTTCTAATCACTCCCCCTTTTCCTAACCCCATCACACTCTATATCTCATCCTCTCTCTTCTCTCTGTGAATAAGCTAAGCCATTGTTGGAGTTCAATCTATTCGAAGCAATTCAAGGCTTTCCCAAAATGTTTTGACCAGAATTTAGTGCTTAATTTGTCCATCTCTCAAGTTTTCAAAAGTTGATTAGAAATTAAGGTCCCCCCTCCCCTTAAACTTTCTCAAATGTGCAGCAATTATGGTTGAGGAGGAATAAATTATTGTTGTTGGGTTGGTGTAAATTGAATGCAAGTCGTCATTGATGGTGTTTCAACCATGGCATAGAAGGGCGTACTTTGCCTCGATGCTTGTTCACGGAGAGGAGAGAGGGTAGGAGAAAGTGTTTAATTTGGAAGGAAAAGAGAGTGGAATTAGGAAAAGAGGGGTGTGATTAGAAATTTAGGAAGCACGTGACACGCACATGTGGGAAACGGTGATCAACACTGGGAAAATGAGAGTCAATATCGGAAAGTCTCACTTGGCTGCCTTCAACAAAATAAAATGATAACAGGTTTCTCCGTGCAAAAAATAAATAAATAAATAAAATAAAATAAAATAAAAGTTTTTTCTAAACAAAAAGTTCACTTTTAAAAGGTTTTTCTAAACAAATTTTCCTATTTCATAACCAAATTCATAATAAATTTCGGCATTCCTGGTTTAATCTATTTACAATTAATTATATGAACAAGATCTATTTAATAGTTTGTAACACTGTTTGAGTATGATTGTATGAGACAAACACTTAGGACAAAAGGGAGTATTTGTTTTTTTTTTTAGGAATAAAGGAGTATTAGTTATAGTAGAGGAAATATAAGTCAATCAGGCTTATTTACCAACTTTGTAAACTAGGGGGTGTTTTGGGTAATTTTACCCATGCCACGTGGGCCAATCATGCCCTGACACATGTCATATTGTGGTTAGTCCAAATTAGACCAATCTCCATTTGAGTGTCCTTCCTAGAACTTGGAAGTAAAAGGCAACCCTCAAGGGCCCAAATCCCGAGAAAGTCGTAATTCGGCGCAGCCTAGTAGAATTAGGTCAAAATGACCTAATTAGGGGCACATTTTCCAATGACCCTATCCCGGGAACGGACCGGAGGGAACCGCAGCATGGAGAATGTCCGCGTCTCGTCGCCCCTTCCCTTATAGTAATAAGGCAAGCGCTTCGCCCCTCTTCCTTGGGGAGATTCCCCCTATTTTTTAGAACATCTACACTTTATTACAGCATACCCTACATTCTCTCACATCAAAGAAACACCTGATCTCGGAATCCTAGAAGATCTCATCTCTATTTCTGCACTTTCTCCTATTCATACTCAAGTACTAACTTGATGGTCGGAGGCGAAGCTCTAGCAACCGGAGTCTCCGTTGTTTTACAAGTATATGCCACGCGCAACCAGTCTCTGAGTTGTAACTCTCCCGACGGACAAAAAAACCAAAAACATTTGGCGTCGTCTATGGGAAGAGTACCTCAAGGATGGTTCAAGAGTCTGTACCACCTCCTGACCTTACGATTAATCAGCCAGAGGTCTTTACCGACCACGAGGATGATGATCCTCAAGTCAAAACGTACATTGCCAAAGAGGGCTCACTCATCACCAAGCGCATCTGTCCTAAAGACACTCTAGAACGGGGTGCAAGCCAGGCAGGTACAACCAGGCCCACTGGTCAGCTGGAAGGGGAAACCCAAGCGGCAAACGGATCTGCCGCAATCACCCAGGACGAACTCATGAAATTCATGACTAGTTTCAAGGGTGAAATCAAGGATCTGATCACTAAGAGCAAGACTAGCTCAACAAGGGTCAGTCGACAAAGAAGACTCCTCAAGAGAGGAGGAAGCCAGTCAGGGACAGGCAGCCAACTCCGCATCCAAAGGACAAGGCAAGCGCAACCATTGACTAGTCCAAGATCCTTCTTCCCTAGAAGGGTCCACGAAATCCCAGCTGGGAGGAACAACCGGTGGGTAACAAAAAATCTACTCCTGACGCTCGGGAAATCATCACGCGCAGAAGAAGTTAGCAGCTGTCTAAGTCAGCCTCTACTTCGAGCTTTCCAAACAGCTTCAAAAACACATCTGCAAGGAACATTCAATCCTTGCATGAGAGCCATACAGGCGGTAATACCGTCTATTCTGGCCCTCGGATGATTGGAAATGCACCGTACGTACCCCCCATGGTTTATGGTCTGTATTCTCCTCACTTCATGCAGCCGGCCCTATTTGGAGGTCAGGTGGCATATAACGTCCAACCTTTGGACTGGCGGCTCCGTCAGCTCAAACTTAGTGAACAAACTTCTGCGTTCACCAAGGAGATAATCGAGGCTGCACAGCCGACCAAGGTTAAGAATGTGTTGGTAGGTGCCTATGACGGTACCACCAACCCGGAGGACCACCTCATGGCCTACTCTAACCTCATGCACATGTAGGGGTTGGAGGATTCTATGTGATGTCGGTGCTTCTCGACTACATTGAAGGGCATTTCCCAACAATGGTTTGGCAACCTGCTAGCTGGATGCATTGATAGAATCAGGAAACTTGCCTTCCTGTTTGCCTCTAACTTCTCAATGAACATCCCTGCCAAGAAAACAAGTCTTGACTTGAGCACCATCCGGCAGGGAGAGAGAGAAGGACTACGCTCCTATGTCAGGCGGTTCAACCTGGTGAGAATTCAAATCCATGGGTTTTCTGACGAGGTAGCCAACAGATTTCTTCAAGGGTCTGAAAGACGGGTCGACCTTTAAGTTCGACCTTGTCCAAAAGAGGGTATTCACCCTTCAAGAGGCGCTGATAGAGGTGGAGAGCTTTTCGGGCTACCAACCTCTGCTCGTCCAGCCATCAGTCGGACTCCAAGTAGTTCGACAAGCAAAAGGAGAGTTGGTCTGCTCAGTCGGCTTAAAAAGATAAAGAGAGCAAAAAGAGAAAAGAAGTTTGGGCGGTTTAGGAACCTGATCAGCCGTCCAAAAAGAAAAAGAAAGAATTCAAATCGCATGTCTCACGATATGAATTCAATAAAGACTGTTACACCATCTTTACAGAGGTGAAGGACTAGCTGACTATTGAGAAGCTGAATCCTATGAAGAGTTCCGTTCAGCCGCGGAACAAGAATAAATTCTGTCACTT
The DNA here is from genome assembly GCF_001683475.1 of Chenopodium quinoa. Lineage (NCBI taxonomy): Eukaryota > Viridiplantae > Streptophyta > Magnoliopsida > Caryophyllales > Amaranthaceae > Chenopodium > Chenopodium quinoa. The sequence continues at coordinate 1,868,074 of NW_018743689.1, forward strand.
CCATCAAGAAGTGGGCTATGACACCAGCAACTACTATAACCTCAAGTGGACGTTGGACCGTCTGGCTGACAAGGGCTTGCTGAAGTCCTATGTCTTGAAGTCCAAAGCGACTTCTAAGACGAATTCGAGGCAGTCGTCAAAAACTGTCCAGCCTACTAGTAGCTCGGATACCAACAAGGATCCGGTTTACACTATAGCAGGCGGATTCGCAAACAGTGGCCCGACCGAGGCACCATGGATCATCTGAAGAGGATGATCCACTTAGTTAATGATGGACATGCTTCTTTCAATGGAACATTCCTAGACGTCCTTATCACTGAGAAGGACCGGGGCAAAGTTCACCGACCGCATGACGACCTGGTCGTCATTAAATGCAAGGTCGTCAACCAGCTGGTTAGGCGGATCCTAATAGAAACGAGTAGCTCCTCTGATATCACAAGCTACAAGTGTCTGTCCCGGCTTAATTACAAGTGGGACAGCCTACGTGACGTCTCCCAACCATTAATTGGCTTTGGTGGAGGGGTCGTGCACCCAGTCGGACAAATCGATATACCCATGCGGCTAGGGAAGAAGAGAAAAGGGCGACACATGGTCGTCTGATTCCTAGTGGTTAAAGAGCTGGCCTCCTACAACATCATTCTTGGTCGACCCACTCCGAACGATTGCAATGCCGTCATCATCCTAGCTCTCATGCTTCTCAAGTATGAAAAGGATGATGGCTCTATTGGCTCCCTCAACAGGGATCAGAAAATGGCAAGGGAGTGTTATCTCTCAGACGTCAAGCCAATTGCTGCCGCAGCCGGTCAGCCAAAGGAGCCAATAGACCTTGACGATGTCAAGGATCCTGATTCACCCCCTCTAGCAGCCGCAAAGAAAAGAAAAACTAAACAACCGGTGGAGATGAAAAATGAGAAGAAATAGCAATCATTGACCGGGGAACGATCAGATGATCTCCGTCCCCAGTCGGTTGGTGAGCACATTGATATTATTTTGGACGAAAACCGTCCAGAGCGAACTATTAAGGTGAGGACAGCTGCCTTTGAAAGGGTTGGTGCAGACTTGCACCTTCTGCTGAAGGAATTTAAAGACATTTTTGCTTTAGAATTGGAAGAGATGCCAAGCATCAGCCCGGATCTCGCCGTCCACTAACTTGTCGTGGATCCAAAAAAGAAGCCCATCCGGAAAAAGAAAAGAAATCACGACGAGGAAAGAAGTCAGGCGGCAGCTGCCGAGGTCATTAAGTTGTTAGACGTCGGGTTCATTCAGCCATGTAACTTCCTTGATTGGGTAGCGAATGTGGTTCTTGTAAAAAAGTCGAATGGTACTTGGCGCATGTGTGTCGATTACACTGACTTGAAAAAGGCAAGTCCAAAAGATAGTTACCCGCTACCAAAGATTGACAGCCTTGTTGACTCTACCGTCGGGCATGCCTTGATGAGTTTTATGGATGCCTACTCCGGCTTCCATCAGATACCCCAGTGGAAAAAAGAACAAGAGAAGACGGCCTTCGTCACTAATCATGGGTAATTCTGTTATACGGTGATGTCGTGTGGCTTGAAGAACGTGCTGGTTACTTTTCAACGGATGATTAATACAGTCTTCATTAATCAAATTGGGAAGAATGTAGAGGCGTATATTGATGAAATGATAGTATAATCCAAGCTACAGACGGATCACCTATCTGATCTCCGAGAAACCTTTACCACACTCGGGCGGCATAAGATCATGTTAAATCCCAAAAAATGTGTTTTTGGTCTTGAGTCTGGGAATTTTCTCGGATTCCTAATTGATCAAATGGGGATAGAGGCTAACCCCGAGAAGATATAGGCGGTGATTGACATGAAGTCACCCCGCACTGTTAAGGAAGCTTAGGGGCTTACCAGTTGCCTGGATGCGCTAAGAAGATTCCTCAGCCGATCAGATGACAAATGCCTTTATTTCTTCCGAGTAATCAGGAAGAAGACTGAATTTGAATGGGGAGATGAGGGTGAGGTGGCCTTTTAGAAACTGAAAGAACATTTACACTCCTTGCTAAGGTTTGTTGGCCCTAAGCCAAAAGAGACGCTCTACATGTATCTAGCCGTCTCAAATCATGCCCTCAGTGTCGTTCTCCTTGCTGAGAGAGACGGTATTCAGCTCTCGGTCTATTTCATTAGCCATGTACTCAGAAACGCTGAACTCCAGTACCCCATGGTTGAAATTTTGGCCTTGCTCTTTACATGGCTGTAAAGAAGTTGAGACCATACTTCTTGACACATCCGGTGGTGATCTACACAAATCAACCCCTCAAGCAGGCAATGACAACCCTAGACTCATCCGATAGAATTGTCAAATGGGCTATTGAAATGCAAAGTCTTTAAATCACCTATGAACCAAGAAAGGCAGTGAAGGGTCAGGCGTTTACTGACTTCATTTTCAAAATGACAAGGCCGATTGCTCCGGATAACCTTGATCAGGTTTGGAAGGTGCATGTGGACGGGAGCTCTACTATGAACGGCTGTGGTGCAGACATAATCTGTCAATCTCCAAAAGGAGATAAATATGAGTATGCACTACGGTTTAAGTTCCATGTCTCAAACAATGAGGCGGAATATGAAGCCCTGCTAAAATATCCGCATGTGTAAGGCAGCCGGGGCAAAAAAAGTTGACACCTGCTCTGATTCTCAGTTAGTCGTTAGCCAATACCATGGTGAGTATGAAGCCACCCATCCGGCTATGATCAAGTATTTACAAGCGATCAAGGCTAAAGGTGGGACACTTGAACAATTTCATCTAAGTCAAGTGCCCCGGTCTAAAAACAACCAAGCGGATGCTCTGTCAAAATTGGCATCCTCCGCCTCTTGTGATACGCCTTGGTCAGTCTTCTGGGAAGTAATGGAAAAACGTAGTATATCTGATGACGAGCCCATTGTATTACTGGACCGAAGTTCTACTTGGATGGATGGCATCCGGGTGTATCTGACAGACGGCATGCTCCCTAATTCACCCTAGGAGGCGGCCATACTTAAGAAGCATGAGAGGCGTAGTATCCCGCATGAAAACTTTGAGATAAGATAAGGAGAACTCTTTAATGCGGGGTTTTTGAAGCCTCTATTAAAGTGTGTTACCCCAGAAAAAAGGGAGAGAAGTTCTCGAAGAATTGCATGCGGGATACTGCGCCTCTCATGCAAGCAGCAGGTCCTTAGCTGTTAAAGCCAGGCGGCATTACTTCTGGCCCACTCTTGAGTCAAATGGCATGGAGTTTGTTAAAAAATGTGATAAGTGTCAAAGATTTGGCAAGCTAATCCATCGCCCGGCTACTAACCTGACGACAATCCACAGCCCCGTCCCGTTTGCTAAATGGGGCATGGACATTCGAGGTCCGTATACGCCTGCACCAAGAAGAAAGCGCTATATTCTTGTGGTTGTGGACTATTTCACCAAGTGGGTGGAAGCCAAGGCGGTCAAAGGCATCAAGACAAAGGATGTCATCTCCTTCATCTGGAAGAACATTATCACCCTTTTTGGGGTACCTATGTCTATGGTATTTGATAATGGACCTCAATGTGAGATGCCTCAAATTATCACCCTAATTTGGATCTCGGAGTCTCACATTGTTCTACATCAGTCGGCCGACCCCAGGCAAACGACCAAGTTGAAGCCTTCAACAAACTCATCTCAGACGGTATCAAAAAGAAAATTAAAAAGAGTTGGTGGTTTATGGGCTGAAGAGTTAATTCATGTCCTATGGGTCATCTAGACAACTGAAAAAAGAGCAACCGGTGAAACTCCATTTCTCACGGTTTACGGTGCTGAAGCCCTCTTGCCCATCGACATTATGAACCGACTCTACGAGTCATGCTATATGATGAAGAGACAAACTGGGAGGCCATGCGGCTTGCATTGGACTCACTCCCAGAGCACAGGGGAAATGCCGCCTTGCGTCATGAGATTTATCGTTTGAGAATGACTCGGGCCTACAACAAGAGAGTGCACAAACGATCCTTAAAAGTGGGGACTTTGTGTTGCGAAAGATGGAGGCAACCGGTAGGGCCAATGATCAAGGAAAGCTAACTCCTAATTGGGAAGGGCCCTATCAGATCTATGAAGAAGTGAGAAACGGTACTTACCGGCTGGAAACCCAAGACGGTAGGCTGCTGCCTAGGATTTGGAACGTAGATAACTTGAATAAGTACTACTTCTAAGTCTTGTAAATTTTTGTAAATAAAAAGCCTATCAACGAAAAGGTTGATTTTTGTTTCCAATATTAATTTAATTGCTTTGTATATATACATGCGCAACAATACACTACCGCCTGTTAAAAACACAGACGGCCCACTGAATAAATAAGCTAGGTTTAAAATTTGGCGACTAACCTGATTTTAAAATAGAGGCCAATGGCCGGATGCAAATTTATTTTATAAATTCGTCTGCTCCAATATGAGTATGGCGTCCGGCGATGCCCCTCCGGGTGTTATCGTCGCAGAGGGAATTCTATTGTTTGCCCTACCAGCATATACAGACAGCAAAGATTGAATGACCTAATTGGTTAACTCGTAGTTGTCTGGCCAAAATAGTCTAAAAGAATGATTAAGCTTAAAACCAGTTGTCAAGTGCCATCTGTCGGTCAATTACTAAAGTTCTCTGTTAGACTATTCAACGAAGTAGTACCAGTCACCCCAATGGGGCAGACGAACCAAGCAGGCAAATAATTCCTCTTTCATTAACTGCCAGGCGGCAAGTTCCCTTCTAGCTCACAAAGAAGTTAAATGCGAATACCCGGTTGGGTAAAACGGTTGTGTACTTGGTTTGGGCCAATCACCATTGTGATTGATTAACTTAGGAACATTCTAAACTCTTTAAAATATCAAACATTCCAAAGTCAATTAATCAAAGTAGTATTGAAACCAACCACACAGCCGCTAAGGGAAAGAGTAGCCGGTACACTATCTGAATTGCCACGTGCTTTAAAATGTTAGGCAAAAATTCAAAAATAAAAATTGTAGAATATAAATGCAAAAATTAAAACAAAATAACAAATCCATCAAGCCGACTCAGTTGGCAAATTTCATTTAAAACCGGTTTGAACCAGATAATATTGTTAATTGGATATACATCCGGGATAAAATAAAGTAAAATTGTTACCCGACTCCTTAATCGGTAAAAATACAGAAATACTCAGCACGCAGGTCGGAAAATGATAAAGATTGGCATACTGCCGCTGAGAAATCAAGGCTGAGGTTGGGCTGCCTGGTCCTCCTTATGCTGAGTCGCCTGGTTCTCCTCGTTGGGATTCTCCCCATCAGATTGAAGCTCAATGGCTTCTCCTTCTTTGAGGAGCTCCTTAGCAGGCTCCTCAAGCTCTATATTTTCCAAGGCATCGAAGGACTCGGGCTCCGGCTATCCTTTCTCTCTAAAATACACTATATGTTCAGCATACTGAAAATCTAGAGTCCACATGCCGTAGTCCTTATTGGTCTAGACAGCATTCCAAGCGATCTTCATCCGGGTGTCGGAGTCCTCTTCATTTTCAGTAATCAGGCGGTCTTGCTTCGCCTCGATTGTTTCCCTGAGATTCATTTGGACTTGCTCCGCATCCTTCTTCAGCTTCTCAACCTCCGCCTTGAGATTTACATTCTCTTGAGAGGCACCCTGCAAGGTCTTGAGGTCTTCGTCCGCCTTCTTGAGGTTGGTTTCAACTGTGTCAGCCTTCTCCTTGGCCTCATCAGGGCTTTTCGAAGACCCCTGATCTGATCCGCCTGTAGCATCAATTTGGCTTTAGTTTCAAACTCATTAAGGGTACATTGATAATCAGCAACATCTTGAGAATCCCTAGCTGATCTAAGGGATCTTTTTATCTCCTTCCTCTTCCAGGCATATGGTCGTTTGAGTCCATCAACCCTGAGCATGGCCTGCTGATGTGTCTATTTTATATAGTATTTTACCCCCGTCCCTTGGTCATAACTAGTAGTGTTTTTGGCTCTTTAGAGCCACTTTTATTACTAATTGGTGTTTTCTAGTGTTTTCGTAGATTTGTTGACTTTTGCAGGGATTTGCACTTTTGGAGCATTTTCCCGAGATATTATGGAGCAATTACGAGCATTGGAGAAGCACGACCAGTTTCTATAGCCCAGGGCCGGTTAGAGTCTTCGAACCGGTGATTAAGGGCTCGGTATATGTGATACCGGGGCATTTGGACCGAGTATTCAAGACCCGAAGAGGAAACCCAGATTGGCCCGAAGAATTGGAGCCCAATCTTAGTCCAAATAGTGGCCCAAGAGTGCCGCCTGGCCAAAGAGGCTGGCGCCCGGAGGCATGCCCGGCCGGGCGAGGGAAGCAAGGCTGGCGTTTGAACTCGCGCCCAGCCGGGCGCGAGATTCAGCCTTGAGAGGAAAAAGGCGCGCCCGATCGGGCGGTGCCTCGCCCGATCGGGCGCTTGTTATTATTAGGAGTTAATGATCGACGTTTAAGTTTGTTTTAGTTTATTATTTGCGCAGATCTTTTATGCATGAGTTTGACAATATTGACTCAAGATTAGACAGATGAGAATTAATGTTTAGGTCTAGTTTCAATAGGCAGGTTAATTTATAAATGGTTAAGTCGAGATTCGAGAGATGAGATTTAATACCGGTAAATTAATTGTGTGATTGTAATACGTAGCGAAAGCCCTTTATGTTCTGATTAATGTATGCATTGATGATTGATTATTATGTTTTACCCTGGAGTATTATTTATCAGTGAACCTATGCCCTAGATCCTTTTATATATTGTTTTCTCCCTACTCTTAATCTTCGTAGTTTAGTTTCCTTTGATTATAATATTTTGGTTACTTTATAATCTAGATTATAATAACTAATTAGGAATAGAAAGACTCGTTTCTCTGTGGATTCGACCCTACTTCCCTATCTACATTAGTTAGAGGATTTAAGAATTACTTTTTATTAGGTGATACGACTGTACCTTGTCACCTGCAGACACAAACGGTGTCAATCATGCGGGATATATTATACTTAGTCCTAGAAAATGGGGAATTAGGTACCTTAGACAAGAGTACAATGATCCGTTCAATATTGTAGACACCCAAATGTGTCTCCCTAAAACCAAACCCAATGATGAATACCTTTCACGTCATTTTATTATCGAACGAAGTGAAAGTGTGAAAGTTCTAGTGATGAGGATGTTTTTATTAAAATATTTCTCTTTCTGTTTTCTAAAATATTTCTTTTCTTACTCTATTTTATGAAAAATAGCCAGTCCGATTTGGTTTGGTCCATGATAAAGACCAATAATAGTGTAGTTGGATGGGATTTGAAAAGAGCTTTCCAATGATATATTATAAGCCCAATTCCGATGAATTATGAGGAAGTTATGGATTAAATTAAGTTAGGCCCAATGATTTTACGTGTGGCCCAATGATCTTGAGGAGGGCCTATTAATTATTATTCCTAAAGTGATTATTATTGATTTTAATCTTCTAGGAATATCTAGAAGGTTCTCTTTAATTCTAATAAGATTAGGATTGATAATTATATTTTTAAAAGATGTTTTATTTTGAATAAAATATATTAAATCTAATTTTAAATCTACTTGGACGTAGAATTACCTGTAATCGGTTTTAAAGGTAATTACGTGTGTAAAAGCGCGTTGAATTTTAAACCAGCACGAGACGACAGAGTCGTCGCCAGGCGCTGACTTTCGTCGTCTAGCGCTGGCCTTCATCGTCTGGCGACGAGCTTGTCGTCTGGCGCTAACTCCTGTCGTTGGCGACAAGAGGTATTTTATTTTGAATATGATTCTCTTTGATCCTGTGCTATTTTTCCTATAAATAGGGGTCGTATCTCCCTATTTTTAATCATTCACATTCATCTACAATCTCTCTCTCTCTCTCTTAAAGCTAGAAAATTCTCTCTCTATTCTTTTTTTAAACCTTCCCTTTCTCAAAATTCCTCATACATTAGTTCTAGATACACCTAGCCAAGTTCGATGTTGCCTTCGCCCTAGACGTGAAAGGTTTGAAATTTTGGAGGGTTTGGTCCCAAACAGAAGTACTTTAATTGTTTTATTGATCTTTTGGTATAGAAATCATGCTTAGATTATTTTGTTGATTCCTAGTATCATGTAAGGATGTTTTATTGCTTCCTAGTATCATGTTTAGGGTAATAACTAAAATTTCAAATATCATGTATGATTATTGTGATGCTTCCTATTTCTTTCCTAATATCATGTTAGTATCATGTTAGGGCTAAAGCTTTGATTTTTAATGTTTAGTGACATGCTAGGGTTTGTTATTAATCTTGTTAGTATCATGCCTAGGATCTTGCAAATAATATAATGCTTTAACATGATAATTTTAATTATGATTGTTATTTTGATTATGATTATTATTATGATGATGATTATTTATTATGTTGCTTGATGATTATTATTATTGTTATTTCTTGATCACACCTTTTATACATGTTTAAAGGGAATTTGTACTTGTAATCACGCTTAATAAGATAATTAATAATCTTGTTAGGGCTAATTTGATTATAATTCAAGTGATCGCCAATAATATATTTGTTTGTGCATTAATATTCAACTAACATAAATTTAAAAGGTTTAGGATTAACCTATTGATTGTATGTTAGTCAAAAAATGCACATGAATACAAGAAGAATAAAGTAGAGGCATATTTTTTAGGGCAGATTCAATCTCTTTTAGGTTGGATTTGTACCTTCATCCCCAAACTTCTAGTCATGGTTGCAGACCTACTGGAGTTAACGATCTCCTGGATCGTTAAGGGGTGTAACCTTCACCCTGTGAACGCTTTGCAAGTTCCTAAAACTTGTTGGCGACTCTTTTGCTCTAGCTTCCTTCCCTTTGGATGCCACCATGCTTAAGTGTATGATTACAGTGGGGCTCAAGTGTGGGATATCTTGAAATATTCCCTACAAACATTGAACGTCTCAATGCCCGGGATGGCATCCTTCTCCTTCTTCGGGACGGCCGCCAGCATGGACTAGGCATGCGCCTGGACGTCCGGCCATCGAGAGGATTGATCAGCACCATATGTGAAAAGGGGTGAGTGAGCTATATAGGTAGCACTAGCTTGATGTCGGTTGTCGGACGAGGAAGTTTGTTAAGAGTGAGATTTCACTCGTAACGGTCATCCCAGCTCAGGCGGAGATTCGAAGGGATTGTATTTACCTTCAGAAGCTTGTGGGACTGCACCAACCACAGGCGCAGAGAAGCTGGATGGGATCATATCAAAGCCCACTCCAAAACCTCCAATGCAGAGGCGGTTCCTCCCAGAAGATCCTTCGGGGCCTGTCTTACCTAAAGCTGCTTTTGCAAACTTTGCAAGCTTGATAGGAGTAGAGGTGGTCTGATCCCATCCCCGGTTAAATAGGTTCCTCGTAAAGGACTTAGGAGCTTCTCCACCCTGCAATTTAAGAAGTATTTAATATAAAAAAAACTGGCAATGCTTGTTGGAAAATTAGATCAAGGAGCTAGACGATTCTTTATCTCAGCCTTGAGTTTGGTGGCTCTAGCCTCCGCCAGGTCTCTCCGGATTTGTGCAGAGGACCGCTTGGGAGTCTTCTCTTCAGCCACCATGTTCAAAGCTTCTTATGCATAAATATTAAACACACGCTTAGTACAAAATCATAATTGGCTAACAATAGTACAAGCGGCATTAAACTGGATGTATATTAGACGTACGCTTTGGAAACATCGTGCTTAGTCCACAGGCGGATAAGAACGCCACATCTCTAAACCATGCGCACATGTGTAATACCCCGTATTTTTATGTATTTTTATAAAGTATTTAAGTATTAATAAAATGTATTGTCAAGGGCTCAAGTATTTTAATTAAATTTTTTGAAGGGTTAAAGTATTTTAAATATAAAGTTTTATAAAAGTAAAATATGTTTTGGGCCAAACGTTTATTAATTATTAGGCAATGTAAATTATTCCTATATACTCTTATTGGAATAACCCATTCCAAAATCCATAACTTAAGCCATATCCCATAACTCAAGCCCACATTTTTATAAGCCCAAATTTAACCCTACACTCTCTACTCTATAAATACCCCATGAATCCCCAAAAATTTCCCACACAAAAAGGTTAGTCTTTTTTTCTCTCTCCTTTGTTTTATTAATTTGTGTAATTATAATTATTGATTTATGGGCTTTGATTTTATTGTTTGAAATTAATTTAATTAGTATCAAATTGTATTTTGATGATTAAACTTTATAATTTCAGATTTTATAAATGTCATAATTTTCAGATTTTGTAAATTTTATAACTTAGGGTTTTTAATTATTGAAAATCATGATTTTAGGGTTTTTATAAACAATTGATTTAGAGCTTTTATAGTAATGATGTTTTGAAATTTTGGTGATTATAACTACTCATTAGTTTAACTTAATTCCAGATTATTTTGAACACGTAAATTCATGTTTTAATAATTAGATTTTCGTTCGTTAATATTAATCCCGTTTTAATCCCGATCAGGTTCTGAACTCGTCCGATTATGATAAAAAAAAGTAGTGTTTTCCATGAGGAAACAATATTTTAAGAAAGACTCACTACCTTTGGTAGTGATCACCATCCTCTCGTGGCCAAATTCAGCTTTTAAATATGATTTTCAAGCAGTTTTTTATCATGCTTTAAATTTTATCCTTGAGTTTAAAGGGGTAAGAGATAATTTAATGTTTCTATGGATAATTTAAGTATAAAGATGTAATTTGATGAAGTTTTAAAGGGGTTTTTTATTAGTTTAAAATGCTGGAATTTTATTTAAAGTAGTATAATTGTGATTTTAATAAAAGGGTGTGATTACCCATTAAAAATGAGTTTAAATAGGGGTTTTTAAATAAGTTTCAGATTATTTTAAGTAGTCTAAAGTACATTTAAGTTGCTGGAAATTGTGTATACATGGAGTATTAATATAGTATTATTGTCCCTTTATGTAGGAGACTTAATTCGGGAATTGTGTAGTGTAATCGGCTATTTTAAGGGCTTATTTGAGGTACGTTCGCGTACTTAGCATATTTTGATGATGTAGAATCATGCTAGGCTTGATTTCAATCAATTACAAGTAGTATCATGCTAAGGTTTACGTATGGAATTGTGAAGTATCGGTGATGGTGATTAAATTGTGAAGCATGAATTATTTGTGATGGTCTATGGATTTGAAAATTAGATTTTGGCATGATTATGTGGACTATACTTTTAATTATGGCATGTTAGAGTGCATGTTTAATTAAACTACATGTTTAATTTGGCTTGGAATATTGTAAAGAATTTTTATTATGGTTCATATAATTTTTTTATTGATGCTTTAAGCATGAGGAAGAAGCTATATAAGTGTCTATGTACAAGAGGAATAAAGTGTATGTTGGTGCCTTTGTCCACTTAAGGTGTTTTTAACACCGAGGGATAGGATTTTTGGCGCTTTATGCATTTAAGGTGTCTTTGACACTGAGGTAGAATTAAAAGGGGTTCAACATTAAATAATATGTTGTCACTAATTATTCAAGAATTAAAGGTATGTTTGGTTGATTGAATAATTATTGTTGATTGATTTATTATGCTTTGAGAGTCATCACCAAGTCTAATAACACGTAAATAATATAAAGTGAAAGTGATTACGCACCAAAAATCTTGGAACATATATACCTTGAGTATGAACAATGGGGTAGTTATGGGGTTTTATATTTAACCATAACTTCTAATGGAGTACAAGACGCTATAAATTCCTTTTTATTTATTATTATGCGCAGGAATTCCGCCACCTTTGAGTGGTTTTGTGATGATTGACATTTATGTCACTCTTAGGGAGTAGTTTTAGAGTCATTTTCGTGTTTATTTTATCTTATTTTCCTTTCTTTCTCTTTAATAAAGTTTCTAGTTTATTTTGGTAATTTTGTCGTGTTTTAGTTCTTTTCGTAGTTTTTAGTTTATTTTCGTATTTTATTTGCTTTTGATTTGTTATATTTCGTTCTTTATTTTTCCCTTGAAAGTATTCTAATTTACTTTTATTTATTTTAATTGGTTTTGAGTCTATTTTATTTCACTTTCTTTACTTGTATAGTTTTATTTAATTTTTATTAGTTTAGTGTTATTTATCTTATTTTATTTTACTTTATTTTATTTTATTTTATTTTATCTCTTAGTAATACCCTCGTGTTTTTGGTTGTAGGTGTCCCGGGTTTCAAGGTCATGTTCGTGTTCGGAGGTCCAAGGTTCGAGGCGCAAAACTTGATCCAACCCAAGCTGCTGCCTCCTATCCTTCACCCCATCTCCTTCATTATCCTACACAACACCAAAACACAGCAACATCCCCTGCTCCACCAACACCAACAGCAACACAACCTGAACACCGCACATCCCCTGCTCCACCAAGACCAACAGCAACGCAACCAACACCAACAACAACACAACCAACACCAACAGCAACACAACCTGACCACACAACACCACCACACACAACAGCAGCTACCCCCTGCTCTCACCACCTCACACGACCACAACCAGCCTGCAACCCCGCAAGCACCACAACACCCCTCATAGCTGCTGCCTCCCTCAATCACGTCCGTACCCACCACCAATTAGCAACAACAAACACCATCAACCATCAATTCCACTCACCCTCACAACACCAACACCACCAATCAGAACTCCTTTGCTGCCACCAATCAACCACCACCAACACGCAATTAACCACAATCACCACGCAACAGCCCCAGCTTCACCCCGCAAACCACCAGCCACAACAACAACAAAACAACCACCAATTAAGCAACAAATCGCCCACCAGCATCAATTACAGAAAAAATCATAAGAAATTGAAAATCAATCAAGTTCGAGCAAACCCATTGAGATGTTCGGCCGAACTTCGAGTCAGAGACTTTGGGGGTTTGTTATTTGAAGAGGAGTGGTCGAACATACCCATGTTTCGACCGAACCAACCCCGTAGTTCGGCCGCACCAACCCATGGTTCGACCGAACCGCTTCACGAGCTATGCACATGGCTTTTAATGAGGATCGAACGGTGGTGTTTGCTTGATGCCGATTTTCAATGATGATGAGCGGTTGTGATTTGATGATGATGGTTGTTAGTTTGCTTTGGTGAGATGCAAAGCATGGGATTAAAACCCATTATTGAAGCAGCCAATTTCGAAGAAGAAAGGGGAATGGGGTAGCTGATGGTTTGGTGGGGATTTGTGGGTTTATTCGATTTTATTTTCATTTTCTTTGTTTTCTTTTCTCTTTTTCTTATTTTCTTTCTTTTAGTTTTTATTCTTAATTTAGTTTTCTATTTTTACTTTTCCTTTTAATTTATTTTATTTTATTTCCTTCTTTTATTTTTCTATTTTTCCTAGTTTTATTAGCTTAGTATAAATACCCAATTTTGGGGTAATTAGAAAACATTAAAGAACTATCTATTCTTCTCTCTAATTAGTTTAATTTTAGGTTAGGTTAGGATTAGTCTTCATTGGTAGAGAGAGAAAGTGTGGTTTCCTTCATTAATGAACTTGGATCTTGAAGAAGGAGCTTGCTCAATCCTTTGTAGACCTTCATCTTCAATTAATGAGCAATCTCTTACTCTTTCTCTTTACCTTTGTTTTTGATTTTGCTTATTTGCTTTTATTTTTCTTCTTTGCTTATTAATCATGTTGATGCTTATTGATTTGATGATTGATATTGTTTTCAATATGATTTGTGAGTAGTCATCTAGCCAAGGGTGTGGGGATGGTGTAGTTGCTAATTGTTCATGCTTTTAATGTTGGGGTTATGTTAATGGTGATTAAAGTCTTTGCATGCTTGATATTCTTTGGTCTTTCTTGCAAGTGCACATTGTTAGTTAATCAAAGATGAGTCTTTACTAACAAGTAACGGAAGTTGACTTAGTTGAGATTCATTACTATCGATTGTTATTTAATAGTACCTCCTAGTATATGGTTCTAATGTGGAAACATAGAGGCTATGTTAGGAGAAGCCAATTGACCCCGGAAGGCGGCTAGATTGGACCCTTTACTAAGATATTCATGCATGTTTAGTTTACCATTGATATGCTACTTTTTTATTGTATGGTCAAGCGTCAACATCACCTACCCATTTCCCTTGGTGCCTTAATGTTTTATTTCTTGTTTTAGAATTTTTAGACTTTAGTTTATTTATCTCCTATTCCGGACTAGCTTAATTGTCGATAACATTTGGTGGTGTTTACCGTTTTTTGTGGTTCGACCCCTATGCTTGCCTTATACTCGTATTAGGTTTGTTTAGGTTGTATAAATTGTATTTGATCTAGGGATAGACAATTGACGACGCGTTTATGCCCTTGTCAAATTGGCGCCGTTGCCGGGGAATGGCTTCCATTACCATTGTGTTATCTTATTGAGACTAGTCTATTGTTTATAATTTTCTTTTGATTTGTTGGTTTTTTTTGTGTTGCTTTATTTGAGAAAAAATGGCTTATATTTCTATTCCTCAATTTGATAATGAACCGTTTTGGGTGTATTTCAATAGACTTGATGATTTCCTAGATGGTGTTAAAGGTTTAACCAAGGGTGATTATTGTGAAATCATTAATTTGGGATTAAATGAGCGTCTTAAAGGAGTAGTTGATAATATGTTAAATGGTAAATTTCAAGACATGTCTTCGGATGAAGCTTGGGATTTCTATTCATGGTTAGCTAGGGATAATTATGATTGGGAGAGGGCCAATCACGAGACTTATGTTCGGGATTCTCATGCTTTTAATATTGATGCTAATTGTCATGATTTGTCTAATATGAATTCCCATGATGTGCTTGATGCTCCCCATAGTGACCATGTAATGCATGATTTCAACTCCCCTCCCTCTATAGCTCAATGTAATGAGGTACATTCTAATGATGATGAAGTGCATGTTCTTTCTCATATTGCATCCGATTTTCGCATGAATTCTAAAGGTGTGCCCCATAGTCCCCTAAATGATTCCAATGAGCAAGCTTTTGACTCGTCTATCCATGATGATTTGGACTCATTTGAGATTATGGCCCAAATATTTCTTGAGTTTCAAACGGTAGCCCATAACCTTATGAGTGAGTTCATTGATAAGGCTTCATTAGAAAGAGATGAGTTTGAGAGAAATTTGCCCCCATTCACTCTTGATTTTGAGATAGTAGAAGGAAATGTTGTTTATTGTGGTGAAAAGGAGGATAAGGTTGATTACCTTGGAGTTTTTGAGCTTGAGGGAGATGTAGAATATGAGGGTTCTTCATTTGAGGATTCCATGATTGATTTTCATTCCCTCATTAGTGATGTGAGATCTCGTGATGAGGGATTAGCTACCCCTTTTTCCCTTTCTCATACACCTTTTTCCCAAAGGTTTAACTATATCTCCTACTATCCTATGTTCCTCCCTTCTTTTCTCAAAGAACCTCTTAGGGATCCTCTTCCCATTCATGCTTCCGAAGCCCCCAACTATTTTATTGTTGAGGAGGAAAAGAGTTATAATACCAACCAAAAAGATTTTTGTGAGGATTTTTCTTTTTCTTCTTCTACTTTTTCTTCTTATTTTCTTGTTTTTTCTTTTGATTCTTTTACTTTTTCTTTTCTCCCTTCTCTCAAGCATAAAGTCTCCTTGTACTTTATGTTTGCTTGTCATATTAGCATCGTGTATGCTCTATTTCTTGATATGTTTTCCGATGCATATGACAAGCTATTGCGTTCTTTGTCAGGTTATTTACTAGATTGGTCATGCTTTGACGTTAAGCAAGCCTTTGCGGGAAGTAACTCGTGTTTTATTGCTTTCTTTTTCTTTCTTTTGTGTTTCTCATTTTTGTTTACTCTCTTGTCTATGTGTATAGGTACTCGATGCATATACTCATGTGCAAGGATTTTGGATTGAGCTCCTTGAGAAGAAGCACACCAATGATTGCTTGCATTTGGAAAAGCAACAAAGACGAGGAATTAGATGAAATTGTGGACAATGTGCTCAATTGCGGGTTTCAACACCCACCTCACATTTGGTTTACTCTTTCCTTCTTCCCTCATCTTGGATTTGCTTTCTTTTATGCATTTGGATTGAATGAATTATGAATTGTTGTGTGAATGTGTTTTCTTTCTTCCCATCCCACCCACCCTTTGTGCCTTTATTTTGAGCATTGAGGACAATGCTCCATTCTAGCTTGGGGGAGTAGCTATTCGCTAGCTTGGGGGGGTTATCTATATCTCTTGGTGGTTTCTTAATCCATAGTCTCATGATTTCTTGATTTATTTCTCTCATACTTGCCAAAGTCTATTATTGAGATTGGTTTTCTATGTTTGGATGGCCATGAGCGCCTTATTGAGTTGACTTTTGGTATATGTAGTTTTGATTGATCATGCTTTCATCTTGCACAATTGTATATGCATTCTTGAGTATTGCTGGTTTTGTGAATATTTGTGTGTATAGTGTCTTTCCATGGCATTCAAGGCAAGTTTCAAAATGTTTTGTTTTAAACTTGGACATAATTGGGCTTTAGCACCTAGAATACCCTCTTTGCTAGTTGTTAGAGGTTTTCGTGCACTTGAATGTCGAGGTTGGTTCACGCATATAACATTGCCAAGGTAGTAGAACTTAAGGGCTATGAGACCTTAGCTCACTTGGTTTGTGGTAAGATGGTTGTCGCTCTCTAGCTAGTTGAAGCTTTAAAGGTGATTTTTGCTACTCCACTACCGTCATTTTTGTGAGGATGTGTCTATTTTGTTCTAGCCTTCTACATTTCTTGCATGTGTGGCGTTTGGATCCTTGGCATTGCTAGCTTATATCGAGAATTTGGCTTAATCTACCCAAGATTGAGACTGAACCAACCTAGGGGAAGACGAAGGCAATTAGGATTTTTGTTTTGTTTTATTATTTTCTTTTCTTTTATTTTTCTTTTGCATTTTCTCATTTAGTAACCCAATTTGAGCCATTTTCCCTTCTTTGGCATAACCACATTACAAACCAATGGACCTTTGCTTTATTTTCACCTTTATTAGTTTTTGTGAAGCATTCTTGGGACTTGATTTGTATTTTTGGTTAATGAAAGTGAGAAAAAGAATGAAAAAGAAGTGAAAAACTCAAATTTTGGTACTAGGGATTATATTTGTTACGTTGAATGGTTTGAGTAAATGAGAAGAAAATAAAGGAAATGAAAGAAAAAGCCGCTCAAAGTTAAAAGAGGCGAGAGCAAAGAATAAAAAGAAATGAAAAAAAAGAGAAGAAAATATTGAGAAAATACAAAAATATTTGTTGTTTGGTTGAAAAAGAATAAGCTTGGGGGAGGAGTTGCTAGAATTTTTGATTTGAAAGTTGGTAGTTTATTGAAATTGAATTGAGGAATGATCAACCTTGCTTCACTTCTAAGTTTACCACCAATTTCAAAATTTATTTCCACACCCTTTACCCTAGCCTAAACGTTTCAACCCTTTTAAGACCTTTTGACCTTAGTAAGGTTTAGTTACTACCGATGGAGGGTAATCAAGCCAAGCCTATTGAGCGAGCTATCAATGCCAAGATGTCGGGTAGCCTAAATGTTTTTCATTGATTATTTCTTCCGATTCCTTCGAAGAATCTCGAGATATCACCTTAAAAGTGGATGCAAAACTAGTGAGGATGCGGGAGTTTGGTCGGAGATAAGGAGGAGTGTAAGTCCCTCTAAGTTCTCTACCCTTTGCATGCATTATGTGTGCATCAACCTTAGCTATTCTTTTGTTTGGCTACCTTTAATGTCTAGAAAGGATTGTATTCTTGTGCATTTAGCCCATTGTTTGTGTTTGGTTTGAAATATCAAAACTCGAGTTTTCTTGATTTCACCTTTGCCTTGAATGTTATGTGTTTCCAAGAGGTGTGGGTTAAACCTCTTAGGAAACCCTCACGAGAGCTTACTCGTCCTCTTTGGCGACATAGGGGTTTGAAGGGCTTGATGCATACGCTAAATGCATCCGTGATTCCTACGACAGTGAGTTAGTGTACATTCTTTCTCTTTGTTTCTATTTTGTTTCTTTTGCCTTAATAATTCCATCTTGTTCTCTTTTGCCTTAGCTTTGCTCGAGGACGAGCAAAGGTTTAGCTTGGGGAAATTTAATGAGTGACATTTATGTCAATCTTAGGGAGTAGTTTTAGAGTCATTTTCGTGTTTATTTTATCTTATTTTCCTTTCTTTCTCTTTAATAAAGTTTCTAGTTTATTTTGGTAATTTTGTCGTGTTTTAGTTCTTTTCATAGTTTTTAGTTTACTTTTGTATTTTATTTGCTTTTGATTTGTTATATTTCGTTCATTATTTTTCCCTTGAAAGTATTCTAATTTACTTTTATTTATTTTAATTGGTTTTGAGTTATTTATCTTATTTTATTTTACTTTATTTTACTTTATTTTATTTTATTTTATTTTATCTCATAGTAATACCCTCGTGTTTTTGGTTGTAGGTGTCCCGGGTTTCAAGGTCATGTTCGTGTTCGGAGGTCCAAGGTTCGAGGCGCAAAACTTGAGCCAACCTAAGCTGCTGCCTCCTATCCTTCACCCCATCTCCTTCATTATCCTACACCACACCAAAACGCAGCAACATCCCCCGCTCCACCAACACCAACAGCAACACAACCTGAACACCGCACATCCCCTGCTCCACCAACACCAACAGCAACGCAACCAACACCAACAGCAACGCAACCAACACCAACAGCAACACAACCTGACCACGCAACACCACCACACACAACAGCAGCTACCCCCTGCTCTCACCACCTCACACGACCACAACCAAACACCACACACAACCAGCCTGCAACCCTGCAAGCACCACAACACCCCTCATAGTTGCTGCCTCCCTCAATCACCTCCGTACCCACCACCAATCAGCAACAACAAACACCATTAACCATCAATTCCACTCACCCTCACAACACCAACACCACCAATGAGAACTCCCCTGCTGCCACCAATCAACCACCACCAACCCGCAATTAACCGCAATCACCACGCAACAGCCCCTGCTTCACCCCGCAAACCACCAGCCACAACAACAACAAAACAACCACCAATTAAGCAAAAAATCGCCCACCAGCATCAATTACAGAAAAAATCATAACAAATTGAAAATCAATCAAGTTCGAGCAAACCCATTGAGATGTTCGGCCGAACTTCGATTTAGAGACTTTGGGGGTTTTGTTATTCAAAGAGGAGTGGTCGAATATACCCATGGTTCGACCGAACCAACCCCGTAGTTCGGCCGCACCAACCCATGGTTCGACCGAACCGCTTCATGAGCTATGCACATGGCTTTTAATGAGGATCGAACGGTGGTGTTTGCTTGATGCCGATTTTCAATGACGATGAGCGGTTGTGATTTGATGATGATGGTTGTTAGTTTGCTTTGGTGAGATGCAAAGCATGGGATTAAAACCCATTATTGAAGCAGCCAATTTCGAAGAAGAAAGGGGAATGGGGTAGCTGATGGTTTGGTGGGGATTTGTGGGTTTATTCGATTTTATTTTCATTTACTTTGTTTCCTTTTCTCTTTTTCTTATTTTCTTTCTTTTATTTTTTATTCTTATTTTAGTTTTCTATTTTTACTTTTCCTTTTAATTTATTTTATTTTATTTCCTTCTTTTATTTTTCTATTTTTCCTAGTTTTATTAGCTTAGTATAAATACCCAATTTTGGGGTAATTAGAAAACATTGAAGAACTATCTATTCTTCTCTCTAATTAGTTTTAGTTTTAGGTTAGGTTAGGATTAGTCTTCATTGGTAGAGAGAGAAAGTGTGGTTTCCTTCATTTATGAACTTGGATCTTGAAGAAGGAGCTTGCTCAATCCTTTGTAGACCTTCATCTTCAATTAATGAGCAATCTCTTACTTTTTCTCTTTACCTTTGTTTTTGATTTTGCTTATTTGCTTTTATTTTTCTTCTTTGCTTATTAATCATGTTGATGCTTATTGATTTGATGATTGATATTGTTTTCAATATGATTTGTGAGTAGTCATCTAGCCAAGGGTGTGGGGATGGTGTAGTTGCTAATTGTTCATGCTTTTAATGTTGGGGTTATGTTAATGGTGATTAAAGTCTTTGCATGCTTGAAATTCTTTGGTTTTTCTTGCAAGTGCACATTGTTAGTTGATCAAAGATGAGTCTTTACTAACAAGTAACGGAAATTGACTTAGTTGAGATTCATTACTATCGATTGTTATTTAATAGTACCTCCTAGTATATGGTTCTAATGTGGAAACATAGAGGCTATGTTAGGAGAAGCCAATTGACCCCGGAAGGCGGCTATATTGGACCCTTTACTTCGATATTCATGCATGTTTAGTTTACCCTTGATATGCTACTTTGTTATTGTATGGTCAAGCGTCAACTTCACCTACCCATTTCCCTTGGTGCCTTAATGTTTTATTTCTTGTTTTAGCATTTTTAGACTTTAGTTTATTTATCTCCTATTCCGGACTAGCTTAATTGTCGATAACATTTGGTGGTGTTTACCGTTCTCTGTGGTTCAACCCCTATGCTTGCCTTATACTCGTATTAGGTTTGTTTAGGTTGTATAAATTGTATTTGATCTAGGGATAGACAATTGACGAAGCGTTTATGCCCTTGTCATTTTGTCGCTGGCACGGTTAGCTCCCGTGTCAGTTAACCTCAATTTATTTGGGGGAGGTATAGTTGGAAACCCGTTCGTTGCGTAATCAACGCTAAATGAATTATTTAGTGTCTAGTTAATGTGTCTTGTTGATTGTTGTGTGTGCTTGTAAACAGGTGCAATGAGGTAAGTGTGTGTTAATAGGTGAAAGCTTGTTAGTTTGTTTAATTACGCTTATGTACTCAGCTTTGCTGATTGTGTGTGTTTGTGTGTTTGGCCATGTCTTTACTTTGGCCCTACGATGACCCATTTTCTAGTGGCGAGTTGTGGGGACAAGTAGAGAGGAGGTTTTCAGGTGATGAAGCATATTCATGAATGGGCATGAGTGAAGAGCGAATCGTGCTAGTTTCTATAAGTATATATGATGTGTTTAATACTTTAATTATTTATGATATTATTATCGTGCATGACTAACGCAAAAGTTTTAAAGTTGGTTTGGTTTCAATAAGGGCCTACAATGGTTCCAAGTTGTAGGATGGTTTTATTTTACTTCGTTTGACTTTGGTTTTGACTTTACTTTCGTTTGTTGACTTTTCAAGTTGACTTGTTTTGAATGGTTTTGAAATTAGTCTTCCACTGTGTGTCTTTAATGGTTGCCTTAGCCGTTTTCACGGTGGCGGTAATATCTTAGATATTCCTATTTAAATTTTTAAATAGGGAAAAACAGGTATTTTAAAAGAAAGGAATTTCTAGGGTGTTACAACATGGGAATCCAATTAGGACCTTTATTACATCCCTGGTTAAGAGTGTCTCCGAATGGAGCTCAAAAAACATGGTTTCCATGATAGCGTCATAGTCATCCCCTGGTATCCAGGGAAGAGCACATTTGCGACCCAATAGGTCGGGCTTTTTATTATACCGGCGTACCTCCCGGTTCTCTCGATGGGTTAGGGCAGACAACATGTAGAAACGGGTCTTCCCACTCATATTTGGACACCTTGTCCAATGTCATTTGATATTGAGGGAGGGTGGTCAAGGTGTACCACGCCCTCCAGCCACTTGGGTTGTGGCAAAGATAGTGCATGTGTGCAAAAGCCTCCCAGCTGGGGTTCAAGTTTTGCATCTCACAGGCAGTGACATATCCTAGAGTGTTAGCCAATGAATTCGGGGTGAGCTGCCAGACGCCCAGGCCATAACCCCTAAGTATGGCCCTCACAGCATGGTGAAGCGGGAACCGGAGGCCTGCCAGAATTACCGCCTCAGAGCATCCAAAGTAAGAATTTGCATTCTCCTAGTCATCTTTCCAAGAGATGGTGCCTAGCTCAGGAGCACCTGGATAGTATATCCATTTCCCAGGGGCCGCTTTTTTACAAAGCTTTCAATGCCCTTTAGCATTATCCGCATGTCTTTAGCGGAGATATGGATATTAAAGGGATCATCCTTTGCTTCCCATTTTTTCCTCTCTTTGGATTCACTATCCTCAAGCGGGGAAAGAGGGGCATCACTATCATCCTCAGAGCTAGACCCTAAGGCGGAGCTTTCACCGTCTCGATCCCTCTTCGCCGGTTGACCTCGATGCAGACTCTTCCCCGTCTCAGTTTATGGGGCCAGCTTCATCAAGGTTCATCTGAGAGATGGCTCCCTCACTGTCTCTACCCTCATCGTATAAGATTATGTCACTTGGGGTTATAGGTTTCCCAGACAGGGAATATTCCCTTAAGCCTTCATTGCTCTCTGATCCCTTAACTGGGGTTACCTCATTGGACGACACTTCCAAAGTACCGTCTCTTCGACGCCGTTTGGTGGTTGTCTGTTTAGTTCTAGCCAGCGTGTCCCGCACAGACACATAGATGGTCGGTTGAGGAGTAAAAAGTTGCTCCATGCACCCAGAGCCGACACTCCCAGTCCTAGACTCAGCCGTCCTAGCTGACCAGCTGACTACTGACCTAGGTCGTGCCGTGTATAATGGCGATGAGTCCATTTATTGAAGAAATTGAAATAAATGTAAATGAGTTGAAGGGGGTAGAGGCGGTACCTTACGTTAGAGATGCTGCTGAAGTTGACCTATAAATAGGGAGATTCCCCCCATTTTTGGGACATCTACAATTTATTACAGCATACCCTACATTCTCTTACATCAGAGAAACACCTACTCTCGGAATCCGAAAAGATCTCATCTCTATTTCCGCACTTTCTCCTATTCTTACTCAAGTACTAACTTGATTGTCGAAGGCGGAGCACCAGCAACTAGAGTCTCCTTTATTTTGCAGGTACAGGCCGCGCGCAACCAGTCTCTGAGCTATAACTCTCCCGAGGGACAAAAACACCAAAAACAGGGGGTATAATGGTAATTTCAGCAATAAAAACGGGGACAAATAAGTAATTGAAATCTTCTTCTCTTCTCACATCAGTACATCAGTGGCTGTTTAAATTTTTCTCCTCCTTCCTCCCCATGAGCAATACCACTGTCATTGAGATGAAGATGTCGTTGCGAAGAAGATGCTTTCCCTAAAGGGTAAGTATGACCCTAAATTTACACTCTTTGCTACCAGAGTGCTGTTTTATTACCATCGTGAAACGGTGTTGGGTCATTGCAGTTGAGAAAGGATGAACAAGAAGAGGAAGCCTCCGTGGTTGATCGACGAGAAGACATATTGTGATGACTGTGATGGACTTCAAGCGGTGGTGGTTGTTGTGAACTTGCGATCGTAATATTTTAATTATTTTTTTTTTTGGAAATTTTGCAAAAAAACCATCTTTTAAATCTTTTTCTTTGGCATATAACCACCTTTTAAAAATAATGTTGCAAAAGACCACCAATTTTAAAAATTTTGTTGCATATTACCACTTTTTTAACCAAATTTATCAATTGTTATTCATTGAATTGGTGGTAAGTTGCAACAAAATTTTTAAAATTGGTGGTTTTTTGCATTTTTTTTATAAGGTGGTTAAATGCAAAAAACAAAATTTAAAAGGTGGTTTTTGCAAAATTTCCTTTTTGTAAAAAAAAAATTACAGAAAATTACTCAATTTTCATTTGATTTACAATGTTTGTTGATCAGGCTTATTGATTGGGTATTCCCCGTTACAGTTAGGGATGTCAACGGGGTAGGGCGGGGCGGGTTTTGGCCTTCCCATCCCCATCCCCGTTTTGATCCCCATCCCCGCCCCATCCCCACGGCGGGTCTGGAAATTTTCCCCATCCCTGCCTCGGCGGTTCTAACTTCAAAACCACCCCCGCCCCATCCCCATGTGGATATCAATCCCTGTCTTAGCCCCACCTAATCCCCGTCCCATCTCCACATGAAATCCACCACAAATAAATTTAAATCTATTTAAAAAAAATTGTACTACAGTAGGCCTGACTACTGCCTTCAAGTCAAATAAAAAGTACATACTTAACATATTGGAGAAAAAAAACAGTAACTCCAAATTGTCCAAAGTCCAAATACTAAAAATACTACAAGTATAGAAATATTAAAATACATATAAGAAATCCATTAGGCCTTGAATTATTCGGTGCAAACTCCACTTGTTCCAGAATCGAAGTCCTATGTTTCAAATTCTTCCTCTAATTCTCCCACTAGTTTAGCATATACATCATCGTTGCAATTACAATGAGACTTAATTAATAATAATAATTATTATTATTATATTATATAACATGAAACTTAAAAAAAAAACAAGTAATCAAACATCACTTAACCAATAACATGCAAATTATTTAGTTAATTACCAGTTGTAATACAAGAATCAAGCCACTATTTACAAATTACCACAAAAGACAGCAACTTTGAACACATTTAACCAAAGCAAATGAATTTGAAAATTACCCATTTGAATGTTAGACTTAATTAAAAGAAATTAATAGTTTACAATGCAAAAATAAATTAGAATTCTAATCTCTAAAATTAAAAATCTCCACACGACAAACTTCACCATAACACGAAATTTAACAAAAAAAATCCAAAAATCTCAAATATTATGAAAAACATCAAATCAATTAACAAAATTACAACAAACCATAACATGGTTGTACGAAGCTAGTAATTAACTAGTAAAATTTTAATTTATGGTTAAAGAACATAAAGTGTAGAAAAAGAAATTAAGGGAAAAACAAAAGAAAAAGTATTAAAATTACTAAGTGGGTGAGCTTGAATTGTTGGTCGGAGAGATGACCGGCGCACAACTCAGCAAGTATTGAGTACAACTCCGGCAACTAACTCGGCGGCAGTATTGTGATAAGTGACTTTTATGTCACTTTTAAGGTGTTTATTGAGTCATTTTCCGGCTTATTTTCTAATAATTTAGCCCATTTTGTCCTTTATTTCTTTTATTTGCTTATTCTCGTCTTTTATCTTTATTTTGAGTATTTTAGTAGTTTTTAATAGTTTTTAGTTTATTTTCGTATGTTTAGTTAACAATTCCTAGTTTCTCTCATTTTCTTATTTTATTTTATTTTCATATTTGTTTTCTTTATTTTATTTTATTTAATTTCTTTTGATTTTATTTTTAAGTTATTCTATTTTATTTTATCTTTATCTTATTTTATTTTATCTCGTGGTAATACCCTCGTGTTTTTTGTTTTAGGTGTTCCGGGTTTCAAAGTCATATTTGTGTTCGGAGGTCGGAGGTTCGAGTCAAAGGTTTCAATCCAAGAAGCTTCCAAGCATCGTAGTTGTTGCCCCTTAACCTTCACCCCACAGACACTTATCCTCCACCACACCAGTCACGCACTCATCTCCCCTGCTCCCTGCTTTCCTCAACACCACCAACTACAACAGCAACAAACGCATCCACCCCGCCAACAATTTACAGCCAGCCGCCGCAACCCATACCACCAGCCAACTCCCAATTCGAGTCTCTACCACTCACCAATTAAACCACCAATTCACCGCATCCACCAAACATCAAAAACCACCAGTCGCGCCACCGTTCTCAATCACCGAAACAACAACTACAGCCAACTCCTCTGCTCCAACTCTCCTTCTCACGCAACCCCTGATGTGTTTATTTTATATAGTACTTTACCCCCGTTCCTTGGTCATAATTAGTAGTGTTTTTGGCTCTTTAGAGCCACTTTTATTACTAATTGGTGTTTTCTAGTGTTTTCGTAGATTTGGTTGACTTTTGCAGGGATTTGAACTTTTGGAGCCTTTTCCCGATATATTATGGAGCAATCACGAGCATTGGAGAAGCACAACCAGATTTTATAGCCCAGGGCCAGTTAGAGCCATCGAACCGGTGATTAAGGGCTCGGTATGTGTGACACCGGGGCATTTGGACCGAGTATTCAAGACCCGAAGAGGAAACCCAGATTGGCCCGAAGAATCGGAGCCCAATCAAAGTCCAGATAGTGGCCCAAGAGAGCCGCCCGGCCAAAAAGGCTGGCGCCCAGAGGCACGCTCGGCCGGGCGAGAGAAGCAAAAAGGCGCGCTCGATCGGGCGGTGCCTCGCCCGATCGGGCGCTTATAATTATTAGGGGTTAATTTCGTCGTTTAAGTTTATTTTAGTTTAGGATTTGTATGGAGTATAAATACTTCTTTGTAAAACGATTTTAGGATGGACTTCTTACTCTTTTCTTTACTCTCTTAATTGTTTTCTTAGATTTTCTCTCTCTTATACTTTTGTTCTTAATTCATTCCTAATTCCAGATTTGTTTGGTAACTATTTCTCTTCCCTTAATCTTAGTTGTTTATTTTATTCCTTTGATCATGTCTTGATTTATTGCTTTGATTAGTTTAGTTTCTATTATGTGTGAGTAGTTCTATTTCTAGGGTTTGTGGGGATCCATAAATACTATGAAGGGGTAATTTATTGTTGTTGATTGTCAATGCTAGATTAATTTCCTATTGATTGATTTAATGCTCTGTAACTAGATTAGGCCTGATCTTTTATGCATGAGTTTGACAATATTGATTCGAGATTCGACAGATGAGAATTGATGTTTAGGTCTAGTTTCAATAGGCAGGTTAATTTATAAATGGTTAAGTCGAGATTCGAAAGATGAGATTTAATACCGGTAAATTGATTGTGTGATTATAATACATAGCGAAAGCCCTTTATAATTTGATTAATATATGCATTGATGAATGATTATTATATTCTACCCTGAAATATTATTTATTGGTGAACCTATGCCCTAGATCCTTTTATATTTTATTTTCTCCTTATTCTTAATCTTTGTATTTTAGTTTCACATTCAAATTCACATATTGGTTACTTTATAATTTAGATTTCTTTATTAATTAGGAATAGAAAGACTCGTTTCTCAGTCGATTCGACCCTACTTCCCTATCTACATTAGTTAGAGGATTTAGGTAATACTTTTGATTAGGGGATACGACTTTACCCTGTCAAAATTTGGCGCCGTTGCTGGGGAAACGGTTTTATTTTTAATTCTGATTATTTTTGTAGTCTAGGTTATTTCTTTTTGTCTCAGAGAACGTTAGTTCTTTGAGGAAAATCTCATATTTGCTTTTAGTTTTTTTGTTTATGCCACAGGTGTTCCAGATCAGGGTACATCCCATTCGATCCTGAGATCGAACGATCCTGAGATCGAACGATCCTTTCATAGACAGAAGAATTTCTACAAGCAAATTCTGGCGGACTCTGATGATAATAATAATCACCGCGATCCTCCAAATGGTTCTAGCAATTTAGAGGTATCATCAGATACAGAATCAGAGATTACGGCTCCAAAGAAGCTTAGTGATTACTCACAACCAAAGCTCACAGATTTTCCACATCTCACCCCTACTCCGGCTCTTGATGGGGTACAATTCGAAATTAAACCCCAATTTATAACGATTATAGAGAGGAAGCAATTCAGTGGAGCTAAGGGTGAAGACCCAAATCTTCACATTGCAGACTATTGTCAATATTGCAATACCATCAGGCAAGCCGGGGTCACACAAGACCAAATCAGGGAGATTCTCTTTCCTTTCTCTTTGACTGGAAAAGCTAAATTGTGGTTTAATGGCTTAAATAGAACTGCACTTGGTATAACTGACTGGGAAACTCTGGTTTTGAATTTTTATAACAAGTATTATCCTGCAGAGAGAACAACCGTACTATGGAGTGCGATTCAGAATTTTGCCCAAGAAGCCGATGAATCTTTATATGAGGCTTGGGAGAGGTTCAAGGACCTACAAAGAGAATGCCCCCATCATAATTTAGCACAATGGCGGTTAATCCAAGCCTTTTACAATGGCATTGGAAATTCGTCTAGAATAATTTTAGATTCTGCAGCTAGTGGGAGTTTTATGAATCTTAATGTTGATGATGCAGGTCAGGTTATTAAATATATGGCAATACATAATTCCCAATATAGGAATCCTAGAGGATTTGCTAACAAGGGGAAGCATAGTGTTGACTATGTATCCTTTTTGCAAGCTTAACTGACCTCTATCTGCCAAAAATTAGATAATCTTAGCACTGCTAATGTAGTTAATGTTTCTGCAATTAATAATAATACTAATGAGGCTTTCTGTGAAAATTGTGGAATTTTAGATCATTGGGAACAAGATTGCAGGAGTTCCGTGGAGCAAGTTAATGCCTTTCAAGCTTATAGGCAGAATAACCCATACTCCAACACCTACAATCCTGGGTATCGGAATCATCCGTACCTTTCCTACCGGATTACTAATGTTCAAAATCCACCGCCACAAGAACCACAGGCGCCACAGCAACAGCAGCAGAAATATTACCATCCCAATGCTGGCTAGAAGAACCAATCACAACAACCCTCCTCATCTTCCGACCCTTCTTTGGTGGAAATTAGAGCGATGTTGGTTAATATGCAGAAGCACATGGAGAGTAGAGATGCGCAAATTGATTCAATTCTAGCACATAATAAAATTGTAGATAATCAAATTGCGCAACTTTCCGCTACTCTACAAGCCCGCCAACAGGGACATCTGCCAGCACAGCTGATCAGGCCTACAGATCAAGCCTATGCAATTACTCTAAGGAGTGGTTCAAACTATGAAGGGCCCCCTATGCCCAGAGTTGATGAACATGTTTTATTAAATAATGCTAATCTTGATTCCATTAAACCTGACAATGTAGCTAATAGCCCTACAGGGCTAAAGCATAGTACTAATATATCTAATTCTACATTGCAGGGTACGACTCCAGATAAGGTGGCTACTCCAGATAAGAGCAACAATGCTCCAAAGCAAATTATCAAACTTCCATTCCCCAATCGTCAACTGAAAACAAATTTGGATAAGCAGTTTGGTAAGTTCCTAGAGATGGTGAAAGATTTGAAGGTAACAGTTCCCTTCACTGAATTAATCACACAAATTCCTTCATATGCAAAATTTATGAAATAAATATTGACAAGGAAAAGGTCTATTAGTGAGGTAGAGACAGTAGCTTTCATTGCAGAGTGTAGTGTCGTACTTCAAAATAAATCTCCACCTAAATTAAAAGATCCGGGTAGTTTTTCTATCCCTTGTCATATAGGCAATCTAATGATTGATAATGCATTGTGTGATTTGGGTGCTAGCGTTAGTGTTATGCCATTATCTGTGTGTTCTAAGTTGAATATGGGTAAATTAAAAGCTACTAATATTACTCTACAAATGGCCGACCGTTCTTTCAAATACCCCTTAGTTGTTTTAGAGGATGTCCCCGTTAGAGTAGGTAAATTTTATATACCTGTTGATTTTGTTGTTCTTAATATGGCTGAGGACATGCAAACCCCAATTATTTTAGGTAGACCATTCCTCAACACTGCAGGAGCAATCATAGATGTGAGAAGTGGCAAGTTAACACTATCAGTAGGGGACGATAAAATTATTTTTAATCTTAATAATACCCCTAAAAGCCCCATGACAGAGGAGAAGTGCTATAGTGTTAATGTGGTTCATAATTATTCTAACAAGCCCCAAGCTCTTGAAAAAGATCCCTTGGAGGCGGTATCTTGTGTTGCATCCCTTTCAGATGAGATAGACAAATGGCAGAAGGAAGTTGATGCAATAGAAAGAGCCCTCTACACTGTTGGTCTAGGTTTCAAGGACGAAAAGGTGGAATCAATCAAGCAAGTTGTGCAATTTGAGCCTAAGGTAAGTGTTCCGCCAGATCGAGTTGCAAGTGTTAAACGCAATACCAATTTTAAGCAACCCTCGATCAAAGAAGGAACTTTAGTGCGTCAAAGTGAATTGGCGTCCCACAAGGCATGTCAGGAAGCCGCGTCGAAGCCAAAACACCGCTAGACCGGGTGAGAAACCACCCGATCAAGCGTTAGGCCAAGGGTCCTAGTTGTTGTACTTGGTAACAAGGTCGTGCGGGACCTAAATAAACCAGCGCTTTGCGAGAGGCAACCCGTATTTTTAATGCTTTTTAGACTAGTTTTTCTTTCTTTTTCATATGAGAGGAGAGATGAGGGAATTTAATGAGTTTTATGAGTGTTTATACAGGTTTGAAGGAAAAGAGTTAGCCAAAATTTGAAGTAAAGAAGAAAATAAGAAATTCAACGATTGACCTCGATCCCGACCAGGCGAAGCTCGCCCGACTGGGCACGAGAGCTAGGTTTCAAAATCAAGTATTTTCGCCCGACCGGGCGCGAAACTCGTCGTATACGGAGTTATTCGTCTGCTCGATCGGGCAAGCCTCGCCCAACCGGGCGCGAGAAGAGGCAAAAAATATATCATCAGATCACCCGATCGGGCGAAATGCGCCCGACCGGGCGCGAGAATATTTGAAATCGGGTCGTTCAGATCGCCCGATCGAGCGATTGCCGCCCGACCGGGCGCGAGAACAGAACAGATTTTAAAACTTAGATCGCTCGACCGGGCGAGCACCCGCCCAACCGGGCTCGACGCACCCGACCCCTCTCTTCTTCCTTTTTCTTCGTCTCTTTCTCATTTCACTCTACTTCCTCCATAACTTTCTCTCTCTAAAACTCAATTTCTCTCTACCTTCTCTCTAAGTTTTCTTCTCCAATTCTCACCCAAATCCACAACTTTTTACATATTATTACTCCTCTCTTCATCCTCTACATTTCTATATAAAAATTTTTGAATTTCTTTCAAATTAATTTCATACCAATTTCTGCCATGGCTTCAAAGAGGGCTCGGTCTATTTTCGGTAGGAGTTCTAGTTCGAGGGAGGAATACGATCCTGATTTGCAACTCCCATACTGGCCGACGATCCGTATCGCTAGCCAGGAGCAAAAGGAGCGGCTAGAACACCTAATCGGGCGCGAGGTAATTCCTTCACGGTGGTTACACCGCCCTACTTTAGAATCGTATGGTTTGTATGATTTTGTGAAACGATTTTTGAATGACATAGGTGTTTCAGGGGTTTTTTTCCCTCGGGAGAGTTACAACACTGAAACTGGATTCAACAATGGATGCCTGTACCTGCAAAGCAAACGGACCGCCGAATGGTCGGTGGTCCGCCTCCGAAGATTAAGTTAGTAAACGTTCAGTAATAAAACGTGCGGAAGTAAAGATATGTGCTTGGATTCCAAGCTCAGGTAAAGTGCTGTTTGTTCTTTGAAAATGACAACTCTGTAGTAAGTGACGTATTGTCTCGTAGTGCGTGAATATTCTCTCTCTTTTTCTGTGTGTCCCGTCATAAATGTAAGAATGTCCCTATTTATAGGGTCCTTTTAGAAAGTGTGCCCTCCCTAGGATCTAGTGACCTAGGGATTAGGGCACGCGGTTTTTAAAGGGTCCCTTGGGATTTGGGCCTTGAAAGCCTCCATTCTCAAGGGGCAATATCTGCTCGACACGTGTCACCATATGGAAGGTCCAAGTAGGTGCCCCTTCCAGTGACGTGTGTCATGCTCTAATTGGGCCACTTGGCAGGGTATAAAATACCCAAATCATTTGCCTATCACAAGGGTCACGTGTATTGCACGTGGCACCTGTGACAGGTGTCTTCATCTGACTGGCTGGTTTTCAAATTATATTTTGGGGGGAAAAATTAGGGTTTCCCCTTTCTATAAATAGGAAGGTTTGACTTCATTTTTGTTTTAACACCTTGGCGAATCTTGGAGAATCTTTGGACTTTTGACTCTCAAAGACTCTTCAAAAACCCTGACTTTTGTCAAGCATCCGACACTCGGCCTTTCTTACCGACTGCTTCAGACAACCAGGCGTCTTAAATATCTTCTCTTAAGGTAACCACATGCTCTTTTCTTTATTTTTTCTTGTGTTTTTCGTTTATTCAAATGGTTTCCCAAACGTACACGGCACGGCCTAGGTTAGCGATCAGCCGGTCATCGGGGACGGCTGAATCTAGAACTAGGAGTGCCGAATGCTCGTTCGAGAACTTTCCTTTAAGTGCATCTCCAAATCCGACAGTGTATGTGCATCTGCAGGACACGATGGCTCGAATAAAGCAGACAGCAAGGAGATATAGGCCGGATGGTTCCTTTTACCATTCGGACAGTGAGACTCCAACTTCAGGCGGCTCCATTAGGGTGCCAGTTAGCGAAGTTTCTGAGCACCCCCCAAACCCCTCTTCTGACCTTCCCCCAACTCCAACTTATTACTCTCCCTCTTCCTCAAGCGCTACCCCCAGTGATTCTATACTGCGAGAAGCCGACAGTCAGTACCAGGCCGAGCCTTCAGAACAGGCGCCTGAGGAGAGTCTAGGGGAGGACCTTGCTGGCCCTAGCCGGCAGTCCCTTAGCTCTGGGGAAAGTTTTGATGACGATTCGGCCTCGTCATCCTCTAATAGCGCCTCTGTTGAGTCAGAGGAGGTCCGAGCAAAAATAGATACTGCAAGGGAGTCCTTGTCAGTAGAAAAGGGGGAAGGCTGGGCGGAGCCAAGTGCTTCCAGGCGCTTGGATCGCGCCCCCTATTTTCACCATGTCCCACAGAGCAAGCGGGCCTCCATGACATTCGGTCTTTCCAATTACAGGCGCAAGGTCGTAATGGGACATGGCTTCTCCTTATCCGTCCCCAACAAGGAGGATACAATAACCTGGCCCTCCCTGGCCAGTTATATGGACAAAGCCTTCGGCTGCTATGAAACGGTCCTTTAGGCTGGCTTACGCTTCCCTCTCCATCCGGCCATGGAGAGGATACTGGATGGATACCAACTGGGTATCTGACAACTTGTCCCGAATTCATGGATAAATATCATCGGGTACGTTGCCGCATGTGAAATGCTGGAGGTGGATCCCAACTTTGAGGCATTTTCCCACATGCACTAACTCAGCCGAGCGCCTGCCAAGGGCGGCAAAGGCTGGTACACCTTGACCACCTGCAAGGGGTACATGATGACAGTCGGCAAAGAGAACAAATGAAAGGACTGGAGAACTAAGTTATACGTTGTCCATTCCCCTGAAAGCCGACTGAACCAAAAATACAATCGGTGGAACAAGGATCCGCCCCTCCTGGCTGGCAAGAGTGCCTTGCCCCCTCTCCCTAGGCGGGCCCGAGGAGGAGATTTTTGACCGGGGTCTGTTTGCAGTGTCCGTTCGCACAAACGAGCATGGGGAGAAAATAGTCGTCCCCCAGAGCTACATTCCCCTTTCCAAGTGGCTAGAAGATGGGGTGTTCTTGGCCGCTTGTGGTCTAAGTTCTGAGATGCCGAGAGGTAGTCGGTCGTCTGTCTTTAAGTAAACTTAAAATTGTTTTCAATGTATGCTTATAAAGTCTAACTCCCTCTTTTTGGTGCAGACAAAGCAATGGAAAATCTCTCGGCAACGAAGAAGCCGGCTGCTGTCTCTGCAGCTAAGTACCGCACCAACATCCTCAACAGGGCGAGTGACGAGCAGAAAGCAGCCGGAACTCCCAAGGTAGCTGTTTATGATACTTGAAATATTTTTCAACAAAGGTTAAATTTTGTTCGCCTGCTTTTCTGACGCCTCTTTATTTTTTTTGTCCAAACAGAGTGGTTCTGTCAGGCCTTCTCCCTCCAAACAATCCCAACTCAAAATTCAAAAAACTGGGGTGGGTGATGTGAGTGCATCCGGCAAAAACCGGAAACACATTGCTCAAAAGTCCAAGAGAGGGGACGGCTCTACTCTCGAAACTGGCAGGGAGGTCAACAAACCGGATGCTACTCAGGCATCAAAGGGTGGCTTTAAGCAACCCAGCACTGCTGTCGGCTCAGCAGGAGAGAGGAGACGTCAGGGGAAGGAGAAGGAGGAGGAGGCCCAGCCAGACGGTATGGGCCGCATCTTTATTAAACTTCAATGCTTAATGTTGCTTCTTGGAATTTGACTAACTTATAATTTTGCAGCCCCCCCACAAAGGCCGACCGTCGTCCAGATGGCCAAGGAGATGCTACGGTTGCTTGATCCTCAGGACAAGGCGTCCGTAAGAGGAGTCAGCACCCTTAACTTGGATGTCGTCCGTAAAAGAGTTAGATAAATTTTCCATAATATTTCACACATAACTGACTGGTTTTGACCATTTGGTCTTTTCTTATTTCCAGGCCATGTTGCGCGTCCAAGGGCTCAAACGGCCAATACAGGAAAAATCAAAAGAGGTAACAGGTGCTAAAGCTCGAGCCGAGTCCGCCTTAGATCGAGCTCAATTTGAAATTGCTCAAAATGAGCTTCTGACCCTTGATATGATGTATTCCCAGGCGGACGCCAACCTGCAGGTGAAGAAGGACCTGGATTCGGCCCACTCCAAAGTCAATGAACTTAAGGCCGAGGTTAAAGGCCTTAAGGAAAAACTTGAGCCTCTTTAAGAGGCCAAGAATGAGGCCGAGAGGGCCAAGGAGCGGGTGGGCCGCCTGGAGGGGCGCTTGCGAACTAGGAGCAGCAGCTGAAGGCCAAGTTCGAGTCCCGGACTGAGGAGGAGAAACAGGCCCTTGTCCAACAAATGATGGAAGACTACGAATCCATCATGCGGGCGACATGGGAGGCGGTACAACCGGGTGCTGATTTTGGCATCTGGAATTCCAAGTTTGATCAGGCAAACGAGGATTACAATGCTGAACTCCTTCGCCGGGCTAAAGAGGAGGATGCGGATGGTGAAGAGGCCGACTCCTCTTCAGGCTCCTCCGGGGATGAAGACGGGGAAGAGGATGGTGATGACAATGAAGAGCAGCCAGCAACTGATGATGCGGCTGCCAATGCTGGCAATCCCTCTGCCCCTTAAAGCTTTTTAGTAGTTATGTCTGCGGTCGAATGGCCATTAATTTCATCTTCCGGCCTGCGTGTCGAGTATCCATGTATCTTTACAGACCGAGGGTCGGGTGATTTGACAATTCCTCAGGCTTTTCCAGCTAACAATCTTACCCAATCGTCTGATGGAGATTGGGCCTTTTTAATTTAAAATCATTCGGCCATTGGCTGAAGTTATTCATATTGTTGTTCTTTAAATTTTTTCATTGCATAGTTTTTTGGCTAAGTATTATAACCTGTTTAGCATGCGAATGTTCTTGCCCCTGGACGGATGTCGAGTGGTTTCGGTTGAGTGGATTGATTGGCTTAGAAATTATTAATACTTAGAAGAGTATACATGGTTTCTAAGTCAATCAATCACTATGGTGATTGCCCCAAACCATGCGACAGACGGCCATCATGAGCGAATGAATAATTATTTTCATTCAGCCATTGGCTCAAGCAAAATATAATATTTTTGACTTAGCAAATTTTGCTAAAAAGAAATCCCTCGCCTGTTTTTTTCCAAGTACTAAAAGCAGGCGCATTCGGCCTTAGGCCTTGATGAGATTTTTCTTTAGAATAATCCGCCTGTCTTGCCCCAAGAGCAAATAACAGGCGCATTCGACCCACAAGTCTCTTTTTTAATCTGCTAAGTGTTTGAGCTCGTTTTCTCGTAAGTAATAGTCTTCCTATTCTACGGTCAGACAGAAACAGGCGTATCTGGCCAAAGGCCTCATTAGGTGACTTGTAGATCAGTAAAAGTTTTCCGCCTGTCTTGCCTTAGAGAAAAAACAGGCGCATCCGGCCTAATGCCTCAATAGTTTCTACTTGTGAAATAGTGACCCCTTTTCCGACTGTGCAAGAACAGTTAGAAAATTCTTGGCCTCTTGGATTTCACTTTCGATGAAACCAAACGACTATGAATGCTGTCTTAACATTCGGTAGGGCTGCTTGATGTATTTGTAGAGCAATGTGCCACCCAAATGGGAGATGCTTCTCCTCGACGAATTCGCCCGAATGGGCGTCGCCAGTTATCTGACTCATGTTGGAGCAGACGGTCATACTCATATTGGAGCAGACTGTGACCATTCGGCCTCTATGCATTTTTCTTAATATCCGGCCATTGGCCTCAAAATGATTTAAGCAAAATTCGATAAGTGTTTAACATAATGCAATAAGAATTTCGTAGGAACGACTACTCTAGAGTAGTCGGTTCCTTCATAAAGGTTGGGGCGTCTGTAATTGGGAAAGACTTTACCCAAATACATTGGTCGTCTGTATTTTGTACAGGCGATATTTAAAACAAAAAGACAAAAAAATGAAGGCATATTCTCATTAGCAAAGTTTGAAGTGACAAAATTTGAGGTATTTACATTTATACTTAAAAATGATACTTTTTCAAGTTGTCCACATTCCAAGTTCTAGGCAGCTGCCTGCCGTCTGGTTCTTCCAGGCGGTAGGTGCCGTCTCTTACTTCCTCATATATTCGGTAGGGACCTTCCCAATTTGGGGTCAACTTTCCCTACTCATTCGCCCTACCGATTGCCTCCATTTTCCGTAGCACAAAGTCCCCCACTTTGAGAGGACGCTTGTGTACTTTTTTGTTGTAAGCCCGTGTCATTCTTAGACGGTAAATCTCATGACGCAAGGTGGCATTGCCCCTTCGCTCTGGAAGTGAGTCCAATGCTAGCCGCATGGCCTCCCAATTAGCTTCTTCGTCATATAACATGACTCGAAGAGTCGGCTCATGTGTTCAATGGGCAGGACAGCTTCTGCACCATACACCATGAGGAACGGGGTTTCTCCAGTCGCCCCTTTAGTAGTCGTTCTGATGGACAAGAGGACGTGTGGTAGTTCATCCGCCCAAAGGCCACCAGCCCGTTCAATTTTCTTTTTTAATCCCGTCTGAGATTAGCTTATTGAAGGCTTCAACCTGGCCGTTTGATTGAGGGAGGCCTACTGATATAAAGAGGCTTGAGATCCCTTGCTCTCCCAGCCAAGTCTTGAGTTGAGGCGTCTCAAATTGAGGACCATTGTCAAAAACCATAGACATGGGAACACCGAAACGAGTGATAATATTCCTCCAGATGAAGGAAATGACATCTTTTGTCTTAATGTTTTTGACCGCCTCCGCCTCTACCCACTTGGTAAAGTAATCCATAGCTACCAATATGTAGCGCTTGGCGCCTGAGGCCGCGGTGTAAGGCCCAAGTATGTCCATGCCCCATTTGGCAAAGGGAATAGGGTTGTGGATGGCCGTCAGGTCTGTGGCCGGACGATGGATGAGCTTGCCAAACTTTTGACACTTGTCACATTTTTTTACCATTTCCATAGCGTCCGACTCCAAAGTTGGCCAGAAATAGAGCCGCCTGGCCTTGGCAGCTAAAGACATGCCGCCTATGTGGGAGGCGCAGAAACCCGCATGCAAATCTTCGAGGACCTCTCTACCCTTTTCTGGGTAACACACTTCAATAGGGGTTTCAAGAAACCAGCTTTGAAGAGTTCCCCTTGTCTCATCTCGAAGTTTGCCGCTTTCTTTTTTATAACAGCCGCCTCCTGGGTGAATCAGGTAGCGTGTCGTCTGCAAGATAAGCCCGGATGCTGTCCATCTAGGTAGAGCTTCAGTCGAGAATTCCAATAGGGTATTCATTAGATATACTTATTTTTTCCATGACCTCCCAGAAGACCGACCGAGGTGTTTCACAGGAGGCGGATGATGCTAGATTTTACAGAGCATCCGCCTGATTATTTGAAGATATGGGCACTAGAGTTAGATGAAATTCTTCAAGTGTACCGATTTCACTTTTGACCGTTGCAAATATTTTATCATGGCTGGATGAGTGGCCTCGTACGTCCCATTAACCTGGAGTACGACTAATTGAGAATCAGAGTAGGCGGCTATCTTCCTTGCCCCTGTCGCCTTGCAGTACCGAATGTCGGCAGCAGGGCCTCATACTCGGCCTCATTGTTAGAGACCTGAAACTTGAAACGTAGTGCATATTCGTACTTGTCTCCCTCAAGAGATTGACAGATAATCCCTGAACCACAGCCGTTCGCAGTGGAGCTCCCATCCACAAACACTTTCCAAACCTGGTCTGTATTGTTCGGTACAACCGGCCTGTCATTTCGACAATAAAGTCGGCGAATGCTTGCCCCTTTATTGCCTTCCTTGGTTCGAAAGTGATTTCTAATCCTTGCATTTCAATAGCCCATTTAAGCATTCGTCCAGAAGACTCCATGGTGTTGAGTGGCCGTTTGATCGGTTGGTCAGTATAGACTTCTACCGCATGTGCCAAGAAGTAGGGTTTTAGCTTCTTGATGGCCATGTATAGGGCAAGGCCAAATTTCTCAACCATGGGGTAACGAAGCTCTGCATTCCTCAGAACATGGCTAATGAAATATACCGGGAGCTGAGTGTCGTCTCTTTCAGCTAAGAGAACAGCACTGAGGGCATGGTCAGAGACGGCTAAGTACATGAAGAGCTTCTCTTTAAGCAAGGGGCTGACAAGCCTTGGCAAAGAGTGCAAATGAGTTTTCAGCTTTTGAAAGGCCGCCTCTGCATCATCCCCCCATTCAAAGTTGGTCTTCTTTTTGATTGCCTGGAAGAAGTAGAGACACTTGTCGCCTGACCGACTGAGGAATCTCCCCAAGGCCGCCAGACAACCTGTTAGCTTTTGCACTTCCTTCAAAGTACAGGGCGACTGCATGTCGATTACCGCCTGTATTTTCTCAGGGTTGGCCTCTATTCCCCTTTGGTCAATCAAAAATCCGAGAAAGTTCCCAGACTCAACACCAAAGACACACTTTTTTGGGTTTAGCATGACCTTGTGCAGCCTAAGTGTAGCGAATGTTTCTCGGAGATCAGCAAGATGATTCGCCTTTTGTTTGTATTTGACTATCATGTCATCAATGTACGCCCCTACATTCCTTCCGATTTGATTAATGAAGACCGTATTAATCATTCGTAGGAAAGTAGCAGGCGCATTCTTCAAACCAAACCGCATCACCGTATAACAGAACAACCCCTAATCAGTGACGAATGCCGTCTTTTCTTGATCTTTTTTCCACAGGGGGATCTGATGGAAACCTAAATAGGCGTCCATCAAGCTCATCAAGGCATATCCGGCTGTTGAGTCAACCAGACTGTCGATCTTGGGCAATGGATAACTATCCTTTGGACATGCCTTGTTAAGGTTTGTGTAGTCAACACACATCCGCCAAGTTCCATTCGACTTTTTTACTAACACAACGTTAGCTACCCATTCAGGGAAATTGCACGGCCGAATGAACTTGGCATCCAGCAGCTTTTTTACTTCGGCAGCAGCCGCCTGACTTCTTTCTTTGCCGTGATTTCTTTTCTTTTATCGGATGGGCTTCTTTTTAGGATCCACAGCGAGTTTGTGGACAACAAGATCTAGACTGATGCCTGGCATCTCCTCCACTTCTAAGGCAAAGATGTCTTAAAATTCTCTCTGAAGCTGATGAAGGCTTTCACCCAGCTCTGCAAGTGCAACCGTCCCCACCTTAACCGTCCGCTCTAGGCGGTTGTTGTCTAGAGGGATATCGATGTGCTCACCATCAGGCTGGGGAAGGAGATCATCCGACCGTTCCCCGGTCAGTGATTGCTATTGTTTTTCTTTTTTGACCACCACCACCGGATCAGTCTTTCTTTTCTTTCCGGCTGGTGGGGCCGACTGTTCTTCCTCGGCATCGTCGAGGTCGATCGTTTGCTTGCCCCGACCAGATGCTATGGGAGCGGGCTTGACGTCCGAGAGGTAACACTCTCGAGCCGTCTTTTGGTCTCCATTAAGGGAATCGACTGATCCATCATCCTTCTCATACTTGAGTAGCATGAGTGCAGGGATGATGACGACCTTACACTCCTTAAGAGTGGGACGGCCAAAGATGAGTTTGTAAGTTATGAGCACTTCAACCACGAGGAAACGGATGGTCATGTGTCGACCGTCTCCCCTGCTTCCCAGGCGGACAGGTAAGTCAATGCGTCCGACTGGGTGCACAAGTCCTCCCCCAAACCCAACAAGGGTGTGGGAGACCTCCATCATGCTATCCGGTTTGTACTTGAGATTAGATAAGCATTTGAGGATGATGAGGTCAGAGGAGCTTCCTGTGTCAATCAGAATTCGGCCAACCAGCTGGTTGGCAATCTTGCATTCAATGACAACAGGGTCATCATGCGGGCCGACGGACTTTGCCTTTATCCTGCTCGGTGATGACAACTTAGGGAAGGCGGATGTGCCTGCCGCATCCCCTTCCTCAACAGAGTTGACCATCTTCCTTAGATGGTCCTTGGTGTATACCGACTCTTCATCAGTTTCGACACTCACAGTAGGCTGGGGAGTCTTTTTCTTGGACTGCCCTTGATTTGCCTTTGTCACTTTGGACTTCACATAGGACTTCAGATGTCCTTTGTCGGCCAGACGGTTGAGCTCCCGCTTGAGACTAAAGCAATCGTTCGTGTCATGGCCGACATCCTCATGGAAATGGCAATGGCAATGCTTGTTCTTGTTCCGATTTTTAGCGGAACCTTTCATAGGAGTCGGCTTCTCAAGAGTCAGCCGATCCTTAATTTCCAACAAGATGGAGCAGCAGTCCTTGTGGAACTCGTACCTTGGGACATACGGTTTCCACTCTTTTTTCTTCTTCTAGGCCGGTTGATCAGAGTTATCAATGGCCCAGACTTGCTTTTTCTTTTTGCTCTCTTCTGGCTTAGGAGCCGGCTGAGCAGGCCGACTCTCTTTCTGCCGGTCGGACTTCTTATGGTCCGACTGCTTATTGGAGGAGCAGAGTTTGGTCTCCTGTATATAGGCTTCCGCCTCTCGCAAGGCTCCTTGTAGAGTAAAGATTTGTTTGCGGACGAGTTCATACTTAAAAGTAGACCCATCCTTCAGACCCTTAAAGAAGTCTGTGAAAGCAACCTCATCAGACAGCCCATGAATCTGGATTCGGACCAGATTGAACCGCCTGACATAGGAACGCAAATCTTCTCTATCTCCCTGCTGAACATTGTCCAAATCAAGACTCGTCTTTTTGGCAGGGATATTCATAGAGAAGTTTGAAGCAAACAAGCACGCAAGCGTCTTGAAGCTATTTATGCAACCAGCCGGCAGATTGCCAAACCACTGCTGGGCTATGCCCTTCAGGGTGGCTGGAAAGCAACGACACCATGCGGCATCATCCAACCCCTGTAGATACATGAGGTGGGTGTATGCTAGCAGGTGGTCTTCTAGGTTGGAGGTCCCATCATAGGCTCCAACCAGAACATTTTTAACTGTAGCCGGTTATACGACTTCAGTTATTTCCTTGGAGAAAGCAAAGGGTTGATCCCCAAGGTGTTGCAGCCTAAGCTGCCAGTCCATCGGCTGATAGCCGTATGCCGCCTGTCCTCCAAAGAGGACAGGCTGCATGTAAGGTAAGATCGGTGCCTGGTACAATGGTTGAGCCATGTACTGGGCCGACTGAATCATATGAGGATCAGACTGAACCCGTGGGCTTCTAGGTGGAGTCTCATGTAAAGAATGGGAACACCTCACAGAGGTGTTTCGAAAGCTATCATGATAAGTTGACATTGACGCCGACTCTGATAGCTGGGCCCTCTTCTACTCAATGTATTGCCGAGCATCGGAGAATGTTTTCTTGCTATCATCCGGCTGTAGGTGCTCGATGAATTTTCTTGTGCTCGCTTCTGGGAAACGGAGCAGAGTAAGGTCAAATTGGGGCTGGGCCTTCTCCGTAGGGGCAGGATGAGGAGTCGGCTGACGCTCCCTGATCGACTTCTGTTTGCCATCCTGGGCTGGCTTCTTGGCC
Source organism: Chenopodium quinoa (assembly GCF_001683475.1). Taxonomy (NCBI): domain Eukaryota; kingdom Viridiplantae; phylum Streptophyta; class Magnoliopsida; order Caryophyllales; family Amaranthaceae; genus Chenopodium; species Chenopodium quinoa. The sequence goes on from NW_018743689.1 coordinate 1,909,540, forward strand.
GAATGCTCCTTTTTAGGAGTAGGCGACTTCTTTGAGGCGAGTTGTTTGATTTAATCCCTGAGGCTGCTCAGGAGTCTCATTAGCTCATCTCGAGTGACGGGAGTTGATCCTGCCGCCTGGAAAGGATCAATCAGCCGCCCCGAGGGCTTCTTTGGTTGACCAGCAGTTTTACTTGGCCCTGTCTGGTCATGATGACGCTCCCGCCTCTCCTTACTGCGGATGCGTTTAGAGATGAGGAATCCATTTGGATCCACATAGGTTTTGACGTCAGCGTCATCACCTGAGTCATGGTTTGTCTGGACAACTATGTTCTCTAGAGGCCGATTGGCCTCTTGGTTCGGTACAGGTACTTGTGAAGTCATTTCAGAGGTACTCTCCCCACAGACGGCGCTAAATGTTTCGGGGGTTTTTGTCCCTCGGGAGAGTTACAACACTGAAACTGGATTCAACAATGGACGCCTGTACCTGCAAAGCAAACGGACCGCCGAATGGTCGGTGGTCCGCCTCTGAAGATTAAGTTAGTAAACGTTCGGTAATAAAACGTGCGGAAGTAAAGATATCTGCTTGGATTCCAAGCTCAGGTAAAGTGTTGTATGTTCTTTGAAAATGACAACTCTGTAGTAAGTGACGTATTGTCTCGTAGTGCGTGAATATTCTCTCTCTTTTTTTGTGTGTCCCGTCATGAATGTAAGAATGTCCCTATTTATAGGGTCCTTTTCAAAAGTGTGCCCTCCCTAGGATCTGGTGACCTAGGGATTAGGGCACGCCGTTTTTTAAGGGCCTCTTGGGATTTGGGCCTTGAAAGCCGCCATTCTCAAGGGGCAATATCTGCTCGACACGTGTCACCATCTAGAAGGTCCAAGTAGGTGCCCCTTCCAGTGACATGTGCCATGCTTTGATTGGGCCACTTGGCAGGGTATAAAATACCCAAATCAATAGGCATGAGAAAATTTGTTCATATGCACTATCCTACATACCGGGAATTAACTTGTGAATTCTTGTCTTCTTTGACAGTTGTAAATAGTAGAAATGGGCCGAATTTAATTTTTAGGTTGAACAATAGAAATATTAGTTTAACATTTGTGGAATTTTGTAAATTATTTGAATAAAATTCTGAATTACCATTCCAATGGTGTACAAAATGGGTGACATATATCATGCTTTGACTGGTTTGCCTACTCCCGACCCCTAACATTCTAGTACCAAACCTATTCATCACCCTGTCCCAAAAATCTGGCAAAGATTTGCGAGTTTGTGTTTTTTAGGTAGGAACGAGCCCCATAACGCCCAAACTAACGAGCTAGCTATTATAGGTCACTATGTGTCTGGGTTGGGAAATTGAACATAGGTAGATACATTATTCACCATCTGAGCAGACATGCCACGGCTAGTAACACCGCTACTACCCCCATCCGTCTAGGTGGCCTTATCACTAGAATAGCAGTAAAAAAGGACGGTTTTGTTAAGGATGGACCCCACCAACTGACCAAATGTGGACCAGATACCTATATAACTTCTAGGTATTTTGAGAAGTTGGGGTGGGTACGACTGGATACTGAGCAGACACCCCACTGGTGTATTAGGACTGGGACCAAGCAACCTTTGCCCATCTTTCCCTTACCTAGTCCTGACTTGACCGCCTTTCCCCCAGGGCAACCATCCTACACGTATGACCTTTTAGTTGCCAACGCTAGGGGGTAGGCACCACCACCACCCCAGCCTCAGCCTCAGCCCGAGGTGGAATTTTCTCCACCTCGCATGTCTCACTCCGTCCCTCATGTTAACTCTGACCCAGTTTGGGATTTTCAGAGCATAGGTCAGGCCTTAGGACGTATCGAGCATTCCCACACTAACCTTAGGAGGATGGTAGGCTCTATAGACCAGAGGTTAGGGTACCTGGAGAGGAACCAGGGTAGAGCTCTCTACCCTAAGTACGATGATTATGCTCGTCGGGGCAAAATTCCCTACGATTTTATTTACCCTGATTGGTTTCAGCCTCCACCCCAGGGATACGATAGGGATCCCACTACCGTGGTATTTACAATGACTATTCGGCCTTCCATGGGTACGGCCAGGACATTCCTTTCAGGGGACCGGCAGGGGGGGATTTTCATGCTGATTATTTTGGTGGTAGCTCTTCTGGTGAAGGTGGTGCAGGCGGAAGTGGAGGTGCAGGGTTCGGCCACATGGATGAGGATGATCAGGACTAGCTATCCTGGGCTAGTTCCTGAGCCAATGAGGACATTGTCTAATTCTGGCTTGGGGAATATTTTGGATTTGGTATCTTTCTTTTTCTCTTTTCTTTTATTTTTTGTGTGTTTTCTTAGTTTAGATTTATTGATTTCTAGGTTAGTCTTATTGCTTTCTTATATATGAAAAATACAAAAAAATTAAAAAATAAAAAATCCAAAAATACGTTCCAATGAATTGTAAATCATGCTTCCCTGTGCCCCATACCTGAAAAAAATTGTTTTGATTCTTGGTATATGATGATAAGAATTGTGGATTAGTTGATCATGATTCGATGTTTGATTGCCTTGAAACCTTAACATGCGTCAATTTTGCCCAACTGCTTGTGAATATAGTGCTTGACTAGTTGATTTAGTTAGGAATGTGTGTTAGTTCCTCGTATGTCAATGAATTTGAGTATTAGTTTGCAACTATAAGTAATGTTTATATGATTCATTATTATGCACATTGAGGAGGACGAAGGCGTTCATTCTTTTAGGTAGCCTTCAGATGATTGTAGATACATTTGTTCCCTTCTTGCTACCCATGTTGTTGCCTTGGATTTTTGTTGTTTATTAGCCACATTACAAGCCTATTTTGCCCCATTGGTTACTAGTCCCAAGCTTGGCTTGGGGGAGCTATTAGTGAGTGAGGTGAGGGAGTTTGTAGTGTGCTTATTATTTGCACAATTTGGGTGGGATTTGAGAAGTTGTTTTGTTCTTGATCATGTTTATTTTTGATGATTTTGAAAGTTATATTTTCTTGAAAAAATTTAAATCATGATGTTATGAAAAAAAAGAGAGAAGTTCAAGAAAAAAAAAGTGAAAAAAAATAAGTGAACTTCAAAAGAAAAGAAAACAAAGAGAAAAAAAAATGTTCAATGTTCAAATGTTCTAGTTGGAGGTTGATCAAAAGAAAAAAAATAAGAGCTTCAATGAAAAATTCAAGTTTGGAAAATAAAGTTTGTTTATTCACTCCACATCTTCATTATTATATTTTTATGAGTGATATGTAAGTGTTGGGATTGTTTGTATTGATTGGAGTATATTTGCTTGATGTTAGAGTTGGTTATGTAGGAGGTGTTGATCACTATTTATTTTGATCATGGGTTTTTGATAGGGTAAAGCCGTATCCCCTAATAAAAAATAATTCCTAAATCCTCTAACTAAAGTAGATAGGGAAGTAGGGTCGATCTCCACAGGGAAACAAGTCTTTTTAATTCTAATTAATTATTATAATCTAAATTATCTAAGTAACCAGTAATTTAAATATGAATTCTATACTACGAAGGATGAGTTTAGGGAGAAAAGAATCAATAATAAGGAAACCTAGGGTCACAGGTTCACCAATAATTAATATTCCGGGATAGAACGAAGCAATTAATAATTAACAATGCATAGGTAACATGATTAACAGGCTCTCGCAATTTATTAGACCGAAGTTCCTATTAAAAATAGCCTTTAATATTAAATCAACATCTGCTCGATTCATCAATTCAACATTGCTAAGCATTCACAATCAAATTACATCTGCTCGATTCATAATCTAATTGCAAAGAATTAAAACAATTCAATAGGAAATTATCATGCAATATCAACAATCAATAATTACAACTATCCCTTCATATTAATTATGGATCCCCATAAACCCTAGAATTAAACTACTCACTAATCATCATAATTAAACCAAGCAAATAAATAAATAAGAACATGATCAAGAAAGCAATTAAAAATAACTGAAATTAAAAAAGGGAAGAAATTGTACCAAACTAAATATGGAATTAATGTAGGAATTAAGAACAAGAGTTAGAGAGACTTTAAGAGAGAGAAAAATACTAAGTAGAGAGAGAAAGTCCAAGAGAAAGAAGATCCGTAATTAATCCGTACAAAACGAATATATACATCTCCTAAAACAAAAATTAACTAAACTTAATCAGGTTCTAGAAAAACACGCGCCCGATCGGGCGAAGGGGGCGCCCGATCGGGCCCGCCTTTTTCTCATTGCCCAGCCTAAAGTGCCGCGCCCGATCGAGCCTACGCTCACCCGATCGGGTGCGCCTTTACTTGATAGCTGGCATGCGCGCAGCTCGCCCGATCGGGCGTATGCTTGCCCGATCGGGCCCGGCTTTATCTTCATGGTTTGGACTTCGATTGGGCTAGATTTCTCGGCCCAATCCATATTTCCTCTCGGGTCTCGAATACATGGTCCAATTAAACGAACCCTTAATCACCGGCTCGATGGCTCTAGCCGACCTTGGGCTCCAAGAATGGTCGTGTTCCTCCAATGCTCGTAGTCGCTTCATAAAAATCCCGGGAAAATGCTTCAAAGGTGCAATTCCCTGCAAAACTTAACCAGAACTACGAAAACACTAGAAAACACATGTTAGTAATAAAAGTGGCCCTAAAGGGCCAAAAACACTACTAATTATGACCAAGGGACGAGGGTAAAACATTATATAAAATAGACATATCAAACTCCCCCAAGCCAAACCTTTGCTTGTCCCTAAGCAAAGAGCTCATCAATGAACATATAAAACATACTTCATCCAAATCAACAATTCAAAAGCCAACGATTCAAGGTAAAATTAAACAAACATGCTTCAACGTCAATCAATCTTATTCATCTAATCACCCTTCCTCCCCAACAATTGTCAAGTAGAGAAAACCACAAGAGCATATAGAATTCAAGACTAGTGCTCAGACACTCGACTCTCATTTATGTGGCGAGTAAAGAATGTACTCGATCGCTCTCCACCCAACCCCTTTAATGTGGACAATGCCCTCCCAACTCACACTCTCGTGTGTATAAAAACATTGAACGCTCATCCTACTAGTCGACTCGAAATATGTCAAGTCATCACTTGCATTGAAAAACAACACTTTCACATTTACATAACTTCTATGCACAAGGTCGAAAGGTCTTTTAAGCTTGTAATGTAAGGCTAGGGTAAAGGTAGGATAAATTTGGGATCATGTGAAAGAAAAGCTATGCATTAAGGGAGCCAAATCATAATAAATCCATGATCAATGGTAATGATCATACACATCTCCAACATAACCAACTCCTACAACAATCCCCCAAATATACTCCAAACACTACAAACAATCCCAACACTCACAATTTCACTCATAAAAATATGATAATGTAGAACAAGAGTGAATAACAAACCTTGAACTCATAACTTAAAATATTTACATTGAAACTCAACTTTTTTTTTTCTTTCTTTTAATTAACCTTCACTTAGAACATTTGAACATCAAGCATTTTTTTCTTTTTTTTTCTTAGAAGTTCACTTTCTTTTCATATTTCTCACTTTTTTCTTGAACTTCTTTTTTCATCACACTTTTATTTTTCTCAAATATATACAACTTTCAAACTCATAAAAACAAAAATATGATCAAGAACAAATTACTTCTCAAAACCCACCCAAATTGTGCAAATAAAGTTCACACTACAAAGCTCCCTCACCTCACTCACTAATAGCTCCCCCAATCCAAGCTTGGGACTAGTAACCAATGGGGCAATTAAGGCTTGTAATGTGGCTATAAACAATAAAAGCGCACAAGCAACAACATGGGTGACAAGAAGGGAACAAATGTATCTAAATACTCTAAAGGCTACCTAAAGAACGAACGCCTTCGTCCTCCTCATGTGCATAATAAAAAAAGTCATGAAACACTACTCATAATTTTAAATCAATACTCAAATTCATTGACATACCAGGAATTATGAAACTATCACACATTTCCTAACCAAATCAACTAGTCAAGCACTATATTCACAAGTAGTTGGGCAAAATTGACGCAAGTTAAGGAATCCAAACAATTAGACTTCAAATCATGACCAACAAATCCACAATATTCATCATCAAATACCAAGAATCAAAACAAGTTTCTCAAGTATAGGGCACAGGGAAGTACGATTTACAATTCATTGGAACGTATTTTTGAATTTTTTTATTTTTTCAATTTTTTTTGTATTTTTCATATATAAGAAAGCAATAAGAACTACACTAGGAAAGCAAATAAAAACTATACTAGAAAGCAAATAAAGGGAGAGAAGGAAGATAATTTCTAAGATGAAAGAACACCCCCCCAAGCCAAATCAAGCAATGCCCTCATTGACTTGGGAGAGTAGCCTACTCCTCATCCTCATCCATCCTAGAGTACCCCCCACCATGGCTAGAGCCGGCCCCTCCATGGCTAGAGCCACCACCACCATACCCCGAACCACCGGCATAGTAGTTAGGGTCTACATTCCCACCCATACCCCCATATCCGTGGACCGAAGAGTAGTCCACATAAGTACCATAAGCACCGGGGTTAGAATACCCTCCTTGGGGGAATTGGAACCAATTGGGAGTAAGGGAATCGGGAGGAATAGCCCCCTGACAGGCATAATCATCATACATGGGGTAAAGGCTCCTCCCTAGGTTCCTCTCAATAAGACCAACCCTCCCATCTAGGGTGATTAACCTAGAGTCTAGGTTTTGCATCATGCCCTCTATCCTTCCTTGCCCCGTCTCAATACGGTCTAGTTGGCTCCTAAAAGCCGAAAAGTCATATGGGGCATTTGGGTCGACATTATAGTCGACCGAGGAAGTTGGCATGCCGTAGGTGAAAGGTGGGGGTGGTTGGTAGTGGGGTGAGTGGTGAATGGGTAACTGGTGAATGGGGGATTGGTGAGGTTGTGGTGAGGGGTGAGGTGGTTGAACCTCACCTTGACCATCTAACTCGAAAGTGTAGGAGGGCTTCCCCCTCTCAAATTTGGTCAAGCCGGGGTTGGGTAAGGTAAAGGCTTGGTCCCTCCTACCCGATTGTCGGTGGACGATCCACCAAGTATCACTCCCAACCGGTTGTACCCAATTCAAGCTCCCTAAATAGGGTAGGTCCATTAGGTTCGATCCCACAACTTTCCTATGGCCATCGGGGTTCCAACCTAAGTGTTTCCTAGCTATATGGGTCACTAACCCCCCAAAGTAAATAGGTGCTCTAGACCTACTAGTCTCGGCCGCGTTGGCCGCCCTTTGGAAATGATTGGCTATCCTATGCGGTATGTTTAATTTTTCAGCATTAGGAATTATATAGGAAGCCAATAATTCCAATTCATCCCTCCGAACATTTGCCGGTTCATGCCTCCCAAAAATGGTGAGACCGACAAATCTTTGCCAAAGTTTGGGGACGGGATGTTGAATCCACGTCCCTTTGGCATGTTGGAGGTTCACCAAATCCTCCCCTGTTAACCTCTTATAGACCACGGCGGTGTGGTCTTGCGAGGGTTCAATAGGCTTGTCCGATTTCAAGTCAAACAACTTACTAAGTTCTTTTAAAGTTAATCTCACATTGTTGTTTAACAATCGAAATTGGACATGAGTGATAAGTGCATTCATTTTGATAACATTAAAACTTTATATAAATTCCAATGTTAGATAATCATAAGTGTCATGGCACATTTGAAACAAACCACTCATACCTATGCCCTTAAACAATTTTTCTACGTATTTATCAAGACCTAGCCTAGCTAAAGTAGGGTGATGAATGAAACGGGTAGAAATTACCTGACGATTGATGAGGTTGATCATCCGAACCCGTTGCTCCTCCGAAGTGATTACAACTTCCTCCCATCCCAGAATTTGAAGGTCCGGGTTGATTGTTGGTTGTGATGCACTAGAGCTCTCACCCCTTTGATTTCTTGAACGCTTGGAGGCCATTAGCTATGAAAATAGTAGAAAATTTAAGGTTTCTCTCTCTTAGAGTTTGATAAAAGTTGAGAGAAAATTGGGGAAAATTAGTATAAAGTGTAGAGGAAGGTGAGGGGAGATGGAATATGTAAAAAAAATTTATTTTGGATGGAGGAATTGGAGAAGATCTTGGATTGAAGTGTGAGTTTAAGGTTTGAAAATTGAGGTTTTAGAGAGAGAAAGTGAATGAAGAAGGTGAAATAAGGAGGAAATGAGGAAAGAAAGAAGAGAAAAGAAATAAAGGGGGGGTCGGCCTGATGGCGCGCCCGATCGGGCGAGCCTCGCCCGATCGGGCGAAAGTGCGTAATTCCATAATACAAGTTCCGCGCCTGTAGACACCTAAAAATGTCTCCCCAAAACCAAACCCGATGATAAATAACCTTTCACCGCCATTGTTGGTCGGGTTTAGTATTTAATCCCGAGAGTGCGTAAAAAAATCGTATTTTATTAAATTCATATTTTTGAAAGGTCCATGGATTAGTCTAGATGTTTGGTAAAAGCATAGTTTTAATTTTAGCCCAAGCTTGTTAATTAATTTTAAGCCCAAACCTTTTTATTTTATTATTTTATTATTTTCTTATTTTAGCCCGAATAATAAAAGTCAGAAAAAAGCCCGAAATTATCAATCGGCACTTAAAAAGCCGAAAGAAATTAGGGTTAAAAATGAATTTAAACGGAAAAATGGACTGGAGTTGACCGTGTCACGGTACAGCCTGACTGTGTCACGGGAACCCTTCCCGTCTGACGGTGGGACTTCCCGTGTCACGGGAGGTCTGCCGTGACACGGGACATTCCGTGTCCTTTCCGCGTAAACCCTTAACGCGTTTTTCATTCCGTTTTCAGAAAATTTCCCGCGTCACTCCAAAACTGACCATGTCACGGGAAAGTGTATTGTCTGACGGTACAGTCTGACCGTGTCACGGTACAGTCTGACCGTGTCACGGGATATTTTTTTAGGGTTTTTATCATTTTAGGGTTCCGTGTGCTCCCTCAGCACATTTCCCTATAAATACCCCCTCATTTCTGATGTACGGGGGAACCAGAATTTTATTATTCTTATTTTTCTCTCTTCTATGCTCTTAACCTAAACACTAGCCTACCCTTTTCACTTCAAAATTCCTTCTTCAAGCACTCAAAGGAGTCCATATTTTACTCGAGGTTCTCCTTAAACCAAGGCGTGAAAGGTAGAATCGTTAGAGGGTTTGGCCCCAAAATCAATCTTATTTTATTTAATTTAATTTAGTTATTGTTTTATTATTTCCTTGAAGTTACTAACTCGTTTATTATTTTGTAGTTGCAAACAAACAGATTCAAAGTAAGGATCATGCTCTTTTTATTATTGTTTTTTTTTCTAACGATTTTTATGTTGTTAGAATTATGATTAAATTGGTTTTTATATTAATATTGATTCTATTATTTAATTTGATCACAATATTGCATGTTTAAAGGGAATATGTAATTGAAAATCACGACTAATAAGATAATTTGGACAACCGGTTTAGGATCCTTTTTAATCTTGTTGTTTAATCAAGTGATCACCAAATATTTAGAATTATGTGTGCATTAATTTTGAACCAATTTAGTTAAATAATAGTTTGGAGCGAATTGAATTATTGTTTGTATGCCTTTGAGATCACAGGAATGCTTTTCAATATAAGAATCGAGTAGAGGCCAATACGGGCGAATGTGACTCCACGACTCACTTCGTACCATCATCCCCGATCCTCCTTTCGTGGTTCTGAACCATATGGAGTTAGTAATCTCATGGATTATGAATGGGGTGTAACCTTCAAGGGTCAATCGTTGTTGCCTATCGTTGTCCCTAATCGTGGTTGCCTTTTTATGATCCGAGAACGGTTTACAAGCTCCTTAAAAACTTTTTGGCGGCTCCCTACTTTATTTGTCCCTAATCGTAATGTCAATTCCCACTTCCTATGAGTGCCAAGCATATTCACAAGATGCTTTTAACGTAGGCGCACTTCAAACGACGCCTACAATTTGGCGACTCCACTGGGGAGGATTATTAATTATTTATCGATTTGAGTGATCGGTATTTAATTAAGATGAGTGGATGAGACTTGAAAGATTCTTGAAAAAATATTCCTGTGATTAATTTGGCATTTTTTGCATCTGCATAGACATTTTAACGTCACATTCAGGTCTGTCCCGTAGGAAAAAATTGGATAACTCGGTTGCGCGCAAAAGCAAACAGGGCACCAGTCAGATTTTCTGACTGCTGTGTCACGTCAGAGTCTGCCGTGTCACGCCAGTCCTAAAATCTGTCCGGTGGCCTATTTTCTTTTCTCACAGTCGACTTCCTTCGATTTTTCTGAAAAAACGTATGTGTTCTACATGCGTCTTAGCCCCGAGGGATTTAAGCTCTATCAACCCAAAAACGCTCATGGCAATAAGGGTTCATCCGAGTCATTAAATCCACCCAAACCATGGAGTCAAGTTCGATTTCATCACGAACTCATGGAGCCGCCCATTGGCATACACCCTCAAGGGAGGCTGCCTTGCTAACGCGTCCAAACTCTTAACCATGGTACCCTTTTGACACCCAAACCTTGACCAATAGTTGAACATAGATCTTGACTTTAGGTTGCGAACTTTTTTACATCATCGTGCCTAAATGCTATGTGTTTGTTTGGTGCTAACCCTCATGTGTTTTCTCTTTTTGTTTAAACCATGCCCAAGGGTTTTTATTCTCACATAGTAATTAGTACGGACTTAAAATCGATTAAAATCTGAAAAATTACAAAACTGACCTGGAACTGCGCACCGGGTCACGGCTGGTTCTGCCGTGTCACGCCAGTCTGCACCGTGACAAGGTGCCCAGGAAAGTGTCCCGTCAGTCTTTTTTCTCGATTTTTGTGTCCAGTATTGAGTCGTGTCTAGCTATACGGTCAAAACACGCGTCTATAACCTCACCTAATCACTCACATATTATGTCCACACACTTTTTTTTAGTCATGCACCACTTTTGACCGTATTTTAGGGAAGTTTCGTTTTTTGTGTCGTTTTTTTTTTCGGAGTAAGTCGGATGGTATCCTCCCATGTTTTATTTTTTTAATAAGTAGAGCTTCAATAAAATATGAAAAAAAAGGTGAGAATTTTATTAGAAATAAAACTCTTAGAAAAGACTGAAAAAATAAACGTTAAAGATAAGAAAATACAAAAAATCTGGATAGATACGGAAAAGATGAAAAAATATAGCGCGCAAGGTGTTGTGTCACGGCACTATTCACCGTGTCACGGAAAAACCTGCCGTGTCACGGCAAAGATTCCCGTGACACGGTGGAATTTCCCGTGTCACGGGACGCATATTATTCCCCGGTTTGTTTTACGCGTGTGAAAAGGTAAATTCTGGGCAGTTTCGAGCCCTTTTTCTATAAAAGAAGACCAGATTATTCATGATATGCATAATTACGAAACACAAAATAATTTAGAATTTCATATTTCAATAATCATGTCTCAGAATTTTGATAATACGTTGCGCGACTGGTCTTATTCTTTGACCAATGCTGAAAAAAGAGAGTTAGAATTATTTCATGTCAGGGGTTTGCTAGCCCTGCGACATGTAGCTATTGAACATGATTTTCTTAGAGCAGCATTAGACTATTGGAGTCCAGAAACACACTGTTTCAAATTTGATTATGATGAAATATGTCCTCTACCGGAGGAATTTGGTGCAATCTTTGGATTTCCTGCTAGAAATCTTATTGCCATGCCTACCTTACGTGAATATTATTACCAAGACTTTGAATGCCATCTGAATCTAACAGATCCAGATTTAAATAGAATTGTTTGTGGTAATGAAGTAGACTTAGAAAAACTTGCTAATTTATATTTTAATCGCCCTATCTCTGAGTCTTATCATGTGTATCGTAGAAGGGCATATATTTTTTGCATGTTTAGCAAGCTAATATTTGCAAACGGTAGGGTAGGACATGCTTGTCTAGCGTCTGTACTTCAGCATGTAGTACAACGTGCCTTGGAGAAACATTTCGTGGCCTTGACGAGGCAAAAGCTGACCGAAAAGCCATCAGGAAGGGTTCTCTGGTACTATTACAGGTAAAAATGCGCTCCGAATAGCCCCCGTGACACAAAACAGGCACCGTGTCATGGTTGGGATCTGCCGTGACACGGTTAAAACTGCCGTGTCACGGGAATCTGCAGTTTTTTTTTTTTTTTTTTTTTGCAGATTTGGTTGGTGGAGCGTTTGGAATTATTTGAAGCCCCTGACGATATTGAAAAATATGGCCCCAACGACTTAGTCCGTAGGAAGAAGAATTACTCTGCGAATATGTCGTATGAAGATTGGAAAAATTTCTTTGCAAAGAGGGAATTTTCCATTCGTTGGGTGGTGCCTTGGTGGAGGCTTACTAGGATGGTTGGCACGAATGAAATTCCATGTTGTCGAGTTCCTAGTATCTCCAAATTGACCTTTTACTGCCCCTCTCGACTGATGCGGCAGTATGGACTTGAACGAGTAATTCCACGCTATAACAATAGTCCTCGTGAAGTATCGTTGCATGAAAGTAACGTTCACAAGTACGAGGCTTATTGGATTGGAAGACCTTTGTGGACCGTTTCTGCAAGTGACCAAGCTCCTCCTCCCTTATCTAGTGCATACAAGGCATGGTTGAACCCTAGAAGCAGGAGGGAACGATTCGGATCACGCAAGTCTTATGTAAAGAGTCGTCTTGGAGATAAGAAAGCTCCTCTTAAAGATCGCCTAGGTCCGAGAACACAAGGAATTGAGTTTAAGACTCCTAAGATGCCAAGAAAGAAGACATATGTGAAAGGAAAGGGTAAAGAAAAGATGGTGTATAGGGAAAAGCAACTGAAAAAGTTCAAGAAAGGTGAAAGGGGTGAAAGTTCGACTAGGGGTGTGACGGTTCGGGCTACAAAAGACACACTAATGGTGAAGGCCGACCTAATTGAGCACGAGAAGGATGTTCCTAAAGAGAAGAGAGATTAGATCAATAGTGCTTTGCAGTTTATTATTTATAATTTTTACTAAAAATAAGGCATATGATGCCAATACTTGTAGTCGCATTTTAATAATAGCACATTTATTTCATCCTTTAAAATAAAAATTACAATGACTATTATTAATTATCCGAGTCAAGGAGTCGGACGCAATGGAAGAACGAAAACAAAAACTCGAACAATAAATTCGCAACGAATGCGCCAATAAATAAAACGGGAAACTGAAAATCTGCCGTGTCACGGTCAAAGAGTCCCGTGACACGGTTAAAGTTCCCGCGTCACGGCAAAACTTTTTTTTTTTTTTTGACAGACAGGGGTGACGTGGCACGGAATAATTCTCCCGTCAGACGGGATAAATTCCCGTGTCACGGGAGTCACCCTGTCCTTTTTGCCGTTCAGGGGTTGCCGTGACACGGGAATTTCTCCCGTCAGACGGGAAGAAATCCCGTGTCACGGCATTTTTACCCTTTTTTTTTGAATGATTTTTCTGTGACGCAATGCTGAACCGACGCGCATATTAGATCAATAGAGGGAGGATTTTTTTATTTTAAAGTGGTCGGGCCCCCTCGAGGGGTTGCCTACGTATCCTAAAAAGGAATCAGGCCACACGTAGATCTATTGGGTAATGAACCCATGCGACTAGGCGTAGAATTTCTTGAGTTGATCCAAGTTGGTTAAATTATGGAAGCCGTTACCGTCCATGTCTACTAATTGTGCCGCTCCGCCAGACAGGATGGCTTTAACAATATACGGGCCTGACCAGTTTGGTCTAAACTTTCCTCTTGGATCTAACACATTTTTACGAAGTTCCTTAAGCACTAGGTCACCCTCTCTGATATTCCTGGTCTTGACTTTTTTATTAATATGTCGTGCCATACGCTGTTGGTAGGTTTGGACATGATGCAAAGCTGCCAAGCGTTTTTCATCAAGTAAGACCAGTTCGTCGTATCTTGCTCTAATCCAGTCGACTTCATCTAGTTGGCTTTCCAATGCGATTCGGAGTGAAGGTATCTCGAGCTTGATTGGTTGTACAACTTTGACGCCATAGACTAAAGAGAAAGGGGTAGCCCCTGTCGATGTACGAACAGAGGTTCGATAACCCCAAAGGGCGAAATGTAGCTTACTTGGCCAATCCTTATAATTTTCCGTCATCTTTTCGATGATGGTCTTCACATTTTTGTTGGCCGATTCGACTGCTCCGTTCGTTTGTGGTCTGTAAGGTGATGATCGGTGATGTTTGATATGATATTTCTGCAACAATTCCGCGCATTCGGCTTGGAAATGTGTTCCATTGTCACTGATCATCTCATGTGGTACCCCATAGCGGCATATAATATTTTTCTCAATGAATTGAGCTACGTGTTTTGCCGTCAGCTTGGCATATGAGGCTGCCTCAACCCATTTGGTGAAGTAGTCGATTGCTACGAGAATGAATTCATGCCCCCCTTGTCCTGGTGGTGTGATTTTCCCAATGATGTCAACGCCCCAAGTGGAGAAAGGCCATGGAAAAGTATACGTGTAGAGAAGAGAAGGTGGAACATGATGTAAGTTTGCGTAGATTTGACACTTCATACATTTCTTGACGTACTCGTGACAATCTCGCTCCATAGTAGTCCAATAGTAACCTTGTCGTTGAATCTTTTGGACTAACATCTTTGCATTCATGTGAGTTCCGCATATACCAGCATGAAGGTTTTCCATGGTTTTATGTGCTTCTTTCTTGGTTATACATAAGAGATTCCTTCCCGTTGCAGTTCTCTTGTGGAGTTCTCCCCTGATGAGCACATACTGTGAGGCCAGGAGCCTCAAAGCACGGCGTGCCCTTTTATCAGTATTAGGAGGATATTCTGCTCTTGTCACATAATTAAGGATGTTTGTATACCATGGTTCTTCATCTTCTTCCTGTGATTTTTGTTCATCATCGAGTGCATGAACATAAGCTGGTTCATATCTCCTCTCTATGGTCAGTGGCATCCTGATCGTGTCAGCTGGAATTCGCACCATTGATGCTAACTTAGCTAGTGCATCGGAAAACTGGTTTTCTTCTCTTGGCAAATACGTATATTCCACTTCATCTAGTTGCTCCGTGAGAGTTTCCAGATGAGCTTGATACGTAGCGAGACTTTCACTCCTCACTTTCCATCTCTTAGAGATTTGGTTAATGATTAGCGAAGAGTCACCGTAGATTCTGAGTTTCTTGATTCCCAAGGCGACAGCTGTTTCTAATCCCAAAATGCATGCTTCATATTATGTGGCATTGTTGGTCACATCAAAGTCGAGCTTCATGGAAATTGGGATGTGTTCTTCATTGGGCAATACGAGCAAGACTCCCACGCCACATCCTTTTTGGTTTGAAGCTCCATCAAAGTAGAGCGTCCAACTATCGTCTTCGGTCATGAGTAAATCTTCGTCAGGGAAATCGTACTCATCTTCTTCTTTTTCAGCTTCTTCTAGCGGAAAGTCTGCTAAGAAGTCAGAAACTGCAGAACCTTTGATGGCCTTTTGTGGCACAAATCTCAAGTCAAATTGAGCTAGATTGACTATCCATCTTGATAATCTGCCGTTGAGTGTTGCTTTCTCGAACAGGTATTTGAGAGGATCCATTTTAGACACGACATGGACTGTATAAGTGAGCATGTAATGTCTTAGTTTCTGTGCGGCCCATACAAGTGCGAGACACAACTTCTCGAGAGGCGTGTATCGCGTCTCATATCATTGGAGTTTCTTGCTCAGGTAATAAATTGCATTCTCCTTGCTTTTGATCTCTTGTGCTAGCATTACCCCCATCGTTTCTCTTGTGACCGTAAGGTAGAGTCGAAGAGGAAAGTCAGGTATTGCTGGCGCTAGCACGGGTGGGTTTGCAAAATACTCTTTGATTTTGTCAAAAGCTTTTTGGCAGTCATCATCCCATGTGACTGGGACATTCTTCTTGATCTTCTTGAATATAGGTTCACATATCGCTGTGAGCTTTGATATGAACCTACTTATATACTGCAACATTCCAATGAAGCCTCGAATCTCCTTCTCATTTTTGGATGGTGGCATGGCCATGATCGCTTTTACTTTTGAAGGATCTATTTCAATCCCTCGAGAACTGATCACATATCCAAGTAATTTGCCTGACGTGACTCCGAATGCACATTTTGCTGGATTTAATCTCATGTTGTACTTACGGAGTCTTTCAAAAACCTTGCGAAGTGCGACGATATGGCCTGGGCGATCTTTAGACTTGACAATCATATCATCGACATAAACCTCCACCTGTTTATGCATCATATCATGTAACAATGTTGTAGCTGCTCTTTGGTAGGTGGCACCCGCGTTTTTCAACCCGAATGGCATTACCGTATAGCAATATGTACCCCACTGTGTGATGAATGTGGTTTTCTCCATGTCTTCTTCGGCCATCAATACCTGATTATATCCGGCGTAACCATCCATGAATGACAGGAGTGCATGGTTTGTTGTATTATCGACTAGAATGTCAATGTGAGGTAGAGGGAACCCATCTTTTGGGCTTGCTTTATTGAGATCCCTGTAATCAACACACATTCTGACCCTTCCATCCTTCTTTGGAACTGGAACCACATTTGCTATCCATTCCGGATACTTGGATACTTTGATGAAACCTACGGCCAATTGCTTTCTGATTTCTCCCTTGATTTTAAGAGCCACATCTGGTTTCATTCGGCGCAGCTTTTGTTTGACAGGCTTCATACCTGGAATGAGTGGTATCGTATGCTGAGCTATATCCCTGTCAATTCCTGGCATATCTTGGTATGACCAAGCAAATACATCAACAAATTCACTAAGCAAGTTAATCAGCTCTTTGCGTTCATCTTGACTTAGTGTTAATCCAATTTTTACTTCTTTAACAGTCGTATCATTGGAAATATTAACTGTTTCTGTATCTTCAATAACTGCTGTTTTATTTTCGTGTTCTTCCATTGCTTTTATTATTTCTTTGTCATTTTTATCATTAGCAAAGCAATATTGATCAGGGCTAGGGGAATGGCACGCATCGTAAGCAAAGGCATTCATTTCATTGAATTTATTGGCTAATACATCAAGAGAGGCAAGGTCGGCTGCGACCTCACAGAATTATTAAGACTAGAAGGATAGGACTCAACAAGAGACTCAGGGTTGAACTCTATAGCAGAAAGAGGGTCAGCCTCAGACTCTAAGGACTCATCTACAGACTTAGACTCAGACTCGGACTCAGACCTGGAGGATTCAGACTCATCAAACATAGGACCCTCGCCAGCGGTTATTTCCAACTTCTCTCCACTCGGCGCAGTGATCCTCAATGTCTTGCGCCACCCCCTTGAATTGTTGTCAGCTTGGACGATTAACTCGGAGGGATCGAAATCCTTGTTTGCTATGATGGCTTGAACAAGCTTAGATTTATCATTGCAGACCGGCTTGGATTGATTCTTCTTCATTCCAAAAAGAAGGTTGATTCCCAGATCATCAGAGTTCAGGCTAGCTGACTTCTCGACTGTGGAGAGCTCTTCATCGATGAAGTCACAATCGAGGAATACCTCGAATCCCGGTTCACGGATCCCATTATGGACAAATGGTTCAGGGAATTCATAGCATGGGAAGTCTTCCCCTTCTTTGATGTACTGGCCATTGAGGGTGAACGGATATGGATCCATGGCCATTTCCGTCTTCGTGATTCGAGCGTTGTTGCGAGCTTTCATTTTCAATGCAGCTTGTTTGAGATCTTCTTTTGTTGGCTCGAATCCCAAGCCGAAAGTATCCTTCTTGAGCGCACCAGGATGGCCCCAAGATTTAGCCATTTTCTTCTTGAGCCCAAGGGTCATTCCAGGGAAGTGACCTTGCTTCTTCAGAATGGCGTTGATACTGGTGTTTGAATAGGGATCGAAGTCGAGATGACACTTTTCCTCTTCTTCGATCACAAGAACATCATCTAGTGAAAACCCCCAAAGATCTTCATCTTCTTCGTCATGTTTAACATGGACGATAGGAGTATCAATAACTTGAATGCGCATAGGAGAAGCATCGATAGTAATCGGAACCCCTCCAACTATGGCTTTCACTTTCTGGTGGAGCAATGACGGAATCGCCTTTAGCTCGTGAAGCCAAGGGCGTCCTAACAACAGATTGAAAGAGGCCTTAATGTCCACCACCTAAAACTTGGTGCGACGTTCAATGGCCCCAGTAGTTATATTCAATATGATAGTACCCACGGCTTGACGACGAGTATTATCGTAAGCTCGAATCCCTTGAGTGGAGGGAGTCAACTCTTCATTCTTTATACCCAACTTCCTTGCAGTACGGAGTGGGCACATATTGATTGCAGAGCCATTATCAACCAGGCTCATAGGAACATTCATCTGCCTACACACTACAGTGAGGTGTAAGGCCTTATTATGTTGGTCCCCTTCCGGGGGTAGATCCTTATCAGAAAAGGAGATCAGATTACTAGTACTCGGCAGCTCAGTAGTGAGAAAGTTGGCCAAAAGCTTCCATACATTCATCTCCACCTTGGTCTTTTACAGCTGTTTGACCACATCGCTATTCACAGGGTCGATGGGATCAACTATCGGATTTGATTGTGGTGGAGGTGGAGGTGGGTTAGGTTGTTGCAACCGTCCACTTCTGGTGAGAACCTTGACCTCAAGGTCCCCCCAAACATCTTCACTGGTGCCGAGAGATGAACAGGCTATGTCTTTGAGATAGACGTCTTCATCATCACTATCCCAGATCCCATTCACTTCTTCAGTGCTTGAGATAAATACAACTTCCGGCAGAGGTTCATTCACAAATTGAATGAGTATCGACGGATCAAAGGAGACTTCATCTCCCATGATAGTGACGAGGGGGAAAATGTATGTCGTTATCTACCCTTTCCCCAAGTCAAACAAAATTTGTAAACACCTAACCAACCTTATATGAATATAGGGCAAGTTAAGGGTCGATCCCTAGGGAATGCTATGATGAAAACTAGAGTCTAAGTCAAGCTACCTCGAAGATGGAGTTGATATTATGGTTGGCACTACGGTAAAATAAAGCAAGTCTAATCAAGTAAAACAAAGGTCTAAACACTAGGGATATGGATTCCACATGCAAGTTCAATGATAATGCTAGTTTAGAGCTCAATCAATTAATTAAAGTATTGCAATGGACAAACAATAGTAGCAATTAAGAGAGTTCAAATGCTGTTTCCTATAGGTCAATCTAGGTGTCACTATGAAAGGCAAATCAAGAAGAATCACAAGCAAACCCAATCAATTAGAGCAACTTTCAATTCGATTGTTCATGTCATTAAGAGTTGCAATGCAATCTAGATTAATCTTATAGGTTGATCACTCCTAGTCTAATCAATCACATGCAAAACTATGTCAACCAATTTAATTGCAAGAAACCAATCAATCAAAGAGCATCAACTAGCAATTTCATTAATCAAACATGCTTCCCCCTTTCCCTAGCAACTAATCTACTCACTAATCATGGTGAAATTCAAGAACAAATAACTAGAAAGTGCTTTAATCTTCATTTCTATATCAAAATCTAAGAGAAATAAAAAATAATCAACAATATCAAATTCAAATCCAAAGAAGAACAAGTAACAAGCAAAAATCAAATAGCAAGTAAGTAAAAGATGAAAGAAGGAAGAGATTCTCACTAATATTGATGATTGAAAATGAAGGAATCCAAACTTGATTGATCAAATGTTGAGTTACAAATCCGCGCCCGAGGAACAATGGGTTTGGAACCCTCCGCGGGCTATCTGGGCAGACCCCGCGCCCGCGGCAACAGAGATCCTCGCCCGCGGCAGTGAAACCCGCGCCCGCGGCTAATCTCCTGCTCCCAAAGCCTGATCAGGGGGCCGCGGTCTCTCTGAATGGAGCGGCCTCTCCATTTTACCCGCGCCCGCGGAGAGCCCACGGGGCAACCGCGGAAAGTTCCTGCCAAATTTTGGCAATTTTGAGTAACATGGGCCCCCGCCCGCGGCAAGATGACCCGCGCCCGCGGCCTGATGGATTTGCCTTGGAAACCTCTCCGAGGCCTCTCCAAGCCCTCTCTAAGCCCTCTCTAGCCAAATGCTTCTTCCTTGCTTGATCATTAAAGTCCCAAATTGAATCCTTTGCCAAAGTGATTCTCACAATACCTACACAAGTACACAAAGAAAGGAAATAAAAGGGAAAAAGAGACAAATAAAGGAAAACACGATAAAAACACGAGAATCATAAAGAAAAGAGGAAAAAGAGAAACTAAAGGAAAATGGACCAAAAATAAGAGAATAAAGCATGAAAAGGGGAAAGAAATAAACCTAAAAGACTACCCTATGAGTGCCATAAATGACACTCATCAAATTCCCCCAAGCTAGACTTTTGCTCGTCCCGAGCAAACAAAGGCTAAAAGGAATAAGAAGGGCTTATTCGAAGCAAAAAGAAAAAGAGGGGCGAGAATTTACACTAAGACTCACTATCGTAGGAATCACGGTTGTTTTTAGCTACAACAAGCCATTTAAACCCCTAGATCGCTCTAGAGGACGAGTGATGCTCTCGTAAGGGTATCCTAAAAGTTTACCCATAACTCTCCACCAAACCCCCAAGAGGCAAACCAGAGAAGGAAAAGAAAGAGGAAAAAGTAAACAAAATCTTACGAAATGGACTTTACAAAGAGACTATAATTCAAATGAATAACAACCATTCTAAAGAGAATTATGGTATGTACGTTATAAGATACCTAATGTTGATTGAAACATAAATATGCTAAGCATAGGAACTAGTTATCACATTCCACTTTCATCCCAAACGGTCTTACCGCGTTCCCCCTACTAATCTCATGTCTCCCCTTAGTGAGCATCTCATAGATTCCGCGAAGGAACCGGAAAAGGATCAAATTTTTAGGCTACTCGACATCTTGATTTCACATCCCCTTTCCTTAGTCTGCAACCTATGATTCCCTCCACCGATGAAAGACTCAACTCCAGGTCCAAAGGTCTTCCCCAAGGTTGTAACGTAAGGCAAGAAGGGTTAAGGTAGGCTTAAAATTTAAAATTTGGTGGTTATCCTAAATTGTGAAGCAAAGACCGGCCAAATCTCTACACCAAACTTAAGTAATCACCAAACAAAAACGTATTAACACCCCCAAGCTTATTCAAAGCAACAATCTACAATCATTAGAACAAAAAGCGCAAGCGCTTTCCCCCAAGCTAAAAGAAACATTGTCCTCAATGCATAGAGAGGAGAAAGACACTTCAATTTTTTTTTTTTTTTGAATTTTCTCATTAATAAAATTGTTTGAATTTCATTGAACTCCTTAAAAGCATTAGTCCTTGCCCTTTTTTTACTAAGGACGGGTTTTACATAAGCATTTGCCATTATGTACCAAATATAAACAACTCAATTATGTGTACCAATTTGAACCAAACCCCAACTTCATAGACCACAATCACCAAACATTGACCCTTGCTTCACAAAAACCAAAAAGAAGGAGAACGAAACAAAAGGCTCAAGATATCTAATTATGCGGCTTGAAAAGAGGGAAAAGGGTTCAAAGGGGTAACAAGCAGGCAAATGTATCCCAAACCAAAAAGTGACTATCCTAGAAAGAGAAAATTACCTCCCCGAAAAACTTGCCTTTGTCCTCCCTAGGTAGTTCGGTCACGGTCTTAGGAATCATACGCTAAGATTCTAGATTAGGTTTGCGAAAATCAAGGATCCATGCCGCTCATGCAAGAGTATGATGAAAGCTTGAACAAATATAAATCTCACATGGTTGTAGAAAAGACTCACTAAGGGTGTCAAATCAAAGATAGGGAGCAACTACCAACATGCCACAAACGAGTAGAATCCGGTTTCATGATCCCCTAGTTCTAGACAACTATCTTAGCATGCTTTATCCTAGAATCAACCAAACGTAATCTCAAACCGTGCATACCATTATTACCTAAGAAGACCATTATTCAAAAGCAAAAGGCCAGTGCATACAAGTCCAATTTTCAAAAAGAGAAAGAGTGAAAATAAAGCCTCAAAAAGTTATGCACACAAACAAGATTAAAAGAAAAGGAAAGAAAGAAAAGAAAAGAATGGGAAACTTAGACAAGGACAAGAAAGGGAAAGAGGAAAAGAGCAAAGATGCAATCATAACACGTTTATCCCAATCGACATACAAGCGGTCTAATGGCCACATCGCCAAAGACCCCAAACACACTAGGTGTTAAAATCATACATCCTCGAACCGTTCAACTTCTCCTAAATCTAATCTTAATCTAAGCAACCAAGAAAATGAAGAAGTGAAAATAAAAAGGTAAAATAAGAAAGGTCTCACCAAGCATCCGCTCTAAATTAAAGTACCCAAGGAGTAGGAATGTGCATCTCCAAAAGGTTCCGCAATCCAAAGCATAGGCTACGAGCAAGGTGAGTTAAAGAAAAAGGCTATATATACAAAATGAAATTGTTAGTAACTTCCAAACAAAAGCAACCAATAAAACACTTAGATACAAATTATATACAAAGACCTAATTAAACCATCATCATTAATTTTTTTTTTTTTTTTTTGTCTCAAGAAACTCCCAAAAACATCAAGAAATGAACCAAAACAACAAGCAACAGACCAACGAGACCATTAGCAAAAATCCACCAAAAGCCTTATCAAAGACTTCCCACCGAGCCCCAGGTGCTTCCCCAAACCAACATAAAACATCCTTTTTGGCCCTCCCCCCTCACAAAATGAAGGCATCGACCGCGATGCCTATAATCATGCAAAATAGGGAAAGGGGAGAACAAAAAAGGGAACAAACATGCATAAGGGGACTATTGGCCACTAGGGCCGGCACCATCATCACCCGTATCCCAACCTCCGGTGTAACCGGGAGGAAAACCATAGTGACCCTGGAATAGGTCAAGTTGGGATCGGGTTAATTGGTCATAGGGCTCAGGCTGAACAAGGGGCTCGGGGTGATGGGGGTGAACATAGTAATATGCGGGATCACCCCGATAATCACTCCCCCCCCCGAGACCCTATAATCATAAGGTGGGAAATCGCGCCTTGGCACATCGGGGTCCTCCACCCCGGGCCAATATGGGTACGTAGGGAGGTTGTCACCACCCCATGAAGGTACCGGCCCTTGTTGGGGCGGCACATAAGGGTAGTTGACCGGAGGTGTGACCTCCCCCTACGCACACTAGCGTCATACAATGCGCTAGTTTGATAAGACAAAGTTTGGTGGTCCGAGTACATACCTTGCATGCGCTCCATTTGGTCTCTCATGGCCTCCATCTCTCGAAGATAAGCATCCCTTGGAAACCCTGTTGTTGTTGTTGTCGTGTTCTTTCTCTTCTTCTTCCTTGAGCATCATCATGAAAATGCTCATGTTGTTGTTGTAGTGGCGGTTGTTGTTGGTCTTCATCATATTCATCACCTCCTCCTTCCTCCTCTTCTTCATCATTCTCATCACCCCCATCAATCTCATCATCCTCCTCCATCTCATCCTCAATCCTCCCATTGTCCCTAGGGACCATCCAAATGTTCCTAGCCTCACGAAGGATGGAGGTGGCGGCCGGGTTAGGAAGAAGGCAATGGTGGGTATTTCTCACTAGCCAAGAGTAGGTGCTGGTTCTCCTAGTGCTAGTTATGAAACGTAAAGTGTTAGCTTGCTTCAAACTAATCCACACGTCTTCACTCCTTCCAACCGGAGTGCAAGACTTCAAGAACCCCTCTTGCTTAAAATACGACACAAGACGTGTCACCATGCCCCCACAATGAATTTCCCCCGTTTTGACCCCATGCATTATATCCTTGCAACAATTCATGAAGATATAGCCAAAATTAATCCTTGACCCTAACTCCGGCTTGGAAGCCATCCATAACACCAAAATCTCCTCCCTAGACAACTTCCCCAAATCTTGCTTATTAAAAATCGAATACCCAAGAATTCTATGAAGGATCCTAAGGGGCGGATGGATAATCTCACTAGCAAGAGACTTTTTCGAATCAAACTCCCTCTTGTTGGCTATGGTTCTCCACCAAGAAACCTCATTATACTTAGATTGGACAAGGGAGATGAGGGGCTCGAAGATATCACCATTGGGGTTGAAACCAAGGGCTACATTGAACTCGGCTAGGTTCATGGTGTGTTTGACATTGAAGAGTTGGAAGGAAATAATAAAATCGGTTTCCCCCACCTTATTGAACTCAAATGTGGAGAAAAATCCTTCCGAAGGCTCCAAATAGGTTCTAGGGGCCGATTTTAGAAATTCACCCAAGCTAAGGTTATCTAGGAGGATGTCAAGGTCATTTTCAATTCCTAACTTGGCCATATCCTCACGAAAGTAATGCCGGGAGGGTCTAAACTTCCGGTCTTTCATTTTGTTATAGATGGGGGTTTGTTTAGACCGGTTCCAAAATTTGAGAGGGGGTAAAGGAGGAGGAGGAGAATCATCTTGAGTTGTGGAATGCGGTTGGGGTTGAGGGTTTGAGGATTGGCCTTGAGAAGATTGGCCGGAGGATTGGTTTGAGCGCTTCTTGCTACTTTTGACTCTTTTTATCAAATCCATTTTAACAAAATTCACACAAGTCACAAGAACACAACAAACTCCCTCAAACAAATCAACTTCCTCCAAAAATTACTCACAAACCTCCTTACAAATCCAACCAAACCACCACAAACTACAAGGT
Source organism: Chenopodium quinoa (assembly GCF_001683475.1). Lineage (NCBI taxonomy): Eukaryota > Viridiplantae > Streptophyta > Magnoliopsida > Caryophyllales > Amaranthaceae > Chenopodium > Chenopodium quinoa. The sequence continues at coordinate 1,934,159 of NW_018743689.1, forward strand.
ACCTGTTCCAATCAACACAACAACCAAAATCCAACAACAAACTACAATATCAACAATCATTCAACAATATAATCATGAAACAACAAGAAAAAGTAACAATCACCCAAATATACCAATTTTCCCATAAATCAACCATAAAACACAAAAATCATGCTCAAATTCAAGGTAAACAAACCAATGTAAGGAAATCAATTGAAATTGACAAAAATATTACAAAGGTTAGAAGTATACCAAGATTGGAGACTCAAAGTAAACTCAAAGAACTTCAAAGACCCGAAATTTCCCGAAGAAGCACGAGAAAGAAGAGGAGGAGTGTTGAAAATGGAGGAAAATGGAGGAAATTTTGAAAAATTTGGGCAAAAGGTGAAGAAATTTGTGGGAAATTGATGTTTTGGGGTTAGGGTTTGAGAGGAGGTATAGAGAGAAAGGGGAAAAATAAGGACAAGAGGAGAAAATAAGAGAGGAGGGAGGGAGAAGAGAGGCGTGCCCCGGGTTAAAACCCAGTTCGCCGCGCCCTCTCCCGAAAATGTCGCGCCCGCGGAGGGACCGCGGGGACTTCCTGGAATTTCAGAATTTTAGTACCTGATGGGGGCCGCGCCCACTCCAGATTTTGCCGCGCCCGCGAAAAGACCGCGGGCAACCGCGGAAAGTCCCTGGAATTGGGTTCCAAAGTTGCTCGAATTTAGGCCGCGCCCTCTCCAAATATGGAGCGCCTGCTCCAAAACCTTCCGCGCCCGCGGGGAGATCGCGGGGCAACCGCGGGGACTTCCTGGAATGAAGCTTCAAATTCGGTCGAATTGAGGCCCGCGCCCTCTCCAACAGGGGGCGCCCTCTCCAGAATCTCCCGCGCCCGCTGAGAGACCGCAGGGCAACCACGGGAAGTCCCTAGAAATGACATTATAAATTTGCCTCAAGAGGAGAAATTGCCCCCGAGGTCTCTCCTTGCCCTCGGGGAGCCCTCTCCTCAGCACTCTTAACTTTTCTTCAAACCCCTTTGTTTTTCAACAAGCGATTATAATGCCCGACCTACAAAACAAACACAAAACTAACTCAAAAATAGAATAAAAAACCAATCAAGAAGAAAAGAAAGGAAAAATAAATGAGATGAGAATCCGGGTTGCCTCCCGTAAGCGTTGTTGGTTAACTTCATTCTTGAATTGTAGAGCAGGACTTTGTCACCTACATAAAACTCCTTTTTCTCAATCAACTTGTCATGAACCTCTTTGGAGCGAGCCTTGTAGGTGCTAGCACAATCGTAAGCATCAAGTCGAAGTTCCTCTAGCTCATGAAGATCCAACCACCTCTTCTCCCCCGCACTAGCTAAGTCAAAATTTATCTTCTTGATAGCCCATAAGGCACGATGTTCAAGCTCTACCGGGAGATGGCATGATTTGCCATAGATAAGGCGATATGGAGTGGTACCAATAGGCGTCTTAAAAGTCGTTCTATAAGCCCAAAGAGCATCATCTAACTTGTTCGACCAATCCTTTCTATTCCTTGCAACCGTCTTCTCAAGAATGAGCTTTATTTGACGATTGGAGACCTCGACTTGGCCACTCGATTGAGGATGATATGGAAGGCCAAACCGTTGATGCACTCCATGTTTCCTCAACATCTTTTGGAAAGCATTGTGAACAAAATGAGACCCGTTATCGCTTATCACAGCCTTAGGCACGCCAAACCTTGGGAAGATGATTTTGTTGAACAACTTCAGCACTACTTTGTGGTCATTAGTAGGGGAGGCAATGGCCTCAACCCATTTAGAAACATAGTCCACAGCCACAAGTATAAATTGATTACCATATGAAGATGGGAACGGTCCCATGAAGTCAATCCCCAAACATCGAACACCTCTAGCTCAAGAATGGGTTGTTGAGGCATCTCATTCCTCTTGGAGATATTCCCAACCCTTTGACATTGGTCACATGACTTCACAAAGCCCCATGAGTCCTTGAAGAGATGCGGCCACCACAAACCACATTGAAGAACCTTGGTAGCGGTCTTGGAAACACCCATATGCCCACCACTAGGGTCGAGTGGCACATCCTTAAAACACTAGGCACCTCTTCATTCGAAACACAACGCCTAAGTAAGCCATCAACCCCTCGTTTGTATAGGATGGGATCATCCCACAAGTAATTTCTTGCCTCCCTTTTGATTTTCTTCCTTTGGTTCTTTGAGAAAGAGGGTGGAAACTCGCCACATGCTAGAAAATTCACCAAGTCGGCATACCATGGGAGTTCCTTCACCTCTATGGAATATAAGAAGTCATCAAGCATTCTATCCTTAATTGGTGAACCATCATCATGAATGTGATCACCCTCAAGGCGAGAAAGATGGTCCGCCACAACATTCTCCGCACCCTTCTTATCCCTAATCTCAATCTCAAAAGTTTACAATTCAAGCACTCATCGAATCAACCTAGGCTTGGACTCTTTCTTGGCAAAGAGATACTTGAGGGTCGCATGGTCCGTGAAGACTATGGTCTTGGAACCCAACAAGTAACAACGGAATTTCTCAAAAGAGTGCACAATTGCTAAAAATTCTTTTTCCGTTGTTGTGTAGTTCTTTTGAGCCCCATTGAGTGTCTTGGACATATAATAGATCACATGAAGCTTCTTTTCTACACGTTGTCCCAAAACACCTCCAATAGCCCAATCACTTGCATCACACATCAATTCAAAAGGAAGATCCCACCTTGGGGCTTGAACAATAGGAGTGGAGATAAGGGCCTTCTTCAATTTATCAAATGCCTTCAAGCATTTGTCATCAAAAATGAACTCAACATCCTTTTGAAGAAGGTCATTTAGGGGCTTAGCAATAAGTGAAAAATCCTTGATGAATCTTCTATATAAACCAGCATGACCAAGGAACGATCTCACACCCTTGACATTCACCGGAGGTGGAAGTTTCTCAATAACTTCTATTTTTTCCTTATCCACCTCAATGCCTCTATTTGAAATCTTGTGCCCAATCACTATACCTTCTTCCATCATGAAGTGGCATTTCTCCCAAATCAAAACAAGATTGACCTTAACACATCTTTCCAAACACTTCTCAAGGTTCACAAGGCACTCCTCAAATGAGACACCCCCACCGAAAAGTCATCCATGAAAACCTCCATTTCCTCCTCCAACATATCCCCAAAGATACTCATCATGCACCTTTGGAGTGTAGCGGGAGCATTGCATAACCCAAAGGGCATTCTTCGATAGGAAAAGGTCCCATAAGGACATGTGAAGGTAGTTTTCTCTTGATCATCGGGGTGAATGGGGATTTGGAAGAATCCCGAATATCCATCGAGGAAACAATAGAACTTGTGCCTTGTTAGTCTTTCAAGCATTTGATCAATAAATGGAAGAGAGAAATGATCCTTCTTGGTGGATGTGTTTAGACGTCTATAGTCTATACACATCCGCTAACCCGTGACCGTCCTAGTTGGAATGAGCTCACCCTTCTCATTCTCAACCACGGTCATGCCCCCTTCTTTGGAACGACATGCACGGGGAGACCCACCTTGAGCTAGAGATGGGGAATATGATTCCCGCATCCAATAGCTTGGTGATCTCCTTCTTAACTACTTCTCCCATTTGGGGATGTAGTTTTCTTTGTCGTTCGATAGAAGGAAGGGCGCCTTCCTCAAGTGTTATATGGTGTTGGCACAAGGCGGGGCTTATACCTTTAAGATCATCAATTGTGTACCCCAAAGCACCTTGGTGCTTTCTCAAAACACCACATAACGCTTGAGCTTGGCTCACGCTCAAGGATGCACTTACTATCACGGGATAAGTGGAATGAGAGCCCAAGAACTCATACCTAAGGTGTGATGGTAGAGGTTTGAGCTCTACCATAGGCACACCATTACCTTCCTTTAATGTGGCCGCTTGCAAAGCCTCTTGGCTTGAGATTTTCAAGCACATTTGCTCATCCACTTCTTCCATGCTTCCGTTAAGCAATTCTTCATAGAATGCCACTTCCTTGCATGGTGTACCTACTTTGTCCTTGTTCAACAAAACATTCTCAAGAGCATCGTTAGAGATGAGAAAGTGCTCATGCATGGAAGACACAACATGATCAAGTGAATCAATCATCATGAAATTTTCTAGAGAAGAAGATGGATATTTCATGCTTTCATTCAAATCAAATTCAATGACCTCATCTCCTACCTTAAGGGAAATCTTTGCACTCCTCACATCAATCATAGCACCCGAGGTAGCAAGAAAGGGTCTACCTAAAATGATTGGAATAGTAGCATCTTCATCCATTTCAAGCATAATAAAATCCACCGGGAACACAAACTTCCCAACCCTCAATGGAACATCTTCTACCTTACCTTTTGGAAACTTGATTGGCCTATCGGCTAATTGCAAGGTAATGTTAAAAGGTAAGAGTTCCCCTAGTTCAAGCCTTTGATAAACTGAATATGGCATTATACTAACACTATCTCCCAAGTCACATAAGTCATTATCAATTTGCATCTTGTTAATGGCACAAGAGATGGAGAAGTTTCTGGGGTCTTTCAATTTGGGTGGCATTTTGTTCATGATGATAGCACTACAATTTTCGGTCAAATTGATAGTTTCCACAACCTCACAAGTCCTTTTCCCACTCAAAATGTCCTTGAGGAATTTGGCATAATTCGGCATTTGGTTGATCACATCGGTAAAAGGTAGAGAAAGATGAAGTTGTTTTAGCATATCAATGAATCTCCCAAATTGCTCATCCAATTTGTGTCTCATGAATTTTTGTGGGTAAGGGAGCTTGGGTTTCACAATTTCTTTCTCTACTCTTACCTCTCTAGGTGTCTCAACCACAACCTCATCCAATGATGCCCTAACCCCCTCATTCTCAACCAAGGCTTTCTTAGGAATCTCCTTATCCTCACCCTTCCTAGGCAATCTCTCCTCAAGAACCTTACTGCTCCTAGTAACAATAGCATTCACGTGTTTCATGGGATCAAGACCTTGGGAAGGTAAAGAAGAAGGGCTTGCATGATCTTTCAAAGCATTAGCAAGTTGAGTAATTTGATTTTCAAGCATTTTATTGTGCGTCATCATTTCATTGAACTTCTTATCACTAACGGCCATGTATGTGTCCAACAACTTGGTTTGATTCTCAATTATTTCTTCCAAATTGGTCCTAGGTGAAGAAGGTTGGGAATAGGAATTTTCTCCTTGAGTCCTTAGAACAAATCCGGGTGGGGGACCTCTTTGAGCATTATTTTGAAAATTTCCCTTCCCTTGATTGTTCCAAGTACCCCTATTTTAATTTTGTCCATAACCTTGATTATGGTTACCACCACCTTGATTATAGTTACCACTACCTTGGTTGTGATTTCCATAACCTTGGTTTTGATTACCATAATTTTGGCTTTGATTTTGGCCACTATAACCTTGATTATTATAGCTACCACGGGAACCTTGGTTCCCTTGGTTTCTATAACCACCACCTTGATTATAGTTGTCAAAATTGCCTTGGTTTTGGTAATTCCTATTCCATTGAACTCTTTGATTATCAAACCTTTGAGCATTATTATTTGACACATAATTCACATGCTCACTCTCATTGTTATCAAACTCATCAACACATTCATTAGGACAATTACTAGAGTCATGATCATACGATCCACATGCATCACAAAACAAACAACCCATAGGCATATTATGTGAAGAGGGAAGGGGTTGAGAGTTAGAAGGAGTACCTCTCCCTTTAAATTGGGAGGGAAGATTCGTAGCTTGGGATGAAGTAGAAGTGCTCTCCAATTTGGCTTTGATTGCGGTCATCTCCTTTCCAAAGTTTGTCATTTGGGAGGAAAGGTTGTTGATCGCGTTTAGATGGTCTACCGAGTACAATGAAGATTTCTTGCTTGAAGAGTCTCTCTCCCCATCTTGCCAATATCTATAGTACGTCACCACGTCCTCAATGATGTCCACCACTTCTTCTTCGGTCTTGTTCATGATAGGACCCCCGCCCCCCCCCCCCATCAAGGCATGACTTGCCTTGGGGACTTAAACCGCCATAGAAGATTTGGACCACTTGGTATGTTGGGATTCCGTGGTGAGGGCACTCCCTTTGATACTCTTTGTATCTCTCCCATGCTTCGTAAAGGCTTTCATTTGGCCTTTGCTTGAACCCTTGAATCAAGGCTCTTGCCTCCGCCGTCTTCTTTTGAAGGTAAAAACGGGACAAGAAGGCCTTTGTAACATCATCCCATGTTCTCAAGGAATTGGGCTTCACCTCTTTATCTAACCACTCTAAGGATCTTCCTATGAGAGAGAAGGGGAACAACTTGAGGCGTATGAACTCTTGAGAAACTTCGTTGACTTTGATGGTGTTACAATATTTTTCAAATTCTTTAAGATGGTTCAACGGGCTCTCATTCTTAGCCCCACTATATTGCCTCCTCTCAATTAAGGTGATCATGGCCGGCCGAATCTCGAAATCATTTGCCGGTGTTGTAGGCGGAGCTATGCCGCTCTCAAACCTATAAGCACCGGGTATTCCTAGCTCCTTCAAGGCCACTCTCTCGGATTTTCTCCCATGCCTTGCTCTTCTTCAATCTCTTCTTCACTTGAAGAACTATACCCCAAGGAGAATCGATTAGCTATTCTTCTTCTTGAGAGAGTCCTCTCAATTTCCGGGTCAAAAGGCACAATGGATCGATCACGAGCTCTATGCATGCAAAACTTCAAAGAAAATATTAGTAGCACGGCTACAAGTGTAGCCTAAAGAAACAAAATCTTTTTGTATATATTTTTTCAATTAAAATGAAGTAGACTCAACAACAAAAGCTAAGCACCAATAGCATTCCCCGGCAACGGCGCCATTTTGACGAGGGGGAAAATGTATGTCGTTATCTACCCTTTCCCCAAGTCAAACAAAATTTGTAAACACCTAACCAACCTTATATGAATATAGGGCAAGTTAAGGTCGATCCCTAGGGAATGCAATGATGAAAACTAGAGGCTAAGTCAAGCTACCTCGAAGATGGAGTTGATATTATGGTTGGCACTATGGTAAAATAAAGCAAGTCTAATCAAGTAAAACAAAGGTCTAAACACTAGGGATATGGGTTCCACATGCAAGTTCAATGATAATGCTAGTTTAGAGCTCAATCAATTAATTAAAGTATTGCAATGGACAAACAATAGTAGCAATCAAGAGAGTTCAAATGCTGTCTCCTATAGGCCAATCTAGGTGTCACTATGAAAGGCAAATCAAGAAGAATCACAAGCAAACCCAATCAATTAGAGCAACTTTCAATTCGATTATTCATGTCATTAAGAGTTGCAATGCAATCTAGATTAATCTTATAGGTTGATTACTCCTAGTCTAATCAATCACATGCAAAACTATGTCAACCAATTTAATTTCAAGAAACCAATCAATCAAAGAGCATTAACTAGCAATTTCATTAATCAAACATGCTTCCCCCTTTCCCTAGCAACTAATCTACTCACTAATCATGGTGAAATTCAAGAACAAATAACTAGAAAGTGCTTTAATCTTCATTTCTATATCAAAATCTAAGAGAAATAAAAAATAATCAACAATATCAAATTCAAATCCAAAGAAGAACAAGTAACAAGCAAAAATCAAATAGCAAGTAAGTAAAAGATGAAAGAAGGAAGAGATTCTCACTAATATTGATGATTGAAAATGAAGGAATCCAAACTTGATTGATCAAATGTTGAGTTACAAATCCAAAACCAAGAACTTCTCTGTAACTTCTCTCTAGATTCTCTCTCTAAAAATAAGCTAATGAAAATTATCAAAAGTCCCCTTCAAAAAGGAAATACAATTCTATTTATAAGCAAAGAAGAAATTGGCAGCTCCCGCGCCCTCTCTCGATAGACCCGCGCCCGCGGAAAAATGGGTACGGAACCCTCCGCGGGCTATCTGGGCAGACCCCGCGCCCGCGGCAACAGAGATCCTCGCCCGCGGCAGTGAAACCCGCGCCCGCGGCTAATCCCCTGCTCCCAAAGCCTGATCAGGGGGTCGCGGTCTCTCTGAATGGAGCAGCCTCTCCATTTTACCCACGCCCGCGGAGAGCCCGTGGGGCAACCGCAGCAAGTTCCTGCCAAATTTTGGCAATTTTGAGTAACATGGGCCCGCGCCCGCGGCAAAATGACCCACGCCCGGGGCCTGATGGATTTGCCTTGGAAACCTCTCTGAGGCCTCTCCAAGCCCTCTCTAAGCCCTCTCAAGCCAAATGCTTCTTCCTTGCTTGATCATTAAAGTCCCAAATTGAATCCTTTGCCAAAGTGATTCTCACAATACCTACACAAGTACACAAAGAAAGGAAATAAAAGGGAAAAAGAGACAAATAAAGGAAAACACGATAAAAACACGAGAATCATAAAGAAAAGAGGAAAAAGAGAAACTAAAGGAAAATGGACCAAAAATAAGAGAAGAAAGCATGAAAAGGGGAAAGAAATAACCCTAAAAGACTACCCTATGAGTGCCATAAATGACACTCATCAGATAGCCAGAGCATCAGAAAGAGGACCTGTTTGAATGTTAGGCTTCTTGCCCCCTGGAGGGACAGGAAGTTGGTTAGCATCAATCAGGTCTTGGATTGCGTCTTTCAACCTCCAACACTTCTCAGTGTTATGACCCTTGCCTTGGTGATACTTTCAATAAGCGTTGGGGTCATAGTTAGCAGTCCTATTCTCAGGTCGAGGTTCTGGAAACGGTCCGATTGGCATAATCAGTCCCTGACCATGAAGACGATCATAAGCAGCATCATAAGTCATTCCCAAAGGCGTATAAACCCTCCTTTGCCTTTGGAATCTTTGAGGAGGAGCATTAAGGGCCAGCACATCATTGATGTTGATATTGTTGGTAGCATTATTGGGCTTAGAAGACGAAGAAGAAGGAGTGTCGTTCTTCTTGTTTTTCCAAGTACTGTTGTTATTGTTGCTACCAACAGATTTCATCAGTTCGTCTTCGATATTGATTCCAATATCGTATACAGCATCAAAGGTACTTAGGGGTAGAAACTTCAGGTGTTGCTTGTACTTATGAGTCAGGTTGGCAATGAACAAGCGAACCATTTCCTTCTTCTTGGGAGGATCCACCAAGAGCGCAGCTGTTTCTCTCCACCTGCTTAGGTAAGTGGTGAAGCCTTCATTCTCTTTCTGTTTGAGAATGGAGAGTTCACGTTCAGAAGTCTTGGCCTGGATGTTACACTTGTACCGATTCATAAAGCTTTCAGTAACATCCTCCCAGGTCGCGACATGCTTGGATTCTAGAGAATAGAACCACTGTTGACAGGCATGCTCTAAGGAAAGAGGAAACACCGTAGGGAAGAGTGGCACATCTACTCCCTTAAGAGCCATAGTTGCAGAAAAAGCCTTCAAATGGAAAAGCGGGTTATCAGTAGGCTTGAACTTGGGAATATCAGTAGTGGAAAACTTCTCAGGAAGCTTCTCTCTTATGGACGAGGAAGTGACAGGATGTTCCACATAAGTGAACTCTTCTGAAATCTTACTCATCTGTTCCTTGATCTTGTCCATCGCAGCAGCAGTGACACTGTTTTGCTTGTCTTGCTCTACAGTGCTGACTCTAGTAGTGAGTGTCTACATCATGTCAGACAACCTTTTGATTGTCCTATTGAGGTTCTCGATGTCTTCCTTAGTGACCATTGGTTGAAAGTAGACTGGAGACGGATCTTGTGGAGATGACTGAGGTGGTTTCCTTGTACGCCTCTTTGGTATAAGAGGTTGTTGGGGTATGGACTCGAACCGTAACAATCTACCCTTGCTTCTTGCCCAAGTGCTGTGACACCGAAACAAACACACCTTTAATGACCAAACTTGACCTTAACCTTTCGATTGTCCTGTTGAGGTTCTCGATGTCTTCCTTAGTGGCCATTGGTTGAAAGTAGACTGGAGACGGATCTTGTGGAGATGACTGAGGTGGTTTCCTTGTACGCCTCTTTGGTATAAGAGGTTGTTGGGGTATGGACTCGAACCGTAACAATCTACCCTTGCTTCTTGCCCAAGTGTTGTGACACCGAAACAAACACACCGTCATCGTCCCATACATCGGAACCGAGAACAAGCCCGACAGCGGTGGAGGAATCCCGGATAATGGAGCCGAGAATGAATCAGGATCCAAAGGAGACCCAAACTCGGGAACTGGAGGCTGTGAAAATTACGGACGCTGAGAAAACTGACCCTGCTGCCACTGAGCCTCCTGGAATGGCTGAGTAGTCTGAGGCTCTCGTTGAGAATGCCGGTAAGCCTCAGGAGATCGTCTACCACGACCAAGCTCCTCCTCGTCCGAGCCTCTGGGCCTCGAGCGCGAGCGGGACCTCCGTCACTCCTGAAAAACACAAAATCAAAAGGTGTCAATGATGCAAAATAAAACAAATGGAAGAAATGAAAAAATAAGTGATACCTCAAGAACGTCGCTAGAGCTCCGACAACTCGCACCACGCCGAAGCTTGATGATGCAATACTTCAGCGCGTCCACCAGCTTCATAATTCCCATCACCTCCGGGCGGTTAGGCTGAGGATAAAACAAAGAAAAATCAGTAATAAGCAGCATTAAAAGAGTGGATAATGCGTCGAAGAAAACTTACCAGCTCAAAAACCTCGGGCACTGACTCCTGCGCCTGTCTATAACCCTCCGGCGCGTCAGCAATATGGTCCTCCGTGATACCGATCGGCCTAGGTAGCGGACAAACTGAGGAGGAATCTGAATCCTCCGCACAAGGTGGATGGTCGTCTGAAAATATGATCGAATAATCAAGTTATTCGACTATTTAAAACAGAGACTAGCAAAGAAGATTCTCGAAAGAAATCATACCTCGGGAAGATAGGGTGGAGGAGCCAGAGAGGGAAGCAAATCCCGCGCATAGTCGCTCTCCATGTGAACGAGCTCCTGCCACGGAAGAGTGTAGCGCTCTCCCCTGTTGATCAACCCTCTGATCAAGCGGGAGTCCAGCATCGACTCTGGCGGGGATGAAGGCACCACGAAACGATCGTCGCTATGCTGACGGACGACTCGCTCCCCCAAATACCAGACGAAGCGCCCAGTACCAACCAAAATGGTACGGTACACTGAAAGACGTAGGGCCTCAGGTAGATCAGTCATCCCGGCCCAAGGACGATACTGGACATCGATGGGAACCTGGAAACCATAAAAAGTTAGGCGCGAAACAATAGAAACAACATCAGAAGGAAAAAAACACAACAAAGCTAATCCTTACGCCAACGGAAGAGGTGCCTCGGCGTAGTAGCCCACGAAGCGCCGGAACAGACTCCACCCGTGACTCTCCTTGGTCACGCCAGATGGCTCCGACGGGGAAGTCATGGACCACTCCCCGACGCCGGCGAGGAGCCAAGCCTGGGAAGTACTCGTAGAACCATAACTGCAACAAAAATAACATTCAGCACACGAATCGAACAAGCTGAAATGAAACAAGAAGAAAGATCATCACCTCTACGACTCTCCACAGGCCGTAAACGATGATAGGGGACTCGTCATTCAGCTGACGGCAGCCATGACGTAGAGATAGAAGAAGATCCGCGTACCGAAGACTGGCCCAGATGTAGGATCCTATCTTGGGAATCCTGGCCAAAGAGGGGAGGTAGCAGAGGAGCACGCGTGAACTCCTGTCTGGAGAGAGGGTCATAGAGATCAGGATCAAGATGAAGATCCGCACCCGCTGCTCGGCCGTCGTATCCTCCATATCGAAGCCGCGAGCAAGAACTGAAGTCGACTCCGATCGTCCACTCCTAGGACTACCTCGAGACACCGGTCGGGTCCTGATGTGCTGAACGACCGGACCCAACAAATCAGCTACCTCAGCCGATGTCCAAGATAAATCAGACATCTGGCCTACTGCCCGGTCAGTAAATCTCAGCCCGCTGATCATGATGAAGTCCAGGGGGGTCACTGTCATCTCCCCCCAAGCAAAGTGAAACGTGTTGGTAGTATCCCTGAAATACTCCAACAATGCGCGAACGACTGTCGCGCCGCAACCCCAGGGGCTGCAAAACCCTACAACCGCCGCGTAGAAATCAACCAAGCCAGACGACTCCCATAGGGCGCTCGTAGCAGGATCCCCCGAAATGACATGGTAAAGTCGAGGGATCAAATCACCGGCCCCGGAACCATGCTGGCGAAGTGTGCCATCGACTATACCGGAGAGTGCGCGGTGAGAGATGTGGTTTTCACGGCGGAAAACCAACTGGTCTGGGGTCCACGGAGGTGGAACCCACCTACCCCTACTCGTAGAAGTCCGAGGCTTGGACTCCAAGACGTCGTCGTCCACGCCCTCAGGGACAGTGGGAGTATCCTTCCGAAAAGCCCGACGCCGGCCGCGGGTAGAAAGGTCGCAATCTCGTCGTCTAGGCATGCTATTGTAAAAATCTAAATGTTTAGCATCATTTCCTAAACATTTTTTAAGGTGCGTATTTATAATAAAAAAATAAATATCTGAATACTTAGCATCATTTCCTAAGCTATTTAGTTGTTTATTGAATTATATGCTAAATTTTTACCTCAAGGCTAAAAATTGGCAAAATTATGGTATTTAGTTTCTCCATGACAAACTAATACTACAGTTCTCCTAGCCGCATGATACTATGTTCTCCATGACAATATAGTACATATGCAAAATATGAATCAACACATCATTTCACAAGATTCACCGCCATTTTTTCACCATTTCAAAGCATGAACATTATTTCACAAAGTAGCACCCAAAAATGGTGATTTGCTCAATTCTCCATCAAATCATGCAATTTTTGTCTCCAATTTCTCACAAACACACATGTACACATATAAAAGTAAAATCATGGCAAGAATTTCAACATAAAGCTTAAAAATAAAAAACCCCCAAATTGATTTTTTAGGGTTTGTCATGAAATTGTTAATGTGAAGCAAATTCAAAGCAAAAATCAAAGGGAGCTTACATGAATGTTTGTAAAGGGTCGAAAATGAGGGGAAGATCGAGAAATTACAACAAAATTGGTGAAATTCGAACTCCAAAACTCGAAAACGTGTTCCGGCCACCAGCGCAGCTGCCGCGACACGGGCAAGACTAACCGAATCACGGTCAAGACTAACCGTGTCACGGCGACCTTCAAGCCCGACGGAGCTCCGACAAATCTAGGCGGCAGCTCCGGGACAAAAGCAGAAGCAGCAACGGCAGATAGCAGCAGCGCAGAACAGTAGCAGGAAAACCGCAACAAAACAGAAAAAAGAGAAAAGATTTGCGGACTAACCATGTCACGGTCACCGTTACCGTGTCGCGGCCGCCGTTACCATGTCACGGCGAGCTTCGAACGACCGGCAGTTAACCTCAGGCGTGGCGCGGCAGTTTTTGGTAAGAAAGGAGCAAAAATGGTGAAGTGAGAAAGCAAGTATGAAGAAGAAATGTGAAATGTGAAATGGTGAAAGCAAGCATGCAGATTTAAAGACAGAAAAGGAAAAAAAAAAGAGAAAAAGTGACCGTTGTTAACTGATTCAAACAGCGAAAAGAAAAAAAAGAAAAAGGAAAAAAAATAGGGGTCCCGTGACACGGGATCCTTGTCCCGTCTGACGGGAAGCCTTAACCGTGTCACGGGAACCTGCTGACGTGGCACAGCAAAACTGCATTTGGTCAGGGAATATTCTTGGTTTTTTGACCAGTTTGACTGATTTTCCGAGCTTATTGGGCGATTATTTTGGCTATAGTTACGCGGAAAATTCCAACTGATGTTTAAGGGGGACTAAAATTACCATTTTACCCCTGGAAAGCGTCAAAGCCTATTTTTCGGCATTTTAAGCATTTAATATGGTCGGATAATCGGCTTAAAATTGTGAATCATCTACGACCCACGTTCAGGGATAATCGAACCACCATATACTTATCAATTTTCCGCAATCGTCGGCTTTCCTCAGGCTTGGAAAGCATTATCGGTGGATTTTTCAAGTATAGAAAACCGCCAAGTCGGCTTTCCTCAGGCTTGGAAAGCGTTATCGGTGGATTTTTCTTCAAGTATAGAAAACCGCCAAGACGGCTTTCCTCAGGCTTGGAAAGCGTTATCGGTGGATTTTTCTTCAAGTATAGAAAACCGCCAAGTCGGCTTTCCTCAGGCATGGAAAGCATCATTAGTGGATTTTTCTTCAAGTATAGAAAACCACAAAATTCCTTTGTCGGCTTTCCTCAAGTATGGAAGGCATTAGCGGTGGATTTCTTCAAGCATAGAATGACACCAAATTTGTTCGTCGACTTTCCTCAGGCATGGAAAGTATTATCCGGTAGCTTTCTTCGGACTTAGAAAGGTACCAAACTCTTCAGTCGGCTTTCCTCAAGCATGGGAAACATTTCAACAAATGTCACTCGGCGGATTCCTTCAAGCTTAGGAAGCTGCCAAACTCGTTTGTCACCAACACACTAGTGCCAGATACGTATTCTATCCCTTTACTCTTTTATCTGTAGAACTAACATTTTTCTGCAGGTATCGGCGTATGCAGAGTGAATTAGGATCGCAGAACATTTTAAATCATTCTCCGTCCCAATCGACTAATTTGACTATCGTTTTCGAAACTAATGTTTCTACAAACTCATTCAAAGTGGGGGCTTCTGTAGACACCTAAAAATGTCTCCCCAAAACCAAACCCGATGATAAATAACCTTTCACCGCCACTGTTGGTCGGGTTTAATATTTAATCCCGAGAGTGCGTAAAAAAATCGTATTTTATTAAATTCATATTTTTGAAAGGTCCATGGATTAATCTTGATGTTTGGTAAAAGCATAGTTTTAATTTTAGCCCAAGCTTGTTAATTAATTTTAAGCCCAAACCTTTTTATTTTATTATTTTATTATTTTCTTATTTTAGCCCGAATAATAAAAGTCAGAAAAAAGCCCGAAATTATCAATCGGCACTTAAAAAGCCGAAAGAAATTAGGGTTAAAAATGAATTTAGACGGAAAAATGGACTGGAGCTGGCCGTGTCACGGTACAGCCTGACCGTGTCATGGAAACCCTTCCCATCTGACGGTGGGACTTCCCTTTTCACGGGAGGTCTGCCGTGACACGGGACGTTCCGTGTCCTTTCCGCGTAAACCCTTAACGCGTTTTTCATTCCGTTTTCAGAAAATTTCCCGCGTCACTCCAAAACTGACCGTGTCACGGGAAAGTGTACCGTCTGACGGTACAGTCTTACCGTGTCACGGTACAGTCTGACCGTGTCACGGGATATTTTTTAGGGTTTTTATCATTTTAGGGTTCCGTGTGCTCCCTCAGCACATTTCCCTATAAATACCCCCCCATTTCTGATGTACGGGGCAACCAGAATTTTATTATTCTTATTTTTCTCTCTTCTATGCTCTTAAACTAAACACTAGCCTACCCTTTTCACTTCAAAATTCCTTCTTCAAGCACTCAAATGAGTCCATATTTTACTCGAGGTTATGTCCTTAAACCAAGGCGTGAAAGGTAGAAGCGTTTGAGGGTTTGGCCCCAAAATCAATCTTATTTTATTTAATTTAATTTAGTTATTGTTTTATTATTTCCTTGAAGTTACTAACTCGTTTATTATTTTGTAGTTGCAAACAAACAGATTCAAAGTAAGGATCATGCTCTTTTTATTATTGTTTTTTTTTCTAACGATTTTTATGTTGTTAGAATTATGATTAAATTGGTTTTTATATTAATATTGATTCTATTATTTAATTTGATCACAATATTGCATGTTTAAATGAAATATGTAATTGAAAATCACGACTAATAAGATAATTTGGACAACCGGTTTAGGATCCTTTTTAATCTTGTTGTTTAATCAAGTGATCACCAAATATTTAGAATTATGTGTGCATTAATTTTGAACCAATTTAGTTAAATAATAGTTTGGAGCGAATTGAATTATTTTTTGTATGCCTTTGAGATCACAGGAATGCTTTTCAATATAAGAATCGAGTAGAGGCCAATACGGGCGAATGTGACTCCACGACTCACTTCGTACCATCATCCCCGATCCTCCTTTTGTGGTTCCGAACCATATGGAGTTAGTAATCTCATGGATTATGAATGGGGTGTAACCTTCACGGGTCAATCGTTGTTGCCTATCGTTGTCCCTTATCGTGGTTGCCTTTTTATGATCCGTGAACGGTTTACAAGTTCCTTAAAAACTTGTTGGCGGCTCCCTACTTTATTTGTACCTAATCGTAATGTCAATTCTCACTTCCTATGAGTGCCAAGCATATTCACAACATGATTTTAACGTAGGCGCACTTTAAACGACGCCTACAGCGCCCGATCGGGCGAGCTCCGCCCGATCGGGCGCGAACGCGAACAAAGTTTCGCCCTTTTTCTCGCCCGATCGGGCTCGAACGCGAACAAAGTTTCGCCCTTTTTCTCGCCCAATCGGGCGAGCTTCGCCCGAAATTTCTTTTTCTTTTACTCGATTTTCCAAAAAATTTGCCCGATCGGGCGAAAATAGTCCCTAAATCCACTGAGCTTGCGCGCCCGATCGGGCTAGTTCGCCCGTTCGGGCGAAATTAGCTCTGATTTTGTAGCTCCCTTGCGCGCCCAATCGGGCAACGTCGCCGGATCGGGCGAAATTGCTGCTGGATTCTGGCTCACTTGCGCGCCCGATCGGGCCCGAGAGAGCCTTTTTCCTCCGATTCCGTTTCTTCTTCAAATTTTTTCTAAGTCTTTATACCTGTCAAATTCATACCTGTACAACAACACTTAAAACTGGTGAAATATCACTCTCCTCGCCTCTCTAAAAAAACAAAAAAGAAAAATAAAAAAAAGAAAAATTAAGGAAAAGGAAAACTAGCCTATAAAGCATGAAATACGGGTTGCCTCCCGCAAAGCGCTGGTTTATCTAGGTCCCGCACGACCTTCTCACCACCTTGAAACTCATGTTGGAAGTGGAGTTAGGAGAGTCTCCTCCACATCTCTGATGGTAGCACCTTCATGATACACTTTCAACCTTTGGCCATTCACCTTGAATTCTTCACCTATGTCATTTACCAACTCTACCGAACCAAATTTGTTTACCTTTGTGACAGTGAAGGGACCGGACCATCTAGTCTTCAACTTTCCTGGGAAAATCTTCAATCTAGAATTAAAGAGAAGAACCTTATCGCCCGGTGCAAACTCTTTTGGTAGAATCCTCTTGTCGTGCCACTTCTTGGTCTTCTCCTTGTAGAACCGCGCACTATCATATGCCGACAATCTAAACTCATCCAACTCATTGAGTTGAAGGAGTCTCTTCTTACCCGCGGCCTTAGAATCCATATTAAGCTCTTTGATTTCCCAAAAAGCTTTGTACTCCAATTCTACGGGAAGATGACATGCCTTACCATAAACCAATCTATAAGGTGAAGTACCGATCGGTGTTTTAAATGTTGTCCGGTATGCCCAAAGTGTGTCATCAAGCTTCATGATCCAATCTTTTCTTGACTTGGCTACTACCTTTTCTAGGATCGCCTTGATTTCCCTATTAGAGACCTCAACTTGACCACTAGTTTGAGGGTGGTAACTAAGCCTTGTTCTGTGATATACGCCATACTTCTTTAGGAGGTTATCCAGTTGTCTTTCATGGAAGTGGGTAACCCCATCACTAATAATAGCTCGTGGGACACCAAACTTGGGAAATATGATCTTCTTGAAGAGCTTAATGACTACCTTGGAATCATTCGTTGGTGAAGCTATGGCTTCAACCCACTTGGACACATAATCAACGGCTATAAGTATGTAACAATTCCCATTGGAAGATGGGAACGGCCCCATATAATCGATACCCCAAACATCGAATATTTCAACTTCTAGAATCCCAGTTTGGGGCATCTCATGCCTCCGCGAAATGTTGCAAGTCCTCTGGAAAGAGTCACAAGGCTGCACAAAAGTGTTAGCATCTTTAAACATAGTAGGCCAAAAGAAGCCTGACTCATCAATCTTGGCCACCGTTTTAGTGGGGCCATGATGTCCACCATAGGGTGAAGTATGACAACTGGTAAGGACGCCGTGAACCTCCCATTCGGGAACACACCTGCGAAATAATCCATCTGCACACTCACGAAACAAAAAAGGGTCATCCCAAAAATAATGTTTAACATCATAAAGGAATTTCTTTTTCTGTTGGTAGGACAAGTCAGGAGGTAGAGTACCACCCACTATATATTTAGCAAAATCGGCGTACCAAGGGTGATGCTCTACAACTGCATACAGGTTGTCATCAGGGAAAGAATCATCTATAGGTAAAGAATCCTTACCCTCATCATACCTGATACGTGACAAGTGGTCTGCCACAACGTTCTCTGCTCCCTTTTTATCTTTTATTTCAATATTGAAATCTTGGATCAAGAGAACCCAACGGAGTAGCCTTGGCTTTGATTCCGCCTTGGCTATCAAGTATTTCAATGCTGCATGATCAGTAAAAACAATAACTTTATAACCAACTAAATATGATCTAAATTTTTCCAAAGCATAAATAACAGCAAGAAACTCCTTTTCTGTGGTGGCATAGTTGACTTGGGCTTCATCTAAGGTTTTGCTAGCATAATAAATAGCATGCAAAACCTTATCCTTCCTCTGTCCGAGCACGGCTCCTAGTGCAAAGTCACTTGCGTCACACATGATCCCGAAAGGGAGGTTCCAATCGGGAGCATATATGATGGGTGCCGATATCAAAGCTTGCTTAATCCTGTGAAAATCCCCAAGACACTAGTCAGTAAAAATAAATGGGGCATCCTTGAGCAAAAGCTGTGTCAGTGGTTTAGCAATTTTAGAAAAATCTTTGATAAAGCGGCGATAAAACCCCGCATGACCCAAGAAGCTTCTAACTCCCTTGACATTGACTGGGGGAGGTAATTGCTCAATCACTGATATTTTAGCTTTGTCTACTTGTATGCCCTTATCAGATATAATATGACCAAGGACTACTCCCTTTGTCACCATAAAGTGACATTTCTCCCAATTAAGTACTAAGCTGCACTCCTCACATCTTTTCAAAATTTTAGCGAGATTAATTAAGCATGAATCAAATGAAGAACCATATACGCTAAAATCATCCATAAAGACCTCCATAATAGACTCTATGAAATCAGAAAAAATGCTCATCATGCAACGTTGAAAGGTAGCAGGTGCATTACATAAACCAAAGGGCATTCTACGATATGCAAAAGTGCCATAAGGGCATGTAAAGGTGGTCTTTTCCTGATCTTCAGGGTGAATCGGAATTTGGAAAAATCCCGAATACCCGTCCAAATAGAAAAAGAATTTGTGATTAGCTAACCTCTCAAGCATTTGATCAATAAAGGGGAAAGGGAAGTGATCCTTTTTAGTGGTGATATTAAGTCTGCGATAGTCTATGCACATACGCCACCCTGTTACAGTTCTAGTGGGAATTAGTTCATTTTTATCATTAGTTATCACAGTCATCCCACCTTTCTTCGGTACTACTTGCACAGGACTTACCCACTTGGAGTCAGAAATAGGATAGATAATACCTGCATCGAGTAATTTCATCACCTCTTTCTTGACTACTTCCTGCATGTTTGGATTTAATCTTCGTTGGGGTTGAATGTAGGGCTTGTAATTTTCCTCTAGATGAATCCTGTGCATGCAAAAGTCAGGGCTAATACCCTTGAGATCATCAATACTGTACCCTATAGCCTTCTTATGGGTTTTGAGGACCCCTAGAAGTTGGGAAGATTGTAGGTCAGTGAGTGCAGTACTGATGATCACAGGGTGTAGTTCCTGCTAATCTAGAAAAACATACTTTAAATGAGAAGGGAGAGGTTTTAGCTCAGGTTTCTTGACCTCTGCAGGTTTTGATTCCTGAACTAAATTTACTACCTTTATTGTCTCCTTGGGGCTTAACTCTTCTAAGGAAAGAGCCTTTTCAATACTTTGTACCTCATTACCCCAAATGCTTGCATTATCGCTAGATAAATTCCCGCAGAGAACTTCCTCCAAGGGATCCTTCGCAAGAACCTGTGGCAAGCTATCAACACAAATATTGTCCATTATATCAATTGTGTCAATATAACAACAATTTTCCTCTAATATAGGCCCTTTCAAAACCTTCCCTAAATTAAAGGTTATGTTATCGTCACCTACAGAAAGGGTTAGTTTACCATTTTTCACATCAATAATAGCTTCTGCAGTGTGGAGGAAAGGCCTACCTAATATAATGGGTATTTGTGTGTCCTCTGCCATATCTAAAACAACAAAATTGACAGGAATAAAAAATTTACCGACTCTGACACGGACGTCCTCTAAAATACCTAAAGGATATTTTACCGAACGATCTACCATTTGCAAAGTTATATTAGTAATTTTTAATTCCCCCATATTTAATTTAGCACATATAGATGATGGCATGACACTGACACTAGCACCCAGATCACATAAAGCTTTATCAATAAAAACATTCCCAATGTGACAAGGGATAGAAAAACTACCGGGATCCTTTAATTTAGGAGGTGATTTATTTTGCAAATATGCGCTACACTCCTCTGTGAAAGCTACAGTTTCTACTTCATTAAAGGCCCTTTTCCTAGTCAGAATGTCTTTCATGAATTTAGCATAAGCAGGTACTTGAGTGATTAAATCAGTGAAGGGAACTGTTACCTACATGTTTTTCACAACCTCTAAAAACTTACCGAATTGTTTATCAAGCTTTCTCTTCAGTTGTCTATTGGGGAAAGGAAGCTTGATAACTGGGCTCTGCACAACTCCTCCCTTATCCTGCAATTTACCTTGCACAGAAACATTAGTAGGGTTAGTATCTTTTTGTAGCCCTGCAGGGCTAGCAAAATTACCGTTTGGTATAGAGGAATCTAGATCAGAAACTGGTCCATCTTCCTGTGGCATAGGAGGTCCATCATAATGTGAACCACTCCTTAGAGTGATTGCATTAGCATGATCTGTAGGATGGATAGGTTGTGACGGTAGAACTCCCTACTGACGGGATTGTAGGGTAGATGAAAGTTGTGCAATTTGATTGTCCATGATTTTATTATGGGCTAGAATAGAATCAATTTGCGCATCCCTACTCTTCATGTGCTTTTGCATATTAGCTAGCATCGCTCTAATTTCTGTCATGGCAGGGTCGGAAGATGATGAGGGTGATACTTGGCTTTTCTGGCCGACATTAGGATGATAATATTTTTGCTGTGGTGGGGGTTGCTGTTGTGATTGTTGTGGAGGTGGAGGGTTTTGTACATTTGTACTCCGGTATGAAAGATAAGGATGGTTTTTATAACCGGCATTGTAGGAATTGGAATAGGGGTTATTTTGCCTATAGGTTTGGAAGGCATTAACTTGTTCCATAGAGCTCCTACAATCTTGCTCCCAATGACCTACAATTCCACAATTTTCACAAAAAGCCTCATGGTTAGCTACAGCAGAAACATTAGCTACAGAGTTAGGAGCAGCAGTAGGATTATCTAATTTTTGGCAAATAGATGTTAATTGAGCTTGCAAAAAGGATACGGAATAGACATTATGTTTTCCCTTATTTGCAAACCCCCTCGGATTCCCATATTGGGAATTGTGTATTGCCATGTCTTCGATAACCTGTCCTGCGTCATCCACATTTAAATTCATAAACCTCCCACTAGCTGCCGAATCTAGTACTGATCTAGAAGAATTTCCAAGTCCATTATAGAATGCTTGGATCAATTGCCATTGTGCTAGATTGTGGTGGGGGCACTCTCTCTGTAGATCCTTGAACCTCTCCCAAGCCTCATATAATGATTTGTCGGCCTCTTGAGCGAAGTTCTGAATAGCACTTCTTAGCACCGCTGTTCTCTCTGCAGGATAATATTTATTATAGAAATTTAAAGCAAGAGTTTCCCAGTCAGTAATACCAAGTGCAATTCTATTCAAACCATTAAACCATAATTTTGCTTTGCCACATAATGAAAAGGGAAAAAGAATCTCCCTGATTTGGTCCTGCGTAACCCCGGCTTGTCTAATAGTGTTACAATATTGGCAGAAATCTGCGATGTGAAGATTAGGATCTTCACCCTTAGCTCCGCTGAACTTCTTCCTCTCTATCATAGTGATAAATTGGGGCTTGATCTCAAATTGAACTCCATCTAGGGCCGGAGTAAAAGTAAGGTGCGGTAAGTCTGCGAGCTTCGGTTGCGAATAATCACTGAGTTTCTTCTGGGCCGTCATCTCTGATTCTGAATCTGAAGGAATATCTGTATCACTAGAATCAGGGGGAGAATCTCTTCGATCGTTGTCCTCCTCAGAACCCGCCAGAATTTGTCTATAGAGTCTCCTTTGCCTATGAAAAGAACGCTCGATCTCGGGATCAAAAGGGATGTCACCTGATCTAGAACACCTGAAAATAAACAAAGAACTAGAGACAAATATGAGATTTGCCTCAAAGAACTAATGTTCTCTGAGGCAAAAAGGGGATAATCTAGACTACAAAAATATAATCAGAAAATAAAAATAAAACCGTTTCCCCGGCAACGGCGCCAAATTTTGACAGGGTAAAGTCGTATCCCCTAATAAAAAATAATTCCTAGATCCTCTAACTAAAGTAGATAGGGAAGTAGGGTCGATCTCCACAGGGAAACAAGTCTTTTTAATTCTAATTAATTATTATAATCTAAATTATCTAAGTAACCAGTAATTTAAATATGAATTCTATACTACGAAGGATGAGTTTAGGGAGAAAAGAATCAATAATAAGGAAACCCCTTGGGTCACAGGTTCACCAATAATTAATATTCCGGGATAGAACGAAGCAATTAATAATTAACAATGCATAGGTAACATGATTAACAGGCTCTCGCAATTTATTAACCAACATGGATCTAACAGGCTCTCGCAATTTATTAGACCTAAGTTCCTATTAAAAATAGCCTTTAATATTAAATCAACATCTGCTCGATTCATCAATTCAACATGTCACAATCAAATTACATCTGCTCGATTCATAATATAATTGCAAAGAATTAAAACAATTCAATAGGAAATTATCATGCAATATCAACAATCAATAATTACAAACTATCCCTTCATATTAATTATGGATCCCCATAAACCCTAGAATTAAACTACTCACTAATCATCATAATTAAACCAAGAAAATAAATAAATAAGAACATGATCAAGAAAGCAATTAAAAATAACTGAAATTAAAAAAGGGAAGAAATTGTACCAAACTAAATCTGGAATTAATGTAGGAATTAAGAACAAGAGTTAGAGAGAATGTAAGAGAGAGAAAAATACTAAGTAGAGAGAGAAAGTCTAAGAGAAAGAAGATCCGTAATTAATCCGTACAAAACGAATATATACATCTCCTAAAACAAAAATTAACTAAACTTAATCAGGTTCTAGAAAAACACGCGCCCGATCGGGCGAAGGGGGCGCCCGATCGGGACCGCCTTTTTCTCATTGTCCAGCCTAAAGTGCCGCGCCCGATCGAGCCTACGCTCACCCGATCGGGCGTGCCTTTACTTGATAGCTGGCATGCGCGCAGCTCGCCTGATCGGGCGTATGCTTGCCCGATCGGGCCCGGCTTCATCTTCATGGTTTGGACTTCGATTGGGCTAGATTTCTCAGCCCAATCCATATTTTCTCTCGGGTCTCGAATACATGGTCCAATTAAACGAACCCTTAATCACCGGCTCGATGGCTCTAGCCGACCTTGGGCTCCAAGAATGGTCGTGTTCCTCCAATGCTTGTAGTCGCTTCATAAAAATCCCGGGAAAATGCTCCAAAGGTGAAATTCCCTGCAAAACTTAACCAGAACTACGAAAACACTAGAAAACACATACTAGTAATAAAAGTGGCCCTAAAGGGCCAAAAACACTACTAATTATGACCAAGGGACGGGGGTAAAACATTATATAAAATAGACATATCAGTTTTACTAGGATTTGCTCCCTTAAGCATAACTTTTCTCTCACTTGTTCCCAAATGATTCCTACCCTTTACCCTAGCCTTACATTACAAGCTTTAAAGACCTTCTTACCTTTGTGCATAGAGTTGTATGAATGTGAAAGTATTGTTTATCAATGCAAGTTATTATTTGACATATTTCTAATCGACTGGTAGGTTGAGCGTTCATTGTTTTATACACACGTGAGTGTGAGTTGGGAGGGCATTGTTCACTTAAAGGGGTTGGTTGGAGAGCGATCGAGTACATCTTTTACTCGCCACATAAATGAGAGTTGAGTGTGTGAGCACTAGTCTTGAATTCTATATGCTCTTGTGGTTTGCTCGATTTGACAATTGTTAGGGAGGAAAGGTA
The DNA here is from genome assembly GCF_001683475.1 of Chenopodium quinoa. NCBI lineage: Eukaryota > Viridiplantae > Streptophyta > Magnoliopsida > Caryophyllales > Amaranthaceae > Chenopodium > Chenopodium quinoa. Next base: position 1,958,393 of record NW_018743689.1, read on the forward strand.
ATTGGATGGATTTGATTGGTTGATTTTGAAGCATGTTTATTTGATTTACCCTGAATTGTTTGTGCTTGATTTTTACTTTTTGGGGTGAAGCATATTTATTGATTCATTCATGAGATCTTTGCTTATGGACAAGCAAAGGTTTGGCTTGGGGGAGTTTGATGTGTTTATTTTATATAGTACTTTACCCCCGTCCCTTGGTCATAATTAGTAGTGTTTTTGGCTCTTTAGAGCCACTTTTATTACTAATTGGTATTTTCTAGTGTTTTCGTAGATTTGGTTTACTTTTGCAGGGATTTGCACTTTTGGAGCATTTTCCCGATATATTATGGAGCAATCACGAGCATTGGAGAAGCACGACCATATTTTATAGCCCAGGGCCGGTTAGATCCATCGAACCGGTGATTAAGGGCTCGGTATGTGTGATACCGGGGCATTTGGACCGAGTATTCAAGACCCGAAGAGGAAACCCAGATTGGCCCGAAGAATCGGAGCCCAATCGTAGTCCAGATAGTGGCCCAAGAGAGCCGACCGGCCAAAAAGGCTGGCGCCCGGAGGCGCGCCCGGCCGGGTGAGAGAAGCAAAAAGGCGCGCCCGATCGGGCGCGTGTAATTATTAGGGGCTAATTTCGTCGTTTAAGTTTGTTTTAGTTTAGGATTTGTACGGAGTATAAATACTTCTTTGTTAAACGATTTTAGAATGGACTTCTTACTCTTTTCTTTACTCTCTTAATTGTTTTCTTAGATTTTCTCTCTCTTATACTTTTGTTCTTAATTCATTCTTAATTCCAGATTTGTTTGGTAATTATTTCTCTTCTCTTAATCTTAGTTGTTTATTTTATTCCTTTAATCATGTCTTGCTTTACTGCTTTGATTAGTTTAGTTTCTATTATGTGTGAGTAGTTCTATTTCTAGGGATTGTGGGGATCCATAAATAATATGAAGGAGTAATTTATTGTTGTTGATTGTCAATGCTAGATTAATTTCCTATTGATTGATTTAATGCTCTGTGACTAGATTATGCCTGATCTTTTATGCCTGAGTTTGACAATATTGATTCGAGATTCGACAGATGAGAATTGATGTTTAGGTCAAGTTTCAATAGGCAGGTTAATTTATAAATGGTTAGGTCGAGATTCGAAAGATGAGATTTAATACCGGTAAATTGATTGTGTGATTATAATATGTAGCGAAAGCCCTTTATAATCTGATTAATATATGCATTGATGAATGATTATTATATTCTACCCTGAAATATTATTTATTGGTGAACGTAGGCCCTAGATCCTTTTATATATTATTTTCTCCTTATTCTTAATCTTCGTAGTTTAGTTTCACATTCAAATTCACATATTGGTTACTTTATAATTTAGATTACTTTATTTAATTAGGAATAGAAAGACTCGTTTCTCTGTGGATTTGACCCTACTTCCCTATCTAGATTAGTTAGAGGATTTAGGTAATACTTTTGATTAGAGGATACGACTTTACCCTGTCAACCCCCACACCTAGAACCACCGTCAGCCACCAATTAAAGTCGTTCCCAGCAGCAACGTTGCCCACGCAAACCAAACCCCAACATCTCCAGCCATCAATTACCACCAACCCAACAACCACAAATCGCCAGCAGCGGCCTCCAATCAGAGCAGCCCGCAGCACCTGGTGCGCTTCCCATTTCGCCACCAATCCCAGCCAACTCACAAACACGCAAACAACCCACTTCCCCTGCATCACCTCGCAATTATTCACCTCAAATTAACCACCGTCACACACTCACCAACAACCTCTAACAGAGCAGCCAATTCGCGGCCGCGCAGCCCTGTTAGAAAGCGCGCAAATGCTGATGCCTTGAATCTGAATGTGGACTCCATTTGTGCGCTTTCTGACAGGGCTGCGCGGCTGCGAATTGGCTGCTCCATTATAGTTGATGATGATGAACGGTGGGGATTTGATGGCGATAATTGATGATGGAGTTTGATGGTGAGTGAAGTATGGGATTATTCCCATAGAAGCAAAAAAATCTAAGAAGAAGGGGAATGGAGGGTCTGATGGTTTAATTTGGGGAATTGGTGGATTTGCCTTTTTTTTTTTTCAATTTCTTTCTTTTCTTTTATTTTCTTTCCTTATTCTTTTTATTTTCCTTTTCTTTTCTTATTTCTTTTCTTATTTCTTTTCTTATTTCTTTTTCTTTTGTTTCCTCCTTAATTTCTGATTTTTTTTTTAATTTTTTTTTTAGTTTTATTAGCTTTGTATAAATACCCATCTTTGGGTAATTAGAAAGGGGGAATTTTATGATGCTATTTTTCTTAATTATTTGAGGAGAGCTTCTCTCTCTTGGGGTAGATTAGATAATTTTTAGAGAGAGAAAGTAGATTATTGCTCAATTTTCTTCCAAGTATTCAACTTTGCTCAAGTTTAATTTTCAATCAAGCAAGAATTCAAGTTTTCATCTTTCATTAATCCTTTCTTTAGTAATCTCTTTGCCTTTCCTTTAGTATTATTTATTTGTTTTATTGTTACTTATCCTTGTTAATCCTATTAGTTTATCTAGTTGTTATTGATTTCATTGATTTTAATCATGTTTTGTTTTGAGTTTCTTGAGTTTATTTCTAGTTTTGATATTATGTTTAATCTCCCTTCTCTAGGCTAAACTTTTAGCTAGGGGAAGGGGGTGGAAGATATGATTTGATATTGGATGAATGATGATGGTTGGATTGAACTTATGCCATATATTGATGAAAGACATGATTTTTATTAGCTTGAGATTATTGTTGAACTCTATTTGATGTTTTCTAGTTTAAATGCATGAAAGTGATTTGAACTAGATTAGGATCATCTCTATTTTAATGATTGCATGAGAATGAGTTATTAAAGTGGAGTTTTTATGGATTGTGCTTCTTTATTCTCTTGATTTGATTGTAACTAATAGGATGCACGAGAATGATCCTTATTAGTGTAGACCTCTTTCATTGATTTGCGTAGACTATTGCATGAGAATGAATTGTTTAGGTAGAATCTTGTGTTCTTTGACATGTGTTTCATGATAATCACCATTATTCCCCTCTTTCTAATCATATTGGACACCCTCGTATCCTTAGCGTCATTTTCCCTTGATTTTAACCATCATTTTCGTGCTTGTTTGTAGTTTTAGTGTTCTTACTCAACAAAACCAACAAAAACAATCCCCTTTTCACTCTTGCATTAGTGATTATTGATGTTGAATTAGCGTGCTTCCCTAGTGGTTCGACCCTTTACTTGCCACTAACTAGTTTAGTGTAGGTTTAGGTATTATAAATGATTAATTTGGTTAGGGTAGTAGCTTAACGACCTATCTAACCCGTGATCATATTGCTGGTCGGTAAGATTGTATACGGGTTATGAGTTCAAAATTTCAGAGGATTAGATCTTGAGAGGAAGTAAGGTGAGAGGAGAGAATAGTGTGATAGTGCGGCTAGGGTTGGGAAATGAGAATGAATGAGAAGGTGGGTTTTTTTTTCTTAGGAAGTCAGGAAGTTTGTTATAATGCGGGTATGGGTCGGGTATGGGGTGGGTCAGGCGGGGCGAGGCGGATATTACTTAAAATCCATCCCCGCCCCATCACCATGGCGGGTATGGATTTTAGACCTATCCCCGCCCTGCGACCCACCAAAGCTAGACCCGTTCTACTGGCATCCCTAGTTACAATAGTAGGAAAAAAAAATGGTTAAAAATTTGAATTCCAATGCTTTCCGACCTGTTTTTTTTTTTTAAAGAAGCTTTCCGACCTGTTTTAGCCTGTCACTCACAAATTATTCCCCCCCCCCCCCCCCTCTCTCTCTCTCATACTCCCCTGACGGTGTTGTAAGCTTAACATCTTCGGCATAACCTCCCATCCCATCATCAACACCCCACTGCATTAACAATGAGTGTGATCGACATTCTCACCAGAGTTGACGCGATCTGCCAGAAATACGATAAATACGACGTCGAAAAGCAGCGCGACTCCAACGTTTCCGGCGATGACGCTTTTGCTCGTCTCTACTCTTCCGTCGAATCCGACATTGAAACTGCATATCAGGTCTTCATCTCTCATTGTTTGGTTTTGCTTGATTTAGGGTTTGATTGAATTTATGGTTGTTGAATTGGGGGATTTTTGTTTTTCAGAAAGCTGAAACAGCTGCAAATGAGTCGAATAGGGCGTCTGTTGTGTCGTTGAATGCTGAGATTCGTCGAATTAAAGGCCGATTACTTGAAGAAGTGCCTAAGTTGCAGCGATTGGCTCAAAAAAGGGTGTGTAATTTTCTTCAGTTTTGGTTTTATGATGCTGATTAATCTGATTTTGTGCTGAATTTCAATTGATTTGTTGCCAATTTTGCCCTACTTTTGCTGGATCTATGTTTACTTGGAACTTTGAAATATCGGTAGTTTCTACTAGCAATACAGTTGAAAAACTAAATTAGCAGAAAGACAATGAATTATACTTTCTTATTTTGTAAATGAATTGGTATTTTGAATTTAGTCTTGTTGCCTTTTGAGATGCTAAGTTATTTGAGGTGAATCATAGGTGGATCAGAATTTTTAGATTGGGCATGGCGTAAAACGGTAACTATAGAGCTTTCTCAAAGAATTAGGAGAAAAAAATTCCTAAAGAGAAAGAGGGGAAAAAAAAGCCAAAGTAATTAATAAGAACATGTATTCTGCTAATCTGCTTATAACATAAAAAAGATATTTTTGAAATAAATCCGTAAAAGTATGAAATTAGTGTCAACAGAAGCAAATCGAGTAAAGCTACAACCATTAGGATTTGATTTATTGCATCAAACAAGAATCAAGTATGCTAACCCATTTTTCTGTAAAATGATACATTCAATACTTTTTATAGATATTCTGGGCAATGAGGCGGGTTGTGGCCTGGGTTAGCCCGCCTTAGATTTTCCCGTGGTTGAATGGTGAAAAACAATGTATTTTGATTTTAATCAAAGCCATTGTGTCTTGCATTTGGTCTTGCAATTTGAGTACTTATTTAGTTATTCTTATGTAATGCAGGTGAAAGGGCTTTCAATTGAGGAACTTTCCGCTCGTAATGATTTAGTCCTTGCTTTGCCTGATAGAATTCAATCCATACCAGATGGAACCCCTGCAGCTAAAAAGAATGGGGGTTGGACATCTGGTTGGACTTCTTCAGCTACTCGCCAGGAGATAAAATTTGATTCAGGTGTGTTTGAATTTATTTGTGTGGCATTTTGGAAAGCAAACCTACATTTGCTAGTGTTAAGGTTGACGCTTGAAAGGGCTTATGGGACTAATATAATTTATTGCATTTTGTTTTCTATAAATGTTAGATGGAAGATTTGATGATGAGTATCTACAGGAGACTGAACAGTCCAGCCAGTTTAAGCAAGAGTATGAAATGAGAAAAATCAAGCAGGTGAATTTGCACAAAGCTCCCATTTCTTACTCAAAACTTTCAGTTGGAATTTGAGTTCTTTCTTGCATGTCCATGTGTTTTAATTCTTACTTTATGGCAATATCCTTATTTTGTTAGGATCAAGGTCTAGATGTGATAGCAGAAGGTTTGGACACTTTGAAAAATATGGCACACGATATGAACGAGGTTTTCCATCTTTTGTATCCTTCCTTTGATAAATTTCAAATTAGTATTCTATTTTGATTTGCATGTCATCCTGTGCTTTTTGCCAAATACAGGAGATGGATAGGCAAGTTCCCTTGATGGATGAGATTGACACCAAGGTGAAAAACAATTTATTCTTATTGGCAAGCTGATAATGCAGCTAATGGATTGATTTTGACCCAGAGCTAATTCTCTTTGATTTTTGCAGGTGGATAAGGCAACTTCTGATCTTAAGAATACTAATGTCAGACTCAAGGACACGGTGACACAGGTATTGAATTGCAATATAATGCTCAACTGTTACATCTGTATCCTTAGGTTGTATTATTTTTCCTTCTTAGTGACTTTACATGCATCTTTATTTCCAGCTGAGGTCGAGTCGAAACTTCTGCATCGATATCATCCTCTTGTGTATAATTCTTGGGATTGCTGCATATTTGTACAAGTAAGATCATTGTTTACTATTGTTCTGTTTTTAAAAGTACTTTAGGTCGTTAGGATAGTAGTTAAACATTCTCGCTTGCATTTAATTTAGGGTAGAAAGGAGAAAACCTATTCATGTTGCATTTTAATGTTGAATCATGATTATCATGAATGTTGTTGGCAATTTTCCATAAGTTACCTTGCTTTAGAGTAATACGCCATGCTTTGTAGCCTTTTCCTTAGTGCTCTAGGCTTATGGTTAACCCTTAGAGCATAGCTCCTATTGATTTAGCAAACATATAGGATGAAAAATGTACCATTACATGTATAATAGCAAACTTATAATACCACTGTAGTTGCCAAATTTACATTTTTACCCTCGTATATATTTTGTAAATACAAAGGAGCTATTCCTGAGATGCACTCCTAGGCTTACTAAGCCCAACCTTTTATTTGATTATTTGAGTTGTAATGTTAAAATACATTCCAAAAGTTGTCTTACAAAGTACTCTTGCAATGTTGTTGCTTTAATTATGATTTGATCAAAAGTTTTGATTTAAATGTTGAATGTTGTATATCATTTTAAGAATTTTTTTAAAATTGTTTTTTTTTTTTTTTTTTTTTTTTTTTTTTTTTTTTAATTTTAAAAAAAAATTATTAAGTTATAGTACTGTAATGGACTGACCAAAGAGAGGGTTGGGAAAAGATTTTGTAGTTGAGCTCTGTAATTTGAGAAAGTTCTCATGTTTTAGATGAGAAAGTAAGGAAGTCAAAGCAATGTATTAAAAGGCTCGACGCACACCAAGGCAATTTAGATTTGATCAAAAGTTTTTATTTAAATGTCAAATGAAGTATATCATTAAAAGTTTTTTTTTATAAATTGTTATTTTAAAAAAAAAAAAAATAAACTGATTAAATTATGATTGATTATTGTAATAGACTGACCGAAGAGAGGGTTGGGATAGAATTTTGTGGTTGAGCTTTGTAATTTAAGAAAGTTCCCGTGAGGTATAAAAGGTATAAAAAGGCTTAAGGTGCACCGAGGCTCCCTACGAGGCACCATTAAAGTGAGGCACTTATAATAAACAATTACATTTTTTTTGAAAATAGTCTTTAAAATCGCCTCGCCTAGAATACCAAAAGCACATGACCCCTAATCCCTTGCTCCTAGTCAAAATTTTTGTAAAAAGAGGGGAGTAGACAGAGAGATATATAATTTTTTTTTGGAGAAATTAGTTTTTTGTTCGTTTGTTTGTTTGTTGAGAGAGACTTAAGCTTCTTGAAAGCATGATCTTTTTATTTCTTCTATTTTCCATGGTTTGGCAGAATTTCAGTTTGGTAGCCTTTATCTTTCTAGATTGAGTTGTAACTATTATGACTATGAAGACACCTAAAGACGTCTCCCTAAAATCAAACCAACTATCCTAAATTTTTTGCATTTTAGAAATGTTACTTTATTTGAAAATGGAGGAAATAATTATTGATAGATAAGGTAATTGTAGGCAATCATACACTTCCTCCGTCCCTTATTCACAAGCCTTTGTTCTATATTTGGGTAACCAAAATTACACGCCTATTTCTATTTAAAAGTTGTATATTTTTTTTACAATATTACCCTCTTTTTTTATGATTTGTCTTTTTTTTTTTTTTTTTTTTTTTTTTGTACTTGTGACATCAACAATTCCCAATACTTTCTCCCCCTCTCTTCAATAATTATCAATTACTTTTTCTTTGTCTGTATCTCTCTTTAACCCACATGCATGTTTGTATACCCATTCATTAGTTTTAAGGAATCTACTGCTTCCTTGATTCATGTGAGAAAAACCCAAATAGACATGTAAATAAGGGACTAAGGGAATACGAACTAGTTGTATAATGTAGTAAACCAAAAGAAGTCACTTGTCCTTTCAACTAAACCAAAACAGGACCACACAAGATGGGGCTGGTGTATAATTGCAAGATCACCATTGTACAATTGAGCTAGTACCTTCTATCTCCTTTGTTTTCCCAACACCACCAGCACTTACACATACTGCAAATAGGCCATGGCATGGCCTACACAATAGATTGGTTGCTGAAAAAAGGGAAAACAAAAAGATTACACCTCCCAATTAAAAGACTAATGAAATATCCAAATAAATAAATGAAATTGGATATGAATTGAGAAATCTAGAATCTAAACCTCTCCACAGTATTAAGAAGGGATGTTATATCATACATTAAGAATAAACTAAAAAAGGGTGGACATAAGAATATGGAGAAATCCTAGAACGATTATAAAATTATATAAAAAAGAAAAAGAGTAAGATGTCTATCCCTATAATGGTAATAGGTGAAAGACAAATGACACCTTTAGAGAACAAAGGTATGATATGAAGGTTACGCGGTGAGTCTTATGTTTTCTAAGACTAAAATGAATTGAATAAAATAACTTTAAGTGGCTCATACTTCGAATTCCTTGAAACTTGTTTATTTCAATGCATTTCTCAAATAGGAATTTTTTTTTTCTTCTCATTTTCAAAAGAAGCGGAAACTAAGAAATCCACAAGCCTTTAATTATTAAGGTAATCTTTTAGACTTAATAATTTAAAATTGTTAATCTTAATGTTAGGTTATTAAGCTAACTTACCAATATTATCATGGGTTTTTAAGCTTATTATCAAGGTCTTCTAAGCTTGCTTACCTTAATTTCTATGCTTTTCTCATAATGCATCTTGATGTTCAGAGCTTTTCTCATAACGCATCTTGATGGAACTTGTTAACATCATATTAATGACAAAGACATCACCTATAACATTTTTCGAGTTAATTGATGGAACATTACAGAAATTTCCAGTAGGTGAGGAAGTGAAAAAAAATAAAAATATTATTGTATAGTATTACCCAAATTTGTTTTCTTCATTCATGTAGCATGCATTCATTGGGATTATGAATAAGGTAAAATTAACATTTCTATTCCCTCATTTAAATAACGTACGCCCTCAGTCCCTCCGTTACATATTGTTTTCTGACCTGAAATCCTTTTTTGAGACAAAATTGGTTGAAATGGGAAGAATGATATGAAACGGAGGGAGTATTGTGTTTTTTTTTTTTTTTTTTTTTCCTCTGTATATAAAACCTAGGAATACAGGCCAATTTTATGTACACTTACCCGCTCCTATATCCAAAAACCTCCATAATATATTTTCTCATTTACCAAATAAAAGTCTAAATATGCTAGACATAGGAGTTATTGATGATATGCTAATGTTAGCACTTAAAGTAGAATTGAGTTATCTCCTATTTCCTCACATGCCTCTCTAAATATTTTAGGTCACCATTGGGCATTTTTCTGCCCCTTTCATTGTCTATGTGTAGATGTTCATCGAAACATCACTGTTATGCATCAAAACAAATACTGAGGCATTTTGATTATAATTAGCATAATATGTTCAATTAGTTGCTTTTATTTATTTATATTTATCTATTTGATTTTTTTTTTTAAATGGAAGCCATGTTTTTGCAGTGTATTGAAGAAGTAAATGATAAGGGGAGCTGACTGTCATTTGGCTTCGGTATTATCTCATCTGTCTGTGTTTGAGGATGTGGGTTGTTGGTGTGTTTATCTCCATGTCTTTTTTTATACCTTTGCTTGTTCTTGGAAAATGAATGTGTATTGCTTATCAACACTTCATGTACATCTGTCCTTGTATACTACATCATTATTGGTAATGTTCCTTGTTATTACTCTGTATCATTTTATAGAGAAGGTTATTTTAGTTTTCTTCTTCTGTCATTATATAGTAGAATCCAATAATTACATTTATTAGATTAAATACGTAGCAAAATCATCTGGATGAAATATGTGGAATCATTGGCCAAATAAATGACTTATGGTGAATAGTTTGTTTTGTGTAACATTTGTTTCTCGGGACAGGGGAAAAAGATTTCTTGTATTATAAATATATTTTATAAATGCCTTTATTCTGTTAATGAACCAAATTTAATCAAGTATTGTTTACTAATTTGATTCTGTTGTTGGTCGTTACCTGCCATGTCTCTGTTTCTGCTATCACCATCTAACCCACCAATCCCAGACTCCTTTTCCCCTTTCCTCCCACTCGCCTTAGTTATCACCCTGTAAGTCCCCATTCCTCCTTCCCACAGTTACCCTATCCACCTCTTCCAGATTCCTTCCCTTTTACACCACAGCCCCATCCCTCAATCTTTTCTTGGACAAGACTACTTTAAAGTTAAATTTATGTCGTGCTAAGGCAAAAAGGGTCCTGATTTAATTAAGTAAAATCCTGTGATGGTACTATCTGGCATGTCTGATGATATACATTGTCAATTTTCCTGAGTTTTTCTACTTTCAGTTTTAAACCATATCCATTTCTAAAAGATTCAGTATTATTCTGGGATCATAAAACACAACAAAATAATCAATGACATGTGATTTGTTACCAAGTTAAGCTGTATTTCACAATATTGTTTTGGAAACCCAACTGCTTGAAGATACTTGTAATGAACTCATTAGCATGCACTTAATTTAATCCTTGAATAAATGTCCCTCCTTTCTCTGTAATATACCTTATACAGAGTATTCTGTATGCATAATTCGTCCTTATTCTTCCTATTCACTGTCATCTTCAGCTAAAATGGTCATTCGTTTCTTTTAGCCAAGGATAATTTACAGTAAGCATTTGCAAGTCTAATTTGTTTGTTTGAAAAGGATGAAATTGCAGAAACTTAAGTACATGAGTAGGAAGAGGAGGAAAAAACTATTCTTTTATCCTTGTTTTGATAAAAGGTGGAATCTTTTGTAAAATTTGGGAAAGATGAAATTAAAGGGTACCCTTGAGTTTATCCTGGCACTTAAATAACTTTTGTTGCGGAAAGAAAACCAAGTAATCTTCCTTGATTGTTCATTTGTGCTTGTGTCAAAAATATTTTTATTTGCACCTTTTCTTGTTAGCCTTGTGGATAAGATGATTTCTTTTAGAGCTGGGATGTTATATGTATTAGATTTTTTCTAGAGTTATTCAAGCGTCACTGATGTTAATGCTTAAAGTTCTAGGGAATAGCATGATGAAATCAGGGTTTTGATTGCTATAACAGCCATGGAAACTTAATTTTTAGGACAATGTGAATGGCTTTTGGCTGGTGCAGCTTAATAGCATGACTGGTAACTCGAAAACCTTTACAGTTTGGCCACAATGCTGTCTGTGATGCAGCCAAGATTTAAGAGCTTGATGGAAATAAAGAACTACCGGACTAGTCATTGTTTTTTTTTCTTACAGATATGAACATGTCGGTTGTTTGGCATTTATGCAATTATGTAAGAAGCTGATTACTTGAGAACTGAGTGAGGTTTCTGTCTTTTTTACTGTTTCTTTGTGAACCGTTAGAGTTTTAGATCTCCTTTCCAATTTTGCTCTACAAATCCAACTAAAATGGGGCTTAGTTTATTCAATAATGAATAACGGGGTATGTATATTTTGTAGGTTTGTGACAACTCTATTCGGATATCTGAATCAGTAAAAACCTGATTGCGGGAGTACTAATTCTGTAGTGTCATCAGTATATAGTTGCTGACATTTTGTTGAAGATTGCATCTTTGTTTTTTATCTGGTTGATGTAAGTCGCCATTTTCAAAAATTTTCTGCCTTGTAAGAATCTAAGTATACTAGGGAGATTTGCACATCACAAAAAAGGGTTAAAACTCTTAAACCACTAGCTTGGAGGTTGTCCGTTCTTCATTGGTGCTATTTAGATTTTAGTTTGGTTGCAAATGAAAACAATACTTGAATTTATTTATTTATTTTTTTTTTTAATTCCTTTTCAAGAAGAGTATTCTGATAGGTTTTGTTCTCAGTTTGTAAAATATTGTGATTATGGTATGATTAGAGTTTGTTATGCAATCAAGCTTCCACAAGCTCACAATTGTTGGCTATGTTACTATTGTACTCATCCCGTTCGTTCAACACGGTAGGTTGTTAAACTTCTGCGTGTGATTTAGATTGCTCATTGTCCACCTTCTAGGACCCTACCATGGGCGGTACACGTAACTTTTACTGGTGAACTCGTATAAGTTAGAATTGTATCGTCACCGTGAAGAGCTGCCAAAACTGACTGACCCAACCTGAAAAATTAATCCAATCCTAACCAAAAATTAACCAAAATTCGATCATGACTTGAGTTGTTTGAACCCCAAAATATTTGAATCCAATCATGATCTGCATGGGAAATTGGGAGTTCGTGGTCTTGTTTTCCTTTTACCATGGGAGCGACAATTTGGTTATCCTTTTTCGGTATTCTTACAATCATCACCCAAAAGTATCTTAACAAGGATATACCCTATTGGTTCGAGTGATAGCCTTGTTGACCTAGCATTCGTTTGCTTAAGAGTGCTTATGTGCCCGGTGAATCTCATGCAAGCGCTTCCACCAAGACTCTCGGTAGCTTATTGCAAACTTCAACTTTGTCGACAATAATAGTAAGTGCTTCCCATCAAGTCATGATCATTCTTCATGATCCTTGGTTAAGAGTACTTTGTACCATGTTATCTTTGTTGATACCGCCAAAATTTTTCTAGACTCCCCTTGAGAAAATGAGATCTACAATGGGTTGAACTCTTCTCTTCCAAGCAAATGTTCGTAGCACTTTTAGAGGTTTGATGACCCCAAAACCAACTTCAAGGGTCAAGGGAGCCTTGTGGGAAAGTCTGGTTTCCTTAAATTCGAGAACTACCTTCTTTATGTCACCTGAACAGACTATAGGAGCGTTTCGAGCTCCTTAGTCCACATGACCACAAGCCTTGATTTTTTATTTTTTATTTTTTAATTAATTTTTTTTTTATTATTTTGAAAAAAGGTAAAAAGAAATTTTATTAATCAACAAAGACAGTAATACAATACACCATAGGGCAGAGGAGCCCTAAAAGACAGCAACAACAACAAAGCAAACACAAAAACAAAGCAAAAAGAAAAACTAAGCATAAAGGGCAGCTTTAGCTTCTAAACAGGTCCTTGAACCACTTCTGATTCCTTGAACTAGTCTTGACTGGCATGGCATAAGATATTCTGTGAAAATGCTCAGACCACAGTTTCTGAATCACTTTCTCTAGTTGCATAAGGCTCTTATCCCAGATTACTTTGTTTCTCTGTCTCCAAATGACATAAAGTAACCTAGCATAGTAGTTGTACACAACTTGTTTCTGAAATCTTCTTCTGATAGCTTTCATCTTATTATTACATCCTTCAATATTCAGAGGCTCCATCTTTATTCTCAGCTTCTCTTGCAAATTATTAACACATTTCCTCTATAATCACAGTCAAAGAATAAGTGATCTGTGGTCTCTTCACCATTCTCATAGAGAGGACAAGAGGAGTTAGTGATCACCCCAATTTTGAGAAGATGAGACCTAACTCGAATCCTTCTCCACATAATCATCCAGCACACAAATTTGTGTTTGGGGATGTTCAGCTTATTCCAGACCTAATCCCCCCACACAACCTTTTCATGCTAAGCATTTAACCAGTTATACCTACTTGCAATTGTGTAACCATTAGGATTGTCGGTCCAAACATTACCAGAATATCCTGTCTTCATTTTATCCTTAACCCACCAAAGTTGCTTCTAGTTCCAGCTAGTGTTGTGAACACACTAGAACCTCTTCCAAGTTCTGCGCTTCAAATACATCTCATTGACCCATCTGAGCCAAAGGCCATCCTTTTTCTAAGAAATATTCCAAATCTACTTCCCAATACCTGCAATTTTCCAATTATAACAATTCTGCACTCCTAATCCATCCTGTTTCTTGCATCTGCACACAATGTCCCAGGCTATTGGGGGAGCTTTGGTATAAACAACTCTCTCTTCCGAAAGAAAATTCTTGCAGATAACTGAAACACCATCTAACACCACTTTTGGGATAATAAAAATATTAGTAGCCCAATAAATGTGAAGAGACCACAAGCCTTGAATTAAAGTAACTTTAGGATAATATTGTCATTTAGCTAAAATTTCTCAATCAGGCTCTTCGAAAGTCTTTTACAAAGTAGTGTATTTGACAAAATCAGCTCTTTTCCAATACAATAACGAAAATTTTTGAAAAATATAATCCCAACTTTGATGCATTTTCTTTAATAATCCTAACTTTGGATTATTCTTGAATAATTCCAACTTTGGGACTGTTTACTTTCTTCAATCCCAAACCGGTCAACAAAAGTCAATGACATATTATATCAGGTTACTTGACAAGTGTCTAGTGCTGATTAGTCCATAAAAAATTCAAAAAAAAAAAAAAACAAAAACTACAAAATACCAGTCAACCTCCCCTTCCTCCACATGCCTACCCTGAGCTCCACCACACCGCCAGCCTGTCGCCTCTCTCGTCGACCATGTTTTCTCTTGAACCACCACACTACCCAACCAACCTCCCCTTCCAACCCGCCGCGTTTTCTCTTGAACCACCACTTCCAAATCTCTCCTGCAAATCGCCGACATCGACAGCTAAAAATCATCGATTCCGCTGTAGAGCCACCGCAAAATTAGGTTAGGAAATCCGACAGCTCGTAAGAAATTCTTCGCGAAAATCGCCACACTTTCGCTATTGAAATTAAGGCGGCGTATCGTGGGTGTTTCGAGGGGAGAGAAGGATGTTACGGCTTATGGGAATTGGGGGAGGTGGTTCAACGAGGAAGGGGGAGGGGATATGGGATGGGATGGGATGGGATGGGATGGGATTGGGATGGGAGAATAGGCAACTGGCCAACGTGAGGAGGGGAGTGGGTTTTCTGATGCGGGAGGATATTAGGGTGGTTGGGGTTCCAATGGGCGGTGGGGCTGGGGTGGTCCGGAAAGAGATAGGGATGGGTTTACTAAATTTATTATTTTTCTTTATTTTTTTTGGCTTATTAGCTTTTGACGCGTGACATTTATTATTAAAAAAAAATTTAACATTTTCAATTGGTAACAGTGATTGGGATTGAAGAAAGAAAACAACTCCTAAAGTTGGGATTATTCCATAATAATCCAAAGTTGGGATTATTAAAAGAAAATGAAGCAAATTTAGGATAATTATTTACAATTTTTCCTACAATAAAAATAGTTGTTTTATATTGTCAACTGATAAATTTGTTCGAAAGCTTAATTTATCAAAACTACTCTTGATCAAACAAGACCTTTTTATGGAGTACATTATTACCTCATTTTTTTCGTCTTTTTACTAAGAGTAACAGGAGCGGAATTAGGGGGGCTGGTGTAGGCCATGGCCACCCCCATGATACTCTATAATAACAAATTATGCTTGTAATTTCTAGTTAATTTTCATAGCCCAGTTGGTTTTCAAGTGAGATTCCAATTTGCATGACTAGATTTAAAGGGTTGTTAGACTTTTTTTTTTTCATTTTTTTTAAACTCTCCTTTATATTGACATCACACATAAGAATGATAAAAAGGCAAGCGAGTATGTTTTCAAGTGGGAAAACATACTCGCTTGCCTTTTATCATTCTAATAGCACTACTCATTCTGCTTTTGAAATTATTTATGCTGATTTGTGGACTTCTCCTATTCACAGTGACAAACATCACAAATACTATCTTGTGCTTTTAGATAATTTTACTCACTATGTATGGACTATTCCTCTTGCTTTTAAATCCCAAGAGTTACAAACCTTTCTTAATTTAGACAATATGTTCTCACTCAATTTGAACGCCCTATTAAATCCTTTCAAAGCAACCATGGTCGCGAATTTGATAATGATCGGCACACATTATTTTGTGTCAAAAATGGATTGGTTTTTCGCTTTTTATGCCCTCACACATCCTCACAAAATGGAAAAGCCAAAAGAATGATCCGTACGATTAACACGTTAAGCGTACTCTTCTATTCCATGCTTCTCTACCACCTTTTATGTGGCACTTTGCTCTTTAAACCGCAACATATTTACTAAATATTTTGCCAAAAAAAACTCTCAATCAAATCACTTCGACTCAGGCTCTTTTTGGGGTAGTTCCATCCTATGATCACCTTCGGGTTTTTGGGTATCTTTTCTTTCCGAAATTGTCTTCTATTATGTCTCACAAATTAGCACCTCGTTCCACACCTTGCGTGTTTGTGGGCTACCCTTCCGACCATAGAGGATATCGGTGCTTGGATCTCAACACCAACAAAATAATCATATCTCGTCATGTTACATTTGATGAGAAAACTCTTCCATATCACAACATTTCTTTGTTTCTCCAATCGATTATGATTTTTTGCCTTTCGATGATCCATCACCATATTTTTTAAATCATCCCTCATTGCGTTCGATGCATCACTCTCCCGAAAAACCACCCCAAAACCCCGGACATCCTAGTCCACAGGCAGGCCGCGACATTCTGCCTCACATTGCAGCCAACCTGTGGATTGGACTGCCAGGCCCAGCTGCTCAGCACTCCCCAACGCACGCTGGATACCCAGCTGGCTAGGCAGAGCATCCAGGGAGCCAGACGCAGCAGTCAGCTCGCCCTGGCAGTGTTGATGTCTCGCACAGCCCCCCTCTGAGCTAGCATGTGCAGCTAGGCAGCCTTGCCATGCACTCTGCTGGCTCGGACAGTCATGCTGCCCCACATAGCCCAGCCACACATAGTGCTGGCTCGAGCTCCCCTGCCTACACACCTCCACCTCTCCGAGGTCATCCCCCCATCACCCCAACTCGTGTACCTCCTTCTCCACAAATGTAAACTCGTTCCAAACACGACATTTTCAAACCGAACCCAAAATTCGGCCTTGCCATTACCACCCTGAGTCATCCGATAACCCAGTCCTGATGCGTGCCATTTATGACACTCTTAGGCTAGGTTTTCTTCTTATATTTATGATCGCTTTTAGTCTTTTATGTCGTGTTTTTATGGAATAATGCTTGATTTGCGTGTCTGTGTGTTAGTTTAGAGAAATGCATGCTTTTAATGGTTTTCTTATTATTTTATTCATTTCTCGGCTATTTCTCTCGCTTCTTCGTTTCTTTGACTTGTTTTGTAGGTGTGTCGAGTTTCCCAGGATTTAATTATCAAGGAGGAATCTCGAGCGCATTCAAGGAGGTTGATGGAGCTAAGTTCGGGAATCCAAACATGCAATTCAAGCTAGCTCCGCAAGCACAAGGACCTTGGAAGCAATGCTTTGGCTTGGAATGTTCAAGTGCTTGGAATATAAAGGATCTGCCCTTCTCAAGAGCATCGCTTCAAGTGCACTAATGATAGGGATGCTCGGGAGGGCGGAGATTGATCGAGCAAGCGAAGGAAGCAAGGCCACAAGCACCAAGCAGGGATGCGCATAAGGCATAGTGGTGCGTGTGTGCAGGCCTAGCTGTGCGCGCGCGCGGCATAGTGGTGCGTGCGCGCAGACCCAGCTGTGCGCACGCGCGGCCTAGGTGGTGCATGCGGACAGATCTTCTATGGCCTGTTGTGCGTGCGCACAGAGAGGTGGTGCGTGCGCACGGTCTGCCCTCTTTCCCTTCGCTCGTTTTATTTTAAATTAGCCTTGTCGTTTCTATTTTAGAGGACGATTTTTAGATTAGTTTTGGAGACTTTTTCTCTCATATCTTAGGTTAGGTTGAGAGCTTTTCTCTCTAGTTTTTAAGGATAGTTTAAAAGTAGTTTTAGAGAGAGAAAGTGAGGGATTTCAATGGTAATTTAAGAGATTGAAGACCCAATGGTGACAATTGTATTGAAGATCTTCTTAATCTGAGCATTTCTCACTCTATCTCATCTTTATTGCTTTGTTCAATTTCATGTTTGTTTGGTTTAATTTTGATGTTTGATTCTTCATAGTGTAATTGTTCTTGATATTTTGTTGATTCTTGATTTCTTGTTGATAGATGATGATTCTTGAGTAGTCGTTTGGCTAGGAATTGGGTCAAACTTGTATGATTGATTGATTGTGATTTATTTGGGAATTGTGTTGATTGATTGTTGAGATTAAAGTGATCAATGAAGATTTGCATGTGTGTAATTCGATTAGGCCTTGAGAATTATGCTAGATTGCATTGTAATTGCTAATGACATGACCAATTGATTTAGGAATTGCAATTATTGATTGGTTTCTTAGTTTGTTATTCATAGTGAACCCTAGCTTCACAATTAGGAAATAACTCTTTGATACAATTGATTGCTTTTATCATTAGTCTTCACAACCTTTGATTGGCATGATCTTCTCAAGTTGTTGCAATTGTCATGATTACTTGTTGATCCCTGTTCCTAGTGTTATTTTTCCTCGGTTTACTTGTTTTGTTAGTTGTTAGTATTCTCTCTTTATCTTTGGCTTCGACCTAACTTAGGCACCTAAATCGAAAGCATTTGAACATTAGCGTTCCTTTGGGTTCGACCCTTGACTTGCCTCTATACTCGTATTTAGGTTCGTTAAGTGTTTATAATTTAGTTTGACCGAGGGAAGATTAGATAACGACCTAGCTTTCCCCTCGTCAGATCCTCGCTTCCCAAAAATCACAAACAAGCCCTTTCGACCCAAATTGGAATGCCGCGATGCGTGATGAATATAGTGCTTTAATTAAAACGGGGATGTGGGAATTGGTTCTGAGGCCTACAGGGGTGAATATTGTTAACACTACAAGAAAAAGGGTAATTAGCGACGGCCAATGTAGTCGCAAATCCGTCGCAAAAATGGATTTGCGACTACTTTGGTTCGTTGCCAAAGACCTCGTCGCAAATCCATTTTTGCGACTAATTTTTGGACAGTCGCAAATTTAGCGACGGATTTGCAACGCCTTTGCAACTACCATTTAGCGACTAACTTTCAAATTTTAGCAACTAAATTATTGTCCGTCGTAAAATATTTGCGACGGATTAGCAACTACTTAGACCAATGTTTTAGGACTACTTTTGCGACGGATTAGTGACTACAAGACCAAACTTTTGCGACTACGAGACTAAACTTTTGCGACTACAGAGACTAGTTTAATTGCAACGGATTTGCGACTATTGAGACTAATGTTTTTTGCGACGGATTAGCAACTACATACGAGACCAAATTTTTGCGACTACAAAACTAATTATTTGTGACAGATTAGCGACTACTGAGACTAATGATTTTGCAACTAACCAATTAGTCTCTAAACCAAATTTGCAGTCGCTAAATATTTGCGACTAACTATCAATATTTGAGACCATAATTAAGCGACAACCAATATTAATCACAAAGCAAAAAAGGTACCCACACATAAATTCAAATAACCAAAATGTTAATTTTATTCAAATATCCAAAATATCAATCAATTTTGTATCAATGTATTAAAAAACAATATTTAACTTATAAGACCAATTGTTCCAAAAGTCACCTCCCATATAAAAAAAAACCTACTTCAAACAAGAATTAATGACAATGTAAAAGATCAGTGTTCATAAAATTACCACCAAGAAAATAAAAATCACTTAGTTGTATCACGAGAGCGGGTGACTGCAGGCGTAGGAGGCTTATAAGGACGGTAAACTTGTTTTACAAGTGATGCCATTTCCTGTAATGTTTTTTGCATAGCTAATTTTTCCTTCTTCCATGTAGCTTTTTCGATCTCATGATTTTCGACGAATTCCTTAGCACATTTTAAGCTCTCTGCCGCTATTTTTTGGCTTTCTTCTACCTTGTTATGGTTTTCTTCCGCCATCTTCTTTAGTTCTTCAACTTGAGAACTTAATTGAGAAATCATGGAAGGAGTGGAAGATGATGCAGTAGATTGAGAAGTAGGATTACTCTTGTAATACATTTGTGAAGCACTCCCTAAACCGTAGACTTTTCCTTTCTTTTGCCCACCTACAACCTCCAAGTAGACTTTGTCGGGGTTTATCTCAATTCCTTTGTTCTTATATTCCTCAAGTTTTTCCATATATTCTCCCTGCATTAAGATATGTATTAGTAACTATGATCTCAAATGTTAAAACTTTAATAAACTAAATACATTTTTAAAAAAAAAACAACTATAATTAAAATACAAGAAATGACTCGGGACATCGTCTGGGATAAAAACTTGTTTGGACTTCTAAAACACAATTTAATTTAATTGCTTTAGAGCAGCTAATAGAGTATTACCCATCAATGATGCACGAACATGAATACAAGTACAGTCATAGTTACCTCTTAATAGATGTTCCAGACTACAAAGGTACAACTATTGGGAACAGTGGATCATGGGTATTTTTATTATAGTTGTTTTTTTTTTAAATAAAAAAGGTAACACTTATAGCAAAATAATTTATGTAAGCAGTTATTAGTAAAAATTTCGGCAGAGTCTCCTTTGTAAATTGAAGAATCCCCTCCTATAGGGTATGGCTTCAAAATAAACCTGTCTCAATTCACATTGTGCCATACCACATTAATCATATGATTAATGCCGGCAAATCATTCTCATCCTCCAACTCAATCACACAAACAAATAAACAATCTATAATATCTCCAAACATTAACTACCACATATTTTTTTTTGTAATCTTAGCAAAATATAGAAGTATACTCATACCATGACTTTTTGAGACTTGTCACCCGTCAATTCAACTTCATCATTGCCCACACAAACAGAATGAGTGCTCTCATATACTTCAGCAGCAGTTGGTAAAATTCCATCCTTTTTCTTTGCCTTGTATTAGAAGAAGTTGTTAGCACTAAAAAAAATACAACAAAAAATAGGGGACATAGACTACAGAGCAATTGTAATAAAGACTAGTTATTATCATCTCTTAGTGGCTAAAAATTTTCTACTTGCTTCAATCTTATATAAAATCACAAGTTAGCTGCTAAAATCATACACTTACCATTTTTTTAACCACTTGAGGAGTAGATACGCTACCTTGGCGATGGCCAGGGTCAAACTTCTCTAATGTTTGGCCAGATAACCGATTATCTCTTGCTTGGTTAGAACGTTTCAGAAAATCAGGATGCTTACGCTTATTTATGAATTCAGCTCGAACAGTGTCAGTCATGAAACTAACTTCCTTATGGAGAGGCATTTTGTAAACTTGGTTCAATGTGCCCCTAAGTCGGTCCCCAGCTTTTTTGTCAAATTCTCTCCTAGCCTTAGCATCGAACTCAGTTCTCCAAGTATATGTACGCTGCACATAATTAACATGTAAAGCTTATAATTTTAACTCAAAATAGCATATTATACATATATAATTTTATTTCTAATTTATAAACAAGATTTTGATGGGAGAGTTTAAGCTTATGGAGAGTTTAAGATTTTGATACAAAAACAGTCTATAACAAAAGAAGACACTTCTACATTTATAAACAAGCAGCAAAGAGCCAGCATACAACTTCCTGTATCCAGTAAGCTACAACATCTTTATATAGACTCATGCATGCCAGACATGCTCATTAGTAACAACGTAGATGTAGTTAGGCACCTGAATTATTTCTGTTCCCTTGGAAAGGAAACTGGAAAAGAACTGTAAAATACTGATTAGAAAACCACTTGATGGGAAACAAATATAGTGCCCATCATACCATAACAATACAAACTAAAACGGGAAGATAAACTTTTGAAATTGATCAAACTTATTACTAAGTTGTGAGGGCTAAGGAGCTTGCAAAAGCATTGTTCTTAGGATTTCTATCTAACTTCTAAGAGAATCTTGTTCAACAGCATAAGCAACCTCATTATACATCAGTGTATGATATCCACGATTTGCATATGCTTATAGTGAAACAAGAAGAACAAAACTATGATAGGTACATTGATACCATTGTCCATAATTCCATAAGTACGCTCGACAGCTCTACTCCAAGAAATTCTTATATATGTAATTTAGTACACAACTATAGGCTATAGATAGATAGCCGATCTACACATATGTAATATAGTCTTCTTATATATGCTCATAAATTATCACACTTGCTATAGAGAGAGAGAGATCCTATAGGGAGAGACATATGTAATATTGTTGACATTCTAGCTAACTCACTCTTGGGGGGGGGGGGGGGGTGAGTGAGAGAGATGCTATTGAAATATCAGTCTCTTTAATTAAATGACCCAAGAATCAGATTTTACTACCCAAGAATCATTAATCACAAATCAAAACCACTGACTACTACAATTTTTTTGGCATGTTCAGAATTTGATATGTTTGGCTACTTGACATCTCCCTGGGTGCCTCATAATAAAAGATAATGTTTATCAGAGATAATCAAAGTAAGTGAGAATCAAATTAAAGGTAAATAAAGCTTTAATAATTAGGAGTTATAAGCAGTATAAAGTAGGTAAAACCAACACACCTCTAGTGTTCAAATCCCCACATAGCATATTAATCGAAAATATGAATTAGAAAGTTAAAACTTCACAATTAATCATATTGTTCACCAAACATGATATGAGTAGCAATGCTAGAATATAATTATCATATCACTTTAATCAAAGTATTCAATTTGACTACTCACCACAAATTTCAAGCCCCCTTAACCCATAAAAATAATTGAGAAATATTTGCTTGCAATTCGCATATAAGTATCAGGTAAGTAATAAATAAATAAATAAATAAAAACAATTCTTGCTACCGCCATATTTGCAATTCCCGTATAAGTATCAGATAAAAAACAATTAAAACCAATTTGCAATTCGCATATAAGTATCAGATAAAAAAACAATTCTTGCTACTGCCATATTCTGTAAAAAAAAAAAATTTGCATATAACATACTTCAATTTGCAACTTTTAAGAACAATTTATGCTTCGTATTATAATCAGATAAAAAAAAATCGCAAATCAATCAACTCGCAATTCAATCAATAACCAGATTAAAACCAATTCGCAATTAGCAATGGATATCAGATTAAAATCAAAATATGGAAAAAGAAAAACACAATGATAACCCTAAAATTCGCAATTGGCAAATTACAATAAGAGAAAGACGGAATGGACTATATGAAGGAGAAGAATGAGTTACTCACCTGGGAGGAGATGTGGTGGCGCAAAGGCGGCTGTTGACGACGACGACAAAAGGTTCGTTGTTCTGAAATTCAGAATGGAAGCGGGTTTTTTTTTTTTTTTTTTTTTTTTTTTTTTTTTTTCCGGAAAAAAGAGTCTTGTATGATTATGAATAAAGGAATAAGAATAAGTAGTGATGGGAGTTTTTGTTTTTTTTGGTGGCAACAACTTATTATATTAAGGGTTTTTTTATTTCTTTATTAATAAATTTTAAAAACAATGGTAGCGAGTTGCAATAGTAGTTGCAAATTTTTTAAAAAAAAATGGTTTCAAAATTATTAACCTTAGCAACTAAAATTTAGTCGCAAAAAGTTATAAGAGCGTTGCAAATTAGCGACCGCATAGCAAGTATTACAAAGTCGGTTGCAAAATTGGCAACTACTCGTTTTTTTCAGTCACAAAATACTTCATGCGACTAATTATTATGGTAGTCGCAAAAATTAGTTGCTAATTAGCAACCGCGTAGCAACTACTTCAAAATCAGTTGCAAAAGTTGCAACTACTCGTTTTTTTTCAGTCGCAAAAATAATTTTTGCGACTGATTATTATGGTAGTCGCAAAAATCAGTCGCTAATTAGTGACCGCATATCAACTACTGCAAAATCGGTTGCAAAATTTGCAACTACTCGTCTTTTTCAGTCGCAAAAATATTTTTTGCGACTAATTATTATGGTAGTCGCAAAAATCAGTTGCTAATTTCCCTTTTTCTTGTAGTGTAATAATATGTGTCTTTTTCGTCATAAATTGAATTCTAATGGTGATCTGGAACGGCACAAAGCTCATCTTGTTTGCAATGGTAATTCACATGTTGAAGGTGTGGATTGTGACAAAACGTTTAGTTCGGTTGTGAAACCCGGCTACTATTCGCACAGTGCTGATCGTGGCTATGACTCGTAAGTGGTCTATTCATCAACTTGATGTTAAAAATGCTTTCTTACATGGTGATTTGAAAAAGTGTGTGTATATGCATCAACGCCCCCGGCTTTGTTGATAAGAAATTTCCATGCTATGTTTGCAGACTCCGTAAGGCTCTATATGGTTTAAAACAAGCTCCTTGAGCTTGGTATCAATGGTTTGCTAACTTTCTCTTGCAGATGGGGTTTGTCATTGCTAAAAGTGACAATTTTTTATTCATTTTCAGACACAGAAATGGTGTGGAATATCTTCTATTATATGTTGATGATATTGTGTTGGTTACATCCTTAGATCTGTTATGAGAGCGCATCATCTCTCACTTACGTACAGAATTTCCAATGACTGATTTAGGTCCTCTGAATTTCTTTCTGGGCATTGCTGTCACTCGTACTCTATCATACTTTTTTTGTCACAGCAGAAATATGCACAGGAAATTTTAGAGCGCACAGGTCCGACCGATTGTAAACCTACGGCAACTCTAGTGGATACTCAATACAAACTTAGTGCGGAGACAAGGCTTAAATTTCATGATCCAACACTATATCGCAGTCTTGGAGGTGCACTACAGTTGGATCAGGCTCAAAAAGAGCTTTCCAACGATATATTATAAGCCCAATTCCGACGAAAAATGAGGAAGTTATGGCCAAAATACTAAATTGGGCCTGAAATGAATTTAATATGCGGCCCAATGATCTAGAGGAGGGCCTATTATTTATTATTCCTAAAGTTATTAGGATTGATTTTAATCTACTAAATAATCTAGAAGGTTCCAATAGAATTATGATTGATAAATTTATTTTAAAGAGTTTTATTTGGAATAAAATAAGTGTTTTATGATAAACCTGATTTTAATTTGATTAACACAGAATTTGCTGCTTAATCATATTAAGAAGAGGATTCCGCGTGCAAAGTGCGTTTATTTTCTGACTAAGCGCAAGGCGATAAGCCTGTCACCTAGCGCTATTACTTGTCGCCTGGCGCTACATCCCGACGTCTGGCGCTAACTCCTGTTGTTTGCGACAGGAGATTTTTTATTCCGAATGGAACTCGATTTCTTTTTGATCGGTTTCCGGACTATTTTTCTATAAATAGGGTCCTTAGCCTCCGTTTTTCATTCATTCATAATCATCAATAATTCACTATTCTCCCTCTCTAAAAGCTAGAAGCTTAATGATTCTCTCTCTATTCTTTTTCTATATCTTCCCTCTAACAAAATTCCGCATACATTAGTTCTAGACACACCTAGCCAAGTTCGAAGTTGCCTTCGCCCTAGACGTGAAAGGTTGATAATTTCTGAGGGTTTGGTCCCAAATCCCTATTTCAATTATTTAATTTAATAGTTTGTTAGTTTAATATTTTCCTTGAAGTTATTAACATGTGTATTTTGTTATTAGAAAGAGATATGAGACATCCAAGTAAGAAATTTAATTGTTATTTTGATATAGAAATCATGCTTTGATTGTTTTGATTCCTAGTATCATGTTAGGATGCTTTTATTGCTTCCTATTATCATGTCTAGGGTAATAACTAAAATTTCTAATATCATCTATGTTTCTAGTATCATGTTTAGGATGCTTCCTATTCTTTCCTTCTATCATTTTAGTATCATGTTAGGGATAAAGCTTTAATATTTATTTCTTAGTGACATGTTAGGATTTGTTATTAATCTTGTTAGTATCATGCCTAGGATCTTGCTAATATTATTATGCTTTGATGAGATTGAGAATATTATGATGATGATGATTGTTATGATTATGTTCCTTGATATATATTATTTATTGTTATTGCTTGATCACGCCTTTTATGCATGTTTGAAGGGAATTTGTACTTGTAATCACGCGTAATAAGATAATTAATAAACTTGTTTAGGCTAATATGATTATAATTCAAGTGATCGCCAATAATAGTTTTGTTTGTGCATTAATATTCAACCAACATAGACAAACAGGTTAGGGTTAACCTATTGATTGCATGTTAGTCAGAAAGCGCACATGAATATGAGAAGAATAAAGTAGAGGCCTATTTTTAGGGCAGATTCAATCTCTTTTAGGTTGGATTTGTACCTTCATTCCCGAATATCCAGTCATGATTCAAGGCCACTATGGAGTTAGCGATCTCATGGATCGTGAAGGGGTGTAACCTTCACTCTGTGAACGGTTTACAAGTTCCTTAAACTTGTTGGCGACTCTCTTACTCTAGCTTCCTTTCCTTTGGTTATCACCATGCTTAAGTGTATGTGGGGCTCAAGTGTGGGATGCTTAAATATTCCCTACACTCGAAAACTATTTTTGGAGTTTCGTTCCAGTCTTAGCGTACGTCCTTCTCCCTATATGACTGCGGGGGTGTTATAGAATATGATAAATATTATTTTGTATAGAAGGATATATTTTGTTAATATTATGTAATTATCTTGTGAGATCTCCTAATGTGTTTAGGAATCACTCTTGTAAATATATATATATTTGATCAATGGAATCACTCCAATATGAGGAGTTTTACACAAAATATAACAGTAATCATAACTTCAACTGTAGTTCAAAAGAATTCTTATAGATACGAATGTTAATTACTCCCTCCGTTTTTAAATACTTGCTCCATTTCTCCATGCGCGGAGATTTAAGAGAAATTGGAGAAAGTAATAAAATATGGAGGTAGTGGTGTTGGTGAAAGAATGAAAAATTGTAAAAACAAACCAAAAGTAGTGTAGAGAATTGAAGGAGAGAGAATATATAATTAATATTGTTGGTACCACTTGATAAGAGAAATTAATTAAATATTGTAAAAACTTTCTAAATAAGGAAATGAAACAAGTATTTAAAAACGGAGAGAGTAATATGATGTGTTTTTGTAAAAAGTCATTTATAATTCATTGACTATATAATTTAGTTAAGTCTAGGCGCATAGAAACTACGGATTTTGGGGCATATAGGATGGAAGTTTTGCAATTTGTTGGAACTTTCTAACATGCAAGTGGGCCATCTTCATTACAGGGTGAATGATGTGTAACAGGGAGTGAAAAAAGAAGCGGGAAAACTATTTACTCTATCACTGTAAAGCTATGACTGTAATAAAAAAAATGGAAGAAGGTCTTCATTGGCGATAATGTAGCTCAACAAAGTAATTTTCTTTGTCAAATGTGAACTCCTAAGTGCAGCAGTGGATTAGTAGAATGAGTAATCGACTAGTAGATATTTTGGATGTCGATCTGGCGGAAGCAATTCGGGAAGATGGAGAAGACGAGCATGGTTGCGCAAGGGAGCTGAGATTCGACTATGAGATGGTTAGTTATGGTTTGTTTCTTTTCTTTGTGGGTTTTTTGTTCACTAATAGGTAATCAACTACAACAATTGTGGAATTTAAAAATTAAAGCTTGGGTAAGAGGAGGTTAGGGTTTATGTTGAGTTTTTGTAATTTACTAATTATATTGGTTAATTGGTAGGGGTGGGTAATCTATTATTGAGTAATTATTGTGTTTATTGTCCAAATTGTGATTGTTATGTGGGTAAGTTTGTTATTCAATTTTTATCGTTGTTTTTGTTGTTGTTGTTGTTGTTCTTTATAATTGATGATAGGCTAATGTAGGTGAATTAATAGGATAATGTTGGTAATAATTTAATTTAATTGATGATAGTGATGGAATTTGTTCTATAATTTTGGCTTTAGGTGTTGTGTAATCTACGACTTTTGGCAGAATGCAAGTTATAACGTTTTTGTTTGGTATTTTGTGTTGTTATGTAGTTGTTTGGTTCTGTAATGAGCCAGTTGAATGAGTTGTGGATGTATATGTGTTGTAGGTTGGTCCATTTGGAGAAGATAGTGAGTATGATGGAGAGGATGATGTAAATGTTTATGATGAGGGGGTAGAGAGTGGGGATGATGTTACAGAAGAGGAGGAGGATGAAATGGGAGAAGGAGATGATGGAGGAAATGGGGGGGTCAGATTATGAGGAAGTACATGGTGAAAACAATGTTGATGGTGAAGGGTTAGAGGGAGGAGGTTCTTCATTCGTAACACCAAAGAAGGGTAGGGAAATGGTGCAAACAGTTTTCGGTGTGGAAGAGGAAATACCACCCCCAACTTTAGGCATGGTATTTGGTAGTTGGGATGAGTTAGATACTTATTTCTAGAGCTATGCTAGGCAAAAGGGGTTTGGCATAGTTAGGGCTGCTTCTTGATGGGTGAAGGTGAAGAAGGAATTAGGTAGTGGGAAGTGTTGTAAGCAGGGGAGGAATGCTAAGTGGACCTGTGATTGCTAAGGAAGACCTTCTAGGAAGCATAAAGTTGATCCACTGAAGGAAGGCTTGATTCAAGATGAGGAGACAATTACAAATAGGAAAACCAAAAAGTGTGGATGTCTTGTGGAGTTGTAAGCTAGTGTGAATGCAGAAGGGAATTGGGTTGTTCGTAGGCTAAAGTTGGAGCACACCGGACACAAAGTTACACCGGGAAAGTCCAAGGATGTTTCCATGTACAGGAAGCACGAGTTGGTTGTTAACAATAAGCACTTGGTGAAACAGGTGATTTTAGCGAAGAATTCGAAGGTGAAGG
This sequence comes from Chenopodium quinoa, assembly GCF_001683475.1. Taxonomy (NCBI): domain Eukaryota; kingdom Viridiplantae; phylum Streptophyta; class Magnoliopsida; order Caryophyllales; family Amaranthaceae; genus Chenopodium; species Chenopodium quinoa. The sequence continues at coordinate 1,986,838 of NW_018743689.1, forward strand.
TTTCCCAGTTTTACGGATGTTTTGCTAGCGAACGGAATGGGGTGGATCAGATGACATTTACTCAAAAAGACTTGACGAATGTAGTGGCTGAGGAGGAAAAAAAGAGGCTGGAACTTACTGAGGGTGATGCAAATGGGATGATTGAGTACTTTAACAAAATGAGTGCAGAAAATCAAATTTTTTTTCATCTTTGTAGGTTTGGGAAGGATGATTCATTACAGGATGTTGTATGGGTTGATGAGAGGAGTAGAGCTGCGTATGAGGAGTTTGGCGATGTTGTTTATTTTGATAGTACTTACTTGACTAACAAATTCCATTTGCCCTTTGCTGTATTTCTTGGTGTGAACTACCACGGACAGAGTATATTTTTTGGTTGTGCATTGACCTCTCGAGAGACCGCAGAAACGTACGAGTGGGTGATGAGGACATGGCTGCATTGTATGGGCGGTAAAGCCCTTACATCAATTCTGACGGATCAAGATCCGGCAATTAGGAATGCTGTTCATTCTACTATGACTGACACTTGCCATAGGTGGTGCATATGGCACATCCTTCAGAAGTTTGGTAGGTATGTGAAGCATGACGAGTACGAAGATGTAAAGGATGACTTTGAGAGCCTCATATACGGTAGTTTTGATGCTGATGAATTTGAAGGTCGATGGTGTGATGCAGTTGATCATTACAAACTACAGGATAACAGTTGGCTAGAGAGTTAGTTTATTACACTTCGTAAAGGTTTATAATTTTTGTTGTTTGAGTAATCTTATGATTTTGTGTTCCCATTTTTAGGGTATGTGTAGTTGATGATCTTAATATTTGAGTAAGTGCCTGTTCTTGCTGAAATGTAAGGATTGGTGTGAGTAGTTTTGATGGTCTGCTGCTGTGCATTATCGGCCGTAAGCACCCAAATATTAAATTTACGTACCACTGAGAAGTGTAATTGTACCAGTGGTATATTTTTTATACCATTACGAATAATGTGTAGCAATGTTAATTTTTTATACCGAATTTAACATATTTTTGTCCCACTGTTAAATATTTTGTACCACTATCAATTTTGAGACCTGACTGTGTCAATTAATTGTACTACTATAAGTAATACTTGCAGGTAGCATAAGCATTTGTTTCCCTATGTTGTTGATGTTTGTGTGTGGCTAGTTATTAGTACTAAAGTTGTTTGTTGTGGAAAAACTAATAATTTTAGTTATTTCAAATAGGGCTTTATGAGGAAGAGTTATGTGGATTCCCGCGTATTTGAAACATTTATTCTGGGCCGGGATGAAAACGACGCAATGTTCTGAGAGTTTCAATAATTTCTTCAAAGGGCATGTTGACAGGAATACGACGTTGTCTGAGTAAGGGCAGAGGCCGAAAGAATGGCAGACTCGAACACATAACGGTATGTGAGGCCTTTAGTGATTGATTTCCCGGCTGAGGGATTGTTTCAAAAGTGCTATACGGATGCGAAATTCAAAGAAGTTCAGGGACAGTGCAAGAAGATGTTGTATGTTCGTTGCCTAGATCAATAAGAAATTGGTTCTAATGAAATCGGTTCTAATGAAATTGAGTTTGTCATTGAGAACCGTATTTGGATCAAGCCTAAACATGCAAAGAAGGAGTCCGTGACAAAGATTCGTAGATGCTACCGGGTTGTATATAATACCAGTACTTATGAAGTTGCATGTGACTGTAAACACTCTGAGTGTCACGGAACCATTTGTCGCCATATGATTCTTGTTTATGATCTTAGTGGAGTAAGGATTGTTCCTGAGAAGTATATACTTCATCGTTGGAGGAAGGATGTACAACGGAAACACACACGGGTAAAAGTTGCTTACCATGATCCATTGACAACTGATGAGGTGAGGAATTATCACAATATTATGGGGACGTATGAACAGATTTGCTCTAAGGCTTCCACTTGTAAGGAGGCAGTGTAGGTTGTGACAGAAATGTTGCAGCTCATGGATTTGAGAGTTGATGAAGTTGTTGCTATGGTTGCGAAAAGGCAGGTTGTAGGAGAGAATGAGAACGGTCCTGGTGAGGATGAAGGTGTGCAAGGAGTTATCCGTACGCCCTCTTCTGTGGCACAGAACAATGAGCCTGAGGCGACAAACACACCATTCACAGTGGCATCGGGAATCCGTAACAACAGTACTCTAGTTAGTGGAATCCATGGAAGCTACGAAGGATCTGCTCCAGGTAGGATTAAGGATCCACCCTTACCCAAGAAGAAGGCACATCGTACTACAAATGTTAGATATCCGTTGTGCACTAAAATGAAAGGAAAACAAAAGGCTGCTAATAAGGCGAAAAATGATGCTAGGAAGCAAGCTGCTCAGACCCCGACTAACATATCTTTAGGTACAAGTGAGTATATTCGATCCGTAGGGGGAATACAAATGAGGGATTTGGATGGTTCGTTAGGATACTTTACTATGGTTAGGGGAGGACACTCTGGCGGAGTGTTTGCTTCTCTCCTTGGCTTGACTCCTGGTACATCAGGATCCAATCACAATTAATCTATTCTGTTCAAACTTTTGATAAGTATAATTTATGCGATGTTCTGTGACAATGGTTCAATTTCCTCCATTATATTTACGCACAATTTGACATAATATTTGTTTAAAATGTACCAATTGGTACAATTTGAGCAGAACTAGTAGTGTTTAAAATGTATCACTGTCATGTGTTATGATTTGATAATTGGTACAGATGATCTTGCCAAATGTACCAATTGTCGCTAAAAAGTACCAATTAGTTGTTCCAAGGGTACTACTATTAATGAATGGTATTAATATATACAAAATAGGCTAAGAAAGATAACATGATTTAAAAATATTGTTAAATCACAATGTCCATAATAAATAAGAATGATACTGTTCAAAACAAGCAACACATAAACACATTACCAACATTGTTCAATAATATCTTACTTAAACTAGTTAAACGATCAAACAATCTAACCAAACATCAAACTGAAATCCGACCAACTTGTATGATATCAGTTGAGTTTTTCAATGGTTGAAGTTGAGTGACCATATTCACCGGATTGCTGGCCAGAAACCTCTGGAGACCAACGATCACGGACATGGTACGATGAATGGGGAATGACGTCTTTGGGGCTTTCGGGGCTCTTCTCTCTTATCTGCCTCACCCTCCGCCTGGGCCTGTTTGGGGTCCTGTAGGGAATATTTCAAGCGTTACCCCTAGCTTGAACCCCACTCTGATCATACACTAACGTACGGTGGCGTCCAAAGGGAAAGAAGATAGAGCAAAAGAGTCGCAACAAGTTTTAGGAACTTGTAAACCGTTCACGAGGTGAAGGTTACACCCCTTAACGATCCAAGAGATCGTTAACTCCAATAGGTCGTGAACCATGACTGGTAGTTCGGGGATGAAGGTACAAATCCAACCTAAAAGAGATTGAACTTGCCCTAATAATAGACCTCTACTTTATTCTGATCGTATTCATGTGCGCTTTCTCACTAACATGCAATCAATAGAATTAACCCTAAACCTGTTTATCTATGTTGGTTGAATATAAATGCACAAATAAATTATTATTGGCGATCACTTGAATTATAATCAAATTAACCCTAACAAGATTATTAATTATCTTATATAAACGTGATTACAAGTACCAATTCTCTTTTAACATGCATAAAAGGCGTGATCAAGCAATAACAATAAATATGATATCAAGCAACATAATCATAATCATAATAATCATCAAAATAATAATTATAATAATCATAAAACCATAATCAAAACAATTATAAAAATAATCATGAATCATGTTAAAGCATAATAATAGCAAGATCCTAGGCATGATACTAACAAAATTAATAACAAACCCTAGCATGTCACTAAACAATAAAAATCAAAGCTTTAACCCTAACATGATACTAACAATCATAAATATTAGGAAGAACATAAAAGACACCATAATTTTAATCATACTTGATATTAAAGTTACCCTAGACATGATACTAGGAAGATCAAAATGCCCTAACATAACCTTAGGAATCACAATAACAACCTAAGCATGATTTCTACATAATAACATCAATAAAAACCATTAAAGCATTTACTTGGATGCCTCGTACCTATTTTTAATAACAAAATACACACGTTAGTAACTTCAAGGAAATAATAATAAAAACAATTAAATTAAATAATTGAAATAAAGATTTGTGACCAAACCCTCAGAAATTAAAACCTTTCACATCTAGGGAGAAGGCAACTTCAAATTTGGCTAGGTGTATCTAGGTCTTGTGAATGCGGAATTTTGTAAGAAAGAGTAGGTTTAGAAAAGAGAGAAAGTGAAGCTTTAGCTTAGAGAGAGTTGATGATTGTAGATTAGAGATTATAGAGAAGAATTAATGAAAATTGATGAATGAAAACGGAGTTTGTTAGAAGGCTATTTATAGAGAAAATCATCCAAAAAGATAGAAAATCGAAACAGAGTTCTGACGCGCAAAAACAAGGTTAGCACCAGACGTTGACATTAGCGCCAGGCGCTAACGCTAGCGCCAGGCGCTAATGACTGGCATTTGGCGCTGATTAAATTTCTGACGCGTTTTCTAAAATCAGATAGAAATTAACCTTACAGGAGGATAAAATCGTATTTTCCTCAAAAACATTCTTTTATTCTGATGAAAACTCTTAAAAGTCAACAATAGTCAATTTGTCAATGCTAATTGAAGTAGGAATGAAAAGAACCTTCTAGAAGAATCTAGAAGACTAAAACCATTCCTAATTACATTAGGAATGATAAATCCATATTAGGCCCTCCTCTAGATCATTGGGCCGCATATAAGGCTCAAACCGGGCCTAGTTTAGTAATTTGGCAATAACTTCCTCAATATTCATCGAAATTGGGCTTATAATATATCGTTGGAAAGCTCTTTTCAAGCCCTATCCAACTACACTACTATTGGACCCATATCATGGACCAACCAAAATGGATTGGCTGTTTTCTTAAAATAGGTTTTCAAAAACAGAGAGTAGAGAAAAGAAATTAAAACTATCCGCAACACTAGACTTTCCACACTTTCACTTCATTCGATTACGATTCGACGTGAAAGGTACTCATCACCGGGTTTGGTTTTGGGGAGACACAAATGGGTGTCTACAGAAGCCCCCACTTTGACTGAGTTTGGAGAAACGCAAGTTTCGAAAACAAAAGTCAAAGTGTCAATAGGGACAGAGAATGATTCAGAACGTTCTGTGATCCTAAATCACTCTTGCAACGCCGATACCTGCAAACTAGCATTAGTTAAACAGATAAAAGAGTTAAGAAACGCGTATCTTGCACCGTCGAGCACACGTCTCTGAAGGTAACCGATTTGCTGCCGTATTGCTGTATTTTCTGTAATTTTTTTGACGACCTCCTACAAGCTAGAGAATGCCGCCTGAAGACTGCTACGCTTGTCACTGCCTCCAATTCCGCCATGATAGACTTCTGCAAGCTAGAGAACCCCATCGACTATTGCTTCGCTTGAAACGACCTCCAGCTGTTTGTGACAACTCTCCGCAAGCTAGGAAACGCTGCCGAAGATATCCTCGCTTGAAGCTATCCTCATTTGTTGTGATAATACGTCGGCGCTTGAACTTTGTGATAAAACTATCCTCATTTGAAGCTACCGAAGACCTACGCTTGTCGATCTTTAAAAGCTCGCTTGAACTTTGTTTCCGCTATGCCTGTACGTCGGCGCTTCTGCTGCTTTCGAACTTGTATGTTAATGCCTTTTGCGATATGAACCAGTATGTCGGTGCCGTTTGCGATGAGCCAATGCTTAGGCTCTTTAAGCTAAGTGAGACGATCTTTTATCAGGTCGATCACTTTATGTAATTTGTAATCAAGCCGATTACTAAAATCATGTTAGATTGCTTAGAGGGGCTAACTGGCGTACGAAGGAGCCCAAAATTGTTGCAAGAGGTTGGAATAACCGCACTGAGTGGCTGAGAAGCCTGGCGCCGCTGAAATAACGCTAGCGCTGCATATTTGGCTGTAGCGCCAGACCCTGGCACTAGCGCCAGACGCTAAGCCTTATCGACTGACGCCAAGTTCTGACGCTAAGCGCTAGAGTCAGGTTTTCCTTAAATACTCTTCTCTTCTTCATTTCCGCTGCTGCTGCTCGCGTTCTTGCTCAAGAAATTCTCAAAACTTCATTTGGTTCGTTCTTGCTCGTTTCTCAACCGAATTCGCTCAACTTTGTTGCAAATTAAAGATCATTCCATCCATTTTCCCGATCTATGTAAGTTTCCTCCGAACTCACACCGGTTTTAATGAATTTCTCACAAGTTTGTTTACGTATTTCTTGAAAATTTGAAACTAGAATTTCTTAATTCTCTTTGTTTGTCGAATTTTATGCCATAAAATTGCTTGATTATGTTTATATATTGCCTTGGGAGTAATTTGAGACTTGTTTGACTCAATTTGGTGAAGAAACGAACAAATCACCATTGTTGAACCTCTTAAGGTCGGGAAGACAATGTGGCTTGTTCTTGATGTTTTTGCTAGCGATTCTTGCCCAATTTGTCACAATAATTACTATAGTATTGCAAGAAATTGTTTATTTTCTTGAAAAATGCCGTATATGCTCAATTTGAATTTGTGCCCTGTTTTAGTACTACGTACTCTGTTTTTTTTTTTTGCAAACATAATATCATGCAGCTAGGCGATTCTTAGATACCATAGCACCTTAATTTATAATGATTCTGCAAAATGTAGCATGGCTAGACAGCGAGGCTCTTGTTCACGGTCCCGAGACGTTCGACGGGAGCATGAGCCTGTAGAGGACGATGCTGATCCGTCCACTTCACTCGGCCGACTCCCTGAGTGGGATGAGCAAACTTTGTATTTCTCTTCCGTCCATCATATCTCTGAGAGGGTGAGACGGGGCGTCACAGTGGGAGGACACGTTGTCACGGTTTTGGTTGCGACGGTTTGGGCGACCTGTACAAGATGTACATTGCCAAAGACAATGAGACGAGACTTCTATGGGAGTCTTGCGGAATGACTGCAGTGTTTGAGACCTCGGAGGCCATGATTGCCTCTAGCGGGGGGTCACCATGTAGTCCGTGCTCTGGTGGAGTTCTTTTGGGACACCACCAACACTTTCCACTTCCCTTGGGGTGAGATGATGGTCACCCCAACCGACTTCAGCCTCATTACGGGACTAGAGTTTAGCTCTGTGGCGCTACTGTTCGACAGCGAGGTTAGCGTCTTTTCTCCCGAGGTCGAGGAGCTGCTAAGTCTGATTGCTGTTCGGGCTCGTGCTGAGGTGGAGTCCACTCAGTTCAGCGCAAAGGGGATTCGTCGCTCGACTCTAGCAACGGCTTTTGATGATGGTGCGACTACCCGAGAGCAACGGGTGCGCATCTTTGCACTTATCTTGCTGTCAGGGACGTTCTCTCCTAACAAGGGTAGTAGGGCGATGCTTTACTATCTTCCTGCTGCTTGGCCTACGCTGATTTCATCCAAGCGTTGCGGGACTCGTGTCGACATCGGTCCTTCATGGGGAACGTTGCTCTATCCAGTTTTTGGAGGGTCGTAGAGGTATACTTTATTTCTTGTAAAGTTTAGCTCTAAATTTTAATTAGCACTCGCTGATAGTTTTTGTTTCTTGTAGATCTAGTTCTACGAGTACTTTCCCTCAGCTGCGCCGGCGAGACCGTTGCCGCGCAGGTTCCCAGTAAATGCTTCCTGGGTAGACGCCGTGTGGGGATGTCCACTGCTTACGTCCGAGATTGGATCATCTCGGTATGGTTCTTTACATATTTGAACATTTCGTGATACCTTCGATAGATTTATGTCTAATAGGCGTTCTTTGCAGGAGTCTGATGTGCTGTACCGACCGTGGGTCGACTTGACAGTCCCTGGGCTAGCCGCACAATATTCTACTGAGCGTCGCTATTTCTTGGGGACCTATGGAGCGGTTGCGTACCTTGGGGAGAGGGTTGCTATTCAGCATTCCTCGGATACTTTTGTTGTTCCTGCTCCTCCACCGCGTCATATGTTTAACGCCGCGAGGTTGGTGAGCATGTCAGAGGGAGCTGGTACCCCTTGGCGATCTTACACGATCCCTGGGCAGTGTTATGAGGAGGAGCTACTGCCGTTGTTAGCTCCAGTCCCTGTACCTGCTGAGGATGTGGCGGTATGATTTTTAGCTTTTACCTTTCGTTAAGTAGCCCCCAAGCAACGCTTTACTGATTTTGATTTGCTTCATCAGGGTGGTCATGCTGAGTTCGTGCCACCTCGTATGTCCATCCACTATCAGGGGACATATGGGACGATTGAGGAGATGATTCCTTCGGCTCCAAAGGGCGAGCGCTTTGTGGAGCGGTCGATTCCTCGTCACCAGACTCGGGTAAGCTTGTTTATTCGCAACTTTTTGTCCATATATGTTATGTATGTTTACTGACTTTATTTTCCTGACAATTTTCGCGCGAGGTGGTCTCGGCGATGGCATGGTGCATAGATGCCTTCCGGAGCCAGCTCGTCCGGATGAGGAATGTGGCTATATGTCGCCGAGACAACGCCATTCAGGAGGTAGCTTCCCTTCTTATGTTTTTGCACTGTGGCGGAAGAGGGCTCAGGCTCTTCATCTGAGAGTGCACATGCTGCGCTGGTAGGCCAGGGAGTGGCTACTTCGGCTCTTAGAGGTGGTGGAATGTACGAGATCGGCTCGTCATCGCAGCAGCCTCCGCAGCCTCAGCCTCAGGTTGATCTTGGGTGGACAGGTCCTGTGCTGAGTTTTCCTCCCCCCGAGGAGACCGGAGCTGGAGCTGGTGGAGAGGTTACTCCTCGTACGACGCAATTTTATTAGATGATGGGTGTACGTCCCTCGGCGCCGTAGTTTGTTCCTGTGCTTTTTATTATTTCATTTTGACTTTCTATAGAACTTTTCCTTTAATTAGACTCATTATTTAGACATGCTTGTATATACATATTATTATGAGTTTATTCGTTATTTATCGTTGTTTTTCATTTTTATTATTGTTATGTGCATGTTTGTGTGTGCAAAGAATTGTGAAAATTAATTTTGCGCAAAAAAATTCCGTCATTTTTAGCAAAAAAATTCTGTCATTTTTATTATTGATGGAGGGTATCCGACTTTCTCCCCCAAAAAAGAAAAAATGAAAAATAAAAGTCACAAAAAATATTGTATTTATAAAAACTTGGAAGTTAATTTAAATAAAATCCGAAAAATAATATAATTAATATAATAGTTATATTAATTAAGAGGAAGGAATAAAAACTTCTTGAGAAAGATATAAAAGAAGAATAAAGAAACCGTAAAGTCATTGGCAGACTCGAATCAGGGCAAAAACGTGGTTTTTTTGGAAAGCTCGTACGATAAGATACATTAGCGCCAGCTAGCGCCACGCGTTTTAGTGTAGCGCCAGGCGCTACACTTAGCGTTTGGCGCCAGGCTCTGGCGTCAGGAGCCAATGTTTGGCGTCTGGCGCTAATGAGCGATGACTCCGAATCCTCCATGGATTAAAATTGTGCCGATTTTGTTTATAAATAGCCCCCTGCCCAGCCTATTTTCTTCATAATTTCAGCAAATAAAATATTTTCTTAGCTTTTAGAAAATAATAACAACATGTCTCTAGTCTCCAAAAGTTTTACCAATTACACTCATGAATGGTGTCGGTCTCTTAATGCTAAGGAGAGGAAAGAGTTAGATGTGTTTCATCTGGGGGGTATTTATGGTGTCAAAGGGGTAAATCTTGATTTAGATTTTATTCATACCGCTCTAGAATATTGGGATGTAGATACTCATTGCTTTAGAATAGGGTATGATGAAATTAGCCCTTTGCCGGAAGAATTCGGTGCTATTTTAGGCTTCCCTTCACTAGATCTTGTAGTAATCCCTATGATAAACGAATATGATTATAAGGATTTTGAACGCTTCTTCAATTTAAAAGATAAAGATCTATCAAAAATAGTAGATGGTAGCATAGTTAATTTGAAAGAATTTGCTCGCCATTATTTTGATAGACCTTACTCTGAATCTTTCCATGTTTATAGAAGAAGGGCTTTTCTCTTTTGTATGCTCAATTAATATTTTCTCACTAGTGGTAAAAATAATGAGGGTCAAGCCATTATATCCACTTTTTTAGAGCAGATTGAATCTGGGAGAAAACTAATCCCTTAATAGTTGGAGAGACTATGCTTAGCCTTGATGAATTAAAGAAGAATCCAAAAGCGCCTTTTCGGGGCTCTCTAATTTTATTACAGGTAGAAAAATAATATTTTTAATTACAGAAATCAAAAATATATTTTTGTATAGTAATAATAATTTATTTGTATTGCAATTTTTACAGATGTGGCTAATGGAAAGAATGGAATTAATTAGCCCTCCAGACAATGGTGAGAAGTATACTCCAAATTGCTTCGTGAGAAGGAAGAAACGTTTTTCTAAGATGGGGCGCCATGAATGGAAGAAGGTCTTCGAGTCTTATAATTTTGCCATCAAGTGGGTCATCCCTTGGTGGAAAATAGAAAGTATGGTTGGTGTCAACAAGCGGCCTTTCTACCGTCTTCCAAGCTTGTCCCGAATGACTTTTTATTACCCCTGCAGGGTAAAAAGACAGTACGACCTACTTCAGACTATTCCTTCCGGCGATCTTCGTCGTCCCTGTGAGTTCCCTGTCTCTCAGGAAGTGGACAAATTTGATGCTTATTGGAGCGCTAGACCTTTATGGGAAGTGATTACCCAAAAGGTTCCTCCTTCCTTGCTCAATGATGTGAAAAAGTGGCTTCTGAAGAAACCTTCAAAGGACGTGAAGAAAAATCAGAGTAAAACTGATGTGAAGAGTTGTCTAGGTGACAAAGTGATTCTTGTTAAGGAACGCTTGGGTGAAAGAATTGAGTTCAAAACACCTACAATGCCTAAGAAGAAAAGTACTGCGAAAGAGAAAGGAAAAAGGAAAGCTGACACCACAGAAAAGAAAGCTATGGGTAGAAAAGAAGCATAGGATCCTAGCTAAGGAAGAAACTATTTATTCAATGATTGAATGTAGGCCCTCTAAAGGATGCCTACTAGCTAAGGTTATAGATGAGGAAGAAGACGCAGACAAGAATTGGAAAAGGGCTAAGAAAGAGAAATAAGATTAAGAGCATTGCTTAATTTTCAATTATTAGACTTAGATTTTTTTTTTTTTTTAATTTTAAATTCAAAGTTAATTTATTTAAGCTTTATTTGAATTCCATCAATACTGTAATTTATTTTGTTAATGAAATTGCAGCTTTTTAATTAAATTATTTACTTTAAATTTAATTTATTAAAGCAATGAAAACCGAAAAATTAATTTTCCAGAAATTTTTTCGAGTACGGAAGTCTAAAATTTTCCGAAAAACACCGAAATATTTCCAGATATTTTTCTGTAAATTGGCGCCACAATTCTGCGACTGACGCCAAATGCGGCAGTCTGGCGTCAGGCGACGGAGGCTGTCATCCGGCGCTAATGTTCATCGGCTGGCGCCAGAACTTTTTTCGTGACGCCGATGTCTCGTTGATCTTCTGTTGAATTTTTTATTAATTCTGGGATGCGAGATTTGAAAAAAATAAAGTGGCCGCACCCGTAAAGGGTTGCCTACGTATCCTTTCTTAAGGAATCAGGCCAAACGTAGCTCTCTTGAGTATCCTTCTCAAGTAATTATGGGTAGTATTTCTTAAGCTGGTCAAGATTTGTCATGTTCGAGAACTCATTGCCATCCATGTCAGTTAATTTTGCTGCACCTCCTAAAAGAATTGTTTTGACAATGTAGGGCCCAGACCAATTAGGTCTAAATTTTCCCCTTGGATCTAAAATATTTTTCCTTAATGCTTTTAACACCAAGTCTCCTACTTTGATGTTTCGTGTCTTGACCTTCTTATTAAAATGCCTAGCCATACGATTTTGGTAACATTGAGTATGATGTAGAGCTTCTAGTCGTTTTTCATCAAGTAGAATTAGCTCCTCATATATTTCCCTAGTCAATTCAACTTCATCGAGTTTGCTTTCTAATGCGATGCGTAAAGATGGAATCTCTAGTTCGACAGGCTGTACGACATCCATTCCATAAACCAAGGAAAATGGCGTATTTCCCGTTCATGTGCGAATTGACGTGCGATAACCCCACAATGCAAAGTGAAGTTTGTCAGGCCAATCCTTGTAATTTTATGTCATTTTCTCGATGATAGTCTTTAGATTTTTATTAGTTGCTCCGACTGCTCCATTTGCTTGAGGTCTATAAGGGGAAGAATGACGATGTTGAATGCCATATTTCTGTAGCAATTCTTCACATTCGGCTTGAAAGTGAGTTCCATTGTCACTTATCATTTCATGTGGGACTCCGTATCGACAAATAATATTTCTTTCGATAAAGAGTGCTACAGGTTTTGCGGTGAATTTAGCGTATGATTGTGCTTCGACCCAGTTTGTGAAGTAATCAATTGCCACTAGGATATATTCGTGACCTCATGTTCCTGGGGGAGTGATTTTGCCGATGATGTCAATTCCCCATGTAGAGAACGACCATGGCGACGTGTAGGTGTAGAGAAAAGATGGAGGAACGTGTTGTAAATTAGCGTAGATTTGGCACTTAGGGCATCTTTTTACGTATTGATGGCAATCCCTATTCATTGTAGTCCAATAGTATCCTTCTCGCATTATCTTTTGGACTAACATTTTGCCATTTACGTGAGTTCCACAAGTTCCTTCGTGGGCTATCCTCATTGCTCTTTGGGCATCCTTTTTTCCTACACATAAGGGAGCTCGACCCTTAGGTACCCTTTTATGTAGCTCGTTGTCTATGAGTACGTATTGGGAAGCCAAGAGTCTTAATGCTCGTTTTGCTCTTTTGTTAGCATGGGGAGGGTATTCTTCTTTGGTGACATAATTGAGTACATCTGTATACCACGGTTCTTCTTCTTCTTCTTCTTTGTCCTGGATTACTTCATCATCTTCTATAGCTTAAATATATGTTGGTTTGTGCCTTTTTTCTATAGTTAGAGGCATTTGCTCGATTTTCGTAGGAATCCTAACCATTGAGGCTAGTCTTGCCAAGGCATCAGCAAATTGATTTTCCTCTCTAGGTAAATATGTGTATTCTACCTTGTCTAACTAATTAGAAAGGGTTTCCAGATAGGTTTGGTAAGGGGCCAGACTTTCGCTCCTTACTTTCCACCTTTTGGAGATTTGGTTGATAATCAATGAAGAGTCTCCGAATATCCGTAACTTTTTTACTCCCAATGCCAAAGCTGTTTCAAGGCCTACCACACATGCTTCGTATTCAGCAGCGTTGTTGGTAACGTCGAAATCAAGCTTTATGGAGATTGGAACATGCTCTTCTTTAGGTGATACTAGTAATACTCCAACGCCATATCCCTTGAGGCTCCGTCGAAGTACAAGGTCCAAGTATCATCTTCAGTGACCATTATTCTTCATCTGGAAATTCATTGTCGTGTATTGGCGTCGAGTCTTCTATTGGAAAGTCCGCTAGAAAATCTGACACCACAGATCCTTTGATAGCTTTTTGTGGCATGAACCTTACATCAAACTGGGCTAAATTGACTATCCATCTCTATATGCGCCCATTGAGTGTAGATTTCTCTAATAAATACTTGAGTGGATCTAATAGGGAAACTACGAAGACTGTATGCACGAGCATGTAATGTCTTAACTTGGTTGTGGCCCACACCAAGGTGAGGCACAATTTCTCAAGTAGTGTATAGCGTGCTTCATATTTGAGTATTTTCTTGCTTAGATAGTAGATCACATTTTCCTTGCCTTCTACTTCTTGTGCTAGCATGACTCCCATTGTCTCTTTGGTAACTGTTAAGTACAGCCTAAGAGGTATTCCCGGAAGTGCTGGTGATAATACGGGAGGATTTTCGAGATAGGCTTTGATTTTTTCAAAGGCTTTTTGACACTCGTCATCCTATATTACTGGTACATTCTTTTTAAGCTTTTTAAAGATTGGTTCACATATTGTCGTCAATTTTGATATGAACCTGCTTATGTATTGCAATTGGCCAATAAATCCTCGAATATGCTTCTCGGTTTTGGGCGGTGGCATTGACATGATTGCCTTGATCTTGGTTGGGTCTATCTCTATTCCTCTAGAGCTTATGACATAACCTAAAAGCTTGCCCGAGGTGACTCCAAAAGCACACTTAGATGGGTTCAAGCTCATATTGTATTTTCTTAGCCTTTCGAAGAATTTTCTTAAGGCTACTTGATGGCCTGGGCGATCTTTTGACTTTACAATCATGTTGTCCACATATACTTCGACTTCTTTATGCATCATGTCATGGAGTAAGGCAGACTCTGCACGTTGGTCAGTAGCACCCGCGTTTTTCAACCCGAATGGCATTACCATGTAGCAGTAATTTTTGATCTATTGCAACCCCTAAATCCGTTGAATTAGGCATCAAAATCCGTGGCATTAGGCCTAATACAACGGCCATGTACCGTGGCATCTGCTGGCGTTGCAGTAGGTCTAATGCAACGGCTTATGACACCTAATGCCACGGCACCACTGATCCGTGGCAATAGACCAATACCTATTGCAACGGCATAACTTATCCGTGGCAATAGAGTACTGACTAATAATTATGATGAAATTGAACCTATTGCAACGGCATAACTTATCCGTGGCAATAGAGTATTGACTAATAATTATGATGAAATTGAACCTATTGCAACGGATGAAGCTAATTAATACAATGGTAAGAGTACGTATCTACTGCAACAGATTGATCATTGGGTTTTTTTTTTTCTGTTGGGATGGAATGGTAATATAATATTAATTAGTCGGTACAAATCTAAATATACTAACATAAACAAATTAATGTATCATTTATGTATAATAATTATAATGCAAAATACGTACATTACAAAATATTACTTGCCTATTTTTGATATGACATACCGTACTAATAATAAATAAAAGTTAGATAATTAATTTGATCGTCCAAAATACAAATTGTCAACATATATATAAGCCGAAATATCCAAATCTTCACAAAGCCGGAACTTGAATAAGAGTCGCTAACGTATATGCACCATTTGTTAGATGGCTAGTCACTATACTTCCGCTCCATTTGACTCCCCATGCACCTACACGTAAAATTGAAAAAAATAAAAGAAATATAATTAAACTAAATTATAAATTATAATAGACCAAGGCCACAATCAACATAGCTCAGATTATGGTTGTTTAAAAGATGGCAGCAAAGAAAATTTTTTTTTTACACAGAAAGGAAAATATGATTAATTTATAGTGGCAGTAGCCACATTAATTACCAAAAGATAAGCATTCCAAGTCTGAAAAACAAAATAGCACCCCCGGAATATAACAAAGTACTAGCTAAATAACCAACAAGAAATAGAACTAAGTTGTAGTCAAAGGTATTCTGGAATCAAAAGCACCAGATTCATGCACTGTAGGTGAACTAATTAAGTTGCCACCATTATTTCTGGAAGGGGCACATTAGGAAAATTGTTAGAAGTGTGCACCTAAGAGAAGCTAAAAACAGTAAGTCTGTAAAGATGCCAAAATTTATACCAAGAATTTCCTTATCATTCTTCTCCCCTCAAAAAAAAAAAAGAAAAAATAAATATCAAAACGGTGCAGAAAATTAATGCCCCCGTACATTGCTTAAATTTTTTTATATTGCGCCTGATTATGACCAAAAACAGTAACAGGGTCAACCCCACTAACCCCCCTCCCCCCAAATAGCCTATGTCTGAGACTCTGAGGAACACCGTCCATGAAAACGAGTCTAGTGCCTCTCCATTAGCACAGCACAAGGACACACATAAGGAGATAACACGTAGCCTTCAAGCTAAAACATTCTCACAAGTATTAAGTTTCTTCAAACATGCGTATACAGTATACACATACCCTGGCATGCTATAAAATTCTCACAAGAATTATGTTTCTAGTGCCTCTGAGAAATGATGTAGTGTGTAGTTACATTCTTGTTAGTCCTAAACTTAAAACTGCAATTCTGATATCCCAAAAAAAAAAAAGGCACATGAAAAAGGCGATGTTTATAGCTTTGGGGTTGTTCTGTTGGAGCTAATGACAGGGAAAACAACTATAGTAAACAGAGATGATGAGCGCAGCTATTTCAAGTAGTACGATTTCAAGTAGTATGATGAAAACAGAAAGTACGAGTAGTAACTCAAGAATCTAACTAAAGAATCTTGTCCTTATTGATTGATAATATAGAAATGCAGCAGGCTATAAAAAGACATCAACAGCAGCAACATTTCAACAGTAGGTTCCCAGGTCACCAGCAAACAAAAAAAAGCTAGAGAGAAGCAATAGAAAATATTTTATGTTACCTGATATATTGTGGCACCGGATTTAGAAGATTGCCCATTTTGGTCAACAAGAAGATGTGGCGCACTAGATGCATCCTTTGGAGCCGATGGAATTTCAAAATCAGGAATAAAAAGATTGATCCCAGGGTTAGCATCCCGAAGTTGAGTCAAAATTGCAGTTGTTACGCTTGGTGCAAGTTGTTGTACTAATTGAGATTGCATACTTTCTAAAAATTCTGTCGGGAATATGAAATCTGACTTTTTATCTTTTTTCTTCAAATCCGACTTTTTATCTCATATTCATTACTCCATTTGGCAAACATCCACCACTCTTTAGTTCCACTATCCATACCTTAGGATAAGATTTAAGAGGGTTACATTAATTAATTTTTACTGTAAAAACATTTATCAAGTGTATTTCTATTGCCCCTGGGAAGAAAGAGAACTACTCTAAAAATCAGAATACTTTAAACTAGTGTATTTCTATTGCCAAGGACAACTTTATCAAGTGTAATAAGCAAGGAGTATCAAAGTTATATTCATACAAATTTATGACCCACTTTACATTAATCTAGTAACAATGAAAAAAAAATGAGATAATAAAAAGAGGCAAGTGTAAATAGTAAGGAAAGTTAAAAAGCCTTAAACTAATAATATTGGGGAGAATCCATATCAAAGTATAATCATTCTTTTAGTAATTTAAGAGCCACCATCAAAACTTTTCAGCCAAGGGTTTTCAGTGAGATTTTGGAAGCATCAGTTCAGGGTCAAATGAGAAGATGTTAAAATGAGAAGGATGAGAATGTGGATAGTATTTAAAAATTTACATGTGCAATTATTGTTTTTCTTAACGAAAACATGATGTGCATTTTAATTGAACCAATTTTCACCAAAAAGAAATAAAAATTATTTGAACCAAATGTGTTCATTTTTATTTTTCCAGTTATAGGCCACACCACCATTGTGGGCTCACAATACTCTCTGTACTCTTGCACTGTTACCTATTCAACATATTTAATATACAACCATTTGTATTTTCACCTAATACATACTGCAATACCTTGACTAGCTTCTGCCTCAACTAAACTACTATAGTAAAATGAAGTCAGAGTGGTCAATGGCATTGGCTTGCTACCGTCTAATATTACAACCATGGAACGCAACAAAGACTATCAATTTAAAAGAAAGCATTATGCAGTAATGCCAGCACAATTTTCAGACTGGTAAGTTTATCATTAGGTCCATTACGCTTTTAATCCAATCCATGCACAGAAAAAACATGAGTTGATTTCATTTTTCAGTCATTTCATATAAAACCAATGCTAATGCTTAAAATTGCAACAACAAAGATAATCTATGTTGTGCCCATACGGGAATTGAGTAAAAGTATATACCTAGGTGTATGAAGACTTCAGCCACTTCAGGATGAGACTCGTGGATTCGGTGCCTAATATGTTCACCAGTATGGTGAGCAGCGCTGACACTGGTAAAAGGATCAACCTGCAAGAGATAGAACAAGGCTCCAACTTAAATCCACAATGTTCACTCTCTACTCTTTCAGCACCAACCAGGAGACTAATTTTATGTAGACATGCAACAGGATTACTGCAACAGGCTTTGGATCAAAAATGTAATTCAATCTCAGCATACTCATGGATATTACCATAGTCATAACATAAATGTTATGACAAATCATTTTGCTCCACAGGATTTAAAAGCCCAGATAAGAGAACATCAAAGCAGATATTACACATTAGATCACATTAAACGAAGATAAGAATGCTTTCGTATAAAAATTTCATACTATGTTGCATAAATGAACCAAAAAACTCTTAGAAAGAAATTCTTACTATAAAAACATATTATGTTTACAAATATGGTTGACTTGTTTTTTTTTTTTTGAGTAAAACGCCGAGTAATATATTAAAGAAGATCAAGTTCCGCCAAGGTCATGAGACTTTGCGGAAACGGACCAAAACAAACAAACTCATTACAGTTTCTAGTGTCCCATCTTGCTACTAAGTGGGCTACTGTATTTCCCGGCCTTTTAACATGCGAAATAGAAAAGCAAACAAACAATAAAGAAAGAGCTAGAATGTCATCTATCATAAGAGAAAAAGGAGAGCAGCCTCTGGATTTCTGCTTGACCTTATTTACCACCTCCAACGCATCACTTTCCATTTCCACCCTTTCGTACCCCATTCTTCTGGCCAACTTCAGCCCATATATCACAGCTGCAGCCTCCGCAATATCCACTGGCCAGCCATCTCCTCCTTTGCTCACAGCAGCAACCAAGATCCTACCCTCCTCATCTCTCGCAACCACTCCAAGCTGAGTAATATCCCTGACATGCGCATCACAGTTGATTTTAACCACTCCACTCAACGGTTTTCTCCAATAATTGGCAGCAGGGGGGGTTACGTTGGACAGCTGGGTGGACCCTTATAGCATAGCTATTGTAATCCCGAACCAAATGAGACAAACCTGTTGCAACGGCTATTAGAGTTGCCAAGCTTGTCAGTTTATCCTTTGACAATCTGTCCTTCAACCACAACAGCCTTGTGGTGATGCTATCTCTCGGAGCTTGCATAAGAATCTCCACGAAGGGACTTACAGCCCATATGCTCCAAGTTGCAGAGCATTCAAACAGGGCATGAATAATAGACTCCTCACCACCCCTACACAAAAAGCAAGTTTTATCCTCTAAAATATGGCGATATACTAGTCTTTCCCGAACAGCAAGAAAGCCTTTACAAGCCCTCCACATGAAATGATGGAGTTTTGGAGGGGCTCTCATACTCCATATCAGCTTCCATACCACGTCCCATGTACTATCAGCCTCCAAGAGTCCTTCAGATTTCCCAAACCAGTAGCCCGAACGAACACTGTACTCCCCATTCTTATTCGGCCACCAGTACATCACATCACCAGGACCACGGTTTGAGAGAGGAATTGACAGGACTGCAGCCCGTTCACCATCAATGAATGTATTATTCACCATCTCCACATCCCATGTATTATTCTCATGGTTAATTAAGTCACAGACCCTTAAATTCCAGTCACTATCCACAGAGGGTGTAGGGACCCATACGGACGTATTACCAGGCCACCAAGCATCACTCCATACACTGATTTTACTCCCAGTACCAACTCTCCATTTCAAACCCTCTAACAGCAGGGATTTCGCCCCCCACACACTCCTCCAAACGAAACTAGGGTCAAAACCCACGCAAGAATCCAACACATCACAATTTTTAAAATATTTTGCCTTAAGCATCTTGTGCAACAAAGTATCAGTATTGTGGTGTAACCGCCAGAATTGCTTGAATATAACTATATCAGTATTCACAACATTTTCTCTTTTCATTATTTAAATGCAAGCACACAATAAATATATTATACCAATTTTTTCATGACTTGAATATAACTATATAAGTATATAGTATAGTTGTGAACATGTGACCCAAGAAACGTCATTGATATATCAAAACAATTTCAGGTGAATTTTTCAGTAGTTGACCCCTCATTAGGCATGCTCAAGATGTAGAGATGGCAAACAGGTTATTTGAAATTGCTCGGATTAGTTCAATCATTCTGAATTTTAATAGGTTTGCGACAAAAAACAAGCACTAATTTGGTTAATTGAAGTACATAATGGGATTTAGTTTTGGTTAATTGAAGCTTCATAAGGGATCTCTTTCCTGCATTGTCTGTCTTTCCTCTGATGTTGCCAGATAATCAGGGCAAGAATCAGGGATAAGTATTGAAGCTTTGGTAGTATTCGTATTCTTTGAGAAAAGTTACTTGAGATTTTAGGCCAGAAAGTGGTTATATAGCTAGGACTCAAGGTCTTAATAGCGGCTTGTTTGGATAATATTTTAGGAAGGGAACGAAGAAAACTGGGAGGGGAGAGGAAGGAAGAAAATCTGAGGGGAAACAAACTTTTTTGTCTTATTATAGAGAATAGTTGATCCATTTGAACTTGCTTTTCTTCATCAACAGAAGAAGAAAACCCACCAAATTGGAGCCCCAAAAAATGCGACTCTTTATCATTTACTGCTGCCTACAACACCAAAGATCCTTTGTCACTTCCACAAAGACATTCACCTGAAGGTGAAGTTCATCATTTAACAACACCACAAAATACTACCATTGCTGATGGCTGGGTGTGATAAAAAGTTTTCTTCACTCCTGAAATATTTGTTAATCTCTTAACTGAGGTTTAATATATGTAGGTAGTTTCATCTTCAAAATTCTTGATTTGAAATTGGGGAAGTCATGACAATTTAGAATGTCAATTGTGAGTCTAGGTTTCTTATCTAAGAGAGAGACAAAGACAAAGAAAATGAAAAAGGAGTTATTTTTTTTGGAAGAACTCAAGTGTTAATGGGAGAAAATTAAGATGTTGGTAAAGGTAATATTGTCGTTTCATGTTAATCGAATGTCTTATTCCCATTTTCTTTCCACATCTTCCCAATTTTGGAGAATTTTGTTTCTCAAAGAATATATAAACAAATTTCCTCCCTTTCATTTCTCTCACCTACATAATATACCATCAAAATTAGGGACATTACATCCCTTATCCCTCTATCCAAATAATGTTCCCGTAAAGGTGATCATGTGAATTGACTTTAGATCCATAATCGGGGTACCTTCTGTCTGGTCTCAACTCATATTAGACTTTCCTTGATCCTGATGTATGATATTCTCCAAAATGAGACTGATGCTATGGATGGTGATAATTATTGTTTACTTACTCCCCTTTCCTATTAAAGGATAAATTCTGTTTTATTCCATTCTTATCTTCAATAATATATTTAGCCTAGATATTAGGTTTACGCTTAGTCTTATGTAAGTTGTTAGTCTTTGATTACTACGCTAGTTTGTAGGAGTATAATATAGCAGTGGTTATGCTAACAACCGCATGCAAACTTGTATATATATCTCTGTACTTTGCCTTTTGTTAATCAAGCAATCAAATACACAAATCTAATAACAATTATTCAAAACCTTATATTTCCCTCCATGTTCTTTTGTCAAAGTGTCTAGGCCTCTAGGATAAGCATTGAGAACTACAAATTAAAAACACCTTCCCTCTGACATATACCTATTTGTCTATTTACTTGCTGCATGATGCCATGAACGGATGAATACTCTTGTACATTATTGTAGGTGCAACTAGGAGCATTGGCTGTTTGACATTTGTGCTGGAATGGCTTATATTCTGAATATTTTATTGATGTTGTTTAACAACTATATGAAAGTGATGAAACTGAAAGAAAGTTGTTTTGTTTATTCATCTATTTCATCCCCTAAATTTCCCCGGTTTCATGCTAGCAGCCTATTCCAATTAGCTAACCTGAGAAAAAAGACGCTTCTAGGAGAAGCAAGGTTATTGCACACAACTCATCTCCATTGAACTTTGACTCCCTGTTGTCTTAACTTGTTTGACTTGTTTGATATTGCAAAACGAAATCAGCCAAAAAAAAAGAACAAGTCTTACCCCATTAACCAAATCAGCCACCCCAGATCATTATATCTTCTTAATATCCATTTATATGAAATTCCCCCAAAAAACCCCATTAGACTACTCCAATACAATCAATATTCAGTACTTCTAGGTTTCAAAAAAAATAAAATAAAAAAATCAAATTTGCTAAACAAAATCCATTAGCTGTTTAATTCTAAGAGTTAATAGAGCAGAAACTTCATCTTCCATGGCATCAAATACAAATTTCCAAACACAAAAGCAAAAACTTCAAATTTAATTAACCCAAAACGATAATTCGTTGAATACCTTGAAGAGAATTTCGAGCAATCAGCTCAAGGAAGGGACATGCAAGATGAAATTGAGGTTGCCTTTGCCGCTATCAGCCACCACCGCCTTCAGCCACCACCGCCGGAGTGCCGCCTTCGTGATTTCTTTGCTTATTTTCCTCTTACAATTTTGGAGTATTTTTTTCGTTATTTTCGTCTCAAAATTTGAAGTATTTTTGGAGAATTGAAGTTATGAGATCTGAGAAGATGGGGAAAATAGTGAGAAATTGACAATGGGGAAAATGGAGAAAAAGGGGTATTGAAAGGTACTGTATGTCTTTCTGTAAGTGAGAATTGAGAATAGAGGGAAGAACGTGTTCAAACTATTTGGTGAAAAAAATAGAGGGAAGAAATGCGCGCTTATTCTATATTTTCATGATACAACACATGTCGTTGCAATAGCTCTCATTCATGTTAAAACAGCTAGGCTATTGCAACGGTTCTTTACAGCCGTGGCAATAGCTATACCTCTAAGAACATTAGTGTTAAATCCGTGGCAATAGCCTACTCTATTGCAACGACAATTAGAATACCGTTGCATTAGCCTTTATTAGGCCGTTACATTTGGTCAAAAATGTAGTAGTGAAGTACCCCATGGTGTTATGAAGGTTGTTTTCTCCATGTCTTCTTCTGCCATGAGAATCTGATTATAGCCTGCGTATCCATCCATGAACAAGAGAAGTGCGTGATTTGCTGTGTTATCCACCAGAATATCAATGTGTGGTAAAGGGAAGTCGTCCTTTAGACTTGCCTTATTTAGATCTCGATAGTCGACACACATTCTTACCCTTCCATCCTTTTTCGGAACTGGGACGACGTTGGCGACCCATTCGGGGTATTTGGATACCTTGATGATGCCTGCAGTTATTTGTTTTTGAACTTCCTCTTTTATTTTAAGAGCTATGTCGGGTTTAATTCGACGTAACTTTTGTTTTACAGGTTTCATTCCCGTAATTAGTGGTATAGTGTGTTGAGCAATTTCTCTATTAATGCCTGGCATATCTTCGTATGACCAAGGGAATACATCGATGAATTCTTTAAGGAAGTTAATTAAATCGGTTCTTTCTTATTCATTAAGTGTTAGTCCGATTTTAAATTCTCTTTATTGGTTGAATCATTTGAAATATCAACCGTCTTAGTTTCTTCAATTATCGGTGTTTTCTTTTCAAGTGTTTCCATTGCTTTAATAAGTTCTTTTTATTTTTCATTGTTAGTTAAGTAATGCTCGTCATCTTGGGTTAAAGAAGAACACAAGGAGTAAGGAGAAGAAGTCATATTATTATACTATGAGATCATTATATCAAAGAGTGATATGTCCTCAGGGACTTGATAACTAACTATTCTAGGGGAAGGGATAGAAAGAGGAGGTGCTACAACTAAAGACTTAGATGACTCTATAGGGAGAGACTCTGACTCTGACTCTGACTCCGACTCAGACGACTCTTTGAACATCGGTCCTTGCCCTGTCGTGATGGAGATCTTTCTTCCACTTGGAGTAGTCACCTTGACGGTCTTGCGCCACCCTTGTAGTGATCCTTCCGTTGGAGTGATTAGCTTCGAGGGATCGAAGATTTCTCTTTGTAGGACTGTCTGAATGAGCGAGGAGTTATCCCCTTTATATGTCGGCTCATCCTTTTCTCGCCCAAATAATAATCCCATGACATTAAAGTCAAAGCGTGGGGGTGCTTTCTCCTTATGGACAGGAGTTGGGATTTCTTCTGTGAAATAGCAATCTAAGAAAATTTCGAATCCCGGTTGCCTTATGCCATTTACGACAAATGGTTCGGGAAATTTGTAGCATGGATAGTCCTCTCCTTATTTTATAAATTGCCCATTAAGGGTAAGAGGGTAGTGATCCATTGGGATTGATTTCTTTTGAATGTGAGCGTCCCTACGTGCCTTCGACTTTTCCTAGGCTCGCTTGAGATCTTTCCGAGTTGGTTTGAAATCAAGTCCGAAAGTGTCTAATTTAGGGAGGCCAGGTGATTCCAACGGTTTCTCTATTCCTTTCTTCTTTCCTAGTATCATCCCAGGAAAATGTCCTTGCTTCTTCAGAACAGCATTCACGATCATGTTGGAATGGGGGTCGTGGCAGAGAGGGGTCCTTTCATCCTCCTCGATTAAGGAGACCTCTTCATTAAAGCCCCACAAATCTTCATCGTCTTTATCGTGCTCCACATTAATTATTGGATTTTCTAGAGATTTAATTCTCATAGGCGAAGCATCGATGGTAATAGGAATTCCTCCAATTATAGCTTTTACTTGTTGGTGGAGAGATAAGGGGACGACCTTTAGGTCATGAAGCCAAGGGCGTCCCAACAAAAGATTGAATGAAGCTTTAATATCTACTACTTGGAAAGTAGTAGCGTGTTCTATCGCTCCCGCCGTTACATTCATAGTAATCTTACCAAGAGCTTGACGACGAGTGTTTTCATAGGCTCTTATTCCTTGCATTGACGGGGTTAAGTCTTCATCCCTTATGCCTAACATCCTCGCAGTTCTAAGTGGACAGACATTAATGGCTGATCCATTGTCTACAAGAGTCATAGGGACGTTCATTCTCTTGCAAACCACTGCGAGGTTTAATGCCTTATAGTGTTTGTCACCTTCTGGGGGCAAATCATTGTCGGAAAAGGTGATCAAGTTGATGGGACTAGGGATATCACTCGTGAGGAAATTAGCCAACCCCTCAGGAGTGGTGTTAGAATCTATCCCTATTTTATCCAAGGCATTCATTACGGCCAACCTATGTTCTCGAGACGTTGCCAGAAGCTTCCATACGTTCATTTCAACTTTAGTTTTCTTGAACTGCTTGACGATGTCATTATTTCTATGATAGGTATGGGAACTTGCTGTGTGGTTGGCATGAGTTGTGTCGAAACAGGAGGTTACATTCTCCCGGATTGTGAGGACGTCTTTTGATGAATCTTCTTCTACCCAAAAGTCATCGATGACATATGACACCGAAGATGGAGGTCCTACCATGTCTTTTAAATAGACGTCTACTTCGTTGCTGTCCCAAACTCCATTAATATTTTCATCCTCTTCTTGTGGAGCTTGGACTAGCTTCTTATCATCAATCATTTTCTGAATTAAATCCTTGAATTTAAAATAGTTTTCGATAGTATGACCCCCTGATTGATGATATTGAAAATAATATCTATGTGTCCTTTTTAATGATTCAAACGGTCTCGGTTCGAGAGGTTTGATCTCGCAACTCTCGGAGAGCATTTTGAACATTTGTACATATGGAATCCCAATCGGAGTGTAGAGTCTATTACTCTTCTTGGGTTCATCGATTACTTGCACAGAAAAGTGTTTCCTCGTTCCCTTACTAGCTAGATGTAATGGGATCTTGTTGGTTTCCACAAGATCTTAAATGAGGTTTTGAAACCTGTAGCATTCATTTGTGGTATGACCGTTTCCTCGATGGTACTTGCAGTAGGACTTGGGATCCCACCTTGAAGATCGATTTTTTGGTGTTGGATCCTAAGTAGGGCCAATAGGTTTGATTAGTCCTTGATCATAGAGATGATAAAAAATAGCATCATAGGCCATTCCCATGGGTGTGAACTCTCTCTTAGGTTTATTTTTCGAGAGTGGAACCTCGTCATATTTCTTCTGAAGTTCTTTAACAACTTTGAGGGCTTCACGTAGCAAGTGTGATCCTTCCATCATAGTCAGTGTAAGAAATTGTAAGTCCTCTTTACTTGCTAATTCTGGAAGGTTATCCATGACGTCGAAAAAGATCTCCTCCTCTTCTTCGATAGCATGGATTTCTTTGACAGATTTGATGAGAGATGAGGGATCAACCTCATTTTCCTCATCAGAGATGGCCAAGGACTGAGCGAGAGGCGCATTATCAATACTTGGCTTCTTACTGGCTGGGGACAATGGTAGCTTGTTGTTGTCAATTAAGTCTTGGATAACTTCTTTAAGCTTTCAACAGTTCTCGGTAAGATGGCCCCTACCTTGATTATACTTGCAATGTGCATTGGGGTTCCAGTTAGCCGTCCTCTTCTCAACTGGTGGGTCCCCAAACGGTCCAATAGGAGTTATAAGACCTTTTGCATTTAATCGGTCAAATGCGGTGTGATAACTCATGCCAATAGGAGTAAAGTTCCTCCTAAATGGTTTCTTTTGTCCTTGATTATTCATAGCAAGGACTTCACTTAGGTTAGAAGTGCTAACATTGTTTGAGTGGGTTGTTTGGAAGAAGAAGGATTGTCGTTCTTCTTGCCTTTCCAGCCACTGTTGGAGTAATTGTTGGCAGCTTTCAACTTAGCCAGGTCGTCTTCAATATTAATTCCAATGTCGTAGACGGCCTTGAAGGTATGGATATTATTATGATATTTGAGATGCTTGGAGTACTTTTCTTGAAGTTTTTTGATGAACAAACTTACAGACTCTTTTTCACTGGGCACCTCAATCATCTTAGCCGAGGTTTCTCTCCATTTGTTAAAGAAGGAGGTGAAGCCTTCATTCTCCTTCTGCTTGAGGATTTCAAGTTTCCTATGGTCGGTCTCAACTTGAATATTGAGTTTATATCTATCAACGAAAGCATTTGCTATGGACTCCTAGGTGGAGGTTTTTTTTTTCTCGAGAGAAAAGAACCATTGCTGGCAAACGGTTTCGAGAGATAGTGAGAACAGAGAGGGGAACACTTTCTTGTCGATACCCTTAATACTCATTATTGTTTCGAAGGCTCTTAAATGAAAATAAGGGTTATCGGTTGCTTTGAATTTCGGGATGTCGTTGGCATTGAAGTTCTGCGGAAGAAGATCCTTGTCCACCGAGACCCCTTGTGAGCTAGTCCCTTGAAACTTGTAGTCACTAGATAGCTTGCTCAGACTCTCTTGCATGAGGTACATCTGTTGTTGTTTCACAAGATCATCGATCTTGAGGGTTAGAATCTTAAATGCCTCAGTCACGGTGACCAGTTGGTTCCTGAGCTCATTGACTTCTTCTTGTGTTGCCATTACTGTCCTAGCTTTCCTCTTACGAGCGATGGGTTTTTCGAAAAGTTGGACTTGTACAAAAATATTGTCTTATATTAACCGCCCTTTCTTTCTTGACCACGCGCTGTAATTTAAACCATTTTTGTTTTAATTATTTGACTCAAATCGACCTTGACTTTACGGTTTTAAAGAGGAAAAGTAAAAATAGGTGCATATTTTTGGCAAAAATAAGGTATATATTTTTAGGAATCAAGTATGGTATTTAATCAAGTGATTTAAATTGGAGGATTAATATCCGACTTACCCACTTTAAAAAAATGACGGAAAAAAAACGCGCATACAAAACTTTCTTAGACATGGTCAAAAGTGTGCATTAGGGTGTGCGTTATGTGGTGAGTGTAAGTGACATGCTTTGACTTTTGTGTAAAACCATGGAATTATTGCCTAGACTCAATTAAAGACTTAGCAAGGCATTATTAACAATAAAAATTAACCGAATAATTTAGCAAACTGTTTAATTGGACACAAAGTGATGACTCGAGCAATAAACCGAACTGTCGTCAAAACGACAGGACTGGCGCCTCTCTTTGCAGTGTAGCGCCAGACGACAAGATTGTCGCCAGGCGCCACACTCCACGGAGTGGCGCTACAGTTCAAACTTTGGCACCATTGCTGGAGCGTCGATCTGAAACTGTTTTCGGTATTATTGCTCAACAGGGGTATACCTAAAGTCGTACTAAGTCAACTCTGATTAAAATATTAGACTTTATTTACTCAAATTAATTAATTAGTTAATTAATTAATTAGGCAAAGTTGTTTTAGTCATTAATTTATTTAATCTTAGCACAAGTCAAACAACAGTTAGGAAAAACACATGGAGTATGCACAACAAATAATGCACAATTAGTCAAGTAGGCACAATATGATGCAATGAGTTTGCAACCTAACCATGGCTCTAGTTCTCTAAAGTCCGGGATATGGGTTAGTCAATAGAGGGTCCATGGTTAATTGTCCAGATGCACCGCGTGGAATCCTAACCGTGAAGGGTTGGCGCGAGTCGATGGGACCCCGCGAATTTAGAAAAACTCGCTTCCATGGTTTGGTGAATTCAACATTCTCGGATGTACCGTTTGTTGCTCAGAGCGTTCAATCAGGTAGATGGAGCATGAATTCCCAGAGGGTTATGCCCATATGTAGAACACATATGGGTTTCAGAAAAGTGAGAAAAACTCAATCAGGAAGTAGGATCGAGCAAACAATACTAAAAACTGGTCAAAATTAGAACGCATATTTCTGGCTCGGTATTAGAAGAACTTGGCGCCAGCAAACAGAGGTCGGCGCCAGCTTTTGGCTTTAGCGCCTGGCGACAGAGGCTATCGTCTGGCGCTAAAGTCAAAATACTGCCGCTAATCTTTGTTCGCTGACGCTAGTTCCTACATGCCTCAGCAGCTTTCTGTGCTCGATAAAATTTTCCAGTTTCGCGTAGTGTTATTTCGATCCTAGTTGTGAAAGATATTCCTCAAATTTCCTACGTGTAAAAATCCTATGTTTTAACTCATTACGGATGGTCTTTCCAATGAGATATTTTTTATGCATATGACAATAATGTTAATCAAAATATCGCACATGAAATATTTAGAACTTTTCGAGTCTCATTCACTCATTCTAAATCATTGCCAAAATAAACTTCAGGAATTAAAATAGAAATCTCCCCAGCAGAGTCGCCAAAAACTGTAGGGAATATTTCAAGCGTTATCCCTAGCTTGAACCCCACTGTGATCTTACACTAAAGTACGGTGGCGTCCAATGGGAAAGAAGATAGAGCAAAAGAGTCACCAACAAGTTTTAGGAACTTGTAAACCGTTCACGAGGTGAAGGTTACACCCCTTAACGATCCAAGAGATCGTTAACTCTAATAGGTCTTGAACCATGACTGATAGTTCGGGGATGAAGGTACAAATCCAATCTAAAAGAGATTGAACCTGCCCTAATAATAGGCCTCTACTTTATTCTGATCGTATTCATGTGCGCATTCTGACTAACATGCAATCAATAGAATTAACCCTAAGCCTGTTTATCTATGTTGGTTGAATATAAATGCACAAATAAACTATTATTGGAGATCACTTGAATTATAATCAAATTAACCCTAAACAAGATTATTAATTATCTTATATAAGCGTGATTACAAGTACCAATTCTCTTTAAACATGCATAAAAGGCGTGATCAAGCAATATCAATAAATATGATATCAAGCAACATAATCATAATCATAATAATCATCAAAATAATAATTATAATAATCATTAAATCATAATCAAAACAATTATAAAAATTATCATGAATCATGTTAAAGCATAATAATAGAAAGATCCTAGGCATGATACTAACAAGATTAATAACAAACCCTACCATGTCACTAAACAATAAAAATTAAAGCTTTAACCCTAACATGATACTAACGATCATAAATATTAGGAAGAACATAAAAGACATCATACTTTTAATCATACTTGATATTAAAGTTACCCTAGACATGATACTAGGAAGATCAAAACGCCCTAACATAACATTAGGAATCACAATAACAACCTAAGCATGATTTTTACACAATAACATCAATAAAAACCATTAAAGCACTTACTTGGATGCCTCGTACCTCTTTCTAATAACAAAATACACACGTTAGTAACTTCAAGGAAATAATAATCAAAACAATTAAATTAAATAATTGAAATAAAGATTTGGGACCAAACCCTCAGAAATTAAAACCTTTCACGTCTAAGGCGAAGGCAACTTTGAATTTGGCTAGGTGTATCTAGGTCTTGTGAATGCGGAATTTTTTAAGAAAGAGTAGGTTTAGAAAAGAGAGAGAGTGAAGCTTTAGCTTAGAGAGAGTTGATGATTTTAGATTGGAGATTCTAGATAAGAATTGATGAATGAAAACGGAGTTTTTTAGAAGGATATTTATAGAGAAAATCATCCAAAAAGATAGAAAATCAAAACAGAGTTCTGACGCGTAAAAACGAGGTTAGCGCCAGACGCTGACATTAGCGCCAGGCGCTAACGCTAGCGCCAGGAGCTAATGATTGGCGTTTGGAGCTGATTAAATTTCTGACGCGTTTTCTAAAATCAGATAGAAATTAACCGTGCAAGAGGATAAAATCGTATTTTCCTCAAAAACATTATTTTATTCTGATTAAAACTCTAAAAAGTCAACAAAAGTCAATTTATCAATGCTAATTGAATTAGGAATGAAAAGATTCTTCTAGAAGAATCTAGAAGACTTATCCATTCCTAATTGAATTAGGAATGATAAATCCATATTAGGCCCTCCTCTAGATCATTGGGCCGCATATAAGGCTCAAACCGGGCCCAGTTTAGTAATTTGGCAATAACTTCCTCAATATTCATCGGAATTGGGCTTATAATATATCGTTGGAAAGCGCTTTTCAAGCCCTATCCAACTACACTACTATTGGACCCATATCATGGACCAACCAAACTGGATTGGATGTCTTCTTAAAATAGGTTTTCAAAAACAGAGAGTAGAGAAAAGAAATTAAAACTATCCGCAATACTAGACTTTCCACACTTTCACTTCATTTGATTACGATTCAACGTGAAAGATACTCATCATCGGGTTTGTTTTTGGGGAGACACAAATGGGTGTCTACAGGCCCCGACCTCTACCGGCGCCTGCAATCCTCCCCCACTTGATCCACCAGCATCTGTTGGCCCCTGTCTAGCAACAGTTGGCCCCTGTCTAGCAACGGTTGCCCCCTGTCCTGCAGCAGTTGGCCCCTGTTCAGAACCCTTGTTCGTAGCCTCTGTCTTGGCCACCTTGGTGGGTCTCTTCCTAGCCCCTAACCGAAGAGGAGTTTTGTTGACGCTTGTGCTCTATGCGATGTTGCCCTCTGGGTTTTGTTTCTTAAAGTTAGCAATGTCTTTAGAAACATCATTCACCTGACCCTGTAGGCCCTTGCATATGGACAGATGGTCGTTTAATTGCTCTTTTAACATCTTCTCGTTGAACTGAAGGAATTCTAACTCTGAGTATTTGGGTTTTTCTGACCCTGTTTACCCTTGTTTTGTTTCACCATTTTTGGTGTTATGTAAAGGAAAAACAAAATGGCATAAGAGAAGGTACAAATTATGAAAATGGAGAGCAAGAGGAATGACAAAGATGAAGATTTACAAAATATCAAAGTCATATATATAGGGTGGGAGGAGGTAGTTATATGATCATGGGATGATGTCATAACCGCTCCAATTCCCTCATTCAGTTTCCCTTTGTCTTCGCGCCAATTGATGTGAGGAATTAAAAAATGTACCATTTATTGTACCCAAATCTGTAGATGGCACTTACGTGATGTAGTAATGTACCACTATAAAAATTTATTTTAAACACCTTTGAATAAATTCTTTCGTGATAAAAGGACCAAACTTGACGATTATTTTTTAAAACTAATTTTGTTCTAATGGACGGTTTTTTTTTTTACCAAAAAAAATGTAATAAAATTTTCACCATAATGTATCCTTTAGTTAACATTTTTTCTTAAATACTCGTATCTCTAATTGGCTTATTTTGAACAAACAAACTTTATTTGCGGATATTTTTAATAACCATCTCTTAAATTAAGTAGAATTTCGTTTCCAAGATCCATGTACTCCGTATATATTACCAGTTCACCACAAAACATACCTAAGTATGACATAATCTAAATAAGAGCATGTGCATCAAACGGTCTATAATGATAGTTTGATATAACAAGGAATAGCGATTAAGTTTATATGAAATATGTGGTACTATTTGTTATTGTCATTGTACCACTGGGTAACTAAAGGGTGATTATAGGGTTGTAAAATGTTCCTTTAACGAGGCCACAGTCTAGGGTACTCAACGTGCAAGGTAGTAACCTTAACGTGATTGGTTGAATTAGGAAAAAAAATATTGCTAACATCATTGGTTCCATTAACGATGGTGAACAATGTTTAAAGTAGAAACGATAAAAATGCATTTTATTTAATTAATATATAAAACACTGAATTACAAACACGACACGATAAAATAGTAAAAACTCATAGAAAACTGCACTACATCAACGTCGCTTCATTTTCCTTCAGGTACTTCTCCAGGGCTAGATGTTCAGCCTTCTGTTTCACACAGCGCTTCTCAGAACCGTATGCAACACCATGGGAATGTTGAAGAAGAGAGCTGTAAGTGTAATACTTAACCTTCTTCCCAAGGCAGAAGGGACACCTCATCCCCTGGGTAGACTTACGTACCTTAGTCTTCCCAGTCGTTAAAGCTTGGTATGGTTTTTCGGAGCATTCCTCAAGCTCCAACTCACTGTAGACGGTTTCATCACTTGAACTAGACATAGCTTTTTTTAGTTTTTCCTTGTGTGAAGCTCAGACTAATTGTGGCTCTTCACTTTGTTCATGTTGTGTATTTATAAGTGGGTGAGTGTTGTGTGTTCTGAAAAATAGTTAATTCCAAGGTCCAAATACATTGACTCGAGTCACCGTTTGTACCACTGTATGGATTTCTGTTGCAAAGTGAAAGTTAGAATACGTTGAACGTTACATCATACTGATTTTGACTAATTAATTCATAACTACGTCCATTTGTGATTCCGATGTTGATTACGACCTTTCATTCCGAATTTGCAAAGTCATTGCGACTAACGATGTTGATTAGGCCCTAATTAAGTCGTAATGTTAAGATAACATATTAAGAACTCAGCGGTACAACTTCTGTGCTACTCTGAACTCAGCCATTTTTTAATATTTCAACGTCATTGAGTTGTTTAATCTTCTGCCATCATCTGTTTACACGTTTTCACTATGAGAGTAATCTGCTGACCTCATTTGCTTAGTGTCAGTGGAATGTGTTGCCACATCAAGTTGATTCTTACATCAAGTTTAACGTCGTATCTTATGTACCATTCAACACAAGATGATACATAATTTCATCCAGTTTGTACCAATAAGAGTATGATGGTACACTTATCGGTCACAGGGTGTCTTCAAACACCAACACATGTAGTAATTGTATTATGGGCACTCAATTAATAGATAATTAAAGTCAAGCTACATGCATGGACAACCATTTGGACTTTTATAATGTAGGTATTAATAATTTAGTCATAATACGCAAATTATCTCTTATACATAAGTCACTTTGTTGAGTAAGTTTATATGAGTAATGTATATAGCCTTTGTACTTGTGTAGGTTGCATTCAGAATAGTTCTTGTGTGTTATAGTTATTGTTACATACGTACAACTGATAAACCAAATATGCACCGTGTGGAGTAACATGTGTCTTGCGTGTGGCATATACATTTTAAACCAATGCAAACGGAATTAGTTAGCCTCCCTTTTCCATTCAAGTGTATGCCTTGACAATTAGGGTACCATAAAGACAGGTAGGGTACCATTGTAATAAATGTGGTACATTAGACCATTACAGTTGTATCATTGAGACGGTAGTGGCTATTACTGTGGTTAAAGTAGTATCAGAACCTAGAGGATTTGTGCCATTGAGTGTCCTTAAAATTATGTTAAAACACATGCAATGAGTAATTAGTTAATAAAACCTACATGTATTAACACTAGTTATTGAACTCGATAAGTACGTAGTAAGCAAAACTACTACACTTACAATTAATTAGTTTTCATTGCATTGGAAGAGTTTTGTCATGAACCAATGTAACTAAATAACGTCCATCTGTTGTCGGTGTGTGAGTCAAATTACTATTGGTCCGTTCTTACTTTTAGGTTCTCACTCGTGTATGGGTAGAATACGTAATCAAATTCGACACAATTTATTGTGGTAGATGCTTGCATGTGTATAACACCTAATCAAATTCTAAGTCACATATAGTTGGACTTCACATTTTCCTAGCTCACCTTTTTTTTACAATGACACGTATGAAGACCATTTAGTGGTACAATTAAACGTTGTTATTTCCTGAGTGGTACATATATATACCATTTCCCGCGAATAAGTGCTTCTTTTTACAAGACAGCTCCTGACCTAGTGCTGTAAATGTCGTAGCCTACTATAGTAGGATTACCACGGTAACATGGTAAATTGTCAAATTTTCAAAATTAAAATTTCCCCTCTAATAACAGTAGATCTATTCTTCTTTTAACTTAACTCACACTCACCCCTCACTCACCTCAATTTGCTCCAATTTGCTAAGGTACATCATCTTCATCATCATTGCTCTCAATCCTATTCTAACCCTGTGTAGACATATTTGAGTTTTCTTAAAAACAATGGAGAATTTTCATCTACTGCCCGTTTCCTTTGTTCATGTTGTACCGCACCCACACTTGCCTATAATGTACTTCCAGAAATCGGAGCGGGAATTCAACGAATTAAACTTAAATGTTGTGAATTATTTCAAGACAACTAACCACTTAGTAACTTGTTCTTTCCCCCCTATCAAAAACTTGAGGGCACGTCTTCGTCAGGGAATGTGTTCCCCAACTCAATTCATGGTTCTCGAAGACGGCAGCCCTGTTCTCGGCCATTTACCCCTTTTAGAGGATTTAGTGGGCTGCTACAATAAAGGAGCAGTTGTAATAATATTGTGGCTGCTCCAAGCCTTCAATTCCTCTTCGTCGTTGCGCACGATACCCACCGCATTGGTTGAAGCAATTGATTTGGAGCCCGTTGTCAACATATTCGAGGTACCCACATATGCCTTCCCTATGATGTGAAGAAATATATTTGTCGGGTCATACACGGATACGCTCCATGTATTGAAGGTCGTCGACGGACATACCCAGATGAGGCTCAATATATCGGGGTGCACGATTAAGCCCAAGGTCCACCAAATTCTCCCTATCCGAAAGAGATACCACCGTGTTAGTTACACTGGAGAGTATGTGGCCTCAAGAATTAGCCAGCAGACTACCATATGAATTGGATCGTTCGGTTTGTGTTGGAATGCCAGAGGATACACAAGGCCATTGTTTGTTCGTAACTTCAAAACCCTTCAGCAGCATTTTAACCAAATTTTAGTAATCATATTAGAAGCTCGTGTAGGCAACCACTACGCAAACAACGGGCTGTTGGCTGATATCCTAGGTGACTATGAAGTCGAGGCAATTGTTCTAGACAACAACCCAGGTAGGGTGTTAGTGTTATGGAGGCCAAGGGAACTTACTGTTAATTTCTTGTACACATCAACAAGGGCAGAGGGAATGCTTTTGGATGCCGTATTTCTGGTATGTCCTGTCTTAGCTTCACATAATATGGACCACTTATTAATATAACTAATTAATCTGTTTCTAAGTTTTGTTAACAAAAACATTTTTTATTTTGTAGTCGTCAATTCCAACATGGCCTTCCATCCCACCCCCTCAGCAAGAAGAACTGAACAACGACCCATTAGCTCAGACGTGGAGCCTGACATAAACAGCAACTGGTTCGCATCAGGCTTGGCTTTTGATGGGTCGCACCACGAGCAGTTTGGGAAGGACCTTTGACGTGGAGGTGATACTGCGGCAAGATGGCGACGTCAAGGGTAATGGTTCTTCTATTTACTTTAAATTAATTTTACTTGGGTTGTACTTTAAGCAATCTTTTCTGATGTATTTCTTTAGTAAAGACTGAGTCAAATGCGCTAAACAATCAAATTATTAGTACGCCACTCGTTGGTCAGACTTCCCCCTTTTTAAAATTGTGTTGTTTTTTTTAATGAAATTCTGTATTACTAAATCTTAGTGGTATATTACTACACACTGAAAAGTAGTACTAATGTTGTAATGATGTCCAGTGGTAGTTTAAAATTATGGAAAACACACATAACACCAGCGGTACAATAACAGGTCAATATATGTACTACTAAATTGGAGATTGTGCAAAAGGTGTTATGGTGTGCTATATATTATTTTAACCCAAAAATTGGCGGATTAAATCAGTACATTTCCCGCCCTCATCCAAGGTTACCCTCCCTTATATTTACCCCCCTTTATTTTACCCCAAAAAAGGATGAAAAGAGGAAAGCCAAAAATATATTCAACGTCTTTTAAAATTTCAGTAATTGCAATGTCCACTATGTCTTCAGCCTCTTCTTGAAGCCGGTGTATTCGTCGTCCTTGTTCTACCCCGGATATCTCGTGGATATCAGCCAAAATTTGTAACTGCTTGGGGGATGAGTCAACCCTTGTGGAATTTCTCATATCTATGTCGGAATTGAATCCGAAGAGGTCGTATTACAAATGTCGCCACTGCGGGTACTGGGAATGGGCTAGGGAACCTGACCTCGTCAAGGACAGTCCACCGAACAATATTGGGGGCGTTGTCATTAGGGTGGAGATGTTGGAGAAACAACACGTCAACATCGTCAAAATTGGGCTTACCATATTAGTAATTGTTCAGTTTTTATGTTTAAAATATTAAACTAGTAGCACCCTTTTATCAAACGAGTACTAGGGTTGAATTGCATATTGTAAAATCTATGTATTTTTGATTAACTCTTGCAATTCAGGGTGGAACAAATTTTTTAGTCCCAGCTTCATGGCAGAAGAAAAGATTTTCAATGGTACATCTGTGCAGAGGTAAATGTGCTAATGAAAGTAAACTAATACATAGTCATTACTAAAACTACAGGAGGAATGTACCACCTCATGTTGAATGATACATAAGACATTGGTAACTGCATTACATGGACTTCATTTTTTTTTTTTGATGCAATGTACATCAACTTAAAACACAAAATAAATTAAAGATCCTGGCTAAGGGATTAGTAATGAAAAGTAGTAACATAATTAGTAGGCATAACTAGCAATTGCGTGTCCTAGCAGCAATCAGTCGTCGTCCAATCCAAAATCATGGTACCCTTCCCACGCATCCACGTAGGGGTCATTGTAATCAGGCGCATGTCCGTCCCAAAACTCTCCGGAATCCGGATTGACCTTGTTGTCGTACCGTTGCTTCGCCGCGTTCAACCTATTGACATACCACTGTTGTTAGTCGTCATAGACAAAGGGCTCCGTAGTAATGAGATCAAGGTGTTGCATCTCATCATACCCATTTTTAACCAACATCTTGCTCCTAAAGTACATGCATTGCTCCTCAATAGAGTGGATGATATCATAAGGATCCTCGTGAGAGAAATTCATCCACTCTACAGTGACATGAACCACGTCTTTGTCATAGTCGGACGTGAAATCATGGCCAAGTAGTAGAAGGCAGAATGTCTCACCTTCCTTACAATGGTTGTTGAGCATGTACTCAACATTTGCAGCCCAATCATAGTGGGACATAAACAGCTCCCAAAACCAAAGCCAATGGCGACAATACTATGAGGATCGCATACAATCTATCATTGTTTCATAGAATTCTTGGAGGTTGACACTAATCCCAATCTTGTGCGAATCCACTAGATAGTGCATGAAACAATATGCCTCTTTGCGAAAGTGTGCAGGACCTCCTATCTTGAATGGCGTTAGGAATGGGTACTCGGGATGAAAATCTATCCCAGTTATAGGATTTTCAAGCCCACCACGAGCTATAGTCGCCGATTGGTGTGAAAACATCATCTCTCTACCTCTTTTAGGTAGGTAGAAGTCTCGAACGACACCATTTGGATCATGAAATCCATTTTTTCATAAACTCCAACCGCTTCATAAGTCCCTTTGGTGTCTTTTGAGAAACCACTTTGTTTTCATCACTCACCTTCTTTTTAGCCACTACCCGCTTGCTCCTATTTCCCCCCATGATTTTTTTTAACAAGAACTAGTGTATATACTCAAAAACAAAGGCATGTTTGAACTAAATAGTCCTGTGTCAACGGTTGAAATACTATAAAGCAACAATAAATGATCTCCCAACTACTTTGTTAATTAAATCATTTTCTTTGCTTCGCAGTAAATGAAGGAATACACCACTACGCTAAAAAAAAAGAATACATTGGTATAAGTACTACTATATTCGAATATGATAATGTACCACTGGAATCTACCCACTCACCGCGCTGTTATTCGTTCACTAATACAAAGGGGTAACTCTCAAAGAGTTAGTTGGATAATAACTGCAAATAATAACTCCTTTTAATGCTGTAATTGTAGTGCCAAAGTCAAGTCCCAAAAGATTGTAAAAAATAATTTTACAGTGGTACTTAAAACTCCCAGTGTTGTATAAAATGTCAAGGATGGTTCATTGTGTAACATTCGCATAGTACTTGTGTTTGTTATGACAAGACAGCTATGTCCCCTACTACTTATAGAGTGAGTTCGTAGGGGTGGGTAAAAAGTTGGCTTTAATTCGAGAACACATTTAATAATTCAGTGGTGTGTACCATTCAAAATAAAATTTCACCAAAAACCATTCCAGTATAACTTTGGCACTTGTAATGTACCATTAGAAACAGATAACTACCAATAGCATAAATGTTCTACCGGTGATATTTTTAATGTAATAAAAACGTAAATAATCTACCATCGTTATTTACAATGAAATAAATTCGTTAATAATCTACCTTTGGTCATGGAAATATACTAAAACCATCCAAGAATTAACCAACAGATACATTTTGTACCAACAGCATTTCATGTCTCCCGCCGCCAATGTAAATGTACCACTTTCAATCTAGTTGCACCTATGGTAATCAACGTATGGTTTACATTGTACCAGTTAACAAAATCATTACCAATGTCAAGTAACTTGGTCACTTATATAAACCTATGTTATCAGTTGCCAAATACTCAGCATGTATACACCAAATACAGGAAATGTGCACTAACTATCCATCAGACCACCCAAAATAATTACACCATCATAATTTTAACAAATCAAAAACATTAAATTATCATTGTCACTGATTCCGCGTTGGCATCCTACAAGCTGCAGTCAACTCCCCCAAGCCCTCTTTAAGGTCGTTGCATTCACACTACACGTCGTCCAGAAACAAATTCTCCTGAGCGGGCGAGATCTTCCCCTGTATTGTATGATCTCACCCAATAAATATCTTTTTCACAATACTTCATAAAAACACAACTATATAACACTACATGACTTACCACACCAAACCTAGTTGTGAATCTTCTGGCAAAGAACTTGATACATGCCAGCATAAAACTCCACAGAATGTGCTGCACCATTGGAGGACCAAAATCAACACACAAAACAACCACAACTCTTACACTATTGACCGAATAATTACATAAGTGCTTACTTATCCCGGGGCTCTAGGACCTCAACAGTGCATCTTGTCCATGATTTGAGCTCACCTGTTGTCCACTGGGGATCATAAATTTTAAAAAGAACGTCGAGACCACTAACCTGTACATTAATAAAACGACTTAGATTTAGCCATTACTGTACAATAAAAAAGCAAGCACAATATTCATGACACACTCTATATTAATGTACCAGAAGATCCAACACTTGAGCATGTGTGCTGAATGGATCAGGGTACATAGAATCTATCATCCATAACTTCTGTCCCTTCATATCTACACCCAAGCACCACCAATGAGACTCGTCCGGGGAATCCTCGGGAACTTCCAGCACAGGGATGAACACCTAATACGAAGTGAATGCCATAACCAAGTTTAGAGTAATTACATGAAATTAAGTTAAAGCAGCAGAATCAGTACGTAACTTACCAATCGAATCTCCGATAGCTTATAGCTAAGAAGAAGTTTGCAGTACTTGTCAGCAATATGTTCTTCTTTTCCTTCATTCAACAATAATCGATTCTAAAAATTTTAACAAATAACCGTTAACAGCGGATTCATGAGTACTTGCTGCAATGCATCACTAACAAGAGAACGACCTATACAAAAACACGTACCGAAAAGCTTGGATCAAGCATAATACGTAGAAACCTACGATTTATAGTGCACTAATTCATAGCAATCTCTCTGGCTTGCTTCTTGGTGATCACATTTTATCAACACAACACCAGGGCTAAGAACCACCATCATACCATAAATTAAACAGATAATTTGATTAGAATTTTTAAATATCAACTCCGAATAAAAAATTGAACATGAACTATAAAATTTGGTACATCAATAAGGGGTAGTCAATTACCTAACTGGATCCTTCAGGTGCTTCCACCGCTTAACAAACTGGATCAATCGTGCCTCGGGTGATGTATGCCTTCTAGTCTTTGAGGCATGGCTGAACAAGGCTGCCTGTGTAGGCTTCACCACCCTCTTATCACCACTTTTCTCCCCAATCCCATTACAATCATCTTCCTCATCATATGATGAAGAATAGCTTGCCAAAATACACTGAGCAACAACCAAAACAGTTGTTCCCCTCGTTCCTAACAACCCCACAACTATTTGCGGTACAGGCTCTATGTAATCACTTTTGTCATCCTCCAATTCCGCATCGGAAGCGCTTTGAAACTCTGGCCCGCCTTTATCAACCTTTGCCCCTATTTCAGCCTCTATGGCTCCTTCCCCAACAACACCCTACATGGCTACTGCCCCAAAATCGCCCTTTTTGGCTCCTGACCCAACATCACCCCCCTCGGCTTCTGCCCAAACCTCCTCACAAGAAGGCCCTCCTTCATTTTTCCTGGATCGATGAATGATATAGATCCAATCACAGTATCCAGATCATCATCACCTGAAACTAATTCATCATCATTTTCTTCCAACCCCTTCACATTCAAAGAAATATCTACAACCTCCTCGCCCGATGCAACTTTGTGTGTCAAAGATTTATCCAACCCCTCATTTCCAGCCACATTCTCCTCACCAACTTCTGTTACTTGCCTAACAACTTCCTTAGGCCTGTTTGATTTCCTTGAGGCTTTTGATCGATCAATACCCATAGACATCATCCCATAGAAATTTTGAAGTAACTCATCAACCTTGCTATCTATAACAACCAATAGCTTTGGAGTTACCTTGTCCATGACCTAACAAGGAACACAGTAAAAACAAAAGAACCTCAAACTTTGCATTCACATATACAAAATTAACAACTCGTTTACAAAAAAATTTAAACATAAGCATTAGTAAGTTGTACCTGCTGAGCAACCTGATCCAAATAACAACTATCTGAAGGGACATCCCGATAGTCCATTGGATGTCTTTCTCCATAAGCAACATCCATCGACTACAAAAAAAACCCCAGAATTTTAACACTCATGACTTAACTTGAATCTGGAATATTAAACCCAAATAATACAAAAGGAAATAACTCATCGGGAGCCGTCCATAGTCCCCCTTTCGTTTTTTGTCGTCAGCAACAACTGCATTAATTTTTTGCTGAGACCAAGCCTTCAACCTTGGTCTCATACCCCATGACTTAGGAACACGACTAAGGTGATCAAGATAATAAATCTGTAAAGTAGATAACAAAAAAAAAAATTCAATCTATCCAAGACAACACACTCACAACACACTGCTAAGGGTTCGACCCTTTCTTTTGTGGCTCCTATGGTGAAAGATGGCAAATCTATTGCAATGTTACAACAAGCCGAAATTACCGAAGGTAATCTTAACTGGAAGAATTATGTAATTTTCTATGTCATAGGCTATTATCCTACTATAGTTGTTGTCCATAGATACATTGCTTAAAATTGGAATGTTGTAGCTAAACCCGATGTTTTTTGGCATGATGATGGATACTTTCTGATTAAATTCCAAAACTCTGATGATATGAATGTTGTTCTTAATGCTAGTCCACACATGTTCTTTGGTAAGGCGGCTATTGTTAAGCCTTGGTCTGAGAAATTTGACTTTCATGCTGAGGTTTTGAGAAATGTTCCTATGTGGGTGAAATTACCTAACTTACCTTTGAATTGTTGGGGTGTGGACACCCTGAGCAGACTGGGAAGTGTCTTAGGAGTACCTTTATGTGCTGATGAGTGTACTTCAAAGCAGTTGAGGGTTTCATTTGCTAGGTTTCTCATTGAAGTTGATGTCACTAAGACTTTACCCAAGAATATCTGGTTTGAAAGCCCAGATGGTGCTTTGATTGAACAAAAAGTTGTTTTTGAGTGGGCACCCCCCTTTTGTAGCAAATGTAACAAAGTAGGCCATGACTGTGCTAGGAAGGTGCAGCCTCAAAAGAAGCAGGTGTCTTCTAAGGAGAAGCCTACGCAAAAGGTGTGGGTTGTTAAGCCCCAACCTGCTACTGTTCCTGCACCTGGGCTTAGTGTGCCTGAGTCTGGGGGTAATGGTTCTATGCATAATGCTGGTGTGTTCACTCCTGCTCTAACTACTATGCAAGCTACTTCTGATGATGATTGGAGAATGGTGGGAAGGAAGCAAAGAAGTCATAGTAATCCTCCTGTCTTTACTAATGTTCCTCATTCTAACACTTATGCTGCCTTGCTTAAGGAGGGAGGTGATGGCTAGAGAACTTGTTCCTACCGGGGGTGATGGTAATCCCCCTCTGGGGTCATGATTGTCCTATCATGGAACATTAGGGGTCTAAATGACCCCTGCAAAGTAGTTTCTCTTAAGAAACTCCTAGCTGAACAATGTGTGGATGTTGTTGGTATTATGGAAACTAAAGTGAAGTGTGATAAGAGTGTTGAGCTTCAGAAGAAATTTGGATCTTCTTGGTCTTGGTTTTGTAACTACTCATCTTCTCATAGGGGTAGACTCTGGGTTGGCTGGTCTCATGACAAGGTTAATCTTTCAGTCATTTCCTCTCATGAGAAGTTCATTCATGTCCAGATTAGCTCCAAGGATCTTCATCATCAGATATTTTGTACCTTTGTGTATGGCTTACACTCTATTCATTATAGGTTACCTCTTTGGGATGGTATTTCTAGTATTGGAGCTGTTTCTGGGCCTTGGCTTGTTATTGGTGACTTTAATTTTGTTCTCAATTCTTATGATAGAGTTAATGGTAATGTTATCACTGATTATGAGGTCAATCATTTTAGAAGTTTTGTTGATAACCTTGATCTTTGTGAGCTTAAGAGTAACGGTTCTTTTTACTCTTGGTCTAATAAGGGTCATGTTGATGGTAGAATTGCTACAAGGATTGATAGGGGGCTTGTGAATCAGGCTTGGTTGAGCAAGTTTCCCCATGTTGAATCTATCTATCTTCCTCCTTTCCTTTCTGACCACAACCCTCTCTTGGTTGAAGTGAGTAGGTTTGCTGCTACTAAAGGGAGACCTTTTAGGTTTCTTAATTGTCTGGCTGATCATGCTGATTTCTGTTCCATTGTGGAAAAAAGCTGGCATAGTGTTACAGGTTGTTCGACTATGGTTACTATTTGGCAGAATCTGAAATCTGTCAAAAAGAATCTGAAAGATCTGAACACTAAGTATTTTGCTAATGTTGATGAGAAAGTGGATGCGGCTCTTACCTCTTTGAAAGCCATTCGGACCAGCTTGCTGTAGATTATTCTAATTCTGACCTTCATGCTAAAGAGGTTGAAGCTGTTTCTATGGTGAAGCATTGGATGAATATCCAAGAGTCCATTTATAAGCAGAAATCCAGGGTTGATTGGATTAAGCTTGGGGATTCCAATTCTCACTACTTCTTTTCTGTTGTGAAGCACAGACAAGGTAGAAATAGAATTGATTCTATTTTTACTGAAGATGATGTCCTTTTGAAAGATCCTGATCTTATTGAAAATGAGATTGTGGGATTCTATAAAGGGCTCCTTGGTTCTAGTGCTAGCTCTCTCCCTGCTGTTAATTTAGCCACTATTAGGAGAGGTTCTTAACTCAGCTCTAATTCTATTGATATTTTGACTTCTGTGGTTACTACTTCTGAGATTGATAGTGCTCTAGCTTAGATTGGTGATGATAAGGCGCCTGGAATTGATGGCTTTAATGCTGTTTTCTTCAAAAAGTCTTGGCCTATGATCAAAACTGATATTTATACTGCTATCTTCTCTTTCTTTGAGACTGGTGTCATTGCTAAGCAGTGGAATTATACAACAATCACCTTAGTGCCTAAGGTTCAGCATCCTTCTTATGTCAGAGAGTTTAGGCCTATTTCTTGTTGTACCATGTTGTACAAGCTGATCTCCAAAGTTCTCACAAACAGGATTGCTAAAGTGGTGGGGACTGTTATTGATGATGCTCAAGCTGGGTTTATCCCGGGTAAGCACATTGGTGACAATATTCTCCTGGCTAGTGAATTGATTAAAGGCTACTCTCATAAGTTTGTTTCTCCCAGATGTATGATCAAGATTGACTTGAGAAAGGCCTATGACTCTGTTGAATGGCCTTTTCTGCAGACTGTTCTAGAAGAGTTTGGTTTCCCTCATTCTGTTGTGAAATGGATTATGACTTGTGTCTGCTCTGTCTCTTACTCTGTGATGGTTAATGGCTTTCCTGATAAACCTTTTTCTGCAAAAAAAGGCCTTAGTCAAGGAGATCCTATGTCTCCTTTTCTTTTTGCTCTTTGTATGGAGTACCTCTCTAGGTGCCTTAAGGAAATGACTGGGAATCCTAATTTCAATTTTCATCCTACATGTGAGAAGTTAGGTATTACCCATATGATGTTTGCTGATGATCTTCTCCTCTTTTCTAGGGCTGATTCCACCTCTATTCAGCTTCTC
The DNA here is from genome assembly GCF_001683475.1 of Chenopodium quinoa. Classification (NCBI taxonomy): domain Eukaryota; kingdom Viridiplantae; phylum Streptophyta; class Magnoliopsida; order Caryophyllales; family Amaranthaceae; genus Chenopodium; species Chenopodium quinoa. The sequence continues at coordinate 2,031,469 of NW_018743689.1, forward strand.
TTACAGGCTTTCTAAAAATTCTCTTGTGCTTCTGGTCTTGTGGCTAATTTAAGTAAGAGTGAGGTTTATTTTGGAGGTATCTCTGATTCTGATAAAGATCAGCTGCAAACTGTTCTTGGTATGAGTAGAGGTAGTTTGCCTTTTAGATATCTTGGGGTGCCCTTGTCTTCTAAAAAGCTTACTATTGCTTAGTGTAGGCCTTTGGTTGAAAGGGTTACTGCTAGGATTGATTGCTTGACTTCTAGACACTTGTCTTATGCTGGCAGGTTACAGCTTATCAAAAGTGTTCTTTTTGGTATTCAGGCTTATTGGGCTCAGATTTTCATCCTTCCTAAGAAGATTCTTAGGGAAATTGAAGCCAAGTTCAGGGTTTTCTTGTGGACTGGGAAGAACACTTATACAAAAAAGGCCCCTGTCTCCTGGCATCGTATGACTCTTCCTAAGGTTTGTGGTGGCTGGAATATTACCTCTCTTGGTGATTGGAATAAAGCTGCTATTTGCAAGATTTTGTGGGATCTTGCTCACAAATCTGACAATATGTGGGTGAAATGGGTGCATACCTATTATTTCAACAATAGGAATATTTGGACTGCCACTATTCCCAAGAAATGCTCATGGGTTTTGAAGAAAATCTTGACTTGCAAAGATATTATTGATGATATTGGTGGCTGGTCCTCTATTGTGAAAAATGGGAAAATGAGTATTGCTAAACTCTATGCCCGGATCCAACCTCAGGCTCCTACAGTAGAGTGGAAAAGAAGTGTTTTCAATAACCAAGCCGCTCCTAAGAGTATTTTCATTACTTGGTTAGCTTTGCTTGATAAACTTGCCACTAAGGATAGAATTTTTAAGTGGAATACAAGTTGTGATCCTATTTGCTTTTTCTGCCAGAACACTTGTGAATTCGTCTCTCACCTATTCTTTTGCTGCCCTTACTCTAAGACTATTTGGGAACAGATTTTGAAACTTCTTGATGTGAAAAAAGCAGTTCAACCTTTTCGCATTGAACAGCAATAGATAGTTAAGAATTGCAGGAAGTCTAGCAGCAAGGGTAGAGTTTACTCTATGTGTTTTGCTGAGGCTATCTACAGTATATGGCTGCAGAGGAATAGTTTGATGTTTACGGGTGACTATAAACCTGCAGATACTGTCTTTTGTGACATTATTTATCATGTTGCTATTAGGTGTAAAGGAATATACAGGAATTTGCTTTTGCCTCACTGACTTAATGTTGCAGCTGTCTATTTTTTTGTATGTTTTGGTTGGGTGGTAGCTGGTTTGCAGCCTGGTTTTGGTTGTTTTGGCAGTTGGTTTATTGGGCTGCTGGTGCTGCCCTGTTGTTTATCTGCGTTGCTGTGCTTGCTTGCTGCTGCTGTTATCTGTGTGTTGCTGCTGCTTGCTGTTGATGTTTCTGTTATGTGCAGCTTCTTGCTGCTGCTGTTGTCTGCTTCAGCTGTTGTGTCTCTGCTGTTTGCTGTTGTTGTTTCTGTTATGTGCAGCTGCTTGCTGATGTTGTTGTCTGCTTCAGCTGATGTGTCTGTGTTGCTGCTGCATGCTGTTGCTGTATGTTCTGTGCAGTTGCTGCTGCTGTTTTCTGCAGGTCTGCTCTGTTCTGGTTTTGTTGTTGTGCTGCTGTTTCTTCTGTGTGCTGTTTTTGTATGTTGATGTAGTGATGTGCTGGTTGTGTTGCTATTGCAGTTGTTTGCAGTTGCTGTTCTGGTTTCTGCTAGGCTGTTGTTTGGTTTGGTTGCTGCTATTTGGCAGGTGGTGCAGTCTTTGGTTCTCTGGTTGCTTGCTCTTGGTGGCAGCTGGTCTGGTGCTTGCTAGGTGCTGTTGTTCTGGGTTTGGCAGAGGTTTCAAGCTTGCAGTTTTCTTGTAGATGCCTTGTCTTTATTAGATTTCCTTTGTTTATTTAGGCTTTTGTTGTTTTGGTGGTTTTTAAGTTGTTTGCTTTGTAGTTTGTTGCTTGTGTTGTTGTCAGGTCCTGGTTTCCAGAACCCTTCCTAGAAGGTGGCTGGAAATCTGAGTCCAGTTTGTTCTAGGCCCTTCCTAGAAGGTGGCTAGGTAGGATCTAGAACTGGTTTTGGGGGGGTTGGCCTGTTATACAGGTCTTGTGGTGTTCTGGTGGTAGTTATAACTTAGCTCTAATAAGTTGTAACTTTCTCTCTTTGGTAATAAAATCTTATTTACCAAAAAAAAAAAAAAATCAGACATTACTTACCAATACGAACAAAATGCATCCGCCTAATCCAGCAACATATCCATCCTCAACAAATTTCTTCTGGAAATTCCTTGGAGCATTACACATCCACATATACACAAAAGTGCACTTGTCATACTATGATGTTTCATCATATACAAGTAAAGTTGGATACAGCTTCACTCCCAAATTTTTTGTGTTTGTCGTAGCACACAACAAGTAACTTAAAACCACAATAAGAAAAGCAACCTTGAAATTAGGCTTCTCTGCATCTGACAGAGGCACCACATACCCAGCTTTATCCCTAACAATCAATGAACCCAACGCATTGGCAAGAGAAACGCTTTCTCCCTTGGCAAGCAGCCCCCTTAATCTCCTCGACTCCGCCTGCTTCACCGAATCATCCTCAGGAATAGTAGTAGGGACTGCCTTGGACCCCATTGGAATCCCAAGTACACATTGGATTGAAACAGGACTCAGGGGATGCACATAGTTATCTCCAAATGCTATGGAACCATCAGCCAATACCCTTGTCAACGACTAATATGAAAATTTACGGGGCAAAGTCGTCAGCGGAATGCTTAACAAACCTCCAAAACCCATCTCCGTCACAACCTTCTGCCTAGATGAATCAAAAAACTTCACCACAGTTGCAAAAGCCTTCACACCATTCAGGTTCGGGGCCTACACCGGTAAGAAAAAATAATAAGTGATGCTCATCCATTAACCACACTCCGTCACAAGTCACAAATTTTTACATTGACTAATTTAGACCCCAATCAACCATATTAGAATAAACCTAAACCTACTAGTTACATCGCACACAACTAGGATAATACCTTATGCGTTCTACGTGATTGGGTTTTAATCACGACCCCTTTCTCGACCACCATCTCTCCCTTGCTCTCTCCCTTGCTCTTCTTTACCTGCCCATAACACAACATTACAAACATTTAATCCTCGATATACTCAATGTCACTATTGCAAGCTGAACTTATAAGGAAAAAGATAGCCATACCTTTTGCTTCTGCTTCCCTTTTCTTTTACCAGAAGGACCTTCCTTCTGTTTTCCACTTGATATTTTGTCTGACAACAACTTCGCAAGCAAATTCTCCAACAACTCTTTTTTTAATCATCCTCCTCTGCCTCATCTGACTCAGGCTGCTCATCATCCCCTGAGTCAGAACCAGACTCACCTGAGGTACCATCACCACTTTCTTCTTCAGTATCCTCATCCTCAATATATCTTCTAATTCCTCTTGCTCAAAATCAGGATCAGCCTTCAGCTTCTTCTTCCCTTTCGCAATATTTTTCTTTTTAGATATCTCATCACCATCATGTTTTCCTGGTTTTCCCTTCACCATATCAGATCCATGCTTCCGCTTCATTTATTTGAAACCTACATTGTCCTCATAAACAAGATTAATGAACTTCTTTTTAACCAAACCAACCTAAACAATTCAACAAGCTAAACATATACTATATCTAGAGTCAAATAATACATGCAAAAATCAGTCACTATTTTTTTAACTTACTCAATCTTTCATTTTCACAAAGTATACAAAAACTTATGCTAGTATGCACCCAATATAATGATTTCAATTACAAGGAGTATTCTTATAATGAAACAATATACTAATCTCCTTCCAAGACAAAACTTTTCACAAAACCTAATTGCCAAAATCTTAGGATATTTTACCAAACTCTCATACTTGTTTTGTCTTAGTAAAGTGAATTATTTTAGAATCAATCACTATATAGAACAAATACCCACCACCATCAATGAAATTCCAAAAACAATCAACTTAACCAATTACAGAATCATAGCATATACTATATCCAAATTCAATTCTGATTACATGTGAACCATTAAATCAATGAGTAATTCCATTACTTACTACAATCTATGATTTTCACTTATCCATTAAATCAAGCATGCACACAATAAAATGGTTACAATTACAGGGACTTTTCATGTTATTAAACAATATCCAATCCTCACCAAAACAAAAATTTCATATGTTTAACAAAGCACAAAATTTTCACATTCCAACGAAGATACACTGATAATACATCAGCCCAACATATGTATATCACACAATCACTACCCACAATTGCATAAACTCAGTACTTTCAAGTCGCCCAATACCCTAACTCCAAAACACAAGCCGACTTAAATAATTCAATCAATTAATTCATGTCGCACATTACCTTACTTTCAATATAAAACCAAATTTCAGCAACACAACCACGCACAAATACATGATTTCAAAAAAATTAACATAAACCCTAAATCGAATCAATTAAACTTCACCGTAACCCTAATTAACTATTACCTCGGAATTTGATAAAATTTCTACCAAATTAAACACTCAAATTACATCTACAAAATAATCCTTCGTCATTCAAGGAATAAAATTTTTCACATACCTTGTAGAAGATCAACGCAATTTAATTATGACTTGGGAAATTCTTTGTCCGAAACAACCAAACTACGCTACGCCGGTAAATTTTGCCACACAACCCCCTACGCTCACCCTTCGTCGGAGTGGAGAAGATGAGAAGACAGAGGGAGTAGAAGTGAAAACCGAGTGAAGAGAGAGGGGAGATGAAAATGAGAGTTGAAGAGAGAGAAAAAACTATTTGACTTACCTTTGAAATTTTGCGAAGATCGAGGCCCATTACAATTCAAAATCAAACAGTCACGTGCAACTCATGTGTTTTTTTATTCCACCAAAAATGACATAATTTCTCTTTTGCCCTCCTATATGCATAGCATGCATATAGCTGCTATGCGCTCAGACCGACTCATATAATTTAGAAACTAGGAACAACTTCTTAGTTGAGTGATGAGGCATAGACTACAGCAAAACAAGCACAAACTTCCAAGCGTAACAAACAAAATTGGTACTTGATAATGTGACATGCCAACGCATACTGTGGAACAACATATTACTATAAACTTTATTTTTATTGTAATATTAGGTTCCGTAACTCTTATCACAAAAACATCAATAAGATAGCCGTTTTTACTACGTAAATGATACAATCACGGCTAGATTTAGCATATTTAAAGATCTCCTAATGAGTAAGGTCCTGTTCACTTCACCTTACTTTTGCTGAAATATAATTATTTTTATTGAAACAAAATTATATCTGCTGAACTTAAATTATATTTACTGATTTGAAATTATTTTTACTGATATTCTATTATAATTCTGCTTTAAGATAACTGAATTTTGCTAAAATGGACTTATTTTTACCGAATTGAAAATATTTTTATTGAACTGAAAGTAATTTTATTGAACTGAACTTATTTTTACTGAACTGAACTTATTTTACTTAATATTATTCCTTTTAAGGTGAAGTGAACAAGGCTTAAATGAATTAACAAATTGTTTATATGTAAACCAAATGTACAAAACAAAATGTATTAATATAAACTTTTGTTGGATTTAGGCCTGTTCTCTTACGTTGAAATTCAGTTCAGTTCAGTTCAGTTCAACTCAGTTTAGTTCAGTTCAGTTCAAATCAATTCAGTTTAGCTCAGTTCAGTTCAGTTCAGTTCAGATCCTAATTTCCTTCTCTTATAAAACATTTATTTCATTTCAGTTCAGTTCAACTCCGTTCAGTTCAGTTCAGCTCCGATCAGTTCAGTTCAGTTAAGTTCAGCTAAGTTCAGTCAATGAGAACAGGCCCTTAGTGACAATTTATATTTTCAAAATCTCATAATCCATATTTTATAAGTTAACTAACAAACTTAAAGATAAGTTTAACCATTAATATATTTTTTTCTAGGTAAAAAAAATAAAAATATTAATGATTAAATTTGGACATTATAAGTTTCATATGACAGTCAAAATAATACACTTAAAAAATATGGGGGAGTAATATAGTTTGCCTTAAAACTTAATGCAAAGTAAAATCTATTCATCACCTAAAGGAAATTCATGTATGAGGTAATTTGTAATGAGCTATTATGATATTAAGGCCTCGTTCACTTCACCTTGTTTTTGCTGAAATGAAATTATTTTTACTGATACAAAATTATATTTGTCGAACTTAAATTATTTTTACTGATTTTCTATTATAAATCTTCTTTAAAAAACTGAATTTTACTGAACTGAAATTAATTTTACTGAACTGAAATTAATTTTATTGAAATTAAATTAATTTTACTGAAATGAACTTATTTTTACTGAATTGAAATTATTTTTATTTAATATTTTTTTTTAAGGTGAAGTGAACATGGGCTAAGATGTATAACTATTAATTTTAAAGATAATTTGTTTCATTTACATCTTTTTAGAGGTATATATAAATATAAATATATACTGTAACAACTATAATATGTACTCCAAATGAGTTTCCAACTCCGATCTGTAGTTTCTACACACAAACTTGGCTTGTGGGATAATTAATAATGTTGTATTGGTAATAAATATTTTAGACAATAAAATAAGGAAAATTTGTGAAGAAGGTCCGTTTAAGGAGGCGTTCCAAATGGAGGGTTGTGAGACATTTGGTAATGTCTCGCAGGGTTAAAAGTGTCAATTAATATGCAATTTGAAAATTGTCAGTTGTGGTGTACCGTTTCGCGGAACAGTACTCCGTTATTGTCCTTTTGTCTCATTGGGATTTACTGTCTCTTGACTTTCTATCTCATTACCCAAAAAGAACGCTTCATCTCACTTTCTCTCTCCCCATTTCTGAGCTCCTCTTGAATGACAATTTTTTCTGGGTTTTCCTTGTGAAATTCGGTTATTGCAAGACAAGATCTTTCGGCCGGAGTTGAATTCTCGTGAAAGGCACGTCTCAATTGTTGAAAGGGCGAAGTTTTTGGGCATTAGTATACTCAATTATTGAAAGAGGCAAGTACAGTAATTACTTAGGGCTCATTTCGTTGTCATTAGGGATTGCTATTTAGTGCTGGAAAATTGAGAGAGAGAGTGAGAGTGGGGTATGATTTGGGGAAAAATGATGTATACTCCATTATTGAAAGAGGTTAGCAATTACATGAGGTGAGGTGAGCTGAATATCCAAACTTCAATTGGGAAATTCGATGTTTAATAAAACTCCGGGTTTACGCTGAAATTGAATAAGGTAGGGTTGAGGGTTTGTTTGATTGTATTTTATTGTGTTATACCTTATACTATACACCTGAAATAAATCATGTATCAATATATGAGTACATCATTTCCGGCCTTGATACAGAAATTTGTGGCCCTTTGTATGTTGTTTTAATGCATCAGAGAAGAATTTGATTGGTTTGAATATGAAATTGGTGGACGTAATATTGAATTAAATGGTGGAGTATTATAGATGTATTATCCCATCATATTATTATTTTGTTTTATTCTAATTAATTAATATTAAATCATCATTTTAATCCATCAAAATTAGCCATGAATAATGGGGCTGCTACAATTTCATATTCAACAATGCTGCTTTGGTGCGGTGATCAGAGATAGCAGGGGTGAGATTGTAGGGGGTAATAAACTTGCACATGATGTAGCTTTAATTTTATCCTAATTACAGGTTGTTCCTTGGTTTAGCTCCGGAAAGGGAAATTCGAGATTCAGCTACTCTAATGCCCTTACAATTTATCTTATTTGTGCTTTATAAGATACAATCATACAAAATACTTTCAGTCAATTAATCAAACATGTGTATAATAAGTTTTAATATACAAAGTGCAAAAGTGAATCCACAATTAGTACCACCGGAGATTACATTTGTTTATTTATATATGTAAAAGGTACATATAACTATTGCAAAGGTGCAATTTCAAAGGTGAATTCATGGTAAACGTTATAGTAGTACGATGTTTTACTGGAGTTGAACATACAATACTTTCAATTAGCAGTTTCAGCACATATGTAGATTATGTTTAAATATAAAAAGAGAAGAATTGAGGCCACAATTAGTACCACTACATATTACATTTGTTCAATTATATATGTTAATGGTACAATTACATATGGGTTCAGGTGCAATTATAGTACCATTGCATATGGCAAAGGTCCAATTATATACTACTCCGCAGTACGTAAATGAAACAGTTAACTATGCTAAAGGTACCTGCCCATTTGGGCACATGTACAATTCAAGTTTGTTAACAATCTTTGTACCGTGATTAACAATTATGGCAAAAAAAATCCGAGTGAAGCCAAGTTATGGTCTTTTCATAATCAACTATTTTGTGTAGTCCTATCACATTACCAAAATAATAATTAAAAAAAAAACTTGCCTTATAATTAACTCATTTGCTTATACTAGGGCGAATAAGTAATTAACATTAATAAGGGAAAATAAGTAAATAAATATTTTAAAGGGAATAATTGTCCAAACACTTTTCATAAGAGTTATCTCATACTTTTTGAAAGGTAAGGATTAGCTGATCTGATCTGCTTATAAGTCGAATGCTGTGACTTCTATATATATATAGAGTCCAATGTCATGTCTCAAAGTTATTCCCCTTGTAAGGAGGGCTTGTTAATATTTATTTTTTCTTACCTTTTCCAAAAAAATAATATAAAAATATGTCTCAAAGTTATACAAATTAACTTATACGTACTAGATCCTTTTCCTTTTGAGTGATCTTTGACGTATATATGTCAATTAGTTCATTTTCCTTACAATCTAGATCTTTGATGTAAATATGTTTGTAGTATATTGTTCAATCCCTAAACCTCAACGTTAGTACCCTTTTCCTTGTTGATTTTAATGGTACCCTTGTTTCTTGAATTGGAACCTTTTTTGGTTATAATGGTACCCTTGTTAATTATAGAGACATTGTTATATCAGTTGAACCCTACATAGGTACATTGGAACCTTAGTTGGTTACAGTGGTGCACTGGTTAAATGATATTTAGTGGTACTATTATTGAATAAATCGTTCTCTAGTTACTCACAATGGTGTTTGATGAAATACCTTTGACAATTGGTAGGGTACCACTAAAACTTTGTAGGGTTTCACTAAAATTTATAAAAAAAGGTATTGCTAAAAATTTGTAGGGTAAAAACCGTATTAAACAAATTAGGATTAGGATTACAAGACAAAAATGAGATTTGAGAATTTCTAAGGGCCTGTTCTCATTGGCTGAACTCAGCTGAACTGAACTTAACTTAACTTAATTGAACTCAGCTGAACTGAACTGAACTGAATTTCAACGTAAGAGAACAAACCCTTATCTAACTTTTTTGGTTACAGTGGTGCACTGGTTAAATGATATATCAGTTGCAAAATATATATCACTTCGTCTACGACAAAATTTAAGGTTTGGGAAGGCATAATAATTTACGCGGATTGTTTTTTTTTTTCGCTTAATTGACTAACCTAATGAATTTAACTTAAGACAAAAGTGCGGTTTGTTCCAACATGGTGAATGCGAACTAGAAAAATTTAGTAAAATTAAATGAAATCAGTCTTAAAGTAAATGAAATTGGCTTAAAAGTTGAAAAACTGGGAAAAAGTTTGAAAACAGTGAAATTACGAGAATTCCATTAATGAGAACAGGTGCAATGTGAGCCATTAGATAGAGTGCGATCAATGACTGAAATTACTTCCTAGTTCCTATTATTCACCTTGTTTATCACATGATCTCAATTATATGTATGTATATATATATATATATATATATATATATATATATATATATATGGTGGAATTGGTAGTTTATTGTTCAATCCCTATACCTCAACATTGATACCTAGTTCCTTACAAATTAAAGGTACCCTTTTTCTTGTTAATTTCAATGGTACCCTTATTTCTTGAATTGGAACCGTTGTTGGTTATAATGATACTCTTTTGAATTATAAGGGAACACTGTTATATCATTTGAACCCTATATAGGTACATTGGAACCCTAGGTTGTTATAATGGTGCATTGGTTACATGACATTTAGTGGTACTATAATTGAATAAATCGATTCTCTAGTTACTCACAGTGGTGTTTGATGAAATACCTTTGATAATTTGTAGGGTACCACTAAAATTTTGTAGGGTTTAACTATTTATTTTTTTAAAAAAAAGGATAAAAATTTGCAGGGTAAAACCGTATTAAACAAATTAGAATTAGGATTAAAAGACACAAATGAGCTCTGAGAATTTCTCAGTGTCATCTAACTTTTTAAAGTCAGTCACAAAGTACAAATCTATTCGTCTACGACAAAATTTAAGATTTGGGGAGGTATAATAATTTAAGATTGTTCTTCTCCTCGCTTAATTGACTGAGCTAATTTGTTTAATTTAAGACAAAAATGCGGATTATTCCAACATGGTGAATGCGAACACTTGGATAAAATTTAATAACCCTTGCACTAAGCTAGAATTGTAAAGTGTAGACTTACAACCCCTAATTTATATACTCGTAATACATTTTCTTACTTATGTTTCGTTCACAAAAGTTAAATATACCCAAACATGAGAGTAAATTTACTTGTGTACTAGTAATGTTAAAATTGAATTTGACAGCAATCTTTAATGTATATATGTCGATTGTCAATTAGTATACATATTAGATCCTTTTCCCATTTAAGTGATCTTTGACGTATATATGTCAATTACTTTCTATTCCTTGGTACCCTAGTTCCTTACAAAAGGTACCCTTTTCCTTGTTGATTTCAATGGTACCCTTGTTTCTTGAATTGGAACATTTGTTGGTTATAATGATACTCTTTTTTATTATAGGGGAACTCCGTTATTTCAGTTGAACCCTACATAGGTACATTTGAACCCTAGTTGGTTACAATGGTACACTTGTTAAATGACATTTAGTGGTACTATAATTGAATCAATTAGTTCTCTAGTTAATCACAGTGGTATGTAATGAATTACCTAGGACAATTTGTAGGGTACCAATAAAAATTGGTAGGGTTTTACTAAATTTTTTTTTAAAAAAAGGGGATTTTGCTAAAAATTGTAGGGTAAAAAACCGTATTAAACTCTTACATTGAATTTGATAGTCCCTACTTACTTTGGTATATACATATTAAAATAGATTAGATTAGATCGACATTATGTATGATAAAGAATAAATGATTAGAAATAACTAATTCATATATACCTAATTCATTAAACGAGTACCTCTAAGGCTCTAACAGTTTATAGGATACCTCTGTAATTGCTATTGGTTGCACTAAAGCATATAATGGTTCAACTAAAAGTTCAAACTCATACCTACAAAGGTTTCATACTTCCATTGGACATCAGATTTATGTTCCACTAAAAGAAGGCTTCAAATACCATTCTGAATAGGCTATCACATGAAGTATTAAATTATTAATCATATGTAGACTCATACAAGTAGTTCTTTTGTGCAACAAAAAAAAAATTAAAAAATTAATCATAATTCTTTGCAAGTATAACCCACATAATTACATGATGTAGAAGATACAATTTAGCATTTCTTTTACAAAAAATAACCCTCAACCGAGTCCCTTGAATAACTCATTCACCACGGTTATTGACCTTTAGGCCTTTGCCTCTGATCCCATAGCTCTCACATGTCCACAAGAGTTCCTTCTCAGTTTAGCATTCGGGCCTCTGCCTATTTTGCAAGCACTAGTACGAACTAAGCAAAATTCTTTTTGCTTCCCGTATTCTTGAAATATTCATCAAGTTCCACTAATGACTGACTTAATCCACTTCCACAAACTATTCTATCTCAACTAAAATGGCCGAACTACTCTTGCCTTTCTTTGGAGTCTTATAAGACTTTTCACCAATCACAACCTTGAATAAAATACATAAACAATAACTATAATCAACAAAAATGAACAATAACCATTAATCAAAGTATCAAACATAACCAAAACTAACAACTTTTCATGGACATCCAACCATATAATTTTTACTTATTGACTGCACCAACAACCACATTTCATCAATCAAATGTTCAAAACACATACAAGAACTAATTCCCTAGTATATCAAGATAATGCCCAACAGTTAAGCAAATTAAATGTCCTACTTTTCAACTTTTACATTAACAAATTCATATACAGCAATTAAACAAATTATTTTTCCTATTTTACATGATCCAAAATTTATCATTTTACAACAATTAAACAAATTATAATTCCTATTTTTCATGCTCCAATTTTTTAATCAATTTCTCATGCTATATTCGTCAATTACCACATTTAATTTCTCAATTGATTTTATGACTAACCCCTAATTAACCCAATTTCCATTTTAAGGCTAAATTATTATACTTACCCCATTCAAGGTCTGCAATGTCACATCGTGAGCCGCCGGCGTCACCTCCATGCTTCACCAAATCAAGTACTGCGCCATTATCAGTGTCACTAACGACACATCCTTCGTTAACAGCACCCACCATTTATTTAAAACAGCTATGACGAATATTTTAGACCCTTTTACCCGGTTATACAAGCACTTCCATGGTGTTTTCATGGTTGTTCTTCTTCTCTTCGATATTCACAAGGCTGGAGGAAGAAATCAACTTTTTCACTTTTGCCCTCAGTTAAAAATGTCACTTTCTTCTTTTTGGGACCACCCCGTTTACATTTTTATTGTACAGTTTTCTTTTCCCTCCAAAAACCACCCCGTTTTACTTTATTTTCCTCATATTTGCGAAAATGCCATTGTGAGACACCCTTCATTTGTCTCACAACCCTGCATTTCTACTTCCTCCCTTTTAAGTACACCTTTTTGTGACAAAGGCCCTTTTTTTTTTTAAAAAAAAAAAAAAGGTGGCACAAAAGGTCCTTATATCATGTTTAGGTTGTGAGCAGGGTCGTTTGACCATTTTTTGGCGTTGAATTTTTTATTTCCCGGCCAAAAAAGACAAATCTAAGTTTCCTTTTTTCTCCCTCCTCTTTTCCCTCGTTTTCCCATTTTTTTTTCTTCCAATTAAACCCTAATTTCTGAAAATAATTAACACCAAAATTTCAATTGTAATCCCATAAATTAAAATTGAAGGCTATTCAAAGTAATTCAAGGCTAATCCTCCCCACAATGAAAAAAAACAGGGAAAAAAGGGAATTTAATAAGTCACGTGCTTTACACGTGGCTTTTTTTTTGCCGGAAAATAAAAAAGTCAACGCTGGAAAATGGTCAAAGAACCCTTCTCAGAACCCAAACATGATATACGGACCTTTTATGCCACTTTTTTTATAAAAGGGTCTTTGTCATAAAAAGGTCTACTTAAAAGGACCTTCCTCACAAATAATAATCTTGTTTGTTATTAACAGTGTTGGTGACGATGAATGTTCACTTTAAGACTATATTTTTTACACTAAATATCTTATTTTTCCGTTTCATATTACTTGCAATTGTATTAATGTTCTTTATTAAATCGTCTATCAACTTTGCCAATGTAATTATTAACATTATAGACGAACCTATAATCTCTAGTATAATCTTTTTTTTATTAGGTAATATTTTTTTTCTTTTTTTTTTGGTATAATCTCCTATTTATATATTGAAATTTGTATCTTGAGCTATATTTATATGTCATATAAGTGGAAATAATTTTTAAAAATAAGTTTAAAAAAAAAAAATCGCCGATAAAATCTAGCAGTATCACATGTAATTTTTGTTTCATGTTATAGTTCCATGGTACATCTTTTGGACTGAAAACGTGAGTTTTTTTTCAACTATTACAACTTCATTTTTTTTGACGAAAACCTATTACAACTAAAAGTAAATGAGTTAAGGTAAAATGCAGTCCCTAAACTTTGGTATCTGTAGCATTTTAGTCAGTGGCGGATCCAGGATTTTCGAATTGGTGAGTCACCATCAATAATTGATCATTTGTTTCAATCCAATAATTATATATATATATATATATATATATATATATATATATATATATAAAATAAATTTCACCAAAATGATTTCAATCCAAAAATAGGACATAAGATCCATACTACAATAGTACTTAAAAATTCAATCTTACAAGTTGAAAGTACGTACTCCAAATAAATAACATGTTACAAACAAATAGTACTATAAAATTATTACATTAATTAACTTTATAATTTTTTACTTAATTGATAAGCTTTGTGGGAAAATGTTAAAATTGGTTGCATAAATATAGTATAAATAGAAACAAGAATTATTAAAAAATTATACGATAACAGGTCTCTTTAATGAAAAAAGAAAGCAACGCATATTCAAATTCAATGTCAACATAAAAGAGACCAAACTGACATAATAGGTGACAGAAAAGAGACCACCTATCTATAATAGGCGGTCTCTTTGATTTTTTTTTTTGCTGGTGAGTCACGTGGCTCACTATGCACATGAATAGATCCGCCCCTGATTTTAGTCCTTCAACTTTCAAATCAGGCAAAATGGCATGTCAACCACCCAAGCGTCACCATTTTTGTTGGAGGAAAAGCTTATTCAACAAAGTTTATGGACTTTCAAGCCAACTAAGCGAAGTTTAAGGACCATTTAATATGATGTGTCATTTATTTTTATTTTTAATTTTTTTCAAGCTAAAGTTTATGGACTCGTTAGATCACAAGTCCATTAATTGAAATATAAACTAAATTAAAGCTTAGGGATTTATAAAGTTGGTTTTTTTTTATTTATTTTTTTTACCAATTAAATATTTATAAAGTGAGTTGGAAAGAATAAAAATTCCAATATAATTTGTTAATCATGATGCATTTATTAGTTTTTAATATCCCTTTTCTTCAGTTCTTCTTACCCTTTTTTCCATAATCAAATTTTTTATAATATATCTCAACTAAACTCATTAAACACACATCCTCAAATCCTAAATCTTTACCCCTTGTATAAATCACACACCAAAAACAATTAAAGAAATAAATAATAAAAATAGAAAATGTAATGTGTTTTCAGAGTGAGTAAGACAAAACCCAAACTTTGTAATATAAAACTAAATAGAAATATGAAAAGATTGAAAACTAGAATAAAAATACTACCACCCTATTTTTTTTTTCAAAATGACAATTCATTTTCACGTGTTTATTTTCTAGGAAAAATTAGAAATAATAATCCCAACTTTCATCAATTTTGGTAGAATAATCCCAACTTTCAATTATTCTGGAATAATCCGAACTTTTGGAGGTCTACTTTTTCTTCAATCCCAAACTGGTCAACAAAAGTCAAATGACCTATCTTGACCTATCTTGACCCCCCCAAAGTTCGGATTATTCCAATATAATCCAAAGTTGGAATTATTCTACCAAAATTGATGAAAGTTGGAATTATTATTTCTAATTTTTCCTATTTTCCTAAAAGGGTTTCAACTTCTTTGGGTTTTTGTGTGTCGACTTTGAAGGTTTTTTTTTCCCAATGTGTTTATGTTCTAAATGATTTTCAATTCTTTTGGGAATTTTTTGTGACAATATTTAGGGTTTCTTTTTTTTGTTTTTATCTTGTGTTAATTTCTAGGATAAAATAATAATTGTCCTAAATTATTATACTAAGGCCCCGTTCTCTTTAACTTATTTTTGCAGAACTGAAATTATTTTTACTGAAACAAAATTATATTTGCTGAATTTAAATTATTTTTTCTGAACTTAAATTATTTTGTCTGAACTAAAGTTACTTTTACTGATTTTCTGTTATAACTCTTCTTAAAGAAAACTGAATTTTACTGATTTGAATTTATTTTTACTGAACTGAAATTATTTTTACTAAATTGAACTTATTTTTACTGAACTAAAATTACTTTTACTTAATATTATGTTTTTAAGGTGAAGAGAACAGGGCCTAAATGTGTTTAGCGGAATGAGTAAGAACTAAGAAGGAATTTTTCTTTCACAAACAAAATTTCGTAATATAACTAGATTTTAGCGAGATTTATTAACATATTTTAGTGAGAGAAAGTATATTGTGACCATAATTTTCACACTTACATGTTTTTATAAAGTTAATAATGTTAACTAAAATTAATTTGGTTTTGTTGAAATAAGATTAATTTTATAGAATTAAATCAAATGTATGGGTTAAAACTTATATCACTCTTGTATGGGAGTGACATGTGTCTCTATAGGTCCTTAAACTTTGGTCTATAATAATTACATTAGCCACCTCACCCTATAGGTCCCTAAACTTTTACTCGTATTTCTAATTTAATTAATTCTAACTCATCAGTTGAAGGTTCCTAAACTTTGCTTTTAAAATCACTACATTTATTACCACATGTGCACTAAGGTCCTTATACTATGCTTAATTAGTTAGCTAATTTGTACATGAAAAGTGAGTCATTGGTGGTTGAGGAACCATTTTGCCTCATTTAAAAGTTGAGGGACTAAAATGCTACAACTACCAAATTTCTGAGACTGTATTTTACCTTAACTCCAAAGTAAACCAAGTAAGTATAAATTATAAAATACAATAAAAGTTTTTTTTTTCATTTATTCGATGACATGAAAAGTAAGTGAGTCATACTTTCAAAAATAAAGATTATACAATGCAGAAATACAAAGAAAACAAAGATTATACATTATAAAAATACAAAGAAAATAGAGATTTCTGCCCTTTGTTGTATGAACGTTCTTTGGTGATTAATAAAATTTTTAATTTTTTTCAAAAAAAAAAGAGAGATTACGAAGGTCTCTACATGGAAAGATGTGAAGACATCGAAAATTATTACTAGCGTCAAGCTTGAAGTAGTGGAGTGTGAGCTATGTAAAGTATATAAAATAGTTATGGTTTTGATTGTAAAGTTATGTTTTTTTCTCTAAATATGTGGTTTACAAATCTTTATTATTATTGTAGATATGTATGACTATTTATTTATTATACTCCATCCGTATTTTAGTAGTGTTACACTAGCTTACCAAATGCATCCGTGTTTTAATAAGTGTTACACAACCTTTTTTTTGGCAAAAACTACATTTTAATATTATATCTATCTTCTCATCCCCACCCAAACCCAGTACTATTTTATTACTAGATTAAATACCGTGCCATTGCATGCATGGTTTTTCACTCTTTGTTACGGAATATCAATTCAAACTATATTTAAATATAAAAATAATTTGGTCCATAATCTATTTCTTTTTTTATCTCAAACCAAGCAACTTAAAATACTACTACTCCCTCCGTTCCCTTTTGTTTTTTACGTTTCCATTTAAGGTGTTCCTTTTTATTCTTTAGGTTTAGGATCTTTCCTTTTTAAGTCATTGATTTTGGACTAAATTACACTTACTTTACAATTTAAATACTCAATTGCCCTTCACTTTTCATGTGCAATTGTACTACAATATTCATAATATTTAAATGGGTTTTCAATACTCATTATTACTTTCTCTCTCATCTCTCTTCTACTTTCTTCCTACTTTCTTTATCCCATATGTACAATATTTCTTTTTTTTTTTTAAATATAATTGTATTTTGAATGATTAATTTATGTCAATTCACCTCAATTTTACACACTTTCTTAACAATCGCGCATAATTCCAAACGTAAAGAACAAAAGGAAACGAAGGGAGTACTACTTTTTATTTTCTATGACTACATATTACAATATATTTTATATTCTAACTTTCTCTTTTTATATTTTTATTTTACATTTCAAAATATTTCATTCACTATAATTATGTTAGATTGAAATATTATATTCATGATTTTTTTTACTATAAATAATAATTATATACATTAAGAATTAATTACTTATATAGGAATATAAAATATGGTTACATATCTAAGTCGGTAAATATATTATTTTATGATTTTTTTCCTAAATTTTGAAAGAAAATATTAGACGTATATTTTCAATAATTTTTTTAAAAGTTTTTTTTTTTTTAAATATATATACTAAGGACACAGCTGAAGATGACATGTGTCATTGCTGGTGTGTCTTTTATTTATTGATTATTGATGATTTAGTTCCTCTCACATTCATTATTTATTAATAAACTATATATTAAATCTGATATTTTTCTTTTATAATTTTTTAATAATCCATGTACTCCATTTACGATTGGCCTTTTACATTAATCAAGTCAATTAAACTGTCTAAAATTATATGCCGGTTAAAATGTAACACTTATTAAACACTTGAAGGAAGTATTACTTTTCTTATCATAGAAAAAAATGCCTGAAAATTAGAAGGGGCTTAATATATAGGAAGAATCCATAGAAGATCTATATAAACCTAGTCACATAAACTCATAAATAATTATTCTACCAAATAATCAATGGTTGCTTGGGGATATCGTATATGGTCGGGTATTGAATTAAAATAACAAATCTGATTATGTACACCGGGAATTAGGGTTTTAATTCATTAAATTAGAAGACTTGTTTAAGTGTGCGTCTCCATACGTGTGCATGAGAGTTCCCATGTTATCGATCAATTTTTATATTTGTCAATTGTCATACAACTATTTTATTTTTATTATTTTAGAGTATCATAATCTTGGTATAAAGGTCCAAATGCATGAAGCCAAAAAGCGTTGAATAATATATCTTTTTGTGATGCGGATCTTCTATAGACTAATACTTCACATTTTATTACAAACAATTCAATTACTATATTAGTTTAATCTTTAATGCATATCATTGTATAAATTTTTTATGTTAAACATACACATTGGTAAGGGCAGGATTAGTCTTCAACTCTTCAATTCATCACATACTAAAGCAAATATAATTAACCGCCGCTTCTCTAACAATTAGATGAGTTCTTTGAACGCGACGACGATCCGCTTTATGGATACTACAAACCCGAAAGGTAGAGCCAAGCTTCAAAATCCTTCGAATGAGCCAAATGTAAGCGATATTACCATGCCCCTCCCCACGAAGTAGGGAAACAAGATTATATGAATCAGTAAAAACCATGAGAGACAAAAACCCTCGATCTAAAGCCCACTGAAGCCCGTACAGACATGCCAACGCCTCTGCATGAAAGCTGAGGAGCAAACCCCAAAGTTGCTACCATCACTGATCCAATCATCAAGTGGATCATCATTATCCAAGCATCATCCCATTCCAGCCAGTTGAGAATCTTTGAACCAAGAGCTATCTATTTGAACAGAAGGCAACGCAGTCCCAAGGGGGGATCTAGCCCAGCTGAGCAACATAAAAACCCGGTGGAGAAGAGACACCACCATCTTCCAGAGGTAGACTAGCAGAGCCATCGAAGCCGACAAAGATTTTATGATTATCCCTAACCTCCGCAAACAAAGAATCAAAGGGATGAGACGTATAAGAATCCTTAAAGATTCTTGAATAACGCCAAAGCGTACCAACGAAGGTACCTAAGCAAGTTCTAGAAGGTCCATCCTGACTAATAAAAAGTCGGATATAATCTTGGATCCAATCTGAGAGAGAAAGGTCTCCACTTAATTCTAAGCGAATGCCGAGACATCCACCCCTCCAAATTGATCGTGCACTACAACACATTCTGAAGAGATGCTGTAAATCCTCTGGTTTCGAACGACAGAGGTCACATGATACCTCTTGAATTGGAACCCCTCTATGATCAAGTTCCACCTTAACCGCTAGAGCGTGATGTTGAAGCTTCCATAAAAACAACTTCCATTTAGACTGCACCTAGAGAGACCAAAGAAACTTCCATAAAGAGTTAGTAGCGGGAGTGTGGAAGCAGGGGAAAGCTGTTGCGGAAGCATAGGATAACCAGTTTCAACCGAGTACTTTCCAGAAGGGGTACTTGCCTAAAATCAAAAATCGACTTAGTCGTATCAAGTACCTCCATTGCCAGGATTTTAGAAGCATCCGCAGGGACAAACCAATCGATAACTTTAGTACTGTAGGAGTTTATATGTACAAATGCGGAAAACATGAATCATATTCATATAGAACCTAATCCCAAGATCATGCATAACACATAAAGAATTAGAATTAATACCTTTGAAGCAGGATTCCACGTGCGATCGAACAAGAACAAGGGAGATAAAGAACCGCAAGCGTGATTCCTCTACTTGGTCCACAAGCACATATTAAGACCTCCACTAATGCTAGTTAGTCGCAATCGAACACTTCAATTGACCTTCTACGGAGAAGAACGAGCAACGAACAAATCATGAACCACCACGAAGAGAGGGGATAGGAGTGTGGTACAGAGAGAGAGGGAGAGGGAGGTTTTTGATTACTGGTTGCTTGGTGCACAATTAGCTGTTAATTGTGTTGTGTCATACAACCCTAGGCTTAGAATTTATTTATAGATCTCATCTGTAAATAAGAGTCCATGACAAAGCCCAAGTCCTAACTCTAATCTAACTATTCTAGCCCAATCCAATTCATGATTGGTTACTTGTTCATGAGGCCCATAAATGGGCCTCTAACTTGCTTAACCCAACACCTTTGTTGTGTGACCTCATAGGATCCATTGTAGTGGGCTTTAGACTATTTGACTAGCCCAAAGATCAATTATCATAGTCTAGCAACAGATAATGACGACCCAAAAGAACGAACTTATTATCTCCATAATAGTGATCCTTAATATATCTAGTAATTGCACTTATAGAAGACATAACTCCTTCAATCTCCCACTTGTCTGAGACGAGTGCACAATATTCAAATTCCTTAAGTCAATGTGTGCTTATTTGATAATATGATTGCATCTCATGTTGTGATCATATTAATCTACAAATCTTTTCTTGAGAAACTGAGTTAGAATTACAAAACAAATGATTGCTTTGTAATCCATTTGAGTACGGCCATACATTTTCCGAATTCTCCCTCCTCTAGGGGCCAAGACACATTCCTAATTAAATAGGTAGACTCAATCCAATCTTGTGGCAACCAAGGCTCCCGCTCAAATCAAGAGGTAACTAGGAAACACCCTTTATAATCTCCAGTTACGGGAAGACATTTGAATGTACACAGTTACATCAATCATTGAATGAAATCAATATTCCACTCATGTCAAAGGAATCCACTAATATATCTGGAAGCTCTATACTTGAGCTTCAAAGTAGGTCTCTAGTTCGATCATGCATCATTCATGCATATCCATGTGATTGACCGAGCATCACTACGCTCCTATAGCCCATGAAACTACACTATCCAATCAATCTTACATGCTAGTCCATTTATTGAAATCATTTATGTCCAGTTTAATGATTCCGAACTAGGAATTTAAATAATAAATGAATTTAGTTCACCTGTGGGGTTTCATTCACCAGGTTATTTAAATAAACTAACCTGATGAGCCCATCAATCCATAATTATTTTGGACATTTTATTTAATATTGAAACCATGCTTAAATAAGATTGAAACTTTTGTTTCAATTGATAAGCATAATTCTCCAAGTTAATGTATTACTTATGTGACATGTTTTCTCAAAACATACATAACTTAAATTACATAACTTGCTTCAATCCAAGAATCTTAGTATGGCTCTCATACTTTGGTCATGGAAGGGGTTTAGTAAGTAGTGCTCATGAGACATTCTCATAAACATGAATTTTGTAATTTCTAAATTTTATAAAAATATTCACCTATATACACTAAGAATTTTCATTTGCCCTTTCGCAAGGAACTTAGGAATTTTCTAATTTGTATTCTGTTTCGGGGGTTTTTGTCCCTTGGGAGAGTTACAACACTGAAACTGGATTCAACTAAGGATGCCTGTACCTGCAAAGTAAACGAACCGCCGGATGGTCGGGGGGTCCGCCTGCGAAGATTAAGTTAGTAAATGTTCGGTCATAAAACGTGCGGAAATAAAGTTATCTGCTCGGATTCCAAGCTCAGGTGATAAGTGACGTATTGTCTCGTATTGCGTGTAAAATTTTCTCTCTCTGTCTCTGTCCCATCATAAATGACAGAATGTCCCTATTTATAGGGTCTTTTTGAAAATTGTGCCCTCCTAGGATCTGGTGACCTAGGAATTAGGTCACGCCGTTTTGCGGCGCCTCGGGATTTGGGCCTTAGAAGGCCGCCATCCCAGGGCCAATATCTGAGTGACACGTGTCAATGTGCCCAAAAGGATTCTGAAGCACCTTTTGAGTGACACGTGTCGCCACCTGAATGGTCCCTGCTGGACCTTCAGTCCACGTAGGACGGAGAAGAGTCCAGCCTCCACGTGTCATCATTCCATAGATCCAATTGGCACCTATGTGGAGGACACGTGGCGCTATCTGATTGGGCCACCTGGCCGGGTATAAAATACCCAAATCATTTGCCCCTCACAGGGGTCACGTGCATTGCACGTGACTCCTGTGACAGGCGTCAGTATTTGAGTGGTCAGATTCAAAAATTACAGGGGGGAAAAATTAGGGTTTTACCCCCCTATAAATAGTGAAGTTTGACCCCCCCTTTGGATTCACACCTTTGCGAATCTTTGGAGAATCTTGGACTTTTTGACTTAAAGAATCTCAAAATTCCCTAAGTGTTTTTCAAGCATCCGGCACTCGACTAACAGTCCAACCATTCTTTAGTCAACCAGGTGTCTTTCTCTCTTCTTCTAAAGGTAACACCTGTATTTTCTCTTTACTCTTCATTTTTTTTCTTTTTTTCGAAAAAATGACTCCCCAATTGCATGCGGCACGGCGTAGGATAGTGATCAGCCGGTCACCGGGGACGGCTTAATCTAGAACTAGCAGTGCCGAATGCTTGGCCAAAGACCCTGCTTTGCGAACTTCTCCGAATCCGACCGTTTCTGTGTCTGTGCAGGACACTATAGCCAGAACCAAAAGAACAACAAGGCAGTGTAGCTCCGATGGAGTTTTCTACCATTCGGATGGGTCGACTCTTTATTCAGACGGCTCAATAAGAGTGCCTCGAAGTGAGCTGTCGGAACACCCTGACAGCCCTTCCTATCTTCCTCCTACCCCCACCTATTACCATTCGCCCACATCTAGTGGGACTCCCAGTGATGGAATCCTAGGGGAGGCGGATGAAGAATATCAACCCGGGCCTTCTGAACAGGCGCCGGAAGAGAGTCTAGGGGAGGACCCTGCTGGCACCAGTCGGCGGTCCCCTAGCTCTGATGACGAGTTGCCTCGTCATCTTCTTCAGAAAATGCCTCCATAACTTCAGAGGAGGCTAGATCAAAAATAGATTCTGCCAGAGAGTCCCTGGCAGTGGATAGGGGGGAAAGCTGGGCCGAGCCGAGCGCTTCCAGGCGCTTGGAAAGAGCCCCCTACTATCAGCATGTTTCGCCAGGCAAGCGGAGCGCCATGGCATCCGGCCTTACCAATTTTAGGCGCAAGGTCGTCCTAGGCTATGGCTATACTTTGTCGGTCCCTAACGAGGGCGACACCATAACCTGGTCGAGCCTGGCCAGCTATCAGGACAAAGCATTCGGCTGCTATGAAGCGGCCTTCCAAGCTGGCCTCCGCTTCCCTCTCCATCCGACCGTGGAGAGGATCTTGGACGGATACCAACTGGGTATCTGACAACTTGTACCCAACTTCTGGATCAATATTCTGGGGTACGTTGCCGCCTGTGAGATGCTGCAGGTGGAGGCGAGCTTTGAAGCGTTCGCCCACATGCACTATCTGAGCAGGGCGCCTGCTAGGGGCGGTGAGGGCTGGTACACCTTGACCACTTGCAAGGGGTACATGATGGCTGTTGGCAAAGAGAACAAGTGGAAAGACTGGAGGACTAAGTTTTACATAGTCAAGTCTGCCGACAGCCGCCTGAACCAAAAGTATAACAGGTGGAATAAGGATCCACCTCTCCTGGCAGGCAGGAACGCATTGCCGCCTGTTCCCAGGCGGGCAAAGGAGGAGATCATGGACGCGGGGTTGTTTACCGTGTCCGTGTGGACGAATGATGAGGGGGAGAAGGAGGTCACCCCTAAATGCTATCTCCCTTTGTATAAGTGGTTTGAAGAAGGAACATTCTTAGCCGCCTGTGGGCTAAGTTCTGAGATGCCGAGAGGTAGTCGGCCGTCTGTTTTATATGCAATTTACTTTTGCTTTTCAGTACTTGTTTAATGATGCTAACACTTGTTCATTTTTGCAGACAAAGCAATGGAAAAGCTCTCGGCCACAAGGAAGTCGGTTGTATCTGCTGCTCGATACAAGTCGAATGTCCTAAACAGGGCAGAAGCAACCACTCACACCAAAGTGGACGAGCAGAAAACTGGCGGCACCTCCAAGGTAGAAAATTGTTATACTTTCATTTCTGACCAATATTAAATTTGCCCGAATGATTTCTAACTTGCGTTTATCTTGTGTTGATGTAGGGTGCGCCTTCCAAATCTCCTTCAAAACAATCTGACCCTAAGGTCCAAAAGACAAGGGCGGGTGATGTGAGCGCATCCGGCAATGGCGGCCGGAAGCACATTGCTCATAGGCCCAAGAAGGGCCCAGACGCCTCTTCTCTCGAAGCTGAAAAGGAGATCAGCAAACAGGATGCCCAGAGGGCATCGAAGGGTGGCTTCAAGCAACCCACCGCCGCTGTCGGCTCAGCAGGAGAGAAGAGGAGTCTGGGGACAGAGGAGGAACCGAAGGACGACGGTAAAAACCATTCGTCTTTATTGTTCTTCCTTTTAGACATGTGTTATTTTTCTAACTTTCTTTCCTTCTCAGTTCCTGTGAAGAGGCCGACTGTAATCCAGATGGCCAAGTCCATGCTGAGGGCGGTTGATCCTGACGACAAGGCGTCTGTCAGAGGAGTCGGCACCCTGGACTTGGATGGCATCCTGGGGAACCTCTGCGAGGTATGAGTCTTAAGCAATTCTTTTTTTTTTTTTTTTTTTGCTCAAGTCTTTATCCGCCTGGTTTTAACCATTCGGCTATTTTTGCAGGCCATGCTGCGCGTCCAAGGGCTCAGGCAACCCCTCAAGGAGAAATCCAAAGAGGTAAAAGCCGCTAAAGCTCGGGTCGAGTCCGACTGGATCGGGCTCAATTTGATATTGCTCAGAATGAGTATCTGACGCTTGATATGATGTATTCTTAGGCGGAAGCCAATATGCAGGTGAAGAAGGACCTGGACTCGGCCCGCCTGCGCATCACTTCCCTTAAGAAAGAGATTACAACTCTTAAGGAGAAGCTCGAGCCTCTTCAAGATGCCAAAGAAGAGGCCGAGAGAGCCACGTAGAAGGTGGGCCGCCTGGAGCAGCGCCTCAGCAACCAGGAGCACCAGCTGAAGTCCAAGTTTGAGTCCGTGGCTGAGCAAGAGAGAGAGGCTCTTGTTAAGCAAATTATGAGCGACTATGATGCCATCATGCGGGACACTTGGGCGGCTGTGCAGCCGGACTCGGACTATCAGACTTGGAAATCCAAGTTTGATGAAGCCAACAAAGCATTCGACGCTCGCCTGATTGAGGAGGCTGAGAATGTTGAGGCTGAGGAAAGTTCTGGGTCCGACTCTTCTGGGGAGTCGTCCTCTGGTGGCGAGGAGGAGGATCAGATGGAGGAGCAAGAGAAAAATGATGAAGAGTAGCCGAGGGACAATAGGCCGACTGCCAATGAAGAGGCTCTCCCCTGATCACTTAAGCTTTTTATTTTTTCTTTTTCTGCGGCCGAATGGCCAAGTACTTTGTTTTTCTGGTCTGCGTGCCGAGTATTTGTATTTTACTGACCGAGGGGTCGGGTAATTTGACAATCTTTCTGGCTTGCCAGATAACAATCTTAACCAATCGTCTGGTGACGATTGGTCTTTAATTTGAATCATTCGACCATTTGGCTGAAGTTATTCATATTGTTGTCCTTTATGTTTTTGAATTTTTATTTTTCATTGCATGTTTTTGGCTAAGTATTATAACCTGTATACCATGCGAATGTCCTTGCCCCTGGACGGATGTCGAGTGGTTTCGGTTTATTGGATTGATTGACTTAGAAATTGTTGATACTTAGAAGAGTATTTATGGTTTCTAAGTCAATCAATCACTATGGTGATTTCCCCAAACCACGCAGCAGACGTCCATCCAGAATTGGAAAACATAAGTGTTCATTCGGCCATTGGCTCGAACTAAACTCAAATTTCTAACTTAGCTAATTTGCTAAGTGAAAATCTCCGCCTGTTCTGCCCCATAAGCAAAAACAGGCGCCTCCGGCCATAGGCCTCTTTGAGATTTAATGTTAAGTTTGTAACTTAACCAATTTACTTTAAAAATAATTGTCCGCCTGTCTTGCCCCATAGGCAAGGATCAGGCGTCATCCGACCAATAGCCTCAATAAGTGCCAAGTAGTTAAATTAACATCGTATATTAATCAAATATTCCGCCTGTTTTGCCCCTGAGTAATAACAGGCGCATCCGGCTTCATGCCTCGCTTAGCCTCTACTTATGAAACAGTGACCATTTCTGAACTGCGCTAGGACAGATAGAAAATTCGGGTCTTTTAGATTTCACTTTCGATTAACACAAACGACTGCGAATGTTGCCTTAGCATTCGGTAGGGCCGCTTGATATATTCGTAGAGCAATGTGCCACCCAAATGGGAGATGCTTCTCCTCGACGAATTCGCCCGAATGGACGTCGCCGGTTATCTGACTCATGTTGGAGCAGACGGTCATACTCATGTTGGAGCAGACTGTGACCATTCGGTCTCTTTTTGTTTATTAACATCCGGCCATGGGCCTCATCATGATTTTATCTGGCCTTAGGACTCTTAAATGATTAAGTCAAGTGTTGGTATAAACTTAATGAATTTCGTAGGGACGACTGTTCTAAAACAATCGCCTCCTTCAGAAGGATTGGAGCATCTGCTGTTGGGACAGACGCTCTACAAACGTATTGGCCGTCTGTATACAGGCGACACTAAAAAACTTAAATAAAAAGATAAGTTGGGAAATGAAGGCATATTCTCATTAACAAAACTTGAGATTACAAAATTGAGGTCTTTACATTCGTACTTAGAAGTAGTACTTTTTCAAGTTATCTACATTCCAAGTTCTGGGCAGCTGCCTGCCGTCTGGGTCTTCCAGGCGGTAGGTGTCGTCTCTTACTTCCTCATAGATTCGGTAGGAGCCTTCCTAATTTGGGGTTAGCTTTCCCTGTTCATTCGCCCTACCGACTGCCTCCATTTTTCGTAGCACAAAGTTCCCCACTTTGAGAGGACGCTTGTGTACTCTTTTGTTGTAAGCCCGAGTCATTCTCAGACGGTATATCTCATGGCGCAAGACAGCATTGCCCCTGCGCTCTGGTAGTGAGTCCAATGCTAGGCGCATGGCCTCCCAGTTCGCCTCTTCATCATACAACATGATTTGAAGAGTCGGCTCATAGTGCTCAATGGGCAGAACAACTTCTGCTCCATACACCATAAGGAATGGGGTTTCTCCAGTTGCCCCTTTAGCAGTCGTTCTGATGGACCAGAGGACGTGTGGTAATTCATCCGCCCAAAGGCCACCAGCCCGCTCAATTTTCTTTTTAATCCCGTCAGAGATTAACTTGTTGAAGGCTTCGACCTGGCCGTTTGCTTGCGGCCGGCCGACTGATGCAAAGAAGCTTGAGACCCCCTGGTCTCCCAGCCAAGTCTTGAGTTGTGGCGTCTCAAATTGAGGACCATTGTCAAAATCCATAGACATGGGCACCCCAAAACGAGTGATTATATTCCTCCAGATGAAGGAAATGACATCTTTAGTCTTGATGTTTTTGACTGCCTCCGCCGCTACCCAATTGGTAAAGTAATCCACAGCCACCAATATATAGCGCATGCCGCCTGGTGCAGTCGTATATGGCCCTAGAATGTCAATGCCCCATTTGGAAAAGGGTATTGGGTTGTGGATGGCCGTCGGGTCTGTAGCCGGACGATGGATGAGCTTGCCAAACTTTTGGCACTTGTCACATTTTTTCACCATTTCCATGGCATCCGACTCCAGGGTTGGCCAGAAGTAAAGCCGTCTGGCCTTGGCCGCGAGGGATCTGCCGCCTATATGGGAGGCGCAGAATCCCGAATGCAACTCTTCGAGGACTTCCTTACCCTTTTCAGGGGTAACACACTTTAACAGGGGTTTCAAAAAGCCAGCCTTGAAGAGTTCTCTTTGTCGTAACTTGAAGTTAGCTGCTCGTTTTTTTAGAACAACCGCCTCCTGTGGTGAGCCAATGAGCGTGACGTCTGCAAGATAGGCCCGGATGCTGTCCATCCAGGTTGAGCTTCGGTCAAGAATTCCAATAGGGTATTCCTCAGATATACTTCTTTTTTCCATGACCTCCTAGAAAACTGACCGAGGCGTTTCACAGGAGGCGGATGATGCCAACTTGGACAGAGCATCCGCCTGACTGTTCGAAGACCTGGGCACTTGAGTTAGATGAAATTCTTCAAGTGACCCAACTTCACTCTTGACCGCCTGCAAATATTTTATCATGGCCAGATGAGTGGCCTCTTACGTTCCATTAACCTGGAGTACGACCAGTTGAGAATCAGAGCAGGCGGATATCTTCTTTTCCCTTGCCGTCTTGCAGTACCGGATGCCACCCAGCAGGGCTTCATACTCGACCTCATTGGTAGAGACCTGAAACTTGAACCGTAGTGCGTATTCGTACTTATCTCCTTCAGGAGACTGATAGATGATTCCCGCACCACAACCGTTCACAGTGGAGCTCCCATCCACATACACTTTCCAAACCTGGTCTGTATTGTCCGGAACAACCGGCCTTGTCATTTCCACAATAAAGTCGGCGAATGCTTGCCCCTTTATTGCTTTCCTGGGTTCGTAAGTGATTTCCAATCCTTGCATTTAAATCGCCCATTTGAGCATTCGTCCAGAAGACTCCAAGGTTGTGAGTGGCCGCTTGATCGGCTGGTCAGTATAGACCAATACTGCATGTGCCAAGAAGTAGGGTTTCAATTTCTTGACGGCCATGTAAAGAGCGAGAACAAATTTTTCAACAACGGGGTACCTAAGCTCAGCGTTCCTGAGAACATGGCTGATGAAATAGACCGGGAGCTGAGTGCCGTCTCTTTCAGCTAAGAGAACAGCGCTGAGGGCATGATCGGAGACGACCAAGTACATGAAGAGCGTCTCTTTGGGCAGAGGCCTAACAAGCCTCGGCAAAGAGTGCAAATGAGTCTTTAACTTTTTAAAGGTCGCCTCTGCGTCATCCCCCCATTCAAAGTTTGTCTTCTATTTGATTTCCTGGAAAAAGTAGAGGCACTTGTCGCCTGACCGACTGAGGAATCTCCCCAGGGCTGCCAGACAACCTGTTAATTTTTGCACTTCCTTCACAGTACGGGGCGACTGCATGTCAATCACAGCCTGTATTTTCTCAGGGTTGGCCTCTATTCCCCTTTGGTCAATCAAAAATCCGAGAAACTTCCCAGACTCAACACCAAAGACACACTTTTTTGGGTTAAGCATGACTTTGTGCCGCCTGAGTGTGGCGAATGTTTCTCGGAGGTCAGCAAGGTGATCCGCCTGTTGTTTGGATTTGACTATCATGTCATCGATGTACGCCTCTACATTCCTTCCGATTTGATTAATGAAGACCGTATTAATCATTCGTTGGAAGGTAGCAGGCGCATTCTTCAAACTAAATGGCATCACCGTATAACAGATCAACCCCTAATCAGTGACGAATGCCGTCTTTTCTTGATCTTTTTTCCACAGGGGGATCTGGTGGAAACCTGAATAGGCGTCCATGAAGCTCATCAGGGCATGTCCGGCTGTTGAGTCGACTAGACTGGCGATCTTAGGAAATGGATAGCTATCCTTTGGACATGCCTTGTTGAGGTCTATGTAGTCAACACACATCCGCCATGTTCCATTCGGCTTTTTTACTAACACAACGTTAGCCACCCACTCAGGGAAATTGCACGGCCGAATGAACTTGGCATCTAACAGCTTTTTTACTTCGGCAGCTGCCGCCTGACTTCTTTCTTTGCCGTGGTTTCTTTTCTTTTGTCGTATGGGCTTCTTTTTAGGATCCACGGCGAGTTTGTGGACAGCGAGATCCGGGCTGATGCCTGGTATCTCCTCCACATCAAAGGCAAATATGTCTTTGAATTCCCTCAAGAGCTGGTGAAGGCTTTCACCCAGCTTTGCAAAAGCAATCGTCCCCACCTTAACAGTCCGCTCTGGACGGCCGTCGTCCAGAGGGATATCAATGTGTTCACCAGCAGGCTTGGGACGAAGATCATCCGACCGTTCCCCGGTCAGTGATTGCTATTGCTTCTCTTTTTTTACCACCACCAGCTGATCAGTCTTTCTTTTCTTTCCGGGTGGTGGGTCCGACTGATCTTCCTCGACATCGTCGAGGTCGATTGTTTGTTTGCCCCGACCGGATGCTACGGCCGCAAGTTTGACGTCCGAGAGGTAACACTCTCGAGCCGTCTTTTGGTCCACATTAAGGGAACCGACTGTTCCATCATCCTTCTCATACTTGAGTAGCATGAGAGCAAGGATGATGACGGCCTTACACTCATTAAGAGTGGGACGGCCAAAGATGAGGTTGTAAGCCGTGAGCTCCTCAACCACTAGGAAACGGATGGTCATGTGTCGACCGTCTCCCCTGCTTCCCAGACGGACAGGTAGGTTAATTCGTCCGACTAGGTGCACAAGTCCTCCCCCAAACCCAACTAGGGTGTGGGTGACCTCCATCATGCTATCCGGTTTGTACTTGAGATTGGATAAGCATTTGAGGCTGATGAGGTCAGAGGAGCTTCCTGTGTCAATCAGAATTCGGCCCACCAGCTGGTTGGCGACCTTGCACTCAATGACAACAGGGTCATCATGCGGCCGACGGACTTTGCCTCTGTCTAGCTCGGTGATGACAACTTTAGGAAAGGTGGATGCGCTTGATGCATCCCCCTGCTCAACAGAATTGACCATCTTTCTCAGATGGTCCTTGGTACCCCGAATGGTCAGGCCACCACCGGCAAATCCGCCTAATATGGTGTAAACTGGCTCTTCATCAGTTTCGGCACTCACAGCAGGCTGGGGAGTCTTTTTCTTGGACTGCCCCGGATTTGCTTTTGAAGTCACTTTGGACTTCACATAGGACTTCAGCTGTCCTTTGTCGGCCAGACGGTCGAGCTCCCGCTTAAGACTAAAGCAGTCGTTCGTGTCATGGCCAACATCCTCGTGGAAATGGCAATGATTGTTCTTATTCCGATTGTCAGCGGAACCTGTCATAGGAGTCGGCTTTTCAAGAGCCAGCCGATCCTTAATTTCCAAGAGGATGGAGCAGCAGTCCTTGTGGAATTCGTACCTTGGGACGTACGGTTTCCACTCCTTTTTCTTTTTCTGGGCCGGTTGATTAGAGTTATTAATGGACCAGACTTGCTTTTTCTTTTTGCTCTCTTCTAGCTTAGGAGCCGTCTGAGCAGGGCGACTCTCTTTCTGCCAGTTGGACTTCTTATGGTCCGACTGCTTATTGGAGGAGTAGAGTTCGGTCGCCTGTATATAGGCTTCCGCCTCTCGCAAGGCTCCTTGCAGAGTAAAGATTTGTTTGCGGACGAGTTCGTACTTAAAAGTAGACCCGTCCTTCAGACCCTTGAAGAAGTCTGTGAAGGTGACCTCATCAGGCAGCCAATGAATCTGGATTTGGACCAGATTGAATCGCCTGACGTAGGAACGCAAACCTTCTCTATCTCCCTACTGTACATTGCTCAAGTCAAGACTTGTCTTTTTGGCAGGGATGTTCATAGAGAAGTTTGATGCAAACAAGAACGCAAGCGTCTTGAAGTTATTTATGCATCCAGCCGGCAGGTTGCCAAACCACTGCTCGGCTATGCCCTTCAGGGTGGCTGGAAAGCAACGACACCATGCGGCATCATCCAACCCCTGTAAATACATGAGGTGGGTGTATGCCAGCAGGTGGTCTTCTAGGTTGGAGGTCCCGTCATAGGCTCCAACCAGAACGTTTTTAACTTTAGCCGGATGTACGTCTTCAGTTATTTCCCTGGAGAAAGCAGAGGGTTGATCTCCAAGGTGTTGCAGCCTAAGCTGCCAATCCATTGGCTGATAGCCGTATGCCGCCTGTCCTCCATAGAGGGTAGGTTGCATGTAAGGTACCACTGGCGCCTGGTTCAGTGGCTGTGCCATGTACTTGGCGGACTGAATCACATGAGGCCCAGACTGAACTCGTTGGCTGCTTGCTGGGGTCTCATGTACAGACTGGGAACACCACACAGAGGTATTCCGAAAGCTATCATGATAAGTCGACGTTGAAGCCCACTCTGATTGTTGGGTTCTCCTCTCCTCAATGTATTGCCGAGCGTCAGAGAACGTTTTCTTGCTACCATCCGGCTGTATGTGCCGGATGGGTTTTCTTGCGCCCGTTTCTAGGAAACGGAGCCAATTAAGGTCAAATTGGGGCCTGGCCTTCTCCTTAGGAGCAGGATGAGGAGTCGGCTGACGGTCCCTAATCGACTTCTGTTTGCCAGGTTGGGCTGGCTTCTTGGCCGACTGCTCCTTTCTAGGAGCAGGCGTCTTCTTCGCGGCTAGCTGCTTGATTTCACCCCTGAGGCTGCTCAGGAGTGACATTAGCTCATCCCGAGTGACGAGAGTTGATCCTACCGCCTGGGAAGGATCAACCGGCCGCCCCGAGGGCTTCTTTGGCTGACCAGCAGTTTTGCTTGGCCCTGCCTGGTCATGGTGGCGCTCCCGCCTCTCCTTACTGCGGATGCGCTTAGAGATGAGGGATCCATTTGGATCCACATAGGTTTCGACGTCAGCGTCGTCCCCTGAGTCATGGTTCGTTTGGACCAGTATATCATCTGGAGGCCGAATGGCCTCTAGATTTTGTACAGGTTCTTATGAAGCCATTTCAGAGGTACTCTCCCCACAGACGGCGCCAAATGTTTCGGGGGTTTTTGTCCCTTGGGAGAGTTACAACACTGAAACTGGATTCAACTAAGGATGCCTGTACCTGCAAAGTAAACGAACCGCCGGATGGTCGGGGGGTCCGCCTGCGAAGATTAAGTTAGTAAATGTTCGGTCATAAAACGTGCGGAAATAAAGTTATCTGCTCGGATTCCAAGCTCAGGTGATAAGTGACGTATTGTCTCGTATTGCGTGTAAAATTTTCTCTCTCTGTCTCTGTCCCATCATAAATGACAGAATGTCCCTATTTATAGGGTCTTTTTGAAAATTGTGCCCTCCTAGGATCTGGTGACCTAGGAATTAGGTCACGCCGTTTTGCGGCGCCTCGGGATTTGGGCCTTAGAAGGCCGCCATCCCAGGGCCAATATCTGAGTGACACGTGTCAATGTGCCCAAAAGGATTCTGAAGCACCTTTTGAGTGACACGTGTCGCCACCTGAATGGTCCCTGCTGGACCTTCAGTCCACGTAGGACGAAGAAGAGTCCAGCCTCCACGTGTCATCATTCCATAGGTCCAATTGGCACCTATGTGGAGGACACGTGGCACTATCTGATTGGGCCACCTGGCCGGGTATAAAATACCCAAATCATATTCCAACGTCACATTGGATTTCAATTAAAATCAATCAGCACTGGTTCTTTAAAACATGTGAATTTAATAAACGAGTATAGTCCATGATATGCATGATGCATCCTTCGCAAACTGCAGAAGGAGCATCACTTAAAACATTGATTTCATCAACCTTTTTCAAAGCATTGAATCACTAAACAATGTGTCAAGTTACATGGGATTGAAACTCCTTTCAATATAATGTTGAACCTTATAAGAATCTTATCAATATAAGTTTCTTAACCGAGCTCAAAACATACTTCAAAACCTATCTCTATAGATCTTGAATGCCAATTGTACTCATCTTCCTCTTCCAGGTTCTCATACAAAATGCATTACCCATCACTTGACTGTTCAAGAAATGAATTATCACTCTTTATACTAGACCAAGAAGACTGTATATCTCCTACTAAACATCTTTTACACACACGACCTTTTCTTCATTTTACGAGAACATCAAACGATTTGATTAACTCACAAAATGAAGAACATTAATCAGCTCCATGATGCTAACTTCAATCCATTTATGCATCCTTAGGATTATTGGATTTTCAAAATCAATTCTGATTGTATCATATTCAAATCTTCTATCATGAATCATTTCATGAAAGCCCTTTGAAATCCATCTACCAAATCTCATGCATAAGGTAGAAATCACTAAAATATATATCTTTAATAGATCTTTGCAACATGACTAATGTAAAGGTTTCATCGCAATTATATTCATACTATGAATTATTTAAATCCTTTAACAAGTCTTTGCTTTGTTTAGAAAACACTTTTCTCTCTTGTCCGTTTTACTTCTAATGGGTCTCACCCAATTAGGCAAATTATGCAAGTGTCATACACTTTCTTACAGACTTAAAATCTATTTCAGATTTCGTGGTTTTTAAACCACTTGGAGTTATAACTTGTCAAATCATCTTTGTTACTTGCATAATCATCATGTTACAAAATGAATGTTTTAGAACTCTTAATCAATATGATTCCATATTTCTTTGACTAATTTTTACATATGCTAGTCATCATTCTGGGTTTTTATGCAACAATTGAAACTCATACAACAACTTTGTTTAGTTTTCAATGAGAAACGACAATTGAGGATGTGCACTTGGAATGTACTACATTCGACACATGGTTATTATTCCCATTACACTTAATGAGACTACGCATTGTCATTAATAACATGAGGTGAATCATGCTCATATTGTTGTTTTTAATCAAATACTTCTCGAATTACTTCAAGATTTTTGAATTCACTTTTCTTGAATCTTTCAAGGCTCTCGAACTTTTTGAGATTATTATACTCCCACTTGCC
Source organism: Chenopodium quinoa (assembly GCF_001683475.1). Taxonomy (NCBI): domain Eukaryota; kingdom Viridiplantae; phylum Streptophyta; class Magnoliopsida; order Caryophyllales; family Amaranthaceae; genus Chenopodium; species Chenopodium quinoa. Next base: position 2,066,234 of record NW_018743689.1, read on the forward strand.
TTTTGAAGAGGCATATTCAGCATTGGGTGAACCAACCATGGTTTGAACCATGTTTGTTTGTTGCTTTTTTCCAACTCTTTCGAGATTTATACTACTCCCACTTGATCTTTTGGAACAATTTCCATAAGGGCATTTACTTGAGCAACAAACATTTTGTGCTAAGCCTTTTTTTTTTTTTGTAGTAGTAGTAGTACCCTGTGGTCCGTATAGGAATTGATCGTGCATTAAACGATTTAATACAACTTTTATTCCTTGCTTTGTAGAAAGACTTTATAAGAACTTTTCTTATCCATATCATATATGAAACCTTTAATACATTTTGATTTGACGTATGTAGTTTTTTTTTAGTTTTGTAGCTTATCTTAAAAGTATATCCCTTGAACAATGGTTGGAAGATAGGTAATTTACATCCATTATAAAAATGTATATCATATAGATTGATATCTCCCCTTCATGAACATTTCATAAGGTTTTCTTTCGGAGTTTGTTGTAAAACGATTTCACAACTCTTGGATGCTCATCAAGGTCTTGGCTTAATTCTCATTATTACAATCATATCGCAATATTTTGAATGTGTTCCCAAGTAAATGTCTTGACTCATATTTTCAAAATTACAATCATATTGTAATGTAATTATTATTTCGTCAAGTTAATTCTGAACTTCATACTGAACCTTTTTATTTTAAAATTTCATACTTATGCTTCAACTAAGCAGAAGTAGTGGTCGTATCACAAATGAAGTTTCAATGTTCGTCTCTAGCATTTTGAACCTTTGGTTTTCTTACATCGATATGTATTCGACCTCGAGTTCGCATCATTATTTTTCTAAATGGCGACTTTGTCAAAATTTTCAAATTATAATGATAATTACATATATCAATGGATTTATAACCCAATGATATTGAAAGTCCATCCCTTTGGATCTTCCGGATGCAATGTTCATTTTTCATTCGAATTATTTGACATATTAGAGACAATTTATATATATAAATGGTTTAATAATTTCTATCTATAGAACTTTAAACCTATTTAGCAATTCAAAACATATTATGACTCAATGAAGCATGGAATAACATTTATTCTACATTTTTGAATCTTCGATGCTTAGTTATTACTAACATTGAATGGTGTTTTGATAATGGCAAGAACGAATAACATTTATTTAATTCTAGCCAATAACAAGGTGAGGTGAAATATAGGTTCTACTTGTAAAGTTGAAACTTTTGCTTCCAAACTTGTAGATTCTACTTGTGAAGTAGCAACATTTGCTTCTAAACTTGTAGATTTATTTCTCCTTTAGCCATAACTTCTTTCTTTAGTTCAACCACATTGTTTATGAGTGAACTAAACAAGACATCGTATGTCCAAGAAGTAGCAATATGCTAAATCAATTTCTATAATGTACTTCTTAAATTTGGAACATTTCCATTCTTTTACCTTCCAACTATATGAGGTAGTATCTACTCAATTGGAATTGGTCCATTTAATTTGAAACATTTGTTGTTCATAACAACTTTTAGCATGTAATCAGTCTAGGTTTGAGAAGTAGCAACTTGTTTGCATTTCTTGGCCTATGAAATCCTCATATATTGTTAAACCTTTCCCATTTGAGCCACTTAGAATATTTCTCTTAGGTTCAAAATGATGCTTTGCTTAACTACTTTAAGCACATTTCATGATTTTGCTAAGTCTTATTCAATCATTATTCGTATTAGAGTTTAATCAACTATTTAAATATATATGAAATGGATGAAGAATAATGTCATTTGATCAACTTTGATCATAAAGATTTCCAATCACTTTCTTATATTCAATCATATTGAAAATAAGAGATTTATTGGACTTCTATACTTGTCTTTTAGAGGGTTTGTACCTCCCATCTCATTATATCCCTTAAAACACTTTCAAAATGAAGATTCATTGGCCATTGGCCTTTTACTCAAACATTTTGAATAAAACCAACGTTAGACATGTGACATGGATTTCTAAAAGTTACCTTTGTAACCATTTTAGCATAATTGGAAATAGGTTTATGGATTATCTTTTAAACTTTTGAGAACTTTTCTCAACTTTACTTTCAATCGAGGAGATTATATATAATAATAAAATTAGAACGACATGTTACTTGTAAGTAAACGCAAAATTCAATTATGTTTAATAAAAATTTAAAGTGCCATAAGCGAATTAAATTGGCAACTTTAAAACACTTCATTCAATTTAAAATGATTCCTATTGAATTAAATGATTCCAAGACCCTTTATTTGTGTAATAGTTGACCGGACTGAGGCCCTACCATCAAGCATTATATTTTTAAAGTGAGTAAACTCTTCACTAATTACAACTTTTGTAATTCTTGGTTGAATAAGTAACCATCACATGTTTAATTATTACTCTTAGCTTCAAGGTTCTAAACCCTTTAGGTAACCTTGTTGAGTATAACCAATTAAATGTGTAGAACGTGATCTACCCCACAATACCTAAAATAACAAGTGACGCTCTGCTGAGGCCGACCCATCACTCACGATTACAGGATTGTTGGGTATCTAATTGGAAAAGCAAGCTCAATATTACTGGGACCTAGATTCATTTATGTTGTGATTATTTAGTAAACTCTAGCGCATCATCAATCAACATAAAATAAAATCTACATGCATAATCTACTAATTCATAAAGAAAACATGACATAGCATGACACCTAATGCTAAGAAAACTAATAAAGTAAATGCTCCCACTTGAATCATCATGGATCTCATCCACCTAGCTCCTTTGGGCCTTCACTTCATGGGCTTCTTGGATTAACTGCAACCTGTAATTTTACTCTATTATATCTACTAATTAAATAAAATGAAATAAAATTACAAAAATACTTTATCGGTATGTAGACCGTACTAAGATTACAAAAATACATCACGATGTGCAGATCATATTTAGTAATCTACCGGGCCATACTAGCCTATATATAGCAATAAATAATATCATATATTATAAAGTGCCACATAATAAATCACTCATCATGCTTTCCTAAACTAAAACATCAAATGATCATAATTAAGGAAACATGGCACAAAATATCTCATATTTTTTAATTAATTACTGCAATTAGATAATATCATATATTATTTCTAACCAACCATAAAATATCATATATATTTTATTTTAGGTAAGAGATATAATCAAATCATATTTTAATTATGGAAGATAAATCATATTTATTTTCCATGATTATCCTAACTAATTTAGGAGATTATATCCTAATTGCTAGCCAATAACATAATTTTAAATCAATTATTATCCAAAATAATTGTGGGATAATCACATTATTTAAATCAATTATTATCCTTTTGGAATATGCTTAGAATATCCTAATATATCTTATCCAAAAATTAACCACTTTAATTATGAATAATTTTAAAAATTAACATTTTAAATATGGATAATATCAAACTTAACAACTTTTGAAAGATTTGATTTTCTCCTATAATAAACAATATTTATCCAAAATAAAATGATTTTATCCCAAAATAATTTTGTAATTATCTTGAAATATTTTCAAAAACAGATTTTTTTTTTTGAAAAAAAAACGTGCGCCAACCACCGTGTTGTGGTCAGCTGAAGCCAGCCACAGTGGCCGCACACCTTGCGGTGTACGCTACATAGCAGCGACGCAAGAACAGCAGCAGCAGCAGTGTCGCGCATTCCTTGAGCTGTTGTTGCTGCCCCTTAGCTGACACGACCTGCTGCCCTACCCCGCCCTCTCTCCGGACCACCTGCAGCGGCAGCCGCCGTGGCTGCGCCACCCATCCGCGATTGCCGCTGCTAAAACCCCTTTTTTTGTTAATTTTAATTAAAATAAAACAGTTTTCTTAAAACTAAATTAACTTAATGTGGTCCTTCTAATTTCAAAATTAAATCATATTCAATCTTGAAATTAGGGTTCTTCATGAAATTAATCCCTAATTTAATTTAACTCTTAAATTAAATAATTAGATCATGAAAAATTCATAATTCCAAGAGCAAAATTCAGATCTCTTCATGGCTATTTGGGCAATATTAAATCACATTAAATCAATTCCAAGAGTTAAATCACATTTAAAATAATAATTGACCCATAATTAAATTATTCTCCCTCCTAATTGAATTAAAATTGTGCACTATCAAAGAATTAATATTCAATATATGTACATGCATAGCTCACAGGATCGGAACCTGGCTCTTATACCACTGTAAGAGTTTATAGGTACAATTACGGAAAACATGAATCATATTCATATAGCACCTAATCCCAAGATCATGCATAACACATAAAGAATTAGAATTAATACCTTTGAAGCGTGATTCCACGTGCGATCGAACAAGAACAAGGGAGATAAAGAACCTCAAGCGTGATTCCTCTACTTGGTCCACAGGAACAGATTAAGACTTCCACTAATGCTAGTTAATCGTAATCGAACACTTCAATTGACCTTCTATGGAGAAGAACGAGCAACGAACAAATAACGAACCACAACGAAAGGAGGGGATAGGCGTGTGGTACAGAAAGAGAGAGAGGGAGGTTTTGGATTACTGGTTGCTTGGTGCACAATTAGCTGTTAATTGTGTTTTGTCATACAACCCTAGGCATGGACTTTATTTATAGATCTCATCTGTAAATAAGAGTCCATGACAAAGCCCAAATCCTAACTCTAATCTAAATATACTAGCCCAATCCAATTCATGATTGGTTACTTGTTCATGAGGCCCATAAATGGGCCTCTAACTTGCTTAACCCAATACCTTTGTTGTGTGACCTCATAGGATCTATACTAGTGGGATTTGGAATATTTAACTAGCCCAAAGATCAATGATCATAGTCTAGCAATAGATAATGACGACCCAAAAGAACGAACTTATTATCTCCATAATAGTGATCCTTGATATATCTAGTAATTGCACTTGTCGAAGGCAACAGTCCTTCAAGTAGAATCCCACCCCGTGGTGTGATGATCACTGAAAAATCTGATAGTATGAGAAGCCCAATTAGGGAGAAGAATTTCTAGTTTAAACTCAGGAATTCATCCATTAACCCGTTTGTTGACCCCGCAAGAGTGGACAGGCCATTACCAATTTTCCAGTTCCAACCATGATTCAACAATGTGTACGCCTTAAGCAAACCCCGAAGGCCAAAAGAATGGCGCCCAAAATAACGTGCCCGAGTAGTGGGGTTGCCGGAGAGAAAGGTCGTGCGTGCACTGAAAACTTTAGATACTAGCAACTGTAGGTTAGTAAAGAGTCTCCAAACTTGTTTCATGAGCAATGCCTTGTTTAAGGAGGACAAGCAGCATGTCCAAACCACCGAGGCCACGAGGAAGGTGCATGGTATCCTTATTTACCCCAGTGCATACCTTTAGTATCAGAATGCGCCCAGAAGAAGCGCAACATTAAAGAGTCGATTTTCCCAGTCAAAGAGACGTGTAACTCATAACAAGCAAGAACATTGGAGGCCATAGCTATAAGGATAGAGTTAATAAAAATTAAATTTTGCGGCTGTGAGAGGCGGATAGCATTTAAACAATTAATTCTCCCAATAATTTTGTCGATGATAAATTGGAACTGATCTTTCTTCTTTCCGACAAAATCAATTGGAGCCCCCAGATGATGGTCGAAAACCTGAACATGCTTCATTTGGAATATATAGATTTGAAGCCTTCCTGAGCAAAGGTATAGACATTCAGGCTAAAATTGATCAAGGATTTGGCCAAGTTTAATTGTTCACCTGAAACCTTGGTAAACCGCTGAATAATATGTATGATATTAGTACAGGCTGCAAACAAAGCCCCAGAAAAAAAATGAGAGCGTCATCTGCGAAGAATAAATGCGAGACAGTAGGACTCATTTTAAACAGCTTGATTCCTTGAAAAAGCTTCAAATCTTGTCCTTTATGCAACATACGAGAAAAAATATCCATGCGGAATAGGAAAAGGTACGGGGAGATGAGGCCACATTAGCGAAGACCACATTGTGGTTTAAAGGTGTCTGAATTAGAAACTGAAAAGAATGGTGTCCTTCGAACAAGTGTACTATTCCGTTAGTGGGTTCAGAATTATTAGAAAGCTAATATATTCAGTAAGGTCAAGTGATCGGAATGCCTGGGTGGAGGCCGCTTCTGATCAGTAATATTAATGCATAATTAATATTACAACTTAATCTTGACTGAACCCTTCAGGTCACACCCAAGCAACTAACGAACCGAAGCAACAAATTAATCTGGAAGGAATTAATAAGTCAACCAAGTAATTAATATTTAGACGTCGGTAATTCGAGCTTAGAGCGTCAATACCAAACGTCAGAAGTCGAGTTGAAAAATAGTAAAAGACGAGACGTGGAAATAATAATAAATCAAAAAAGAACAAAATACCCCTAGCATCGGAACACCGAGTGCTAGGGGGCATAGCCAAGCGAACAGCCCGCACCAAGTGCAAGGCATGCTAGGAAGTTGCGGCTAGCTGCCCGCACCTAGTGTATGGCGTGCTAGCATACTGCAGCTAGCAGCCTGCACTAGGTGCGCGACATGCTAGCAGCATCTCTCGCTAGCAGAAACCCGCACGCAAGTGGATGGGGTGCCGGTCGAGAAAGTGCGAGTAGCAGCCCGCATTTTGTGTTGCGGGGATGGCTGGGTCGAGAGAAGGGTAGCAGCAAATGGGAAGCCCACTTGGGTACCTTGGTGCCAAAGTGAGAGATGCCAATTGGCGCAAGGTCAGGGAGAGAGTGGGGAGCAAGTTTGGTCCCCCCTCCTCCAAATGCTCCTCACCTAACCTCTTACATGAGTATGCCACTTGTTGATTTATTACTAGTTTGATTATTAATTTTATTTTAACTTTAAAATAAAATGGGAAAATAAAATTCTCCCACATTGATGGGAGAGCTTTTCACACTCATGCATTTCCCTATAAATACCCAAGTTGGGGTACTGGGAAAAGCACTTGAGTAAGAGTTGAAAAAGGCATCACCATTGTGAAAACTTTTGAACTCATTAATTACTCGGGTTTTGGTCGGGCTTTGCTAACCCCAAGGCATTGGACCGTTTTCGGTGGTCGAGTTGTGGGTGGACTATTGTTGGAGGTCGTTGTAATTTTGAGGCTTGCTTTCGAAGTAAGAGCCCCTTCCGGTTGGGCGAAGCACGCTCCAAAGGTAATTGTTTTATCTTAATCTTGTGATTAATGTATTTATGTTTATGGTTTTATTTATTGCGAGTGCGGTCTTGTATTTGGATTTGTTTCTGCGGTGAGTCGGATTCACCAAACCCCAACAGCGGAATCAGAGCCTCGCTCATTTATTTTTCAAGGTATTTTATGGTTAATTTTTCTGGTATTAAGTTGCTAATTAGATTAGTAGCTCGTCTTATTTATTTTAACCTCGTATTAGAATTGTCTTCAGCCCCGAACACAGATTTCGACCCAAAAATAGTGAATTTTGGGTGGAAAAGGAGTTCTGGAAATGGTTATACCCTTTTAGAACTCGGTTTTTAGCCAAAAAACGACTAGAAATGCACTTTTCGAGGGATTTTTCGTTTTGACGAAAATTTTTAAGTCTTTCTAACCTAGAAAATTAATTGCATATTTATGGTGGTTATGTAATTGGTTCAATACATATTTTATATGAAATTTTAAACCTATTTAAGCATGATTACTTGGCGGTAATTTGTGTTTGAAAGCTTGGTTTTATTTTTCACATAATTTCAAACTAATTGCATTAAGTGTGAAATTTTTGTTCTTTGAGGCTTCCAAGTACTAAAGATTCAATCTTTAATTATGTTAAGTGATTGAAACTTTGAATTAATAAATTCCATGAATTTTTGTTGAACTTTGTTGATTTAATCATTTTTTAGTTGATTGGAATTATAAAGTTTGAAACTTGTGTTAGAAATTTGTTTATCTTCATATTGGAAGATATAATTTTTTTCAAGGATTTACAAGCATTAAATTTGGAATCTTTATTGAACTTATGTTCAATTTTCAACTCCCTTTTATTTTGTCAAAAACTCAAGATTAATTTAAATTAATTAAATTGATAGTGAGTAATTGCCCTCTTATTTTTGTTGCACCAAGTTAAACCAATTTTATTAAAGAATGGTTCTTGGAAATAATTTTGGTTACATGCACTTGGATGATTTTTTATTTAAGTTAGACTTGTTTAAATTTTCAATTTTGCTCACGAAAATTAGTACTAAAATTAATTTAGAATTAATAAATTGTCACGCAAAATTTAGGATTAAAATCCCGAGGCTATGGCACGCAAATCGAGGCAAAGCCTCCCTGGGCTAGCCGGGCTGCATAGCTGCCCGCATGTGGTTGCCAAGGGCATGCTCGATGTCTGCGGCCATGTACGTGGGGTATGCAAGAGTTTAGTGCGTGTATGTGCTTGGTGTTTGGTGTAAAGGGGCAAGTAGTCGTGGACTTGTGTCTAACACCTTGTAACCCATAGAAAACGCTACTAGGGTGTACCTAGCTAGGCTACGTGGGATGGTGAAGGCACGTGCGCCAAGCCGTATAGTGCGGGTTGTTAGACAACCTTGACTTTCATGTGGCACGTATGTACTGCGTGAACCACTTGAATACGATTGGCTTTGTGTTTGCTTATTTTTCCGTTTTAATTATTTTATTAATCTAATTTGTTTTTAATTATTTTAATAAATTTTGGAGGCTAGGCCTCGGTTTTGAGTGGCATTGGCAAAATTTATTTTGACAAATATTTGGGTTTACCGAAGTTGGATGCGGAATTTAGTGGGAGCTTCATTTATTATTTTCATAATCAGTTAAACATCTTTGACCAGTTTTAATTAGGCGAGTTAATTGGATTAACCGCCTAGATTAGTTACTAGTGCGCGCGTTTGTTTAATGCATTATTACTTGTTTGTTGTTGTAAAATGAATGGGCCATTCACAAATAGTGAATGGATGAATGGAATATATATTCTCTCACAGGATTTATGAAATGGCAACAAGTGGGACCCGATTAGGATAGAAAATACGGACTACGTGCCGTGATGTATTTTTGTAAATCTAAATACGGTCTACGCACCGTTGAGTATTTTTGTACCTTAATATTTAGATTAGTCCTAATCGTAGATACTAGTATTTGCATAGTCTGGTTAAGTCTTGAAGACGAATTTTCTTGGAAGACGAAGCCTTGAAATTGCAAGTGAAGACCTTTTGAAGACTTGAAGATTTCAAGGGATCATGCTAGTTGCCAATATGCATCTTATACTTATGCTTTATATTTATGCTAGTGCTTATATATGAATGATATGTTAGATGCATGTTTAGGCTTTCTTTATGTTGCGATAATTAATTAAGTTCACTTAAATCAACCAACATAGAAAACCTAGGTACCTAATAATATTGAGTTAAACTTGCCTTTCCAAAACAATACTTGCACACCGAATGAGTGTAATGGTGGGCTACACCAAAGCGAGGCACCATTACTAATTTGAGGAATGTAAGGAACACCGGGTGTGCATGATGGTTTTGGTTGAACTCATCGGTATGAGTGAGGAGTCCTTACATGCCGTGGCAAAAGAGATACATCGTCAAAATGCATTGGATGCGACGATTATCTAACCAAAAATAGCTCGGAGCCATTAGAAAGGTAATTCTTACCTTGGGATAACAAGTGTTAGGACAAGCCAAAACATGCCCAAAATACTTGTTAATCCCTTGGCTCTTGGAATCGCCTTATTTTCACAATATGGGGACAATTTTATGTGTAAATAAGACGTTAAATAAGTATTGAAATATGCATGAATTAAATTCAATCTTATTTATGTATTTTTTGAATGGTTTTTCATTCAAAATTATATCAATTGTAGAATCATGTCTTCAACTATCGATAACAATCTAATATTCCCAGAACTTCCCGAGAAGTTATCATTTAGCTTGATATGGTAAACTTCAAGGAATGGGAAGAGGAACTCCATTTGACCTCCGCAATTGCTACCTAGAGCATATCTTGGATACACCCATCTCGAGTTTCTACACAAAAGGGATTGTGAGCGATGTGGTTCATGAGGAGTGGAGTTATGATTGCAAGAGAGTCACTCGACTAATGGAAAAATCCATACCGGAACAGTGGAAGAAGAAAATCTCCAACTACCTTCCGGATGTACTTCTCAAGGCTCTAGAAGACGTGGTCAATTTGAGGGTAACAAATAGCGATAAGGGCAACTATGATTGACTCGTGGAAGAAGTGACTAGATCATTGTCTAACATGAGGATCAAGCCACCGCAAGATGGGTGTCTCAGCAAAGAGAGGCAAGAATTGTTGACTAGGGTCTATAGTGCAAGACTTAGACCTGGGATGCCACTTCAAGCCCATGTGCAAAAGATGACAAGGTTATTCAACCATCTGGAACTGATTGGTAAACCGGTGGAGGATGAGCAAGCGGCTCAGATGCTTTTAAGCTCACTCCACTCGGGGTACGTTTCAATTAAGATGCAACTTAACAACAATCGGAACAAACTATCCTAAAAGGTAGTTTTCCAAGAGCTCCAGAAAACCTATTCTTGCAAGGCGACTAAGTTTGCTCTAAGGCTCAAGAAGAAGGAGTTTAAAAACAAGGCTAAGATGCGCTGCTTCTATTGTAGTAAGCAAGGCCACTACAAAAGAGAATATAGCGAGTATCTGGAAGATGATTCAAGAGGAAAGAAAGCCTCAATCTCTGGTATCATATTGACACTTGAAAATAAGCAATTAATAAGGTATTAGATACGGGAAAATTGACTTACTTTATGCTCCTATTTCAGGAACAAAATGAGCGATGTTTTTCATGTGGTTATGAGTACATAAATGGAAGATGATGAAAGTCTATCCAAAGAAAGGTTGTAATCTCATGTATTTTTTCTAAATTCTAAAACTTGCTAAGTTTTATCTACCATACTTTGATCTTGCGATGTTGGACGTCATGTTAGACAAAATTGTTTATGATGATACCAAAAGAGCTAAGACCATGGAGTCAAGTCAAACTTACTTGTGGCATTGTCTTCTTGGCCACTTTAACATCAAACGCATCAAGAAACTTCTACTAGAAGGCATTCTAGACTCATTTGATTTAGAATCATTTGAAAATTGCGAAGGATGTTTACTAGGAAAGATGATAAAGCAACCATTGTCCAAGTTAGGAGAAAGGGCCGGTGACTTATTAGGCCTATTACACACCGATGTGTGTAGGTCAATGAGTACACCCGCAAGGAATGGTTATCCGTATTTCATAAACTTCACGGACGGCTATAGTAGATATGGCTATGTCTATCTAATGTCACACAAATCTGAATCATTTGATAAATTCAAAGAATTTCGGAGTGAAGTTGGAAATTAACTTTGCAAGAAAATCAAAGCGCTTCAATCAGATCGAGGTGTCGAATATTTGAGCCAAGAATTCAATGACCATCTGAAAGAACATGTGATACATTTAGAACTGACACCACCGGGAACTCCTCAATGGAACGGAGTATCCGAAAGGAGAATCGAACCTTGTTAGACATGGTACGATCGACTTTGGTTCTTAGTGAACTTCCAATCTCTTTTTGGGGACATGCACTTTTAACTGCGGCACTTACACTGAATCGTGCTCCGTCAAAAGATTTGGAAAAGACTCCATATGAATTTTGGACGAAGAAACCTCCTAGGTTGACTTTTCTAAAGATTTGGGGATGCAAAGCATATGTCAAGAGACTCATGTCTTACAAACTTCATCCAAAATCTGACAAGGTTTTCTTTATGGGGTATCCAAAAGAAACCATGGGGTATTATCTCTACAACAAATCCAAGAACAAAGTGTTTGTTGCTCGTGACAGTGTCTTTTTGGAGAAGGAGCATCTTTCCAAAATGACAAGTGGGAGGAAAATCGAACTCGATGATGTTCGAGAGGACGAGCAACAAGGAAAAATTGACAATCAAAGTGCTCACGAAGCATCTGTTGACATTGGTCAAAGTCAAAATATGCAAAGTCAAACCGACAATCAAAGGTCTCAAAGGCCGAGATCTCAACCTGATAGATATCTCGAATTATTTTTAACCGAGAATCAGGACATCCTAATCATGGATGGAGATGAGCCGGCAACGTACAAGCAAGCTATGACGAGCCCCGACTCTACAAAATGGCAAGAGGCCATGAAATCTGAAATGGACTCCATGTTTGAAAATCAAGTATGGGACTTGGTTGATTTACCCAAAGGTTACACACCTATCGGATGTAAATGGTGTCCTTCGAACAAGTGTACTATTCGATTAGTGGGTTCAGAATTATTAGAAAGCTAATATATTTAGTAAGGTCAAGCGATCGGAATGCCTTGGTGGAGGCCGCTTCTGATCAGTAATATTAATGCATAATTAATATTACAGCTTAATCTTGGTTGAACCCTTCGGGTCACACCCAAGCAACTAACGAACCGAAGCGACAAATTAATCCGAAAGAAATTAATAAGTCAACCGAGTTATTAATATTTAGACGTCGGGAATTCGAGCTTAGAGCGTCGAAACCGAACGTCGAAAGTCGAGTCGAAAAATAGTGAAAGACAAGACGTGAAAAAAATAATAAATCAACAAAGACCAAAATACCCCTAGCATCGGAACACCAAGTGCTAGGGGGTTTAGCCAAGCTAACAGCCCGCACCAAGTGCAGGGCTTGCTAGGAAGATGCGGCTAACTTACCGCACCTAGTCTGTGGCGTGCTAGCATGCTGCAGCTAGCAGCCCGCACTAGGTGCGCGACATGCTAGCAGCATCTCTCGGCAGCAGCAGCCCGCACGCAAGTGCGTGGGGTGCCGGTCGAGAGAGTGCGAGCAGCAGCTCGCATTTTGTGTTGCGGGGATGGCTGGGTCGAGAGAAGGGCATCAACAAATGGGAAGCCCACTTGGGTGCCTTGGTGCCCAAGTGGGAGTTGCCAAGTGGCGCAAGGTGAGGGAGAGAGTGGGAGCAAGTTTGGTCTCCCCCTCCTCCAAATGGTCCTCACCTAACCTCTCAGATGAGTTTTCCACTTGTTGATTTATTAGTAGTTTGATTATTAATTTTATTTTAGCTTTAAAATAAAATGGGAAAATAAAATTCTCCCACATTGATGGGAGAGCTTTTCACACTCATGCATTTCCCTATAAATACCAAGGTTGGGATATTGGGAAAAGCACTTGAGTAAAAGTTGAAAAAAGCATCACCATTGTGAAAACCTTTGAACTCATTAATTACTCGGGTTTTGGCCGGGCTTTGCTAGCCCCAAGGCATTGGAACATTTTCGGTGGTTGAGTTGCGGGTGGAATTTCGTTGGAGGCTCTCGCGTTAGCGGGGCTAAGCTTTTAAGTAAGAGCCCGTTCCGTTTGGGCGAAGCACGCTCCAAAGGTAATTATCTTCTCTTAATCTTGTGATTAGTTTATTTATGCTTTATGGTTTTATTAATTGGGAATGGTTCTTTGGGTCGGGGTTGTTTTCGCGGTATGTTGGACCTACCAAACCCCAACAGTGGTATCAGAGCCACGCTCGTTTATTTTTAAAATCATAATATTTTTTCAAGGTGATTTTTATGGCTTAATTTTCTGGTCTTGAAGTGCTAATTAGATTAGTAACTCATTTTATTTATTTTAACCTCGTCTTTAAGCTATCTTCAGCCCCGAACCTAGATTTCGACCAAAAAATAGTGAATTTTTGGTGGGAAATGTGTTCTGGAAATGGTTTTTAACTTCCAGGGGACGGGTTTTAGCCCAAAAATGACCTGAAATGCAATTTTCGAGGGTTTTTTTCCGTTTTTACGAAAAATTTTAAGTCTTTCTAACCTTGAAAATTAATTGCATATTTATGGTGGTTATGTAATTTGTTCAATACATATTTTATATGCAATTTTAAACCTCTTTACGCATGATTACTTTGTAGTAATTTGTGCTTGAAAGCTTGGTTTTATTTTTCACATAATTGCAAACTAATTGCATTAAGTGTGAAATTGTTGTTCTTTGAGGCTTCCAAGTATTAAAGATTCAATCGTTAATTATGTTAAGTGATTGAAACTTTATATTACTAAATTCCATGAATTTTTGTTAAACTTTGTTGATTTAATCATTTTTTAGTTGATTGGAATCATAAAGTTTGAAACTTTGTGATAGAAAGTTGTTTATCTTCACATTGGAAGATATAATTTTTCAAGGATTCACAAGTATTAGGGCTTGTTCTCTTACGTTGAAATTCAGTTTAATTCAGTTCAGCTCAGTTCAGTTCAGTTCAGTTCAGTTCAGTTTAGCTCTGTTCAGTTCAGTTCAGTTCAGTTCAGCTCAGCTCCTAATTTCGTTCTCTTATTAAATATTCAGTTCAGTTCAGTTCAGTTATGTTAAGCTCAGTTCAGTTCAGCTTAGTTCAGTTCATTTCAGTTCTGTTCAATTCAGTTCAGTTTAGTTCAATTCAATTCAGCTGATTTCAGTCAATGAGAACAAGCACTTAAAGTTGGAATCTTTATTGAACTTATGTTCATTTTTCCAACTCCCTCTTAATTTGTAAAAAACTCAAGGTTAATTTAAATTAATTAAATTAATATTGAGTAATTTCCCTCTTATTTTAATTGCACCAAGTTAAACCAATTTAATTAAAGAATGGTTCTTGGGAATTATTTTGGTTACATGCACTTTAAAATTTTTATTTAAGTTAGACTTGTTTAAATTTTTTATTTTTGCTCAAATGAATTAGTTCTAAAATTGATTTAGAATTAATAATTATGCCACGCAAAATTGGGATCAAACGAGGCTATGGCATGCAAAACGAAGCAAGAACATCACTTGGCTAGCCGAGCTGCATAGCAGCCCGCATGTGGCTGCCAAGGATGGTGCCTCGTGCTTGCGCGCAAGCTCATGCGTGGGTGCTGCTTGCTACCAGCAGCATGGCGCGCCAATAAGCACCAAGCAGCAGCACGGCGCAACAGCAGCATGGTGTTGTGCGCGCTGTGCGTGCAGGCTTGCTTGGCTGGCAGCGACTGGTGCAAGCACGAGCACGTTGGTGCATGGCTTGGGACTTGGTGCATGCGTCATGTAATTAGGGATATGCATAGACGTTGCTTGCGAAGCAATGTAGTGCAATGAGTTCGTACAATATGGCCATCAAGGGCCACATTATTGATGTGTGAAAGTTCGCTGATGTGGGTGATGTAACGCTTAGCGACATCGGGCCCACTCCCGCGTTCATTGAGCATCAAACAATTGTGCGAAATGTAAGCACTCCATGTCTTAGTGCTAGGCACTTAGACATTTTAGACTACGTAATTTTGCTTAAAATTGTCGTTTTAATTATTTTATTAATCTAATTTGTTTTAGTTATTTTAATAAATTTTGGAGGCTAGGCCTCGGTTTTGGGCGGCATTGGCAAAATTTATTTTGACAAATTTTGGGATTTACCGGCTTAATTAATTTGATTAATTAAGTTGGATGCGGAATTTAGTGGGAGCTTCAAATGTTAATTGGGCTGATTTACATAACCGGTAAAAACAACTTTGACTAGTTTTAATTAGGTGTGTTAATTGGATTAACCACCTAGATTAGTTAATAGTTCACGCGTGTTTATGCATTGTTACTTGTTTATCGTTCTAAAATGCATAGGCCATTCACATATAGTGAATGGATGAATGGAATGTATATTCTCTCACAGGTTTTATGAAATGGCAACTAGTGGGGCCCGATTAGGATAGAAAATACGGACTGCGATCCGTGATGTATTTTTGTAAATCTAAATAGCTTGATTTTATTTTTCACATAATTGCAAACTAATTGCATTAAGTGTGAAATTGTTGTTCTTTGAGGCTTCCAAGTATTAAAGATTCAATCGTTAATTATGTTAAGTGATTGAAACTTTATATTACTAAATTCCATGAATTTTTGTTAAACTTTGTTGATTTAATCATTTTTTAGTTGATTGGAATCATAAAGTTTGAAACTTTGTGATAGAAAATTGTTTATCTTCACATTGGAAGATATAATTTTTCAAGGATTCACAAGTATTAGGGCCTGTTCTCTTACGTTGAAATTCAGTTTAATTCAGTTCAGCT
Organism: Chenopodium quinoa; assembly: GCF_001683475.1. Classification (NCBI taxonomy): domain Eukaryota; kingdom Viridiplantae; phylum Streptophyta; class Magnoliopsida; order Caryophyllales; family Amaranthaceae; genus Chenopodium; species Chenopodium quinoa. The sequence continues at coordinate 2,082,274 of NW_018743689.1, forward strand.
CAGTTCAGTTCAGTTCAGTTCAGTTCAGTTCAGTTTAGCTCTGTTCAGTTCAGTTCAGTTCAGTTCAGTTCAGTTCAGCTCAGCTCAGCTCCTAATTTTGTTCTCTTATTAAATATTCAGTTCAGTTCAGTTCAGTTATGTTAAGCTCAGTTCAATTCAGTTCAGTTCAGCTTAGTTCAGTTCATTTCAGTTCTGTTCAATTCAGTTCAGTTTAGTTCAATTCAATTCAGCTGATTTCAGTCAATGAGAACAAGCACTTAAAGTTGGAATCTTTATTGAACTTATGTTCATTTTTCCAACTCCCTCTTAATTTGTAAAAAACTCAAGGTTAATTTAAATTAATTAAATTAATATTGAGTAATTTCCCTCTTATTTTAATTGCACCAAGTTAAACCAATTTAATTAAAGAATGGTTCTTGGGAATTATTTTGGTTACATGCACTTTAAAAATTTTATTTAAGTTAGACTTGTTTAAATTTTTTATTTTTGCTCAAATGAATTAGTTCTAAAATTGATTTAGAATTAATAATTATGCCACGCAAAATTGGGATCAAACGAGGCTATGGCATGCAAAACGAAGCAAGAACATCACTTGGCTAGCCGAGCTGCATAGCAGCCCGCATGTGGCTGCCAAGGATGGTGCCTCGTGCTTGCGCGCAAGCTCATGCGTGGGTGCTGCTTGCTACCAGCAGCATGGCGCGCCAATAAGCACCAAGCAGCAGCACGGCGCAACAGCAGCATGGTGTTGTGCGCGCTGTGCGTGCAGGCTTGCTTGGCTGGCAGCGACTGGTGCAAGCACGAGCACGTTGGTGCATGGCTTGGGACTTGGTGCATGCGTCATGTAATTAGGGATATGCGTAGACGTTGCTTGCGAAGCAATGTAGTGCAATGAGTTCGTACAATATGGCCATCAAGGGCCACGTTATTGATGTGTGAAAGTTCGCTGATGTGGGTGATGTAACGCTTAGCGACATCAGGCCCACTCCCGCGTTCATTGAGCATCAAACAATTGTGCGAAATGTAAGCACTCCATGTCTTAGTGCTAGGCACTTAGACATTTAGACTACGTAATTTTGCTTAAAATTGTCGTTTTAATTATTTTATTAATCTAATTTGTTTTAGTTATTTTAATAAATTTTGGAGGCTAGGCCTCGGTTTTGGGCGGCATTGGCAAAATTTATTTTGACAAATTTTGGGATTTACCGGCTTAATTAATTGGATTAATTAAGTTGGATGCGGAATTTAGTGGGAGCTTCAAATGTTAATTGGGCTGATTTACATAACCGGTAAAAACAACTTTGACTAGTTTTAATTAGGTGTGTTAATTGGATTAACCACCTAGATTAGTTAATAGTTCACGCGTGTTTATGCATTGTTACTTGTTTATCGTTCTAAAATGCATGGGCCATTCACATATAGTGAATGGATGAATGGAATGTATATTCTCTCACAGGTTTTATGAAATGGCAACTAGTGGGGCCCGATTAGGATAGAAAATACGGACTGCGATCCGTGATGTATTTTTGTAAATCTAAATACGGTCTGCGAACCGTTGAGTATTTTTGGAACTTAATATTTAGATTAGTCCTAATCGTAGATACTAGTAGTTGCATTTAATTATGGTCAAGTCTTGAAGATGGAGGTTCTTGGAAGACGTAGCCATGAAGTTGCAAATGAAGACCTTTTTAAGATTTGAAGATCTCAAGGGGTCATGCTAGTTGCAAAATGCATTTATATTTATGTTTTTTGATAAATATATATATATGTTTATGTATATGAATTATATGTTAGGTGCATGTTTAGGATTTCGAATGTTGTGATGACTAATTAAGTTCACTTAAATCAACCAACATAGAAACCTAGGTCCCTAAATAATGAGTAAACTTGTCATTCCAAAACAAAACTTACCAACCGAACGAGGGTAGTGGTGGGCTACGCCAAAGCGAGGCATCACTACCTCTCCTAGGAGCGTAAGGCATACCGGGCATGCAAGTTGGTTTTGGCTGTACTCAACAATATGAGTGATAGAGTCCTAACATGTCGTGGCAAAGTGAATAAATTGTTGAGAGAGCATTAGATGCGACGATTTATTCAACCAAGAGTGGCTTGGAGCCATTAGCAAAGCGTTGCTTACCTTAGGAGATTGAGTGTTAAGACAAGCCAAAGCATGCGTAACCGCTCTTTGTTTCTTCGGATCTTGGAATCGACTTATTCTCACCCATAATAGGGACAATTTTAAATGTGTGAATAATACGTTTTAAATAAGTTTTATTAAAAATTCATGAATTCAATCTTATTTTAATATCATGAATGGTTTTTCATTTTAAAATTCTTTCAAATGTAGAATCATGTCTTCAACTATCGAAAACAATCTTATAATCCTAGAACTTCCCGAGAAGTTATCATTTAGCTTAAAATTTGGTAAACTTCAAGGAATGGGAAGAGGAACTCCGTTTGACCCTACGCAATTGCTACCTAGAGCATATCTTGTATACGCCCATTCCGAGTTTCTACTCAAAAGGGATTATGAGCTATATGGCTCATGAGGAGTGGAGTTATGATTGCAAGAGAGTCTCTCGACTCATGGCAAACTCCATTCCGGAACAATGAAAGAAGAAATTCTCCAACTACGTTCCAGATGTACTTCTCAAGGCTCTAGAAGATGTGGTCATTTTGAGGGTAACAAAGAGCGATAAGGGAAACTATGATGGTCTCATGGATGAAGTGACTAGGTCATTGTCTAACATGAGGATCAAGCCACCGCAAGACGGATGTCTTAGCAAAGAAAGGCAAGAAGTATGGGCTAGGGTCTAAAGTGCAAGACTTAGACCCGGGATGCCACTTGAAGCCCATGTGCAAAAGATGACAAGGTTATTTAACCATCTGGAACTGATTGGTAAATCGGTGGAGGATAAGCAAGGGGCTCATATGCTTTTAAGCTCACTCCACTCGGGATACGTTTCAATTAAGATGCGACTTACCAACAATCGGAACAAACTATCCTACAAGGAAGTTGTCCAAGAGCTCTAGAAAACCTATTCTTGCAAGGCCGCTAAGTTTGCTCTAAGGCTCAAGAAGAAGGAGTTTAAAAACAAGGCTAAGATGCGCTGCTTCTATTGTAGTAAGCAAGGCCACTACAAAAGAGAATATAGCGAGTATCTGGAAGATGATTCAAGAGGAAAGAAAGCCTCAATCTCTGGTATCATATTGACACTTGAAAATAAGCAATTAATAAGGTATTAGATACGGGAAAATTGACTTACTTTATGCTCCTATTTCAGGAACAAAATGAGCGATGTTTTTCATGTGGTTATGAGTACATAAATGGAAGATGATGAAAGTCTATCCAAAGAAAGCTTGTAATCTCATGTATTTTGTCTAAATTCTAAAACTTGCTAAGTTTTATCTACCATACTTTGATCTTGCGATGTTGGACGTCATTTTAACCTTGATTACAAGACCTTTTTTTAAATGTCTTGTTTATATTTATGGAAATTACACCTTTTGTGTGTTTAGACAAAATTGTTTATGATAAAAGAGCTAAGACCATGGAGTCAAATAAAACTTACTTGTGGCATTTTCGTCTTGGCCACATTAACATCAAACTCATCAAGAGACTTCAACAAGAAGGTGTTCTTGACTCCTTCGCTTTAGAATCGTTTGAGAATTGCGAGGGATGTTTATTATGCAAGATGATTAAGCAGCCATTCTCCAAGCTGGGAGAAAGGGCAGGAGACTTATTAGGTCTAATACACACTGATGTGTGTGGACTAATGAGCTCCACCACAACAAATGGACACCGATATTTTATCACCTTCACAGATGACTATAGTAGATATGGTTATGTCTACCTAATGTCGCATAAATCAGAATCATTTGAAAAGTTCAAACTATTTCAGAGTGAAGTTGAAAATCAGCTTCGCAAGAAAATCAAAGCCCTTCGATCGGATCGAGGTGGTGAATACTTGAGCCAAGAATTTGATGACCATCTGAAAGAAAAGGGTATATTTTCAGAATTGACACGTCCAGGAAATCCACAATGGAACGGAGTTTCCGAAAGGAGAAATCGGACCTTGTTAGACATGGTACGATCAACAATGGGTCTTAGTGATCTTCCTATCTCTTTCTGGGGACACACACTTCTAACTGCGGCACTAACACTTAACCTTGCACCATCAAAAGCTGTAGAAAAGACTCCACATGAATTATGGACAAAGAAACCTCCTAGGCTGTCTTTTCTAAAGATATGGGGATGTGAAGCATATGTCAAGAAATTAATTTTCGACAAACTTTATCCCAAATCTGACAAGGTTTACTTTGTGGGCTACCCAAAAGAAACCAAAGGGTATTACTTCCACAACAAATCGGACAACAAAGTGTTTGTTGCTCGCGATGGTGTCTTTTTGGAGAGGGAACACCTTTCCAAAATGACAAGTGGGAGGAAAATCGAACTCGACGAATTTCGTGAGGATGAGCAACAAAATCAGAATGACAGTCAAAGTGCTCAAACAACATCTGTTGACGCAGGTCAAAATGATCAAAATGTGCAAAGTCAAACCGACAATGCAAATGCTTAATCCATTATCCTACGTAGGTCTCCGAGGCCGAGATCTCAACCTGATAGATCTCTTGGTTTACTATTAACCGGGATCTCAGAGGACATCCTGATTATGGATGGAGATGAACCTAGAACCTACAAGCAAGCGATGGAAAGCACCGACTCTGCTAAATGGCATGAGGCCATGAGATCTAAAATGGATTCAATGTTTGAAAATCAAGTCTGGGACTTGGTTGACTTACCCGAACGTTATACACCTATCAGTTGTAATTGGATTTTCAAGATGAAAAGCGACAAAGATGGAAATGTATTCATTTACAAAGTTAGATTGGTGGCAAGAGGTTACAGACAAGTTCATGGTATTGATTACGATTAAACCTTTTCACCAGTCGCAATGCTTAAATCCGTTCGGATCCTCCTAGGGATTGCTGCATATTACAATTATGAAATATGGCAGATGGACGTCAAAACTGCCTTCCTAAATGGTATTTTGGAAGAAACTGCGCACATGACACAGCCTAAAGGTTTTGTCGACCAAAGGTTTGTAAGCTTAAGAAGTCCATTTATGGACTAAATCAAGCTAGCAGAAGTTGGAATCTGCAATTCGATGAAGCCAACGGGAAGTTTGGTTTTATCAAGAATCCAGATGAATCTTGTGTTTACAAGAAGGTCAGTGGGAGTGACATCGCCTTCCTAGTCTTATATGTCGATGAAATATTGCTCATTGGAAACAACATTCCGTTGTTAGAGTCTGTAAAGACCTGGCTTGGAAAATGCTTCTCAATGAAAGACTTAGGAGAGGCTCAGTACATACTAGGCAACAAGATCTACAGGGTTAGATCAAAAAGGATGATTGGATTGAGTCAAAGTACTTATATTGATAAGGTACTTGCTTGATTTGGCATGGAGGAGGCCAAGAGAGGTCACCTGCCAATGTCACATGGCATAACCCTGAGCAAGAAGCAGTTTCCACAGACACCTGGGGAGCGGGAAAGAATGAATCTGATTCCATAAGCTTCGCTTATTGGATCGATCATGTATGCCATGATATGTACTAGGCCAAATGTATCGTATGCCTTGAGTGCTACGAGCCATTACCAATCAGATCCAGGACAGGCCCATTGGACTGCGACCAAGAATATCCTAACGTACCTGAAAATGAACAAGGATAAATTCCTGGTGTATGGTGGTTCATAGGAATTAGTTATGGAAGGTTATACCGACGAAAACTTCTAAACAGATAGAGACGATTTCAAATCGCAATCTGGATATGTGTTATGTCTAAATGGAGGAGCGTTCAATTGAAAGAGTGCCAAGCAGAGTACAATTGCAGATTCTAAAACTGAAGCCGAGTACTTAGTAGCTGCTGAAGCGGCTAAGGAAGCTGTTTGGATTCGTAAGTTCATTGGTGAAATTGATGTTGTACCCACCATAAAGGGTCTAATAGCCCTCTATTGTGACAACAATGGAGGTATTGCTTAGGCCAGAGAGCCGATGGACATCAGAAAGTCAAACATGTCAAACGGTGTTTTCACATGATTAGAGAATGGAAATCAGAAGGTGAAATCAGAATTTGCAAAGTTGGAACGGATGACAATGTAGCCGATCCACTTACTAAACCTTTTCCTCAAGTGAAGCACAATAATCACGTTGAGGCAATGGGAATCAGGCATGTAGGAGACTGGCTTTGATTTCTTTGTTTAGTGTTTTAGTTAAGTTTTGAACATTTAATTTCATGCAATATTTTATCACTCCGTTTGCTATTTAATTGTAATTTAGGATTAAATAACGAGTCCATTCGTTCTTGTAATATTCAAAATAGGGTATCAAAACAAGTCTTGGTAAGGAAACACCTATTAAGTAAACATTGAATATTATGATCGAAAATTATCCCTAATCAAGGTCATTTAAACAATGGACGATTAATGACCAATTGAGATTAGTGTGTAGTCTGATTTATAGCACCGTTTCTTGTGCTACGAGGACATGATTGTAATAAATCATTTGCACAGGTATTGGTTTAGAACCATACTGGATCGACCTATGAGAATACTTTAAGAGATTAAAAATCGTCATAAGTATACTTCTCATTATGGCTATCGGAACCTATTTCCTCGACCACGAGTATTGTGAGTTCTCTTGTTTGAGTACTTGTCCGCTTTGATGTTGTCAAAGGTCTACTGTAATAGGGGATTATAACGGGAACACTCGGGCGGCTAGGTCCTCTCAGTAAGAGGAGCTACATTACAAGAATGGGAATGTCCCCTTACTAAAATAAGGAAGATGTCTTTATTGTATACAAGGCCTCTCGTAGAGCGAGACTATAAAAATGCATTGCCGAGACATTAAGTGACATAGGAAAAAGGCTGTACACTAATTGCGCACTTGTCCAGAAGGACAAGTGGGTGATTGAAAGGAATGGTGTCTTTCGAACAAGTGTACTACTCCGTTAGTGGGTTCAGAATTATTAGAAAGCTAATATATACAGTAAGGTCAAGTGATCGAAATGCTTGGGTGTAGGTCGCTTCCGATCAGTAATATTAATGCATAATTAATATTATAGCTTAATCTTGACTTAACCCTTCGGGTCACACCCAAGCAACTAACGAACCAAAGCAACTAATTAATTATGAATTAATTAATAAGTCAACCGAGTAATTAATATTTAGACGTTGGGAATTCGAGCTTAGAGCGTTGAAACCGAACGTCGGAAGTCATGTCGAAAAATAGTAAAAGACGACACATGAAAAAAATAATAAATCAACAAACCTAGTGCTAGGGGCATGGTGGCTAGCATCGCAATACTAGGCATAGCCTAGTGCGTGCTAGCACTGCTATGTGGCTGCCTTGTGCACGCATTGGCTAGTAGCTATGCCACAACAAGCAGCAGCAGCTACCACGTAACGCACGCCAGCCACAATAGCTAGCAGCAGCATGGCTAGGCCATTGCGCGCATGCTAGCGCTGTTAGGCCCGCTGGGCAGCCGCGCCTAGGCAGCCCACCTTGGGTGCCTTGGTGCCCAAGTGTGGGTGCCATGTGGCACGATTTTAGAGGAGGTTAAAAGGGTGTGTTGGCTGGTTTTGGGAGAGGGAGTGGGGAGAAAGTTTAGTCCCCCCTCCTCCAAATGGTCCTCACCTAACTTCTCTCATGAGCTTGGCACTTGTTGATTTATTACTAGTTTGATTATTAATTTTATTTTAGCTTTAAAATAAAATGGGAAAAATCACTCTTATTTTCCCTATAAATACCCAAGTTGGGGTATTGGGAAAATCACTTGAGTGAGAATTTAAAAAGACATCACCATTGTGAAAACCTTTGAACTAATTAATCACTCGGGTTTTTGGTCGGGCCTTGCCAACTCCAAGGCATTGGACCATTTTCGGTGGTCGGAATGCGGGCGGACTTTCATTGGAGGATCTCACGTTAGCGGGGCTAAGCTTTCAAGTAAGAGCCCGTTCCGTTTGGGTGAAGCACACTCCAAAGGTAATTATCTTGTCTTAATCTTGTGATTAATTTATTTATGCTTTATGGTTTTATTAATTGCGAGTGGTTCTTTGGGTCAGGGTTGTTTCCGCGGTAAGTTGACTTACCAAACCCCAATAAATAGTCCCATGTCCGTCAATTAAGGAACTTATGTCATTCTTCTTTTTCCAACTTTTGACCTTGAGAACAAAGTTTAGATGGACAATCACTTTTTACTATCCAGTTTTTCTTACAGCGTTATCTCCAGAATTGCAACTGCAATAAGATACTATCTTTCGAGGTAACCATATTGGTCATATAGAGAGAGGCATATGAAGCTGCCTAGACTGACTCTCCCTTAGTAGCAAGTTCCTTCAAAAAAAAATTTCAATCTATACCCTAAAACGTTTTATTGTTGAGACACCATATCCTTATAAGAGACATGACGTGTTGCAGATTCTTTGAGAGAATGAACATTGGTGAGCCCGTGACGGTATTCTGCCAAGCAGTAAGAACAAAGTCATGTATATCCTGAAATTCCAAACCACCAGTTATCCAGTTGGTAAGGACGGTTTGAAAGTTGTATAAACGGAGATTCATCAAAGAAAATAACAGCATGATCAGATATCAGAATCAGTTGATTGAGTAATCGACTATCTAGATAATTATGAAACCAATCAGATTTCATGTAAGCCTTTATCTAGACGATGTAGAATTAGTTGGTCATCATCCCTATAATTTGTCCACATATACAGTGGTCCTTTAAAGGGGGTAGCCAATAAGCTTGATTTCAATCTAAAATCAATAAAGGATTCCCAACCTTTAATAATATTAGACCTTCCCAACCTATCATAGTGATGCTCTATTTGATTTATATCTCAAATAATCAAACAATTAAGAGCAATAGCTATTAAATCTAAAATCAAACCCCAAACTTGAGGTCTATCTTCTAGAATAGGAGCACCATAAACAAACATCACACATTTACTAGTTCCATTAGTAAGTTTAACATTACAGAGTGTAGACACCCATTTGTGTCTCCCCAAAACCAAACCCGGTGATGAATGCCTTTCGCGTCGAATCATAATCGAATGAAACGAAGTGTGGAAAGGTCTAGTGTTGCGGAAAGTTTTATTTCTTTTTCTCTTCTCTTTGTTTTTAAAAACTTTATTTTAAGAAAACAGCCAATCCAGTTTGGTTGGTCCATGATATGGGTCCAATAGTGGTGTAGTTGGATCGGGCTTGCAAAGACCTTTCCAACGATATATTATAAGCCCGATTCCGATGAATATTGAGGAAGTTATGGCCAATTTACTAAACTTGGCCCGATTTGAGCTTTAAGTACGGCCTAATGATCTAGGGGAGGGCCTAATATGATTTATCATTCCTAATGCAATTAGGAATGGTTTTAGTCTTCTAGAATATTCTAGAAGATTCTTTCCATTCCTAATTCAATTAGGACTTTTCAGGGTTTTAATTAAGATCAAATAGCATTTTCGATGGAATTATATTATTTTATCTTCCAGTACAGGAAATTTATCAGATTTTCAATAACGCGTGGAAAACCACTTTGGCGTCCAACCCCAGGCCTTGGCGCCTGGCGCTAGCTACTGGTCCTGGCGCCAGTTAGCTAGGGCTGGCGCCAATGTGTTTCTGCGATCTTCAGACTCTGTTTTGTTAAATTATCTTTTTTGGATGATTTTCTCTATAATATCGTATCAAAAACTCCGTTTTCATCATCAATTACCATTCATTAATTCTCTTCATTCATCATCTGCATCTATCATTCACCAACTCTCATCAAGATTTCCTTGATTATTCTCTCTCTCTCTTTTCTAAACTTTGCTTTTTAATACAAAATTCCGCATTCGCAAGATCTAGATACACCTAGCCATATTCGAAGTTGCTTTCGCCCTAGACGTGAAAGGTTTTAATTTCTGAGGGTTTGATCCCAAATCTCTCTTTCAATTATTTAATTTAATTGTTTGTTTTATTATTTTCCTTGAAGTTACTAACGTGTGTATTTTGTTATTAGAAAGAGGTACGAGGCATCCAAGTAAGTACTTTAATGATTAGTTGATATTATGATGTAGAAATCATGCTTAGATTTTGATTCCTAGTATCATGTCTAGGGTATATTTAATATCAAATATGATTGCTATGATGCCTTTTATTTTCTTCCTAATATTTATTATTATTAGTATCATGTTAAAACTAAAAATTTGATTTTTAATTACTTAATAACATACTAAAATTTGATTTATATTAATTAATATATATATTATTTTATATTGTTATTGCTTGATCACCTTTTATTGCATGTTTAAAGGGAATTGGTACTTGCAATCACGCTTAATAAGATATTTAATAATCTTGTTAGGTTAATTGTGATTATAATTTTATTTGTGCATTAAATTCAACCAACATAGATTAAACAGGTTTCGGGTTAATCCTATTGATTGTATGTTAGTCAGAAAGCGCACATGAATACGAGCAGAATAAAGTAGAGGCCTATTATTAGGGCAGGTTCAATCTCTTTTAGGTTGGATTTATACCTTCATCCCCGAACCCTTATTTGGTTCATGACCTTATGGAGTTGACGATCTCTTGGATCGTTAAGGGGTGTAACCTTCACCTCGTGAACGGTTTACAGGTTCCTTAAAACTTGTTGGCGACTCTTTTGCTCTATCTTCTTCCCTTTTGGACACCACCGTACTTTAGTGTATGATCATAGTAGGGTTCAAGCTAGTGGGATTTTAAAGGCTTGAAACTATTCCCCACAGTTTTTGGCGACTCCACTGGGGAGGATTTCTATTTTAATTCCTGAATTTGTTTCGGCAATGATTTAGAATGAGTGGATGAGACTCGAAAAGTTCTAAGTATTTCATGTGCGTAATTTTGATTAACATTATTGTCATATGCATAAAAAGGTTCTCATTGAAAAGACCATCCGTAATGAGTCAAAAACATAGGATTTTACATGTAGGAAATTTGAGAAATGTCTTTCACAACTAGGACCGAAATAACACCGCGCGAAACTGGATGATTTTATTGAGCACAAAAAGCTGTTGAGGCATGTGGGAAGTAGCGTCAGGGGCCAGAGCTTGGCGCCAAACTTTAAGCCGTAGCGCTAGACGCCAGTATTGGCGCCAGGCGCTACAGTTAAAAGTTGGCGCTAGTCTCTGTTTGCTGGCGCAAATTTCCCCCAATACCGAGCCAGAAATATGCGTTCTAATTTCGAATGGTTTTTCGTATTGTTTGCTCGATCCTACTTCCTGATTGAAGTTTTTCTCACTTTTCTAAAACCCATACGTGTTCTACATATGGACATAACCCTCTGGGAATTCATGCTCTATCTACCCGATTGAACGCTCCTGGCAACAAAGGGTACATCTGAGAAGTTGAATTCACCAAACCATGGAAATGAGTTTTTTCTAAAAACTCACTGTGTTCTATCCACACGCGTTAACCCTTCACGGTTAGGCTTCTACGCGGTGCATCTGGACAATTAACCATGGACCCTATTTGACTAAACCATATCCCGAACTTTAGAGAACTAGAGCCATGGTTAGGTTGCGAACTCATTGCATCATATTGTGCCTACTTGACTAATTGTGCATTATTTGTTGTGCATATATATTCCATGCTCCTCTTAACCGTTTGTTGATTTGTGTTGAGATTATAATTAATGACTTAAAGAACTTTGCCTAACTAATTAATTAATTAATTAATTTGAGTCAATAAAGTTTTTTCTTCTTTTAATCGGAATCGACCTACTACGACTTTAGGCATACCCCAGTTGACTAATAATACCGAAAACAGTCCCAGACCGAGGCTCCAATATTGGTGCCAAAATCTGAGCTGTAGCGCCACAGTATGGTGTGTAGCGCCAGACATTTACTAAAAAGTCTTGCGCCAATCACCATATTGTGACGCCAGTTCTGTCGCTTGGCCGACAGTTCGGATTATTTGTCGAGTCATCGCCTAATGTCTATTTAGTCAGTTTTCTGTTTAATTCGGTTAATTTTCCTGACTATGATGCTTAATTAAATTAATGTTCGAGTTTAGGCACTAAGTCCCATGGTCTTACACAAGAGTCCAAATATGTCACTTACACTCAATACACACACCAATACACATGTCTTGACCATGATTAAGAGAGTTTTGTGTGCGCGCGTTATTTTTCGTCATTTTTTTAGGGGGGTAAGTCGGATATTAACCCTCCAATATTTGATAATACTTAATTTCCCTAAACACATGTACATTATCGCTCCCTAAAAATATGCATACCTTTTTTGTAAAATAAAAAAAAAACATAAAGTCAAATTGATTCGAGTCGAGTAATTAAAACACAAATTGGCTTAATTTACAGCGCGTGGTCAAGAAAAGAAGGACGATTAATCAAAGATAACCTCTTTGTACAAGTCCGAATTTTCGACAAACCCATAGCCCGCAAGAGGAAAGAAAGAGTCATAATGGCAACTCAAGAAGAAGTCAATCATCTCAAGAACCAACTGGCTACTGTAACTGAGACACTAAAGCTTCTCGCACACAAGATCGAGGATCCCGTGAAGCAACAACAAATGGACCTCATTCAAGAAAGCCTAAGCAAGTTGTCCAGCGACTACAAGTTTCAAGAACTCACATCCCAAGGGGTCTCGGTGGATAAAGATCTTCTTCCGCAGAAGTTCAGTGCCAACGACATCCCAAAATTTAGGGCAATCGACAATCCCTACTTCCATCTAAGAGCATTTGAAACAATAATGAGTATCAAGGGTATCAATAAAAAAGTCTTCCCTTCTCTGTTCTCACTATCTCTCGAGACCTTTTCCCAAAAATGGTTCTTTTCTCTTGAAAAAGAAAAGACCTCTACCTGGGAATCCATAGCAAACACTTTTGTTGATAGGTACAAGTGCAACGTTCAAGTCGAAACTGACCATAGAGAACTTGAAATCCTCAAACACAAGGAGAATGAACGCTTCACTGCTTTCTTTAACAAGTGGAGAGAAACCTCAGCTAAAATGATCGAGGTACTAAGTGAAAAAGAGTCCGTGAGACTGTTCATTAAAAACCTCCAAGAAAAATATTCAAAACATCTTAAATATCAGAATAATCTTCACACCTTTAAGGCTGTTTATGATATTGGGATTAATATTGAAGATGACTTGGAGAAATCTAAAGCTGCCAACAATAACTCCAATAGTGGCTGGAAAGGAAAGAAGAGCGACAATCCTTCTTCTTCCAAAACCGCCCACTCAAATAATGTTAGCACCTTTAATCTAGGAGAAGTCTTCGCCATGAACAACCAAGGACAAAAGAAACCATTTAGGAGAAACTTCACTCCTATTGGCATGAGCTATGACACCGCATTTGATCGATTAAATGCAAAAGGTCTTATAACTCCCATTGGACCATTTAGAGATCCACCAGTTGAGAAGAGGTCGCCTAACTGGAACCCCAACGCACATTGCAAATATCACCAAGGTAAGGGCCATTCTACTGAAAGCTGTTGGAAGCTTAAGGAAGCTATCCAAGACCTAATTGACAATAATAAGCTGCCGTTGCCCCCCGCCAGTAAGAAGCCAAGTATTGACAATGCACCTCTAGCTCATACTTTGGCTATCTCCGATGAAGAAAGCGAAGTTGACCCCTCATCTCTCATTAAGCCTGTCAAAGCAACTAATGTTGAAGAAGGAGAAGAAGAGATCTTTTTCGATGTCAAAGATAACCTTCCAGAACCAGCAAATGAGGTAGACATACGATTGCTCACACTGTTTATGAGGGAGACATCGCAACTGTTACGTGAAAATCTCAAAATTATGAATGAACTTCACAAGAAATATGATGAAGAATCTAAGAGAGAGTTCACACCAGTGAAAACGACTTATGAGGCAAAATATTTTCCCTTACAAGTCACCGAAAGACCCAAGAAGAGCAATAAAGTTTATACTCCGATTGGGATCCCGTATGCACAAATGTTCGAAATGCTCTCCGAGAGTGGCAAGGTCAAACCTCTCGAACCGAACCATTTGAATCATTAAAAAGGACAGACAGATATTACTGTCAGTACCATCAGTCAGGGGGGCACACCCTAGAAAACTGCTTCAAATTCAAGGATTTGGTGCAGAAAATGATTGATAAAAAGGAATTAGTCCAAGTTCAACAAGAAGAGGACATAACTGTTAATGGAGTATGGGACAGTGATGAAGAAGATATCTACCTAAAAGACATAGTAGGACCATCACCTTCTGTATCATACACCACGGATGACATTTGGGCTGAAGAAGATTCATCAATAGACATCCTCACGAGATTCGGGAGAATGTAACCTCCCATTTCAACACAACCTATGCCTACTTTATAACGAGTTCCAATACCTATCATTGAAGACAATGACATCGTTAAACAATTCAAGAAGACAAAAGTTGAGATGAATGTATGGATGCTTCTGGCAACATCTCGAGAACATAGGTTGGCTGTGATGAATGCCTTGGAAAAAATTGGGATAGATTCTGACACCACTCCTGAGGGACTAGCTAACTTCCTCACGAGTGACCTCCCTAGTCCAATTAATCTAATCACCTTCTCTGACAAAGATTTACCTCCAGAAGGTGACAAACACTACAAGGCGTTAAACCTCACGGTAGTCTGCAAAAGGATGAATGTTCCCATGACTCTTGTAGACAATGGATCGGCTATTAATGTCTGTCCACTTAGGACCGCGAGGATGCTCGGCGTAAAAGATGAGGATTTAACTCCGTCCACACAAGGAATAAGAGCTTACGATATTACTCGACGTCAAACTCTTAGCAAAATAACTCTAAATGTGACGGCAGGAGCAATAGAACATGCTACTACTTTTCAAGTGGTAGACATCAAAGCCTCGTTCAATCTGTTGTTAGGACGCCCTTGGCTCCATGATCTAAAGGTCGTCCCTTCATCTCTCCACCAACAAGTGAAAGCTATAGTTGGAGGAATCCCCATCACTATTGATGCTTCGCCGATGAGGATCAAATCAATAGAAAACCTAATAATCAACGTGGAGCACGACGAAGATGATGAAGACCTATGGGGCTTTAACGAAGAAGTCTCCTTAATCCAAGAGGATGAAAGGACATCTCTTTGCCACGACCCCCATTCCAACATGATTATCAACACCATGCTGAAGAAACAAGGACACTTCCCTGGGATGACCTTAGAAAAGAAGAAGGGGATAGCAAAATCGATAGAGTCACCTGGCCTCCCTAAACTAAATACTTTCGGACTTGGTTTCGAACCGACTTGGAAAGATCTCAAGCGAGCCCAGGACAAGTGGAAAGCACGTAGGGACGCTCGCATTCAAAAGAAAGCAATTCCAATGGATCAGTACCCTCTTACGCTTAATGGTCAGTTTATAAAAGAAGGAGAGGACTATCCATGCCATGAATTTTCCGATCCATTTTTTGTAAATGGCATACGACAACCAGGATTCAAGATTTTCATGGATTGTTGTTTCACTGATGAAATCCCAACTCCCGTCCATAAGGAGAAAGCACCCCCATGCTTTGACTTTAACGTCATGGGATTGCTGTTTGGGCGAGAAAAGAATGAGCCAGTTTATGAGAAAGATAACTTCTCACTCATTCAAACGGTCCTACAAAGAGAAAACTTCGACCCCTCAAAGCTAATTACTCCAGCTGAAGGATCGCTGCAAGGGTGGCGCAAGACTATCAAGGTGACCACTCCAAGTGGAAGAAAGATATCAATCACAACAGGGCAAGGGCCAATGTTTGAAGAATCGTCAGAGTCAGAGTCTGAGTCTTAGTCAGAGTCTTTCCCTTTAGAATCTTCTAAGTCTTTAACTATAATGCCTCCCCTTTCTTTTTCTTCTCCTAGGATAGTTAGTGATCCACTCCCTGAGGACATATCACTCTTTGATGTAATGATCTCAAAGTATAATAATATCTCTCATTCTCCTTACTTCTCGTGTTCTTCCCTAACCCAAGATGACGAACATTGCTTAGCTAACGATGAAAAGGATAAAGAAATTATTAAAGCAATGGAAACACTTGAAAAGAAAACACCAATAATTGAAGAGATTGAAACAGTTGACATCTCAAACGATTCAACTCATAAAAGAGAAGTTAAAATCGGACTAACATTGAATAAACAAGAAAGAACCGATTTAATCAACTTGCTTAAAGAATTCATCGATGTATTTGCTTGGTCATATGAAGATATGCCAGGCATTAACAGAGAGATAGCTCAACACACTATACCATTAATACCAAGAATGAAACCTGTAAAACAAAAGTTGTGTCGAATGAAACCCGACGTAGCACTTAAAATAAAAGAAGAAGTTCAAAAACAGATAACTGCGGGTTTCATCAAGGTATCAAAATACCCCGAATGGGTCGCCAACGTCGTCCCAGTTCCAAAGAAAGACGGAAGGGTAAGGATGTGTGTCGACTATCGAGATCTAAATAAGGCAAGTCCAAAGGACAACTTCCCTTTACCACACATCGATATTCTGGTAGACAACACGGCAAATCACGCGCTTCTCTCATTCATGGACGAATATGCAGGGTACAATCAGATTCTCATGGCAGAAGAAGACATGGAGAAAACAACCTTTATCACACCATGGGGGACTTACTGTTACACGGTAATGCCATTTGGGTTGAAAAACGCAGGTGCTACTTACCAACGTGCAGCAACTGCCTTACTCCATGACATGATGCACAAAGAAAAGTATATGTCGACGACATGATTTTGAAATCAAAGGACCGTCCAGGCCATCAAGTAGCCTTAAGGAAATTTTTCGAAAGGCTAAGAAAATACAATATGAGGTTGAATCCATCAAAATGTGCTTTCGGAGTCACCTCAGGCAAGCTCTTGAGATACGTCATAAGCTCTAGAGGAATAGAGATAGATCCAACCAAGATTAAAGAAATCATGTCAATGCCACCGCCCAAGACCGAGAAACAGATTCGAGGTTTCATTGGCCGGTTGCAATACATAAGTAGGTTCATATCAAAACTGACAACGATATGTGAACCAATCTTCAAAAAGCTCAAGAAGAATGTACCAGTAATATGGAATGATGAGTGTCAAAAAGCCTTTGACCGGATCAAAGCCTATCTTGCAAATCCTCCCGTATTAGCGCCAGCACTTCCCGGAATACCTCTTAGGTTATATTTGACGGTTACCAAGGAGACAATGGGAGCCATGCTAGCACAAGAGGTAGAAAACAAAGAAAATGCAATCTATTATCTAAGTAAGAAGATGCTCGAATATGAAACGCGCTATACACCACTCGATAAATTGTGCCTTGCTTTGGTGTGGGCCACAACTAAGTTAAGACATTACATGTTGGTACATACCGTTTTCGTGGTATCTCGATTGGATCCACTCAAATACTTGTCCGAGAAATCAACACTCAATGGACGTATTTCAAGATGGATAGTCAACTTAGCCTAGTTCGATGTGCGGTTTATGCCAAAAAAAGCTATTAAAGGATCCGTGGTGTCAGACTTTCTGGCAGATTTTTCAATAGAAGACCCGACACCAATACAGGACAATGAATTTCCAGATGAAGATTTGATGGTCACCGAAGATGATACTTGGACCTTGTATTTCGTCGGAGCCTCAAACCAAAAGGGATGTGGTGTCGGAGTGCTACTAGTATCACCTAAAGAAGAACACGTCCCAATCTCAATAAAGCTTGATTTTGACGTTACCAACAATGCTGCTGAATATGAAGCATGTCTGGTAGGTCTTGAAACAGCCCTGGCATTGGGAGTAAAGAAGTTAAGGATATTCAGAGACTCTTCTCTGATTATCAATCAAATATCTAAAAGGTGGAAAGTAAGGAGCGAAAGCCTAGCCCCTTACCAAACTTATCTGGAAACTCTTACCGACCAGTTAGAGAAGGTAGAATACACATATCTACCTAGAGAAGAAAACCAATTCGCTGATGCCTTGGCAAGACTAGCCTCAATGGTTAGGATTCCCATGGATATCGAGCAAATGCCTCTAACTATCGAAATAATGCACAAATCGGCATATATACAAGCTATAGAAGACGACGATCCAGTCCAAGACGAAGAAGAAGAACAAGAAGAAGAACCATGGTACACAGACATTCTCAACTATGTCACCAATGGAGAATATCCTCCTCATGCTGACAAAAGAGCAAAACGAGCCTTGAGACTTTTGGCTTCTCAATATGTACTCATAGACAACGAGCTACATAAAAGAGTACCTAAAGATCGAGCTCTCCTATGCGTAGGGAAGGTGGATGCACAAAGAATAATGAGAATGGTCCACGAAGGAATCTGTGGAACTCATGTAAATGGCAAAATGTTAGTCCAGAAAATAATGCGAGAAGGGTATTATTGGACTACCATAAATAGGGACTGTCATCAATACGTGAAAAGATGTCCTAAGTGTCAAATTTATGCCAATTTGCAACACGTTCCTCCATCTTTGCTTTACACCTACACATCACCATGGCCATTCTCTACATGGGGAATTGACATAATCGGCAAGATCACTCCCTAGGGACAGGAGGCCACGAATTTATTCTAGTAGCAATTGATTACTTTACGAAGTGGGTTGAAGTGCAATCATATGCTAAACTTATTGCAAAACATGTAGCACTCTTTATCGAGAGAAATATCATTTGTCAATGTGGAGTCCCACATGAAATGATAAGTGACAATGGAACTCACTTTCAAGCCGAATGTGTTGAATTGCTACATAAATATGGTATCCAACATCATCATTCGTCCCCTTATAGACCTCAAGCAAACGGAGCAGTTGAGGCAGCTAATAAGAATCTAAAGACTATCATCGAGAAAATGACAGAGAATTATAAGCATTTGCTTGACAAGCTTCACTTTGCATTGTGGGGTTATCGCACGTCAATCCGTACGTCAACAGGAAATACACCATTTTCTCTGGTATATGGAATGGATGTCGTACAACCTGTCGAACTAGAAATACCATCTCTACGTATTGCGCTAGAGAGTAAACTTGATGAAGTTGAATGGACTAGGGCACGATATGAAGAATTGATCCTACTCGACGAAAAACGACTACAAGCTCTACATCATACTCAGTGCTATCAAACTCGTATGGCTAGACATTTTAATAAGAAGGTCAAGGCAAAAAATATCAAAGTAGGAGATTTGGTATTAAAAGTGCTCAGGAAAAATGTTTTAGATCCAAGGGGAAAGTTTAGACCTAATTTTTGTCCGGCCCCTACATTGTCAAAACAATCCTGCCAGGCGGTACAACAAAATTAACTGACATGGATGACAATGAATTCTCAAACATGACCAATCTTGACCAACTAAAAAAATACCACCCATAATTACTTGAGTAGGACACTCAAGAGAGCTACGTTCGGCCTGATTCCTTAGGAAAGGATACGTAGGCAACCCATTACGCGTGTGGCCACTTTATTTTTCGACATCTCCGCGTTCTAGAATCAACAAAAAGTCAACAAAAAGTCGGAAAATTATTGGCGTCACAGAACAGAGTCTGGCGCTAGCCAAAAGCCATTAGCGCCAGATGATGGAATTGGCGCCTGGCGCCAAACCTCAATAGCTGGCCCCAATCTGCAATTACTGACGCCAATTCAGTCATAAAATCTGGGCGAATTTCGGTGTTTTTCGGAAAATGTTCGACTTCTGTACTCGAAGAATTTCTAGAAAATTAATTTTTTCGGTTTTTCATTGCTTTAATAAAATAATTTAATGTAACAATTTAATTGAAAGCTGATATTTCATTAATAAAACAAAATTACATTGTTAATGGAATTTAAATAAGGCTGAAATAAATTAACTTTAAATAAAAAATAACAATCTAATAAATCTAAAGCTAAGCAATGTTCTGGTCTTTCTTCTCCTTCTTTGCTCTTTTCCAATTCTTTTCTGTTTCCTCCTCTTCATCCATTACTTTAGCTAGTAGGCATCCTTTAGAGTACCTACATTCAATTTTAGAATATATTGTT
The DNA here is from genome assembly GCF_001683475.1 of Chenopodium quinoa. NCBI lineage: Eukaryota > Viridiplantae > Streptophyta > Magnoliopsida > Caryophyllales > Amaranthaceae > Chenopodium > Chenopodium quinoa. Next base: position 2,102,292 of record NW_018743689.1, read on the forward strand.
TCTCCTTCAGCTAGCACCCCATGCTTCTTTTCCACCCAAACCTTTTTGTCTGTAGCTTTCCTTTTCCCCTTGTCTTTAGTAGTATTCTTCTTCTTAGGCATTGTAAGTGTTTTGAACTCAATTCTTGCACCTAAGCGCTCTTTAGCCGGTGTCACCCTGTCACCTAGACGATTCTTCACATCGGTTCTACCCTGATCAATTGAAGACTTCTTCAACAACCACTTCTTTACATCATTAGGTAAAGAAGGGGGAACCTTTTGGGTAATCACTTCCCATAAAGGTCTAGCGCTCAAGTAAGTGTCAAATTTATCCACTTCTTGAGATACGGGATACTCATAGGGAGGACGAAGATCCCTGGAAGGAATATTTTGAAGCAAGCCATATTGTCTTTTCACCCTGCAGGGATAATAATATGTCACGCGAGACAAGCTTGGAAGACGGCAGAAAGGTTGCTTGTTAACACCAACCATCCTTTTTATTTTCCACCATGGGATGACCTACTTGATAGCAAAATCACGTGATTCAAAGACTTTCTTTCACCCATGGAGCCCAATTTTAGGGATGCGTTTCTTCCTTCTCACAAAGCAAGTGGGGGTATAATTTTCAATGTCGTCCGGAGGGCTGATTAATCCTAGCCTCTCCATTAGCCACATCAGTAAAAATTCCAATGCAAATAAATTAATATTACAATACAAAAATATATTTTTTGATTTCTGTAATTAAAAATATTATTTTTCTACCTGTAATAAAATTGGAGAACCGCGAAGAGGTGCTTTTGGATCCCTTTTCAATTCATCTAGACTAATCATAGTCTCTCCAACTATCAATGGCATTGGATTTCTCCCTGATTCAATTTGTTCTAGCACGGTGGTTATAATTGATTGACCCTCGTTAATTTTACCACTACTAAGACAATATTGATTAAGCATGCAGAATAAGAACGCCCTTCTTCTATATATGTGAAAAGATTAAGAAAGCGGTTTATCAAAATAATAGCGTGCGAATTCTTTTAAGTTCACTACATTCCCATCTACTATTTTTGATAAATCCCTTTCCTTCAAGTTAAAGAAGCGCTCAAAATCCTTATAGTAATATGCATCCACTCTAGGGATTACTACCAGGTCTATTGCAGGGAAGCCTAAAATAGCACCAAATTCCTCTGGCAAAGGGCTAATTTCATCATACCCTATTCTAAAACAATGTGTATCAATGTTCCAAAATTCTAAAGCGGTATGTATGAAGTCTATGTCTAAATCTACCCCTTTAGATGCCATAAATTCCCCCCAAGTGAAATAAATCCAATTCTTTTCTTTCTCTAGAATTAAGAGATCGACACCATTCATGAGAATATTGGGTGAAGGTTTTAGTGGCTAAAGACATGATTATTATTTTTTATAAAGAGAAGAATATTTTTTTCGATGAAATTATGAGAAGAATCGGCTGAGCAGGGGCCATTTATGCACAAATTGCGAGGAATTTCAATCTGAATGAAATACGGAGTCAGCGTCGATTGGCGTCACACACCCGACATTGGCGTCACCCATCAGCTTTTGGCGCCACACGCTAGGTGTAGCGCTTTGCGCCACACGCCACAGGCTGGCGCCAGCTGGCGCCAAGTCAGCAGGACAACCGCGCGTGCTGAGTTTGCGTTTTGATATTAAATTGGTGTCGGTTAATGACTTTATGGCCCCGTTTTAAATATTTTTTCTATCCTTTTCTTAATTAATTAAAATAGCAATTATTTTTAGTTAAATTTTTTTTTTTGGATTTTTTATTAATTTTCAAAAAAATCAGCTTTTTTTCTTCGTTTTATTTTTCCTTTTTTATTTTTTCTTTTTGGGGGAGAGAGTCGGATAATACCCTCCATCAATAATAAAAATGACGGAATTTTTGTGCAAAAATTGTTATCACACTTCTTTTGCACACACTAATATACACTAACATAATAATAGATAATAATGAATTTACAAATAACATAACAAACAAAGTGTCTAAATAATAAGTCAAAGGCAAAGTTCTATAAAAAGTCAAAATAAAATACATATACAGAAACAAACTACGGCGCCGGAGGACGTAGGCCCATCATGCCATAAAACTGCGCCGTCCAAGGAGTCACCTCTCCACCAGCTCCGACCTCAGCACCAGCTCCAGTCTCCGTAGGAGGAGGAAAACTCAAGACAGGACCGCTCCAGCCAAGGTCAACCTGAGGCTGAGATCGCGGAGGCCACTGCGATGACGAGCCAACCTCGTACATCCCACCACCTCTGAAAGCCGATGTAGCCTCCCCTACTGGTGCAGCAGGAGCACCCTCAGAAGAAGATCCTGAGCCTTCAACAACATCGGCTCGAGCAGCCTCGGAACGGCCACCTCTACCTCCTGACGAAGTGCAACGACGTCTCGAGCTAGACCTCGCCGGCTCTCTCCGCCCCTTAGGCCTCGTACGGGTGTGAGAAGCGATCGGCTGACCCTGCAAAAAGAATTAAATCAGAAACAAAGTAAAACTGAAGCATAATGCAGAAATAATAAGTGAAGAAAAGTTACCTCTCGGACAGCGTCGTCTCGACGACAGGTAGCCGCGTTCCTCATCCGAACGAGCTGGCTCCGGAAGACATCTTTGCATCGTGCCATAGCCGAAACCACCTCGCGTGAGAACTGTCAAGAAAATAAGTCAGTGAAAATGCATGATGACTGAATACAAGATTCTGTATTAAAAACTAGGCTTACCCTAGTCTGGTGACGAGGAATCGACCGCTCCACGAAGCGCTCGCCCTCAGGAGCCGGAGAAATCATCTCCTCGATCGGCCCGTACGTCCCCTGGTAGTGGATGGACATACGGGGTGGCGCGAACTCAGTAGGACCATCCTGATAAGACGGAAAGAAATCAGCAAGGTATTACTTGGGGGCTACTTAGCGAAAAATAAAAAGCTAAAGATCTTACCCTCACATCCTCGGCTGGTACAGGGACTGGAGCTAACAAAGGAAGTAGCTCCTCAGCATAACTCCACCCAAGGATCACATGGGACCGCCAGAGGGAACCAGATTCCTCAGCCATGCTTGACAACTCTCTCTCGTCGAACATGTGACGTGGTGGAGGAGCAGGAACAACGAAAGAATCGGAAGAGTGCTGTCTAGCAACTCTCTCTCCTAAGTACACAACCGCTCCATAGGTCCCCAGAAAGTAGCGACGCTCAGCAGAGTACTGTGCGGCTAATCCAGGGACTGTCCAACCACCCCATGGTCGGTATACTACCTCAGGTCCCTACAAGAAACACCAATCGGGTAAGAACATGTCCGAAACATCACAGAAGAGCAAGATAAACACTAAAAGTCGTACCGAGATGATCCGACTCCGGACATGTGCAGTAGACAGGTCGACATGGTGGCCGCCCCAAGAGGCGCTCACCGGATACCCCCTCAGCAATGGTCTCGCCGGCGCAATGGAAGGAAAGTACTCGTAGAACCAGATCTACAAAAAGCAAAAGCGTGAGTAAATGCTAACTGACATGTAGGGCTAAACTTTATAGGAAATAATGTTTACCTCTACGACCTTCCAGAAAGCAGACAAAGCAACGTTCGTCCAAGGGACCGGTGGCAACACGAGTCCCTCAACGCGCGAACGAAGTCAGTGTAGGCCAACCTGGCCCAGTCATAAGTCCCAATCCGCCAGAGATCGCGAACAGCAGGGAGGTGGTAAAGCAACGCCCTACTACCCCTGTCAGGGGAGAATGTCCCTGACTACAACATCAGCACAAATATGCGCACCCGCTGCTCTCGGGTGGTCGCATCATCATCAAGAGCCGCTGCCAGCGTCGAGCGACGAATCCCCCTAGTACTGAACTGAGTCGTCTCGACCTCAGCTCGAGCCCGAACAGCAATCGACCCCAATAGCTCCTCGACCTCTGGAGAAAAGACGTCGATACCGTCGTCGAACGGCAGCGGCACAGAAGTAAACTCCCGTCCTGTGATGAGACTGAAGTTTGTAGGAGTGACCATCATCTCACCCCGTGGGAAATGAAAGGTGTTGGTGGTGTCCCAGAAGAACTTCACCAAAGCGCGTACTACGTGGTGACCCCCGCTGGAGGCGACCATAGCCTCGGAGGTCTCGAACAAGGAAACTAGTCCGCAGGACTCCCATAGGAGTCTCGTCTCGCGGTCTCTGGCGATGTGCATCCTATACAAATCGCCTAGACCATCACAGCCAGAGCCGTGATGCCGTGTCCTCCCAATCTCGGTTCCCCGTCTCACCCTCTCGGAAATGTGGTGGACAGGGATAAAGAACAAGGTCTGCTCATCCCACTCTGGGAACCGACCAAGCGAAGTGGACGGTGTGGTGTCGTCCTCCATGGGTTCATGCTCCCGTCTAGTGTTTCGGGACCGTGAACCTGAACCTCGCTGTCTAGCCATGCGACATTGTGCAAAATCATCATAAATTAAGGTTCTATAATATCTAAGGTTCGCCTAAGCCGCATGATATTATGTTCGCAAAAAACAGAGTACATAGTACTAAAACAGAGCACAAATTCAAATTGAGCATGACAGCATTTTTCAAGAAATCAAACAATTTCTTGCTACACTATAGTGATTATTGTGACAAATTGAACAAGAATTGCTAGCAAAAAACATCAAGAACAAACTACATTGTTCTGCCCAACCTTAAGAGGTCCAACAACGGCGTATTGCTCATTTCTTCACCAAATTGAGTCAAACAAGTCTCAAATTACTCCTAAGGCAATATACAAGCATAAACAAGCAATTTCATGGCATAAAACTTGATAAACAAAGCAAATTGAGCATTATAAATTTCGAATTTTCATGAAATTCGTGAATAAACATGCCAAGAATTCATAAAAACCGGTGTGAGTTTGAGGAAAAATTACATAGATCGGGAATATAGATGAAAAGAGCTTTGATTTGCAATAAATTTAAGCACATTCGGGTGAAAAATGAGTGAGCAACAATCAAATGAAGCTTTCGGTTTCTTCGAGCAGCGTTCGCAACAAACCAGAGCAAGAAAATGAACGAAAACGAGATTTTAAAGCAGATTTCGTGCTGGCGCCAGTCCCTAGGCATTGCCGTCACGTTCTGTGCTTGGCGCCTGACGCCAATGCCAGCGCCTGGCGCTAACGCCATATGTCTGACGCTGATTGTTTTTCAGCGACGCCAAAGCAGACGGCCACTTGTTGGGGTTGAGCTAGCCTTTTGCAATATATTTTGGGTTCCTTGGTACGCCAGTTAGCCCCTCTAAGAAATTTGACATGATTAGGTAATCGGCTTGATTACATAAAGTGATCGACCTGATGAAAAGATCGTCTCACTTAGCTTAAAGCGCCTAAGCATTGGCTCAAAAGCAAAAGGCACCGACATATAGGTTCAAGGGCAAAAGGCACCGACATATAAGTTCAAGAACAAAGGGCACCGACATACAGGTACAAAGCGAAAGAGCGCCGACGTAAAGGCATAGCAAGAGCAAAGTTCAGGCAAACTTTTAAAGATCGACGGGCGTGGATCTTCGGTATTTTCCTTTGGAAAATTATCGCATCAAATGAGGATGACTTCAAGAGAAGATGTCTTCGGCATCATTCCCTAGCTTGCGGAAAGTTGTCATAAACAGCTGAAGGTAATTTCGGGCGAAGTTGTCTTCGATTCCTCGAGTTGTTGATAGAATTTATGATATTTTTTTTTTGGCTTAAATGTTAAATTTTATTATCAGATACAGATCAAAGTACTATGTAAAGGGCACATAAACCTTTGTGATAATGTAGGATATTTAGACATAGTACGATATCATTAATTTATACAATAATATACGCTTAAATACAAACTATTAAGGAAAAATGGAAATAAATAATCCCACCTTTGCTCGAATTGAAAATAACAAACCCACCTTTTGATATTTACAAGGCAAACCCACCTTTGTATGCCATCTTCTTTTAATGAATTTTTTTACCTACAACCTATTAAACAAGTTAAAATGTTATTATTTTTATTTTTTAAAGCCACGTGTCTCTCCATAATTGGTCCAAATAAAAAAAAGGTAAAGACAAAAATAAAATCATGTAAAAAAAAAACCCCACCAGCCACCAGCCACCCCTCAAGCCACCGCAAAACCCTAACCCTAACCCTAACCCTAGACCTAACTAAACCTACTGGCCGCCACCCAAAACTCGTCGATCGTCACCCTAAACCCCTGAAATTGGCCGGTCGAAACCCCCAATACAAAAAAACACCCTGCCGATCTAAGTCCAACTTCGAAATCACCCCTTGACCCAAATCCTACCCCTGAAACCACCATAACCACCACCCTTAAAACACCAACCAGCCCCGAAAACCCCTCTAATATTCACAAACCACCGAAAATCTCCACCTCAGCCCCGATTAACCCCTCTAATTTTCGCAAAACGGACGAAAATCTCCACCCCAGCCCTGATTAACCCCTCTAACCTTCGCAAAATGCCCGAAAACCTCCATCCCAGCCCCGATTAACCCCTTTAACCTTCAAAAACGGCCCCTTGAAAATCGTAGCCCCTTGAAAACCCCCCATAAAACACACTCAAACCACAGCACGGTTGATGGGTATCAATTGGGTCGTTTTTGGAGGCTGAGGGCAGCTGACTGGTTTTTGGTGGTGGCTGGGTCAAGGATAGCCGGTTAGGGTTTTAAGGTGGCAAGTGGGGTTGGTGAGGGTTGATGGCTGGGATTTTTTTTTTCATTTTTCATTTTGTTTTGTTTTGTTTTTTGTTTTGTTTTGTTTTTTTGTTTTTTTGTTTATTTTTTATTTTTTTGGTTTTGCTTCTTTTTAATAAATAATGAAATGCACCAATTAATATTTGACATGTGGCATACAACCTACTACAATAGGTCACCAACATGTCAAGGTTCATTAAAAGAAGATCACATACAAAGGTGGGTTTGCTTCGTAAATATCAAAAGGTGGGTTTGTTATTTTCAGTTCGAGCAAAGGTAAGATTATTTATTTCCATTTTTTCAACTTTTAAATGAACCTGGTTTATATTAATTTATTTTGGACCACAAATATTAGAAACACTATGAAAAGGTCACTATCTTAAAATAAAGGTATTATGGTAAAATAAAACTCATTGTGTTATTATAATGGTCATCAGAGGATTATTTTTTTTTTGTAAAAAAAACTATAATATACTACTCCCTCCATGTTTTTTTTAAGTATTACACTTCCTATTTCCGGCCATGTTTTTTTAAATGTTACACTTTCTTTTTTGCCAAAAGGCTACATTAAAAAATTATATCTCTCTCCTCTCATGGTCCCCAACCAAATCCACAACTACTTTTTTATTATATATTTTCTCTAACATTCATTACTTTTCAATAAACTATTAACCCCACTATCTTTGTCTTAATATTTTTAAGTGAATTGCTATTCGTCGCTCCCATTTTACATAGTAACGCTCCCATTTTGACTTGAATGGAAAAATATGTCCTTTATGCAATTTGTGTTATAAAAAGGACTTTGTTCCCCATATGGACACATTTTGTCTAACGGTCCCCTCAAATTACGACGTTACTATCCCGAGTCCACTAAATCGGTCCCCCCGACCTTAAAACCAAATCGGCCCCATGACCACCTTAATTCCTTTTTTTTTAAAAAAAATTAATCATAAATTTTTTTCTACGAGTCTTGGGTCATGGACGACAAGTGGAACATTCATATGCCGGAGATTGCGTCAGAACATTCTGTAAGTTTTTTGTTTTTTTATTTTCTAGAAATAGGACATCCGCCTAAAAATTCCGGATGTCCCATGGTAGATCCGCCTAAAATTTTCGGATCTACCATGAAACATCCGAAAATTTCAAGCGGAAGTAAGGATCCGCCTAAAACTTTCGGATGTTCCACGGTGGATCCGAAAATTTTAGGCGGATCCACCATGGGACTTCCGGAAGCGGATGTCCCTTTTCCAGATTTTTTTTTAATTTATTTTTTTTATTTTATGTTAATTATGTTTTTTTTTTTGTTTAATGTTAATTAAGTTATTTTGTTTCGTGCGCTTGTGATTGTTGTTGTGATTAAGTTTTTAATATTAAATGTAATTATTATTGTTTTGTATTAATATGATTATTAGTAATATGATTATTTTTTGTAACATTATTATTATTATTATTATTGTTATTATTATAATTAATTATTATTATTATTATTATTATTGTTGTTGTTGTTGTTGTTGTTGTTGTTGTTGTTGTTGTTGTTGTTGTTGTTGTGTTGTTGTTGTTGTTGTTGTTGTTGTTGTTTTTGTTGTTGTTAATCTTTTCATTATTGTTGTTGTTGTGGTTATTCTTATTATTAATTAGTAGAAATATAATTTTATAAATATTATTATTATTATATTAATTAATAATTAATGTTAGGATATTATTGTTTTGTATTTATTTTTATAATTTATTATTATTATTATTATTATTATTATTATTGTTATTGTTATTGTTATTTTTTTGTATTTTTTTGTTATTATTGTTTATTATTATTATTATTATTATTATTATTATTGTTTATTATTATTATTATTATTGTTTATTGTTATTATTATTATTATTATTATTATTATTATTATTATTATTATTAGTAATTTTTAATAATTGTTGTTATTATTGTTGTTTGTTGGTGGTAGTGATTAGGGTTGTTGCTATTATGATTGTTGTTATTAGTATTAGTAATTAATGTTAATAATATTAATAGTTGTAAAATTGTTTTATAAATATTATTATTAATATTATAAAAAATAACGTAACGACATAAACTATGTTTTGTTTAATTTGTATAGGATATGGAATTTGAAGACGGCGGTGACGGTGTGAATTATAGTAGGAATTTTGTCATGGATACGTTATTTCCAACATTTTACAATGTAGTTACATGGGCTGATGGTGTTTCCATAAATTTGGGATTTATTTTGGTGAAATCGTCTTATAACAAAACCAGAGATGGTCGGCCTAGTACCAACTTGCTACTACCCATGCATCATAGTCTTACCATTGAGGGCACGCAACGGGGTTCAGACACCGAGTCGAGAGTTCGTGATTGCTACAGTTGGTGGATCACATTTCATCCGTCTTGACCTTGTACCTGATTCACCTCTCCCGCCGATCGCCGGTTGGTGGACTGAACACCACGAGGCTAGTGTTAATGGATGGGATCAACAATTTGAATTTAGAAGGAACATGTGGGATGCATTAGTTAGGTAGTTTGTAATGTACATTCACTAACGTTGAACGTTTGTAAGAATAGTAGAATTATAAATATAATTTTTAATGTGCTTGATTTTAATCTACTTAAAATCTAACATGACATGTAACAAAAAATAAATCAGTGTCCAGATTTTACATTACATGACAAATATAAAAAAATAATAATAAATCAGTTCAAACAAGTAATTAAAACCACTAACACGACTTCCAATCAAAATAATCTAAAGCCCCATTTTTTACTTCCAATCGAATACAAGCTGCTCAGTCATTGTCCGAGTCTCACTCGACATGTGAGGATACTCAGCCAGTGCTCTGTGGTGAATCTCCATGGACCGATCCATCCACTACAAATCAAACAATAACATATTATATACACAACAATTAGTAGAAGTCATTTTTAATATTATAATAAGCATATAGACTTACATAATCAGTGTTAGTCTGCTCATGTAGGTTGCTTGTAACTCCTGCACCTGGAGATACCCGCAGGTGAGAAATCCTATACAGCCACTGCATGTAACCAGGCGCAACCGAAGGAGCTGCAGCACTTAGCCTGGCGAGGGCACCTAAAACTACACTCTAAGATACCCCATGGACAAACCTCTTCCACATCACATCTGTCATCTCGGTCGGGAAGTCTACCCGGTACATCTTCAAGTTAGTCCGCCTCTTGGCCTTCTCTGGCCTGATTATCTCATGGGGAATACCTTGCACGAAACCAAGTTGTCGCACCACTCTATTAAGCATGTACGGCTCAATGATGTTAATGTACTGGATGCAGCCAATGAATAAAGTGGGGGGCACTCGTAATGCAGGATCAACTCCGTACAGTAGCTAGTTCACCTCATGGTCAGTCTGCACATCAATTCTAGTACGAAAAGATAACAGGCGCTCCAAGTTCTTGCTAGGACATCCCGGTCCAACATCCCAATGCACGAGGCATTTGAAGGTCCCGGGTTAAGGTACCCTGCTGTGGCCGAAAGCACGGAAAGTACTCGTAAATCCGCGCTTGCAGAAGCGTGAGACAACCAGCAATCGAATTAGCACCGTTCCGTGATGCCGTGCCCAATTGCCGATAAAAGTAAGCTAGTGCAGCTGTTCCCCAAGCATACTCGTTAATAGGGACATCCATATAACATAGCTCGTGGAGGAAGGAAGGATGCGTACGGTTACCAGTCTTGTCTACAAACAGTGTACCTCCAAGAACTAACCACAAGTATCCAGTAAGCTGATCACTAAACTCCCGCTCAACCTCCAATGTCGACTCAAAAATCTTATCACTCAACACCCCACTACCCTGCCAAATCGTCTTTGTGCCGCAAATCTCAGACAAATCATCTGGAGTCATATCCATGGTGATCGAGCAAGCTTCCCGTAACACGTTCGTGCTAAGAGTAGTGGTGACCATATTGCCTTCGACACGTAACCAAAGTATATTGTACACGTCATGCAACAAGATCATAATCTCCCCAAATGGCATATGAAAGGTGTTTGTATCTGGCTGCCATCTCTCAACAAAAGCAGAAATCAACGGCCAATTAAGTCTTTTAAACATCAGCCCGGGCAAGTGAGACAACCAACTACCATGAATCACCTCGAGGTTCTCCACTGATTGACGACCTCGCCACATAACCAAGTCAGAACACAACTTTGACCTACTCAAACAGCACAAAACACTACGCTCATGCTCGATCCAGATATATCGTGCCACGTGACCACCAAAACTAGGGATAACAGTCCCATCCTCAAGACCACCCGACATCGGTTCCTGCACTAACCATGCCTCTGTGGAGCTGGTAGTAGGCTGACTCGATCCACTACCAACAAATCTCCCTAACTGACCCCTATATACCATATGGTAATCTTAAGGGTCCGATTCTTCATCCCGGTCACCAGCAATACTAGCCGAGAATTCGTTTTCCTCGTTAGATGTAGGTGCTCCACTTGCAGAGTACAAGGGATGACAACTACCAGAATGTGGGTCTCCCAACCAACCACTAGTAGACCCGTATTGCTGCTCGGGCTGAAACGGTGCTGAACGAGATGACCGTCTCCTAACAGACGTATTCAGACGTCGTGATATTGCATGTCGAGCACCAGAACCCTCGATCTACATAAAATAAGTACAGAATCCAATTTTAGTAGTAGTAGTAGTAGTAGTAGTAGTAGTAGTAGTAGTAGTAGTAGTAGTAGTAGTAGTAATAATAATAATAATAATAATAATAATAATAATAATAATAATAATAATAATAATTTTTCCAATTTACTTTTAATATAAAAAATACTAAGAACACTTATCATAAAAACAAAAATTACAATAACAATAATCACAACAACAACACCAACAACAACAACAACAACAACAACAACAACAATAATAATAATAATAATAATAATAATAATAATAATAATAATAATAATAATCATAATAATAATAATAACAATAATAATAATAATAATAACAACAACAACAAAAAATTAAAACAACAACAATAACCACTATAACAATAATAATAATAATCATAACAATAATAATCATAATAATAATAATTATTATTATTATTATTATTATAATTATAATTACTATTATTATTATTATAACAACAACAACAACAACAACAACAAAATAAAATTAACAACAATAACAATAACCATAATAACAATAATAATAATAACAACACTAATATCAACAACACTAATATCAATAACAATAATAATAATATTAATCATAATTAAAAAATATAATAAAAATAATACTAATAACAATAATAAAATCTAAAAAAAAAACAACAACAATCATCAAAATAACAATTCACATAATAATAATAATAATAATAATAATAATAATAATAATAATAATAATAATAATAATAATAATAATAATAATAATAATAATAATAATAATAACAAAAACACAAAAATCAACTAATAATAACAATAATAAAAATAGAAATCGTTCCAAAAATAATTCTTTGAAAAAAAAAAAACACAAACACAAATCATATTATTCACGAAAAAAAATAATAAAAATCGAATTTCCAAGCTTCCGCCCAGAAATTCCAGAAGGACCTCGGAGGATCCGCCTGGAATTTCCTAATCCTCCTAAGTACTTTCGAAAATTTTAGGCGGAAGTAAGATCCGCCCAGAATTTTCGAAAGTACCTAAGAGGATCCAGATTTTTCAGGCGGAACCTCCTAGGTACTTTTTGAAATTTTGGGCGGAAGCCTGGAGTTTCCGATTTTTTGTAAAAAGAATTTACCTGCTCGCCGCTAACGCCGCCACCGCCGTTGCCTCCACCGCTGGCCAAACTCCTCCCTCCGTACGTCACCATTATTCACCTCGAATCACCCATCTGTTTTTGTGTACATGCTTGTAGATTATTTTTCATGATTGTTGATTTTTTTTGTAAAACAAAATAAATTTCAGATTTTAATTTTCAAGTTTTTTAGAGAGTTAGAGAGTAAGAGAGATAGTGAATGAGGTTAGAGAGTGAGAATGTGAGTCGTAAAGTGGAAAAAGCGTATTTAAATATTAGGGGTAAAATTGGAATTTTAAACAAAAAATGCGAGCATTGCCCTGTAAAATGGGAGCGGCGTTTAACAACATTAACTACCCCACTTACCTCTTATTTTATTTAAGTCAATCAAATTGTCAAAACTATGTGCCGGTGAAACTGTAACACTTAAAAAAATATAGAGGGAGTAGCAAATAAAAATAATAAAAAAAAAAATTATGTTAAAATTAGGGTCACTATATTCAATATAACGTCAGCTAATATGTGAGTATTTCAGGTCACAATGATATTAAAGGTCACTCAAGATTTAATAAAGGTTACTAAGTTAAAATTAAGGTCACTATGTTCAACAATATATCAATTGCGCGCTGTATAAAATTATAAACCTTGGTCCACAGTAATATTATAGTCAACCAGGTCTACACAAGGTTTTTTTTTTATATATAAGTTTAGTAGTTAAAGTAGTAGATATATATTTAAGTTATTTCACTTTGCTAGACAAGAATTAATGATCCCTTGATAATTAAGTTTGTAAAAAATAAAAAAACTATTTATTTAGGATCTAAAAGATACAAAATTCAATGTAACAAACATATATATGTAAGATCATGTTCTTTTCACCTTATTTTTGATGTACTGAAATTATTTTTATTGAACTAATATTATTTTTACTTACTCGCTTCGTTTTTTTTTTTTTTTTTTTTTTTTTTTTGTGTGTGTGTGTGTTACATTTATCAAATGCGACCGTGTTTTAGAGTGTTACACTTTCTTTATTTATGTGCTACATTTAATATTGGTAAAATTAATTCTAATCATCCCACTTTTGGTCGGTTGACTGTTAATAATCCCACCTTTAGATTATTTAATAATTTTACCTTTATAGGACATCTTCTTTTATTGGCCCCTAACCTGTTGGTAACCTGTTTTGATAGGTTAAGATGTTACATGTCACTTTGTGATTGGTTGAATTTATTTGTTTTTTTTTTTAAAAAAAAAAAAAAAAAAAAAAAAAAAAAAACAGTCCACACCAACCCCATGCCATCCACCCTCCCCAATCCTCTTGACAGCCCCTCACCCCCACCTACACCGCCGGAACCCTTTCCCATCACCACCCAGTGAAAACCGGCCCCTTTTTCCTATTAAAAAAAATTAGATTCATGCTAAAATTTTGAATCAGAAAGCTAAAAAGTTCAATTTTAGTTATAATTTGATTTTTGTTTATTGTTCTTCATTTGCTCTTATTCTCATTCCAAACTCTTAGATCTTCCAAACTCTTAGATCTTAAATCTACCTAATTTCAACCATTTCATTGTATAGATATTTGATATGGTCCGGAATCTAAAAATTAGTAGAAGAATATTTGAATTTCGAACTCAAATTTAGATTTTTATTATGTTTTTTGAGCTTCATTAATGGCGTGAACAATTCCGCTAACAGGATCCTTAATCAAGCTATTCTCATTCTTTTGGAGTTGTTCGACATCAAGGAAGGGAAGAGGGATGGTTTTCTGTAGACACTTAAAAATGTCTCCCAAAAACCAAACCCAATGATGAACAACCTTTCACCGCCACTATTGGTCGGGTTCAGTATTTAATTCCGAGAGTGCTTAAAAAAATCGTATTTAATTAAATTCAATTTTTGAATAGTCCATGGATTAGTCTTGATGTTTAGTCAAAGCATAGTTTTTAATTTTAGCCCAAACCTTTTTTATTTTATTGTTTTATTATTTAATTTTGGCCCAAACTTTTTATTTATTTTTATTTACTTATTTTCTTATTTTAGCCCAAATAATAATAAATAAAAAATGGCCCGAAATTATCAATCGACACTTAAAATGCTGAACGAAATTAGGGTTAAAAATGAATTTAGACGGAAAAGCAGACTGAAAACTCTCGCGTCACGGCAGCAGTCCACCGTGTCACGGGAAATTGTCTCGTCTAACAATGGGGTTTCTAGTGACACGGGGGTTTCCGTGTCCTTTCCGCGTAAACCCTTAACGCGTTTTCTCCCCCGTTCACTAAATATTTCCCGCGTCACACAAAAGTACACCGTGTCACGGGAATGTTTCCTGTCTGGCGGTGGGATTTCCCGTGTCACAGTACACTTTGCCGTGTCGCGGTATACTTTTTTAGGGTTTTTATCATTTTAGAGTTCCGTGTGTTCCCTCAGCACATTTTTTCTATAAATACCCCCTCATTTCTGATGTACAGGACATCAATTAATTCTCCATTTTTCTCTCTTCTATGCTCTAGCCTAAACACTAGCCTACCCTTCTTCTTTCAAAATTCCTTCTTCAAGCATTCCAAGGAGTCCATAATTTACTCGTGGTTCTGTCCTTAAACCAAAGCATGAAAGGTAGAACTGTTTGAGGGTTTGTCCCCAAATCAATTCTATTTAATTTAATTTAATTTAATTATTGTTTTAGTATTTCCTTGAAGTTACTAGCTCGTTTATTATTTTGTAGTTGCAAGCAAATAGAATAAAAGTAAGAATTATGTTCCTTTTATTTCTATTATTTTTCTAACGATTTTATGTTGTTGGAATTATTGTTAAATTGCTTCCAATATTAATGTTTATTTTATTATATTTATGATCACCATATTGGATGTTTAAAGAGAATATGTAATAGAAAATCACGCCTAATAAGATAATTTGGACGACCGATTTAGGTTCCTTTTTAATCTTGTTATTAATCAAAGTGGTCATAAATATTTTAGAATTATATGTTGCATTAATATTAAACTAATTTAGCTTAATAATAGTTTGGAGCAAATTGAATATTTTGTTTGTATGCCTTTAAGATCGCAGGAATCAGTTTTCACTACAAGAATCGAGTAGAGACCAATACGGGCGAATGTGACTCCATGACTCACTTCGTACCATCATCCCCGATCCTCCTTTCGTGGTTCCGAACCATATGGAGTTAGTAATCTCATGGATTATGAATGGGGTGTAACCTTCACGGGTCAATCGTTGTTGCCTATCGTTGTCCCTTATCGTGGTTGCCTTTTTATGATCCGTGAACGGTTTACAAGTTCCTTACAAACTTGTTAGCGGCTCCCTACTTTTCTTTGTCCCTAATCGTTGTCCCTAATCGTAATGTCAATTCCCACTTCCTATGAGTGCCAAGCATATTCACCACATGCTTTAACGTAGGCACACTTCGAACGACGCCTACAATTTGGCGACTCCACTGGGGAGGATTCTTGGTTATTTATCGATTTAAGTTATCTGTATTTAATTAAGATGAGTGGATGAGACTTGAAAGATTCTTGAAAAATATTCCTGTGATTAATTTGGCATTTTTGCATAAGCATAGTCGTTTTAACGTCGCATTTAGGTCTGTCCCGTAGGAAAAATTTAATAACTTGATTGCGTACGAAGGAAAACAGGGCACCAGCCAAATCTTCTGACTGCCGTGCTACGGCAAAATTTGCCGTGTCACGGTGCAGTACACCATCTGACGGTGTGCAGTACCGTGGCACGGGAATCTCTGTCGTGTCACGGCAGTCCTAAAATCAGTCGGTGGCTAGTTTTCTCTTCTCACAGTCAACTTCCTTCGATTTTTCTGAAAAAACATGTGTGTTCTACATACGTCTTAGCCCCGGGGGATTTAAGCTCTATCAACCCAAAAACGCTCATGGCAATAAGGATTCATCCGAGTTATTAAATCCACCCAAACCATAGAGTTGAGTTCGATTTCATCACGAACTCGCGGAGCCGCCTGTTGGCATACACCCTCAAGGGAGGCTGCCTTGTTAACGTGTCCAAACTCTTAACCATGGTACCCTTTTGACACGTAAAGCTTGACCAATAGTTTAACATAGATCTTGACCCTAGGTTGCGACCTTTTTTTACATCATCGTGACTAAATGCTACATGGTTTGTTTGGTGCTAACCCTCATGTGTTTACTCTTTTTTGTTTAACCCATGACCGAGGGTTTTTATTTCCACATAGTAATTAGTACGCACCTAAAATCGATTAAAATCTGGAAAAACTCACCTGGAAATGAGCGTCGTGTCACGGCAAGTCTTGCCGCGCCACGGTGAATAGTGCCGTGACACGGCGCTTTCTACCGTGTGACGGTAGACTGCACCGTGTCACGACAGTCAGCACCGTGACACGGTGCCCAGGAGAAGTGTCTCGTCAGTATTTTTTTAAGTTTTGTGCGTACATAGGTTGTTTATGTGTACAGTTTGGTGTCATGTCTAGCTCTACGGTCATAACACACGTCCATAACCTCACTTAATCACTCATATGTCGTGTTCACACACTTTTTTCCGTTAGTCATGCACCATTTCATGACCGTATTTTTGGGTAGTCTTTTGTTGTTTTTATTTGTGTCATTTTTTTTCGGAGTAAGTCGGATGGTATCCTCCCATATATATTTTTTTTTAAAAAACAAAAAAAATTAAATAGAATTTCAAAATTTAAAATCTGTTTTTTATTTTTCCGGATACGTTAAGGTTAAGTTTGGTCATTAAAGGTGTGTTTGTTTCAATGTCACAGCACTTGGTCAAGAAGCAGGGGTAGATTGTTACGGTTTGAGTCAATAACTCAACAACCTCTTATACCAAAGAGGCGTACAAGGAAACCACCAAAATCATCTCCAGATCCATCTCTAGTCTACTTTCAACCAATGGCTACTAAGGAAGATATCAAGAACATCAACAGGACAATTGAAATGTTGTCTAACTTGATGCAAACACTCACCACTAGAGTCAACACAGTAGAGCAAGACAATCAGAACAATGTCACTGCTGCTGCAATGGACAAGATTAAGGAATAGATGAGTAAGATTTCTGAAGAATTCAATTATGTGGAGCAACTTGTCGTTTCTTCGTCCATAAGGCACAAGCTTCCTGAGAAGTTCTCCACCGCTGACATTCCCAAATTCAAGCCTACTGATAATCCGCTTTTCCATTTGAAGGCCTTTTCTGTGACCATGGCTCTTAAGGGAGTAGATGTGACAATCTTCCCTACGGTGTTCCCTCTTTCCTTAGAGCATACCTGTCAACATGGTTCTACTCTCCGGAATCCAAAAATGTTGCGACTTGGGAGGATGTTGCTGAAAGCTTCATGAATCGTTACAAGTGTAACATTCAGACCAAGACCTCTGAACGTGAACTCTCCATTCTCAAAAAGAAAGAGAATGAAGGCTTCACCATTTACTCAAGCAGATGGAGGGAAACAGCTGCGCTCTTGGTGGATCCCCCCAAGGAAAAAGAGATGGTTCGCTTGTTCATTGCCAATTTGATTCATAAGTACAAGCAACACTTGAAGTTTCTGCCTTTGAGTACCTTCGAAGTTGTATACGATATTGGAATCAATATCGAAGATGAACTGATGAAGACTGCTGGTAGCAATAATAATAACAACAACACTTGGAAAAACAAGAAGAACGACACTCCTTCTTCGTCTTCCAAGCCAAATAATGCTACCAACTTATCAATATCAATGATGTGCTGGCCCTTAATGCTCCTCCTCAAAGATTCCAAAGGCAAAGGAGGGTTTACACGCCTTTGGGAATGACTTATGATGCTGCCTTTGACCGTTTGCATGGTCAAGGACTGATTATGCCAATTGGACCGTTTCCAGAACCTCGACCAAAGAATAGAACTGCTAGCTATGACCCCAATGCTTATTGGAAGTTTCATCAAGGCAAGGGTTATAATACTGAGAAGTTTTGGAGGTTGAAGGATGCGATCCAAGACCTAACTAATGCTAATCAACTTCCAGTCCTTCCAAGGGCAAGAAGCCTAACATTGAAATAGGTCCTCTTTCTGATGCTTTGGCTATCATGGGAGATGAAGTCTCCTTTGATCCGTCAATACTCATTCAACCTGTGAATGAACCTCAGCCGGAAGTTGTATTTTGATAACTTGCTATTTTATGCGGTTTTAGGGCGTATTTGAACCTAGTTTACCTGAACAAATTTGTGTTTTGGTTCACTTTTACCCTATTATTATGCAATTTTTGTGTATCCTATGCTTCACGGGTTGTTAGTGTTTTTGTTGAGATTTTAGGTCCAAAGACGACCAAATGAAGCCCATGGTTACCAAACCGAGGTTAGAAGCAAGGAAATGATGGAAAGAATCCAAGTACAAGAGCATCGTAGAAGAAAACACGAAGAAAAGGGCCCAGAAGACCCTGCACGGCCGTGCAAGATGTTGCACGTCCGTGCAGGAGTGCAGACCTGAACCCATCTTTCTGCCAAGGCCTGCACGGACGTGCCAAATATTGCACGTCCGTGCAGATGATGCAGCACGGACGTGCTTCCGTGATTATGAGGCAGCACGGACGTGCCAAATATTGCACGTCCGTGCAGATGATGCAGCACGGACGTGCCAAAGGTGCACGCCCGTGCTGCAGCAGGTCGTCTTAAACTGAGTTTCTGCCTTGGTCTGCACGGACGTGCCAACTTCAGCACGTCCGTGCAGACCTACAGTTTACCCGTTTCTTGTTTTCTCCGTCCTCTTATTTTAGGGGGTAGTATAAATAGCCCCTTTGGACCATTTTAGAGGGGTTCCCAATTTTTTTCCAGATTTTCATACTCCTCTTAGTTTGAAACACAAAAATCCTCAAATTAGCATAGATTTTAGTTCTTGTTTTGAAGGTTTTCAATCCAATCATTGTAGAAGACAAGTTCCACCATTGTTAGTCAATTATTGAAGTTTCTAGTAATTTTTCTTACTCTTTCTTTATCTCTTCTATCTTTAATTCTTGCTTTTTATTAATTGTTTGGTTGTTCTTTGCATGTTTAATTGTTAGATTCTACTTAATTCTTAGTTTTAATTTGTTCATGAATTCCTTGAAATCTTTAATTGCTTTAACTTCCATGGATTGTGAGTAGTCTAATTTCTAGGGTTTGGGTGAACCCTCAATGTAATCACCAACACTTGTTGCATGTACTAATTTGTTAATTGTGGGGTGTTAATTAGTTGAGTTTAAGAGGTTTCATTGTTAATTCTTGTAATTGGCCATTGCTTGAATTATTTATCTAGCTTCCTCAACGAAGGATCGAGAGATGAACTTGAGGAAGCTCCCTTATGCTTGATTGACTTGATTTGCCATGAGAATAGGAATTTCTAGTCAAGGGAATTTGCATGTTATCGTGAGGATGTTTTAACACTTGTTTCTTGCCCATAATCACGAGAGTAGTAATCCCTCTAGCTTGAGAGAGTAGTTGGGTGCATTTGATAACTTCCCCTAATTTATCCCCTAAATCACCATTTCTATGCATGCTACTTGTGGTCCGTGATGAAGTTGAGTGGTGTAACCCATGCCCTAGGCCTTCTTAATATTGTTAATCACCTCTTAGAATTAGTTGATTTGAATTAGAATAGTGTGACGTAATACCAACTTAAAACCCCCGACTTAATCTAGCTTGTTTAAACAATAACATTTGGTGGTTGATTCAACGCCTCTCATGGGTTCGACCCTTTCTTGCCCTTGCTACTAGTTTAGTAGGATCGAGTTAGGTCTTATTTCTTGATAGGTTGACGACGTCCTATCATATTTATCTCGAGCTATGAAGAAGTGAATGGAATTTGGGATAGTAACGATGAAGACGTCTATCTCAAGGATATAGCCTGTACATCTCTTGGCATAAGTGAAGATGTATGGGGAGACCTTGAGGTCAAGGTTCTCACCAGAAGTGGACGGTTGCAACAACCAAGTCCAACTTCACCTCCACCGCAATCACAACTAATAGTTGATCCCATCGATCCTGTGAACAACGATGTGGTCATACAATTACAAAAGACCAAGGTGGAAATGAATGTATGAAAGCTTTTGGCCACCTCTCACGAGCATCAGAAGGCTGTGATGAATGCTCTGGTTAAAATAGGATTTGATGATGATATGACTCCTCAAGGACTGATCAACTTTCTCACTATTGAATTGCCAAGTACTAGCAATTTGATTTCCTTTTCTGATAAGGATCTGCCCCCGGAAGGAGACCAACATATTAAGGCCTTACACCTCACTGAGGTGTGTAGGCAGATGAATTTTCCTATGAGCCTGGTTGATCATGCCTCTACAATCAATGTATGTCCACTCCACACTGCAAAGAATCGGGCATAAAGAATGAAGAACTGACTCCCTCTACTCAAGGGATTCGCGCTTATGATAATACTCGCCGTCAAGCCGTGGGTACTATCATATTAAACATAACTACTGGGGCCATTGAACGTCACACCAAGTTTCAGGTGGTGGACATTAAGGCTTCTTTTAATCTGTTGTTAGGACGTCCTTGGCTTCATGAGCTAAAGGCGATCCCATCGTCGTTGCACCAGAAAGTGAAAGCCATAGTTGGAAAGCCATAGTTGGAGGGGTTCCAATTATCATTGTTGCCTATCCCATGCGCATTCAAGTTATCGACACTCCTATCGTCAATGTTGAACATGACAAAGAAGATGAAGATCTTTGGGGGTTTTCACTCGATGATGTTCTCATGATCGAAGAAGAGGAGAAGTGTCATCTCGACTTCGATCCTTATTCAAAAACCAATATTAATGCCATTACGAAGAAGCAAGGGCATTTCCCTGGAATGACCCTCGGACTCAAAAAGAAAATGGCTGAACTTTGGGGACATCCTGGTGCACTCAAGAAAGATACCTTTGGCCTGGGATTCAAGCCAACAAAAGAAGATGTGAAAAAAGCCCTCTTGAAAATGAAGGCTCGCAATAACGCTCGAATCATGAAGACAGAAATGTCCATGGATCCATATCCATTCACCCTCAATGGCCAATATATCAAAGAAGGGGAAGACTTCCCATGTTATGAATTCCCTGAACCTTTCGTCCACAATGGGAGGCGTGAACCAGGATTTGAGATGTTCCTTGATTGTGACTTTGTCGAAGAAGGCGAAGAGCTCTTCACAACTGAGAAACCAGCTAGCCCAAGCTCTGATGATCTAAGCATTAACCTTCTTTTTGGACTAGAGAAGAATAAATCCAAGCCTTTCTGTAATGATAATTCCGAGCTCATTCAAGCTGTTATATCAAACAAGGATTTTGACCCCTCCAAGTTAATCGTCCAATCTGATGATATTTTAAAGGGATGGCGCAAGACATTGAGGATCACTACACCAAGCGGAGAGAAGTTTGAAATAACCGCTGGCGAAGGTCCTATGTTCGATGAGTCTGAGTCGTTTGGGTCCGTGTCCGAGTCTGAATCTAAGTCTGTAGACGAGTCTTTAGGATCTGAGGCTGACCCTCTTTCTGCTATAGAGTCCAATCCCGAGTCTCTTGTTGAGTCTTCTCTTTCCAGCCCAAATAATTCCGGTGAGGTCGTAGTTGACCTTGCCCCTCTTGATGTATTGACTGAAGAATTCAATAAAATGAGTATCTTTGCTTACGATGCGTGTCATTCCCCTAACCCTGATCAATATTGCTTTGCTAATGATAATTATAAAAGAAATAATAAAAGCAATGGAAGAACACGAAAATATAACGGCAGTTATCTAAGATACAGAAATAGTTGATATTTCCAATGATACGACTATTAAAGAAGTAAAAATTGGATTAACACTAAGTCAAGATGAATGCAAAGAGCTAATTAACTTGCTTAGTGAATTTGTTGATGTATTTTCTTGGTCATACCAAGATATGCCAGGAATTGACAGGGATATAGCTCAACATACGATACCACTTATTCAAGGTATGAAGCAATTCAAACAAAAGCTGCGCCGTATGAAACCTGATGTCGCTCTCAAAATTAAAGAAGAAATCAGAAAACAATTGGCCGCAGGTTTCATCAAAGTATCCAATTATCCAAAGTGGATAGCAAACGTGGTTCCAGTTCCAAATAAGGATGGAAGGGTCAGAATGTGTGTTGATTACAGGGACCTCAATAAGGAAAGCCCGAAAGATGGGTTCCCTCTACCTCACATTGACATTCTGGTCGATAACACAGTAAACCATGCACTCCTTTCGTTCATGGACGGCTACGACGGATATAATTAAGTATTACTGGCCGAAGAAGATATGGAGAAAACCACATTCATCACGCAATGGGGTACTGTAGGGAATAATTTCAAGCGTTAAAACCCCTAGCTTGAACCCCACTGTGATCATACACTAAAGTACGGTGGAGTCCAAAAGGGAAGAAGATAGAGCAAAAGAGTCGCTAACAAGTTTTAGGAACTTGTAAACCGTTCACAGGGTGAAGGTTACACCCCTTAACGATCCAAGAGATCGTCAACTCCATAAGGTCCTGATCAAAATAAGGTTTCGGGGATGAAGGTACAAATCCAACCTAAAAGAGATTGAATCTGCCCTAATAATAGGCCTCTACTTTATTCTGATCATATTCATGTGCGCTTTCTAACTAACATGCAATCAATAGGTTTAACCCTAAACCTGTTTATCTATGTTGGTTGAATTTAATGCACAAACAAATCTATTATAAGCGATCACTTGAATTATAATCATATTAACCCTAACAAGATTACTAATTATCTTATTAAGCGTGATTACAAGTACAAATTCCCTTTAAACATGCATAAAAAGTCGTGAACAAGCAATAAACAATAAATATCAAGCAACATAATAATAAAATAATAACAATAATCATCATAATATTATAATCATCATCATAAAAATAAATTATAATTAAAATAATAATAATAATATTCATAATCATGTTAAAGCATAATAATAATAGCAAGATCCTAGGCATGATACTAACAAGATTAATAACAAACCCTAGCATGTCACTAAGCAATAAAAATAAAATCTTTAGCCCTAACATGATACTAACAATCATAAATATTAGGAAGAACATAAAAGGCATCATACTAATCATACATGATATTGAAATTACCCTAGACATGATACTAGGAATCATAATAACAATCTAAGCATGAACTCTATATCATAACATCAATTAAAACCATTAAAGCACTTACTTAGATGCTTCGTACCTCTTTCTAATAACAAAATACACACGTTAGTAATTTCAAGGAAAATAATAAACAAACAATTAAATTAAATAATTGAAAGACAGATTTGGGACTAAACCCTCAGAAATTAAACCTTTCACGTCTAGGGCGAAGGCAACTTCGAATATGGCTAGATGTTTCTGGATCTAATGAATGCGGAATTTTTATATTTTAGAGAAGGCTAGTTTAGAAAATGGAGAGAGAGTAATCAAGGAAAACTTCATGAGAGTTGGTAAAGAGAATAAGAGAGAATCGATGAGAATTGATTAAAACTGGTTTTAGATGATTATCGATGAAAATTGGTTATCGAAAACGGAGTTTTTAATACGTTATTTATAGAGAAAATCAACCAAAAAGATAAAATATCAAAACAGAGTCTGGCGCACAAAAAACCGAACCAGCGCTAACGCTGGTTGTTGGCGCCAGGCGCTACAGCTGGCGTTTGGCGCTGATTTAGAAAATCACGCGTTTTCTTAAAATCAGATAAAAGTTACCGTACAGGAGGATAAAATCGTATTTTTCCTCAAAAATGCTCTTTGATTTTAATTAAAACTCTGAAAAGTCAACAAAAGTCAATTTATCAATGCTAATTGAATTAGGAATGAAAAGAACCTTCTAGAATAATCTAGAAGACTAAAACCATTCCTAATTGCATTAGGAATGATAAATCATATTAGGCCCTCCTTTAGATCATTGGGCCCCATATAAAGCTTAAACCGAGCCCAGTTCAGTAAATTGGCCATAACATCCTCAATATTCATCGGAATTGGGATTATAATATATCGTTGGAAAGCTCTTGTAAAGCCCCATCCAACTACACTACTATTGGACCCATATCATGGACCAACCAAACTGGATTGGCTGTTTTCTTATAATAAGTTTTCAAAAACAGAGAGAAGAGAAAAGAAATTAAAAACTTTCCGCAACACCAAACTTTCCACACTTTTGCTTCATTTGATATGATTCAACGTGAAAGGTACTCATCACTGGGTTTGGTTTTGGGGATACACAAATGGGTGTCTAAAGAAGCCCTCACTTTGACTGAGTTTGGAGAAACGCAAGTTTCGAAAACAAAAGTCAAAGTATCGATAGGGACGGAGAATGATTCAGAACGTTCTTTGATCCTAAATCACTCTTGTAACGCCGATACCTGCAAATTAGTGTTAGTTAAACAAATAAAAGAGTTAAGAAACGCGTATCTTGCACCGTCGAGCACACGTCTCTGAAAGTAACCGATTTGCTGCCGCTTTACTGATTTTGATGACCTCCTGCAAGCTAGAGAATGCCATCTCGCTTGAAAACCGCTACGCATGTAACTGCTTCCAAATTAGAATATTGCTTCGCGCGAAACAATCCTCTTCCACTTTGATAATATTCCACGTCCAAGGGAATACCATCGAAGATAACTTCGCCTGAAATCACCTTCAGTTGCCTTTTGACAACTTTCCGCAATCTATGGAACGCCATCTTACTGTTTGTATTGACGATCTTCCGCAATCTAGGGAACGCCGTCGATCAATGTTGCTACATCTTGAGTCTTTTCTTGAATCATAGTGACAACCTTTCCAATCATAGCAAAAGTCGTCGAAGACCGCCTCATCATGAACCGCTCTTCTCATATCTTTGTGACAACCTCTACAATCTTAGCGAACGTCGTCGAAGATCGCCTATCTCGTGCTATCTTCTCAAATCTTGGGTGACAACCACCACAATCTTAGAGAATGCCATCGAAGACCGCCCATCTCGTGCTATCTTCTCAAATCTTAGTGACAACCTCCACAATCTTAGCGAATGTCGTCGAAGACCGCCCATCTCGTGATATCTTCTCAAATCTTCGGTGACAACTTCCGCAATCTTAGCGAATGCCGTCGAAGACCGCCCATCTCGTGCTATCTTCTCAAATCTTTGGTGACAACTTCCACAATCTTAGCAAATGCTGTCGAAAATAGCTTTACTTGAAGTCATCCTTAATTGTTGCGAAAATATTCTGAAGAAAATTACCGAAGACCAACACTTGTCGATCTTTAAAGCTCGCTTGAACTTTGCTTCCGCTAAAACCAGTATGTCGGTGTCTCCGTGATGAGCCAATTCTTAGGCGCTTTAAGCCAAGTGAGACGATCTTTCGTCAGGTCGATCACTTATTTGTGGTTGTAATCAAATCGACTACTCAATCATGTCAAATTGCTTATAGGGCTAACTGGCGTACCAAGGAACCTGAAATTGCTGTATGAGATGAAAATAACCTTTCTGAGAGGCTTCAAGCTCTGTCGCTGCTGAAATATCTCTGGCGCCAGACGCTGGGATCTAGCGTCAGGCGCTAACAGCTATTGCCAGACGCTAGATGTTTTCGTCTGGCGCTGGAGAAGGGTCTTCCCTATTCTGTTGCACATGTATTCATTTTTTAGTATAGAACTTTGCTAATCTTTAAATATCTTAGTGTTGACCTAAGGTTTAATATCGCTTAACTCATTGACTCGACACGACTCAAGGCATAAACTTGACTCGCTATGATCGACTGACTCAAGGTTGACTCGACTCGAAGAGTTTGACACATATGTCAGACTCAAATCAAAGTGATATGACACGACGTGACTCAATGTGAACATGACTCGTGTGTGCATTGTAATGTGATCGTGGCGACTCAAAAATGCAAAAAAGCAAAAATTTTCCGTCATTTTTGTGGAGGGTACCGACTTTCTCCCGAAAAAGAAAGACGCGAAAAAAAAGGATCGAAGTCTTTGAAGGTGCATGTTGAATGAGCTTAGTCAAATGTTGTTTGATACCATCTCTCAAGGTTCAATTATTAACCCATCCTAGGCTATCTCAATGGTTGACTCAATGATGAAAGTATTTGGGTAACTTAGGCACGGAGGCTAAGCACTTCATGTTTCGTGATGCAATGACAATTGTGATGTGACAAGGCATGCTTCAGCGTTATGTTAAGATTCCATGACAAAGGGTTCCTAAGGGAAAATATATTTGGTCATGTATCTGTGATGTGTGTGAAAGTGACACTAAAGTTAGGCCGCAAGGGCTAAGTGTGTGGAAAGATATCATTTATTTAAAAGAGTCAAATGGTGGTGACTCTTAGGCTAGGTAAGCTAATGATGTAAGGATCAAGCCCCCAAGTCTAGCTCTACATGGATAGGGATGAGCATAGGAGATCCCTTGATATGATCAATTACGAATGTAAATATGAATGCATTTTTATTACGGCCGCACCTCGATGTGAGGCTGCCTACGTATCCGTTAGGAATCGGGTCAAACGTACCTCTAGCCGAACCTCGCACAAGTGTATGTATACCACAAAAGGTCTTTTTAAGGGTTGTAACGTGGTTAGGCTAAAGGTTTGAAGAAGAAGGGGATAAAGACTTAAGACCCTCGATAAGCCCCCAAGGTGTGCAACCTCGCTTTTGAATCTTTATATTTTTATGCTTGAATTACTACTCTGTTTTAGCTCTCTTTTTTTTTCTTTAGCATTTATTTTATTTAAATAAGTGTGGGCAATCTCGATCATGCGGTCTATCACTCACTTGGCATTCATGTTTCTGAGGCACGGTACCGAGCACTCGATAAGAGACGCAATCTAAGACATGTTCTTATCGAAGATATTTTCATATCAAATACATTGGAACACTTTCCCTTTTATACACTTTTATTTATTTTTTGCTTATTTTATTTTGATCTTTTGAAATCACTCAAGCCTTTTTAGAATTGCATAAGTTACACACCATCCCATCCCAAGGTTAGGTAGATGTAGGTTGAAAAAAGAAAGGTCTATCGTTAGACGAGGCTCAAAGTGGTTTATGAAGAAAGGATTGTAAATTGAAAGGTGAAAGGAGATATGATGTGGCTACAAGGGGGCCTCAAATCATTGGTATACCTTGTGCTTAATTCGACATGGATTTTTTTTAAATGCATTATAATGAAATGATCATATATAAGGAAATAAATGCTCATTTTATTAAAAGAAAATATATAATGATCCTACAAAATAAATATAAGGAGAATAAAACGGTGCATATGCTAGACTTATTGGGGAAAGGGTAAATAAAAAAGAAATAGAAAAAACAGGTCACGAAATCTTGTCGTTGAAGCTCGCCTCTTGTCTTGTGTTATTCGCTTCATCATCACTCGCTCTTCTTGTTAACTGGAGGCATGGGAAGCTTGTTATTATCAATTAAATGTTTGATAGCCTCCTTTAGCTTCCAACAGCTCTCAGTAGCATGACCCCTATCTTGATGGTACTTGCAGTGTTCGTCTGGATTCCAACTAGGCAATCCCTTTTCAGGTGCGGGATCTTGAATAGGTCCAATGGGGGCAATGAGTCGTTTAGCATGGAGTCGATCGAAGGAAGTATCGTAGCTCATCCCAATGGGGGTGAAGTCTTTCCTTAGTTGCTTCTTAGACCCTTGGTTATCCATGGCTAAAACTTCACAAAGATCAAAGGTACTAACATTGTTACTAGAGTGGGCGTTTTCGGAAGAAGAAAGATTGTCGTTCTTCTTTCCTTTCCAGCCACCGTGGTTACTATTGTTAGTAGCTTTTTGTTTTGCGAGGTCATCTTCGATTTCAATTCCGATGTCATAAACGGCCTTGAAAGTATTCAGATTGTGTTGATCTTTCAAATGATTAGAATACTTCTCTTGGAGATTCTTGATGAACATCCTCACAAATTCTTTTTCAGTGGGCACCTCAATCATCTTAGCGGAAGTTTCCCTCCATTTATTAAAGAAAGAAGTAAAGCCTTCATTCTCTTTTTGTCTTAGCATCTTAAGTTGTCTATGATCGGTTTCAACTTGAATATTGCACTTGTATCTATCAATGAAAGCGTTTACTATTGACTCCTAAGTAGAGGTTTTCTCTTTGTCAAGGGAGAAGAACCATTTTCTGCAAACGGTTTCGAGAGATAGTGAGAACAGAGAGGGGAAAACCTTCTTATCGATACCCTTAATGTTCATTATAGTTTCAAAAGCTCTTAGATGGAAGTAAGGATTATCTGTTGCCTTGAACTTAGGGATGTCAGTGGCGTTGAACTTATGCGGAAGAAGTTCCTTGTCCAGCGAGAACCCTTGTGAACTAAAGCCTTGAAATTTATAGTCACTAGATAACTTGCTCAAGCTTTCTTGCATGAGGTTCATTTTTTGTTGCTTCACAGGGTCATCAATTTTGAGTATGAGGAGCTTTAGTGTCTCAGTCACGGTAACCAATTGGTTCCGAAGCTCATTGACTTCTTCTTGACTTGCCATTAGCTTTTTAGCCTTCCTCTTTTGACGAATCGGTTTATCAAAAAGCGAGACCTGAATAAAGAGGTTGTCCTTGATTAATCGCCCTTCTCTCCTCGACCTAGTACTATGGAAAAGGAATTTGGGGATACTTATTGTTAATTATTTGACTCAAACTTTATTCAACATGCAATGGATGGAGGAAGTGAAGAAAGATTGGAATAGAATGTGAAGGAAAATGATGTAGATTGGAATAGAATGTGAAGGAAAATGACGGAAAAAACCGATTCATGCATGAACCTAAAACATGGTCATGGTGATATGTGTACTCAAAGTGTGTGCTAAGACTAGTGAGTGTAGGTGCTATGTTAAGACTCGTGTCATGACCATGTGGCTAGACTATGTGACTTAGTGTCTAGACTCAATTAATGACTTAACAAGGTATGATTGACAGTAAAAATTAACCGAATTATTTAGCAAACTGGTTAATTAGACACTAGATGATGACTCAATCAATAAACCGAACTGTCGCCAAAACGACACGAATGGCGTCGCACTTTGTAGTGCAGCGCCAGACGACAGAGTTGTCGCCAGGCGCCACACTTTACAGAGTGGCGCTA
This sequence comes from Chenopodium quinoa, assembly GCF_001683475.1. NCBI lineage: Eukaryota > Viridiplantae > Streptophyta > Magnoliopsida > Caryophyllales > Amaranthaceae > Chenopodium > Chenopodium quinoa. The sequence goes on from NW_018743689.1 coordinate 2,131,813, forward strand.
CAGTCCAGACTTTGGCGCCAATGCTGGAGCTTCAATCTGGGACTGGTTTTGGTGTTATTAATTAACAGGGGTATTCCTAAAGTCGTACTAGGTCAATTCTGATTAAAATATTAGACTTTATTGACTCAAATTAATTAATTAATTAATTAGGTAAAGTTCTTTAAGTCATTAATTTATTTAATCTCAACACAAGTCATATAAACGGTTAATAAAAACATAAAATATATGCACAAAAAATAATGCACAATTAGTCAAGTAGGCACAATATGATGCAATGAGTTTGCAACCTAACCATGGCTCTAGTTCTCTAATGTTCGGGATATGGTTTAGTCAATAGAGGGTCCATGGTTAATTGTCCGGATGCACCGCGCGGAAGCCTAACCGTGAAGGGTTTGCGCGAGTGGATGGGACACCACGAGTTTTAGAAAAACTCGCTTCCATGGTTTGGTGAATTCAACAATCTCGGATGTACCCTTTGTTTCTCAGAACGTTCAATCAGGTAGATGGAGCATGAATTCTCAGAGGGTTATGTCCATATGTTAGAACACATATGGGTTTCAGAAAAAAGAGAAAAAATTCAATCAGGAAGTATGCTCGAGCAAACAACGTGAAAAACTGGTCGAAATTAGAACGCATATTTCTGGCTCGATATAGGAAGAATTTGGCGCCAGCAAATAGAGCTTAGCGCCAAGTTTAGCTGTAGCGCTTGGCGCCAAAGCTGGCGTATGGCGCTACAGTTAAAATCCTAGCGCCAATCCTCTGGTCGCTGACTCTAATTCCTACATGCCTCAGCAGCTTTCTGTGCTCGATAAAATTTTCCAGTTTCGCGCAGTGTTATTTCGGTCCTAGTTGTGAAAGATATTTAATTATCAAATTTCCAACGTGTAAAATCCTATCTTTTTAACTCATTGCGGATGGTCTTTCCAATGAGATCTTTTTTATGCATATGACAATAATGTTAATCAAAATTACGCACATGAAATACATAAAACGTTTCGAGTCTCATCCACTCATTCTAAAGCATTGCCGAAACAAATTCAGGAATTAAAATAGAAATCCTCCCCAGTGGAGCCGCCAAAAACTGTAGGGGATAATTTCAAGCGTTAAAACCCCTAGCTTGAACCCTACTGTGATCATACACTAAAGTACGGTGGCGTCCAAAAGGGAAGAAGATAGAGCAAAAGAGTCGCCAACAAGTTTTAGGAACTTGTAAACCGTTCATAGGGTGAAGGTTACACCCCTTAACGATCCAAGAGATCGTCAACTCCATAAGGTCCTGAACCAAATAAGGTTTCGGGGATAAAGGTACAAATCCAACCTAAAAGATATTGAATCTGCCCTAATAATAGGCCTCTACTTTATTCTGATCGTATTCATGTGCGCTTTCTGACTAACATGCAATCAATAGGTTTAACCCTAAACATGTTTATCTATGTTGGTTGAATTAAATGCACAAACAAATCTATTATTGGCGATCAATTGAATTATAATCATATTAACCCTAACAAGATTATTAATTATCTTATTAAGCGTGATTACAAGTACAAATTCCCTTTAAACATGCATAAAAAGGCGTGATCAAGCAATAAACAATAAATATCAAGCAACATAATAATAAAATAATAACTGATTAGGGGATTTTGCTCCCACCAATCACCATCTGACAAGTGGACCAATCAGGTTCCGCCATGTGTCCGTCACATGGGCCAATAGGAGTCTGCCACGTGTCAAGCAATGATCCGTCCACCTTGGACCAATTACGACACGACACATGTCCTTCCCATGACCCCTGGGATAACCGGTCACCTAGGCCCAACTTCCGAGGGAAGCCCAATCAGCCCAAGGTTAACCTAAACCTAGATTGGCACGTTTCCCGAGGTTATAAATACCTCCCTTAATCCTCATTAAGGGGGATTACAGGCTGATCACGCTAAAAAAGCAGATTACCTACATTAAACACTCTCACCTAGAGAGACCCAATCACTTTAATTTCCGCATTAATTGCTCCTTAAACAAGTACTAACTTGATCGTTGGAGGCGGAGCTCCCACCACAAGGAGTCTCCGTTTGTTTTGCAGGTACAGGCGTCCGGTTCCAGTCTCGGAATTGTAACTGTCCCGCAGGACATCAGAAAACCCCAAAACATTTGGCGCCGTCTGTGGGGAGAGTACTTCTGAGATGGCATCCACGTTTGTACCGACTCCTGAAGAGAGGCGTCCCCTGGACGACCCTCAAGTTCAGTCGGACCACGATACTGAGAATGAATTTGAAGTTGAAGCTCACACAGCTTCAGACGGGACCCTAAGGGCCCGACGTACCCGTCATACCGAAAGGAGGGAACGGGAACATCTTCATACAGGAAGCGAGCCAGCAGGCGCACCGCCTGTTCGGCAGCAGCCGACTGATGGGTCTGCTCCCATCACAAGGAACAAACTCATGACCTTCATGAGGGACTTCAAGGGAGAAATTCAAGAGTTGATCAACAAGAAGCCGCCTTCTCTGGACAAGGAGCAGTCGGCTAAGAAACCCTCCACTTCACAGAAGAGGAAGCCAGTTCAAGGGCGACAGGCGACTCCTCATCCTAAATCTAGGAAGCAGGAGCCGACTGCCCTTGATTTCACAAAATACCGTTTTCCTACTCCAGGAACTAGGAAACCTGTTCGTCATATTCAGGCGGACGGGTCGAGGAAAACATACACAGACGCTCGGCTACTGCTAGAGCAGAAGAAGAGTGACCGATTGTCAGAGTCGGCCTCTACTTCAAACTTCCAAGACAGTTTGCGAAATACCTCGATGAGGCATACTCAGTCGTATCGTGAAAGTCAGTCAGGCGGCACCTCCCGTCAGTCCGGCTTTCATAGCGACCAGGCGGTACCAAACTTACCGTTTGTACCGCAACAGTATTTTTTACAGCTACCTCCGTTTGGTGGACATGCAGCAAAAAACGTCCAACCTATGGACTGGCAGCTACGGTTGCTTAGACTTGGCGAACAACCGTCGGCCTTATCCAAGGAAATTACTGAAGCCGCTCAGCCGGCCAAAGTGAAAAATGTATTAGTAGGCGCCTATGACAGCACTACTAACCCAGAAGACCATCTGATGGCATTCACCAACCTGATGTACCTTCAAGGGTCGGATGATCCCACTTGGTGCAAGTGTTTCCCAGCGACTCTCAAAGGAATCGCACAACAATGGTTCGGCAACCTGCCGACTGGTTGTGTAAATAGCTTCAGGACGCTTGCTTACTTATTCACCTCCAACTTCGCCATGAACATCCCTGCGAAGAAGACGACCCTTGATTTAGGAACAATTCAGCAGGGCGAGAAGGAGGGGCTTCGTTCTTACATCAGGCGGTTTAACCTGATGAGAATACAGATTCAAGGGTTACCGGATGAAGTAGCCTATACTGACTTTTTCAAAGGTCTCAAAGACGGGTCGACCTTCAAATTTGATTTGGTCCGAAAGAGGGTGGCGACTCTTCAAGAGGCCTTGATTGAAGCGGAAGCCTATATACAGGCGACTGATCTTTGTAGTACAGGAAAACAGTCGGACGGAAAAAGGTCCGACAAAAGAGAGGGACGACAGAAACAGTCGTTAAACAAAGACGAGAAGAGAAAAGAGGTCTGGGCGGCTGATTCCTCTAAACAGCCGGCCCAGAAAAAGAAAAAAGAATTCAAACCATACTCCCCAAAGTATGCGTTTAACAAGGATAGCCAATTTATCCTAAAGGAAATCAAGAGACGGATCTCAATTGAGAAGCCGGTCCCCATGAAGGGTTCTGCAAATAGTCGGAACCAAGAAAAATTCTGTGATTATCATGAAGATGTTGGTCATCACACCAATGAATGCATCAGTATCATGCGGTATCTGGACCGCCTGGCTGAGCAAGGTGATCTTGACACTTATGTCAAAAAATCTACGGGGAACACTTCCTCTAAAAAGCAGTCGGCCAAAAAGAATCAAAAGGCCGACAGCTCCGATACAGATGATGCAGTCGTCTACACCATTGCAGGCGGCTTCTCAGGAGGCGGCCCCACTATTAGGGGCAACAAAGACAATATCAGGCGGTTAGATGTAAATTCCGTTCACCAAGAACGGCCCTCCAAATATTCATTTCCTGAGATTGTCATCATTGAAGAAGATCTAGGAGGGGTAAGAGGGCCGCATGACGACCCTATCGTTATTGAATGTAAAGTGGCCAACCAGAGAGTTGGCCGAATCCTCATAGATACTGGAAGCTCCTCAGATCTCATCAGTAGCAAATGTCTGTCGAAACTAAAATATCAGACTGATTGCATACATCCGGCATCCCACCCTTTAGTAGGGTTTGGAGGAGGAGTCGTCCACCCAGTGGGACGAGTGGATGTACCCATCCGCCTGGGCGAAAAAGGGGAAGGACGACACATGGTAGTCTGGTTCCTGGTAGTAAAAGAACTCTCGGCCTACAACATGATTCTGGGACGACCAACCCTGAATAATTCCAAGGCTGTTATAATCCCATCTCTTATGTTGCTCAAGTTTGAGAGGGATAATGGAACAGTCGGGTCCCTAAGGGGAGAATAGAGGATGGCCCGAGAGTGCTATCTCTCGGATGTCAAGCCCACTGTTATGGCCACTGGGTCGAGTGCTGGAAAAATAGACCTTGACAATGTCAAGGAGAGTGCGCCTGTTCAAGAAGCAGGCGGCAAGAAGAGAAAGGCATCCCAGACAGGGGCCGCAAGAAAAGACAGAAAATAGCAATCATTGGCAGAGGAGCGGTCGGATGAATTCCGCCCTCAGCCGGCTGGTGAGCATACAAACTTGATCCTAGACGATTCACGTCCTGAGCGAACAGTCAAAGTTGGGACGACTGCTCTGAGAGTCCTGGGTGACGACTTTCACAAACTATTGAAAGAATACAAGGACATCTTTGCATTCGAAGTCCATGAAATGCCAGGCATTAGTCCTGATCTGGCGGTACATAAACTGGCCATGGATCCGAAAAAGAAGCCGGTACGGCAGAAGAAGCGGAACCATGGCGAAGAAAGAAGTCAGGCGGCAGCCGCCGAAGTAAAAAAATTACTTGATGCAGGGTTCATTTGGCAATGTTACTTCCCAGACTGGGTTGCAAATGTGGTGCTTGTTAAAAAGCCGAATGGCACCTGGCGAATGTGTGTAGACTACACAGACTTAAACAAGAGGTGCCCCAAAGACAGTTACCCTCCGCCTAAAATTGATAACCTGGTCGACTCAACAGCCGGCCATGCTTTGATGAGCTTTATGGACGCCTACTCTGGTTTCCATAAAATTCCTTTATGGAAGAAAGATCAGGAGAAGACGGCCTTTGTCACTGATCAGGGGTTATACTGTTACACGATCATGCCGTTTGGTCTTAAGAATGCCCCGGCCACTTTCCAGCGAATGATAAACACTGTGTTCTTTGATCAAATTAGGAGAAATGTCGAGGCATATATTGATGATATGATTGTCAAGTCAAAACTTCAGAAAGATCATCTGTCGGACCTCCGAGAAACTTTCGCCACACTCAGGCGGCACCATGTCATGCTCAATCCCAAGAAATGTGTCTTTGGAGTTGAGTCTGGGAAATTTCTCGGATTCCTTATCAATCAGAGAGGAATAGAGGCGAACCCTGAGAAGGTGCAGGCGGTCATTGACATGCAGTCGCCTCGTACCATCCGAGAGGTTCAGAAGTTAACAGGTTGTCTGGCGGCCTTGGGAAGATTTCTAAGCCGATCAGGCGACAAATGCCTATACTTTTTCCAGGCAATTAAGAAAAAGGCAAGGTTTGAATGGGGGCCGGATGCTGAGGTCGCCTTCCAGAAATTAAAAGTTCACTTGCATTCCTTACCGAGGCTGGTCAGCCCTTTGCCCAAAGAAGTACTCTACATGTACCTGGCCGTCTCTGATCATGCGTTAAGCGCTGTTCTCCTTGCTGAAAGAGATGGCTGTCAGCTCTCGGTCTACTTTGTCAGTCACGTACTGAAAAATGCCGAGTTGAGGTATCCCTTAGTTGAGAAATTTGGTCTTGCACTCTTCATGGCTGTTAAAAAATTGAAGCCCTACTTTTTGGCACATGCAGTCGTCGTGTATACAGACCAACCTATCAAGCGGCCACTGACCATCATGGAGTCGTCAGGCCGAATGATCAAATGGGCCATAGAAATTAAGAGCCTCAAAGTTACTTTCGAGCCTAGAAAAGCAGTGAAGGCGCAAGCCTTTGCTGACTTTATTGTTGAGATGACTCGTCCTCCGGACTCTCAAGTTACAGACCAAGTCTGGAAGGTATATGTGGACGGAAGCTCTACTTCAAATGGTTGTGGAGAAGGCGTCATATGTCAGTCGCCAGAGGGCGACAGGTACGAGTATGCTCTACGCTTCAGTTTTCAGGCCTCAAACAATGAGGCAGAATATGAAGCTTTACTAGCCGGAATCCGCATGTGCAAGGCGGCAGGGGCAAGAAAAATAGACGCATGTTCCGATTCACAATTGATAGTGAGTCAGTACAATGGCGAATACGAAGGAACCAATCTGGCCATGATCAAGTATTTACAGGCGGTCCGACAAGCAGTCGGCTCCCTTGAGGATTTCCATCTGATTCAAGTGCCGAGATCAGAAAACAACCAGGCGGATGCACTTTCAAAATTAGCATCATCCGCCTCTTGTGATACTCCTCGAACTGTTTTTTGGGAAGTAATAGAGAGGAGAAGCATTGAGGAAGAACCTATTGGAATCCTAGACAGAAGCTCAACCTGGATGGATCCAATCAGGGCATATTTGACAAATGGTACCCTGCCGGATGATCATCAACAGGCGGCAGCACTGAAAAAACGAGCAACCAGTTTTGAAATAATAAAGGGAGAACTTCACAAAAGGGGGTACCTTCAACCCTTCTTAAAGTATGTTACTCCAGAAAAGGGACGAGAGATACTAGACGATCTTCACTCTGGTTACTGTGCTTCCCATATAGGCGGTAGGACGCTTGCTCAACGGGCAAGGCGGCAGGGCTACTTTTGGCCTACTTTAGAAGCAGATGCGATGGTGATGGTGAAAAAATGTGACAAGTGCCAAAGGTTTGGCAAACTAATTCACCGTCTGGCTACTGACCTCACTACCATTCATAGCCCATTACCGTTTGCTAAGTGGGGCATGGATATTCTGGGTCCATATACGCCTGCTACAGGCGGAAGGAGGTACATACGTGTTACCGTCGACTACTTCACTAAATGGGTAGAGGCGGAGGCTGTAAAGGGAATCAAGACGAAGGATGTAATTTCATTCATTTGGAAAAATGTCATCACTCGGTTCGGGGTTCCCATGTCTATGGTTTTTGATAATGGTCCCCAAGTTGAGACGCCTGTTCTCAAAAGCTGGTTGGGTGACCAAGGAATTTCACACTACTTTGCGTCTGTCGGCCGTCCACAAGCAAACGACCAGGTAGAAGCCTTTAATAAAATCATCTCAGACAGTCTCAAGAAAAAGATTGAACGTGCAGGCGGCCTATGGGCGGATGAACCAAACGAGCCGACTCTTCGAGTAATGATATATGACGAAGAGGCAAACTGGGAAGCCATGCGCCTAGCATTAGACTCACTTCCTGAAAGGAGGGGAAATGCTGTCTTGCGCCATGAAATTTACCGCCTGAGAATGACTAGATCATACAACAAAAAAGTACACAGGCGTCCACTCAAAGTGGGGGACTTTGTACTTAGAAAAATGGAAGCAGTTGGTAGGGCTAATGAGTCTGGCAAACTAACTCCCAACTGGGAAGGACCCTACAGAATCTGTGAAGAGGTCAGGGACGGTACCTACCGTCTGGGAACACCAGACGGACAACCGTTGCCTCGAACTTGGAATGTAGATAATCTTAAGAAATATTTCTTTTGAATGATGTAAATAGTCAAGGGCTACTTAATAAAAGTTTGCATACTTAATATTCAATTTTGTACTGAGGGGCATGCCTGCTAACAAACAGTCGGCTACTCTCCATGTTTAATTTTTATTCTTACTTCAGAGGGGCATGCCGCCTGTACCTTTACAGTCGGCTACTCTCCATTGAGTATTTTACTCTATCTTCAGAGGGGCATGCCGTCTGTACCTTTACAGTCGGCTACTCTCCATTGAGTATTTTACTCTATCTTCAGAGGGGCATGCCGTCTGTACCTTTACAGTCGGCTACTCTCCATTGAGTATTTTACTCTATCTTCAGAGGGGCATGTCGTCTGTACCTTTACAGTCGGCTACTCTCCATTGAGTATTTTACTCTATCTTCAGAGGGGCATGACGTCTGTACCTTTACAGTCGGCTACTCTCCATTGAGTATTTTACTCTATCTTCAGAGGGGCATGCCGTCTGTACCTTTACAGTCGGCTACTCTCCATTGAGTATTTTACTCTATCTTCAGAGGGGAATGCCGCCTGTAACTTTACAGTCGGATACTCTCCATTGAGTATTTTACTCTATCTTCAGAGGGGCATGACGTCTGTACCTTTACAGTCGGCTACTCTCCATTGAGTATTTCTCTATCACCATAGGGGCATGCCGTCTGGACATATTGTCGGCTACTCTCCATAAAAGAGGGCCGACTGGTTCCAAACACACGGCCACCCCCCTTAACTAAAAATGATCAGGGCCTGGCCGACCCTGTGCCTAAACAGGCGGCTACCCTCCTCTTACTTAGCACCTACGTTCACCAAGAACTAACCAAGGCCACAGGCCGAATGATCAGACCAGGCGCCAGGCCAACTGATCCAATCTTCAATACTAATACGACCTGTCCCAACATCATAGCAGGCGTCCAGCGACATCCCTTCGGATGAAATTCGTCGCAGAGAGAAGCTCCCTTTTGGGTGGAACATTGCTCTATAAACTAATTACACGGCACCTATACGACTGTCCCCAAGGGCAACCACGTAGCCGTTTTTGAGACAAGGATAACTCTATCACTAACCAAACCAGTTGTAGCAGTTGGCATCTGAGTCAGATGACCGCCTGTATTACTTGGGATAAATGCAGGGGATACCTCTTAAGTTAATAGCCAACAAACATTGGCGAATCTAAAGGTTCAGCCGGCCTCCGCCGCCTGGTACCTTTACTACTCAAGCAGGAGTGACGGCGACTAAGTAACACCAAAGTTAACTCATAGTCACTCTCTCAAACTTAGTATGGAGCCTAAAAGGTATGAGTCGTCCGCCTGTTTTTAGCAAACAGGGGCTCTCAACCACTACTCCTGCTAGGTTAACAACCTATGCGTTAAAAGCCAACAAACATTGGCGAATAAAGAAGAACAACCGGTACCAACCGCTTGATACCTCTACTACTCAGTTACTTGGCGACTAGGTAACAATCATGTTTACTTGGTCAAACCACTTTCCTACTTGGTTAATTTTACAAATGACAGGACCGCCAGCCTAAAGGGGATCCAGTCTTTAAAATGGTTCGAATACCGATTGGATAAATGGCCGACTGATCGTCTAGCCTGGAAATAGACAATCAGTCGTCCAAGGGCATAGGCGGCGTGACTAACTATCCGTACCTGTCTGCAACTATCGGCCATGTAAAACAGTCGGTATAGTGTACAATTGGATATCAGAATATTCAATACTTAAACAAATTTGAAGCAAAACAAAAAATTCATTAAAAAGAAGCCGGCCATTAAAGACCGGCAAAATATTCAAAGCCCCGGCCCCTTGGCCGGGTAAATACAAACAAACGGCACGCAGGCCGTGGAAAGAAGACATAAAGCTTAAGAAGGGGGCAGATCTTCAATATCAGCAGTTGCCGCCTGGTCAGCACTCTTCTTGCTGGACTCGGCTTCAGCTGCATCCTTCTTTGATGCATTACCCCCAAGCGGCACAAGCGCCACTACCGGCTGCTCCTCCTCCTCCAACGCGTCCTCCAACGCCTCTTCCTCAACAGCCGCCAGGATCTCTTAATTATATCTATCAGAACACTGGCGGTACGTTTTTTCCCATGAGGCAAAGTCGGCATTGGGGAAGAGGCGGCCCCAAGTCATGCGCTGGATTTGAGCAGAGTCTTCCATCATCTCCCGGACCAGCTCTTTCTTTTCTTGCTCGGCCTTTTCCGAGAGCTCCTGAGTAAGACTCTTCTCCTGGGTCACCAGGCATACCTTTACGCTCGCAAAGGATTTCTCCAAGGTTTCGTATGAGGACATCTTTTGGCGAAGAGGTCTCAGCTCGGCCTTGAGGTTGTTGATGGTCGCCTCCAGCTCGCTATTCCTCTTCTGGGCCGCCTCTAACTGAGCCCGGATAGCGGCGGTAGCCTGCGCCTGATAATAAAGAATATCAATGGTCAGAACTTCATTTTGGGTAATTTGAAACATTGCCTTATCACAGTCAGAGGCGGCCATAGCTTTTGCAGCCTTTACCTCTTTGTTCTTCCGGTCAAGCGGCTTGCGAAGGTCGTTCACTAGGAGCAGGGCCTAAGTAAAAAGGGGAACAGGCGTCAGTTTCCGAACAAAAAAGAAAACAGGCGTCCTGGAATTCAAATACTCAAAAATATGCTAAGTATACCTCAGCAAGGACCCCTACAATCCCGTCTAGGTCAAGGGTGCCGACACCCCTGACCGCCTCCCTTTCAGCTGGAGGAACGGCCTTGATCATAGACTTGGCCACCTCGACCAAGTCAGGCTCCTGAGGGCCGGCTGCATCAAGCATAAACAAACGGATTAGACCTAGTAAAGAAGGGAGCAAGTCTAAAATTTACAAGGATAATTTCATACTTCTAGGTGGCCCAGCTGGAGTTTTAGAAGAAGTGGTCGGCTGTTTCTCAGCCGCCACATGTTTCCTGGAAGAACCAGGAGAGCTCGCAACAGTCGTCCTCCGGGCCTTGGGGTCCGGCTGTTGGGAAGAAGAAACTCTTGGAGCGCCCGTCTAAAAAAGAAGAAAAGAGTCAGTATATGCATAAACACAACTCCAAAAAGAGGGTGAAAGGTTCGAAGCCCACCAAGGGTGCCCCCTTGTTGGGGGAGTCGGTTGAAGACTGTTGCATGATGGAGGCCCGCAACATGGCCGCCGCAGTCCTGGAGGCGGTAATTTTGCTCATGGCGTCCGCTGCAAAAACAAATAGCAAAGTTAATAAGTCATAACAAGAAATGCATGGAACAACAGAGTATTCGACAGGCCGGCTACCTCTTGAGCACCGACTGCTGAGGCCACAGGCGGCCAAAAAGTACTCGTCGTAGAGCCATTTGAAGCTCGGGACGCAGTGCAGGGGTACTTGCTCTCGTACCCCTGAAGTAGAGTTCACCTTCGACTCTACTTTGAAGAGTCCTTTATCTAGGATCTCTTTCTTAGCCTTGGGGGGAACAGGCGGCATGTTGTGGCCGCCTGCAAGAAGGGGTGGATTCCTGTTCCACCTGTTGAAGCGCTTGTTCAGCTCTGTGTCTGAACTCTCAATGATGAAGAAGGTGCTCCGCCAGTCCTTCCATTTGTTTGCTTTACCTCTCGTCATGAGGTAGCCCTTGTGGCTCGTCAATTGATACCAGCCGGTACCGCCTGCCTTAGGGGTCCGGCTGAGGTAGTTCATGTGGGCGAAAGCCTCGAAGCTCGGCTCCACCCTGTGCAGTTCGCACCCGGCCACGTAGCCGAGTACGTTGACCCAGGAGTTCAGGGCTAACTGCCATTACCCCAACTCATACCCATCCAAGATCCGCTGAACAGCCGGATGTAGTGGGAAGCACAGCCCAGCCTTGATGGCCGCCTCGTAGCAGCCAAAGCAGGCGCTATCATAACTAGTACCAGCCGTCCAGACGACTGTGTCTTCTGGATCCGACACAAACACTAAAAAGTCGGGGCCCATTGTGTGGTTTGCAATAAAGCTCTCCACTTTCTCTTGCATGGCTGTGATCCGGCCCCGAGGTACCGTGCATTAGTAGGGGGTATTTTGCTCTCGGTGAGAGGCGGATGGCTCCGCCCAATCGTCCCCCTTCTCAACTGCGTGAGAAAGCCTCGCCTCTTGTAGGCGACTATTTTTCTCTTCTGTGTCCAGAGAAGCATGGCCAGAAGAGCTAGACTCGGAATCGTCCTCTGACGAGTCCGAAGAGGACGACTCCTCTCCTTTAAAAGGAGCAGGAGAGAATGAAGAATTGTCAACTGTAAAATGGGAAGGGGTCACTTTGACTCCTCCCTCAGAACTGCCGGATTTCAAGCCGCTTTGTTTCACCTCCACATCTTGCGCCTGGTCAGATTTTTCACTAATCGGCACCCTGTGGGAGGAGCCGTCTGAGTTTGAGATCCTGACAGTCTTTTTTGTTCTGGCCATCATGTTCTGCATAGACACAGATACAGTCGGACTTTGTATAAAGGGCAAAGATGGGTCCAGAAAAGGGCAGGCGGCACTCCTAGTCCTAGATTCAGCCGTCCCCGGTGACCGGCTGATCACTAACCTAGGTCGTGTCGTGTGCTTCCGTGGTGCCATTTCAAAAAATAATAAAGTAAAGGGAAAATTAAGAGTAAGAGAACCGACGGTTACCTGAACGAGTGACGTTGATGGAGTTCTGAAAATCCTGTGCAGTCGGCTTGTCAGAGCAGGCGGTAGGCAGAAAGGGTCCAAAATGTCAGAGCAAGTTCAGGGGTTCGAATGTTCTCTCACAAAGTTCTCAAGTGTGAAAATGACCGAAGTCAACACTCCTTTATATAGGCAAAGTGAGAAGGCGAAGGGTCAATTCCAGAATTCATAATTTGGGCGGGAGAATCTCTCTGCCTTTCGCCGAGTGACACCTGTAGCAGGCCGTCGCCTGTTACAGTGCGACACCTGTCACAGGTAACACGTGACCAGTCACGTGCCACATGTGAGGGGCAAATAATTAGGGGATTTTGCTTCCACCAATCACCATCTGACAAGTGGACCAATCTGGTTCCGCCATGTGTCCGTCACATGGGCCAATAGGAGCCTGCCACGTGTCAAGCAATGATCCGTCCACCTTGGACCAATTACGACACGACACGTGTCCTTCCCATGACACCTGGGATAACCGGTCACCTAGGCCCAACTTCCGAGGGAAGCCCAATCAGCCCAAGGTTAACCTTAACCTAGATTGGCACGTTTCCCGAGGTTATAAATACCTCCCTTAATCCTCATTACGGGGGATTACAGGCTGATCACGCTAAAAAAGCAGATTACCTACATTAAACACTCTCACCTAGAGAGACCCAATCACTTTAATTTCCGCATTAATTACTCCTTAAACAAGTACTAACTTGATCGTTGGAGGCGGAGCTCCCATCACAAGGAGTCTCCGTTTGTTTTGCAGGTACAGGCGTCCGGTTCCAGTCTCGGAATTGTAACTCTCCCGCAGGACATCAGAAAACCCCGAAACAATAACAATAATCATCATAATATTATAATCATCATCATAAAAATAAATTATAATTAAAATAATAATAATAATATTCATAATCATGTTAAAGCATAATAATAATAGCAAGATCCTAGGCATGATACTAACAAGATTAATAACAAACCCTAGCATGTCACTAAGCAATAAAAATCAAATCTTTAGCCCTAACATGATACTAACAATCATAAATATTAGGAAGAACATAAAAGGCATCATACTAATCATACTTGATATTGAAATTACCCTAGACATGATACTAGGAATCATAATAACAATCTAAGCATGAACTCTATATCATAACATCAATTAAAACCATTAAAGCACTTACTTGGATGCTTTGTACCTTTTTCTAATAACAAAATACACACGTTAGTAACTTCAAGGAAAATAATAAACAAACAATTAAATTAAATAATTGAAAGAGAGATTTGGGCCAAACCCTAAGAATTTAAACCTTTCACGTCTAGGGCGAAGGCAACTTCGAATATATCTAGGTGTTTCTGGATCTAATGAATGCGGAATTTTTATATTTTAGAGAAGGCTGGTTTAGAAAAGGGAGAAAGAGTAATCAAGGAAAACTTGATGAGAGTTGGTAAAGAGAATAAGAGAGAATCGATGAGAATTGATTAAAACTGGTTTTAGATGATTATCAATGAAAACTAGTTATCGAAAACGGAGTTTTTAATACGTTATTTATAGAGAAAATATGCCAAAAAGATAAAATATCAAAACAGAGTCTGGCGCACAAAAAAACCGAACCAGCGCCAACGCTAGTTGTTGGCGCCAGGCGCCAATGCTGGCGCCAGGCGCTACAGCTGGCGTTTGGCGCTGATTTAGAAAATAACGCGTTTTCTTAAAATCAGATAAAAATTACCGTACAGGAGGATAAAATCATATTTTTCTTCAAAAATGCACTTTGATTTTAATTAAAACTCTGAAAAGTCAACAAAAGTCAATTTATCAATGCTAAATGAATTAGGAATGAAAAGAACCTTCTAGAAGAATCTAGAAGACTAAAACCATTCCTAATTGCATTAGGAATGATAAATCATATTAGGCCCTCCTCTATATCATTGGGCCGCATATAAAGCTTAAACCGGGCCCAGTTCAGTAAATTGGCCATAACTTCCTCAATATTCATCGGAATTGGGCTTATAATATATCGTTGGAAAGCTCTTGTCAAGCTCCATCCAACTACACTACTATTGGACCCATATCATGGACCAACCAAACTGGATTGGCTGTTTTCTTAAAATAAGTTTTCAAAAACAGAGAGAAGAGAAAAGAAATTAAAAACTTTCCGCAACACTAAACTTTTCACACTTTCGCTTCATTCGATTATGATTCAACGTGAAAGGTACTCATCACTGGGTTTGGTTTTGGGGAGACATATATGGGTGTCTACAGGTACATATTGCTATACGGTAATGCCATTCAGGTTGTTAAACGCGGGTGCCACCTACCAAAGAGCAACCACAACATTGTTACATGATATGATGCACAAAGAGGTGGAGGTCTATGTCGATGATATTATGGTTAAGTCTAAAGATCGTCCATGCCACATCATTGCATTTCGCAAGTTCTTTGAAAGACTCCGTAAATACAACATGAGATTAAATCCAGCAAAGTGTGCATTCGGAGTCACGTCAGGCAAATTACTTGGATATGTGATCAGTTCTCAAGGGATTGAAATAGATCCCACAAAAGTCAAAGCGATCATGGCCATGCCACCGCCCAAGAATGAGAAGGAAATTCGAGGTTTCATTGGAAGGTTGCAATATATAAGTAGGTTCATATTAAAACTCACGGCGATATGTGAACCTAAATTCTAGAAGCTTAAGAAAAATGTCCCAGTCAGATGGGATGATGATTGCCAAAAAGCTTTCGAAAATCAAAGAATACCTGGCAAGCCCACCCATGCTAGCACCAGCAATACCTGACTTTCCTCTTCGACTCTACCTTACTGTCACAAGAGAACAATGGGGGCAATGCTCGCACAAGAGATCGAAAGCAAGGAGAATGCAATTTACTATTTGAGCAAGAAGCTTCAAGGATACAAAACACGATACACACCACTTGAAAAGTTGTGTCTTGCACTTGTGTGGGCCGCACAGAAACTAAGACATTACATGCTCACTCATATAGTACATGTTGTGTCCAAGATGGATCCTCGCAAATAATTTTTCGAAAAAGCAACACTCAATGGCAGATTATCAAGGTGGATAGTCAACCTTGCTCAGTTTTACTTGAAATTTGTACCACAAAAAACCATCAAAGGTTCTGCAGTTTCTGACTTCTTAGTAGATTTTCCGCTATAAGAAGTTGAGAAAGAAGAAGATAAGTATGATTTCCCTGAAGAAGATTTACTCATGACCGAAGATGATAGCAGGACGCTCTACTTCGATGGAGCTTCAAACCAAAAATGTAGTGGTATAGGAGTCTTGCTTGTATCACCTAATGAAGAGCATATCCCAATTTCCATGAAGCTCGACTTTGATGTCACCAACAATGCCGCAAAATACGAAGCATGTATTTTGGGATTAGAAAAAGCTGTGGCCTTGGGAATTAAGAAGCTCAGAATCTATGGTGATTCTTCACTAATCATTAACCAGATCTCCAAGAGATGGAAAGGAGAAGTGAAAGTCTCGCTACGTATCAAGCTCATTTAGAAACTCTCACGAAGCAACTAGATGAAGTGGAATATACGTACTTGCCTAGAGAAGAAAACCAGTTCGCCGACGCACTAGCTAAATTAGCATCAATGGTGCGATTTCCAATGGATACAATCAGAATGCCGTTGACCATAGAAAGAAGATATGAACCGGCTTATGTTCACGCACTTGATGATAAAAAAGAATCACTAGTAGAAGAAGAAGAGCCTTGGTATACATATATCCTTAACTACGTGACACAAGGAGAATACCCTCCTAATACTGATAAAAGGGCACGCTGTGCTTTGAGGCTCCTGGCCTCACAGTATGTGCTCATCAGAGGAGAACTCCACAAAAGGACTGCACTAGGGAGAAATCTCTTATGCAAAGCCAAGAAAGAAGCACACAAAACCATAGAAAATCTTCATGACGGCATATGTGGAATGCATAAGAATGCTAAGATGTTAGTCCAGAAGATTCAACGACAAGTTCATTATTGGACTACCATGGAAAGAGATTGTCACGAATACGTCAAGAAATGTATGAAATGTCAAGTCTATGCAAATTTACAGCACGTTCCACCTTCGCTTCTTTACACATATACCTCTCCATGGCCTTTCTTTACTTGGGGTATCGACTTCATTGGAAAGATAACGCCACCAAGACAAGGGGGG
Organism: Chenopodium quinoa; assembly: GCF_001683475.1. Lineage (NCBI taxonomy): Eukaryota > Viridiplantae > Streptophyta > Magnoliopsida > Caryophyllales > Amaranthaceae > Chenopodium > Chenopodium quinoa. The sequence continues at coordinate 2,148,494 of NW_018743689.1, forward strand.
CATGAATTCATCCTCGTAGCAATCGGCTATTTCACCAAATGGGTCGAAGCTGCCTCATGTGCTAAGTTGACGGCAAAACACGTAGCTCAATTCATTGAGAAAAATATCATATGCCGCTATGGGTAACCTCATGAGATGATCAGTGATAATGGAACGCATTTCCAAGCCGAATGCGCGGAATTATTACAGAAATATCATATCAAGCATCACATATCATCACCCTACAGACCACAAACAAATGGTGCGGTCGAATCGGCCAACAAAAATGTGAAAACTATCATCGAAAAGATAACGGAAAATTACAAAGATTGGCCAAGTAAGCTACATTTCGCCCTTTGGGGCTATCGAACCTTTGTTACATCAACGGGGGCTACCCCTTTCTCTTTGGTCTATGGAGTTGAAGTTGTACAACCAATAGAGCTCGAAATCCCTTCTCTCCGAATCGCGTTAGAAAGCCAACTAGATGAAGTCGACTGGATTAGAGCAAGATATGATGAATTAGTCTTACTTGACGAAAAACGCTTGGCAGCTTTGCATCATGTCCAAACCTACTAACAGCGTATAGCGCGACAATTCAATAAAAAAAGTCAAGACTAGGAACATCAAAGAAGGTGACCTGGTGCTTAAGGCACTTCGCAAAAATGTGTTGGATCCAAGAGGAAATTTCAGACCAAATTGGTCAAGCCCGTACATTGTTAAAGACATCTTGTCTGGCGGAGCGGCATAATTGGTAGACATGGACGGTAAAGGTTTCCACAATTTAACCAACTTGGATCAACTCAAGAAATTCTATGCCTAGTTGCATGGGTTCATGACCTAATAGAGCTACGTTTGGCCTGATTCCTTTTTAAGGTTACGTAGGCAACCTCTCAAGGGGGCCCGACCACTTTAAAAACATAAAATCCTCCCTTCGTCGATCAGATATACGCGCCAGTTCAAAATTGCATCACAACAAAACAGAGCTAAAAAAAAAAAGTTTCCGCGTCACGGATTATCCACCGTGTCACGGCAGAGTCCACCGTGGCGCGGTGGAATCGCAGCAAAAAAAATAAAAAAAATAAATAAAAAAAGAAAGTTGCCGCGTCACGGGACTATCCACAGTGTCACGACATAGTCCACCGTGGCGCAATGGAATCGAAGCAAAAAAAAATAAAAAAAAAAAAATAAAAAAAGTTGTCGCGCCACGGGAATTTCCACCGTGTCACGGCAGATTCCACCGTGGCACAGTGGAATTTCAGGCTTTCCGACTTTTTTTAGTGATGCAGTCTTTTGCGAATTCAGTAATTTGTTCAATTTTTTTATTTTCATTCTTCCATTGCGCCCGACTTCTTGACTCCGATAAAAAAAAAAGTCATTGCAATTTTTATTTAAGGCGAAAATAAACATGCTATTATTGAAATAAATGTGACTACAATTATTGGCATCATGCGCCTTATTTTAAAAAAAAATATAAATCATATAAGCAAAGAAATACTGATCTAATCCTTCTTCACTTTTGGAATCTCCTTCTCTTTTTCAACTAGGTCGGCCTTCACCATTAATGTGTCTTTTGTAGTCGAATTTCCACCCCTTTCACCTTTCTTAGTATTCTTTGGTTGCTTCTCTCTATAAACCATCTTCTCTTTACCCTTCGGATGAGTGACATTTATGTCACTCTTAGGGAGTAGTTTTAGAGCTATTTTCGTGTTTATTCTATCTTATTTTCCCTTTCTTTCTCTTGATTTCTCATTAATAACATTTCTTGTTTTTTTGGTAATTTTGTCGTGTTTTAGTTCTTTTCGTAGTTTTTATTAGAATTAGTTTATTTTCGTATTTTATTTGCTTTCGATTTATTTTATTTCATTCCTTTCCTTTGTTACTTTCATAGTTTTAATTAGTTTTAATTATACTTTATTTGCTTGTATAGTTTTTATTTAATTTTTGTTAGTTTTAGTTTTATTTCTCTTTTTTCTATTTTACTTTATTTATTTTATTTTATTCTTTGTCACAATTCTATTCTCGGTTATGTGTATAGGGGTTCGGGTTTCATGTCAAGTGAGTTTGGAGCTCGGGGATGAGTTCAAGTGTGCACATTACTTTGCTTGCTGCTGCCCACCTTCTATTATCCACCTTCACGCACAGCCTCACCAGCCACACAACTCCCTTGCTGCCACCAGCCCAACATCAATCAAATGAGCAGCCGCCACACCACCAATCACCCCCGTAACAACCATCACCACCAGCACCCATAGCCACCAATTTCACAACTTCCACTCACACGCACATTACCACCACCATCACCCACCAATTTCACCCTCACCAACACCAGCATCCACCCAAACCAAACCACAACAACCACCTGACCACCAATTGCAGCAGCCACCTTCAGCTCCCACGCAACTGCTCCAATTCGCAACAATCAACCCCTGCACCACCATAACCACCAATCGACTCAACCAAGTAACAACCACCACCACCTCTGATCTACCACCAAACACCACCATTTCACCTGACCACCGCAACTCAGAGCAGCCACCAATCCGCAATCAATTGGCCAAATTCACAGCATGAAGCTACCCAGACCACCGCGGGCGCGGCTATTGCTTCCGTGGACGCGGCCCTGTCCTTCCACCCCTTATCCAACTTTCGGTAGATGCCGAGGAGATGTCTGGGAGATGGCGCAGCTCAGATCATTGCGAGCGCGGCCTAGTCTTCCGTGGGCGCGGTCTTCTAGGTTCATTTTGAACCGTAGCACGAGTTTCACACGTGATTTTAGTAAAAATTAAACGGCTTTGATTAACGCTCAACGTAGGAGATAATGATGAACGGTGTTTATTTGATGATGATGATTTCTGAAGGTATTTTGGGTGAGGCGAAAAGCTTGGGATTATTTCTACATTAAAGAGCAGCCAATTTCGAAGAAGAGGAGGAAGTTATTTTGGCTGATTGTTGGGTGGGATTTGTGGGTTTATTTTATTCTATTTTCTTTTCTTTTTATTTTTATTTCTTTGTTTTCTTTTCTCTTATCTTTATTTCTTTCTTTTATTTTTATTTTAGTTTATTATTTTAGTTTATTATTTTTACTTTTCCTTTTTAATTTATTTTTATTTTCTTTTTCTATTTTTCCTAGCTTAGTATATATACCCAATTTTTGGGGTAATTAGGGGAATTCAATTTGACCATCTATTCTACTCTCTAATTAGTTTTAGGAGAGCTTCTATCTTTAGGTTTAGGTTAGGATTAGAGTATTTTAGAGAGAGAAAGTGAGAGTTTCACCATTGTTGATCTTGGATATTGAAGAAGAAGATTGATCATCTTGTTTGTAGATTTTCACATTCAATCAATGAGAATCTCTAACTCTCTCTCCTCTATTTTTATTTGCTTTATTTTGATTATTATTTTAGTTGTTGGTATTGATTGTTAATCATGTTTATTCTTGATTATTTGTCAATTAATCTAGTTATTAGCATGATTAGTGAGTAATTTCCCCATTAAGAGGATGGTTGTAGTGTAGTTGGACCTTGAGCATGTTCTAGGGTCTAGAATTGATTTATTTGTGATTAAAGTCTTTATATGCTTGATATTCTTTAATCTTCTTACAAGTGCACATTGTTGGTTGATTAAAGGTGAATCTTTGCTAACAAGAAACGGAAGTTGACTTAGTTAAGGTTCATTACTATTGATTGTTATTTAATAGTACCGCCTAGTATATGGTTCTAATGTGGAAACATAGAGGCTATGTTAGGAGAAGCCAATTGACCCCGGAAGGCGGCTAGATTGGACCCTTTACTTCGATATTTGAGCATGTTTAGTTCACAATTAATTCAATTTCTATGCCTTTGTTTATGTTCAAGTGAATGCTATACCTAAACCATTTCCCTTAATGTTTTATTTCTTGTTTTAGCATCTTTAGACTTTAGTTTATTTATCTCCTATTCCGGACTAATATAATTGTCGATAACATTTGGTGGTGTTTATCCGTTCTCTGTGGTTCGACCCCTATGCTTGCCTTATACTCGTATTAGGTTTGTTTAGGTTGTATAAATTGTATTTGATCTAGGGATAGACAATTAACGACGCGTTTATTCCCTTGTCAAATTGGCGCCGTTACCGGGGAACGGATTCCATTACCGTTATTTTATCTTATTGAGACTAGTCCATTGTTTAAAATTTTCTTTTGATTTGTTGGTTTTTATTCGTGTTTCTTTTTTTTTTTTTGAAAAAAAAAAATGGCTTATATTTCTATTCCTCAATTTGATAATGAACCGTTTTGGGTCTATTTCAATAGACTTGAGGATTTCTTAGATGGTGTTAAAGGTTTTACCAAGGGTGATTATTGTGAAATCATCAATTTGGGATTAAATGAGCATTTTAGAGGAGTAGTTGATAATATGTTAAATGGTAAATTTCAAGACATGTCTTCGGATGAAGCTTGGAATTTCTATTCATGGTTAGCTAGGGATAATTTGATTGGGAGAGGGCCAATCATGAGACTTATGTTCGGGATTCTCATGCTTTTAATGTTGATGCTAATTGTCATGATTTGTCTAATATGAATTCCCATGATGTGCTAGATGCTCCCTTTAGTGACCATGTAATGCATGATTTCAACTCCCCTCCCTCTATAGGTCAATGTAATGAGGTACATTCTAAATAATGATGAAATGCATGTTCTTTCTCATATTGCACCAGATTTTTGCATGAATTCTAAAGGTGTGCCCCATAGTCCCCTAGATGATTCCAATGAGGAAGCTTTTGACTCGTCTATCCATGATGATTTGGACTCATTTGAGATTATGGCCCAAATGTTTCTTGAGTTTCAAACGGTAGCCTATAACCTTATGAGTGAGTTCATTGATAAGGCTTCATTATTAAGAAATGAGTTTGAGAGAAATTTGCCCCCTTTCACTCTTGATTTTGATATGGTAGGCCTTGAGAAATTTAAGGGAGATGTTGCTCAGGGTTGTGAAGAGGAGGTTGAGGTTGAATCGCTTGGAGTTTTTGAGCTTGAGGGAGATGTAGAACATGAGGGTTCTTCATTTGAGGATTCCATGATTGATTTTCATTCCTTCATTAGTGATGTGAGATCTTGTGATGAGGGATTAGCTACCCCTTTTTCCCTTTCTCATACACCTTTCTCCCAAAGGTTTAACCATATCTCCTACTATCCCATGTTCATCCCTTCTTTTCTCAAAGAACCTTTTAGGGATCCTTTTCCTATTCATGCTTCTGAAGCCCCCAACTCTTTCGTTGTTGATGAGGAAAAGAGTTATAATGCCAACCAAAAAGATTTTTGTGAGGAGATTTTGCCTCCCTATTTTTCTTTTTATTCTTCCACTTTTTCTTCTTATTTTCTTGATTTTTATTTTGATTCTTTTACTTTTTCTTTTCTCCCTTCTCTCAAGCATAAAGTCTCCTTGTACTTTATGTTTTCTTGTCATATGAGCATCGCGTATGCTCTATTTCTTGATATGTTTGCCGGTGCATATGACAAGCTTTTGCGTTCTTTGTCAGGTTATTTACTAAATTGGTCATGCTTGGACATTAAGCAAGCCTTTCTCGGGAAGTATACCGTGTTTTATTGCTTTCTTTTTATTTCTTTCTTTTGTGTTTCTCATTTTTGTTTACTCTCTTGTCTATGTGTATAGGTACCCGATGCATATACTCATGTGCAAGGATTTTATATTGAGCTCCTTGAGAAGAAGCACACCAATGATTGCTTGCATTTGGAAAAGCAATAAAGACGAGAAATTAGATGAAATTGTGAATAATGTGCTCAATTGCGGGTTTCAACACCCACCTCACATTTGGTTTACTCTTTCCTTCTTCCCTCATCTTTACTTTCTTATATGCATTTGGATTGAATGAATATGATTTGTTGTGTGAGTGTGTTTTCTTTCTTCCCCTCCCACCCTCCCTTTGTGCCTTTATTTTGAGCATTGAGGACAATGCTCCATTCTAGCTTGGGGGAGTAGCTATTCGCTAGCTTGGGGGGTTATCTATATCTCTTGGTGGTTTCTTAATCCATAGTCTCATGATTGCTTGATTTATTTCTCTCATACTTGCCAAAGTCTATTATTGAGATTGGTTTTCTATGTTTGGATGGCCATGAGCGCCTTATTGAGTTGATTTTTGGTATTTGTAGCTTTGATTGATCATGCTTTCATATCTAGCACAATTGTATATGCATTCTTGAGTATTGTTGGTTTTGTGAATATTTGCGTGTATAGTGTCTTTCCATGGCATTCAAGGCAAAGTTTCAATATGTTTTGTTTTAAACTTGGACATAATTGGGCTTTAGCACCTAGAATACCCTCTTTACTAGTTGTTAGAGGTTTTCATGCACTTGAATGTCGAGGTTGGTTCACACATATAACATTGACAAGGTAGTATAACTTAAGGGCAATGAGACCTTAGCTCACTTGGTTTGTGGTAAGATGGTTGTCGCTCTCTAGCTAGTTGAAGCTTTAAAGGTGATTTTTGCTACTCTACTACCGTCATTCTTGTGAGGATGTGTCTATATTGTTCTAGCCTTCTACATTTCTTGCATGTGTGGCGTTTGGATCCTTGGCATTGCTAGCTTATATCGAGAATTTGGCTTTATTCTACCCGAGATTGAGACCGAACCAACCTAGGGGGAGACGAAGGCAATTAGGATTTTTGTTTTGTTTTATTATTTTCTATTCTTTTATTTATCTTTTGCATTTGCTCATTTAGTAACCCAATTTGAGCCATTTTCCCTTCTTTGGCATAACCACATTACAAACCAATGGACTTTTCTTTATTTTCACCTTTATTAGTTTTTGTGAAGCATTCTTGGGACTTGATTTGTATTTTTGGTTAATGAAAGTGAGAAAAAGAATGAAAAAGAAGTGAAAAACTCAAATTTTGGTACTTATGATTATCTTTGTTATGTTGAATGGTTTAAGCAAATGAGAAGAAAATAAAGGAAATGAAAAAAAAAGTCGCTCAAAGTTATAAGAGGCGAGAGCAAAGAATAAAAAGAAATGAAAAAAAAAAGAAAAAAATTGAGAAAATACAAAAATATTTGTTGTTTGGTTGAAAAAGAATAAGCTTGGGGGAGGAGTTGCTAGAATTTTTTGATTTGAAAGTTGGTAGTTTATTGAGTTTGAATTGAGGAATGATCAACCTTGCTTCACTTCTAAGTTTACCACCAATTTCCAAATTTATTTCCACACCCTTTACCCTAGCCTAAACGATTCAACCCTTTTAAGACCTTTTGACCTTAGTGAGGCTTAGTTACTACCGGTGGAGGGTAATCAAGCCAAGCCTATTGAGCGAGCTATAGATGCCAAGATGTCGGGTAGCCTAAATGTTTTTCATTGCTTATTTCTTCCGGTTCCTTCGAGGAATCTCGAGATATCACCTTAAAGTGGATGCAAAACTAGTGAGGACGCGAAAGTTTGGTTGGAGATAAGGAGGAGAGTAAGTCCCTCTAAGTTCTCTACCCTTTGCATGCTTTATGTGTGTACCAACCTTAGCTATTCTTTTGCTTGGCTACCTTTAATGTCTAGAAAGGATTGTATTCTTGTGCACTTAGCCCGTTGTTTGTGTTTGGTTTGAAATGTCAAAACTCGAGTTTTCTTGATTTTACCTTTTCCTTGAATGTTATGTTTTGTCGAGAGTTGTGGGTTAAACCTCTTAGGAAACCCTCACGAGATCTTACTCGTCCTCTTTGGCGACATAGGGGTTTAAAGGGCTTGATGCATACGCTAAATGCATCCGTGATTCCTACGGCAGTGAGTTAGTGTACATTCTTTCTCTTTGTTTCTTTTGCTTTCAATAAATCCATCTTGTTCTCTTTTTCCTTAGCTTTGCTCGAGGACAAGCAAAGGTTTAGCTTGGGGGAATTTGATGAGTGACATTTATGTCACTCTTAGGGAGTAGTTTTAGAGCTATTTTCGTGTTTATTTTATCTTATTTTCCCTTTCTTTCTCTTGTTTTCTCTTTAATAACATTTCTTGTTTTTTTGGTAATTTTGTCTTGTTTTAGTTCTTTTCGTAGTTTTTATTAGAATTAGTTTGTTTTCGTATTTTATTTGCTTTCGATTTATTTTATTTCGTTCCTTTCCCTTGTACTTTCATAGTTTTAATTAGTTTTAAGTTTACTTTATTTGCTTGTATAGTTTTTGTTTAATTTTTGTTAGTTTTAGTTTTATTTCTCTTTTTTCTATTTTACTTTATTTATTTCTATTTTATTTATTTTATTTTATTCTTTGTCACAATTCTATTCTCAATTATGTGTATAGGGGTTCGGGTTTCATGTCAAGTGAATTTGGAGCTCGGGGATGAGTTCAAGTGTGCACATTACTTTGCTTGCTGCTGCCCACCTTCTATTATCCACCTTCACGCACAGCCTCAACAGCCACACAACTCCCCTGCTGCCACCAGCCCAGCATCAATCAAATAAGCAGCCGCCACACCACCAATCACCCCCGTAACAACCATCACCACCAGCACCCATAGCCACCAATCGACTCAACCTCACAACTTCCACTCACACACACATCACCACCACCATCACCAACCAATTTCACCCTCACCAACACCAGCAGCCACCCAAACCAAACCACAACAACCACCTGACCACCAATTGCAGTAGCCACCTCCAACTCCCACGCAACTGCTCCAATTCGCAACAATCAACCCCCTCACCACCATAACCACCAATCGACTCAACCATGTAACAGCCACCACCACTTCCAATCTACCACCAAACACCACCATTTCACCTGACCACCGCAAGTCAGAGGAGCCACCAATCTGCAATCAATTGGCCAAATTCACAGCAAAAAGCTACCCAGACCACCGCGGGCGCGGCTGCTGCTGCCGCGGGCGCGGCCTTGGGTCCTTACATCCTTCTTCAACTTTCGGTAGATGCCGAGGAGATGTCTGGGAGATGGCGCGGCTCAGACCACCGCGGGCGCGGCTTAGTCTTCCACGGGCGCGGTCTTCTGGGTTCATTTTGAACCGTAGCACGAGCTTCACACGTGATTTTAGTAAAAATCGAATGGCCTCGATTGGATGAGATTGTTGATGAATGGTGGTGATGCTGAGGCTCTTTAATGAAGTTCAAAGCAGCTAATTCGAAGAAGAACAAAGGAGCTGATATGTTTTGGGTGGGAATTTATTTTGTTTTTATTATTTTTCGTTTCTTTTTATTTTTATTTCTTTCTTTTCTTTTACCATTTTCTTATTTTCTTTCCTTTATTTTTATATTAGTTTTCTTATTTTATTTTCCTTTTTATTTTTCTTTTCTTTTTCTATTTTTCCTAGCTTAGTATAAATACCCATTTTTGGGGTAATTAAAAGGAGGAGAATTCAATTACCATCTATTCTACTCTCTAATTAGTTTTTAGGAGAGCTTCTCTCTCTAGGTTTAGGTTAGGATTAGGGTAGTTTAGAGAGAGAAAGTGAGGGTTTCACCATTGATGAACTTGGATATTGAAGAAGAAATTGATCATCTTTTCTATAGACTTTCATCTTCAATCAATGAGAATCTCTAACTCTCTCTCCTCTATTTTTATTTACTTTATTTTGATTATTATTTTAGTTGTTGGTATTGCTTGTTAATCATGTTTATTCTTGATTGTTTGTTAATTAATCTTGTTATTAGCATGATTAGTGAGTAATTTCCCCATTAAGGGGATGGTTGTGTTGTTGTTGGATCTTGAGCATGTTCTAGGTTTTAGAATTGATTTATTTGTGATTAAAGTCTTTATTTGCTTAATATTCTTTGATCTTCTTGCAAGTGCACATTGTTGGTTTATTAAAGGTGAATCTTTGCTAACAAGAAACGGAAAATGACTTAGTTAAGGTTCATAACTATCGATTGTTATTTAATAGTACCTCCTAGTATATGGTTCTAATGTGGAAACATAGAGGCTATGCTAGGAGAAGCCAATTGACCCCGGAAGGCGGCTAGATTAGATCCTTTGTTTCGTTATTCGAGCATGTTTAGTTCATAGTTAATTCAATTTCTATGCCTTTGTTTATGTTCAAGTGAATGCAATACCTAAACCATTTCTCTTAATGTTTTATTTTTTGTTTTAGCATCTTTAGACTTTAGTTTATTTATCTCCTATTCTGGACTAGCTTAATTGTCGATAACATTTGGTGGTGTTTATCCGTTCTCTGTGGTTCGACCCCTATGCTTTCCTTATACTCGTATTAGGTTTGTTTAGGTTGTATAAATTGTATTTGATCTAGGGATAGACAATTGACGACGCATTTATTCCCCTGTCACCTTCCCTTTCACATAGTTCTTCCTCTTAGGCATTATAGGAGTTTTAAACTCAATCCCTTGTGTTCTCGGACAAATACGATCTTTAGGAGGCGCCTTCTTATTTCCGAGATGCCCCTTCACATAAAAGTTGCGTGATCCGACTCGATCCCTTCTACTTTTAGGATTCAACCATGTCTTGTATGCACTAGATAAGGGAGGAGGAGCTTGGTTACTTGTAGAAACGGTCCACAAAAGTCTTCCAATCCAATAAGCCTCGTACTTGTGAACGTTACTCTCATGCAACGATACTTCATGAGGACTATCATTATAGCGTGGAACTACTTGTTCAAGTTCATACTGTCGCATCAATCGAGAAGGACAATAAAAATTCAGTCTTGAGATACTAGGAACACGCCAATATGGAGTGTCATTCATACCAACCATCTTAGTAAGCCTCTACCAAGGCACCACCCAACGAATGGAAAATTCACTCTTAGCAAAGAAATTCTTCCAATCTTCATACGACATGTTCACAGAGTAATTTTTCTTCCTGCGGACTAGATCGTTAGGGCCATATTTTTCAACATTATCAGGGGCTTCAAAAGGTTCTAAACGCTCCATCAACCAAATTTGCAAAACAAAAAAATCAGTCGAAAAAAAATAAAATAATATAAAATAAATAAATAAATAAAATTTGCAGATTCCACCGTGACACGGTGCCTGTTTTGTGTCACGGTGGCTACTCGGAGCTTGTTTTTACCTCAAGCAGTACTAGAGAGCCCTTCCTGATGGATTTCCGGACAGCTTTTGCTTCGTCAAGGCCGCGAAAATTTTCTCCAAGGCACGTAGGCATCGGAGACCTCCCAGATTCAACATGTTCAAGCACAAATGCTAAACAAGCATGTCCTACCCTACCGTTTGCAAAAAAAAGCTTGCTAAACATGCAAAAAATATAAGCATTTCTACGGTATACATGATAAGACTCAGAGACAGGGCGATTGAATTATAAATTTGCAAGTTTTTCTAAGTCTACCTCATTACCACACACAATTCTATTTAAATCTGGATCTGTTAGATTAAGATGGCGTTCAAAGTCTTGGTAATAATACTCACGTAGGGTAGGCATGGCAATAAGATTTCTGGCAGGAAATCCAAAGATGGCACCGATTTCCTCCGGCAAGGGACATATTTCATCGTAATCAAATTTAAAACAATGTGTTTCTGGACTCCAATAGTCTAATGCTGCCCTAAGAAAATCGTGTTCAATCGCTACATGTCTCAGGGCTAGTAAACCCCTGACATGAAACAATTCCAACTCTCTTTTGTCAGCATTGGTCAAATAATAAGACCAGTCGCGCAATGTATTATAAAAATTCTGAGACATTATTATTAAAATATGAAATTATAATTATTTTGTGTTTCGTAATTATGCATATCACGAATATACTGGTCCTATTTTATAGCAAAAACGCTCAGAACTACTTAGAATCTATCTTTCTATACGCGTAAACCACACCATTGTAGAATACGCGCACCGTGACACGGGTGTTTCCACCGTGTCGCGGGAATTTATGCCGCAACACGACAGATTTTGCCGTGACACGGTGTACAGTGCCATGTCGCGGCGCCTACGCATTTTCTTTTTTATCCTTTTCCTGTATTTATCCGGATTTTTATTGTTTTATCTTCACCGTTTATTTTATTTTTTTGTTTTTCGAGAGTTTCATTCCCAATAAAATTCTCAACTTATTTTATTTTATTAATATTTTTATTTTTATTTTTATCATTTTATTTTATCATTTTATTATCATTATTTCTATTCATCTTTATTATTTATTATTTTATTTTATTATTTACTCTTATCTCTATTATTATTATTATTATTTTATTTTCTTTCTTTGGGGAAGGTATAAACCTTGTCCCATTTCCATATATATTTATTTTGGAGGAGTTGTGAAACTTATTCATTTTTTCTTTTCTTTTTATTTCTTTTTTCTTTTGGGGAAGGTCGGTAACCTCCACTTACGTTTTTCTCGTGTCATTAATAAATACACAATAACACACAATGAGTCTCAAGCACACACTAATACACACTAATAAACACATAAACTGTGAATAATGTACAAAATGAATCATAATAAATAAGCAGCGTCAAGCGTCATCACAATATGTACAAATAAAGACCCTCGGTCAAAAATCTGTAGAACTAGAAGAGTGAGGATCAGTGTCATCTTCAGCCTGTGAATATGGGAGCGGTGAGCCAAAAAGTCTTGTCATCATTCGGTACGAGGAGTAGTATCCCAACTAGTCCCTGTAACTTTAGTAGCAGTCAAACTCAAAGCAGAACCCGTCCAACTGGCAAACGGTGTAGACTGAATCAAATAAATAGGAAGCGTCGGTGGAGGCATCGTCCCATACACTGGAACTGAAAACAAGCCTGACATCGGTGAAGGAACCCTGGACGATGGAGCTGAATATAAGCCAGGATCCACAGGAGTGATGACAGGCCTAAACTCAGGCTGTGAAGACTGAGAAAACGACTGTCGCTGCCACTGACCTTGACCCTGAAAATGCTAGAACGGCTGGGAAGACTAAGGTTGCTGCCACTGAGCCTCCTGAAATGGCTAAGAAAGCTGAGGCTCCCGCTGAGACTGAGAATGCCAATGAACCTCAGGAGATCGTCTACCACGACTAGGCTCTCCCTCGTCCGAGCCTCTCTGCCTCGAGCGCGAGCGGGACCTCCGTTGCTCCTGAAGGACACAAAGTCAAAAGGTGTCAACAGTGCGAAATAAATCAAATGGTAAAATGAGAAAAAGTGAACATACCTCAAGAACATCGCCAGAACCGCTCCGACAACTTGCACCACGCCGAAGCTTAATGATGCATTACTTCATAGCGTCAACCAGCTTCATGAATCCCATCATCTCCGGGCAGATAGGCTGAGAACAAAGAAAAGAAAAAAAATCAGTAACAAGCGGTGTTAAAAGAGATGAATAATGTACCAAAAGCTTACCGGCTCAAAAACATCAGGCAAAGACTCCTGCGCCTATCTGAAACCCTCTGGCGCTTCGGCAATATTGTCCTCAGTAATACCGATCGGTCCCGGGTAGCAGACGGATTGAGGCGGGATCTCAATCCTCCCCACACTGCGAATAGTCGTCTGAAAATACGATCGAATAATCAAGTTATTCGACTGTTTAAACAGAGACTAGCAACAAACTCCTCAAAAGAAATCATACCTTAGGAAGATGGGGTGGAGGAGCTAGAGAGGGAAGCAAGTCCTGCGCATAATCGCCCTCCATGCGCACAAGCTCTTGCCTAAGAAAAGTGTAGCGCTCTCCCCTGTTTATCAACTCCCTAAGCAAGTGTGAATCCAGCATCAACTCCGGTGGAGACAAGGGCACCACAAAGCGATCACCACTGTGCTGACGAACAACACGCTCCCCCGGATACCAGACAAAGTGTTCAGTACCAACAAAGACAGTGCAGTACGCTGAAAGCTTCAAGGCCTCGGGAAGATTAGTCATCCTAGCTCAAGGCTGATACTGGACATCAATAACAACCTGAAAACCATAAAAAGTTGCAATGAGGTGTCGAAAATAACGTCAAGATAGAAAATAAAAGGCTACGAAAGTAATTCTTACACCAACGGAAGAGGTGCCTCGGCTTAGCAGCCTGCGTAGCGTAGAGACAGACTCCACTAGTGAATCACTTCGGTCATGCCAACTAGCTCCAACAGGGAAGTCATGAACCGCTCCACGACGTCGTCGAGGGGCTAATCCTGGAAAGTACTCATAGAACCATAGCTGTAATGAAAAGTAATCTTTGAGCACATGAGTCGAACAAATTAAAATAAAACAAGAAGAGAAAAGGATCGTCACCTCTACAACTCTCCATAAACCGTAGACAGTGACAGGGGACTCATCGTTCATCTGCCTACAGCCATGACGTAACGACAAGAGAAGATCGGCATATCAAAGGCTGGGCCATCTAGGATCCTATCTCACTGATCCTAAGCAAAGAAGGTAGGTAGCAAACCAGCGCACGCGAACTCCTATCAAGAGCAAGAGTCATGGAAATGAGAATCAAAATGAAGATTCGCACTCGCTGCTCAGGTGATGTCTCCTCCATGTCAAAACCACGGGCCAGAACCGAAGGCAACTCTAATCGCCTGTTCCTAGGACCACCTCGAGACACCGGCTGAGTCCTCATATGCTGAACGGTTGGACCTAACAAATCGGCTGCCTTAGCCGCTCCCCAAGAAAGATCAGACATCTGCGCTACGGCCCGATCAATGAAGCATAGACCATTGATCATGCTAAAATCCAGAGGGGTCACTGTCATCTCCCCCCAAGCAAAGTGAAAAGTGTTGGTAGTATCCCAAAAATACACCAACAACGCGCGAACGACTGTTGGGCCACAACCCCGGGGGTTGCGAAACCCTACGATCGCCGAATAAAAGTCTACTAGACCAGCTGATTCCCATAAGGCGTTCGTAGCGGGATCCCTCGTGATAATCCCATGAAGTCGAGGAATCAAATCTCTGGCTCCAGAACCGTGATGGCGAAGCGTGCCGTCGACTATGCCGGTAAGTGGAGGATGAGAAACGTGGTTCTCACGATAGAAAACCAACTGGTATGGTGTTCACGGAGGTGGAGCCCACCTAACTCTACCCGTAGAGGGTCGAGGCTCAGACTCTAAGACGTCATCATCCATACCCTTGGGAATCGTGGGAGTGTCCTCCCGAAAAGCCTGACGCCAGCCATGAGTGGAAAGATCGCGATCCCGTCGTCTAGGCATGCTATTAAAAAAATAAAAATCTAAATGCTTAGCATCATTTCCTAAGATATTTAGTTATTTATATCGAGTTCCATTTTAATAAAAAACCTAAATGCTTAGCATCATTTCCTAAGTTATTTAGTTATTTATTTCAAGATGCATTTTCTATTATACACTAAATTTTTACCTCAAGGCTAAAAATTAGCAAAATAACGGAATTATTTATAGTATTTAGTTTCTCCATGACGAACTAATACTATGTTCTTCTAATTGTATGATACTATGTTCTCCATGACAATGTAGTACATATACAACACAAAACATGTTTCAAAATTGCACGAAAACAATAGATCGACGCATCATGGCATATTTTACAACCAATATGTCATCATTTCAAGTGCAAAAGAACAACATGAACAACAATAACACCATTTCACACAAAGTAGTACCAAAAAATGGTGATTTGCTCCATTCTTCACCAAATCATGCAATTTTTGTCTCAAATTGTTCACAAACACACATACAATACATATACAAGTAAATTCATGACAAGAATTTCAACATAAAACTCAAAATCAAAAAATCCCAAATTGATTTTTTAGGGTTTTTACATGAAATTACTCATTTGAAGAAAATTCGAGACAAAAATCAAAGGAAACTTACATGGATCCTTGTGGAGAATCGAAAATGAAGAAAGTAGCAGAAATTTAGAGCAAAATTAATGAGAATTTGACCTCCAAAGCTCGAAAAACCGTGAAGACAGCAGTGTAGGCCGCCGCAACACGGTTAGCTAAGCCGTGACACGGTGATCAGGTCCCGTTTCATGGTGTTTCAAGGAGTCGACGGAGCTCCGGCCAGCAGCGGCGAGCACGGGAAAAGCAGCAACGAGCAGTAGCGAAAAAAAAAACAAAAACCCCAGCAGAACCGCCGTGTCACGGTGAACCTAATCGTGACACGGTGTAGACGATCGTGCGGCGGTGAAGCCCCGTCGTGGCTCGGTAATCTGAGCGATTTAAAATGAAAAAAAATTGAGAAATGAAAGAGCAGAAAAAGCAAGAAAATGAAAAAAAATGGTGAAAAGCATCCCGAATTTAAAGACAAAAAAATGACTGTTACATGACCCCGTTACCATTCCACGTTGTCCGTTACTGAGTAACGGTGTGTAGGCGTGTGGTACGGTGTGAAGCACGTGGCGCGTGGGATTTTTGTGCCAAAAGAAAATCCCACGACACGGGAATTCCTCCCGTCTGACGGTAATTGCAAACTGTGACGCGGGATTATTCCACGTGGCGCGGAGCTCTGGCTACTGTCTTCCACATTCTTCGAAGCTGACAGCGAATATTCCTGGCAGTTTGACCAAAATTGCACGATTTTCCGCTCAAATTGGACAGTTAATTTTTCAGTAAAATTATGCGAAAAATTCTAACTGACATTTAAAGGGTATCAAAATTACTATTTTGCCCCTAGAAAGCGTCGAAGTCAATTTGCCGACGTTTTAAGCACCTAATATGGTCGGATAGTCGATTTGAAGGTGTGAATCATCTGCGGCCCACGTTCGGGGATAATCGAACTATCATACACTTGCAAATTTCAGCGATTATAATAGTTGTCGGCTTTCCTCAAGCATGGAAAGCGTTATCGGTAGATTTTTCTTCAAGTATAGAAAACCGCCAAGTCGGCTTTCCTCGAGCTTGGAAAGCGTTATTGCTGGATTTTTCTTCAAGTATAGAAAACCACCAAGCAGATTTCCTGAAGCATGGAAAGCGTTATTGATAGATTTTTCTTCAAGTATACAAAACCGCCAAGTCGGCTTTCCTCAAGCATGGAAAGTATTATAGGTGGATTTCTTCAAGCATAGAATGACACCAAATTCATACGTCGACTTTCCTCAGGCACGGGAAGTATCATCCCATAGATTTCTTCAGGCTTAGAAAGCTACCAAATTCCTTAGTCGGCTTTCCTCGGGCATGGAAAGCATTTCAACGAACGTTATCCGGTGGATTCCTTCAAGCATAGGAAGCTGCAAAACTCATTCGTCACCGATACACTGGTGCCAGATACGTATTCTTTCCTTTTACTCTTTTATATGTGGAATTGACATTTTTCTGCAGGTATTAGCGTATACAGAGTGATTTAGGATCGCAGAACGTCTGAAATCATTCTCCGTCCCAATCGACTACTTTGACTATCGTTTTCGAAACTGACGTTTCTACAAACTCATTCCAAGTGGGGGCTTCTATAGACACCTAAAAATGTCTCCCCAAAACCAAACCCGATGATGAACAACCTTTCACCACCAATATTGGTCGGGTTCAGTATTTAATCCCGAGAGTGCTTAAAAAAATCATATTTAATTAAATTCAATTTTTGAATAGTCCGTGGATCAGTCTTGATGTTCAGTCAAAGCATAGTTTTTTAATTTTAGCCGAAACCTTTTTTATTTTATTGTTTTATTATTTCTTTTTGGCCCAAACTTTTTATTTATTTTTATTTACCTATTATCTTATTTTAGCCCAAATAATAATGAATCAGAAATGGCCCGAAATTATGAATCAGCACTTAAAATGCTGAACGAAATTAGGGTTAAAAATGAATTTAGACAAAAAAACGGACTGAAAACTCCCGCTTCACGGCAACAGTCAATCGTGTCACGGAAAATTGTCCCGTCTGACGGTGGGGTTTCCCGTGATACAAGACAGCTGCTATGACACGGGGGTTTCCGTGTCCTTTCCGCGTAAACCCTTAACGTGTTTTCTCCCCTGTTCACTAAATATTTCCCGCGTCACACAAAAGTACACCGTGTCAAGGGAATGTTTCCCATCTGACGGTGGGATTTTCCGTGTCACGGTACACTTTGCCGTGTTGCGGTATACTTTTTTAGGGTTTTTATCATTTTAGGGTTCCTGTGTTCCCTCAGCACATTTTTTCTATTAATACCCCCTCATTTCTGATGTACGGGGCATCAATTAATCTTTATTTTTCTCTCTTCTATGCTCTAGCCTAAACACTAGCCTACCCTTCTTCTTTCAAAATTTCTTCTTCAAGCACTCCAAGGAGTCCATACTTTACTCGTGGTTCTGTCCTTAAGCCAAGGCGTGAAAGGTAGAACTATTTGAGGGTTTGGCCCCAAATCAATTTTATTTAATTTAATTTAATTTAATTTTATTATTGTTTTATTATTTCCTTGAAGTTACTAACTCGTTTATTATTTTGTAGTTGCAAGCAAACAGAATCAAAGAAAGAATTATGTTCCTTTTATTTCTATTATTTTTCTAACGATTTTATGTTGTTGGAATTATTGTTAAATTGCTTCCAATATTAATGTTTATTTTATTATATTTATGATAACCATATTGTATGTTTAAAGAGAATATGTAGTTGAAAAACACACCTAATAAGATAATTTGGACGACCGGTTTAGGTTCCTTTTTAATCTTGTTATTAATCGAAGTGATCATAAATATTTGGAAGTTTTTTCAGATAACGCCTTTTAAGTGAGTTTTTTTGTGAGAAAACACCTTATAAATTTGTTTTTGTGAAAACACACCTAATACCAGAATTTTTTTCATTAAAAACCCTTATGGTGGATTCCGAGATGTTGACCTGGTTTTACGGTGTTGACTACCACGTGGTAGTCACGTGCACCGGTTTACCCCCCCCCCCAACTTAATTTTTTTACCGTTTCTTTATTTTTCCTCCAACAGTAATTTCTCTCTCCTCTCAACTTCTCTCTCCATTCAATTTCTTTCTCCTCTCTTTCAATTACTCCTCTATTAGCCCCCTTTGAAGAAGGTGAACTCCAAAATTGAGCTCCAATTTCTGCAAATTTACTCAATTAACATATTTAAGAAGAAGGTAAGAAGCTTTATTTAAAGTTTTGTTCAATTAATTTTGTTGATTTGCTAATTATCCTTAGTTAGGGTTTGAAAGTCGAATTTTTTTTTATAATTTGGGGGTTTAAATATTCTTACCATTGTTCTGTAGGATGGAGGTAGCATTAATGCCTGGGGGTCAGAAGTGCTTTTGTGGTCATCCAGTTGATGTTAGGACCTCCTAGACACATGAAAATCCAGGGAGGAGGTTCAAAGCTTGTAAATTTTACAACTTTGAGACAGGACATAGAGGCTTCAACTACTTTGAATGGGTAGATGAGGTAATCTTGGATTGGCAGAGAGATGTTACTAATGTGCTGATTGCTGAAAAGCACAGACTTTCCACTGATTTGAGGTTAGTGCAAGCTAAATTGGATTGTACTGAAATTTTGAAGAGAAGACTTGCTCAACAACTTGACAGAATTGAAAAGAAGAAGTGGAAGCAGAATGAGGTCATAACTAGACAACAAAATGAACAAATTAGTGTAATTGTTGTTGCTTGTATTGTTGTTTTTGTTCTAGTTAGTGTTGTTGTTGTTAAGTTTATTGCTTAGAAGTGGTGTTGTCAACCACATTATGCATTGTAATTGAATTAAAGCCCTTAACATGGCTTATTTGTACTGATTTGACCTTTTAAAGGTCTATTAATGAAAAGTTGTTATTTTGCAAAAGGTTTGCTAATTTAAGTAATTGTTATCCTAAATGTTTACCAACTAAATTGAGCAATATACACAAAAACAAACTACCATCCATCCATAACTTAAATTGTGCAATGTCATAAACCACAATTCATAGTTATTGCTAATCAAAGTAGCATATGTTTTAAAAACACACAAAATGTCATAAGTTCTCAAAAAATAGTTACATAAGTAAAGCAAAGCCTACTTTGTTGCTTTCTTGTTCTTCTTTGTAGAGGTGACAGCATTAGTTGAAGCTTGTGAAGAGTTCACTGCAGCCAAGGATGATGTTTTCTTTGTTTGTCTTGATGTTGAAGTTGTTGTTGCTGATTTTGTTGCCTTTTCTGCCCTTATTGAAACACTACAAGTAGCTGGTTCTGTTGCTGTTGAAGTTGTTTCCTTTCTCTTTCCTGTATGAGCTCTAGCAGTGGTTGTGGTGGTAGTTGCTTCAGATGGGCCTGATGCTGGTGCAGTAGTGGTGGTAGTTGTTTCTGCAGTGTTGCTTGGTGGCTGTAATGCTGTTGTGGTGGCATCAAGTGTTGCTTTAGGTCTTCCAACCTTCTTCTACTGAGGTGGCAGAGTTACATTTTGGCACTTTGACTTGTTGTGCCATACACCGCCACAATTAGAGCACCTGTTCTGCTTCTTTGTTCTTTGCACCAACTGCCTCTCTTGAACCTCCCCTGGCTCTTTCACTCTCTTCTTTTTACTTGGCCTACCAGGCATCTTCCTATAAGGTGGGGGAAGTGTCTTTGGGTAAGGTTTAGCTTCCCACTGTTTGTAGCCTAGCATGGCTTTGAAGATAGGGGCATGTGTGGATGCATAGGTGCTTACATGGTAAGCCTTGTGTACAAATTCCTCATATTGCAGCCTTCTTTTTGCAATACATCCTAGAGCATGGTAACAAAAGGAATCCCTAACAAATTCCACCTATAACACCCACACACTTTATCTTGAAGATTCACAACAAAAGTATCATCATCATCATCAACTTCAAATTTAAACAAATCAGCCTGGTTCAATCTCATGTTTGACACATTTTTCATTCCATTCTCAATCATTTTCACTACAGAAGGCATAATGAATCCTTCAAAGTTTTTCAAACCCTCCCTCTTTGCACAACATCTTTTCATCACATTTCTCCTAATCCACTCCATTAGGGAAATGATGGGTTTGGTTCTAGCTTCTCTCAACACATTATTAAAGCTTTCACAACAGTTATTTAGAATCATACCAGACTTGGACCTTGTTGTGAAAGCATGCCTGGACCAGTTACATGCTGGAATTGCCTCCAAATACTTGAAAGCTTCAACATTTATCCTCTTAATTGCAGCCATATGTTGCTCAAAATGATGCTGAAATATGTAGATAACAATATATAAATTCCCCAATCACTACAACCTTCTGTCATATAATGAAAGTTATAAAAAAAAAAAGCATTTAAATTACCTTAGTTGAGCTTCTAGCTGCCTTCCAAAAGTGCTCCCTATAAATCTCACCAGGGAACTTAGTTTTGAAGTTAGACTAGATATGTCTACAATAAAAACGAATATCAACATTTGGCACAACAGTCTTGAAAGCATCAAACAGACCCTGCACAAGCAATTCATAATCAGTTCAGCATGTTCATCGATAAACCATGACAGGGAATAAAAAAAATCCAATCAAAGAACCAAACAAACCTTCTGTCTGTCAGACATATATGTCACATCTTCTTCCCTTTCATGCACCCAAGTTACAAAACTAGCTACAGAAGCTATGTCCTTCACTAACAACTCAAGGAACCACTTCCAAGTCTCTGAGTTTTCTGTTTCAACAACAGCCCATGCAACTGGGAATATGTTGTTGTTCCCATCTTTGCCAACTGCTGTTAGCAAAATGCCAGGAAATGGCCCTTTCATGTGAGCCCCATCTACTCCAAGTATAGGCCTACAGCCAGCTGTAAACCCTTCTTTGCATGGTTGTAGGCACACATACATTCTTTGGAACAGTGGGGGTGGATTTTCAACACCAACCACCTTCACTATAGCTGTGCTACCTGGGTTATACTTGCATATAACAGCTGCATAGTCCCACACTCTGTTGTACTCTTCAGCAGCATCACTAAAAAACATTTTCAAGGACAATTTCTTTGCAAAATAAGCCTTATAATACCCAATTTCAACTTGCACTTCTCTTGTAGCCCTACTAATGAATGGTCCTAATTTCATATCAGGATGATCTCTGAAATCTTCTAAATACCTTTCTGCAAGGTATGCTGATGTTACTTTGATGTTTTGATGTTGGTGGCCACAAACATGTTCATGTCTGATGCTCTTAATCTAAAAAGTCTGCTCATCCTTAAGCTTTCTGCAGTGAACCTTCCACCTGCATTTCCTCTTTTTCTTGCATTTATACTTGTACAACCTCCTCCCCTTTTCCCAAGGACAGGCACATCTTTTTTCACAGTAAGCAGAAATTCTCACAGATGTATTATGAAGAAAATAATAATCATAGCCATTCTCAATGGCATGATGTCTTAATGCTTTCCTAAAACACCAACTGGAAGGAAATTTCAACCCAAATTTCGAGTTTATCTTTTGCTTAAAATTTACAGCTGGGTTAAAAATAGGATAATCTTGTCCTTCATCATTTGACCCTACTTTTTCACCATCACTGTCCTGCATCTCATCATCCTCAAGCCCTTCTCCACCATCTAAATCCTCTTCCACCATCTAAATCCTCCTCATCCTACACAGTCACTTTGTCTAGATCGGAAGTGTTTGGTACACTCTCAAGTATTGTTTGAGACTCACTACCCTGCACACTCTCAAGTACTGTTTGAGACTAACTATTTTTTACACTCTCAAGTACTGTTTGAGACTCACTATTTGGTTCACTGTCAGTGATTGATTGAGGCTCGGTGTTTGGTTTATTCTGAGACTGTTGTTGTACCACAGTCTCTGGCTGCAGTTGAGGTTTGAAATAGGAGAAGGTAGGTATTTTACATCTTCTAGGTTTCAAAGGAGATCACTGTTTTTCTAAGGAAATAAAGTTGGATAAGGGGCTGGGTTTAGAGAGCTAAGTGGGTGGGTTATCAACAAAAATAGGGTTTGCAAGGGAATCTTGTTCTGGCCCCACTGTTTTTTTGCTTAACTCAACACTCACTAATGCATGCCCACCACTCAATAAATCCCCCACCTGTCCTGCTTCTTTTGACTCACCCAAAACTGATGACTCACCCCTCCCATATGCTGACTCACCCATCCCTCCATTTGATTCTTCCCTTTCTAAAGATGTACTAAACACCTCGAAATCTGAGTAAAAAGACACCCTAAGTCCATATCTAAGTGTGGCAGGATCTACTGGTTTCTTAGGAAGGTGAACTAAGTACAACTCATACCAACCATCCCTTTCCTTGGCCTCTAAAAATTCTGGAATGTCAGCATCATACTATATTTGTTTTCTTCCAGAATGTAAAGTACATCCCTTCCTCCTAAACCAAATCTGCCCAACCTCATCATAACCCAATTCACTTTTAATCCAATGTACAAACTCAAAATAACATACTTCTTCAACATTTGGGTGCAAGGAAACTCCATAATAATCAGAATCACCCTTAACATAGGTTGTTTTTCCATTTTTAGTCTGAAATTCACCACCATACAAAATCCTTATATTAATTGGTTCATCCATGAATTTATACCAAGGATAAAACACAATTATCCTACCATTAAACCTGATGCAATGAAACACATGCACACTAATTTCAGAAGCTATATGCATGTGTAAATAAGCCAATTACACTAAGCACACTTAACAATCCAAACAACACAGACAACAACACAAACAAAAAACAATTCTTTATATACTCAGAGCCATTAAAAAACCATTAATTTAATAAATCAAAGGTCATGCATGTCTTCCCCTTTCCCAACATTCACATCCATTTTCAACAATTAAATAAAACCTAGGTTACTAAAGTAACTAAAAATCAAACTTGGGTTTCTGTATAATAATGTAATTGGTCCCCCTTCCACGCGTCCTCTTTGCAGAAAGTTTCCCTTTTTTATCCACGGCAGAACCACAAAAATAGGACGGAGATGATTAGGCTAGTACAAAAGTAGAAAGTGAAAGGCAAATGTGAGGAGAGAGGAATTTTTTAACTTACTCTGCTACTTGGTCCAAATTAAACCACGAATTATGGCATTCAATTTGTCACTGGCTCACTCTGCCATGGCAAACGACCTTCCTAGCTTTAATGGTGAGACAGAGAGGAGTAATTGAAAGAGAGGAGAAAGAAATTGAGAGGAGAGAGAAATTACTGTTGGAGGGAAAATAAAGAAACGGTAAAAAAAATTAAGTTGGGGGGGATAAACCGGTGCACGTGACTACCACTGGTAGTCAACACTGTAAAACCAGGTCAACAGCTCGGAATCCACCATAAGGTGTTAAATGAAAAAAAAATATTCTGGTATTAGGTGTGTTTTCACAAAAAAAATTTATAAGGTGTTTTCTCACAAAAAAAACTCACTTAAAAGGTGTTATCTGACAAAATTTCCTAAATATTTTAGAATTAATATGTTGCATTAATATTAAACCAATTAAGCTTAATAATAGTTTGGAGCAAATTGAATATTTTGTTTGTATGCTTTTGAGATCGCAGGAATCACTTTTCACTATAAGAATCGAGTAGAGGCCAATACGGGCGAATGTGACTCCATAAATCACTTCGTACCATCATCCCCGATCCTCCTTTTGTGGTTCCGAACCATATGGAATTAGTAATCTCATGGATTATGAATGGGGTGTAACCTTCACGGGTCAATCGTTGTTGCCTTCGTTGTCCCTTTATCGTGGTTGCCTTTTATGATCCGTGAACGGTTTACAAGTTCGTTAAAAACTTGTTGGCGACTCCCTACTTTGCTTTGTCCCTAATCGTTGTCCCTAATCTTAATGTCAATTCCCACTTCCTTTGAGTGCCAAGCTTATATTCACCACATGCTTTAACGTAGGCGCACTTCGAACAACGCCTACATTTTTCAAAGTGGGAAAAAGGGGAACTGAAGGGGAGGTTTTCGTGGTTGGAGGTGGAAATTGGGGTGGTTTTAGGGGGGGGGGGGGCGGTTTTTGTTGGGTGAGGGTCGAGTTCTGGCGGAGGGGCTGCCGGAGGAGTGGGTGTTAGGGTGGTCGTGGGGGGGGGGGGGGTTAGGGCTGTTGGGATGGGTTGGTTGTTTTTTATTTTAATTATTTTAATGTTTTTTTATTTTTTTATGAATAATTACTTAGTGACACTTGTTATTTTAATAAAAAGAAAAAGAATTTACCCAATGTAATCAAAAGGTGGTATTATTAATCGCAAACCAGGCAAAGATGGGATCATTTGATTTTTTTAAAGAAAAATTCATCCATCCACTTAAACTATGACATGTGTATGATAAAAATTACTTTATTTATAAACTAAAACACGTTAGGTTGGGATTCGATCCCACGACCTACTCTAAGTGGATGAGCTCCTTACACCACTGAACCAAAGTTTATATATTGTTAAATATCCGGCTATCCGCTGCAAATAAATATTGTATAAAACACTGAGGCCCCCAAATAAAGTTGGACCCTGTACCACCGCTCACCCTGCACCGGCTAAGGGCCGGACCTATACAAAAAGAACTTGAAGCATGTAGCTAATTACTTTTGGAGTGGAAAAATTGATGTAGCTAGATTAAGTAACCCTGATCAAACAAGGTATGTTGCTTAATTTTTTAAAGATAACATCACCCACTTAAAGTAACACGTGTATTGTAAAAATTATTATTTTTTTTATTTTTTTATTTTTCTTTCAAGCTACTATATGCTACAGTTAACCATTGGAGCAATTTGTACCAACAAAATATACTCCCTCCATTTTTAAATACTTACTCCATTTCTCCACGTGCGGAGTTTTAGGAAAAATTGGAGAAAGTAATAAAATATGGAGGTAGTGGGGTAGTTGAGAAAATAAAAAAATTGTAAAAAACAAAAGTAGTGGAAGAATAGGAGGAGATATAGTATTATATTAGGTCCACTAAGTGTGAGAAATGAATTAAATATTGTAAAAGATTTCCATAAAAGGAAATGGAGCAAGTATTTTAAAACGGACGGAAAGGGAAAGTGGAGCAATTATTTAAAAGCAAAGGGAGTACTAGATTAAATATTTAATGTGGCAATGTATTGTAGCTTACCATTAGAGATTCTCTCAAGATTCCCACCTATACAAACTACCATTTTTTTTTGGTATTATTATGATTTGTTTTCTCTCACATTCAGACATTTTTGAAACAAAATAATTCATTAATCAATAGTCATACGACATCTACAAATGAAATTTAAATCAGAAATACATAAAATTGAATCAAATAAGGGTTTCCTTCATCAAAGCTACGATCGTTGAACAGATCTTGCATTGTGATACATCACTCGCAAACATCGCTAGAATATACAGCCTTTTCGGAGAGACGGTACCGGTGTAACGATTTTTACTCTCACATTCGTTACTTTTGTAGAAACTATTAATCACACTATTTTATATATAAATTTTTTTTTAATATTGTAATTTCCCAATTACCACTTATTTTATTTAAGTCACAAAATTGCCTAAAATTATGTGAAGGTTAAAGTGTAACACTTAAACAAATACAGATGGAGTGTTAAACCTTTTTTTTTTTAACTGAAACTCTATTATGTATGTTCTTTAAAGTTACTCTATCCATTTTTTTAGTGTTCCGCTTATCAAATACGAGCATTTTTTTTAAGTGTTACACTTTTATTTTTAACAAATAAATACATTTTAGTATTACATCTCTCTCCTCCCATAGACCCCTGGAATCAAACTCACTACTACTTTTGAATCCCTCTCACATCATTTATTTACTTTTCAACAAAATTTTACTATAATACTTCCTCCGTTTTTTAAATATTGCACCACTTGCCATTTAAGGAAGTATTACAAATATTGCACCATTTCTATTTTAGAAAAAGAAATACTTGTGTTCACAGTACAAATACCAAATATACCCTCACTTTTCAACACATGATTATTTAGTTTATGTATACCATCACATGGGCAATTTTGTATTTTTACCTTTCTCTCTCATCCTTTTTTCCACTACCAAAAAACTTGTGCCAACCTCCTATGGTGCAATAAAAAAAGAACGGAGGAAGTATCTTATTTTATTATTATTATTTTTATTTTTATACCTCAACTACCCCACTTTCTTCTTATGACATTAAAGTTAGCTGTCGTTTGGTTGGGGGTATATATCAAAGAGAATGGAAATTAACTGCCCTCATTCCCTTTGTTGTTGTTTGTTACTATGTTAGACCCTTTTTTCCATTCCCTTTACCCTCTTTATTCCCCAAAATCCTTCGGCGTTGATTCCCCCCAGGTATTTTCATTCCCATTCCCGTTTCGTAGCAACACCACACCACCACATCTACACCCTCATACCTACCAACATCATCGGATAACCTAGAAACCACACCACCGTAACGCACCATCGCCCCCCCCTGCCAACAAAATCCTTTTCCTCCCTCCCCCCACCCCTCATTGCCCCTCCCTTCACCCTCAAAAAGCCCTCGTCTCCCTTGAAATCCAATCTCCACCCCCGCAAAAACCTAATCCCCCCCTCCGTAGTCTTTGTAAAACAGTCGACTGACACTCCTTCACCCTCGGAACCTAGAAGCAACACCTCAAATCTCCCTCTACGGAAATACTAGCATGATACGTATAATTATATAATAGAGATAGGCTTAGGCGTATTACTGCCACGTGATTACAAAAGAGTATTTTAAAACTTAACTCAATAATTAACTTACAATGGAAACTCAACTCTTTCTTTATTACTACTTTATAATAATTAAACCATTATCATGAGTACTCAAAAGTCGAATTTAAAAAAAAAAAATCATCCCTAATTTAGGTGAAATAATCCCAGGACTCTCATATACACATTTCACCTAGAAATTCACTATTGTTTACCAATAAAACAAACATGGAGAACCAAAACAAAATAAGAAATACATATTAGCAAAATTTGCCAAGAACATTTAAGTGCAATATAAGTAAACTCAATTTATTACTCCCTTCGTGCTTTTTAAGTGTTACACTTCCTTTTTTGGCAAAAAGTTACATTAAGATACTATATCTCTCTTCTCTCATGGTCCCCACCTAAACCCACTACTACTTTTTTTATTACTTCCTCCATTTTTTTATTATTGCACCATATGGGTTGGGTACAAATATTTTGGTAGTGTAAAAAAGTAAGAGAGAGAAAGGTAAAAATACAAAATTGCCCATGTGACATATTGATATAAACTAAAAAGTAAGTGTGAAAAAACAAGGGTATGTTTGGTATTTGTAGTGTGAACACAAATAATTTTTGGAAAAATTGCCCAGATTAATCCGACCTTTTGCCCGTCCGCTGAAAATAATCCCACCTATCGATTATTTTTTAATAATCCGACCTTTACCCCCCGATCTTTTCTATTGGTCCCTACAGGTTACCTTACCTATTGTAGTCGGTTTTGGGATGACGTGGCTACCAACGGTTACAATCCTTTTAAAAATTGCCAGGTCAACAATTTTGCTTTCTCCTTCTTCGTTCTCTGTTCTAAAAAAACACCTCCCCCTCTGATTTTCTTCTCTTAATTAAATTTCTTCTTTGTTAAATCTGTCTAAAATGGCTAGTAGGAGGCATAATGGGTCAAGTAGTTCTACTTCGTCAAGGAATTACGGCTTGGTTGCGCCAAAAATGAAGTGCAGGTGTGGTTTGGAAGCAATTACACGCACGGTTAAGAATGGTGAGAACGTGGGGTTGAAGTTCCATGGATGCTCTAGATGGCTTGTAAGTTCCAAGTGTATTGCGAAATTATGTGTGTGATTAATTAAGGTTAATTGCTCCAATTAAATTGGGGATTTGAATGTAGAGTTTTCATTCTAATTGAATTGGGGTTTTTTTTAATTTTTTTTGCAGGATGGTGACTATGGCTTCTTTTAGTGGGCTCATGTTAACCCCAAAGTTGTTGATGACCTACGATTTCAAGTGTTTGAAAGAGATACTCAAGTTGCTGAAAAGGAAATGGAGATTGATTTCCTTAAAGAAGAATTGAAGAAGGTTGAGAAGAAAATGGGAAGTAAAGAGGATGAATTAGATGACACCAAAACGGAGCTTTGCCACACTCGAATTGAATTGATGAAGGCTACAAGGAATGAAAAGAATTTTTCCATTTATCTGTTGGTTTCTTGGATTGTCTTTGCTTTCATGATAGTGATTTTGAAGGCATGACTGTGATGTATTGCAAATGATTGTAGGTAGTTAAAAGTGAAGTCAGTTTAGTTTGGTTAAGTAATGTGTTGTGGTCATTTGTGACATGTATTGAGCAAAGACCAAGTTGTTATGTAATGAGCAATGCATTGATGAGTTAATGAAAGTTATTTTGACAATTGTTTGCACAATACTTGAAATTCAGACATGTAGCATAATCACATAGCTACATAAGTTCAACAAAAGATGGTGACATTGTCTGGCCTAACATTCATACACAAAATACATCATGAATTGGGTGTAGTTACTGTAGGAATTAGCACACCCAACATGATCAAAAGACAGTATCCAAATGTATAATATAAACATAGTTAAGTCTAATACACAAGCCCTAAAAGTGACATGAAACTATGGAGTTGGTCCTTGTTGCAAAGTGGAGGTTTGGCTTGTTTGACTGCACTGAAACCAGTCCATGGCTGACCTTGTCCTTCTTTGATTAGTGTGGGCTAATCCATCAGGTGCAATGTACATACCTATACCTTGTGGAATCTGCACAAAACACAAAAAATTCAAGGAAATAAGTACACACCATAAACAAGTTTAGGATCTAACTGAGGGATGTATGAGAACAAAACCCACCTGGTTCCTTCCCCTGCCCCTTGAGCCACCCCTTGCCCTTCCTCTGGTCCCACTTGCAGCACCCCTGTTCCCACTTGCACCACCACTGCTGGAGCCTGCAGCACTTGAAACACCTCTTCCAGCAGAGCCTCTCCCAGCAGCAACACCACTCCCAGCATCCACTCCTCTACCAGCAGCAGTAGCCCCTCTCCCACCAGCAACAACACCTCTCCCAGCACCATCTCCTCTACCCCTTCCACCCCTAGAGCCCCTTCCCATATTTATCATTTTCCCCCCTCTACCTAGTATGGTGGGTTGAGCTGTTTGATTGTAGTGACTTGTATTAGGTCCTTGGGGTGCAGATGGCACAGCCTGACTAGCTTGTGTAGATGGCACAGCCTGACTAGCTATTGAGGGCTGAGTTGGTGGTGGAGCATCCTTTCTAGGCCTTCCTCTAGCCCTTTTTGGAGCAGGTTCAGTTAGTTGCACATTGTCCTTGTTGGGGCACTTTCTTTTATTATGTCCCTTAAGCTGGCAGAGTGAGCAAGTCATCTCAATCCCTGCTCTGGTCATTGTACCATATTTCTTAGGGTTCTCATGGGGGTCTTTGATTTTATTTTTTCTTGGCCTTCCTAGGCCAATTTTGATTGGTGGTGGAGCAATTGATTTGGACACTTTAGGCCAGTGTCTTTCACCTTGAATTGGGGGAATTGAGCCTGCCATACACAAGTAACATGTGACACATACACATACACTAACAAAGTAATACACAAATGTTGAAATGGTTCAGTTATTGTACCTGCATAAACTGACATGTAAGTGTCTTTGAAATATGATGAGTGCACATACAACTCAGGCTCCTTTCCCACAAAATAGATGCAGGCAACAGCATGACAGCATGGGATGCCAGTCATGTCCCATTTTCTACAAGTACAACTCCTTTCTTCCAACCTCACCACCAATTGATCCAATATGTAGCTAACATTGAAATTATTTTCAGAAGAAGGGTACACTTCACATTCAGCAGCCTTTGTCTTCTCAAAATCCAACTTGGCTTGAATCCTTGGATAGAGCACACCAGTAGCTTTCATCATGGCCTGCCTTTTCACTACC
Source organism: Chenopodium quinoa (assembly GCF_001683475.1). Taxonomy (NCBI): domain Eukaryota; kingdom Viridiplantae; phylum Streptophyta; class Magnoliopsida; order Caryophyllales; family Amaranthaceae; genus Chenopodium; species Chenopodium quinoa. The sequence continues at coordinate 2,179,058 of NW_018743689.1, forward strand.
AGCCTTTGCATCAGTGAAGTTCTAATTTCTTCTAACATGTATAGCAAGTGTTTGATCCTTGCTTGAATGATGAAACCATTAAATGTCTCTGCAATGTTGGAAGTTATTGCATCTGTTTTGATAGTAGGATTGAGGAAAGCTCTGCAAAACAACTGAGGCCTATGCAGCTTGAAGTCATTGGCAGCATCAACATTGAGAGAACTAAGCTTAGCCATGTTCTCTTCATAATCTGCTTCATTGTAGCTCTTTGCAATAGCCCAAAACAACAATTTCATCTCATCTCCTCTATATTTCTTGTGCCAGTGAGCAAATATATGCCTGGCACAGTGTCTATGTTCTGCCCTAGGTAGGACAGTTGAGACACTACTCACAATACTCTACATTTGCACAAAAAAAGCCAATAAAAAAAATTAAAAACCAAGTCAAAGTTTGCACACAACATAAACTAGCCTATGTAAACTATTTAACAATAAATGAGTACAAAGTTAAGTCCATACCACATGCTCATCTGAAATGATTGAGATGCCTTCCCCTTCTCCCAGACTTAGGCACATTTCTACCTTCCTAAAGAACCACTCCCAAGAGGAGTTATTCTCTCCTTCAACCACTGCCCAGCAGACAGGAAACATTTGGTCATTGTTGTCCCTTCCAACAGCAGCCAACAGCTGACCCCCTAAGAAAGTCTTTAAGAAGCATGCATCTACTGCTAACACTTTCCTGCATCCTTGTATCCACCCATTTTTAAGCCCCTCAAAGCAAATGAACAACCTTTGAAATATAGGTTGGTCTCCTTGTTCTGATGGTTCAGTTACAAGCTCAATCTCTGTCCTTGGGCTGCATTTCTCAATCTCTTTCAAGTACCCTCCAAGCTTGTTGTAGCGGTCATGCATTGACCCATGTAACAACCTATGAGCATTGTACTTCACCTTGTAGGAAAATTCTCTGGTCACCAACATCTTGTAAGCTTTCCTTATACACTCTTGTATCTCCTTTGCAGGCCAATGTGGCCTAGATTTGAAGACATCCAGGAACTGCTTTGCAACCCCACTAGATTTGAGCTGCCTGTTTCTCTTCATGTTTCTCTGAGAGGTGTGTTCCCCTTTCACTGTCTTCACCACAATTGTTGCTCTTCTTGTATCCCAGGATGCATACACATAAAAAGGACAACTCTCTATGCACCTTACACCCAATCTCTGAGATCTTTGCTTGTTTCTCACAACAAAAAACATATCTCTGCCCTGAAGTATTCCATATTTAGCAACTGCATCCTTGAAGTCCTCTCTGTTGGCAAACTTCTGCCCAACCTTCCAAACAAATGTGTTAAAGTCTGTATGCTTAGACACTAAAAGCCCTAACCTTCTTCTCCTCCCTAGAATCAACTCTTCTTCATCACCACTGTTGGGAGGGGTATGAATTTCTTCATCACTTTCTTCATAATCACTCTGAGCCCCAGTTGCTGCACTTTCCCCAGCTTCTTCCCTGTTCTTAGTAACTTCTTGTATGCTCAAACCCCTAGCAGCCTCCAATTGTATCTCCTTGAAATGTCAACTAGCTGGGCAGTTGTATCCCTAACCCTTTGCCTAGCTATATTGTACTCCTCATCTCCACTATCAGACTGATATTGTAGATCTTCATCCAAGATCTCTTCATGTTCCCTCTCATACTCCTCCTCTAACTCCTCTAAACCTTCAACCTCTAATTATAAAATAATCACCACCAGCATCTGCTCCCTGCTCCCCATCTGACTCCACATCCTCATCACTATGATCTGAGTAAACCTCTCCAAAGAAAGGCTTTGAGCTCATTCCCTTGCCCTTGTCAACCAGTGGGTTGTATGGAGGGTCTTCATGGTCACTCTCAGTGCTATAATCTGGAATCAGGTCATTAATTGGGATGGGGCTATCTGGCCTAGAATCTTCCCACTCATATGACTGTACTGGGTCAGTTTGGGTGTTTGAGGGTGCTATGAGAGAAGTGAGAGTGGGGAGAGCTGTTGCAGTTGGTGAACTAGGGTTTATAACATATTTAACTCTAAAGAGCTTTGGTTGGATAAGGTGTTGGTGGGTGGAGTGGGAACAGATTCAGTGGGAGCATCTTTGTTTAGCTCAATAGTGGGGGCATCTTTTTTAAACTCATTTGTTTTTTGGCTTTAGTGAGCTGTCAGGGGCTTTTTGGATAGGTTCATTAATTGTCAAAGGCTGACTTTTCTTTCTTGGACTACATCTAATTTGTGGTCCCCTATTTATTGGTAGTTTTTTTTTTGCATGACTGTTTTGGGTTGATTCTTTTTGGCAGAAGCCTGTAACTCTGGGGGAAGGGTATTGGGTCATTGTCATCATGCATAACATATACCTCCCCCCCCCCCCCCGTACTTCTCTGCAACTTGAATCATATCCCTCATACTTTCATCATCTGTCACCTTCCTCAAACCATCCACCATACTCAACCCAGGAACCAAGTATAAAAACTCCTTTATCCTCCCATCATATCTAGCACACTTCATAACCAACTCAACCAAATAAAAGGAGCAAAGTTCATCTGGGTCTATGCTAAATGTTCTCCCCTCCCCATTCCTATAGCGCAACTGCCCATTGTTACCAGTCTCAAACACACCTCCATGCCACATTTTCAAGGTAATCTTACTCATACCTAAATTAACATGCACTAAATTAAAATCAACATACAACAACCACCAAAAGCACGCAATAAAAACCCAGACTTTAAGAATCATACACCACTAACATTAACAAACACATAAAGCGCAAGTTTTTAGCCAACAAAACAACAATTCACAACCATATTGAACAAATACATTGCAATTACAAGCATAAATTCATCAACTTCCAGTTCAATTGATTAGGTTTCCAAATTTAGACGCAATGAATCGCAAATTACAGGAAAAAGTTAGGGTTTAGTACCTTACCTAAAATGGCGAAATTTAGGGTTTAACTGTCGCAATTCCGCCAAAAATGGAAGTTTCAGACTTTACTACAAGGTACGATAGTTGTTGAAGCTTCAATTATAGCTTTTGATCTACTTCAAAACCAATTTTAATTGCTCTGTGTAAGAAGTTATGAAGAGGGAGGGAGAAAGTTCAGAAATAACAGAGGGTGGGTGGGAGAGAGATGACCTGTCATGTTTAAGAGACGGAAAATTAAATACCCAAGTCCACGTCACAAGTGTTTACCTTGTTAGCCGGTTTCATGTAAACTGGGACCAATAGAAAAGATCGGGGGGTAAAGGTGGGATTATTAAAAAATAATCGATAGGTGGGATTATTTTCAGCGGACGGGCAAAAAGTCGGATTAATCCGGGCAATTTTTCCATAATTTTTTTCCTAAAGAGGAAATGGTGCAATATTTGTGAAACTTCCTAAAAAGGCAAGTGGTGCAATAATAAAAGAACGGAGGAAGTATATATTTCCTCTCACATTAATTACTTTTCAATAAACTATTAACCCCACTATCTTTCTTTTATAATTTTTTAATACTCCAACTACCCCCACTAACCTTATACGGAGTATTTTATTTAAATCAATTAAATTGCCTAAAATTATGTGTCGGCCAAACTGTAACACTTAAAAAAACACGGAGGGAGTATCAAACATGAAAAATAACGAAAGTCAATTCCTTTAATCCACTACTTTTGATTTATACAATTTTTTATTCTTCCACCCACCCTACTACCTCCATATTTTATTACTTTATCCAATTTCAACTAAAACATCGCACATGAAAAAATAGGGCAAGTATTTAAAAATGGATGGAGTATTTTTATATGTTCAAATGAACCGAGCATTACTATCAGCTAAAAAAAAAAAAAAAAAAAAAAAAAAAAAAAAAAAAAAAAAACGTATTTAGTAAGTATAATACTTTAAATAATCGGACGGAAACTAAACATCTGAACTTCTAAACATATTAGACTCAAAAATGATAATTTAGACTCAAAATTGACCCAATTTAAAAATTAATCTACCCTGGCCCAAAAATTAACCCGACATGTTATTGACTAGATCTGAAAAAGACCCGATTTGAACTCGAACCTGACCCAAGCATAGTATCTTAGACCCAAATTGATCTGACCCAAATCAACCCGAACGAATTGAATCTGATCATAGTGTCTTAGACCCAAATTGATCTGACCCAAATTAACCCGACCCGCATCTAATTCGAACAACCTGCTTGCCAAGGTATTCCAAATATGCATCCGAAAGTCCGAGACAAAAGAATGACTGCCACCATATTCATAATTGATGAAGGATAAAAGGGAGAGGAGCATAGAAAGAGCATCAAACCACATGGACTGCACCCCAATATACAAGTCTAGTATCAATGTCTCATTTTCCATTCATAGATGAAGGTGCCCATGCAACATATTCTAATGGGTACCACTTGGTCTAAAAGTTCAGCAACTTAGACACAGCCTTCACGGACCAACGCCATCGTATCTATAAAGAACATGTTTTGCATAGATTACTGTAATTTCTCTTGTTAATTTCTACGGTTTACTTATATAAAAGTGGGTCCCACTCCTACACTCCTACTGTAATTATGATATAATCATGTTGAAAAGACTGTAGAAAAAGGTGACTGACTTTTCTAAGCTTCGAACCTATCATCAATTCACGTACCACCTTGCATTTTACGGTGCAAGTGTAAGTGTAATTCCACCTTTTGCCTTTTCATCTACACTTTTTACCTTTTAAATTTGCTGTGATCCCAAAAATCTAAGATCAAAGTACTTTGTATACAGAGGAATTGATCAAACATCATCCTTTCAACATTTTTAAAGAAAGTGTTCGATAATTAATATTTGAATTACAAATTTTACGTTTATACTATGGCTTGCTATGCATGATAGACTCAGAACAAGAGAGAAGCTCTGGAAATATGATGCCTGTGCTGAAGACAGTTGTCTGCTGTGTGGTGCTGGTATTGAGGACAGACAACATCTGTTCTTTGACTGTTGATACAGTAAAGAGTGTATGCTGAGAATTTCTCATTGGCTCCATATTCCAATTCAGAATTTCTGCATTGATGAGGTATGGAAGAATTGGCTCAGAGCAGTGAAAGATAAGGTGCAGCAGAAGGTGATTCTGGCAGTGCTGGCTTGTGTTGTCTATCATATCTGGTTTGCTAGGAATACTGCTTTCTGGCAGAAAGCTGTTATTCACCCTTCAAACCTGTGTAAGGGTATTGGTAGGGTGAGCATGGATAGAGTCAAGCAGCTTATAAACAAGAAATGGAGCAGATTGTAGTGCAAGTGGATTCAGGAGTTGTGTAGCAGCATTCCAAACTAGTTTCTGTTTTGAGTATTGATGGGTTTGTTGTTGTCTTGTTTCTTTTGTTTAGTCCTTTTCATTAGTGGTATGTGACCTTCCTAGAAGGTAGCAAACTGCTTCTGATCAGGTTTTGCTTTTCTCTCTCTTAGTTGAACCCTTCCTAGAAGGTGGCAACTAAGGAGTTTAAAGCTTGAGGTGAGGTGGCCTTTGTTTTAGGTCTTGTGTAGTTTTGGAGGTGCCTATGTTAGGCTTGTAAAATTTGTACATTTGTACATTTTTTTTTGTTAGTAATATACTTGCTTACTTACCAAAAAAAAAAGAATTACAAATTTTATAAAAGGCCTTTTTTTTTTTAAATTATACCCTCATTCTATCGAGTAACACCCGCATTTTAAAATAAATAGACGATTCTACCCTTTTATTTACTCTCTTGTTTTCGCTCATCTAACTCGAGAACATTCTCTTTCCTCCTAATTAACTACCATCGACCACCACCAACCAAGGGTAAGACATCGCTAGAGAAAATGTTGTTATTTTATATTTTCATTTTGGACAAAGCCACAAATGCCTTTTTTCGAAAACTCAAGGTAATGACCCAAAAAATTCGAAACCGCACGGTTATATGAATTTTGAGGGCGCTTTGGGAGAAACGCCCAGATATTTTCGTTAACTGTGGGTTTCAAAAATTTTGAGCATTTCTTACTATGTTGATTCAAAATTGTAGGCATTTTTCCAAATTATTGAAAAACAACTCAGATTCAGATATATGAGTAGTCATTTTTGAATGGAAATGATGTTTTAAATCAACTTGAACCTAACATGTACTTAGATGAGACTATTCATAGGCCAAATTCCTCCCATAAATTATTTTTTTCAAGGGGTTTTTCTGTTACAAACAAATTTTTAAAAATTTAGAACCTTGACTAATCATTTCTTGTTAAGTATTTGATGTGAATGATTTATGTGTTATACACTGCACTTATTTCTAATCTTTTTTATGTAAATTTAAATTAAGTTGATTGATTAGATTAGAAAGGCCTAAATTTTTTTATTTTTTTTAACAAAAACCCTATCTATATATATATATATATATATATATATAGAGAGAGAGAGAGAGAGAGAGAGGAGAGAGAGAGAGAGAGAGAGAGAGAGGAGAGAGAGAGAGAGAGAGAGAGAGAGAGAGAGAGAGAGAGAGAGAGAGAGAGAGAGAGAGAGAGAGAGAGTAATTGAAATTACAATTGAATAATAATCTCCATATATTCACATAATTAAAACATTAATTGTATTAGTTGTTTTTATTTGAATCACTTAGACCCTATTTTTATTTGAATCACTTAGACCCTAATTCTTGAGTAAAGATTGAATTTCTTAATTTTTTAGTTTGGGAAATTGATTGAAAATTCATGAGATTCTTGCAATATTCGAATCCACTATTCTTTCCATATATTATGAAGTGACACGTTTTGACTTTTTTGCAATATTTACTTAATTCGTTTTGACTAAAGTTAGTGAATTATACATTAGGGAAAAATATTGTCTTGTCGGTACTTGTTGGAATCGTCTCATAATTTTTACTTATTGATATTATTGGTCAAAGTTTTACATTAATATACGTTCACAAGAGAAACGTTTTACTTAAAATAAAGTGGTAAAAAATTGACCCAATCTGCGAGCCCGATCTGAACTGACAATGATCTAAACCAGGCATGTACATTAATAGGGTAAAAAAAATTAGTCACCTGTATCCCGACTTAATGTTAAGCGATTACCAATTTGATTCAATACTTTATTATCTGAACCCGAACTTGCACCCAAACTTATAATAATCGTCAACCGAATTAGGGCATGTTCACATTTACTTAATTTCAGTTCAATTCAGCTCCAGTTAGTTTAGTTCAGTTAAGCTCCAATCAGTTCAGTTTAGTTCAACTCTTAATTTTTCTCTCTCATAAAATATTCATTTCAGCTCAGTTCAGTTCAGTTCAGGTCCAATTATTTCAGTCCAGTTCAGTTCAACTCCAATTAGTTCAGTTTATTTCAATTCAGCTCAATTCGGTAAATGTGAACAGGCCCTTAATCTGACCCGATAACAACAATACTAGTGTATACTCGACCCAATTAGAGCCTGAAGTCAATTATAAAGCGACACAATGACCTATTGACCCGAGTCATGGTGCCCCGTAACCAGACTTTATTTGACTTATCACTGTTGATACCATTTACTACCACTAAAACTAGCAAGAAACTAGATATCAACGCGACTTGCTATTAGGCAATAACTCGGAACAAGTTTAGCCAAAATATATCTAGAGTATAATTTGTTTACAATGATAAAACTGTAGAATTGTACAGTTTGCTTAGATCATATACCTTTTGCTCCGTTCATATACCAATATTTTGGGTTAACAAGTTGTTTAGATTATATACCTTTTGTTGAATTCTCTATTACTAAGCACATAGGCGTAATTATACATATGTTCAAGGTTCAACTTGACCACATCAATATTGATTTGACTTGAACCAAAACCAATAAGGATCTAACTTTAAGATTATCCTGCCTGATAATTTTTTTTGACCCAACCTAATTTGAACCCGAATTTACCAACTATTTACCCGCCAAACTTGAAATTAAACCTGACTTGAAATTAAACTTGAAATCGAACCCAATCAACACCTGAAAGGGTGAATGACCAAAAATAACTTAAACCGAAATTGACACGGCATGAACTTGAGCCTGATTTAGAGGCTTGATTCACGTGGTATAATCTGAACCTAATTTGACCTGATTCATAACCGACTTAAATACCTGAATTGACAGCTCTACTTTAAAATATACGGAGGGAGTGCCTGATATACATTAATCCTCAATCTTTACCGCTTTGCTAACACCATTTAGATTATCGTAAAAGAAATCCATTTGAAATTTAAAAAAAAAAAAGAAGAAACTAAGCTAGAAGACAATAAGAAAGACACTGGTGGAGTCTGTAGCACTCTACCATCCTACTCATTTCCGGGAACAACAATTCACAAGCACCTACGCGGCTACGCCCTACCGCAGCCTCTCTCAGTATACACACCTAATCCTTTTTTCTTTTTTATCACGAGCTAAAGATCGACAAATAAAATTAAAGGAAAAAAAAAAGTGGGCCTCCATTTTTAAATCTATAGCTGACCGACCGACTACTTGGATAAAGCGAAAAAGACGACGTTTAGAAACAAAGAAAGGCAACAAACAAGCCAATTATTCTCTACTCTCTATACTCTCATCTTCTCATATTAGTTTATTTTGGTGTTTTCCTGTAAGAGGGGCGGAGCTAAGATCAAAACAAAAACAGTTCAACTCAAGCTTTCGCCTTAATTAGTTAATTCTAGTTTGTAGTTGTTACCAAGTTAACTATATTGTAATAATAATAATAAAAGTAGTAAATTATTTTTTGTGCTAGCTTCGTTTTCTTGTTGTTTTGGTATAATCCGAACAGTCATTGAATACTTGATCGAATCGAGTTATTAACTCGAAACAGTCCTATATACACCCAAAATACAGACTACTACTATTATCTTTGTTGCTTTCCTTTCTTACCAGAAATGAGAAATCTTAAGTTCTAGTGGTTTTTCTTGGAAGTTGGCTGTTTTTTTTTTTTTTTTCTTTGATATAAACTTCCAAAACCCAAGAAAATAACAATGAATTTGCAAGGCATTGGAGATGGTTTTTCTTTACGTCCATCAATTACTGGATTTCCTCATGAAAGTCTTATTCAACAACCACCACTTCTCAATAACTGTAACCCTAAACCTTCGTTGAATAACAACAACAACAATAATAGTAATAATCCTCCGGTTTCGAAGAAGAAGAGAAATCTACCAGGAACTCCAGGCAAGTAATTATATCTCATATCTCTTTCGTTTACCATTTGTTTGTATTGTTAATTGAATTTGTTACAATGACTTTTCCCCTTTTTACAATTAATAGATTACTGGTTTTGATGCAAAGCTATAAGTGATTTTTATTAAAAGCTTACCTCGAGTTTTGTCTTAGTAGTTGACATTTTACTAAAGTATTTCGTTGATTGTTGAAGTAACTTTGCTTATAATTATAGGAAGAAAACTTACTTGTATGTTCTTATCCTACCTTATAGTGATTCGAGCAATTTTTTGACCAATATGATGGATATATAGGAACAACTTATTTGATATGGATGATGTGTGTTTATTTCTAAACCAACCCATTTTTAGTCAAAAATACACGAAACTACAATCATGTCAATCGTCTAATTCAATCTCAAATATAGATTTATCATACTCTTTACAAACAATTTTTGTTAGACCCTCAGTATCAATTTAATTATACGTTTCAACTTTTCAAATAAATATTTTACAAGTAGATGAAACTCATTATTTTTAATGATTGGATGATTGCTTTTGGTTTGTCACTTAATTCTTATTATGATTATATCTCGAATTACATGAACAGATCCAGATGCGGAAGTCATCGCTTTATCACCCAAAACACTTATGGCAACAAATCGATTCATTTGCGAAATATGCAACAAAGGATTTCAAAGAGATCAAAATCTCCAGCTCCATAGGAGGGGTCACAATTTACCATGGAAACTAAGACAACGAACGAACAAGGAGGTAAAGAAAAAGGTGTACATATGCCCGGAGAAAACATGTGTACACCACGACTCTCTCGAGCACTCGACGATCTCACCGGAATCAAAAAACATTTTAGCAGAAAACACGGTGAGAAAAAATGGAAGTGCGAGAAATGTTCTAAAAAATATGCAGTGCAATCAGATTGGAAAGCTCATACTAAGACTTGTGGTACTAGGGAGTATAAATGTGACTGTGGTACACTTTTCTCTAGGTATGTACAAATTTAATTTTATTCTTGCTCTTTCTTGTTTTAGAATAATTTTTTTTATTAGAAATTTGATGCAATAAATGTGAAGAATATATTTACTTCCCTATGTCCCTTTATTGATAGTCCTTTATGATCGATTTTAAGTTTTAAAATGATAGTCTCATATGCTTTTTTTAAATACTATTAATATTATTCCCTATTTGTTTTATTTTTTATTTTTTATTTTTTACGTGTTATAGGACCGACACATAGTTTTAGTCAATTTAATTGACTTAAATAAATTAAGAGCCAAGTGAGGTAGTTGGAGAATTAAAAAATGGCAAATGCTAACGAACGCCCTGGGAGCGGGCGTCGGATAAGCTAATTAAAAAATAGAAAGATTAAACTAAATTACATTAATTACACCGATCAACGCGTGATTTTGTCATGCTTTTCCAAATTACTACCTCCGTTAATTATTATGTGCAACAAAGGGGTATTATTTGTGAGATATAAAATATTTTTTGTTGCACATAATAATTAACGGAGGTAGTAATAACACTTTAGGTAAGAAATACATGCTTATCCAACACCTTGGGGGCGTTCATTCGCAAAATCCTTAAAAAATTGTACGGATTATAAGAAAGATAGTGGGGTTAATATTTTATTGAAAAATAATGAATGTCAAAGGAGAGATATAAAAAAAAAAAAAAAAGTAGTAGTGGGTTTGGGTGTAGATTATGAGAAGAAAGAGATATAATACTTCAATGTAGCTTTTTGCCAAAAAAAAAAGTGTAACACTTATTAAAACATGGTCAAATTTGGTAAGTGTAATACTTATTAAAACACAGAGTGAGTAACTTTTTTACCAAAATTCCCTCTAATTTGCAATAATATTTTTGTAAATTTAACTTTTTCATGAAAATTTTGCTTTTCCATGTACTTTATTATTTTTTCTCCCTACTTTTTTGCATAACCAATGTGAATTTGCTTTTCCAATGTAATTTTACTACTTAATTTTGTTTATTAAATCCTGTGAAAATTGCCCATAAGGGACTATCAATAAGGGATGGACGGAGTACAACCCTTTTACTCTCTCATTCTTTCATTGGTAGTCCGTTATGGACAATTTTCACGGGAATTCATGAAAATAAATAAGTACTCTCTCTTTATATAAAAAATAAATCTAAATAAATAAGTACTTCCTCCGTCCTATAATATAGTTTTTATTTGTGTTTTTTCATAGTAATTAAGAAATAGGAGGAGAAAGTGAATGAAGTACATTAATAAAAGAGAAAAGTACAATTATAGACAAAAGTTAGAAAGAGAAAGTGGAAAAAGGTACTCCGTATAAGACATGTGCAAAATTCAAGGGTAATGTAGGAAGTGCAATGAATGAAGTTAAAAAGTGAGGGTATAATAGTCTTTACATATTATCCAAAAATAAAAATAGGAATAATATTTTGGAACTCCAAAATAGGAAAACAGGAAGCTAAGTATATTATGGAACAGAGTGAGTAGTTTAGTACATTGAAAAGATAAATTTACATTGAGTATGCAAAAAAAAAATAGAGAGATAAAGTAATAAAATTTCATGGAAAAACAAAATTTACATGAGTAAATTAAATTTGAACAAATATTATTGTAAATTGGAGGGAATTTTGATAAAAATTAATATTAATGGTTGTTTGAAAATGCAATTGGGGTGAACATTTTAGGACTTAAATTTAGCCAAAAAACACTATCTATAAGGGACGGATCAAGGGAGTATATTTTTTTTGCAATAAATAGATATTTTTTACTCCCACTTTATATCAAATTTAGCAAATAATATAAACGGAGGTAGTATATAGTACTAGTATAATTTATGATTAATGATTTTGGGTTTATGTCATGAAATTGTAGGAAAGATAGTTTTATCACACATAGAGCATTTTGTGATGCTTTAGCTGAAGATAATGGGAGGACTACTTCATCAATTGTACCTCCAACTCTAAGTTTCACTGATAATCCTAATAATAAGACTATAATTGATAATCCTTCTCAACCCGGTTTTCGTCACGAGTTTGTTAATCAAGGGATACAAGATCAAGCCTGTGGAATTTCACCGTTCAACTCGCTTTTCCGGCCCGATTTCATCTCCATGGACGGTGGCAATACTCTTACATCACTTTAGTTCAGCTTTCCATTTGATCGCTGCGAGTGTTCATGTGTTTTATTATTTTAGTAAGCAACTGAAAACATGTGACTTGACAATCTATTAGAGAAAATCTACTCGTAAATCTCTATAGTCTGTTGTCATACACTCACAAATTTTTACGTAATCTATTAACTATTACTAAAATAGAAGTTGCTGACGTCACTATTGCTCACTTGTCGCTTTCTCAATAAAAAAATTTCCACTTAAATGCAATGATAATGTCATCTTTTATTTATTTATTTATTTATTTATTTATTTATTTGTAGAGCTATCATATTTAACATTTTTTTGAAATTCAAATATTGAAAGCTTCTACATTACAACTAAAACATATCTATTTATCGTAGGAAATTGAAACAATTTTAAATAGTACACTAATAAATGACCTCGTACATTGAATTATGAATTAGACAACGTTGAACAAATAATATATCATAATTTTGATGAAAATAAAAACTATGAAAATTAAAAAATATACATAATTCTTATTTATATTCATGTATAGCGATTTACTTTTAAAATATACAAATTAAAAATAGGTTTTATATAAACCATGCATAGAATGGATTCTAACCTAGTTGTTAATACTAAATAAGCGTAGCTAACAATTTAACTAGGGGTTTAGTATATTTGTCCAGAATTTAAAGTAATTAAGGCCTTGTTTGTCTTCATTTATTTAAATTATGGATATAATTTAACTTCCTTAAATATAATTTTACAAAATAATTTACTCCTATAATTCATTAAAAAGTAGGAAAGTTTGTAAAAGACCACCTTTTTATAAGAAGCTTTTTGGAAGAAACCATCTTATATATATATATATATATATATATATATATGTATATATATATATATATATATATATATATATATATATATATATATATATATATATATATATATATGCAATGACAACTTAATCAATTTTTTTTGGCAATACCACACCTTTGGCCGAAAAAGAGGGTTTGACCCTATTTCCTAACGTTGACCCGACCACGTGTGAGATACGTTACTTCTTAAAACCACTCTCCAACGTACTACGCCACCCACCAGAATGCCCCTAGAGAGAGGGGTTTAGGTGGTGGTGGCCTGATAGGGTGGGTAAGACGGTTTTGATGGCATGGTTAAGGCGGTTCCAGTGGCGGTGGTTGGCGTAGTTGAAGAGTTGTTTTAAAAGGTGAGGCATGTGGGGTCAACACCTCTGACAGGGTCATCAAAGGTATGCCATTGCAAAAAAAATTAATTAAGGTATGTCATTGTAAAAAACAAAATTTATAAGGTGGTTTTTGCAAAAAAATTTCTTATAAAAGGTGGTTTATTGCAAAATTTCCTAAAAAGTAATCGTAAATGAAAATATAGATATATTTATTAAAATAAAACGATATTTCTACTTCTGTTTTTTTTTAAATGGATTACTTTGACTTAAGTTTTTTCACCTCTATAAAATAAATAAATGTTTATAATATATCATTAGATTAGTCTTAATGTCTCTAATTTCTTAATATAATTTTGTTACAATATTTACTACACCCTCCGTCTCTTTATTAATGTCCACTTTCTATCATTTATTATTACTCACATAATAGAGAGAAAGTGGACATTAATAAAGAGACGGAGGGAGTAATAGACAATAAAAGATATTAATGGTTAAAGTTACGTCTCGACAAATGTGCCGGTCAAAGTGATGCAAATAAAAAAAAAAAAATAGGTAGTACAAGGCATGTGCAAAATTTAAGAATAAAGTATGAAGCTCAATAATATAGTTAAAAAATTGAGTGTATAATAGTTTTTACATACTATCCAAAAATAAAAGTAAAAACAACATTATGGATCTCTAAAATACGAAAACAGGAACTATATTATTGGACGAAAGAAGTAGAATGAAAAGACAAATTTGGAAACATTTGTGTTGGAAAAACATTTTGTCAAGGGTTAAAAGTTAGTAGTTGCAGAAGGTTTGACCTTGTACACTAATACAACTTTATACAAGTAAGTGTTATAATACTACTTCGATATAACTTTTAAACGTGAAAAATTATTATTCCGTATGAGTGACTGAAATTATAATACAACACATTTTTCAACTAACGTTTCCTGGTACTTGTAAATTTATTTATGAGTCAATCAATTGACTCTAACTAAAATTGTCAATGGATTTTGTAGGTTTTCCTGAGATGGTGCAAATGGCAGCGCAGACTAACCTTTTTGGTTCATCTTCCATCCCCAACTTTATGATGAACAATCAATTTTCATCATTAGACAAATATGCTACAACTCCATCCACAACTGCAAGTCTTACCCTATCATCCTTTCCGCCTGCGAAGAAGGAAGAAGGAAGAGAAAAATATAACAAAGCCGGTATGGCTGAAGGCATGAGCTCTATATATTCACATGATCAAAATAACTCATCTTCTTCCTCGTCGAACCCTTCAACTCCCATGGCAGCCACCGCGCTCCTACAAAAAGCAGCTCAAATGGGCTCAACAAGGAGTAACCCTTATTTTCTTGGTACATCTCTTGGAGTCACGACAAGCTCACCATCTACCAATAACATCACTTGTAATGAGCCACAACAAGTGTACCACATCCCAATTGATCCGACTCATCATCAAGAAAATCTATCAGGTGCCCCAATATCCAATACTGGGGCGTCTGATGTAGGTAGTGGTGGTGGTAGTGGTAGTAGTATTGGCCTGCTTGGGAGCTCGAACATGGGTGCCATAAATGGGACTTCTGTGAGCAACCTTAGCCATCAGTTGATGATGCACTCGAGTTCAAATTCAGTGCACAATACTTCAAACCAACCTAGTAAGCTCCCTTTTGTCTCAAATGGTAAAACTAGAGACTTTCTTGGCATGGGAGCTGGCGATGGAAGCGGTCGCCCCTTTTCGCCTCAAGACCTTGCTAATTTTGTGTCAATTAGCTCAGCTATGGGACTCAACCATTCTGGTCACAAGTAGTCGCTTTTGATTAGCAACAAGTTATTATGTAGCTATTAAAGAATGTAAGATTAACAACAATCAGGGTAAATGAGGTTGTGCAGTAAGAACTTGTTCAACTCCATCCTGATTGTTGAAAAGAAAAGGCGGGGACGTAGGGTCGAAATCTATCTTGTTGTCCATGCTATATTGCTGCTGTCTTCACATGTTTTTTGATAAGTATATTTTTCCACTTATTATGTATTCCCTTAGAAATGATACTACTGGCCGGTTATATTTTGGGAGAAAAGTTGATAGTTGTAGCCAAGTACACCGTAATATTTTTTGTACTCACATTTTACAAAAGTTAAGTATTCAAGTTATGAAATTCATAACTAAGACTTGCTTCAACTATTATTTTAAACCTTTGATTAATTAATAAGTTGGTCTTGTGATATGACATACTAGCCTCGCCGAACCCAAACCGTTAAACCTAACTATTTTAAATCGATTCAAAAGGAACCGAATCATTAGAAACCCATTTTTGAAAACCAACCCAACCAAATTTTTTCTAACCCGAAATTGGACTGAATTGAATTTGTGCAAATCGTCAATGACCTGACCTATTATCAAGCTAAATCATTACAACCCAAAATCAAAAGCAACCCAAACCGATTACGTCCGAACCCGATAGTAACCCAACCCATTTTAAACCAAAAACTGTTTAAACCGGTAAATACAAGTTTATCCGCTAGCTAAATAAATTTTCGTTAATCTAGTGACATTTCTGTAAATATATTGAAAAAATGTGGTCTTTTATTCAGTACTTTTGGTAAGCTGTCAATTAGTGTTTGCAACTTGCATTTACTGTTTGGTGAGAAAATTACACATGTACCCCTCAATTAGTACATGAAAAGACGCATGTACCCCTCCACTAGTACTTAAAAAGACAATTATACCCCCAGATAAACATTTTTTTATCTGAGGAATTAACTGGGCACAACTCTGTTTAAACCGGCAAAATCGGATAAACCTGAACTGTTTCATTTCGTAACCTATTGTGACTAAACCGTTTGTAAAGCGTAACATGTTCGGATCGAACCCTTTTCAAATTGTAACCCGTTGAAACTGGACCACTTATAACTCGTAACCTGTTGCAATCCTAAAATTCGGGCAAATAACGTCAGTTTTTCTACGGCAACCATCAAAATTGTCTTAATTTTTTTAATTCTACGATGGTTTTAGTGGATGTCGTAATATTACGAAAGTTTTTATAATTGTTATTGATTTACAACGGTTTATGGCAATTAAACTGTCGTAATAGGCATTAAAAATAATTATAAAAAAAAATTAAATATTTACGAAAGCTATAAAATGTCGCAAATTACGACGGTTTTGAAAACCGTCGTAATTTGCGACAGATTATGGTTATTGCAAAGTTATTACTCCCTCCGTTTTTTAATGCTTGCTCCATTTCTCCATGGGCGGAGCTTTAGGAGAAATTAGAGAAAGAAATAAAATATGGAGGTAGTGGGGTAGTTGAAAAAATAAAAAATTGTAAAAAGCAAAAGTAGTGGCAAAATAGGAGGAGAGAGAGTATTATATTGGGTTCACTAAGTGTGAGAAATGAATTAAATATTGTAAAAAAATTCCAAAAAAGGAAATGGAGCAAGTATTTAGAAACGGTCGGAAAAGGAAAGTGGAGCAAGTATTTAAAAACTGAGGGAGTATTTTTTTTTAAATAAGGGGTATTTAACGTGGAGTACCCAACAAGCCCACAAACCCTTATCTATTTCCGCCGTTTCTCTCTTCTCTCTTGGTTTTTCCATTTCTCTCTCCTTTTCTCTTCCTCTTTCTCGATTTCTCTCTCTTCTCCTCCTCATTCAGAGTTTCTTTGTTTCTCTCTTCTCTAAATTTCTTTATTTCTCTCTTCTCTTAGTTTTCTTTATTCCTCTCTTCTCTTAATTTCTTTCACCTCTACTCTCTGTGCTACTCACTTCTCTTTCTTCATGGTTGCATTTCTTGGGCGAGGTAGTTTGATTTTTGAGGTCCAATTTCGTGAGGTTGGAGTACATTTGGTCAAATTCGACAATAAAAATTCTAGATCTGGAGTTTTTATGATCGGATTTCACCATGAAAACCCAAATATAAGGAAAATTTTGAAGGTATGTTATTTTTTTTTGTATTTTTTATTTTTATTATTGTGATTTTTGTTTATTTTCTGATTGTTTAGGTCTAAAGATTTTTGTTTTATTTGATGATTTTTATTGTTTTATCTTGGTTATTTATGTTTATTTTCATTAATTTTAAGTCAACTTTGATTTTTAGGGGTGAATCTGCTTTAAATGGTTATTATTGTTTATGTGTTTAATTTCTTTTACTTTTGTTTGATTTTTCATGAATAATTTGTGGGTTTTTTTTCCATTTGATTTTTTTTCCTTTTTTGGTCAACTTTTGTACTATATATTTTTAATAATTTCTGCTGTATTAATCTATTTTGTTCAATTTTTTTTGGGGTTTTGATTAATAAAATTTATATTTTGTATTTCTGGTTTGATGTTTTCATTTATCTTTGTTTATTATGTTGGGTTTTTGGGTAGATGTTTGTTTGTTCGGTTTATTTTTATATTTGAATATTCTTTTTGTAAGGTGAAGGGGTTGTTAGTGGTGGTGGGAAGGGTGAGTTGGTGCGTGGCGGTGGTGCAAAAGGTTGCAGTGGATGGGAGTAGAGGTGGGGAGTCCTGGGTAAGGGGGAGCAGGGGAAGGGCGTTTATTTTTTTAAAATATTTTGCGACGGCCAGCCGTCGGTAAAAACTTTTATTTACAACATGCAATTTTTTTTTTGACGTAACTTTGTGACAGTTTATTTCTGCCGTAGAATAATTACAACGACAAAATACAAAACGGTCGCTTGAATTAGTAAAAGCGTCGTAAAAATGAAATTCTGCGACAAAGCTGACTGCGACAGTTGACGGTCGTAACTACTTTTTGCGACAGTTTTTGCTATTTTTGCGACAGATTTTGGCTGTCGCAAACAGCTTTTTTCTTGTAGTGAATTGAGGGTGAATCGTTTACAACCCGTAACCTAATATAAAGTGATCTGAGTTGTTTACAACTCGTAACACAATATGTTTATGATCTGATTCGTTTTAATCCACTATTCGATAAACCTAACTTATTTAAGACTTAACTCGATTATAATTGACATGTTCCTATCCGTTATATGATTGACCCAACTCGATCGATAGTGATTCAATTTGATTTTAATCTGATATGATTTGAATTGAAACCCGCTTCAAATTGGGTAAACCCGTTATCAAACCAACCCAGTTCAATCCAAACCGATTATGATCTGAACCAATAATGACCGACCCAATTTCACTCGATCCGTTTTGAACTGAAAAACGTTTTTAAATTGACCCAATTTAACACAAACTAATTATAACCTGAACTGATTACAACTCGACTCGATTAGGACCCGAACAGGTTTGAACAAAAAACTGCTTTAAATTGGCTGAACCTGTTTTTTAACCGACCCGGTTTAACCCAAACTGAGTATGACCTAAACCGAATACCACCTAAGCTGATTAGGACCCAACCTTAATAAAAAACTGCAATTAAAAAAACCAAACCGAATTGATTCGATAATTTTCAAAACAAACCAAACTAACTCGCTAATTATTTCAACCCATTAGAAATCGCAATTAAAAAAATCAAAGGACATTTCAGGAGTGTTAAAATAAACAAATAATCCCAATCCGAAACTGAAACGTTTATCCGAATTGACACCCCTAGATGCGTGCGATAATTTTAAGAATAAAATATTGTACTACGTATTCAATTTTCTCTTGTATATACCTTAAGAAAAAAACACTTTAAATACTAAAATTTCCATGAAAAAAATATA
The DNA here is from genome assembly GCF_001683475.1 of Chenopodium quinoa. Lineage (NCBI taxonomy): Eukaryota > Viridiplantae > Streptophyta > Magnoliopsida > Caryophyllales > Amaranthaceae > Chenopodium > Chenopodium quinoa. The sequence goes on from NW_018743689.1 coordinate 2,198,207, forward strand.
ATTAAGAAGGGTAATTTTAGAAATAATTGTCAAAAATCAAAGGACATTTCACGAGTGTTAAAAAAAACAAAGACCCTTCAGTTGTTCCAAAATAAAACAACCTTTAATATCATAATCTGCTCAAAATAGAACACAAAAATGGTAACTTGTTTAATAGGTTACACCGAGCACATGTTGCGTTGTGATTACACTACAAGAAAATGTAGCAAATTGTGACACGGTTGCTATGACGCTTTAAAAAAGGATGGCTATTTATTTTTTTTTGCCAAAATATTAATTACAGGTATTGACGCTGTTTTAAGACAAACTCTATTTTTGACTCTTTAAAATATCATTATATTGAAAATGAACATGTGGTACATACCTCTCAATTACAAAGCCCAATGAACTAAAAATTTCACACCTTAAAAATTGCTAAATCTCCGCTCATTTATACTCTACCACATCCCACCTTCTCTTCTAATTCCTATAAATTCTGAACCCTAATACTATTTTCTCGTCATCTCGGATTGGCGGGTTGCATAGTTCTTCATGATTTTATTTTTTCTCTCTTCCACCATCAAAATTCTTCGTTGTGGTACTCCTCCTACTCTCTCTTATCAATCATCGATAAAATAATTGCATTTTAATCTCTTAATTTATTGAGTTTGAATTGATTTAATTGACACAATATTTATAACACCCCAATAATTCTCTCTTTAAACTTACGAATACCTTTAATTAAATGTAAGAGAGTTACTGACGTGTGACCGCCATATGTTAAAACGTTAAGGCAAATTCAAAATTTAGCGGTGGAAAAACTAGCTCAGTGGTAATAAAGTTTCAAAACCAATAAACAAAACCAAATTAAGTCTTACAAGTTGGAACCATCAAGGCTCTTATTCAAAACCCAATGGTCAAAGTAGTAAATAAAATGAAACCAGAGTTTAAGTAAGTTCAATGTTCATGCAAGTAATAAACCATAATTAATTACCTAACTCGATCTCCACTCAATTTCCCACCACTTGATTCAAGTCCAACTATGCAAACACTTGTGATTAATCTTCTCTATAATCATACAAGTGTATGTAAAAATTGGATCATCACATGGTCATTGAAAGACGAAGGCCATGACCAAGAAAACATACACAAAAGCTCGCAATCTGCAAAGCTGAGTACATATAAGCAACGAAGTATTAAAATAAAAATTCCTAGCATGCTACTAATTATCAAACAACACCCAAACAATTTACTAATTAATGGCATGATTCAACTATTTACACTTCTAAGACTTTTCTAATTAATATTAATTATTTAATTTCATTTTATTCATTAGATTAAACAATAGACAAGGTTATCTTCCCATACTCCAATTAGGAACATGTAATACCCCCAAATCTCCCTCTTTGGAAATACTAGTATAATACGTATAATTATACTGTAGAGATAGACTTAGGCGTATTACCGCTGCGTGATTACGCAAGGCTACTCAAAACTTACTAAACAAAACCAATACTTTGTTGCGGAAAACTTCAATACTCTTCTTTTATTAATAATAAATCATAAATAGTAACTATAGTCACGAGTACTCAAAATAAACATAAAGACCAACATTTCCTAATCTAGATGAAACCATTCCCGGGAATCCAAATCCTCAATCATGACTCCACCTGAAATAGTCAACATGCTTACCATTACGGTAAACAGGTCAAACCAAAACAAATAGGAAATACGGATTAGCAAAATATGCTAAGTACGATAAGTGCAAGATAATGTAAACTCAATTTATTTGTAAACATACGTTCAAAATCAATTCCAATAATTAATCCAATAAATTCCAAAATCATTATTCAAAAACCGATTTCAATGATTCAATATACAAAATAATAGTTAATAAAACCAATTTCTTTTAATCCAATTCCTCACCCAAGTGTGCACATCCCCCAAGCTATTCTCCTTATATTACAAGGTTATTATTGAGGAAAGACCCGGTCATAAAAAGTCCAAGGCCTTATCAATAAACCAAATCCACATAGTGGGATTACCAACATGCTTATAAAGCATTAATAATAATAATAATAATAATAATAATAATAATAATAATAATAATAATAATAATAATAATAATAATAATAATAATAATAATAATTCAATTGTTCAATAAATTCTTTTAATATCCAATAATTCCAATATAATTCTAACTCCTTTTTAATAACACTACATACTTTCAAAATCAAAACCTTTTAAATATATATTAGAGAATAAAATCTCATATAAAAAACCTTTAAAAATCAATAACTCTTCCTTGAAAAACCTTTTGTTTAATTCAACAAACCTTTTAAAATCAAATCCTTTATTTAAAAATGATAATTAATTCAAACCATTCAAAACATGATTTAAAAATCAATCATTCAAAATACTTTTATTAAAACAAATGTTAAAATCAATACCTTCAATCATAATTTATTTCGAAATCACAATTCAAATCAATTTAATTCAAACACCAATCAAATCATATAAAACATGTTTGTTGAAGCTTAAAGGTTTTGATGATGATGAATTTAAACTAAATCAAACTCAACTCATAAGGGTTTATAAGTGTTTGATTAGTACAGGTGAAGTAGACCTTGGTGGTGGAAGAGTAACTCAAGCTAAGAAGACATGAAAAGACCTTTAATGAAAAGTCAAACAAAGTAGAAGAAGAGTTCTCTAACAAGAACTGAGTTCCTTAACAGGAATGTTCCCTAATAGGATCTTGGAGTTAGCAAGCTGAAGACAGTAAGTTCTGGAGAGAACTTAGTCTGCGAAGTTCTAGTTGAATACAGGAGCAAAAGTGACAGCAGGAACTTTGTCCTGGTCTGCGTGAAGCCCAAGTAATCCAATATTACAGAAACACGACACAACAATATTTATTTAGTTAAGATTTTATCTTTTAGATTATTGTTAAATATGTTAAGTAGATATGCACGAAACTTATTAGAAGCATGATAAGATATTTGGCAAATTTAATTAACGGAAAAGATAAAAGATAGATTTTAAGAAAAGATATTCAAGTTGTTTTGTTTCTTAAAATCGGTTTTAACAAAAGATATTATTCTCTTTGCTATAGCTTATCTTATCTTATTTTCCGAAAAGATTTTCTTTGAAAAGATTTACATAAAACTATATTTTGTGATTTAGTTAAATTAACTTATTTATCTTTTGAAAAACCCTACTTGCTATACGAGTTAATCTTGTATAAATAGTAGAGATCACATTTTCATAAGTCTTTGTGAGTTTTGCGTGAAGAAATCTCTTAGCTTAATTTGTGTAAGTTTGCCAAGATTTTAATCTTGTCATAATAGTTTCGGGTTTCGTGCATTGCTTGCCAAACATATTCTAGGTTTTTACATTCTTTATTGGTTGGGTTATTGGGTGTGCGTGAAAATTATATTGCATACAGGTGTGTAAGCTTTGAGTGAAAAGATGTGAGGTTGTACTATGATAGTACGAGTGAACTTGAGTGTGGAACTTGAGTTGGTTAGGATAGGGTCCTACTGTGTAGCAAGTTCAATCTGGAACTTGTGAGTAAAGTTCTGTTTTATAATAGGTTGTAACTTGTGTGTTTGCCCTATTATAGTGAATTGGTTTTGGTTTGGAAATCCCTTAGAAGGGTTGAGGTTTTACTTCCAATTGGGCTCTGGAAGGTTTTCTCGTAAAATCCTGTGTGTATTGCAAAGTTCCTTTATATTCTGTTTTATAGTTTGAAAAAATAGTCACTAGGAACTCACCTACAATTCACCCCTCTCTTGTAGTGTTCGTTTCAACTAACAATTGGTATCAGAGCAAGGTTCCCACGTTTAAGAAGATAATTTTGTTGAGTAAGTTCCCGAGGAGAAATGAACTATAAGGAAAAACTTGAAGAAGGGTATTCCACCCAACGTCCACCTATGTTCATCGGTAAGTTTTACGCCTACTGGAAGAACAGAATGGAGATCTTTATCAAGGCTGAAAATTACTAGGTTTTGCGTGTTATTGAAGCTGGTGATTTCGAGATAACTTCAACCAATGATAAAAACGAGGTAGTTCCTAAACTCATTTCTGATTATGACAAAGAAGACTATCAGAAGCTTGAATTCAATGCTTTAGCAACAAAGCATTTACATTGTGGACTTGGACCTCATGAACACAATCGTATCATGGGATGCAAGTCTGCTAAACAGATTTGGGATCTACTTGAGGTAACTCATGAAGGTACAAATGAGGTAAAACGTTCTAAAATCGATCTATTGATGTGTAGATATGAAAGGCTTGAAATGCAGTCAAAGGAAACCATAGAAGAAATGTTCACTAGATTTAATGATATAATTAATGAATTGAGTTCCCTTGACAGGCACATTCCTATTGATGAACATGCTAGAAAGATCTTGAGAAGCCTACCACAAGATGAACGTTAGAGATTTAAAGTTACTGCAATGCAGGAAGCAAAGGATTTCATCAAGTTCAACATTGAACAGCTAGCTGGATCATTAATGACTCATGAACTGCACCTGAGTTCCAACTCTGAAAGTTCCAAGAATAAGAACCTGGCTCTAAAGGCTCAAGATTAAGAGGACTCGTAAGCTGATGAAGAAGAGGTGGCAATGTTGGTTAAAATATTTAAAAAGATGATGAATAACAGGAAGTTTGATAGGAACAAGAAGTTCACAAGTTCCAGAGACACTTTTTGTTTCAAGTGTGGGGCAAAATTCATTAAAGACTGTCCACTTAAGGAAGGAAAGAATAAAGGAAAGGAGCAACCCAAAGAATACAGAGTCTATAAGCCATACTTCACTAAGGACAATGTGAAGAAGGCAATGCTAGATGCATGGGGAGACACAGATTCAAAAGAGGAAGAAGATCGGCCTCATGAAGAAACTGCTCATCTATGTCTCATGGCTAAAACTGATGAAAAGGCCAAACTGAAGGAACTCGAGGCTGAGGTATGGTTTTCTCAAAATGAATTAAGACATTTTTCTAAAGTGAAACTAATATGTAATGTTTTAGATATTCAAGAGGAACTTAAAGAATTACATAGAGCTAAACAGCAAAGTGACAAAGCTTTAACTACTTACAAAGAAAATAGTGATTGGGTTGACAATATGAAGTTTGACATTCAATACAGGTTCTTTAGTCTTTTTTATGATAACATTATCTTAAAAGAGAATATAGAAAAATTGAAACATGATAACATACTTTTGAATGTGGAACTGTCTCTGTTAAAACTTAGTATTGATACTCCTAACTCTGACCTTCCTCCTCTAGCTCAGTATACAAATTTTAAAAAATTGAAATCTGATATAGAAGATGTAAGGATGGAGAAAGCTAGACTTGAGGGGGAACTTGAGAAGGTTAGGAAAGGAAAACAACCTGTTAAGTATAGAGTTCCTGACTGGATTACTAATGCTCAGACTAAAAGAACAGAGGGTTTAGGTTTTAAGAAGAAGTTCCAGAAAGAAAATAAGTATGTCAATTTTCCTAGCAGTATTGTTTGTTACTTCTGTGGTAATACAGGACATAAGCAGGTTAAATGTCCTAAGAAAGAAAAGAGTACGCAGAAAAATGAAAAGTTTGTAGAGCAGATTTGGGTTATGCAAAATAATTCCACTCCTACTACAAAGGAACCCAGGAAACCTGGGTTCCTGATACTAACGTTTGATTCTTCATGCAGGTTCCAGTGAGGGGGAACAACACTTGGTACCTCGACAGTGGTTGTTCTAAGCACATGACTGGAGACAAATCCAGATTTCTCTCACTAGATGCCTACTATGGTTGGACTGTGACCTTTGGTGATTGTAGACACCCATTTGTGTCTCCACAAAACCAAACCAAGTGATGAATACCTTTCACATCGAATCGTAACCAGATGAAGTGAAAGTGTGGAAAGTCTAGTGTTGCGGATAGTTTTAATTTCTTTTCTCTTCTCTCTGTTTTTGAAAACCTATTTTAAGAAAACAGAAAATCGAGTTTGGTTGGTCTGTGATATGGGTCCAATAGTAGTTTAGTTGGATAGGTCTTGAAAAGAGGTTTCCAACGATATATTATAAGCCTAATTCCGATGAATATTGAGGAAGTTATGGCCAAATTACTAAACTGTGCCCGGTTTGAGCCTTATATGCGGCCCAATGATCTAGGGGAGGGCCTAATATGGATTTATCATTCCTAATGCAATTAGGAATGGTTTTAGTCTTCTAGATTCTTCTAGAAGGTTCTTTTCATTCCTAATTCAATTAGCATTGATAAATTGACTTTTGTTGACATTTTAGAGTTTTAATCAGAATAAAAGAATGTTTTGAGGAAAATACAAATTTTATCCTCCTGTACGGTTAAATTTTATCTGATTTTAAAAAACGCGTCAAAAAAAGGATTAGCGCCTAACGCCAGACACTAGTGCCTAGCACTAAGCCTGGCGCTAGCGTTAGCGCCTTGCGCTAATGTTAGCGTCTGGCGCTAATTTCCAGCGTCGACGCTAATAAAGTTTTATTCGCGTCAGAAATCTATTTCGATTTTCTATCTTTTTGGCTGCTTTTCTCTATAAATAGCCTTCTAAAAACTCTGTTTTCATTCATCTACAACCTCTAATCTACAATCATCAACTTTCTCTCTAAGCTAAAGCTTCTCTCTCTCTTTTCTAAACCTACCCCCTTTCTTACAAAATTCCGCATTCACAAGACCTAGATACACCTAGCATTATTCGAAGTTTCCTTCGCCCTAGACGTGAATGGTTTTAATTTCTGAGGGTTTTGTTCCTAATCTCAATTTTCAATTATTTTATTTATTTGTTTGATTATATTTTCCTTGAAGTTACTAACGCGTGTATTTTGTTATTAGAAAGAGGTACGAGGCATCCAAGTAAGTACTTTAACGATTTAATTGGTATTATGATATAGAAATCATGCTTAGATTGTTATTTTGATTCCTAGTATCATGGTAGGATGTTTTCCTTAATTTGATGTTTAGGGTGACAACAATAAATTCCTAGTATCATGTCTAGGGTAACTTTAATATTAAGTATGATTAAAAGTATGATGCCTTTTATGTTCTTCCTAATATTTATGATTGTTAGTATCATGTTAGGGTTAAAGCTTTGATCTTTATTGTTTAGTGACATGATAGGGTTTGTTATTAATCTTGTTAGTATCATGCCTAGGATCTTGGTATTATTATGCTTTAACATGATTATTATTATTATTATTATGATAATTATTGATGATTGTTATTATGTTGCTTGATGATATATATTTTATTTTTATTGCTTGATCACACCTTTTATGCATGTTTAAAAAGAATTGTACTTGTAATCACGCTTAATAAGATAATTAATAATCTTGTTTAGGGTTAATTTGATTATAATTCAAGTTGATCGCCCATAATTGATTTATTTGTGCATTAATATTCAACCAACATAGATAAACAGGTTTAGGGTAAACCTATTGATTGCATGTTAGTAAGAAAGCGCACATGAATACGATCAGAATAAAGTAAAAGCCTATTATTAGGGTAGGTTAAATCTCTTTTAGGTTGGATTTTTACCTTCATCCCTGAACTACCAGTCATGGTTCCAGGCCTATTGGATCTAACGATCTCCTGGATCGTTAAGGGGTGTAACCTTCACCCTATGAACGGTTTACAAGTTCCTAAAACTTGTTGGCGACTCTTTTGCTCTATCTTCCTTCCCTTTGGATGCCACCATGATTTAGTGTATGATCACAGTGGGGTTCAATCTTGGGATAATGCTTGAAATATTCCCTACAGTTTTTTGGCGACTCCACTGGGGAAGATTTCTATTTTAATTCCTGAAATTTATTTCGGCAATGATTTAGAATGAGTGGATGAGACTCGAAAAGTTCTAAGTATTTCATGTGCGTAATTTTGATTAACATTATTGTCATATGCATAAAAAAGATCTCATTGGAAAGACCATCTGTAATGAGTTAAAACATAGGATTTTTACACGTAGGAAATTTGAGGAATATATTTCACAACTAGAATCGAAATAACACTGTGCGAAACTGGAAAATTTTATCAAGCATAGAAAGCTGTTGAGGCATGTAGGAACTAGCGTCAGCAAACAAAGATTAGCGCCAACCTTCTGTCTTTAGCGCCAGATGACAGTCCCTGTCGCCAGGCGCTAATGGTAAAAAGTGGCGCCAGTCTCTGTTTGCTGGCGCCAAGTTCTTCCAATATTGAGCCAGAAATATGCGTTCTAATTTTGACCAGTATTCAGCACTATTTGCTTGATCCTACTTCCTAATTGAGTTTTTCTCACTTTTTTGAAACCCATATGTGTTCTTCATATGGACATAACCCTCTGGGAATTCGTGCTCCATCTACCTGATTGAACGCTCTGAGCAACAAAGGTTACATCCGAGAATGTTGAATTCACCAAACCATGGAAGCGAGTTTTTAACTCGCGGTGTCCCATCCACTCGCGCCAACCCTTCACGGTTAGGCTTCCGCGCGGTGCATCTGGACAATTAACCATGGACCCTCTATTGACTAACCCATATCCCGAACTTTAGAGAACTAGAGCCATGGTTAAGTTGCAAACTCATTGCATCATGTTGTACCTACTTAACTAATTGTGAATTCTTTATGTGTTTCTTCCTAACCATTTGTTTGACTTGTGTTAAGACAAAATAAACTGCTTAATGGCTAAAAATAATTTTCTTAATTATTTAGTTAATTAATTTTTGTAATTAGAGCCTAATAATTTAATCAGAGTTGACTTAGTACAACTTTAGGCATACCCTTAGAGTAATATACCGAAAGCAGTTCCAGATCAAAGTTCCAGCATTGGCGCCGAGATTTTGACTGCAGCGCCACTCTGTGGAGTGTAGCGCCTGGCCACAGCTTTGTCGTCTGGCGCTACACTACACAGTGCGACGCCAGTCCTGTCGTTTTGGCGACAGTTCGGTATATTGCTCGAGTCATCACTTTGTGTCTAATTAAACAGTTTGGTAATCAATTCGATTATTTTTATTAATAATTATAACTTTTTAACTCATTAATTGAGTCTAGTCACATAGTCTAGCCACATGGTCATGACACGAGTCTTAGCATGTCACCTACACTCATTAGTATTAGCACACACTTTGAGTATATGTCACCATGACCATGTCTTAGGTTCATGCATGAGTCGGTTTTTTTTTTCGTCATTTGAGTTGGGGGTACAGTCTATTCCTAAATTCTTCATATCCCTCCATCTACATCATCTTTCTTCACTTCCTCCATCCATTGCATGATGAATAGAGTTTGAGTCAAATAATTAACAATTAATATCCCCAAATTCCTTTTCCACAGTGTTTGGTCGAGGAGAGAAGGGCGATTAATCAAAGACAACCTCTTTATTCAAGTCTTACTTTTTGAAAAAACCGATTCGTCAAAAGAGGAAAGCTAAAAAGATAATGGCAACTCAAGAAGAAGTCAACGAACTCTAGAATCAATTGACTATCGTGACCGAGGCATTGAAGGTTTTAACCCTCAAAATCAATGACCCTATGAAGCAACAACAGATGGACCTCATGCAAGAAAGTTTGAGCAAGTTGTCTAGTGATTACATGTTTCAACGCATTAGTTCACAAGGGGTCTTGGTGGACAAAGAACTTCTTCCGCATAAGTTCAATGCCAACGACATCCCAAAATTCAAGGCAACAAATAATCCTTACCTTCACTTAAGAGCCTTTGAAACTATGATGAACATTAAGGGGATTGATAAGAAAGTCTTTCATTCCTTGTTTTCCTTATCTGTTGAAACCGTTTGTCAAAAATGGTTCTTCTCCCTGGACAAAGAGAAAACCTCTACCTGGGAATCGATGGTAAACGCTTTCATTTATAGGTATAAATGCAATATCCAAGTCGAAACTTATTATAGACAACTTGAAATGCTAAGACAAAAATAGAATGAAGGCTTTATTTCTTTCTTCAATAAATGGAGGGAAACTTTCACTAAGATGATTGAGGTCCCCACCAAAAAAGAGTCTGTGAGGATGTTTATCAAGAATCTCCAAGAAAAATATTCAAAGCACTTAAAATATCAACACAACTTGAATACTTTCAGAGCCGTCTATGACATAGGTATCAAGAACAAAGATGACCTCGCAACGAAAAAAGCTACTAACAATAGTAACCACGGTGGCTGGAAAGGAAAAAAGAACGACAATCCTTCTTCTTTCGAAAACGCTGACTCTAGTAACAATGTTAGTACCTTTGGTCTTAGTGAAGTTTTAGCCATAAATAACCAAGGATCTAAGAAGAAACTAAGGATATACTTCACCCCCATTTGGATGAGCTACGATACTGCCTTCGATCGACTCCATGCCAAGGGACTCATTACTCCCATTGGACCTATTCAAGATCCCACACCTGAAAAGAGATTGCGTAGTTGGAATCCGGATGAACACTGCAAGTACCATCAAGGTAGGGGTCATGCTACTGAGGGCTGATGGAAGCTAAAGAAGGCTATCCAACATTTGATTTATAACAACAAGCTTCCTATGCCTCCAGTTAACAAGAAGAGCGAGTAATGATAAAGCAAATGACACAAGACAAGAGGCGAGCTTCAACGATAAGATTTGTGGCCTCTTTTTCTATTTATTTTTTATTTACCCTCTCCCCAATACGTCTAGCATAGGCACCTCTTTATTTCCCTTAGATTAATTTTGTAGATTCTTTCTTTTTTCCTTTTAATAAAATAAGCATTTATTTTCTTGCATATGATCATTTCATTACATTGCATTAAAAAAAAATCCATGCATAATTAAGTACAAGGTATACCGATGATTTGAGGTACCTCTTGTAGCCATATCATACCTTTCTCCCTTTAAAATATACAATCATATCTTGATACACAACTTTGAGCCTCGACTAACAATAGACCATTCATTTTTCAACCCATATCTACCGAACTTTGGGATGGGATGGTGTGTAACCTATGCAATTAAAAAAAGCTTAATTGAGTGATTTCAAAAAAATAAAAAAGCAATAGAAATAAAATAAATAAAAAATAAATAAAAGTGTACAAAAGGGAAAGTGTTCCAATGTCTTTGATATGAAAATTTCTTTGATAAGAACTCATCTCAGATTGCGTCTCTTATCGAGTGCTCGGTACCGTGCCTAAGAAACATGAATGCCAAGTGAGTGATAGACTACATGATCGGGATTGCCCACACTCATAAAAATAAAATAAATGCTAAAGCAAAAAAAAAGAAGAGAAAAAAGAGCTAAAAGGAGTTGAAAGCCTCAAGCATAATAATACAAGGATCCAAAATCAAGGTTGCACACCTTGGGGGCTTATCTAGGGTCTTGAGCCTTTTTCCCCTTCTTTTATAACCTTTAGCCTAACCACATTACAACCCTTAAAAAGACCTTTTTTATGTATACACACACTTGTGTGAGGTTCGGCTGGAGCTACGTTCGGCCTGATTCCTAACGGATACGTAAGCAACCTCACGTTGAGGTACGACCGTAATAAAAATGCATTCATATTCACATTCACATTCACACATCATGATCATAACAAGGGATCCCCTATGCTCATTCCTATTTACTTAGAGCTAGACTTCGGGGCTTGATCCCTACATCATTAGCCTACCTAGCTTAAGAGTCACCACCATTTGACTCTTCTAAAAATAATATCTTTCCACACACTTAGCCCTTGCGGCCTAAATTTAGTGTCACTTTCACACACATCACAAATACATGACCAAATATACTTCCCTTAGGAATCCTTTGTCATGAAATCTTAACACAACGCTGAAGCATGCTTTGTCTCATCAATCATAATCATCATTGCATCACAAAGTATGAAGTACTTAGCCTCCGCGCCTAAGTTACCTAAATACTTTCATTATCAAGTCAACTAGGATAGTCTAAGATGTTACAATCCTTGTACCGTGAGAAACAACATTTGACTAAGCTCATTCAGCATGCACCTTCAAAAAATTCACTTCGATTCTTTTTCGTGACTTTTCTTTTTCGGGAGAAAGTCGGCACCCTCCACAAAAATTACGGAAATTTTTTACACATGTAGATTCCCTTCTTATGTTTTCCAGTCAACACTATGCACACACGAGTCACATGAAGTGAGTCTCATACCTTGAGTCATGTCAAGACAATGAGTCAAGCAACACTAAGTCTTTGGTCAACCCTAAAGAAAGATAAGAAAATTCCTATAGTCAAAGATATAAATGCAGGTGCATTCTAGCAAGCGGGGGCATTCCCGGATTTTTTCGAAAAAACTGCGAATATGACACAGGAGATTCCTCCAAGATAAGTGGAATTACATTAATCAGTAAATTGGAGATGAAGAGCTTTAATTTACAAAAGACTTGAGCGGATTTGGTTGAAAGGAAACGACCAAGCTCAAAGTTCGGAGCAAAACCGAGCAACAACGGCAGAAAAAGCAGAATAGGGAAGACCCGACTCTAGTGCCAGACAACGACATCCAGCGTCTGGTAATAGATTTCAGCGCCTGGAACTAGATCTCAGCGTCTGGCGACAGAGCAAAATCGCGACGCCAGAGATATTTCAGCAGCGACAGAGCTCAAAGCCTCGAACAGGAATTTCAGGTTCCTTGGTACGCCAGTTAGCCCCTATAAGCAATTAAACATGATTAAGTAGTTGGTTTGATTACAACCGCAAATAAGTGATCGACTAGACGAAAGATCGTCTCACTTAGCTTAAAGCGCCGAAACATTGGCTCATCACAAAGGCACCGACATACTGGTTCAGAAGCACCGACATACTGTTTTACAAGTAGCAGAAGCACCGATACATCTTCTAAAGCAAAGTTCAAGCCAACGTTAAGGATCGACAAGCGTTGGTCTTCGGTAGGTTTCTTCGGAATATTATCGCAACAACTGAGGATGACTTCAAGAGAGGTTATTTTTTGACAGCATTTGCTAAGATTGTGGAGGTTGTCACCAAGAATTGAGAAGAGAGCACGAGATGGGCGGCCTTCGACGGCATTCGCTAAGATTGTGGAGGTTGTCACTGATCCGTGCCATTTATGACACCTTTAGGCTATGTTTTCCTTATATTTCTATGCTTGTTTTTAGTCATTTATGTCGTGTTTTTAGGGAATAATGCTTGATTTGCGTGTTTGTGTGTTAGTTTAGAGAAATGCGTGCTTTTAGTGGTTTTCTTATTATTTTATTCATTTCTCGGTTTTTTCCCTCGCTTCTCCGTTTGTTTAACTTGTTTTGTAGGTGTGTCGAGCTTCCCGACATTTAATCATCAAGGAGGGAGCTCAATTGCATTCAAGGAATTTAACAGAGCCAAGTTAGGGAAGCCAAGCACGCAAGTCAAGCCAATCCAAGAAACAAAGGAAAATGAAGGCTTACAAAGTATCAAAAAGGACTTTGTGCATTGTTTCGGCCATATCTCGAGTTATACAGATTGGATTGAGGTGATTCAAGTTGGGTTAGAAACTAGACTTGAAGAGCTTTCCAATGATAGGTTGCACGCCTTCATACAATTCCTAGATCATAAGTTACATTCTTCTAAAGCTGCCCCTGCAAATCTGCCGATTTTGGGCAGTAACTCTCCGCGGGCTGACCGTGGGCTCCCCGCGGGAGCGGGCTTTGGACGCGGGCGCGGCTTACAGGGTGTCCGCGGGCGTGGCGATTTCTCCGAGGGCGCGGATTTCTGGGTCTTTTACGATTTTAAATTTCTTTTCCCCTTTTGTTTATATATTGTTTTTGGGGGTTTTTATTATCATTCATTCACATAATTCTTAGTCTTAGAATAGTTCTCTCTCTTAGGTTGAGAGCTTCTCTCTCTAGATTAGGCTAGATTAGGAGTAGTTTTAGAGAGAGAAAGTGAAGAATTTCAATGGTGATTGAGAGATTGAAGATACAATGGTGACAATTGTGTTCAAGATCTTCTCTATTATCAATGAGCATTCTTAACTCTATCTCACCTTAATGATTTGTTTAATTTCATGTTTGTTTGGATTGTTTTTGATGTTTGATGCTTGATTAGTGTAGTTATTCTTGATATATTGTTGATTCTTGATTTCCATAGTTGTTAGTTGATAGATGATAATTCTTGAGTAGTTGTTTGGCTTGGAATTGGGTGAAACTTGTATGATTCATTAATTGTGATTTATTTGGGAATTGTGTTGATTGATTGTTGAGATTAAGTGATTTGTGAAGGTTTTCATGTGTGTAATCAATTAGGCCTTGAGAATTATGCTAGATTGCATTGTAATTGCTAATGACATGATGAATTGAATTAGGAATTGCAATTATCGATTGGTTTTTATTGTGATTCTCTTAGTTTGTTATTCATAAAGAACCCTAGCTTAACAATTAGGAGATAACTCTTTGATTCCTAATGATTGGTCTTATCATTAGTCCTCACAACCTTTGATTGGCATGCTCTTCCCAAGTTGTTGCAATTGACATGATTACTTGTTGATCCCCATTCCTAGTGTTTTATTTCCTTGGTTACTTGTTTTGTTAGTTGTTAGTATTTTCTCTTACCTTCGTCTTCGACCTATCTTAGGCGCATAATTGAAAGTGCTTGAAGATTACCGTTCCTTTGGGTTCGACCCTTGACTTGCCTCTGCACTCGTATTAAGGTTTGTTAAGTGTTTATAAATTTAGTTTGACCGAGGGAAGATTAGATAACGACCTAGTTTTCCCCTCGTCAGTCACCAAGATTAGAGAAGATAGCACGAGATGGGCGGTCTTCGACGGCATTCTCTAAGATTGTGGAGATTGTCACCAAGATTCGGGAAGATAGCACGAGATGGGCGGTCTTCGACGGACTTCGCTAAGAATTTTGAGGTTGTCACCAAGATTCGAGAAGATAGCACGAGATGGGCGATCTTCGACGACTTTTTCTATGATTAGAAAGGTTGTCACTATGATTCAAGAAGAGGATCGAGATGTAGCAGCATTGATCGACGACGTTCCCTAGATTGCGGAAGATCGTTAAAGAAACAGCAAGATGGCGTTCCCTATATTATGGAAAGTTGTCACAGCAACAATGCAACAACAACAAATCAGTTACCTTCAGAGACGTATGCTCGACGGTGCAAGATACGCGTTTCTTAACTATTTTATCTGTTTATCTAACGCTAGTTTTGCAGGTATCGGCGTTACAAGAATTATTTAGGATCGCAGAACATTCTGAATCATTCTCCGTCCCTATCGATACTTTGACTTTTGTTTTCGAAGCCTGCGTTTCTCCAAACTCAGTCAAAGTGGGGGCTTCTGTAGACACCCATTTGTGTCTCCCCAAAACCAAACCCGGTGATGAGTACCTTTCACATCGAATCGTAATCGGAATGAAGTGAAAGTGTGGAAACTCTAGGCGCAGGCCTTGGCCCCGCAGGCGAGGGCTTTGGTCGCGGGCGCGGCTTCCGGGGTGTCCGCGGGCATGGCCGATTTCTCCGAGGGCGCGGAGTTCTGGGTCTTTTACGATTTTAAGTTTCTTTTCTCCTTTTGTTTATATATTGTTTTTGGGGGTTTTTATTATCATTCATTCACATAATTTTAGTCTTATAATAGTTCTCTCTCTTAGGTTGAGAGCTTCTCTCTCTAGATTAGGAGTAGTTTTAGAGAGAGAAAGTGAAGGATTTCAATGGTGATTGGGAGATTGAAGATACAAGGGTGACAATTGTGTTCAAGATCTTCTCTATTATCAATGAGCATTCTTAACTCTATCTCACATTAATGCTTTGTTTAATTTCATGTTTGTTTGGATTGTTTTTTATGTTTGATGCTTGATTAGTGTAGTTATTCTTGATATATTGTTGATTCTTTATTTCCATAGTTGTTAGTTGATAGATGATGATTCTTAAATAGTTGTTTGGATAGGAATTGGGTGAAACTTGTATGATTGATTAATTGTGATTTATTTGGGAATTGTGTTGATTGATTATTGAGATTTAAGTTATTAGTGAAGGTTTTCATGTGTGTAATCAATTAGGCCTTGAGAATTATGCTAGATTCCATTGTAATTGCTAATGACATGAACAATTGATTTAGGAATTGCAATTATCGATTGGTTTTGATTGTGATTCTCTTAGTTTGTTATTCATAGTGAACCCTAGCTTAAGAATTAGGAGATAACGTTTTGATTCCTATTGATTGCTCTTATCATTAGTCCTCACAACCTTTGATTGGCATGCTCTTCCCAAGTTGTTGCAATTGACATGATTACTTGTTGATCCCCATTCCTAGTGTTTTATTTCCTTGGTTACTTGTTTTGTTAGTTGTTAGTATTCTCTCTTACCTTCATCTTCGACCTGGCTTAGGCGCATAATTGAAAGTGCATGAACATTACCGTTCCTTTATGTTCGACCCTTGACTTGCCTCTGCACTCGTATTAAGGTTTGTTAAGTGTTTATAAATTCAGTTTAACCGAGGGAAGATTAGATAACGACCTAGTTTTCCCCTCGTTAGTCACCAAGATTCGAGAAGATAGCACGAGATGGGCGGTCTTCGATGGCATTCTCTAAGATTGTGGAGGTTATCACTAAGATTCGAGAAGATAGCACGAGATGGGCGGTCTTCGACGGCCTTCGCTAAGATTGTTGAGGTTGTCACAAAGATTCGAGAAGATAGCACGAGATGGGCGATCTTCGACGACTTTTGCTATGATTAGAAAGGTTGTCACTATGATTCAAGAAGAGGATCGAGATGTAGCAGCATTGATCGACGACGTTCCCTAGATTGCGGATGATCGTTAAACAAACAGCAAGATGGCATTCCCTAGATTGTGGAAAGTTGTCACAACAGCAATGCAACAACAACAAATCAGTTACGTTCAGAGACGTATGCTCGACGGTGCAAGATACGCGTTTCTTAATTCTTTTATCTGTTTATCTAACGCTAGTTTTGTAGGTATCAGCGTTACAAGAATGATTGAGGATCGCAGAACGTTCTGAATCATTCTCCGTCCCTATCGATACTTTGACTTTTGTTTTCAAAACCTGCGTTTCTCCAAACTCAGTCAAAGTGGGGGCTTCTGTAGACACCCATTTGTGTTTCCCCAAAACCAAACCCGGTGATGAGTACCTTTTACATCGAATCGTAATCGGAATGAAGTGAAAGTGTGGAAAGTCTAGTATTGCGGATAGTTTTAATTTCTTTTCTCTTCTCTCTGTTTTTGAAAACCTATTTTTAGAAAACAGCCAATCCTGTTTGGTTGGTCCATGATATGGGTCCAATAATAGTGTAATTGGATACGGCTTGAAAAGAGCTTTCCAACGATATATTATAAGCCCAATTCCGATGAATATTTAGGAAGTTATGGCCAAATTACTAAACTGGGCCCGTTTTGAGCCTTATATGCGGCCCAATGATCTATGGGAGGGCCTAATATGGATTTATCATTCCTAATGCAATTAGGAATGGCTTTAGTCTTCTAGATTCTTCTAGAAGGTTCTTTTCATTCCTAATTCAATTAGCATTGATAAATTGACTTTTGTTGACTTTTTAGAGTTTTAATCAGAATAAAAGAATGTTTTTGAGGAAAATACAAATTTTATCCTCCTGTACGGTTAAATTCTATCTGATTTTAAAAAAACGCGTGAAAAACGGGATTAGCACCTAATGCCAGACATTAGCGCCTGGCGCTAAGCTTGGCGCCTGGCGCTAATGTTAGCGACTGGCGCTAATTGCCAGCGTCGGCGCTAATCAAGTTTTATTCGCGTCAGAACTCTATTTCGATTTTCTACCTTTTTGGATGATTTTCTCTATACATAGCCTTCTAAAAACTCTGTTTTCATTCATCTACAACCTCCAATCTACAATCATCAACTTTTTCTCTGAGCTAAAGCTTCTCTCTCTCTCTTTTCTAAACCTACCCCCTGTCTTACAAAATTCCGCATTCACAAGACCTAGATACACCTAGCATTATTCGAAGTTGCCTTCGCCCTAGAAGTGAAAGGTTTTAATTTCTGAGGGTTTGGTCCCAAATCTCTATTTTAATTATTTAATTTAATTTTTTGATTATATTTTCATTGAAGTTACTAACGCGTGTATTTTGTTATTAGAAAGAGGTACAAAGCATCCAAGTAAGTACTTTAACGGTTTAGGTTATATTATGATATAGAAATCATGCTTAGATTGTTATTTTGATTCCTAGTATCATGTTAGGATGTTTTTCTTAATTTGATGTTTAGGGTGACAACAATAAATTCCTAGTATCATGTCTAGGGTAACTTTAATATCAAGTATAATTAAAAGTATGATGCCTTTTATGTTCTTCCTAATATTATGATTGTTAGTATCATGTTAGGGTTAAAGCTTTGATCTTTATTGTTTATTGACATGCTAGGGTTTGTTATTAATCTTGTTGGTATCATGCCTAGGATCTTGCTATTATTATGCTTTAACATTATTATTATTATTATTATTTTTATTATTATTATTATTATTATTATTATTATTATTATTATTATTATGATAATTATTGATGATTGTTATTATGTTCCTTGATGATATATATTTTATTGTTATTGCTTGATCACACCTTTTATGCATGTTTAAAAAGAATTGGTACTTGTAATCACGCTTAATAAGATAATTAATAATCTTGTTTTTAGGGTTAATTTGATTATAATTCAAGTGATCGCCCATAATAGATTTATTTGTGCATTAATATTCAACCAACATAGATAAACAGTGTTAAGGTAAACCTATTGATTGCATGTTAGTCAGAAAGCGCACATGAATACGATCAGAATAAAGTAAAGGCCTATTATTAGGGCAGGTTCAATCTCTTTTAGGTTGGATTTGTACCTTCATCCCTGAACTACCAGTCATGGTTCCAGACCTATTGGAGTTAACGATCTCCTGGATCATTAAGGGGTGTAACCTTCACCCTGTGAACGGTTTACAAGTTCCTAAAACTTGTTGGCGACTCTTTTGCTCTATCTTCCTTCCCTTTGGACGCCACCATGCTTTAGTGTATGATCACAGTGGGGTTCAATCTAGGGATGATGCTTGAAATATTCCCTACTGTGATAATATGAAAGGAGATATAGTTGGTATTGGTAAAGTAGGAAGGTCAAGTTCCCATGCTATTAATAATGTATTTTTAGTCGACGGTCTCAAACACAACTTGTTAAGTATTTCACAATTTTGTGACAAAGGTAAATCTGTTAGCTTTACTTCTAATAAGTGAAGAATCATCCACAATAACACTGGGAACATAATCTTATGAGGAACTCAAAAAGGGAACACATATGTTGTGGATCTTAACGAGGTTCCTAATAGCAGTCTAACATGTCTTAGTGTTATTGAGGATGATCCTCTATTGTGGCACAAGAGATTTGGTCATGCAAGTTTTTCGTTACTTGATAAACTTAGATATAAGGAAATAGTGTAAGGATTTCCTTGCATTAAGTTCCTATATGACAAAGTATGTGATGCTTGTGTTAAAGGAAAACAAACCCGAATTTCTTTTAAATCTAAAAAGAGGGTAAGCACCAAAAGTCCTTTGGAACTTATTCATATGGATCTCTGTGGTCCAATGAGGATCCAAAGTAGAAGTGGTAAGAAATATGTTATGGTAATTGTTGATGAATTTTCAAGGTATACTTGGGTATTCTTTATTGTTAGTAAAGATGAAACATTTGATGAGTTTGTTGCTTTTGTAAAGAAAGAACAAAGAAGAACAGGTAATCCATTGGTACATCTCTGATCATATCATGGTACAGAATTTGAAAATTCCAAGTTTGATGATTTCTGTACAGAACATGGAATGGATCATAACTTCTCAGCACCAAGAACTCCACAGCAAAAATGGTGTTGTGGAACACAAGAATAGAAGCCTTGAAGACATGGCTAGAACAATGCTAATTTCAAGCAGATTGTCTAGGAACTTCTGGGCAGATGCAGTGAATACATCATGTTATATCCTCAACAGAGTATCTGTTAGAGCCATCACCAACAAAACTCGCTATGAACTCATGAAAGGGAGAAAACCTAACATTTATTACTTTAGGTCTTTTGGTTGTAAATGCTTTGTTCATAATAATGGAAAAAAGAACTTGGGAAAGTTTGATGAACGAAGTGATGAGGCAGTTTTCTTAGGATATGCCTCTAATAGTAAAGCCTATAGAGTTTATAATAAAAGAACAATGTCTATTGAGGAATCTATACATGTTATGTTTGATGAAACTGAACAATTGATTGATGTACAGGATTGTGATGATGATTTTGAAATTGGACTTGCACGTAAGCAGGATACAGATGAGGAATAAATATCATTGCAGAAGCAGCAGGTGGAAAATGAAGCAAATGCAGAAACAAATGAAGCACCTACATTGGAGAATGCTATAGGAACTCCACAAGTCCCAGAATAGAATGAAGTTAATGAGGAAGTTCTTAAAAAAGTTCAAACTAAGAATCAAGTTGAAGTTCCTATTGAAGAACCAGTCAAAAAAAATTAAGAAAGACTGTATCCAATCAAAGACTTTACACCAAAACCTTGGAAACATCTGAAGTCACATCCAGTGGATGCAATCATGAGCGATATCACAAAAGGAACTCAGACCAGATCTCAGCTTAGGAACTTCTGTGCATTCTATGCATTCTTATCATCTACGGAACCTAAGAATTATGTGGAAGCTTTGACTGACGGTGACTGGATTAATGCTATGCAAGCTGAACTTAATGAGTTCGAAAGGAACAAAGTTTGGACTTGGAATGTAGACCTAAACAAAAGAAGACAATTAGATTAAAATGGGTGTTTAGGAATAAGCTAGATGATCATAGTATTATTGTCAGGAACAAGGCTAGACTTGTTGTAGAAGGTTTCAATCAACAAGAAGGAATTAACTATGAAGAAACATTTGCTCCTGTAGCTAGGTTAGAAGCTATACGCTTACTTATTGCTTTTGCTGCTTACATGGGATTCAGGCTGTACAAGATGAACGTGAAATGTGCATTTTTAAATGGATTTCTAGATGAAGAAGTCTATGTGGAACAACCTCCTAGATTTGAGAATCTAGAGTTCCTAAACCATGTTTATAATCTTGACAAAGCTCTTTATGGGTTGAAGCAAGCTCCTAAAGCATGGTATGAAAGATTATCTAAGTTCCTGTTGAAAAATGGTTTTAAACGTGGTAAGATTGATAAAACTTTGTTTTTAAAATTGAATGGAACTGATATATTAGTTGTACAGATTTATGTTGATGATATTTTATTTGGTGCAACTAATTAATATTTGTGCGGTATTTTGCTGACCTAATGAGTGGAGAATTTGAAATGAGTATGATGGGAGAGTTAAAATTCTTCCTCGGTTTGCAAATCAAACAAACTGAAGAAGGAATCATGATGCATCAACAAAAATATATCAAGGAACTGATTAAGAAATACAAGATGGACAATGCAAAATCCAATAAGACTCCTATGGGCATTGGAACTAGGTTGGATGAAGATCCAATTGGAATTTGAATAGACCAAACTATGTATCGAGGTATGATTGGCTCTATACTTTACTTAACAGCTAGTAGACCTGACACATCTTTTAGTGGAGGTCTATGTGCCAGATTCCAAGAAAATCTAAAGGAATCCCACTTGATAGCAGTAAAAAGAATCCTTCGATACTTAAAAGGAACTGATGACTTGAAAGGAACTGATGACTTAAGTCTCTTCTATCCTAGAAGTGATTCATTTAAATTAAATGGCTTTACTGATGATGACTATGCAGGTGATTTTGTTAATAGAAAAAGTACTTCAGGTATGGTATAGTTTTTAGGACCTTGTTTAGTTTCTTAGGGTTCCAAGAAGCAAACCACAATTGCATTATCTACAGCTAAAGCTGAGTATGTGGCAGCACCAGCATGTTGCTCACAAGTTTTATGGATAAAGCAACAGGTTAGAGATTTTGGAATTATATTTGAATGTTTTCCTATTTACTGTGATAATACCAGTGCTATATGTATTTCTAAAGATCTAGTTCAACACCCAAAGTTGAAACACGTCCACATTAGGCATCTCTTCCTAAAAGACAATGTCGAGCAAGGGAATATTAAGTTAGAATTTTGTCAAACTGAAAATCAAATTGCTGATATTCTAACCAAGCCCTTGAACAGGGAAAGATTTGAGAAATTGAGATTGGAACTTGGGATGATCAAGCTGACTTGATTGCTTTTGAAGTTCAAGATATGGTAAAGTAAAAAATAATGTAAATAAAGCAAAAAGAGCATTTGGCGCAATCTTGGTGTGCTGAACATAGCTGAAGTGTCACCGTTGTTAATCACTGAAGGTTAGTTCATTAAACACCTAATTGTTTAAGTGATTAGTAATGTACATTGCATGTGTGTTGAAAGCGTGTTCCAATATGTGTATTTTAGAAAGAAAAATTGTTTTGTAAATAAAATTAATTTGGAAAGAAAACGATTTTTGGAAAATACATCCTGCCAAAATTAATTTGCAAAAATTAATTGAACTTGTTCCATTAAATGATTGAACAGTAAAACCCATTCAATTCCATCACACCGCTTCAATTAATATAAAAGCATCTTTCACCCACATTTTCACTCCACTGTCAAATCACTTTAACCCTCTTTAGTAAAAACAATAAAAGCTCAAAACCATCATCTAAAACCATGGTTATCATTGCCGAAATTGTGTTTTCAGAAAACTCTCACAACTCAGAAAACACTATTCAAGAAGAAACCTCTCCTCTAGCAATGGTGAATTACAAACCCACTTTCGAAACAATCAAAACCTTTGAAAACTCTAAACCCCTGACTTCAAACCCTAAAGAAGTAGAGAGCAAGAACAAAAAGGAAGAAACGACTGCCTCAAGTGTACTTGAAAGGGTTCGAGAATGGAAAAAAAAATGAAAGAAAAGGAAAAATAACTAGAGGATCAAATGCAAGAAGTTGAGGAGTTGGAACAAGGGGTTCAACAGGAGGAAGGAGATGATCAAGAGGAAAGTGATGACTACGAGACAAAGGAGAGAGAGGAAGAAGAGGAAGAAGAAAATGATGATAAATTGGAACTTCTTGCAAGTGCCGAAAGGTATGTTGTTGGGCATTGATATATCTTGGTGCAAGAAGTCTAGGTTTTTAGAATTCCTTGATTAAATAAAATTTCAAGGGTAGGAGTACTTGTTAACTACTGCGTCTAATAATGTTCTGTATCCAGTTGCAATGAATGAATTTTGTAGCAAGTTCCAAGTTAAACTAGGAAAGATTTCTAGTGTAGTTAATAAAAATAAAATTAAGTTTGATGTTGAAAAATTAGGGACAATTCTGAAGGTACCTACTGGGGGTTATGAGCTGTATGTCAAAGGGAAAACAACTGTGAAGGTTGGTAATTATTTGAGTGGTGATTTAGTTGAGTCCTTGGGAGGAAAAAGGGGGAAGAATGTCATGAGTCATAATGATTTAAGCCCTTTGAACAAGTTGTTGTTTAACTTGGTCAGAAAAACAATTCTGCCTACGACTAAAAAAAAGAGTCAAGCATGTTTAATGGATTTGGCTTTCATCTTCTATCTCTCTAAGAAGATCAATAAAATTAATTTTCCTTCTTTGATGTATCAACATCTAGCACACTGTGTTCCTAAAAAGAACAAAGTGGGCTATGGGGTTGTGCTCTCTACTATGTTTGAGTTTCTCGGTGTGAAACTCAATGGAATTTATGATGCATTGGAGGAAAAAACCAGAAAATGTGATAAATGGTGAGACACTACACGGTATTATCCTAGAGGTAGTGAATGGGAAGGTTAGGAGAGTAGAAGAGAAAAAGGCAAGAGGTGGGAAGAGAAAAGGGAAAGAAGTTCCTGAAAAACCTGTAAGGAAAAGCAGGAGGCATTCAGCTAGCACTGTTCCTAAAACAAGTCTGGAGAAGCCTCTGAAGCTGGATGCTGATGAGGAAAATGTGACTGCTGGATAGGTGGCTGAACTTACTGATAGAGCTAAAATTTCTGAAAAGCAGCTTAAGGCAGTCAAAGTACAGGTGCAAAAACTTGAGAGGAAGGTAAAAGGTCTTGAGGGCAGTCTCAAACTGCAGCAACTGGAGTTCCAGAAGGATCTCAAGAGTCTTCAAGATAAAATGGAGGAGTATGTAAAGTAGAACATTGAAGACAACAAGAAGATTCTTGAACTCCTTCAGACTTAACTTAGCATAGACTCATTTCAACTTCTTTAGCCTAGCCATTTCTCTGTTTTTTTGTTTAAGTCATGGACAAGTTTAATTCTGATTTGGTTTTTGAACAACTATATTGATTTGTAATCTTTTGGTTTTAATGAATATTTTTGGAACTTGGCGAAAACATGTGTGTTTATGTTTGTTATGAAAACTTGTGCAGGAAAGTGGAACTAATTTAAGGGAAGTTAGCACCGCTGCCTTTAGTTTCCCACACTCGATGAATAGCTTGTGGGGATGTGGATAGATGCTTAATAACTTGAAAAAGCAGGAATTTTTGATGATGTCAAAAGGGGAAAAAGAAGAATCAAATTTGGAGGCTGAAGTTGTTCTGGGTTCCAGTTGAGAAAGTATCAGAAATTTCTTCTGATATGATGCCAGTAGCTTAGTTTCTTTTAGTTTTAATTTTTGTTATGTGTAATTCTATTTTTCTTGTTTTTGTTTTTTATTTTTAAGTTGTGTGTTTACTTTTTGTCAATTAAAAGAAATCCAAAAATATGTCCTTTTATTTGTTGTAACTTTTCAAAAGAGTTTGCTTAAGTTTGTCATCATCAAAAAGGGGGAAATTGTTGAAGCTTAAAGGTTTTGATGATGATGAACTTAAACTAAAGCAAACTCAACTCATAAAGCATTATAAGTGTTTGATTAGTACAGGTGAAGTAAACCTTGGTGGTGGAAGAGTAACTCAAGCTAAGAAGACATGAAAAGACCTTTGATGAAAAGTCAAACAAAGTAGAAGAAGAGCTCTGTAACAAGAACTGAGTTCCTTAACAGGAATGTTCCCTAACAGGAACTTGGAGTTAGCAAGTTGAAGACAGTAAGTTCTGGAGAGAACTTAGTCTGCGAAGTTCTAGTTGAAGACTAGAGCAAAAGTGACAGCAGGAACTTTGTCCTGGTCTGCGTGAAGCCCAAGTAATCCAATATTATTGAAACACGACACAACAATATTTATTTAATTAAGATTTTATCTTCTAGATTTATTGTTAAATATGTTAAGTAGATATGCACGAAACTTATTAGAAGCATGACAAAATATTTGGCAAATTTAATTAACGGAAAAGATAAAAGATAGATTTAAAGAAAAGATTTTCAAGTTGTTTTGTTTCTTAAAATCGCTTTTAACAAAATAAATTATCTTGTTTATCTTTTGAAAAACCCTACTTGCTATACGAGTTAATCTTGTATAAATAAAGATCACATTTTCATAAGTTTTTGTGAGTTTTGCGTGAAGAAATCTTTGAGCTTAATTTGTGTAAGTTTTCCAAGCTTTTAATCTTGTCATAATAGTTTCGGGTTTTGTGCATTGCTTTCCTAACATATTCTAGGTGTTTACATTCTGTATTGGTTGGGTTATTGGGTGTGCATGAAAATTATATTGCATACAGGTGTGAAAGCTTTGAGTGAAAAGATGTGAGGTTGTACTATGATAGTACGAGTGAACTTGAGTGTGGAACTTGAGTTGGGTAGGATAGGGTCCTACTGTGTAGCAATTTCAATCTGGAACTTGTGAGTAAAGGTCTGTTTTATAATAGGTTTTAACTTGTGTGTTTTCCCTATTATAGTGAATTGGTTTTGGTTTGGAAATCCCTTAGAAGGGTCGAGGTTTTTCTTCCACTTGGGCTCTAGAAGGTTTCCTCGTAAAATCCTTTGTGCATTGCAAAGTTCCTTTATATTCTGTCTTATAGTTTGCAAAAGTAGTCACTAGGAACTCACCTACAATTCACTAACAATGTTATTCAAACCAATTACTTTCAAAGGTATCTAGCCACCTACACGTACCTTGATCCTTGTAAGCAAAACCACACAAAAACAACCTCAAGAACCTTGATTTTGAATATCAATCAATACTTCACACTTTTAAAGTCCAATCACGAATACACCTTGCAAATAATATAACCATAAGGTTATCACAACATAAAGTCAAATCTAATGTGCATGGACTATAAAACTCTTTTAAAATAATACTTTAATATAAAATTATAGCTTTGAAATAGGTATTTTTATTTTAGAAAACTAACCATGAAGAAAATAAAGAATAGGATTAAAGAGAATTGAATTTTCATTGGAAAGAAAAGGCAGAACTTGCAGAGGTCATAACTCCTTCAATATAACTCCGAATTGGGTGATTTTTGAGCCTAACCTCAAGTATTTTTCAAGAGGAACAATCTTTTGTAGTATGTCAATACCCCCAAAAACTGACCAGAAGTGCCCGAAAGCTGGCTTCAAAGATAAACGGGATGATTTGTGTAAAAAGAGGAGAAGAAAAGTATGAAAAGGTTTAGGGAAAAGAAGAAGAAGAAGAGAGAAGAATAGAATTGGGTTTTTGGTGTGAAGAATATGAGAGGTATGAAGGGGTATTTATAGGCTCATGAATGAGAAAATTATGGTAGGAGAATGTAGCAGAATTATGGTAAAAATAATTAAGGAATTACTTGGAGGAGTGAATAACGAAATATGGAAACTTTTGATATTAAGGTGATTAAGAGTAATAGAATTTAGGAAATTGTATTTGTCATGAAAATAATATGGCAAAAGATATTGCTTCGGGAATAATCAAAGTTAAAATAAGGTAAGAAAATAAGATGATCAAATCTTTGTGAGATGGAAAGTAGAAATTGAGGAAAATAAGAGATTTTAAGGAGATAATTAAAAATATAATTTACAAAAATAAATCACCCAAAAATCCATCATGAAGGCAGAAAATTTGACTTTTCTAAGCTCATATTTTTAAACCTCCATTTAGATATTTGGGGAAATAATTTTCTAGTTTTAAGGAATTAAAAATAATTGTGAAAATAAAATATTATAAAATAATTAATTAAGAAAGTACCAATCATCCACTAAATAAATTAATTAAGAAAATCAGATTTTCTACAGTTCGGAAATCCAAAAATCATAGCTTACTATTTAGAAAATTCAGACCTCCTAATTAAATAATTAAAATATAATTCTTGATTAGTTAAAATATCCAAAATATAATTAAATAATCTGGTTTTTAAAATATAATAAATGGGTAATAAATCTTATCCAAAATCCAAAAATAATAATTGATTTTTAAAATAATTTTGGCGCTAAAATTCAAATATCATTTTGGCTCCAAAATTCAAATAGTAAAATAATTTACTAAAATACCCTTTTTAAGAGAATACTAATTAATTAGAAATGCGTTAAAAATACGGGGTATTACAAAACATCAATAAAATAAAAACGTCATTCCTCCTTTCAAAAATATTAATAAACATCCAAAAACAGACGGGCGCGACTAGGTGACTATAGCTAGTATGAGATCTCATCTAACTTCTTATTGTTTTAAAAAGTATTTGAAACAAGAGACTCGTAGATCAGACAACCACTGAAAAGTACACAGATTATACCCCGTGAACCCCAACCCCTGTTTGTCAATACTGAAGATGTGTACAGATCCTAAGTTTATCTCGGTGGTATCTCCTAGTTTGCTTCTTAAGCCTCATTTTGCTTTCGTTGTTGCCCTCCTTGATAGTTTATTCAAAGAAGTTTCGTTCGGTAAAATCTATCCCCCCTAAGTGTCGCTTGGGTTTTCCCAGGGTTCCAAAAGGAGTGTTTCATAAGATGATAGTAAAGCCTGATGACATCTCTTGCTGTGTTCAATTTCTTATGTTGTCTCTCTGTGTTCTTAAAATCTTTTCCTCGAGGAGTAGTCGAGAGTGTTCTTCGGGTGTCAGGCAATGATTGAGGGTTAGATAGGTCGTTAAACTACTACCCGAATCAAATTAATCATTTATATTGCTAAACTACCCTAATACAAGTATAGGGGAATGTAAAGGGTCGAACCACTAAGGAAGCTCACTCATTCAACATCAATTTTCACTAATGCAAGAGTAAAAAGGGGAATATTTTTGTTGGTTTTTTTTAATAAAGAGCACTAAAACTACAAATAAGCAAAGATAATGATGGTTAAATTCAAGAGAGAACGATGCTAAGGATACGGGGGTGTCAAACATGATTAGAAAGAGGGGAACAATAATGGTTATCATGATGAACAAGCCAAAGAACACAAGATTCTACCTAAACAATTCATTCTCATGAAATAGTCTAGGATAATCAATGAAAAAGGTCTATACTAATTAGGATCATTTTCATGCATCCTATTAGTTACAATCAAATAGAGAGAATAAAGAAGCACAATCCATAAAGCTCCACTTTAATAACTCATTCTCATGTAATCATTAAAATAGAGATAATCTTAATCTAGTTCAAATCACTTTCATGAATTAAATTAGAAAACATCAAATAAAGTGCCACAATAATCTCAAGTTATCAAAAATCATGTCTTTCATCAATTTATGTCATGAGTTCAATCCAAACATCATCATTCATCCAATATCAACACATATTTTCCACCCCCTTCCCCTAGCTAAGAAATTAGCCTAGGGAAAGGAGATTAAGCTTAATAACAATACTAAACATGAATTCAGGAAGCACAAAACTAAGCATGATTAAGAACAATGGAAACAATACCAACTAGTTCAACTTAAAAGATGAATTAAAATAATCAACAATAAAGCAAATAAATAAAGCTAAAAGAAGGGATTAGAGATTACTAAAGATGAACTTGATTAAAGATGAAATCTTGGAAGAATTGCTTGATTGAAATGAACTTGACCAAAAGTTGAATACAATAGAGAAACTTGAGCAATAATCTACTTTCTCTCTCTAAAATTATATAATCAAACCCTAACAGAGAGAGAAGCTCCCCCAAAACTAATTAAGAAAAATAGAATAATAATGATCCCATATAACTAATTACCCCAATATTGGGTATTTATACTAACTAAGGAAAATAGAAAATAAATAAAGGAAGAAAAATAAATAAATAAAGGTGAAAAAAAGAAAAAGGGAAAATAAAAGGAAAATAAGAAAAAGAAAGTTAAAAGGAAAATAAAAAAGAAAAAAAAAAACAAATTCCTCCCACGAAAGTCAAACCCCCAATTCTCCTCCTTTCAAATTGAAGCTGCTCTAAACTTTTTTGAAGCGCATCACCATCACCACCGTTCATCACCATAGATAATAATAATCAACGGTAATCATTAAGCATCATCTTCGACCTTCAATATCAACCGCTCGATCTTATTAATTATCATGTGAGAAGCTCGTGAAGTGGTTCGGTCGAACCATGGGTTAGTGTGGCCGAACTACGGGTGTGTTCAATCGGACCATGGGTGTGTTCAGTCACACCTCTTCAATTAAAAAAAACATATGTTTCTGACTCTTTTGGCACTTCAACCGAACTCCTCAACGGTTTGCTCTGATTTTCTATTTGCTCTGATTTTGGGTGCTTTATTAAAGGGTTGCAATTGGTGCGGTGTTGGCTGCTATGATGCGGTTATGATGGTGTGTGGGGTGGTGGTTTGTCGCAGCGGTGAGGGAGGCAATTTGGTCAGAGCTGCGGTGGTCAATTTAGGATTTTGGTGCCGAACTGATTGCGGGCTGCTCTGGTATTGCTTGTGTTTTGGTGTTGGGGGTGGCTGTGAGGAGCTATTGTTGGTGTCAAAGGGAGGTGGTCAGCTGGTTTCATGGTTAAGGGGTGAATGTGATGACTGATGGTGGTTTCGGTGTTGGGCGAATTGCGGGCTGCGATTGTTGGCTGCTAGGTGCGGTGGCGGTTGCTGTTGAATGCAGGTGACTTGGATAAGGAGAGTAAGGAATTGAGTGGGTGTGGTTTGGTGGTGATTGATGAGAGGTGGAGATGCGGTTGGAGGTTGATTTTTGCGGTGGTGATTGGTGGTTGGAATTGCAGGTGAGATGTGAATTGGTGGGCAGATTTGGTTGTAGTGGCAGCAGGGGAGTTGGTTGTAGGTGTTTGGTTATTGACAATTGACACAAACTCGAAAAACGAACTCACTTGACTTGAAACCCGAACACTTACACACAAAATCGAGGAAAGGAATTGAGACAAATAAAATAAAATAAATAAAATGGAAATAAATAAAATAAAATAGAAAATAAAAGAAATAACACTAAACTAATAAAATTAAATAAAACTATACAAGTAAATAAAATCGAATAAAATAACAAAATAAACTTAAAAATAATAAAATCATGAAAAGAACTAAAACGTGCCAAAATAACGAAATAAACTAGAAGTTTTATTATCGAGAAAACAAGAGAATAAAAGGGGACAATAAGAGAAACCGAACACGAAAATGACTCTAAAACTACTTCTTAAGAGTGACATAAATATCACTTATCAAATTCCCCCAATCTAAACATTTGCTCGTCCTCGAGCAAAGTTAGAGCAAAGAGAACAAGATGAAATTATTGAAAGTAAAAGAAAAAAAAAAATAAAAAGAACGGGAAAGAATGCACACTAACTCACTGCCGTAGGAATCACAGATGTATTTAGCGTATGCATCAAGCCCTTTAAACCCCTAGATTGCCCTAGAGGACGAGTGGGCTTTCGTGGGGGTTTCCTAAGAGCTTAACCCACAACTCTAGACAAAAACCAAAACAAACACAAAAAGAAAATGAAAAGCAGACACAAAATGCAAACACAATCATGACCAACCTAACATGGCAAGGTTTAGGAAAACCAATCAATCTTGAAGGCTGAAAATACTCCATTTGGACTCAAAAAGAAGAGACATGCACCAAAGAATACTCACCTTTCTCAATTCAATAATGAGGGAAAACACATTCTAAGATGCTCATGGTTAAAAGAGACAAACCTAAGCTAATCATAGAGAACTAGTGATTTCATTCTCCTCCCTAGTCCCATCCAAGACGGTCCACGTTCTCTCCACTAGCTTCAAATCACCCCCTAGTTAGCTCCTCATGATTCCACGAAGGAACCGGAAAAAGATTCAATTTGTAGAATTAGAGGGTCATCCCGAAATCTAAACTATGCATACTCTCTCCATAGGGTTGAAATCTATCTCCCTCCACCGAAATTTGACTTCACC
This sequence comes from Chenopodium quinoa, assembly GCF_001683475.1. Taxonomy (NCBI): domain Eukaryota; kingdom Viridiplantae; phylum Streptophyta; class Magnoliopsida; order Caryophyllales; family Amaranthaceae; genus Chenopodium; species Chenopodium quinoa. Next base: position 2,229,264 of record NW_018743689.1, read on the forward strand.
CCTCTAAAGTCAAAGGGTCTTTACTAGGGTTGTAACGTAAGGCTAAGGGTCAAGGCGGGGAAAATATTTGAAAATTTTGGTGATATTTCCTAAGTGAAGCAAAAGAGGGGCCCTCTCTCAAAAACAAACTCTAGAAGTCACCAAACATCAAACAAAAATATCAATAATGGCATCTCCCCCAAGCTTACTCAACACCAACAATTGATATAAACAGAAACGAAGTAACGCTCCCCCCAAACTTGAACGAAGCATTGTCTCAATGCTCAAACTACGAAAGAAAACATAATTTTATTTTATTTATTTTATTTAATTTAATTTTTTTTTTAATTTTAAAACTCTTAATTGTTGTCCTTGCCTTTTTTAATTATGAACGACTTTTTCTTGAATGCGCTTGCTTTATTACACACAATATATACAATTTACTTTCTTGCTTGGCCCAAAGAGAATAATACTTTCTCATCTTAATTACAACACAAAACAACCTCTAAAACCAAAATGCTTCACAAAACTAAGGGTAAGGGAAATGAAAGGTCATAAGGCTTGTAATGTGGCTCATAATCAAGAAAGGGAATAGGCTGAAAGGGTTAGCAAAAAGAGCAACTGCAAAATAAAAACAAAATATGTAACAAAACAAAAAGAAGATAAAGAAAAATGAGAAAAGGGTGTCTTTTCCTCCCCTAGAGTTGCTTGGTCACGATCTTGGGAGTTAGAGGACAACACAAGGAATAAGATATGCATAATCAAGGATCCTAAACGCCGCTCAACAAAATTGATGAAGGCTTGAACAATTTAAACCTCGCAAGGGATGGGAAGTAAGCAAATACCAACTAAAGAGGTTCATATCCACTATTGAGAGCAACACCATCTTACCACTTTCCCGTGAACTAAGGGTTCAAACGTCCTCAAAAGTTCTTAAATCGGCTACCTTAGCTTAAAATTTGTCAAGCTGAACCAGAAGCACTCTCAAACCGTGTAGTCCATCATCAATTAGGAAGAAAAGCATTCTTTGGCACATCATAAAAGTAATCAATTCCAAATGTATGAGAAAATTCCAAACCAAAATCATTTCACTTTCCATAAACATGTTTGTCACACAAAAAGGAAAATAAAACAAAATAAAGAGAAAGAAATAAAAAAGGTTCACAAACGAGGCATATAATCCAAGTAAATCCCAATCGTCATACAAGTGATCGTTCGATAACAACATCAACGATCCCAGGTTCCATAGAACCAAATGCAAACAATCTCGATCCATTCAAATTCTTCCTAAATTAATCCTAAACTAAGCACTCAAAGAAAAAGTAAAAGAGTGAAAACAAGAAAGGTCTCACCAGGAGGTTGGCTTAAAAGAATAAAGGAGCATAAAATAGAGTTCACCAAATGTCACTCCGCTCCAAGCTTCCAAAAAGCAACCTACAAGGAAAGACAAGACACAAAATAAAAACATTAAAAGATAAAAAAGGAAGAAAACAAAAAGAAAAAGAAAGGAGGGGGAGAAAAAGGGTTAGAAATCCTCCAGGTTGACTCCCAGAATGCACTTGTTTATGGTCTCTATCTTGACCCTTCACCTCATCCAAGGTGGATTAAAGAACATCACCCTCATCAACATGAGGATTGAATCATAGATTCCCCCAAGCTTGAGAACTAGCACTCCTTGAGGTCTCACATCACCACAAGGAAAAGGAGGGGATGAATCAAGAGCCAAAGGTGGCTCATCTTTTCTCTTTTTCTTCTTCTCTTTTCTCTCTTCTTTCTTTTCCTTCTAAAAGGGGGATCGAGCTTGGAATCCTCAATATTAGGAAGGGAAACCTTACCATCCTCAAGAGAGCCTTCAAACCAAGCAGGAATTTCAAGGAAGTCATCATACCTCATTGTCACCTTATCATCACATGGAGGTAAGCTCTCATTAGCCATCACACCATCGACCACATCAACTCTACATACGCTCACCGTCATAGGGATCTTCAAAAATACATTCTCGACTACCCTACAAGGAAAGGGAACCGGGCCTTCAAACTTGTTTGGTTCACTAAAATCAAATGGCTCCTCATATTGTTCTTGAACCTTCTTCTCAACCACATTCTTTATAACCTTGTCCTTCTTCCTCTCATCCTCCTTGCAAGTTTTGGGTTGATAAGTATGTGAAGGGTTAGTAGATGATTGTAAGAGGAGTTTTTTGGTTAAATAGAGAGAAGAAATTTTGGCTAGTTGGGAATCAACAACTTCATTGTGAGATTTGTTCTTTTGGAATTGTTGAGTGATAATTTGACGTTGTTGAAAAATTTTGGTTTGTGTGTGGTCGGGTGGGGATTGTTCTTCATACGCTTGAGGATTTTTTTCATGATGTTGATCTTAAAAGTTCCCTAATTGGATGGAAGGGTAGGAAAAATTTTGGGTTAGTAGATTGAAGAGAGGTCCATCATTGGGGTAGGAGTTTTCTAGCCATGGAGGTTGTTGTAGTTGTTGAGATTGAGTTTAGGTTACAAACTATTTTTCCCTCAAAGTCAAAACTTCACCATGCTTGAGATTGAACTCTCTACAATAGGATGCATCATGATCCATCCCACCACAACAAGCACATGAGAAATCAATGATTTGTGAAGGTTTTGAATCCAAACCAACACTTGAGTTCAACTTGGAAAGATCTTCATTCAAGATCTCAACTATGTGCTTAAGTTGACCGACTTTATCCAACTCATAAAGATCACCTTGCTTTCCTTGGGACCTTCTTTGACCTCCCCAAGAATAGATAGTAGCCACCTCTTCAATTGTAGCTTTAACTTGGCTTTGAGGTATCTTAATAAATTGGCCACCGGCACCCGCATCTAGATTGGTCCTTGACTGGCTCTAAGCCATCATAAAAGAATCTCACGAGCAAATTATGGTTGAATTCATGATGAGGAAATGCTCTAATAAAATCCTTAAACCTTTCCCATGCTTCCCCAAGAGTTTCATCTGGTTCTTGCTCAAAGGAAGCTATCTTCCTCCTCATTTTTGCGGTTTGCTCATCAGAAATCAACCTCTTAAGAAAGGCCTTCGCAACTTCCTTCCATGTGGTGAGAGAGTTGGGCTTCAAAAGCTTGAGCCATTTCTTTGCTCTTTCGGTGAGAGATTGATGAAAGAGATGCATACGAATGTAATCTTGGCTCACTTCACTTGTTTGCATCATTGCACACAACTCAAGGAATCGGTCCAAATGCTCAATGGGGTCTTCACTCGCACCTCCGGAAAATTGCTCAATTTGTACCATCCTAACATATTGTGGATGGATAGTGAAATTAGTCTCGATGGATGGGAGAAGTATACCACTCGTGAGCTCATAGATATCTTGATTTCCAAACTCCATAAAAAGGTCATCCTCTTGCCTTGCCATATCTCTTTTTGAATACAACAAAGCTAAACACACAATTAGCAATCACAAGTAGGATTAAACAACCAAAATAAAAAATGAAAGCAAATAAAATGACTCTAACAATAGCAAAAATAATTGTTAAACATGCCGCTTCCCCGGCAACGGCGCCAAAATTTTATCGAGGGTTAGATAGGTCGTTAAACTACTACCCTAATCAAATTAATCATTTATATTCCTAAAATACCCTTATACAAGTATAGGGGCATGTAAAGGGTCGAACCACTAAGGAAGCTCACTCATTCAACATCAATTTTCACTAATGCAAGAGTAAAAAGGGGAATGTTTTTCTTAGTTTTTGAATAAAGAGCACTTAAACTACAAATAAGCAAAGATAATGATGATTAAAATCAAGTGAGAACGACTCTAGGGATACGGGGGTGTCAAACATGATTAGAAAGAGGGGAAAGATAATGGTTATTATGATGAACATGCCAAAGAACACAAGATTCTACCTAAACAATTCATTCTCATGCAATAGTCTAGGAAAATCAATGTAAAAGGTCTATACTAATTAGAATCATTCTCATGCATTCTATTAGTTACAATCAAATTAAGAGAATAAAGAAGCACAATCCATAAAACTCCACTTTAATAACTCATTCTCATGCAATCATTAAAATAGAGATGATCTTAATCTAGTTCAAATCACTTTCATGCATTAAACTAGAAAAGATCAAATAGTGAGAGCTTAGATAGGGGTTCTTGTGATAGGTAATGGTGGCAAGGTCCAAATTACTCTTGAGGAGGTCCAAACCTGAAATTGATTTCTGGAACTTGGCGATTGTTTGCCATATAATTGGTACTAAACCACCTTTGTATGTTGTGAATGGGTTTGCTAGAAGGATGTGGGGAAGATATGGGATTGATAAGGTCTCTTTAATGGCAAATGGGGTGTTCTTGGTTCGATTTCGGACTATTGAGGCAAGGGATAGAGTCTTGGGGGTTGGACCTATTTGGTTTAATAATAAACCAGTGATAGTGAAACAATAAGTGGCTAGGATGGACCTTGATGCTGAGCTTGTGGATTTGGTGCCTATCTGAGTCAGATTACCTGGGTTAAAATTAAAATATTGGGGGCAAAAAACTCTAATAAAATTGGCTTCTGTGATAGGGAATCCTATCAAGACTGATAAGGCAACAACCACCAAGGAAAGATTGGAGTATGCCAGGATTATGATAGAAGTGAAGTTTAATGATGATTTACTAGATTGCATTGAGTTCCTGGATGAATCTGGCAATAAAATTAAACAAGTTCTGAAGTATGAGTGGAGGCCTGTGATTTGCAAGGTGTGTGGTGGGATTGGGCATGTTGATGCTCAATGCCCTAATCATAAGGTGCAGGTGAGGAATAAGGAGAGGATGCAACCTGAGAAAGCTCAAAACAAGGAAAGAAAGAAGCCACAGAAAATCTGGAAGCCAGACCAGAAGCCTGTTTCTCAGAATTTCAAAAGTGGGATTGATAATTTGAATGGTTCTCAGCAGGAAGATGATAGAAGTCAGCAACCTCAAGTTATGAAACCTGGTGTTCTTTTGATCAGTAGTAGTGGAAATAGATTCTATGTATTGGAGGAGGGGGAGTGTTCTCATTCTCTCCATGGATAAACTTGGTTTCTGGAACATTAGAGGTCTAAATAAGGCCAGTAAGCTTTGTGATGTCTTATGGTTAATTAGATATCATGGAGTTGGTATTTTTGGACTTTTTGAAACTAAGGTGAAGGCAAAGAAGTTTGGTGTGGTGTTTAATAGATTGGGGAGTGATTGGTCTGTGTGTGCTAATTACTCTCATCATAAGGGTGGTAGAATTTGGGTTATCTGGCTGCCTCAGGTGTTTGATGTGTCTATTGTTAGATGTGAAGAGCAGTTAATTCATTTGCAGGTTCTTCATAAGGGAACATGCAGTAATTTTTTCTATACAATGGTGTATGGGTTGAATGAGGCTGCTGCTAGGCATAAGCTTTGGGAGCAGGTAACTGAAATTGGTGCTTGTATGACCAGTCCTTGGATTCTTTGTGGGGATTAACAACATTCTAAACCTTAATGATAGAGTTGGCAGTCCTGTTTCTTTGTCTGAAGCGGAACCTTTTAGAGCTTGCCTAAGACAGAACAATCTTTCAGATTGAGCTGCTAGGGGTATGTTTTATACTTGGTAATAAGCAGGCTGGCTGTGATAGGGTGTGTACTAAAATTGATAGGATCATTGTTAATGATGATTGGATGGATAGATTTCCAGACATGCAAGCTACTTTTTTCTCTGAAGGATTAATGGATCACTGCCCTTGTATTATTAACATGTTTGATTCTAGAGCTCAAGTTAATAAAACCATTTAGATTTTTTATTATTTAGGTGGATTCCCCTGAGTTTCTTTTAGCTGTTAAACAGGCTTGGGAGATTAATGTTGATGGTACATTAATGTTCCATTGTGTTAGAAAGTTGAAGGAGATGAAAAAGGTGTTAAAAAATCTGAAAATGGTGAATTTCTCTTGTATTGAAACTGAGGATGATGTAGCTGAGAAGACTCTAAGGATATTCAATCAAAGCTCCAAGTTGAGCCTGATAATGAGAGCTTGATTGAATTTGAGAGGGAAGCTAGAGGGAGATATGCTAAAACTCATCTGGATAGATATAATTTTCTGAAGCAAAAGGATAAGGTTCATTGGCTTAAAGATGGTGATATGAATTCTGCTTTCTTCCATGCTATTATTAGGAAGAGAAGACTTCATAATAACATCTATTCTATTGTGAACAATATGGGGGAGGTGACTGCTGATCCCAAGGAAGTGCGTGATGCTTTTTTGGAGTATTACCTAGGGCTCCTTGGAACTGAACCTACAATGTAGGGCATCATTTATTCTGAAGTTATAGTTGAGGGGAATATTTTATCTGGTGAACAAGGATTGGCTATCTGTAGAGCCTTTTCTGAGAGTGATGTTAAGTCAGCTTTATGAAGTATTGATGATGATAAGGCTCTTGGACCTGATGGTTTCTCCAGCAAGTTCTTTAAAGCTGCTTGGCATATTATTGGAAAGTATGTTATCAAGGCTGTTCTGGATTTCTTCAACTCTAGTAAGCTGCTTAAACAGGTGAAACTACTTTGACTTTGATTCCAAAGATTGAACATGCAAATAAGGTTACTCAATTCAGACCTATAGCTTGCTGTAATGTGGTGTATAAGATCATCTCTAAAATGATTTGTTCTATATTGAAGGAGGTGTTACCTGGTTTAATTGATGAGTGTCAAGGGGCCTTTGTCTTTGGAAGATCTATTATGGATAATATCCTTATTTGTCAAGACATGCTGAAGGCTTATAATAATAAAAGGAAGCCCCCTAGGTGTACCATTAAAGTGGATCTCAGGAAGGCTTATGATTCTGTAAGCTGGGATTTGATTCAGGGAATGATGAGTGCTATGAAATTCCCCATTCAGTTCATCTCTTGGGTTATGCAATGTGTTACTACCCCTCTTTTTCTTTACTTCTTAATGGTGGTTCTTATGGTTTTTTTAAGGGAAAAAAGGGAATTAGGCAAGGTGATCCTATCTATCCTCTTTTATTTGTCATTGTAATGGAATATCTGTCCAGGCTGCTGAAGAAAATTGGGAAGAAAAAAAGATTTAAATACCATTAGAGGTGTAAGGTGCTTGCTTTAAATCACTTGATTTTTGCAGATGACTTGATGCTGTTTTCTTATGGGAATAAGGATTCTGTCAAACTCTTGATCAAGGCTCTCAAGACCTTTGAAGCTAGATCTAGCTTGCAGGCTAATCTTGAGAAAACTGCAATTTATTTTGGTAATGTTCAGCAACCTGTCCAAGATAGCATTTTGTGCCATTTTGAGTTTGTGAAGGGTGAAATGCCTTTTAGGTACTTGGGGATTCCTTTGAATGCTAAGTACTTGAAGATGGTGGATTATGATAGTTTGATTGATAATATGTTGGTCAGATTACACTGCTGGAGTAGTAGGAATCTTTCTTATGCAGCTAGGGTTACCCTTATTAATGCAGTGTTAATGTGTCTTCATACTTACTGGGCTCAATGTGTTTTACTTCCCAAATCAGTTATTGATAGGATTAACCAGCTTTGCAGAGCTTTCTTGTGGAGTGGCAATGCTTTTCTTTCTACAACTCCACCAATTGCCTGGGATTGGTGTTGTAGACCTAAAAAAGTAGGAGGTCTTGGGTTTAGAGACTGCAGAAAGTGGAACAAGGCTGCTTTGGGTGTTTATGTTTGGAAAATAGCCAAGAAAATTGACTCTCTCTAGGTCAAATGGGTTCACTCAGTTTATATTAAAGGTGATAATTGGTGGGATTATGTTCCAAAGAAAGATGCTAGGTGGGCATGGAAATTGTTATGTAGTTAAAAATGATTTGATGCCTGGTTTTACCTCTAAGGGGTGGCTGAATAACAAGTACAAAATCAGGGATGGGTATAACTGGATGCAAGGTGATATGGATAAGGTTCAATGGTGTAAATGGGTTTGGAATCCTTTCAATATCCCAAAACACACCTTTATTGTTTGTCTTGCTGTTCCGGGGAGGCTTAAAACTAGAGATAAGCTCTTTCAACATGGGGTTAGTGAGAGTAGTGACTGATTTCTTTGTGGTGATGATGTGGAATCTTGCAGTCATCTCTTCTTCTCCTGCAGTTTTAGCAGAAAGGTGATTGATGAGTGACATTTATGTCACTCTTAGGGGTAGCATTTAGGTCTTTTTCCTCTTATTTTTCTTAGTTTTTTCCACCTCATTTATCCTCTTATGGCTTCTTTATGTATTGATGAAAAGTAATGCTTATTTGCGCTTATTTTGATAATCTTTATGCCTTATTTTATCATCCCCATGCTCTCGTGAACTTTGGTATCTTCTGCAGGTTCCATGACGGTCCTGTGCACGGTGGGAGGCCCCTTGGCCAAGTATGGAAGCCATGGACAAAGGCAAGAGGAGCAAAAGGGAAGGAGAGGAAGCAAGAAAAGGAAGTGCGAGAGGAGGTGTGGCCGAACCTCTGAAAGGTCCGGTCGAACCTAGGTGTGGTCAAACTTTTGAAAAGTTTGACCGAACCTCCTGGGTGCAGTGAAGGCAGTGTCAAACCAGTTTTCAGCAATTTTGCAGGAGAGGTCGAACCTCAAAAGTTCGACCGAACAAGGATCAGGGAGGTTCGACCGAACCTACACAGAGTTCGACCGAACCTACCCTGAGTCCGACCGAACCTACCCAGAGTTCGGTCGGACCTTTCCCCGATCTCAACCAATTTTGTACGGACTATTTAAGGTCCTTTTGAGATCGTTTTTCGGGGGGAGAGAAGAAAAACAGTAGAATAGTTTTCAGCAAAAAAGATACTCTCTCTTAGTTAGCAACTTCATTAAATTAGTTGATTTAGTTTTAGAAACTCTCAAATCTAATCATTGTAGAAGCAAATTTCAAGATTTATCTCAAGAATTTCAGCAATTATCCAACATTTTTGAAGCTTCAATAGTAACTTCTTTCATTTGTCCTTCATTATTTTCTGATTTTATTTTTTGTTTTGTAAGCCACTTGATTTTCTCTCAATCTTGATATATTGTTGTTGCATGTTAGCTTTGTCCATAGATAATCACTTGTTTTTCCAAATCTTAGAATCGCTTATAATCCAAACTTGGAATTTGCATGTACTCACAATGAATTGTGAGTAGTCCTCTTGGCTAGGGGTTGGGTGAAACTCAACCTATTGGTGATTATGTGAGTTTGGGAGTGATTTTGATGATGGATTGCGACTAAACTTGATTATATGGGATTGCTTGTTAGTTCTTCATGATAGGAGTAATTAACCTAGATTATTGAACTTGATGGCATGAAATGTTTGGTTCGACATGGAAATGTGAGTTGAATGTTTCATTACCTATTGCAATATGATTATGTATCTTTTGTTGCTAAGTTAATGAGGGATCTAAGCTTAGTAATCTGAGTTGTTTTCATATCGTTTGATGTTGATCTTACATGTGGTCTTTGCTATTCCATTACCCTCATTCCTCCCTATTTGCCTAATTGATATTGGTTGAGTGAATCCCATTCCCCTAGTGTTTTAATCCCTTGAATTCTACCTTTAGTTGTAGTTTGTTAGTTAATCACCACTTATACCTTGATTTCGATTTAGCTTGAGCATTAAGATTATTTAGCATTTGATTCCCGTTCTCCGTGGACCGAACCTTTGCTTTCCATTGTACTTGTTTGAGTGAGGTGTTTGTTATAAATGTGTTTGAATGAGCCTAAATTGTGCGACCGATTTAGCGCTCGTCAAAATGGCGCCGTTGCCGGGGAGCGGTGTTGTTGATTGCTATTTGATTGCTTGAGTCTAATTCACCTTTAAAAAACAACACAAAAAGAGTTGTTTTCCTTTTTAGCTACGCTTGTAGCCTTGCTACTAATTGTGTTTGTTGAGTGCGTATGCGTAGGACTCAACATCGTGAGTTGGTGCCTTACGATCCCGAGATTGAGCAAACCCTTAGAAGAAGAAGGAGATCTCGTTCGCGGTCCTCCACTTCCCCAAGAAGAGAATCCAACCCGGAACCACAAAGAAATCCAATGGGTGACAACCCACCACCACCACCTCCAAGACCTTTGAAGGAGATGGGAACTCCGGGAGCTTATAGAGCTTCAAGTGGGATTGCTCCCCCAAACACCCCGGCCAATGACTTCGAGATTAGGCCCGCAATGATAAATTTGATTGAGAGGAGACAATTTAGTGGAATAAAACACGAGAGCCCTCTTGCACATTTGAACGAGTTTGAGAAATATTGCAACACGATCAAGGTGAATGGGGTCACTCAAGAGTTTGTGAGACTAAAACTATTTCCTTTCTCCTTAATAGGAAGGGCTCTCGAATGGATTGAGAAGGAGGTGAGACCCAATTCTTTGAGGACTTGGGATGAGGTCACCAAGGCTTTCTTAGGGAGATTCTACTCTCAAAAGAAGACGGCCGAGGCAAGAGCTCTAATTCAAGGCTTTCGGCAAAGGGGTAGTGAGACTATCTATGAAGCTTGGGAGAGGTACAAGGAGTACCAAAGAGAGTGCCCTCACCATATAATCCCAACATACCAAGTTTTACAAATCTTCTATGGAGGCTTGAGTTCTCAAGGCAAAACAAGCTTGGATGCGGGAGCCGGTGGGCCAATCATGAATAAAACCGAAGATCAAGTGATTGAGATCATTGAAGATGTGGTAAGGCACCACATGGATTGGCAAGAAAATGAAAGAGAATCCACAAGCAAGAGTGGGGGGGGGGGGGCGGCTTATTCGGTAGATCACCTCAATGCTATAAACAACTTGACATCCCAAATTACAAATCTTGGAAAGGAGATGACATCGATCAAAGCTAAGCTTGAGTCCTCCACTTCGCGCCAAGACTTTTCCTCCCAATCTAGGGGAGAGGTATGAGTTCTAACCCTTCTACTTCTACATCTAATAACATGCCCAGTGGATGCTTTTTTGTGATAATTGTGGGTCTTATGACCATGATACATCTTCTTGTAATTTTGATTCCCAATCCCAACCCCTTAATGATGATGGTAATGAGTATGAAAATGAACATGTCAATGCCTTGTCTTATGATAATAGACCTAGGAATGACAACCAACGATACTTACCACCCAATCAAAGAGGGCAAGGGAATAATTTCAATCAAAGAGGAAATGATTATGATTACCACAACCACAACCAATGGGGTGGTAGAAACCAAAGGGACCAAAATCCCCAAGGTAATTACAACCAACAAAGTGGTTATGGTAACCATAATCATAACAATCAAGGAAACTACGGAAATCAAGGCCAATACCACCAAGGGGGGAGTTCTAATAACCGGAACAATTGGAATAATAATGGTAATAGAGGCTTTAACAACCAAAATGCTAATTCCAATGTGAGAGGTCCTAGAGCACAACAAGACAATTGTTACACTCAACCACCTCCACAAAAGTCTAGCCTAGAAGAGATAATGGAAAGCCAAGCCAAAATGTTCAACACTTTCATGGCCACTAGTGATAAGAAGTTTAATGAAGTAATGACCAAAACAAAATGCTTGAAACACAAATTTCTCAATTGGCCAATGCTTTAAAAGAGGGAGCTAGCACTTCTAAACTTCCACCCCAAGGACTTGACCCCAAGAAACCGGTGAATGCTATATCAACTAGGAGTGGGAAAGTGTTGGAAGAGAGTGTCCCTAAGGAAAACAATGAGAAAGTGAACATGAGTGAGCCTCCCCTTGAGAGTGATTTTGAGCATGAAGAAGAGAAAGCCTCTGAGAATGAAAAAGAAAAAGAGAATGAAAAAGAAAAAGAGAGTGAAAAAGAAACCAAACAATTGCAAAGACTTCCATATCCCCATAAATTTGTGAGACACAAATTAGATGTGCAATTCGGAAAATTCCTTGAAACACTAAAGCAAATTCACCTTTCAATCCCTTTTACCGATGCTATCAAGCAAATGCCTAACTATGCTAGGTTTTTAAAAGATATTTTGAGTGGAAGGAGAAAGTGTGATGTGGTGGAAACGGTGACTCTCACCGAGAATTGTAGTGATATTATCATGAATAAGATGCCACCAAAGTTAAAAGATCCCGGTAACTTTTCAATCCCTTGTGCAATATATAAAATGCAAATTGATAATGCCTTGTGTGACCTTGGGGCTAGTGTTAGCCTTATGCCATATTCGGTATATCAAAGACTTGAGATAGGGGAACTTCTACCCACTAACATTACCTTACAATTGGCCGATCGATCCATTAAATTTCCAAAGGGTAAGGTAGAGGATGTTCCCCTAAGAGTGGGAAAGTTTGTAATTCCGGTGGATTTTGTTGTGTTAGAGATGGATGAAGATGTTAACATTCCAATAATTCTAGGAAGACCTTTTCTTGCTACTTCGGGTGCTTTAATAGATGTTCAAAGTGCTAAAATTTCACTAAAAGTAGGAGATGAGGTGATAGAATTTGATTTGAATGAGAGCATGAAATATCCAAGCTCTAGTCTTGATAATTGCATGATGATTGATACTATTGATTCTATTGTAACTTCTATGCATGAGCACTTGCTCACTACTAACGATGCCCTTGAGAATGTCCTTTTGAACAAGGAAAAGATAGGTGACCAAAGCAAAGAGATGGCATTGTATGAAGAAATGCTTGAAGGAAGTACAGAATCAAGCAATGAGCAAGTGTGCATGGGAATCACAATGCATGATGCATTAGAAGTAGCTACCTCAAGAGAAGGTAAGGATGTTCCAATGGTAGAGTTGAAACCTCTACCATCACACCTAAGGTATGAGTTTTTGGGCCCCAATTCAACTTTTCCGGTTATTGTGAATTCTTCTTTGAACGAGTGCCAAACTCAAATGTTATGTGGTTTTTTGAGAGATCACCAAGGTGCTTTAGGCTATACCATAGATAACCTCAAAGGTATTAGCCCCGCTTTATGTATGCACCACATAACACTTGAGGAGGGTGCTAAGCCTTCCATTGAGAGGCAAAGGAAACTCAATCCTCAAATGGGGGAGGTGGTGAAGAAAGAAATCACCAAACTCCTTGATGCCGGCATCATCTTCCCCATTTCGAGTTCTAGATGGGTTTCCCCCGTTCATGTGGTCCCTAAAAAGGGAGGAATGACCGTAGTTGAAAATGAGAATGGTAATCTCATTTCAACTAGAACGGTGACTGGTTGGAGGATGTGCATAGACTATAGACGTCTAAATGCATCCACCAACAAGGATCATTTTCCTCTCCCTTTTATCGACCAAATGCTTGAAAGACTAACCAAGCACAAGTATTATTGCTTTCTTGATGGTTATTCGGGTTTCTTTCAAATCCCTATAAACCCGGATGACCAAGAGAAAACAACTTTTACTTGTCCCTATGGAACTTTTGCATATAGGAGGATGCCCTTCGGGCTTTGCAACGCACCGGCAACCTTCCAAAGATGCATGATGAGTATTTTTGGGGACATGCTTGAAGCCGAAATGGAAGTTTTCATGGATGATTTCTCGGTAGGGGGCCTTTCGTTCGAGGATTGTTTGTCCAACTTGGGCAAGTGCTTGACAAGATGTGAGAAGGTCAATTTGATTTTGGATTGGGAGAAATGCCACTTTATGGTGGAAGAGGGAATTGTCCTTGGTCACAAGATTTCAAACAAAGGGATTGAGGTTGACAAGGCCAAAGTTGAAGTGATAGAAAAGCTTCCGCCACCAATCAATGTGAGAGGAGTAAGGTCATTTTTGGGGCATGCCGGGTTCTATAGGAGATTCATCAAGGATTTCTCACAAATTGCTAGACCCCTAAATGCTCTTCTTCAAAAAGATGCCATCTTTATTTTTGATGAAGAGTGTCTCCAAGCTTTCAAGAAATTAAAGGAGGCTTTAATCTCAACTCCAATTATGCAAGGGCCAAGATGGGATTTGCCATTTGAACTTATGTGCGATGCAAGTGATGTTGCGATTGGAGGAGTATTGGGGCAAAGGGTAGAGAACAGGCTTCACGTGATTTACTACATGTCTAAGACCTTGAATGAAGCTCAACGGAACTACACCACAACGGAGAAAGAGTTTCTTGCCGTGGTTCATGCTTTTGAGAAGTTTTGGAACTACCTCATTGGTTCCAAAACTATTGTCTACACTGATCATGCGGCTATTAGGTACCTTGTGGCAAAGAAAGAGTCCAAGCCTCGTCTTCTTCGTTGGGTGCTATCACTTCAACAATTCGATGTAGAGATTCGGGACAAAAAGGGGGCCGAAAATGTGGTTGCGGATCATCTATCCCGGTTAGAGAACGAGCAAGATAATGACGATGGGGTCCCAATTTGTGATGAGTTAAAAGATGATGTGCTTTACTTGTTGGCCGAGAAAGATCTTCCTTGGTTTGCGGATTTGGTGAACTATTTGGCTTGTGGGGAGTTTCCTCCAAATGCTTCAAGGAACCAGAAGAAGAAGTTGAAAAGGGAAGCAAGGCATTACATATGGGATGATCCGATCCTTTTCAAAAGAGGAGTAAATGGTTTACTCCGTAGATGTGTGCTAAATGATGAAGTGAAGAGTGTTTTGAAGATGTGCCACTCCGATCCTTGTGGAGGGCACATGGGTGCCAACAAAAACAGCCTTGAAAGTACTACAAAGCGGGTTATGGTGGCCTCGTATCTTCAAAGATTCATGGGGTTTTGTGAAAACATGTGACTCTTGCCAAAGAACCGGTAATGTTTCGAAGAGAAATGAAATGCCTCAACAACCGATTCTTGAACTTGAGGTGTTTGATGTGTGGGGCATTGATTTCATGGGACCTTTTCCCTCATCTAATGGAAATCAATACATCCTTGTGGCGGTTGATTATGTTTCTAAATGGGTTGAAGCCATTGCCTCCCCAACTAATGACCACAAGGTAGTGATGAAGATGTTCAAAAAGGTGATATTTCCAAGATTTGGGATCCCTAGAGCAGTGGTTAGCGATAATGGTTCTCATTTTATTCATAATGTGTTTCAAAATATGTTGAGAAAGAATGGGGTCCATCAACGCTTTGGCACGACTTATCACCCACAAACAAGTGGGCAAGCGGAGGTTTCCAATCGCCAAATCAAGGTAATTCTTGAGAAAACAGTGGCTAGGAATAGGAAAGATTGGTCGGACAAGCTAGATGATGCCCTTTGGGCCTATAGAACCGCTTTCAAAACCCCCATCGGCACTACCCCCTACCGGTTTGTATATGGTAAGTCTTGTCACCTTCCGGTTGAACTTGAACACCGTGCTCAATGGGCTATCAAAAAGATCAACTTTTGATTTGGCGAGTGCGGGTGAACAAAGGTGGCTAGACTTGCATGAGTTAGAGGAACTACATATGGATGCTTATGATTGTGCAAGCTTGTACAAAAACCTGGTAAAAGGAGTGGCATGACCGGCAAATTGAAAAGAAGACCTTCAATGTTGGATATATAAGGTGTTTGCTTTACAATTCAAGGATGAAACTATTTCCCGGAAAACTCATGTCAAGGTGGAGTGGTCCATTCACCGTTAAGGAGGTGTTCCCCCATGGAGCCGTTGAGCTAAATGATTTGGATGGATCGAGGTCATTCAAGGTCAATGGGCATCGCCTCAAGCTTTATTATGAGGATGCTCATGTTGGTTTGATTGAGTCAATGCAATGCAATCTCATCTTTTGAGTGTGTGAAGTACGTCAAGCTAGTGACGTTAAAGAAGCGCTTCCAGGAGGCAACCCGAGTTTCTAACCCTCCTCTATTCTATTTGCTTAATGTTTTCTTTTCTTCTTTCACAACTTTGGATTGATAGTTTTGCGTGTATTTGGTTTGTGTTGGTATTCTTGTTTGTCTTGCCTTAAAAAGGAATGCATTTTCCATATACCTTAGGCATGATTGTGTTGTATTTTAGTGTGTCTTGAGGGGAAGTTTTGTGCAAATTTTCAGATAGAGGGATTTAGGGGTGTTCGACCAAACTGCAACAAGGTTCGGCCGAACTTTGCAAAAGTTTGACGAACCACCCAAGAGTTCGGCCGCTCCTCCCCTAGAACTCAAAATGGGCTAAAAACTGTCGGATTCTAGAAAATCAAAAAGTTCGACCGAACTTTTCAAAAGTTTGGTCGAACCTATGCTGGTCCGACCGAACCCCCAGAAAGTTCGGCCGCTCCTGTTCTGGAAATCAAATTAGGCTGAATTCTGGCAGTTTCTGGAAAATCCAAAAGTTCGACCGAACTTTTCAAAAGTTTGGTCGAACTTATTATGGTCCGACCGGACCTTTTTCGAGCTTGCCCAGAATTAATAGGCTTAAGTCGCTGCTTTCTCGCTCTTACTTCATACATTCGGCTCTCTCTCTCCCTTCTCTTCTCCTCCTCACCCTAATACTCCATTGTCACCCCTCCTTCAACCTCAAATCTCCATAAAAATCACTCCAATCTTTTTCCCTCCTCACTTCATTAACATCCACTACTCAATTCCTACAATCTCCTTAAATTTTCCCCAATTTCTAGGGTTTGAGTGACTTGAAACTTCCTGATTTCTACTTACTTCCAATCAATTGTGGTATGGTTATTCTAGCTTTTGCAAGCTCATTTCTTCAATTTCTCTTTGTTTTACCATGTTTTACATGTTCAAGTATGATATGTGGTATAATTGATATTGTTAGTCATGGCTTGTTTGATTTAAGTGGTTATTGGGATTTCCTTGTTGTAATTGGTTGGTTGTTGTTAGTAGAACTTGTTTCATGATGAATATGCATGTATGACTTGGGTTTTCATGATTTCAATTTGTTTGCTTGAATGTGTTAATCTTTCACTAGGTTGTTCATGCTACATTTTGATTGAGAAATTCTTGAGTTGGATGGAATTTTGTGACTATTACTCATTGTTCTCGGTTTGATTTCGATGAGTTTTGAGTGGATTTCATGAATTTTAGGGGACATCATGCCCAATTTTGCCTAGGTTTTCTTAGGATTTACATTCTATTGCCATAGGATTTTTAGCTCATGCCTTGGTTTATAAGTGTCCATTAATGCCTTGAATTGTATTGTTTCTACCGTCTACATCTATTTCACAACTCATGGCTTTTACTCTCATTGCACACACTTTTTATCTCGGCGAGCTTCTTGTGCCTCCTTTTGGCTTGAATCTTCCTAATGTTAATTCTTGGCGATTATTGTAGATTCACAATGCATCTTTTTGGCAAAAGCAAGTCCAAGAGGAAGAGGACGGGTGAATCTTCATCGTCCAATTTTCCACCTCCACCCGGCATCTATGATCATGGCATCATCGCTCCAAAAAAACACTTTTGGGATGTCTATAAAACCCTCATAGACCGTCCCATACGATCTACAAGGTTCTTCTGCGGGAACACCTTAAGAAAGCTTGGCATCATGGATGAAGTAGTCCGGCTCGCACAAAACTTTGGTTGGGGCGAGTTCATTGACCTCCACGCTCACACCTATGAGCGCGTCACATTGGAGTTCCTTGCTTCCCTCCGCAAGGAAGTCATTGAAGAAGATGATGAAGGGAATGAATCTCAAATTATTCTTCACTTTCGTATGTTCAACGAAGACCATTCCCTAACCGAGAGTGAGCTCAATGAGATCTTCCATTAGCAAGCAACCGGGATGCATCGACCTTCCGATATGACCTCAATGTGTCGCATTCCCTATAATGAACAAGAATGGTGGCAGAGCATCTCCACCAAGCCCGTCTTTCGCACTAACACCCTAAAGGTCAACAACATCATCCATATTGCTTTGAGATACTTTGCCCGGCTCCTTAAGTATGCCGTATTCTTCAAGGAAAACCTCGGCTCTATGGTGAAAGATGAGGTAGCTTGCCTTTACTTGGCTGACAATCCTCAGCGTTTAAAGTTCAAATGCTCCACCACTTTTATCTCGAGATTGTTGGACACTCGAGATGGGCGGCTTGGTGATGAGATACACATGGGGGGCATGATCACCCTCATTGCCCTTTCTTTGAATGGTGGAGCTTACAAGGACCAAATTGATTTGCTCCCCCATGTGCTCCAAAACAAAGAAGAAGAGGACGTCGGCTACCCTCCTTATGCTCTTTCTATTGTTGCTCTCCGCAACCAACGCTTCATCAACTACACCACCCAGAATCGCAAATTTATCCTCTTGGTTGATAATGGAGAAGAATGGTGTGTCCTCCCGGATCCTCCTCACACTTCGGTAGACCCTTCCAACCCTCTAAGGTGGAAGATTGCGCGAAAATTCATCCCCCATGAATTAAGGAAAAATCAAGTCCGCGGTGCAATCCCTCACCCTCAACCGGTCTACCAAGTGGAGCATCCCTTTCCCCCCCCCCCTAGTGGGGGAGGTGAGACATCTTCTTCTTCCTCTTCTCCTTTTGATATGAGTGCCCTGCGTAGTACCCTCGATGGTATTCGTTATGATAATCAGGCTTCTATTGAACAATGGGGGTACTACGCAAGGATGAACTATGATAGTCTTGTGCAAGCGGGCGTTCAAACGCCCTATGTTAACTATCCCTACCACCCGCCTCAAGAGGGTCCTGTTCCACATTGGGACCCTTATGACCCTAACAACCCCTCCCCCAACACCTATGCTTATTGGGAAGGTCCTATCGATCCATCCCAACGTGTTGGTACCCCACCATACAACCCTTATCGACCGGGTGGGTGTGACTACGCCTGTAATCCGGAAAGTCCATCAACCTCGAATCCTTTCGATGGTGGTTGGGGTACACAAGGGTGTCCCTATGAGCACTTTAACCAACCTTTCCATCCATTCATGGATCGCCCGGGGTTTGATTTCATGAACCCTCCTAAAATACGGGAGGATAGAAACCCCCAATGAGGGTTCTCTCCTTCCCTTTTCCCCCCGGACTTTCATGCCTATTCCTTTTGCTCGAGACGTGCAAAAGACTAGCGTGGGGGAGGATGTTCCTTTTGGTTGAAGTGTACATAGGAGGGTAGTGTGGTAGGATGGTAGCTTGTGCATATGGAGAACCATCAGGGATAATGAATTTATTGTAGTTAGAGATGATTTTTGGTTGGTAATATTCTTATGATGATGATGTTATGAAGCTTCATTAAAAAAAAAAAAAAAAAAAAAAAAAAAAAAAAAAAAAAAAATTTTAAGTTGTTTTTCCCTTTTCTCTCTTGATCCCATAATCCAAATCCCTTAATCCAAATTTTGTAGATAGCTTTTTGTCAGTCATTTTCTTTTGTTTATAATTCTAGTCTTTTCCTTTTGTTCACTAACTTTTCTTTGTATAGTTGTAGTGTTTCTTTTCTTTTGGCTCACTTTCCTTGTAGCTTGAAAACGGAAGCACAAAATGATGGAATAAGGAGCAACTCAAGCTCCGGAAACCTTGGTGAGATCGCAATTTTGCCTTGTGTTATATTTCAAGCAGCATTTGGTGAGATCTTTCCCTACTTTCCTTTATTTTTCTTTGTGTGCATAGTTAGTTTAGACTAGAATGGAGTTGATTGTTCGAGGTTGTTTGCATTTGATTCCACGAAATCTGGTGATCGTTGGTATTGATGCCGAACGATCTTTGTTTGTCGATTGAGAATTATATGTTTACTAGCCTCTTATCTCTCTTGTACTCCTTGCATTAAAAAAAAAT
This sequence comes from Chenopodium quinoa, assembly GCF_001683475.1. Lineage (NCBI taxonomy): Eukaryota > Viridiplantae > Streptophyta > Magnoliopsida > Caryophyllales > Amaranthaceae > Chenopodium > Chenopodium quinoa. Next base: position 2,248,763 of record NW_018743689.1, read on the forward strand.
AAAAAAAAATTTCGAAAAATGTGAAAAAATGAAAAAGATTTTCCTTTTTATTCATGGCAAACCACGAAAAGCTTAGTTGTTTCATTTTCATTTCGAGCATAATAATGTTGACTCGTGTGTTTGAATGCTTTGCTTCTTGAGTGTTATAAGTTTGCATGCTTCAGGATTGCCATTGGTTGACTCTGGGACATGTTCATGCTAAGGTAGTTGTTCTAGAACTCATTAGGCCCATCGAACCCAAATTCACTTGTTTGTGGTAAGAAGGTGTTGCTCTCATTAGGGGATTTGAAGCCCTAGAGATGGTTTTTGTAACCCGATGTGAGCTTTATTGTTCAAGCCTCCAACATTAATTGTATGAGCGGCGTAGGATCCTCACCAAGGCATGCTTAGATCTAGAACTTGGCGTCTGGATCCCGAGATCGAGACCGAACTAACCTACGAATGACAAAGGCATTCTTCATTCGGTGACTATTTTTGTTTTCTAGTATTAGTTTTTTTTTTTTTTTTTTTTCTTTTGTATTTTTGGGTTGCATTTGCCCTTACCATGTTGAGTCTTCCCCTCCTTGATTATAGCACATTACAAGCCCATGGCCCTATTGTTTTACTTTCACCCTTAGAATCGTGAAGCTCAAGCCATGAGGGCTTATTGTAGTTTTGATTTGAAATTTGGAAGGGAATGGTTCTACTTGGAAAGTGAAGCAGTGTTTTTGTGAATATGTGTTCAAGAAAAGCAAATGTAAATCCTAGAAAAAGCCTTTGAAGCTAAAAAAAAAGAGAAAAAAAAAATAAATAAATAAAAAAAATAAAAAAAAAATAAAAAAAAAACAGAGAGAATGTGACAAACGAAGAGTTGATGAATGAAGATGTAAGAGGAAAGCGAATGCTAAAAAGTGTTTGGCATTATAGTTCAAGATTGTGGCAACGTAGTTTGAAAATTGGTTGATGATTGATTTTGAAAAAGAGGCTTGATCACCCTTTGCTTCACGGTTAGGCTAAGCACCAATTTCCAAATTCCTCCACACCCTTACCCCCTAGTCAACGCAACCCTTTCAATGCCCTGTTGACCTAGGTTGGTTGAGTCACTAGTCGGTGGAGGGAGCTGGAACTCAAGCATATGGAGAAGGCATGACTTGGTGAGATGTCGGGCTCCTCTATTTTGCAGTGTTTTATCTTTGTTCCGGCTCCTTCGAGGAGTCACTTGATGCTATCTCCAAGGGCGGATTTGAATCTAGATGAGGGAACGCGGTAAGATTGTATGGAATGCGGGGGGAGTGGTGCATGTTTGAGTTCTCTATGCTTAGCATGACTTATCCTTCATTCAACTTTCGGCATCCCCTTGCATGCTCACTTCTACTACTCAGAAAGTTTGACACTGATTCATGTTTGTTATCTCCAAAAGCTCGACTTGGCTATGATTTGTGTTGGATTTGTTGTTTCTTTTTCCCTTGTTTTTGGTTTGTCTTGAACACAATTTTGTAAGAGTTGTGGGGTATGCTCTTTGGAAACCCTCACGAGATCACAACTCGTCCTCATCGGCGACCTTGGGGTTTAAATGGCTTGTTGCTTTTGCTAAAAGCAATTTCGGTTTTTCTTTTGTTCCTTGCATGTTTGAATAACTAATTCTTTCTCCCTTGTTCATTTTCCTTTGCTTTGATCGAGGGCGAGCAAAGGCTTAGCGTGGGGGAGTTTGATGAGTGACATTTATGTCACTCTTAGGGGTAGCATTTAGGTCTTTTTCCTCTTATTTTTCTTAGTTTTTTCCACCTCATTTATCCTCTTATGGCTTCTTTATGTATTGATGAAAAGTAATGCTTATTTGCGCTTATTTTGATAATCTTTATGCCTTATTTTATCATCCCCATGCTCTCGTGAACTTTGGTATCTTCTGCAGGTTCCATGACGGTCCTATGCACGGTGGGAGGCCCCTTGGCCAAGTATGGAAGCCATGGACAAAGGCAAGAGGAGCAAAAGGGAAGGAGAGGAAGCAAGAAAAGGAAGTGCAAAAGGAGGTGTGGCCGAACCTCTGAAAGGTCCGGTCGAACCTAGGTGTGGTCAAACTTTTGAAAAGTTTGACCGAACCTCCTAGGTGCAGTGAAGGCAGTGTCAAACCAGTTTTCAGCAATTTTGCAGGAGAGGTCAAACCTCAAAAGTTCGACCAAACAAGGATCAGGGAGGTTCGACCGAACCTACACAGAGTTCGACCGAACCTACCCTGAGTCCGACCAAACCTACCCAGAGTTCGGTCGGACCTTTTCCCGATCTCAGCCAATTTTGTACGGACTATTTAAGGTCCTTTTGAGATCGTTTTTCGGGAGGAGTGAAGAAAAACAGTAGAATAGTTTTCAGCAAAAAAGATACTCTCTCTTAGTTAGCAACTTCATTAAATTAGTTGATTTAGTTTTAGAAACTCTCAAATCTAATCATTGTAGAAGCAAATTTCAAGATTTATCTCAAGAATTTCAGCAATTATCCAACATTTTTGAAGCTTCAATAGTAACTTCTTTCATTTGTCCTTCATTATTTTCTGATTTTATTTTTTGTTTTGTAAGCCACTTGATTTTCTCTCAATCTTGATATATTGTTGTTGCATGTTAGCTTTGTCCATAGATAATCACTTGTTTTTCCAAATCTTAGAATCGCTTATAATCCAAACTTGGAATTTTCATGTACTCACAATGAATTGTGAGTAGTCCTCTTGGCTAGGGGTTGGGTGAAACTCAACCTATTGGTGATTATGTGAGTTTGGGAGTGATTTTGATGATGGATTGCGACTAAACTTGATTATATGGGATTGCTTGTTAGTTCTTCATGATAGGAGTAATTAACCTAGATTATTGAACTTGATGGCATGAAATGTTTGGTTCGACATGGAAATGTGAGTTGAATGTTTCATTACCTATTGCAATATGATTATGTATCTTTTGTTGCTAAGTTAATGAGGGATCTAAGCTTAGTAATCTGAGTTGTTTTCATATCGTTTGATGTTGATCTTACATGTGGTCTTTGCTATTCCATTACCCTCATTCCTCCCTATTTTCCTAATTGCTATTGGTTGAGTGAATCCCATTCCCCTAGTGTTTTAATCCCTTGAATTCCACCTTTAGTTGTAGTTTGTTAGTTAATCACCACTTATACCTTGATTTCGATTTAGCTTGAGCATTAAGATTATTTAGCATTTGATTCCCGTTCTCCGTGGACCGAACCTTTGCTTGCCATTGTACTTGTTTGAGTGAGGTGTTTGTTATAAATGTGTTTGAATGAGCCTAAATTGTGCGACCGATTTAGCGCTCGTCAGTGATGAAGGCTGTTTCTCACTGGATTGGGTTTGATAAGGATCAGGTAGGCATCTTGCACAGTTGGAAGTTATGGAAAGCTGAGGGTAGGAATCAAGTGCAGAAGAATCTGTCTTGGCTAGTTTGTCTGAGTTCATTGCTAAGGTCATTAGAAGGGAGGTGGTGACTAGGTGTCAGCAGATAATCAATCATACTTGGACTTTTGCTGACTGTAAATGGTTGCATCAGCTTAGAAATAGTGTTTAGCTGGTTCTTTGTTAGCCTTGTTATGTGTTGTGTGCCTGTTTTGGCAATTTCTTGTTTTAGTATGTCTTGTGCAGGTCTTGGTCTCCCTGAGCCCTTCCTAGAAGATACCAGGGGTTCTTTGATCCTGGTTTTGGTTCTTGTTTATCCTGGTACCCTTCATAGAAGGTGATTAGGATATTCTTGAATCAGTTAGGGGTGGTGTGCCTTGCTTTTAAAGGCTTGTGTAGTTTGGTGTGTCCCTGTTTTGACAAGTTGTATTAGTTGTACATTTGTACAGTTTGTTTATAATACTTTTCTTACCTTCCAAAAAAAAAACATCAAATAAAGTGCCACAATAATCTCAAGTTATCAAAAATCATGGCTTTCATCAATTTATGTCATGAGTTCAATCCAACCATCATCATTCATCCAATATCAACACATATTTTCCACCCCCTTCCCCTAGCTAAGAAATTAGCTAGGGAAAGGAGATTAAGCTTAATAACAATACTAAACATGAATTCAAGAAGCACAAAACTAAGCATGATCACTACAAAAAAATGTCTTTTCGTAGCGATTATTTCGTAGCGATTGTACATTAGCTACAATATGCAAGTATGTTTGTGTAATAATTAAGGAATTCGTATCATTTTACAATCGCCATGGTTTTCCCATATAAAATCGATACGGAAAACATAATATTACATATCCACACCATTTTTACACATTTACATAATTTTGAGAAATTGTATCATTTACAATCGCCACTAAATCCTAAAAGTCGATACGAAAAGCCTTTTCAACACTAGATATATAAATATTGTTTGACAAAGAATACATAAAATATGTCATAACTTATTGGTGAAACATTTAATATAAGAGTTTGAGGTTGCATGTTCGAATCTTGTAAATAATATACGCATGTTTTGTTTTTTTTTTTTAAGAAAATGAATTAAACATGTATAGCGATTGTAATCTCTACAATAATCACCACGATTGGATGTAGTTTTTTGTATCGATTATTGAGGCTAACCCCAGCGATAATGAAAACCACTACTAAAGGCTAAGGCAACGGGGGATATTGTATCAAATAACCACTCGTTGGGAAAGCTTTTTGTTGCAATTACAATCAATACTAAAGGTTAAAATAATCGCTACGAAAATGTTATTTTCTTGTAGTGGATTAAGAACAATGAAAACAATACCAACTAGTTCAACTAAAAAGATGAATTAAAATAATCAACAATAAAGAAAATAAATAAAGCTAAACGAAGGGATTAGAGATTACTAACGATGAACTTGAATAAAAATGAAAACTTGGAAGAATTGCTTGATTGAAATGAACTTGACCAAAAGTTGAATACAATAGAGAAACATGAGCAATAATCTACTTTCTCTCTCTAAAATTATATAATAAAACCCTAAGAGAGAGAGAAGCTCCGCCAAAACTAATTAAGAAAAATAGAATAATCATGATCCCATATCACTAATTACCCCAATATTGGGTATTTATACTAACTAAGGAAAATAGAAAATAAATAAATAAAGAAAAATAAATAAAGAAAGGTGAAACAAAGAAAAAGGAAAAATAAAATGAAAATAAAAAAAGAGAGTTAAAAGAAAAAGAAAAAAACAAAAATAAAACAAATTCCTCCCACGAAAGTCAAACCCCCAATTCTCCTCCTTTCAAATTGAAGTTACTTTAAACTCCATTTAAGCGCATCACCATCACTACTTTTCATCAACCATAGATAATAATAATCAACGGTAATCATCAAGCATCATCTTCGACCTTCAATATCAACCGTTCGATCTTATTAATTATCATGTGAGAAGCTCGTGATGTAGTTCGGTCGAACCATGGTTGGTGTGGCCGAACTACGGGTGTGTTCAATCAGAACATGGGTGTGTTCGGTCACACCTCTTCAATTTAAAAAACTTCATATGTTTCGGACTCTTTTGGCACTTCAACCGAACTCGTCAACGGTTTGCCCGAACCTTGAGAATTTGCTATTTGCTCTGATTTTGGCCGCTTTATTGAAGGGTTGCAATTGGTGCGGTGTTGGCTGCTATGATGCGGTTATGATGGTGTGTGGGCTGGTGGTTTGTCACAGCGGTGAGGGAGGCAATTTTTTCAGAGCTGCGGTGGTCAAATTAGGATTGTGGTGGCGAATTGATTGCGGGCTGCTCTGGAGTTTCTTGTGCTTTGGTGTTGGGGGTGGCTGTTAGGAGCTATTGTTTGTGTCTAAGGGAGGTGGTCAGGTGGTTTCATGGTTAAGGGATGAATGTCGTGACTGATGGTGGTTTTGATGTTCGGCGAATTGCGTGCTGCAATTGTTGGCTGCTAGGTGCGGTGGAGGTTGTTGTTGAATGCAGGTGAATGGGAGAAGGGGAGTAAGGAATTGAGTGGCTGTTGTTTTGTGGTGATTGATGGGAGGTTGGAGGTTGAATGCGGTTGGAGGTTGATTGTTGCGGTGGTGATTAGTGGTTGGAATTGCAGGTCATATGTGAATTGGTGGGCTGATTTGGTTGTGGTCGCAGTAGGGGAGTTGGTTGTAGGTGTTTGGTGATTGACAATTGAGACAAACCCGGAAGCCGAACTCACTTGACTTGAAACCCGAACACCTACACACAAAACCGAGGAAAGGAATTGAGACAAATTAAATAAAATAAATAAAATGGAAATAAATAAAATAAAATAGAAAATAAAAGAAAGAACACTAATCTAATAAAAATTAAATAAAACTATACATGTAAATAAAATCGAATAAAATAACAAAATGAACTTAAAACTAATAAAATCATGAAAAGAACTAAAATGTGCCATAATAACGAAATAAACTAGACGAGATAACAAGAGAATAAAAGGGGAAAAATAAGAGAAATTGAACACGAAAATGACTCTAAACTACTCCATAAGAGTGACATAAATGTCACTTATCAGGCAACAACGGCAGGAAAAGAGTATCATCACTGCTATTCATTCTTGGTGTGGGTGAACCGTTGATTATTGTTCACCACTTACAAGAGAACGTGTGTCACAAGCACCTCGTGGCATGCCACATCACCTCTGTGAGGGGCAAATGTTTAGGGTATAAATACCCTAGACACGTGGTCCAATAAGAGAGGGACACGTGTCACTCTTGGATGGGTCCAGCCTAGGTCGTTCCCCAGTTTACACGTTTCAACCTCAGATGACAAATGGAATGGCGACCATCAGGGCCTAATTCCCAAGAATGCCGCAAAACGGCGCGACCCATTAAGTCATCCTAACCTAATAAAGGACATATTTTCAAATGACCCTATAAATAGGGAGATTTCCCCCTTTTTGAGGCCACCTTCAATTATTACAACATACCTACATTCTCTCTAATCAGAGAAAACACCTTATCTCGGAATCCGATAAGATCTCACCTTTACCTTTTCTGCATCTTTTCATCTTCTACGACCAATACTAATTTTATCATCGGAAGCGAGCTCCCACCAAACGGAGTCTCCGTGTTTTGTAGCTACATGCCGCCTAGAATCAGTCTTGGTAAAGTAACTCTCCCGAGAGACTAAAAAAAACCCAAAACAAATAATAATAATAATAGTAGCAGCAGCAGTAGTAGTAGTAGTAGTACTACTACTATTACTACACTTTTACTACTACTACTACTACTACTACTACTACTACTACTACTACTACTACTACTACTACTACTACTACTACTACTACTACTACTAATAATAATAATAATAATAATAATAATAATAATAATAATAATAATAATAATAATAATAATAATAATAATAATAATAATAATAATAATAATAATAATATTAATAGCAATAGTAATAATAATAGCAATAGTAATAATAATAGAAATAGCAACATCAACAATAATAATAATAATAATAATAATAATAATAATAATAACAATAGTAATAGCAATAATAATAACAATAAATAATAACAATAAATAATAAGAACAAGAATAACAATAAATAACAATAAATAATAAGAACAACAACAACAACAACAACAACAACAACAACAACAACAATTATAATAATAATAGCAATAGCAATAATAATAATAACAACAATAATAAGAATAACAATAAGAATAACAACAATAATATATAACAACAATAACAATAACAACAACAATAATAAGAATAATAAAAATAATAACAACTATAATAATAACAACAACAACAACAACAACAACAGCAACAACAACAGCAACAACAACAACAACAACAACAACAACAACAACAACAACAACAACAACAACAACAACAACAACAACAATAATAATAATAATAATAATAAGGCCACTCTTGCGGAGTTACAGTAAGAACACCCTTCTACTTTAGTTCCAGCCTTGCATGTTATACCTATTGATCACCTTCATCTAGTTACGACTTCTACAGTTGTTTTAGATTGGATTTAGAGTTTTCCACGTGGAACATCATGTGGTAGGGATGGTTTACGTGCTCAACACCTTATGGATTGCTTCAGTGGTGCTCATGTGGCAGTCTCAGATGAGTTGGTTGACTCTATTACCGAGGTGGTTAATCACTTTTTAGCTGGGAGATGTTCTGTAGAATTAGGACAGTATATTGCTAGTGCTCCACTCACACCTCTTGTCAAGCTCGGTTGTGGTATTCGTCCTATAATTGTGGGTATTGTTTGGCGACGTCTCGGTTCGAAGGTCGGTGCTATTATGGTTGGCCAGTCTTTAGGAATTGCTTAGGTGGTCTTTAATTTGGTGTTGGGGTTTCTTTCAGTGGTGAGGCTATTCTTCATGTTATGAATTGGATGATTGAGGTGCGTGGTTCTGATGTTGGCCTTTCAATGTTGATGGTGGATTTTCAAAATGCCTTCAATCTAGTTGATTGTGCGGTTATGTTGCGTGAAGTTCATCGTCGTTGTTCGGGAATTTCGCGATTGATTGAATTTTGCTACTCTAATCTTGCCATATTGTACTATGAAGACCATACTTATGGTCATCTCAGGAGGTGCAGCAGGGTGATCCCCTTGGTCCTCTGCCTTTTGCTTTGGTTTTACAATCCCTTGTTTGTAAAATTAGAGATTCTTTGAGGTATGTCTTCAGGCGTGGTATTTGGATGACGACACTATTATTGGGGACACTTTGGTGGTGGAGAAGGTTTTGTAGTTGATTATGGAGGAGGGGCCTCATTTTGGTTACATCTCAACGTTGAAAAATCTGAAGTTTTCCGGGCTACAGAGGACCCTCAAAGTAAGCTTGTGGGCGTCTTCCCCCCTAATATTGCTCGACCTTTACATGGTGTTAAGTTGCTTGGGGGTACCGCTAGTTCTGATCCTGGTTTTGGTGGTGAGCTTGTGATGCAGAGGGTGACCAAGACCATTGTGCTTATGGATAAGGTTGCTAAGCTTGATGATCCTCAGTGTGATTTGTTGTTGCTAAGGGCATGTACTGGAGTTTCTAAGCTCTACTTTCCCTTGCGTACTTGTCCTCCTAGCACTTTTGAGGCGGCTCAACATGTATTTGAAGAGGATCTACAATCTTCCTTGGAGCGTATTGTTACTACTTCGGGGCCTGGGTTTGGTGATTGGCAGTGACGGCTTGCCACCATACCTTTTTCAGTAGGAGGGCTTGGTGTTTATTCCGCAGGTGATGTTCGTCATTATGCTTTTCTTGCTTCTCGGTTGTAGTCAGCAGGGTTGCAAACAAAGCTTCTGCGTCGTACTGGTAATATTGGTCTTGGTAAAGCCTTTGAGGGTGCGTTTACTCTGTTTAATGGAACGATGGGTACGGTTCTGACATTTTATGTAATCCTTGTGAAGTCGCTTCCCCTAAACTCATGAAGAAATTAGCAGATGTATATTTCAAAGGGTTATCGCTTCTGCAGAATGTGCCTTTTCTACGTCTCCTCGTTAGTCAGCATTGTGGAAATTGCAGTAGGGAGATCATGCCTCTACTTGTTTTCGGCCAATCCTTATTTCACGATTATTGGGTCAGACGATGAATGCAAAGACATACCGATGTGTGTTGTGCTATAGGATGGATGTTCCATTGTTCTCTTTCTCGACGCCGTGCTTTGCTTGTTCTCGCATTTTTACTGGGGATATTTTCGGCAACCACACGGTGTCATGTGCTGGTATTGTAGGTATTAAATATCGGCATAATATTGTTCGGGATACACTTGTTGACATTTGCTATGGATATGGGATTTCAGCTAGAAAAGAGGTTGACATTGGGTTGTCTTGAGGGAACGACGGGGTCCTTAGACCTGCCGATGTGTTACTTTATTCATGGGATCGTGGTCGTGATGTATCTGTCGACTTCATAGGGTCTTCTTTTTTGAAACAGATTGGGCTGTCTAACTTTGTTCTTGGACGGGTTGTGGCTGATGCGGCTCAGGGGAAACGAGTTAAGTATAAAGCTTGTTATCGGGAGATTGGATATGGTTTCATTCCCTTCTCCTTTACTTGGCTTGGGAATTAGAGAAAGAGGTTGTTGCGTTGCTGAAGCGGGTTAAGAGGTTCTCGACGACGCAAGACATTGGGCGTCGTGCTGCAGCTCATATCTTCACTAGGGTATGCTTTGCTATAGCATGAGGAGTGGGGGCCCAGATTGTATCTTGGATTCCCACTAATTTATTGTAGGTTGTATGACTTTTGTTTTTGAGATATAATAATAATAATAATAATAATAATAATAATAATAATAATAATAATAATAATAATAATAATAATAATAATAATAATAATAATAATAATAATAATTCCTCCGTGTCTTGTTTGCAGCAAAAAAAAAATAATAATAATAACAACAACAATAATAATAACAACAATAAACTAACCTTTTTTTTCTAAGTTAGGGACCATGGGGGTTCTCGTGATGGCGTCTACACCAACCTACTACGATAACTAAAGCAAGATAAGAAAATATCAAAGGCAAACACAAGACTACTTTTTATTACTTTGAGGATAAGAGTACAATACAAGGCAAAAAGCTTGAAAGAGTGAGTGCCCATCGAATGGGGCAAGTCCCCTATTTATACTACTCAAGGGCTGGCCACATTCCGGCAAATAGGAGTTACTTCCCAGTATTTTGTTCATTGCCCACTACAAGGTAATTACCCACTACCAATTAACTGCTCCCTTGGACAGGTGTCTTGCATGCATGCTTTCCCTTAAAATAGGAATAGTGGGCTGCGAGGGTGGTTACTATAACCGCCCAATTCCGCACTACTAGACCTTCCTAAAATTAAGGGATGGATGCCACATCATCCCCACTCTTCTCAACTGACGAGCGGTTACCACTCCGTGGTAATCGTCTCTCATGATCCCCACTATACGAGGTAACCGTCAGCCCACGTTTTCTACTAGGCCATCCAAGTAACCATCTAGTAACTACCCACTTTTGATCCTTATAAATAGGGCTCACTTTAGGTATCAACCACTGTAGACACATAAAAATGACTCCCAAAAACCAAACCCCATGATGAACAACCTTTCACCGCCATTATTGGTCGGGTTAAGTATTTACTCTTGGAGTGCTTAAATCCATATTTTTATTTCATAAATAAACCCAAATTCTATCCCATTTCCCCAAACCATAACTTACTTTCCTTTTTTCGTGCCTTTAAACGCAAAATAATTCATTTTGGTGTCCTTTAAAATCATTCATTTCGTGTTCGTTTTATAAAAACTTTTAATCCAGTTTATTTTGGTCCATAATCTGGGTCTAATGATTTAATAATTGGATGGGTCTTGAAAAGAGCTTTCCAACGATATATTATAAGCCCAAATCCGAGTTATAACGAATAAGTTATGGCCAAAATATTAAGCCGAGCTCAAACCGAACCTAAGCCAACCTTACCTACGACCCAATGATCATGTGGAAGGTCCAAAATTATTTAATACTATTCCTAAACAAATTAGGATTAATTAAAAGCTTCTATAAGTTTCAAAAAGATCTTAATTATCCTTTTTGAAAATATAAGATATAAGAGTTTGAAATTGAATAAAACTTTTCTTTTTTTGAAAGTCCTAATTCTATCCGAATTGAAAGACGTTCAAAGATAGACAGATAATATTTTCTTGCCTCACAGTTCTTATCCAAATCTTAAATGCTTGGATAGCCCTTGAAATTATCTTTCCAATGATATATTATAATATCAATTCCGAGCTATAACGGAGAAGATATGAATAAAATATCAAACTCTATCCAAAACTGACACCGTCTTACTAATTCGTCCATATCTTTTGTGATACAAAATATTTTAATCTGATTCTAATTGGGTTAGAAATTAGACTTTAAGAGCTTTCGAACAATATCTTATTTATCGTATTCCGATTTCTGGATCAAAAGATATGATAAAACCAAAAACCGCAAAAACTGCAGTCTATCGAGTTTTATTCCGATTTAATTCGGATCTTATCTTGTTTTTTCGACCCTTTTTTTTCTCTATAAATAGAGTTCCTATCTCCCATTTTTAGAATCATAAACAAGCTTGATCATCGAATCATTCTCTTCTCCCTCTTTAGTCTAATTTTTAGCCTTCTTATCCTCTCAAAATACTTCCCCTAAGCACTCCAAGGAGTCCATACTTAACCCGAGGTTCCGTCCTTAAACCAAGGCGTGAAAAGTAGAATTAACTGAGGGTTTGGACCAAATCAACTCTTCATTTATTTAATTCAATTTCCATTTGATTTATTTTTATTGAAGTTACTTACAGTTTATTCATGCTGTTGCAATTCAAGGAAACGCGGAAAGTGAGTAATTAATCACTTAATTACTCTTATTTTTATTCTTGTTGCTAGTATCATGATTAGAGTAATTATTATTATTTTATTTGACTAACAATTTATTGTTAAATTTCTTCCAATATTAATTTTTATTCTATTATTTTTTATTGTTCACCATATTGCATATTTAAAGGGAATATGTAATTATCACGCCTAATAAGATAATTTGGACAACCGGTTTAGGATCCTTTTAATCTTGCTATTTAATCAAGTGATCACAAATATTTTAGAATTATATGTTGCACTAATATTCAACCAATTTAGCATAATAATAGTTTGGAGCAAATTGAATCATTGTTTGTATGCCTTTGAGATCGCAGGAATGCTTTTCGCAATGAGAATCGAGTAGAGGCCAATACGGGCAAATGTGACTCCACGACTAACTTCGTACCATCATCCCCGATCCTCCTTTCATGGTTCCGAACCATATGGAGTTTGTCATCTCATGGATTATGAATGGGGTGTAACCTTCACGGGTCAATCAGTGTTGCCTTCGTTGTCCCTTATTCGTGGTTGCCTTTTATGATCCGTGAATGGTTTACAAATTCCTTATAAACTTGTTGGCGGCTCCCTACTTTCCTTGTCCCTAATCGTATTATGTCAATTCCTACTTTCTATAAGTGCCAAGCATATTCACAACATGCTTTAACGTAGGCGCACTTCAAACGACGCCTAAAACCACACATTGAGTTAGTCTTATACTCCTGAAGCCTCGCAAATCTTAGCCATCGTGTTCTAGCTATGGTGCACCGATTCGGACCTATCTGTAGCTTAAGCCAACCCCTTAGCCAAATCCCATCGTGCCATATCCCCCGTAGGCTATCCTATGTCCAAGGCTACGCCCATGGTCCTTGGACATGAAGCCACCCAAGGTTGGCCACAAACCCATGAATGAGCACCTGCCCCCTAAAGAGCTTTATATTGATTTGGTTGAGTAATACTAGTGAACACCTGTAGGCGTCGTTTGAAGTGCGCCTACGTTAAAGTATGTGTGAATATTCTTGGCACTCTTAGCAAGTGGGAATTGACATATACGATTAGGGACAAGGAAAGTAGGGAGCCGCAAACAAGTTTTTAAGGAACTTGTAAATCGTTCACGGATCATAAAAGGCAACCACGATTAAGGGACAACGATAGGCAACAACGATTAACCCGTGAAGGTTACACCACATTCATAATCCATGAGATTACTAACTCCATATGGTTCGGAACCACGAAAGGAGGATCGGGGATGATGGTACAAAGTGAGTCATGGAGTCACATTCGCCCGTATTGGCCTCTACTCGATTCTTATAGTGAAAAGTGATTCATGCGATCTTAAAGGCATACAAACAAAATATTCAATTTGCTCCAAACTATTATTAAGCTAAATTGGTTTAATATTAATACAACACGTAATTCTAAAATATTTGTGATCACTTGAATTAATTAACATGATTAAAAAGGAACCTAAACCGGTTGTCCAAATTATCTTATTAGGCGTAATTTTCAATTACATATTCCCTTTAAAAATGCAATATGGTGATCAATAAATATAATAGAACAACATTAATACTAAAACCAATTAATCACAATTCCAACAACATAAAATCGTTAGAAAAATAATATAAATAAAAGGAGCATGACTCTTACTTTGATTCTGTTTGTTTGCAACTTTCACGCCTTGGTTTAAGGACAGAACCTCGAGTAAAATATGGACTCCTTTGAGTGCTTGAAGAAGGAATTTTGAAGTGAAAAGGGTAGGCTAGTGCTTAGGCTAAAGCATAGAAGAGGTAAAATAAAGTAATAGAATTACTCCCTGCCCCGTTCATCAGAAATGAGGGGGTATTTATAGGGAAAATGTGCTGAGGGAGCACACGGAACCCTAAAATGATAAAAACCCTAAAAAAATATCCCGTGACACAGTCAGACTGTACCCTGACACGAGAAGCTCCACCGTCAGACGATACACTTTCCCGTGACACGGTACACTTTTGGAGTAACACGGGAAATTTTCAGAAAACGGGATGAAAAACGCGTTAAGGGTTTACGCGGAAAGGACACGGAATGTCCCGTGTCACGGCAGAACTCCCGTGTCACGGGAAGTCCCACCATCAGACGAGAAGGGTTCCCGTGACACGGTGGTAGTCTGCCGTGGCGCGGGAATTTCCAGTCCATTTTCCGTCTAAATTCATTTTTAACCCTAATTTCTTTCGGCTTTTTAAGTGCCGATTGATAATTTCGGGCTTTTTTCTGACTTTTATTATTCGGGCTAAAATAAGAAAATAATTAAATAAAAATAAATAAAAGGTTTGGGCCAATAATAAAAAAATAAAATAAAAAGGTTTGGGCTAGAATTAATTAATAAGTTTGGGCAAAAATTAAAACTATGCTTTTACCAAACATCAAGACTAATCCATGGATTGTTCAAAAATATGAATTTAATAAAATACAATTTTTTAAGTACTCTCGGGATTAAATACTAAACCCGACCAATAGTGGCGGTGAAAGGTTGTTCATCATCGGGTTTGGTTTTGGGGAGACATTTTTAGGTGTCTACAGAAGCCCCCACTTTGACTGAGTTTGTAGAAACATCAGTGTCGAAAATGACAGTTAAAGTAGCCGATAGGGACGGAGAATGATTTAAGACGTTCTGCGATCCTAAATCACTCTGTATACGCCGATACCTGCAGAAAAATGTTAATTCCACAGATAAAAGAGTAAAGGGATAGAATACGTATCTAGCACCAGTGTATTGGTGACAAACGAATTTGGCAGCTTCCTAAGCTTGAAGGAATCCACCGAGTGACATTTGTTGAAACGCTTTCCATGCTCGAGGAAAGCGGACTGAAGAGTTTGGTACCTTTCTAAGCCTGAAGAAAGCTACTGGATAATACTTTCCATGCCTGAGGAAAGTCGACGAACGAATTTGGTGTCATTCTATGCTTGAAGAAATCCACCAATAATGCCTTCCATGCTTGAGGAAAGCTGACAAAGGAATTAGGCGGTTTTCTATGCTTGAAGAAAAATCCACCGATAACGCTTTCCATGCTTGAGGAAAGCCGACTTGGCGGTTTTCTATACTTGAAGAAAAATCCACCGATAACGCTTTCCATGCTTGAGGAAAGCCGATTTGGCGGTTTTCTATACTTGAAGAAAAATCCACCGATAACGCTTTCCATGCTTGAGGAAAGCCGACTGGGCGGTTTTCTATACTTGAAGAAAAATCCACCCATAACGCTTTCCAAGCCTGAGGAAAGCCGACGATTGCTGAAATTGGTAAGTGTATGATGGTTCGATTATCCCCGAACATGGGCCGCAGATGATTCACAATTTTAAACCGATTATCCGACCATATTAAATGCTTAAAATGTTGAAAAATAGACTTTGACGCTTGCCAGGGGTAAAATAGTAATATTAGTCCCTCTTAAATATCAGTTCGAATTTTCCGCGTAATTCTAGCGAAAAATAATCGCCCAATAAGCTCGGAAAATCAGTCAAACTAGTCAAAAGCACCATAACGCTTTCCAAGCCTGAGGAAAGCTGACGATTGCTGAAATTGGTAAGTGTATGATGGTTCGATTATCCCCGAATGTGGGCCGCAGATGATTCACAATTTTAAACCGATTATCCGACCATATTAAATGCTTAAAATGCCGAACAATAGACTTTGACGCTTGCCAGGGGTAAAATAGTAATTTTAGTCTCCCTTAAATATCAGTTAGAATTTTCCGCGTAATTCTAGCGAAAAATAATCGCCCAATAAGCTTGGAAAATCTGTCAAACTAGTCAAAAGCGCCAGGAACATTCGCTGACAGTGTGCAGAATTGTCGCGCCACGTCACAGGATCGCCGTGACACGGGAATAACATCCGTCAGACGGGACAGAATCCCGTGTCACGGGAACTTTTTCCCCCCTTTTTTTATTTTGCTGTTTGAATTGGTCAATGTGCCACGTCTAATTGTGCCGTTACACAATAACAGTAACCGTGGCACGGTTAACGGGGTCCGTTGCACGGTTACTTTTTTCCTTTAAATTCTACCATTTTCGCCATTTCTCATCTCCACTCTCACTCCAAAAAGTTCAAAAAACTCCTTGGGTTGCCGTGTCTCGTCGAGCTCTCACCGGTACCCGGTTTTGCTTCCCGTCGGCCGGTTTCCACCACCGTGTCACGGTTTTCCTGCCTTTTTTATTTTACTACGGGCTGCTGCTACTGTTATTTCGTGCTTCTAACTGGTGTTGCTGTTGTTCGAAGTCGCTGACAGAGTCACAAGAGCTGCCGTCTGAGTCGCCGGAGCTCCGTCGCCTGTGAAGCCCACTGTGACACAGGACAGCCTCGCCGTGTCACGGATTTTGTTGACCGTGTCGCGGCGGTCCTGCTGGCGGCCGGAAGTTTTTTCGCGCTTTTGGAGTTCGAATTTTCACCAATTTGCTGTAATTGCTTGTTATTTTCCTTATTTTCGACCCTCTAAAAGCCTCCATGTAAGTTTCCCTTGATTTTTTGTCTTAAATTTGCTTCACGTAAATAATCTCATGACAAACCCTTAAAAATCAATTTGGGGGCTTTTGATTTTGATGTTTTATGTTGAAATTCTTGCCATGATTTTACTTGTACATGTATGTATGTGTGTTTGTGAGAAATTTGAGACAAAAATTGCATGATTGGATGGAGAATTGAGCAAATCACCATTTTTGGGTGCTACTTTGTGAAATAATGTTCATGTTTTGCTCTTGAAATGGTGAAAAGATGGTGGTGAATCTGGTGAAATGATGCTTTGATTCATATTTTGCGTATGTACTATATTGTCATGGAGAACATAGTATCATGCGGCTAGGAGAACTATAGTATTAGCTTGTCATGGAGACACTAAATACCATAATTTTGCCAATTTTTAGCCTTGAGGTAAAAATTTAGCATATAATTTCAAAAAAATTAAATAACTTAGGAAAAGATGCTAAGTATTTTTATTTTTGCAACTTGAATTAAATGTTTAGGAAATGATGCTAAACATTAAGATTTTGATAATAGCATGCCTAGACGACGAGATTGCGATCTTTCTACCCTCAGTCGGCGTCGGGCTTTTCGGGAGGACACTCCCACCATTCCTGAGGGTATGGACGATGACGCTTTAGAGTCCGAGCCTCGGGCATCCGCGAGTAGAGGTAGGTGGGTTCCACCTCCGTGGACTCCAGACCAGTTGGGTTTCTGCTGTGAAAACCATGTCTCTCATCGCTCACTCTCCGGCGTAGTCGATGGCACGCTTCGCCACCACGGTTCTGGAGCCAGCGATTTGATCCCTCGACTTCACCAGATCATTACGAGGGATCCTGCTACGAGCGCCCTATGGGAATTGACTGGTTTAGTAGATTTCTATACGGCGGTTGTAGGGTTTCGCAGCCCCCAGGGTTGCGGTGCGACGGTCGTTCGCGCATTGTTGGAGCATTTTTAAGATACTACCAACACTTTTCATTTTTCTTGGGGGGAGATGACGGTGACCCCCCTAGACTTCAGTATGATCAGCGGGTTGCGCTTCACCGACCGGGCTGTAGCTCAGATGTCTGATCTGTCTTGGGGATCGGCTGAGATAGCTGATTTGTTGGGTCCGATCGTTCAGTACATCAGGTCTCGACCTGTGTCTCGAGGTGGTCCTAGGAGCGGACGATTGGAGCTAGCTTCAGTTTTAGCTCATGGCTTCGACATGGAGGATACGACGGCTGAGGAGCGAGTGCGGATTTTCATCCTGATCCTGATTTCTATGACCCTTTCTCCCGATAAGAGTTCACGTGTACTCCTTTGCTACCTCCCCGCTCTGTTCAGGATCCATGAGATAGGATCCTATAGCTGGGCCAGCCTTGGATACGCCGATCTCCTCTTATCGCTACGTCATGGCTGTCGGCAGTTGAATGACGAGTCTCCCATCACCGTCTATGGTCTGTGGAGAGTCGTAGAGGTGATGATATTCTCCCTTTTTGTTTCACTTTAAATTGTTCGACTCATGTGCTAAAGATTACTTTTCATCGCAGCTATGGTTCTACGAGGCCTTGCGTCTTTCTGCGCACCGCACCATTTTGGTTGGTACCGGACGCTTTGTCTGGTGTTTGGGGGAGCGAGTCGTTTGTCAGCATAGCGGCGATTGCTTTGTGGTGCCCTCATCTCCACCAGAGTCGATGCTGAACTCACGCTTGATCAGAGAGTTGATCAACAGGGGAGAGCGCTATACTTTTCCATGGCAGGAGCTTGTACACATGGAGAGTGACCATGCGCGGGATTTGCTTCCCTCTCTGGCTCCTCCACCCTGTCTTCCTGAGGTATGATTTCTTTTGAGAATCTTCTTTATTAATCTCTGTTTTGAATAGTCGAATAACTTGATTATTCGATCATATTTTCAGACGAC
Organism: Chenopodium quinoa; assembly: GCF_001683475.1. Lineage (NCBI taxonomy): Eukaryota > Viridiplantae > Streptophyta > Magnoliopsida > Caryophyllales > Amaranthaceae > Chenopodium > Chenopodium quinoa. The sequence goes on from NW_018743689.1 coordinate 2,267,442, forward strand.
TGTTAGCCCTGTGGGGAGGATTGAGATTCCTCCTCAGTCTGTTCGCTATCTAGGGCCGATTGGTATCACGGAGGACCATATTTCTGACGCGCCAGAGGGTTACAGACAGGCGCATGAGTCTCTGCCCGAGGTCTTTGAGCCAGTGAGTTTTCTTCGATGCATTATTCACCTTTTTAACACTGCTTGTTACTGACTTTTCTTTGTTTTATCCTCTGCCTAACCGCCCGGAGATGATGGGACTCATGAAGCTGGTTGACGCCCTGAAGTATTGCATCATCAAGCTTCGGCGTGTTGCGAGTTGTCGGAGCTCTAGCGACGTTCTTGAGGTATCATTCATTTTTTACTTCTACCATTTGTTTTATTTTGCATTGTTGACAGCTTTTGGTTTTGTATCTTTCAGGGGCAACGGAGGTCCCGCTCGCGTTCGAGGCACAGAGGCTCGGACGAGGAGGAGCTTGGTCGTGGTAGACAATCTCCTGAGATTCACCGACGTTTTCATTCTCAGGGAGAGCCTCAGGTTACTCAGCCATTTCAGGAGGCTCAGTGGCAGCAGTCTCAGTCTTCTCAGCGCTTTCCGGGCCAGAGTCAGGGGCAGCGTCAGTTGTTTTCACAGCATCCAAAGCCTGAACTTGGGTCTGTTTTGACTCCCTTGGATCCTGGTTCATTTTCAGCTGCATTGTTAGGGATTCCTCAACCGGTGTCGGGCTTGTTCTCAGTCCCGATGTATGGGACGATACCTTCACCGACGATTCCAGTGTCTTTGGGCTAGTCTACACCGTTTTCCGGCTGGACGGGTCCTGCCTTTAGCTTGACTACTGCTGGGGTTACAGGGACTAGTAGGGACACTACTCCCCGTACTCGGATGGTGGAGGGACTCTTCGGTTCGCCGTTCCCATATGCGCAGGGTGGAGATGATACTGATTCTGGCTCTAGAGACTTTTGACCGAGGGTTTTTATTTGTACATACTATGATGACACTTGACATGTTTATTTATTACGACTCTTTTATACATTATTCATAGTTTGTGTATTTATTATTGTGTGTTAGTGTGTGTTTGAGACGAAAAAAAACATAAGTGGAGTAATGGAGGGTACCGACCTTCCCCAAAAGAAAAAGAAATAAAAAGACAAGCAAAATAAAAAATACCTTCCCCAAAAGAAAAAGAAATAAAAATGATAATAAATTATATGAAATTAATTTCCCCAAGACAAAAAATAAAATGATAAAGAAATGAAATTACCTTCCCCAAAATAAAAAGAAATAAAAAGACAAAAAATAAATAAAGTGATAAAGAAATAAAATCTGAAAGTGATGAATAAATAAATAAATAAAATAAAGATAATAATAATAACAAGAATATAGATAAAAAAAGTGAGAATTTTATTAGAAATAAAACTCTCAGAAAAACTGAAAAATAGACGCTGAAGATAAAATACTATAAAAATCCGGATAGATACGGGAAAAGATGAAAAAGAAAACGCGTGAAGTGCCGTGACACGGTACACAGATAGATGCTGAAGATAAAATACTATAAAAATCCGGATAGATACGGGAAAAGATGAAAAAAGAAACGCGTGAAGTGCCGTGACACGGCACTGTATACCGTGTCACGGCAAAAGTTCCCGTGACACGGTGGAACTTCCCGTATCACGGGACGCGTATTACTCAGCGGTGTGTTTTACGCGTATGAAAAGATAAATTCTGGCAGTTTCGAGCGCTTTTGCTATAAAAATAAGACCAGTTTATTCATGATATGCATAATTACGAAACACAAAATAATTTAGAATTTCATATTTCAATAATCATGTCTCAGAATTTTGATAATACATTGCGCGACTGGTCTTATTCTTTGACCAATGCTGAAAAAAGAGAGTTAGAATTATTTTATGTCAGGGGTTTGCTAGCCCTGCGACACGTAGCTATTGAACATGATTTTCTTAGGGCAGCATTAGATTATTGGAGTCCAGAAACACACTGTTTCAAATTTGATTATGATGAAATCTGTCCCTTGCCGGAGGAATTCGGCGCAATCTTTGGATTTCCTGCTAGAAATCTTGTTGCCATTCCTACCCTACGTGAATATAATTACCAAGATTTTGAACGCCATCTGAATCTAACAGATCCAGATTTGAATAGAATTGTTTGTGGTAATGAAGTAGACTTAGAAAAACTTGCTAATTTATATTTTAATCGCCCTATCTCTGAGTCTTATCATGTATATCGTAGAAGGGCATATATTTTTTGCATGTTTAGCAAGCTCTTATTTGCAAACGGTAGGGTAGGACATGCTTGTCTAGCGTCTGTGCTTGAACATGTCGAATATGGAAGATCTCCTATGCCGACGTGCCTTGGAGAGACATTTCGTGGCCTTGACGAGGCAAAAGCTGACCGGAAAGCCATCAGGCAGGTAAAAACACGCTCCGAGTTGCTCCCGTGACACAAAATAGGCACCGTGTCACGGCGGGTGTCTGCCGTGACACGGCAAAACGTGCCGTGTCACGGGAATCTGCTTGATAATTTTTTATATATTTTTTTTTTACTTTCTTTTTTTTACTTTTTTTTTTTTTTTTTGCTGTCGTGACACGGGAACTTTTCCCGTCATACGGGATGAAATCCCGTGTAACGGGAATATTTTACACGTTTTTTTTTCGACTGATTTTTTTTCTTTTTCTTTTTTTTTTCTTTTTTTTTATGCAGATTTGGTTGATGGAGCGTTTGGAACTATTCGAAGCCCCTGACGATGTTGAAAAATATGGCCCTAACGACCTAGTCCGCAGGAAAAAGAATTACTCTGCGAACATGTCGTATGAAGATTGGAAAAATTTCTTTGCAAAGAGGGAATTTTCCATTCGTTGGGTGGTGCCTTGGTGGAGGCTTACTAGGATGGTTGGCACGAATGAAACTCCATATTGCCGTATTCCTAGTATCTCCAAACTGACCTTTTATTGTCCCTCTCGACTGATGCGGCAGTATGGATTTGAACAAGTAATTCCACGCTATAACGATAGTCCTCGTGAAGTATCGTTGCATGAAAGTAACGTTCACAAGTACGAGGCTTATTGGATTGGAAGACCTTTGTGGACCGTTTCTGCAAGTGACCAAGTTCCTCCTTCTTTATCTAGTGCATACAAGGCATGGTTGAACCCTAGAAGTAGGAGGGAATGATTCGGATCACGCAAGTCTGATGTGAAGAGTCGTCTTGGAAATAAGAAAGCTCCTCCTAAAGATCGTCTAGGTCCGAGAACACAAGGGATTGAGTTTAAGACTCCTATAATGCCAAGAAAGAAGAATTATGTTGAAGGGAAGGGTAAAGAAAAGATAGTCTATAGGGAGAAACAACAGAAAAAATTCAAGAAAGGTGAAAGGGGTGAAAGTTCGACTAGGGGTGTGACGGTTCGGGCTACGAAAGACACATTAATGGTGAAGGCCGACCTAATTGACCAAGAGAAGGATGTTTCTAAAGCGAAGAGAGACTAGATCAATAGTGCTTTGCTTTTTATGATTTAATTTTTATTTAAAATAAGGCATATGATGTCAATACTTGTAGTCTCGTTTATTTTAATAATAATAGCACATTTATTTCAGCCTTAAAAATTAAAATTACAATGACTTTTATTTTTTATTTATTTATCCGAGTCAAGGAGTCGGACGTAATGGAAGAACGAAAATAAAAACTCGAACAATGAATCCGCAACGAATGCGCCACTATTATAAAAATAAAACGGAAAACTGAAAATCCACTGTGTCACGGTGAAAGGGTCCCGTGACACAGTACAAATTCCCGCGTCACGGCAATTTTCCTTTTTTTTTTTGCCGACAAAAGGTGACGTGGCACGGGAACTTCTCCCGTCAGACAGGATATAATCCCGTGTCACGGGAATTTCCCTTCCCCCTTTTTTTCGTTCAGGCCCACTGTGTCACGGTGAACAGTACCGTGACACGGTGGGATGTCCCGTGTCGCGGCAATTTTCCTTCTTTTTTTTTTGCCGACAAAAGGTGACGTGGCACGGGAACTTCTCCCGTCAGACGGGATAGAATCCCGTGTCATGGGAATTTCCCTTCCCCCTTTTTTCGTTCAGGCCCACCGTGTCACGGTGAACAGTACCGTGACACGGTGGGATGTCCCGTGTCGCGGCAATTTAAAAAATTTTATTTTCTTTTTGGCCGTGACGCAATGCTGAACTGACGCACATATTTGATCAACAAAGGGAGGATTTTTTTATTTTAAAGTGGCGGGGCCCCCTTGAGGGGTTGCCTACGTATCCTAAAAAGGAATCAGGCCAAACGTAGCTCTATTGGGTCATGAACCCGTGCGACTAGGCATAAAATTTCTTGAGTTGATCCAAGTTGGTTAAATTATGGAAGCCGTTATCGTCCATGTCTACCAATTGTGCCGCTCCGCCAGACAAGATGGCTTTAACAATGTACGGGCCTGACCAGTTTGGTCTGAATTTTCCTCTTGGATCTAACACATTTTTGCGAAGTGCCTTAAGCACTAGGTCACCTTCTTTGATATTCTTGGTCTTGACTTTCTTATTAAAATGTCGTGCCATACGCTGTTGGTAGGTTTGGACATGATGCAAAGCTACCAAGCATTTTTCATCAAGCAAGACCAGTTCATCGTATCTTGCTCTAATCCAGTCGGCTTCATCTAGTTGGCTTTCCAATGCGATTCGAAGAGAAGGGATTTCGATCTTGATTGGTTGTACAGCTTTAACTCCATAAACCAAAGAGAAAGGGGTAGCCCCTGTTGATGTACGAACAGAGGTTCGATAACCCAAAAAGGCGAAATGTAGCTTACTTGGCCAATCCTTGTAATTTTTTGTCATCTTTTCGATGATAGTTTTCACATTTTTGTTGGCCGATTCGACTGCTCCATTTGTTTGTGGTCTGTAAGGTGAGGATCGGTGATGCTTGATATGATATTCCTGTAATAATTCCGCGCATTCAGCTTGGAAATGTGTTCCATTATCACTGATCATCTCATGTGGTACCCCATAGCGGCATATGATATTTTTGTCAATGAATTTTAGCTACGTGTTTTGCTGTCAGCTTGGCATATGAGGCAGCTTCGACCCATTTGGTGAAGTAGTCGATTGCTACGAGAATGAATTCATGCCCCCCTTGTCCTGGTGGTGTTATTTTTCCAATGATGTCAATCCCCCAAGTGGAGAAAGGCCATGGAGAAGTATACGTGTAGAGAAGCGAAGGTGGAACATGCTGTAAGTTTGCATAGACTAGACACTTCATACATTTCTTGACGTATTCGTGACAATCTCTCTCCATAGTAGTCCAATAGTAACCTTGTCGTTGAATCTTTTGGACTAACATCTTTGCATTCATGTGTGCTACACATATACCGGCATGAAGGTTTTCCATGGTTTTATGTGCTTCTTTCTTGGCTATGCATAAGAGATTTCTTCCCATTGCAGTTCTCTTGTGGAGTTCTCCCCTGATGAGCACATACTGTGAGGCTAGGAGCCTCAAAGCACGGCGTGCCCTTTTATCAGTATTAAGAGGGTATTATCCTCTTGTCACATAATTAAGGATGTCCGTATACCATGGCTCTTCATCTTCTTCTTGTGGTTCTTGTTCATCGTCTAGTGCATGAACATAAGCCGGCTCATATCTTCTTTCTATGGTCAGTGGCATTCTAATTGTATCAGTTGGAATTCGCACCATTAATGCTAATTTAGCTAGTGCGTCGGCGAATTGGTTTTCTTCTCTTGGCAAATACGTATACTCCACTTCATCTAGTTGCTCCGTGAGAGTTTCTAAATGAGCTTGATACGTAGCGAGACTTTCACTTCTCACTTTCCATCTCTTGGAGATTTGGTTAATGAGTAGTGAAGAATCACCGTAGATTCAGAGTTTCTTAATTCCCAAGGCGACAGTTGTTTCTAACCCCAAAATGCATGCTTCATATTCTGCGGCATTGTTGGTGACATCAAAGTCGAGCTTCATGGAAATTGGGATGTGATCTTCATTGGGTGATACCAGCAAGACTCCTACACCACATCCCTTTTGGTTTGAAGCCCCATCGAAATAGAGCGTCCAGCTATCATCTTCGGTCATGAGTAAATCTTCGTCAGGGAAATCGTACTCATCTTCTTCTTTTTTAGCTTCTTCTAGCGAAAAGTCTGCTTTTTGATTTTCAGAAACTGCAGAACCTTTGATGGCTTTTTGTGGCACAAATCTCAAGTCAAATTGAGCCAGATTGACTATCCACCTTGATAATCTGCCGTTGAGCGTTGCTTTCTCGAACAAGTATTTGAGAGGGTCCATCTTGGACACGACATGCACTGTATGAGTGAGAATGTAGTGTCTTAGTTTCTGTGCGGCCCATACAAGTGCGAGCCATAACTTCTCAAGTGGTGTGTATCGCGTCTCATATCCTTGAAGTTTCTTGCTCAAGTAATAGATTGCATTCTCCTTGCTTTCAATTTCTTGTGCTAGCATTGCCCCCATCGTTTCTCTTGTGACCGTAAGGTAGAGTCGAAGAGGAAAGTCAGGTATTGCTGGCGCTAGCACGGGTGGGTTTGCCAAATACTCTTTGATTTTGTCGAAAGCCTTTTCGCAATCATCATGCCATGTGACTGGGACATTCTTCTTAAGCTTCTTGAATATAGGTTCACATATCGCTGTGAGCTTTGATATGAACCTACTTATATACTGCAACCTTCCAATGAAGCCTCGAATCTCCTTCTCATTTTTAGGTGGTGGCATGGCCATGATCGCTTTTAATTTTGAAGGATCTATTTCAATCCCTCCAGAACTGATCACGTATCCAAGTAATTTGCCTGACGTGACTCCGAATGCACATTTTGCTGGATTTAATCTCATATTGTATTTGCGGAGTCTTTCAAAGAACTTGCGAAGGGCAATAATATGGCCTGGGCGATCTTTAGACTTAACGATCATATCATTAACATAGACCTCCACCTCTTTGTGCATCATGTCATGTAACAATGTTGTAGCTGCTCTTTGGTAGGTGGCACCCGCGTTTTTCAACCCGAATGGCATTACCGTGTAGCAATATGTACCCCATTGCGTGATGAATGTGGTTTTCTCCATGTCTTCTTCGACCATTAATACCTGATTATATCCGGCGTAACCATCCATGAATGACAGGAGTGCATGGTTTGCTGTATTATCGACTAGAATGTCAATGTGAGGTAGAGGGAACCCATCTTTTGGGCTTGCTTTATTGAGATCCCTGTAATCAACACACATTCTGACCCTTCCATCCTTCTTTGGAACTGGAACCACATTTGCTATCCATTCCGCATACTTGGATACTCTGATGAAACCTGCGGCCAATTGCTTCCTGATTTCTTCCTTGATTTTGAGAGCCACATCTGGTTTCATTCGGCGCAACTTTTGTTTGATAGGCTTCATACCTGGAATGAGTGGTATTGTATGCTGAGCTATATCCCTGTCAATTCCTGGCATATCTTGGTATGACCAAGCAAATACATCAACAAATTCACTAAGCAAGTTAATTAGCTCTTTGCGTTCATCTTGACTTAGTGTTAATCCAATTTTTACTTCTTTAACAGTCGTATCATTGGAAATGTTAACTGTTTATGTATCTTCAATAACTGCTGTTTTATTTTCTTGTTCTTCCATTGCTTTTATTATTTCTTTGTCATTTTTATCATTAGCAAAGCAATATTGATCAAGGCTAGGGGAATGGCACGCATCGTAAGCAAAGGTACTCATTTTATTGAATTCACTGGCTAATACATCAAGAGCGGCAAGGTCGGTTGCGACCTCACCAGAATTATTAGGACTAGAAAGAGAGGACTCAACAAGAGACTTAGGGTTGAACTCTATAGCAGAAAGAGGGTCGGCCTCAGACTCTAAGGACTCGTCTACAGACTTAGACTCAGACTCGGACTCGGACCCTGACTACTCAGTCTCATCAAACATAGGACCCTCGCCAGCGGTTATTTCCAACATCTCTCCACTCGGCGTAGTGATCCTCAATGTCTTGCGCCATCCTCTTGAAATGTTGTCAGCTTGGACGATTAACTTGGAGGGGTCAAAATCCTTGTTCGCTATGACATCTTGAACGAGTTCGGAGTTATCATTGCAGACCGTCTTGGGCTCATTTTTCTCCATTCCAAAATGAAGGTTGATTCCTAGATCATCAGAGTTCAGGCTAGCTGGCTTCTCGGTTGTGAAGAGCTCTTCGTCTTCGTCAACGAAGTCACAATCGAGGAACACCTCGAATCCTGGTTCACGGATCCCATCATGGACGAATGGCTCAGGGAATTCATAGCATGGGAAGTCTTCCCCTTCTTTGATGTACTGGCCATTGAGGGTGAACGGATATGGATCCATGGCCATTTCTGTCTTCGTGATTCGAGCGTTATTGCAAGCCTTCATCTTCAATGCAGCTCGTTTCTGATCTTATTCTGTTGGCTTGAATCCCAAGCCGAAAGTATCCTTCTTGAGCGCACCAGGATGGCCCCAAGATTCAGCCCTTTTCTTTTTGAGTCCAAGGGTCATTCCAGGAAAATGACCTTGCTTCTTCAGAATGGCATTGATACTTGTGTTCGAATAGGGATCGAAGTCGAGATGGCACTTTTCCTCCTCTTCGATCATGAGAACATCATCTAGTGAAAACCCCCAAAGATCTTCATCTTCTTCGTCATGTTCAACATGGACAATAGGAGTATCAATAACTTGAATGCGCATAGGAGAAGCATTGATAGTAATCGGAACCCCTCCAACTATGGCTTTCACTTTTTGGTGAAGCGATGACGGAATCACCTTTAGCTCATGAAGCCAAGGGCGTCCTAACAACTGATTGAAAGAGGCCTTAGTAGTTATATTCAGTATGATAGTACCCACAGCTTGACGGCGAGTATTATCATAAGCTCGAATCCCTTGGGTGGAGGGAGTCAATTCTTCATTCTTTATACCCAACTTCTTTGCAGTACGGAGTGGGCACACATTGATTGCAGAGCCATTATCTACCAGGCTCATGGGAATATTCATCTGCCTACACACTACAGTGAGGTGTAAGGCCTTATTATGTTGGTCCCCTTCCGGGGGTAGATCCTTATCAGAAAAGGAAATTAGATTGCTAGTACTTGGCAGCTCAGTAGTAAGAAAGTTGACAAATCCTTGAGGAGTCATGTCATCATCGACTCCTATTTTCACCAGAGCATTCATCACAGCCTTTCGATGCTCGTGGGAAGTGGCCAAAAGCTTCCATACATTCATCTCCACCTTGGTCATTTGCAGTTGTTTGACCACATCGCTGTTCACAGGATCGATGGGATCAACTATCGAATGTAATTGTGGTGGAGGTGGAGGTCGATTAGGTTGTTGCAACCGTCCACTTCTATTGAGAACCTTGATCTCAAAGTCCCCCCAAACGTCTTTACTGGTTCCAAGAGATGAACAGGCTATATCCTTGAGATAGACGTCTTCATCATCACTATCCCAAATTCCATTCACTTCTTCAGTACTTGAGATAAATACAACTTCCGGTAGAGGTTCATTCACGGGTTGAATGAGTATCGATGGATCAAAGGAGTCTTCATCTCCCATGATAGCCAAAGCATCAGAAAGAGGACCTGTTTGAATGTTAGGCTTCTTGCCCCCTGGAGGAACAGGTAGTTGATTAGCATCGATCAGATCTTGGATTGCATCCTTCAGCCTCCAACACTTCTCAGTATTATGACCCTTGCCTTGATGAAACTTGCAATAAGCATTGGGGTCATAGCTAGCGGTCCTATTCTCTGGCCGAGGTTCTGGAAATGGTCCGATTGGCATAATCAGTCCTTGACCATGCAAACGGTCATAAGCAGCATCAATAAGTCATTCCCAAAGGCGTGTAAACGCTCCTTTGCCTTTGGAATCTTTGAGGAGGAGCATTAAGGGCCAGCACATCATTGATGTTGATATTGTTGGTAGCATTATTGGGCTTAGAAGACGAAGAAGAAGGAGTGTCGTTCTTCTTGTTTTTCCAAGTGCTGTTGTTATTGTTGCTACCAACAGACTTCATCAGTTCATCTTCAATATTGATTCCAATATCGTATACAGCGTCAAAGGTACTCAGAGGCAGAAACTTCAAGTGTTTCTTGTACTTATGAGTCATATTGGCAATGAACAAGCGAACCATTTCTTTCTCCTTGGGGGGATCCACCAGGAGCGCAGCTGTTTCCCTCCACCTGTTTGAGTAAGTGGTGAAGCCTTCATTCTCTTTCTGTTTGAGAATGGAGAGTTCACGTTCAGAAGTCTTGGCCTGGATTTTACACTTGTAACGATTTATGAAGCTTTCAGCAACATCCTCCCAAGTCGTGACATGTTTGGATTCCAAAGAATAGAACCACTGTTGACAGGCATGCTCTAAGGAAAGAGGGAACACCGTAGGGAAGAGTGTCACATCTACTCCCTTAAGAGCCATAGTTGCAGAAAAAGCCTTCAAATGGAAAAGCGGATTATCAGTAGGCTTGAATTTGGGAATGTCAGCAGTGGAAAACTTCTCAGGAAGTTTGTCTCTTATAGACGAAGAGGTGACATGCTGTTCCACATAAGTGAACTCTTTAGAAATCTTGCTCATCTGTTCCTTAATCTTATCCATTGCAGCAGTAGTGACATTGTTCTGATTGTCTTGTTCTACAGTGCTAACTCTAGTGGTGAGTGTCTGCATCATGTTAGACAATCTTTCAATTGTCCTATTGAGGTTCTCAATGTCTTCCTTAGTGGCCATTGGTTGAAAGTAGACTAGAGATGGTTCTTGTGGAGATGATTGAGGTGGTTTCCTTGTACGCCTCTTTGGTATAAGAGGTTGTTGAGGTATGGACTCGAACCGTAACAATCTACCCCTGCTTCTTGACCAAGTGCTGTGACACCGAAACAAACACACCTTTAATGACCAAACTTAACCTTAACCTATCTGGATTAAATTTTTTTTTTATTAAAAAATCTACAGGGGAGGATACCATCCGACTTACTCCGAAAAAAAAAACAACACAAAAACGAGACTTCCCTAAAATACAGTCAAAAAGTGGTGCACAACTAAAAAAAAGTGTGTGAACACGATATGTGAGTGATTAGGTGAGGTTATAGACGCGTGTTTTGACCGTATATCTAGACACGACACAAAACTGGACACAACATTCGCACAAAAATCGAGAAAAAGACTGTCAGAACACTTTCCTAGGCACTGTGTCACGGTGCAGTCTACTGTCAGACGGTAGATAATCCCGTGTCACAACACTGTTCACCGTGGCGCGGCAGAACATACCGTGACACGGTGCGCAGTTTCAGGTCAGTTTTGTGATTTTTCCAGATTTTAACCGATTTTAGGTCCGTATTAATTACTATGTGAGAATAAAAACCCTCGGTCATGGGTTAAACAAAAGAGCAAACACATGAAGGTTAGCACCAAGCAACCACATAGCATTTAGGTACGATGATGTAAAAAAAAGTTCGCAACCTAGAGTTAAGATCTATGTTCAACTATTGGTCAAGCTTTGGGTGTCAAAAGGGTACCATGGTTAAGAGTTTGGACGCGTTAGCAAGGCAGCCTCCCTTGAGGGTGTATGCCAACAGGCAGCTCCGCGAGTTCGTGATGAAATCGAACTCGACTCCATGGTTTGGGTGGATTTAATAACTCGGATGAACCCTTATTGCCATGAGCGTTTTTGGATCGATAGAGCTTAAATCCCCCGGGGCTAAGACGCATGTAGAACACATACCTTTTTTCAGAAAAATCGAAGGAAGTCGACTGTGAGGAAAGAAAATAAGCCACCAGACAGATTTTAGGACTGCCGTGACACGGCAAAAATTCCCGTGTCACGGTATTGTGCACCGTCTTTACGGTGACACGGCAGACTCTGCCGTGGCACGGTAGTAAGAAGTTCTGAATGGTGCCCTGTTTTCCTTCGCGGGCAACCAAGTTATCCAATTTTTCCTACGGGACAGACCTGAATGCGACTTTAAAACGTCTATGCAGATGCAAAAATGCCAAATTAATCACAGGAATATTTTTCAAGAATCTTTCAAGTCTCATCCACTCATCTTAATTAAATATCGATCACTAAAATCGATAAATAACCAAGAATCCTCCCCAGTGGAGCCGCCAAATTTTAGGCGTCGTTTGAAGTGCGCCTACGTTAAAGCATGTGTGAATATGCTTGGCACTCTTAGGAAGTGGGAATTGACATATACGATTAGGGACAAGGAAAGTAGGGAGCCGCCAACAAGTTTTTAAGGAACTTGTAAACCGTTCACGGATCGTAAAAGGCAACCACGATTAAGGGACAACGATAGGCAACAACGATTGACCCGTGAAGGTTTGATGAGTGACATTTATGTCACTCCTAAGGAGTAGTTTTAGAGTCTTTTCCGTGTTTATTTTTCCCTTAAATTTCCTTTTATTCTCTTGTTTTCTCTTTAATAAAGTTTCTAGTTTATTTTGGTAATTTTGGAGTAAGTTGGTTTAGTTTCTTTATTTTATTATTTTAGTCTATTTTCGTATTTTATTTTACTTTATTTGCTTGTATAGTTTTTGTTTTATTTTTATTAGTTTAGTTTTATGTCTCTTATTTTCTATATTATTTTTTTTATTTCTATTTTATTTATTTTATTTTATTTTTCGTGGTTTTGTTTTATTTCGTCCTTTGTTTGTTTTCATTTTATTTTATTTTATATTTTTCCCGATTCTCCCTTGTGTATATTTTTTTTTGCAGGATCGTGTTCGGAGGTCCGAGGTTCGAGTCAAATGAGCAATGCCTCTCACTCCACGTAATTGCTGCTCATCTTGCTGCACCTTGCCCTTCCTATCCTCCACCCCACCATATCTTATCCTCCACCACAACAGCACCTCACTCCCCTGCTCCCTGCTACACCACCACACAGACCAGCACCAATTCACTCACCTGCTGCTACCCTTACACCACTCACCACCAACCAACAACCACCTGACCACCAATTGCAGCAGCCACGCAACTCCCCTACTGCCACCCAATCCACGCACCAGCCTAAGCAACCCACCATCAATTTCAACCACCAGCCAACAACCACCTGACCACCGCAACTCAGAGCAACAACCCCTGCTGCCTCCCTCACGCAACAATCAACCCCACAACCACCAACAACAGCAACCACATCCGCACCACCACCAATCCGCAAGAACAACCCAATTATCCCCTATTCACCCTCACCTTCAACCACCACCTACCACAACCCAGCCACGCACTTCCCAGCTCCTCCAATCACAGCCACCACTACCCCCTGCTCTCACCACTTCACACGACCACAACCAAACACCACACACAACCAGCAGCAGCCACAAGTCGCCAATCCCCTACTCCCTCACTCAACCACCACGCCTACCACCATCACCCAATTGCAGCCGCATCTCCACTAGCCCAAACCGCAGTAACCAACTTCACCACCGCCCCAATTTACACCCGCAATCAGCCGAACCTAAACCAGCAACAATTAAGCAACCAATTTGCACAAGCAATTCGGCCCCTCAATTAAGCAAAAATCATATTAAATTTTAATTTCAATCAAGTTCGAGCAAACCGTTGAGGGTTCGGCCGAACGTCGAGTCAGAGAACTTGGGGGTTTTGTTATTCGAAGAGGAGTGGTCGAACATACCCATGGTTTGACCGTACCAACCCCGTAGTTCGGCCGCACCAACCCGTGGTTCGACCGAACCACTTCACGAGCTTCTCACGCGAGTTTTAATGAAAATTGAACGACCTTGATTGATTGCTGGTTGATGAAGATGTCGGTGATGATTTTGAGCCGTTGATGATGGTTGTTCGATGATGATGATAGAGCAGCCATGAATATCGAAGAAGAGAAATAGGTAGCTGATGGTTTTGGTGGGGATTTGTGGGTTTATTTTATTTTTATTTTCTTTTTCTTTTATTTTTAATTTCTTTCTTTTTTCTTTTCCCTTTTCTTATTTCTTTTCTCTTTTATTTATTTTCTATTTTATTTTCTTTTTATTTTCCTTTTCTTTCTTTATTTTATTTTCCTTCTTTTATTTTTCTTACTTTGGCTAGCTTAGTATAAATACCCATTTTTGGGGGTAATAAAGAACATTCAATAACTATCTATTCTTCTCTCTAATTAGTTTTAGTTTTAGGTTAGGTTAGGATTAGTCTTCATTGGTAGAGAGAGAAAGTGTGGTTTTCTTCATAAATGAACTTGGATTTTGAAGAAGGAGCTTGTTCAATCCTTTGTAGACCTTCATCTTCAATTAATGAGCAATCTCTTACTCTTTCTCTTTACCTTTGTTTTTGTTTTTGATTTTGCTTATTTGCTTTTATTTTTCTTCTTTGCTTATTAATCATGTTGATGCTTATTGATTTGATGATTGATATTGTTTTCAATATGATTTGTGAGTAGTCATCTAGCCAAGGGTGTGGGGATGGTGTAGTTGCTAATTGTTCATGCTTTTAATGTTGGGGTTATGTTAATGGTGATTAAAGTCTTTGCATGCTTGATATTCTTTGGTCTTTCTTGCAAGTGCACATTGTTAGTTGATCAAAGATGAGTCTTTACTAACAAGTAACGGAAGTTGACTTGGTTGAGATTCATTACTATCGATTGTTATTTAATAGTACCTCCTACTATATGGTTCTAATGTGGAAACATGGAGGCTATGTTAGGAGAAGCTAATTGACCCCGGAAGGCGGCTAGATTGGACCCTTTACTTCGATATTCATGCATGTTTAGTTTACCATTGATATGCTACTTTGTTATTGTATGGTCAAGCGTCAACTTCACCTACCCATTTCCCTTGGTGCCTTAATGTTTTATTTCTTGTTTTAGCATCTTTAGACTTTAGTTTATTTATCTCCTATTCCGGACTAGCTTAATTATCGATAACATTTGGTGGTGTTTACCATTCTCTGTGGTTCGACCCCTATGCTTGCCTTATACTCGTATTAGGTTTGTTTAGGTTGTATAAATTGTATTTGATCTAGGGATAGACAATTGACGACGCGTTTATGCCCTTGTCAAGGTTACACCCCATTCATAATCCATGAGATTACTAACTCCATATGGTTCGGAACCACGAAAGGAGGATCGGGGATGATGGTACGAAGTGAGTCATGGAGTCACATTCGCCCGTATTGGCCTCTACTCGATTCTTATAGTGAAAAGTGATTCCTGCGATCTCAAAGGCATACAAACAAAATATTTAATTTGCTCCAAACTATTATTAAGCTAAATTGGTTTAATATTAATTTAACACATAATTCTAAAATATTTGTCATCACTTCAATTAATTAACATGATTAAAAAGGAACCTAAACCGGTTGTCCAAATTATCTTATTAGGCGTGATTTTCAATTACATATTCTCTTTAAACATGCAATATGATGATCAATAAATATAATAGAACAACATTAATACTAAAACCAATTAATCACAATTCCAACAACATAAAATCGTTAGAAAAAAAAAAATAAAAATAAAAGGAGCATGACTCTTACTTTGATTCTGTTTATTTGCAACTTTCACGCCTTGGTTTAAGGACAGAACCTCGAGTAAAATATCTCCTTTGAGTGCTTGAAAAAGGAATTTTGAAGTGAAAAGGGTAGGCTAGTGTTTAGGCTAAAGCATAGAAGAGAGAAAATAAAATAATAGAATTACTTCCTGCCCCATACATCATAAATGAGGGGGTATTTATAGGGAAAATGTGCTGAGGGAGCACACGGAACCCTAAAATGATAAAAACCCTAAAAAATATCCCGTGACACGGTCAGACTGTACCGTGACACGGGAAGCTCCACCGTCAGATGGCACACTTTCCCATGACACGGTACACTTTTGGAGTAACGCGGGAAATTTTCAGAAAACGGGATGAAAAACGTGTTAAGGGTTTACGCAGAAAGGACACGGAATGTCCCGTGTCACGGCAGACCTCCCGTGTCACAGGAAGTCCCACCGTCAGACGAGAAGGGTTCCCGTGACACGGTGGCAGTCTGCCGTGGTGCGGGAAATTCCAGTCCATTTTCCGTCTAAATTCATTTTTAACCCTAATTTCTTTCGGCTTTTTAAGTGGCGATTGATAATTTCGGGCTTTTTTCTGACTTTTATTATTCGGGCTAAAATAAGAAAATAATTAAATAAAAATAAATAAAAGGTTTGGGCCAATAATAAAACAATAAAATAAAAAGGTTTGGGCTAGAATTAATTAATAAGTTTGGGCTGAAATTAAAACTATGCTTTTACCAAACATCAACACTAATCCATGGATTGTTCAAAAATATGAATTTAATAAAATACGATTTTTTAAGCACTCTCGGGATTAAATACTAAACCCGACCAATAGTGGCGGTGAAAGGTTGTTCATCATCGGGTTTGGTTTTGGGGAAACATTTTTAGGTGTCTACAACACCCAATTGATAGAAACACAATATTAGTCCCATGGGTCGTTCTCTTGCTCATGGTCCCATTGGTGGTGTGGTTGAGAAGTTACTAGGACCCTCTTAAAGTGCCCTGCTTTTGTGGGGCCAGACCGAAGGGTTGTTAGGCAAGCCAAACATAATAGGTGGAAGGTCGTACTCTTGGTTAGGCATGGCCTTGCCATCTGGCTGGTGCGAGGTTGTGGCCACATCAGCGGTGGAGACACTAGCCCTGGTCTTTGACTGTGACAAACCTCTCCACCCAATGAGCCTTACGTCCTTGTTGGTCTTGAAAAAATCCTTGTGTTGCGAAAGAGTCTAAGCCCTCTCCCAAGTAGCATCTGATTAGGATTTCCCTTTCCATAGGACATGGTACTCATGACGGAAGATTTTTTTTCCTTATCCGATAGCCCTTTGATCAAGTATTTTGTCAATACCTTGACCAATCTCCTTATTGACAATAGGAGGTGCCCGTTTAGTCAAGGATGCATGTTCAACAAGTCCGGATGGTAGGGCTTAAGATAACTTACGTGAAAAATAGGATGTACCTTGATCTATTTAGGTAGTTCTAAGAGATAAGCAACATTACCTACCCTTGTCATTACCTTGAATGGAACATTGTATGGAGGAATGAAACATCGAAAACAATTATTTCCACATATTTTCTTCCACAACTGTTGGGTTCACTTAAGCATCACTAGGTCCCCAACTTGGAACTTGAGTGGCCTACGACTTTTATCTGCTTGTTTCTTTATGCGACGCTGAGCCTTAGCTAAGCTATCCTTTTCCTCGTTCATCATCTCATGCCTATCACAGGAAAAGTGATATGCAGCTGTACACTTACCACCTGACTTCGTCCTTGCTACCGTAGTAGGAGGTAGTGGTTGCCATCCCATGGCTAGCTAAAACGGACTATACCCCGTTGCACTATTCTGGTGCAAGTTATAACAGAATTGGGCTATCTATAACAGCGCCGTCCAATTCCACTAGGAGGTACTCACATAGTGCCTCAGGTATTTCTCGAGTAGCGCATTGATACGCTCTGTCTGCCCATCCGTTTGAGGGTGTTTTGTAGTCGAAAACTTTAACTTCGAACATAACTAGTTAAACAAATGTAACAAAAAAATTCCCCGTAAATCGAGTGTCGCGATCATTGATTATATCCTACGGGAGGCCAAAGTACTTGACCACGTTCCTCAATAACAGATCCGCGGCACATGCATCTTGAGCAACACAAAACACTGCGTATTTTGTGAATCGATCAACTATCACCAAGATCGATTTTAGCCCATCCACCTTGGGCATCCCTAATACAATATTCATAGAGATAGATTGCAACGGTATCTCCGGAAAAGGGAATGGTTGAAGGAGACCGGCTTCCTTCCTTCGTTCAAACTTATCTTGTTGGCAAGCCAGGCACGATTTAACACATGCCTTGACATCCTGACTTATATTTGGCAAAAAATAATGGTCGAATAGGAGCGCTAGTTTCCTTTCCTGTCCAGGATGTATTTCCCGCTTGGCATCATGCACCTCATGCATTAGTTCAAATTTAAGAATTCCTGCAAGGATGTAGAGCCTATCTCCCTTAGCATAGACCAAATCATCCTCTATCTAGAACCGCATCGCAGAGATTCGATTTGTTCCTCTAACTTCTCATAAGAAGCATCACCTACTACGACATTCCCTACCTTCTCCGTAAATTTAGACTCAACCACAATCAAGGCAGTAACCAGCTCATGACACCTACGAATAAGAGCATCGGGGACCACATTATGCCAACCGGGTTTATGCTCCCACTCGAAGTCGTACTCATCCAAAGCTCTTTCCACCGGGCATGCTTTAGGAAGAGCATAGGTTGAGTTTTAAAGTAAGTGTTTGCGACATTAACAGTATTAAAAACAAACTTTGTGCCAAGAAGGTGCACCCTCTAGATCGTAAGACAATGCATAACCGCTAGCATTTCTTTCTCATGGGTTGTGTACCGCTAGAACAACACCCCACTAACAGCCCTATCTGATGCATTTGTACGCACTTCAAAGGGTCTATAAAAAATCGGCAACTTCAAAACAGGCTGAATAGCCACAGCTGTCTTGATATCCTTAAAGGAATCCTCGCACTCTTACATCCATTCCCACCCATGTTCCTTCTTGAGTAGTTCGGTTACTGGGGCGATCCTCTTTGCATAGCCAACTATAAACTTGCGACAATAGTTGGTGAGCCCCAGGAAGGATCTTAGGTAGGATACGCTCTTTAAGGGTTGTCAATCATGGATAGCTTTCACTTTGCGCTCATCCATTCTTACTTGGCCTTTAGCGATTTTATGACCTAGGAATATAATAGCCTTATGAACAAATTCCCATTTCTCCTTTTTAACAATGAGTTTATGATCTTTGAGACATTGAAGAACTAAACGTAATTGATTGCAATGCTCAAATAATGATTTGCTATAAATCACAATATCATCCAAATAGACAACAACAAACTGATCTAGAAATTCATAAAGAACATTGTTCATGAGATTACAGAAGGTCGTCGGGGCATTAGTAAGCCCAAACGACATAACTAAAAATTGAAATGAGCCATAACGAGTAACACACGTCGTTTTGGCTCCATAACGAGATTCTCACTTACCAGTACTCAGATTGCAAATCCAGCTTAGTAAACCAAGTTGCTTGTGCCAACCGACCAAACAAGTCATCAGCACTTGGAATTGATATTTGTTCTTGATCATCACCTTGTTTAGTGCACTGTAATCAATACACATATGTAAAGATCCGTAAAATTTCCGTTGAAATAAAATGAGGGCACCAAAAGGAGCTTTAAGGGTTGAATAAAACCTGTGGCAAGGAGGTCATTCAAATGGGTCCTTAACTCAGCAAGCTCCCCCAGACTCATCCAGTAAGGGGAACGAGCAGGAGGCAGGGCACTTGGCTCTATATTAATTATTTGATCAATAGCAGGCCTTGGAGGGAGATTCTGGGGTAGTTTTGTTTGCATCACATCCTTGAACTCGTTAAGGACCCCAGCAACTTCATCTAGCACCTCGACACTCTTGTTAGGGCTAATCTCCATAAGTGAAACTAGGACTGTGGGTTGGCCCTTGGCGTCTGCACTCCTTACTTGCAAGGCAGATTCAAATTATGGGTTTTGCCCGGAGTCGTGTCACACACAACTCGGAAGAGAAGGACTAGGCGCACCTTCCAATAATAATAATAATAATAATAATAATAATAATAATAATAACAATAATTTGTCAAAAATAAGCAAACCTTTGCTTGTTCTTTCCAAAAAACAAAGAAAACCTTTTTATGAACTCAAAATAAATGTACTTTTATTTATAAGGTATCTTCCAAAAAAAAGTAATGACCGACTGGCTTTTGGGTTAACCGGTTTTTTGGTTGATAATGCCACGTGTTACAACATGATTGTCTTAGCTTATAAATTTAATTGATTAATGTTAATTATTTGAATTATAATTAAATAAACAAAAAGCAAAACCTTATCCCCACCGCAGATAACTGTCCCTGCCATTGCTCACTCGTCCGCCGACGTCCTACTCCTTCAAACACCCATCTCTTCTCCTCCTTGCCCCTTCCCCCTTCCTACCCCGACCACAACCCATCTCCCCTTCTCCTTCTCTTTGCCACTTTCCCCACCTCTCACAAATCCCCTCTCCCCTATTTTAATCAAAGAGTAACCCTTAACACAACTCCCTTTTCTCTCACAAATCATCCCCCACTGACCTCTCCTTTCTCTTCCAGACCATTCCCCACCCTGACACCCTCCATTAACAACCAGCAAGTGTAGTACTGTGGCTGATTACGCTACCATTGTGTAATTGTTGTTGTTGCCGATTGTAGGAGTGATTATATGGTTAATTACGGTGGTTTAGAGTTGGCGATAAGAGTAATTTTGTTTCTTTATTATGTAATTGATGGTGGTGGCTCGGTGTTAGGCACCGTGAAAGGTGTGAATTGTGGGCTGATAGAGGACAGATATGCGTTGCCGGTATTTTTGGTTGTTGTCCGCATTGTTGTAGTGATGGCATGGCTGGGCTTAGGTGGTAATTTAGGGCCGGGGCTACTGTTGTTGTGCGATGTGGAGTGATGAGAAGGTAGTTGGGTTTCATTGGGAGAACGAGAAGAAGAGATGGGTGGTGGTGGGAAAGAGTCGCTGGAGGGGGGAAGGGACAGGGGCATTTATGCGGTAGTGTGCTGGCACTGTGACAGGGGATGGCCAAATGGGGGTGGCAATGGTAGGGGTATTGTATACCCTAATTATGTCTTTCCAAAACCAAACCCGATAATGAACAACCTTTTATCCCCATTATTGGTCAGGTCGAGTATTTAATCTAAGGAGTGCTTAAAATCCATATTCAATCCACAAATCAGTGTCGCATTTATTCAAACTCAGTCTAACTCACATATAAGCCCAAATCCTTTATTTTATTAATTAATTAAGCTACATGATTAATAAACATTTAAAACCCTAAAATAAGTCTGGAGCAATGAAACGACGCATAATTTATCACATGCTTAATGCTTAATAAAAAGATAAAATGAATTTAGACCCAATTCAGGAAAACCTATTTGTCACAACACATCACTACCCTGTGTCACATCAATCTCTACAGTGTCACGACAATTCTTCCATGACGCGATAACTTTTTATGGTTTCTCCGCTGCACTCTTATATTCTAGGGTTATGTGCTTCAACCATCCTCATTTTCTTCTATAAAACGAGGCTGATTTCTCTAGTTTCGGGGCACCAAATAATTCTCTCTTTCTCTCTGATACTCTAGCCTAAATACTAGCAAGCATTCCCTATTCTCTCATCATACATCCCTTAAACACTCCCCAAAGTCCATACGATACCCAATGTTCCATACTTAAACCAAGGTGAAAGGTAGACTTGATTGAAGGTTTGGACCAAATCAACTGTATTTTTATTTAATCTAATTTCAATTTGATTTATATATTTATTGAAGTTATTAATAATTTATTCATGATGTAGCAATTTAGAGAAGCAAGTAACGTAAGTAATTAATTCTCTAAAATTACTCGTAATTTTATTCTTGTTGCTAAGTATCATGATTAAGGTTAATTATTATTTTTATTTGACTAGCGTTATTATGGATAAATTGAATATAACACTTAATAAGATAATTTGGACAATCGGTTTAGGTTCCTTTTTAATCTTCTTGTCAATTGAAGTGATCACAATATTTTAGAATTATATGTTGCATTAATATTAAACCAATTTAGCCTAATCTAGTTTGAAGCAAATTGAATCTTTGATTGTATGCCTTTGAGAATGCAGGAAATACTTTTCACTATATAAATTGAGTAGAGGCCAATATGAGCGAATGTGACTCCATGACTCACTTCGTACAATCATTCTCGATCCTCCTTTCATGATTATGAACCATATGGAGTTAGTAATCTCATAGATTTTGAATGGGGTGTAACCTTCACGGGTCAATTGTTATCGTTGTCCCTTATTCGTGGTCACCATTTAATGACCCTTTAACAGTTTACAAGCTCCTTAAGAACTTTTTGGCGGCTCCCTACTTTGGTTTGTCCCTAATAGTGTCCCTAATCGTATGTTAATCCCACTTCCTAAGAGTGGCAGGCATATTTACATCATACTTTAGTAGGTGCGCTTCGAATGACACCTACCGATATTGTTTTTTTGTTTTAATATTTATTGAAATAATAATTTTTATGAAAAAAAAAATTAAAATTGATCGGTTGAGAAGGTAGTAGATCATTCGACCTATTTAAAGAAAACACTCCTTAAAAATCAACTTATTTTAAGTTAATCAATTGGTTTGCTTTTTTGGGGGACAAGAAAAGGTTTTCTTATTTTTGATAAATTTTCCATTAGATAAAGAAAAAAATTAAAAACATCATAAATATGATACTAAATAGTTATAAATAAAATCCTAGACATCATATTAACAAGATTAATACTAACTTCGTTAAATGTTATGTGCCACTTTGGAGGGATTGCGGTTACAAAGGCAAAATTTAAGGGGCAGAGATTAGGGAAAGTTGATTAAAGTAATTAAAGGAAGAGAAGAGAGAAGGTAGGATCCGCCTACTTGCAAATTGGTGGGGAAATATGCTAATTTAAGGAGCGACTTGTTTTCCCTCCCAAATTTTCACCAAAAATTTGAATTGGTTGAATTTTTTTGGTGGGTTTTCATTTCCCTCCTACTTTAATAAAAAATAAAAAACAACATACATTCAAATTTTTGGCTTGCATTTAAACCAAGCATTCATCATTAAAGAGGCGTATTAATATCAGCCCCAAATCTCCAAAAGCATTCAATATTGCACGTGAAGATTAAGAAGAAGAAGTAAACCAAGAGCAAGGCACACAAGATGTTCACATTGCACATGAAGAGGATGAAGACCATGACATGAAAACATTCAATGAAGTTGGCACTCAAAAAACACAAAGGAAGCATTTCACTTTGCAAAAGAAAAAGGAAATTGTTGATGCAATGTTGGTGAAAACGCAAGATAGGAACTTACCAAGAGGTCACAAGAAGATTTTATCAATCAATTCAGCGTTCACAAATCAAAACAATCACTAGAATATTCATTGACATAAAAAAAAATAGATGGAACATAGAAATATGATTGATGTCAAGTGATATGAAATAATTAAGAAAAACCAAGAAAAAGGGGGAAAATCAACTAAAAACAACTTTAAATCAACAAAACAAGATAAACTTATCTCAACAATCACCAAGATACATGAAACAAGGTTCTTAATCAAAGATAATACAAAGTAAAGCTAAGATTAAGGTGTAACCACAAAGATTACAAAGTTGCAATCACAAAGAAAGCAAATAATCAGAAAGATTATGGGTAGAGAGAGAAAATCACATTGGTTTCAAAATTAAGAAAAAGTCCCTCCCAAAAGAAAGCTTGTCCCTATTTAAGGGCTTTACAAATAAACCTTAAAGTTCTTAAATTACACCCCTTGGATTACAAATGAAAGGCCAAGATTAAAATATAGCAAAAAAAAGCACAAAAGAAAAGAAGTTGTCCACTTGAAACAGGGCCTTGGGAGCGGCCGCTCTAAAGAGTAGGAGCGGGTGCTCCTCACTATTGAAACTTCAAGTGACTCCCATAGAAGCGGGCACTCCATTGTGATAAGCGGGCGCTCCTCACGACAACCTACACAGCTCAACTTCAAATGTTCATAAATTCTTCGTTTCTTGCTTAATTTGGCATGTGACCTGTCGTTAGAAAGCTTTTGAACTCTACTTTCACCTCCAACATGAATCAGCTAAAATTTCCTTGTAACGAAGGAGATATGGTAATTGCATCATACATTGATAAGTTTCTTTCTTGTCTAACACATGGAATCCTTTGAGCTTTATTCTAAGAAAATAAAACTTACTCAAGTTTGATGATATTCAACGAGAGGTGACCACCAAGGAGTTTAGCATGGCTACGTGCCACAACACGTGGAATGTCTTCAACTTCCTCTACCAAGTTCCATGCACATGCTTCAAACCCCTCCTCGTTTAAAGGAATTTCCCTCAATTTTGGATCATTTTCACCAATATCTTCCAAAAAAGGAAAAGGAGCAAGATCACCAACATTAAAGGTAGCATGAAATCCAACGTCTCCTGGAAGTTTGAGATTGTATGCATTAGATTCAACTCACTCCACAACTTTAAAGGGGCCTTCGGATCTTAGCATGAGCTTGTTCTTTCTCTTAGCTGGAAACCTTTCCTTTCGAAGATGGAGCCACATAAGATCTCCTAAATTGAATTCCCTTGGCTTCTTGAATTTGTTTTCTCTTACCTTATAACTCTCATTTGTTTTCTTAATCCTCTTATTGAAATCTTCATGATGCTTTTTCATCGTTTCAACTCTATCTTTTTACCTCAAAACTCAACTCCTCTTGAGGAATACTAGGCAACAAGTCAAGTGGTAAGTGAGGATTGAAGCCATACACTATTTCAAGTCGTATTTTTCACGTAACTATACAATGAAAGCGGTTGTAAGAAAATTCAACTTGAGGAAGTTTAACATTCCAAACTTTCATGTGCTTGCTAATGATAGCTCAGAGAACGATGGACATGGTACAATTAGTCACCTTCGTTTTCCCATCGGTTTGAGGGTGACTAGAAGTACTAAACAAGAGCTTAGTTCTTACTAAATTCCACAAGATCATCCAAAAGTAAATTAAGAACTTAGGATCTCGATCCAAAAAAATGCTTTTTGCAATGCCATGAAGCTTCACCACTTCTCTAAGAACAAGGTAGCCACATGAGAAGCATCATCAGTCTTGTGACAAGGAATGAAATGAACCATCTTGCTAAAACGATCAACCACAACGAACACAAAACCCTTTTGCCTTGAAGTGGGAGGGGGAGCAACCACCAAATCCATACTAAGATCATCCCATGGGTGACTAGGAACCGGAAGAGGAGAGTAGAGTCCTTCATGGAATTGACTCTTAAACTTATGACAAGCCCCACAACGAGCTATTACATCTTGCACATCACAAAACATTTTAGGCCAATATAAATATTCTCGAAGGATTTCATACGTTTTTCCAACCCTAGAGTGTCCAGCTAGGTCTCTTTGATGAGATTCTTTAACAAGTAACTTTCGATGAGAACAATTCGAAACTGATCGCGAGTTAATAGGTTGGTTGGGGCTACTAACCTTAACCAAAATAGAAATTTATAATACCTAAACTCATACCAAACTAGTTAGTGGCAAGTATAGGGTCGAACCACGAAGACTAAGTGTATTCAATTTATGCTAATTAAAATAGTAGGATGATCGTGATATAGAAAGAGTTTCAATAAACACTACTTAGAGCAAACAACTAAAACTAGGAAAGGTGGAATCCAATCAAATTAATGCCTTAAAAAACAACATTGCAATTAGATGAAAATGACCTCAAGTAGGAACAATCAACACACTCAACTCACTCTCACACAATTAAGCATGCTAATTATCCTACTAAACTAATTCAAAATCGTGTAACTAACCTAGCATAGGTATGGAAGAATTTAGACTCTCAAACAACTCACTTTCGCACAATTATTTGAAACCACAATTAAGAACATAGAATCAATTATCTAGAAAGATTCTAATCCATATAAGCATCATCCATACACAATAACCAAGAATCAATTGCATACAAATCACAATAAATCATTCAATTCATCAACATAATCTTCATCTAATCCCTTTGAATAAAATCTAGGCTAACATGATAAAGAAGAGCTTGAAAAGCAAAGTAAACCTAGAATTAAAGCTAAAATAAAACTATTAAACTAATCAAAAACTTTAAATAACAAAGAATAATAAAAAAAAACAAGAATTAAAGGAAAGCAATAAAGATGAGAGAAAGTTAAAAAGACTCGTTGAATATATGAGAAAAAAATCCACAAATTGCTTCTTCAACCTCTCAAAACTCCACAGATTATCCAAGTTTTCTTTCTCTAAAAAATATACTCCTAAACTAGAGAAAGAGGCTCATAATCTAACCCTAATAGAGAGAAAATAAAAGAGGCTAAAATAATCTAAGGTGAATTAAAGTTCAAATAGTATTAAACCCCAAAGGTTATTTATATTACAAGCTATAATAAAGAAAATAAAAATAAATAAAACTAAACAAATTAATTAAATAACAAAACTAAAATAAAATAAAAAATAAAGTAAAAAAGGAAAAAGAAATAAAAAATAAAATCAAAGCAAAACCCACGAAATATCATCAAATCCCCCTTTGCTTCCTCTTCCTTTCGTTGCTGCTCTTGATCACTTCAATCACAACCGCTCTCCACCATCAATAATCATTACTGAATCTTCCATATACTAATCATCACCATCAATAATTATACGCAAATATTCTTTGCTGCTCTGTTACTTTAGAAGATACAAGAGGGGGGTGAATTGTAGTTTGGGAGAATTTAGCTAACTTTCTATGGAATTGATAAAACTAAGCTAAAGGAACTTTAAAGAAATAGAGAGAGATTTTATGTTGAAAACCTTTTGGCCCTAACAAGAGGAAAAATCACGACCACTTGGGATTTTGGGAAAGATTCTTCACTATAATAGGGAAAACAACCTATTACACGCTAAAGGATATGACTTTAAGTTCCTTTAAAAACTTGAAGTTCCTAGCAGCAAGTCCCACTACTTGTCACTCTTCTTTTCTCTCTCTTTCTCTGTTGACTTCTCTTAGAGTTCACTAAAACTCCTAATTCCCAATTACTACTCAAATTAATAATACTCTAGTGAAAGAAATTAAGAAAGTTAACTCTTAAGTAGAATGCGACTCTTGACTCTTTTAGAAAACAAGAAAGATAGAAAGATATGATTGAGCAAGGTGAAGGTTTCCCAAGAACAACTCTGATATTTATAGAAAAGCATTATTTGATTAAAACGCCACAAATTCCACTACTCACGCCACTACTGCTTCATCTTAACACCACTACTTTCCACCACTACCAGAGCTTCAAACATGTCCTAAAAACCAGGGCACGTTTAAACCTCTTAGAAGCAGTTTCTTTGTTGGTGGTGAAGACTAAATCAACAGGTGTTAGCGCAAGTTTATTAAGTTAGTTTTTCTAATATTTTCAAAGATATTATTTTGAAACAAAAAGATATTAATGAACGATAAAATCAGAAAAGATATTTTCGAAAACAATATTTCATATATATTAGCAACCAAAGAAATTATACTATTTGACAAATTCAAATCACATTCTACTCATCATCAACTCCTAATTAATATCACTTACACAAAACCTAAAACATGAAAAATATTTTAGACTTTAATTTCTCTAAGAAGTATCTGCTTCGAGTCTTCTTTCCCTAGCATCTGCTCTGAAGCTTCAGTTCCTTTACATGAACACTACAACATATCTTTTAGCACTTGTTCCTTTGCCTTAAATTGATCTTGCAACTTTATAAACAAATTACAAAACTGATTAAGGCACTAGTCCTTTAATTTGACTTGTTTTATCATCAAAATATCAAGGGCAACAATATTCCCCCTTTTTTATGATGACAAACAAGGCAAACATATTAGAGCAAAATTAAAATTAAAAGACAAGTAAACTACTGTAAAGCGTAACAAATGATGAAAAAGAATAAGAAAAGTGTTTATACCTGACTGAGAATCAGAGAGACATAAAACTTTGAAGTAGAGATGGATGATAAGTGTGTAAGTAGTTTACCCATACTTTCCCCCTTTTGGAATTATCAAAAACACAATGTGTATAGCAAATTTTCTCAAGCACAACACCATAACATGGTCTAATGATAATGTAGAGAGCATAGAAACAGTCCAAGAAGAAAATATGCACAAAAGAGTAATAAAACATTCGTCTAAAACCAATGTTAAACATCGGCCAAAGTGCACCAAATTCACAAGTTCACAAAAAAAAAACAAGTAATCCCTGTTTTAGTTACAGACCCAAAAGCAAAATAGAATTGCTCAAGATCAAAAAAATAAAAACAAAGTCATCATCATCTTAAGCTAGAGGGAAAGGAACAAGTTCAGACTTCTTCTACAGTGAGATCATCAAGCTTTACTACAATCTTCTCCACCAACTTCTTGATTGCTTTGAGCAACCTGGAGAAGCAAAGACTTTGCATCACCTGCACAGTTTGACACAACTTATTCAGAGCATCTACCCTGTCAGTGTTTGACTTGAGGTTTGAGGTGATCTCCTTAAGAATTTTCTTCAATTCATGTAGCTCTATGGAAACTGCCTCTTTGAACATAGCTGGTGAACTGATCTCTACAAACCCTGTTTCCTTAGCAGAAGACTTAGGAGGTGACTCAGGAGGGGTAGGAACTGCAAAATCCTTGATTATTTCCTATTCCTCTAGATCAATAGGAACAAGATTTACTTCTGTAGGAGCATTTTTCTTTGTTAGCCTTAAGCTCTTTCTTTTCCTTCCTCCTATCTCCTAAACCTCATACTCAACAACCTTCTCCCTCTCTCTCTTTTTCTCTTTCTTATCTCCTTCAACAACTTTTTCTCTCTCAATACCCTTGTCCTCTTCTGCTTCCCCCCTCAACCGAAGGCTCATCTTCTTCTAAAATTGCTAGCATCTCCTCTAAACAACCATGAACTATATGCAGACCTCGGTTTTTTAGAAATGTTTTCTGAATAAACGCATTATTTTTCAGAGGCAGGGGTTAATATGAGGAGATATCAATGTCAAAGATTTCAAAGATATTAGTAAGGAGATTACCATAGCCAATTTTCCAGTTGCGAGGTACACAATTGTCAAGGTGTTGTATCATAATGGAGGGAAAGTTGATGGGAATTTTGTGTTCAAGATAGTACATGAAGATATAGTCAAGCTTTGGCTGAATCTCTTTTTTGGGTTCTAGGAACAATGTCATTGTGAACTATTTTAAAGAGCAGTTTTTGGAGAGGGGTGAAATTATTATGATTGACATATGTGGTCTTAGGGTTTCATCGGAAGTGCTCCACAATTGATTCAATTGAGGTATTAGGAAGAGGTTTCTGCACTGACCCTTTGAAATACAACTCATAACCAGCATTAGGAACATCAAACAGTTCTCCCAAATACTCGGCATCAAATTCAATTTCCTGAATTATGCAAGTAATTTTTCCTTTCTCATATTTGAAGGTAGAATGAAATTCTTTCAAAGCATCATCATATAAAGGATTATTAAAACATTCACTCAACAAATAAGTCCAAGTTTGAAATTCAACAAGCTTAATAAATTCATTGAACTAACAGGACTTACACCATGGAAGATTAATACTCAAACTCGAGACAAAGTGCTTCGCATTCTCCTCAAGGCGCTTTATCGCTAGAGTCATGTACTTATATGAAACCCCCAACTCTTCGATTTCTTCTTCTTTAGGCAGCTCTGGTTCCTCTTTCATCTGAAATAACACGACGTGTGTATCTAGGGAATAGTCGCTTCGAAGTGAATTTTCCCTAGATACACCTATTCAAGTCATTTTTTTTTTCATATTTTTTTTAATCAATTACGAAATGCTTTTCTAGAGTGCCAAATATTTGTGGAAGCGGGAGTTCATTTTGGTCACGGTACTCGGAAATGGAATCCTAGAATGTCGCTCCCCTTGTGCAATTCCTGTTGAAGCATATACTCGGGGGGGTGGGTGCAGGGCGGACGATTTCAAAGCGAACCCCCCTTTCATTAGATAGAGAACATCACCAAGATTTCGTGATCCGCTGCCGACTGATTCTACCATAGAGGCCAACGATAGACAATAACTCCCCCCCGAACACAGCTTACAACTTTCATCGTTCTATTTATGTTTGAAAGAGTACAAAAAATTTCTTCCTTTTTTTTCAGATCAAAAAGAAAAGTCGGATCACTAAGGCCGACTTTCGTCCCTGCTCGACGGGTGGGTCTTGCAGTCAAGCTCCCCTACACGTACACGTCATGGACACCCTGCTTTTCTATGTTATATCGACTTATATGTCACTATTGAGAGTGGGTGATCCTTTTGTCGACGGATGTTCCTATTACACTCGTAGTCTCGGAAGGATGAGAACCCACTATGTAGCATCTACGTCGCGCGGAAACACATAAGAACTCTTGAATGGAAATGGAAAAGAGATGGGTATAAATCGAAATCTTTTTTCGTTCAAACTCCTTTTGATGCCTCAATGGAATCTCATCATCCATACATAAGGAATTGGTGTGGTATATTCATATCATAACATATGAACAGTAAGAACTAGCATTCTTTTGCTTGATTTTGGTGACGGAGGATATTCAAGAAGGAGTTGTTTGTGTAATCTCCCGTATTTTTAAATATATTATACATGAAATTATATTTTATTTATAATTTTTATTTGTGTTTTTCTAGAATTTAATTTCAAAAGTTTCACTTTTAATTTAGGTCGAAAATTATTTTGGTACGAATATTTATACATACCTTCATTCTATAATTCATGTCCAAACAAACAAAGTCAAACTCATCTTACTTGCTTAATTGGCCCATTAATTTTATGAGGCTCAATCTTACTACTGATCGGCCCCCTAGGTGTCGTTAGTTCCTAAAGGTCGAGTCAAGAATAAAAAGAAAACCCACGTCCTAAACTAACCAAAGGTAGCATAGTGGAAGAGGGGTCGAATCCTCAGGGAAGGTCAAACGTCTCTTGCTTAGATCACTTATAAGTCAATTGAAAAGGGAGGAATAAATTTATGATGGATTTATCTATAGCTACTAGGGAAACAAATAAACTAAGAACTAAATTAACAAGCAACAAGCAGAGGTATAAAACTTCGAAAATCAAGGAATAGCAAACACTAGGGGATAGGGGAGAATTCCTAACTAACAATGATTTCAACAATTAGAGGCAACAAGAATGGTTCAATCGGTCAACCAAACAATTGGGGCCTATGGTCCAACATCTAGGATTCCCTCTCGGGCTCACCTAAACACCGCCTACCCAACCCCGCCTCGGTGGTCGAGGTCATCCCTAACCTAGTCATCATCACATACAAGCTCACTCTCGCGCAACTAGCATGCAACACAAAATAGGGTCTTAGAGGTGATCAATCTCTAATTCCTAACAACTAAAACCTGGGTTGGAATCAATTGCAAAACTTCTCAATCTACCCAATCTTGCACCACATATCATTCATTTCATCATTAGTTCATCATTTCCCCCTCCCCTAGCTAGAAACCTAGCCTAGAGAAGGAAGGGTCATACCAAAGCACACAAGAACATTAACAAAAGCAAAAACTAAGTTTAATGAGAGAAACATGGCTAAAACCAGAAAATAGGATGATTAAACTTTACTAAAGAAGTTAACTTTGAAGAGAATATGTTAAGTCTACTTGTAATCTATTCTAAATAGCATGAAATCTAAGCAAATAAGGATAATATTATACTAATAGCAAGAAAATAAAGGATCAAAACCAGAAATTGCAAGTTTAAACAAGGAGGCAACTAAGATATTAAACTATTCTATTGACTTGAAATAACAACTAAAGATAAGCTAAAACTAATTAAAATAGATAAATAAAGCAATAAATAAAGAGTAGGGATAGAAATAATACCAAAAGATTTAATCTTGGATTGAAAATGAAAGAGAGTAACAAAGAGTAGTGTTTTAGATCTAATGAGGAACTAAACCCTAACTAATCTAAAGTGCAAAAGAAAGAAAAAAAACAATAAGCTGAAATCTGATTTTCTAATATTTCTCTCTCTACATACCTCTCCCCTCCCAATTACAAGGAAGAGAGGTATTTATACCCTCCTCTAAAACCTAACCCAAATCAAGGCCCAAAATTTTAGGCATCACGTGCAGAGTAAAATAATTAGAGCCGTCGGCCTACGCGTGTAGCAGAGTTCAAATCGGTCAGGGGAACACGGAGCGCCCGCTCTAAGGCCAGAGCGCCCGCTCTGAAGTCTCGCAGAAAATGCTCTGATTATTCTGGGAGCTAGAGCGCCCGCTTCAACATTAGAGCGCCCGCTCTGAGGGTTGGGTACTTGGTTTTTCTGCAGCAAGGAATACAGAGCGCCCGCTCCATATCTAGAGCGCCCGCTCTGAACTCTTCTTTCCTTCATATTTTGGGCTCTAATGCTCCAATCCCTTTGACTCCAAAGCATGCCTAATCCTTGCATCCAATCCTTGCTTTCTTAGCCACGGGAGGACCTGTAAGATGGAAAACACAAATCATAGGAAAGGTTCTAATAGGAGCAAATTGAAATGGGTTAAAGGAGAGGGAATAAAACCTTAGGAAATGAGCCAAAAATGACTCAAAACCACTCCAAGTAACAAATATGCTCAATAATAACAAAACTAAGCTAAAATAGAGGAAAAAGGGCAAACAAAGGGCTCAATCGGGGAAGAAACGAAGTAGAAAAGTGGGCCAAATGGCCACTGATCAAATTCCCCCCAACTAAGTCCTTTGCTCGTCCTCGAGCGAAGTAAAATAAGCAAACAAAAATAACCAAAAGCATAAGTCTATACACTAACTCACTTTCGTAGGAATCACGGTCGTTGTTAGCGTAAACGGCAAGCCATTTAAACCCCCAAGTCACTTAGGAGGACGAGTATGCTCTCGTGAGGGTTTTCGAGAGAGATTAACCCACAACTTCGCACTAAATCAAGGCAAGGTTTTTAGAGACAAATAGAAAAATAGAAAAATAGAAAAATAAAAAGGGAAAGAAACACAAACATGAATGGTTGAACTTTCACTACAATGCAATCACAAGGATGCGCAAGCTTCTTGACAAGATAGGTGGACAAGCTAGCTAATGCTCCTGGTTGAAGGCCACATAGCTCATGCTCAAAAGCTTGGACTATAAAGATCCTATCCTCCAATTGTCCCTCACCAAGGCAACCTTCCTCATCTCGATCATGTACACTAGGCGGCTAGTCGTCTCGAATTCCACAAGAGAATTAGGAGAACAACAAGGAGGTGGGCAAGGTAGGATTGCCCTAACTTAGTAAATGCAAATCCAATCTAAAAGCTCGACCCATGACTCTCTCCACCGACATTGACTCAATCACTCAAGGTCCAAAGGGCTTTTAAGGTGCATTGAAATGGCTTGGGGTAAGGGTTAAAAAAAAAAAAAAAATTCTGGCTGGTGGTGTAAGCTCCTAAGAGTGAAACATTAATGAATCGAGCAAAACCAAGGCCAACTAACCTTAGTTGGTGGGTATTATACCCCCCAACTAACTCTAAACTATATACAAGATCGATGCCTTACTTATGCATTCTTATTCCAACTTTTTTTTTTTTTTTTTTTTTTTTTTTTTTTTTTTTTTATACCAAAAGATTTAATTGGGGAAACAAACACGTCCCTTGCAATTTACATTATAGACATCCACTATGCCAAACTTTTAACTTAGATACAAAGCCAAGCTCGAGTTTCACTCATTTCTATAAAGGTGAAAATAAAATTAGGTTCGTAAGGCTTGTAATGCGGGTAGACAAAAAGTGGAAGGCTCAAGGGGGTACGCAAAAGGTGAATGTAAACCCAAAAACCTGAAATTTGAAAGTAAAGGTGTCCTAGGAAATAAAAAAAAGGATCTAAAAAGAACGAAAAATTATGCCCTTATCCCGAAATGAATGCCTTTATCATCCTATGAGTCGATTCAGTCGCGGTCTCAAGAGTCAAATGGAGCGAGTTTTAGATCAAGTAGCCAAACACTAAGTCTCCAAATTTCTAGCCACCTAGCTTTCATTCACAAGATGAGCTACGCCCAACAACCACAAACCGAGGACAAAAGGGATCAAGGCCTAAATAGCCCAAGATATGTCCAATAGGAGTCATTTGAGCAATGAAGCTATGTGATTTTCAACCAAAACATTAAAGACCTTGTAAACCTATCAAACCAAGGAACCAACTCATATATGTTCATACATTGTAGCTACTAATTCAGCCAAACACAAAACAAAGTTTTAACACTTGCCTTGGATAACACTAAGAGAAAGAAAAAGAAAAAGAAAACATTGAAGAGCAACAAGAGAAGTAGGACTTCGTTTGGAATAAATTCCATAAGTGGGGGCGGTAGAAGGTACGTGAATTGAATGCACGTCCTCCTAGGCATAATGCCGGGCGCCTCTCACGAGGTGTGAACCTCGCCCCGTTGCTACTCTTCAACAAAAATAGAAAGGAAGGGATAGAAGGATAGAAGAGGAACTCAAGAATGAAAGCATCAATTCACACAATTCTCAGTACACAATTCCAAGTATGCAAACATCCATGAATCAATCAACTTAATCCTAACTCCGCTCCTAGGAACTAAGCAAGATAAAATAAATAGAAGAGAGTTTGGAAAGATCTCACCGGAGCCATGCCAATCCAAAACATAAAAAGAATGATGGGTTCCAAGTCAACCAACCTTGGCTCCTTCCAAAAGTAGTATACAACCTGCCAAAAAGTGAGAAATACCAGAACTCCAAAGCAAAAAGATTAGAAAACAAAATAAAGAAGAAAAAGGAAAAGTGATCATGTATAATACAAACCAACAGATACAAGCCAACAGATTATTAAGCACAAGCAAGCATAGGAAAGGCTGCTCATCCCCAAAATGATCTTTTCATTTGCCCCTAGATATGAAAATGCTAAGGCACCCCCCCAACTAAAACCAGGCACCGTCTCGGTGCGATAAAACATGTAATAGTCAAGGTTGGGGGGGGGGTCAAAAGAAATGATCATCTATTCCTCAGAGTCTTCCTCTTCCTCTCCCTCTACAACTACAGGGGGCGCCCAATCATAATCAACATCGCATGGCGGCCCATATGGCTCCCACCCACCGTAATAACCGGGGGGAAAGTCGTCGCCCTGATAAGGATAGGCGGGATCACCGAGGTAATCACACCCACCTGGGCGCTGGTAGTTGTAGGGGGGGAAGGAGTGGGGAGGGTCATGCAGGGTACCGGGGCCTTGCCAATAGGGGTATTGGCCGCCGGTACGAGGAATGGGGTTCCCATTGTCATCTACCTGAGGGGGCTCCCAATTCGGGACAGGCCCGTGCTGCGGAGGGTAGTAGGGGTAGTTGACACATGGGCTAAAATGTCCCTGGTCCACATGGTAATCATAAATATGGTTTTGATAAATATCAAAAGTGGGACCAGGAGACTGAGCAGGGGCCTCCTCTTTTTCCCTAGGCCGGGCTTGAGCAAGGTTCCTAACCTCCAGAGTGAGGCTAGCGAAAGCTTGCTCAATATTAAATGCAGAAGAGGAAGAGGGCTCACCTCCCCCGAGAACTGGGGGGGGCTGCTGAAGATGCTGCTGTGCCTGAGAAATAAATTGTTGAAATTGCTCTTGTTGCTGCTGCTGAAACTGTTGCTGCTGTTGCTCTTGATGTTGCTGGAATTGTTGTTGTTGCCGCCTCGCTTGCCTGATTTCATTTCTATGATCAATCTCGGGCTGGGAGAGGTCATTCTCGTGAATTTGCTCCATAGGGACTTGCCATGGTAACTCAGTTCCCGGGGGCGGATTCATCATGAACGGACATGGCATGTAGCACCAAGGGACGTCTCGGATCCGCCAAATGAAGGCCTTACCCGTGACTCCCGTGGAATCCGAAATGAATTGCATTCTTTTCATCTTCTCTATGTTCAATTCGGCTGCCATGTTCAAGCTCTCCATCTGCTGCAGCTGGGTCTTGTATCTGTACTTGAAGGCGATATACGTGACCATCCCTCCCATAAAGATAGGACCAGTCAAGAGGGGGGAGTCCCTTATTGCCTTACATCTCTTGGCAAACAGATACCCTAGATTGATCTTGTGCTCCGGGGTGGCAGGTGGGTAAAGAAGCGCACCCTCGGTAGCTCTCCAAAGAAGATATAACTCTTGATCGCTCATTTTACCTAGATCTTTTCTGGAGAAGAAAATATATGCAAGCATCCGGTGAAAGTACCGTAAGGCGGCATGGTGGATCTCTGAGGCCTTGGAGGAGTTTGATTGGAATTCTCTAGCCCCACTCGTGATTCGGGCCCAAAATTCTTGCGGACTGTACCCCTCTATATAACCTTGACCGTCAAGTCCGGAGGTATCCAAGATTCGAGCATTTGGGTCCCAACCAAATAGTTCATTGAAAGCACGGAGGGTAATGTGGCGGCCTTTGTTGAACAACCGGAATTTTACTTTGAATGCATCAATGCCTTCCATACCCTCTTCTTGATTTAACTCGAAGCTAGCAAGAAACTCCAATGTTAGGGGGCGGTAAGTTAGAGGCGGTTGGGTGGGGTAGTAGTAGGAAGTATCTGCGGTGATGTAATCATTTGGCAATCTACAATCCAAGAACGCATCAAACCCCAGATTCACTGCAAGCTCCCTAACCTTCTCGTCTATTCCAATCATATAACAGTCGTGTTGGGAATAGAAGAGAGTTGGATTAATTGCCCTCCTATCCAATGCGGCCAATTTGGTCCTTTGGGCCGCATGTGGCAGGGTAATGTTGAATTGAGTGGGTTGAGCATGCCCACCACTACTACCGGCACCACTACTTTCTCCTACATTACCACTCCTTGGTTCGGCTCTTTGCCTCTTTGAACCACCAGCCATTTCTTACAACAACAATATAGAAATTTTCCAAAGCAACACACCACAACAACCCAACAATTTCCAACAATTCTACACAATGACCACAAAAACAAAACTCTTCAAAACTTTGCACAACCACCAATTCTAAAACCAAACTTTTTACAAACCAAAACCTAGCAAAAATCCACAATAATTTTCCCTTGCCAAAGCACCACAACAAACAACACACTACAATTCACAACAAATTTTCACCACATAAAACACAAAACCCATTCATTCACCATCAATTCTCCAATTAAGCCAACCTTAATAAGCAAATATCCAAAGAAATAGGGAGAATTAACTTAGTAAGAGTAGGATTATACCAACAATTGGAGACAAATTAGCCTAGAGTTGAAATTGAAGAAGAACCTGACTTGGCCCGACGCGAACCCGGTAGAACCCGCTTCAATTCTTGATGAAATCCGGACTAGGTGCTGAATTCTTGATGGAGATGTATGATTTTTGGAGATAGGGGATGAATAATTTGTGAATTTTAGAGGAATTCGTAGTTGGAAGGTGGAGATTTGGAGGAGATGAAGGTTTGGTTATGGAGGAAGAAGTTGAGGGAGTTTGAGGTGAGAGAAGGGATAGGGATAGGGAGTTTGAGGTGAGAATTTGGGTGCTCAAAATTAAAAGGGGATAAAACGCAAAGTCTGAAATGAGGGTCGGAGCGGGCGCTCTAAGGGTAGAGCGGCCGCTCTAACATTTCGCTGAAAAATCAGGTTTCTGGGTTGAAAATCAAAGCGCCCGCTCTAAGACCAGGGCGCCCGCTCTAAAGCTGCGCAATTTTCCCACACTTAGTCAATTTTTCACCCAAAACTCAGAGCTCCCGCTCTCTGTCCAGAGCGCCCGCTCTAGCTTCTCGGATTTTAGCACCAAAAATGTAGAATTTCTGAGGGACCTTCAAAACGCCCGCTCTACACCCAGAGCGCTCGCTCTAAATTCTCGAAATTTTCCTTCCTTAGCCCCCTTAAAATCAGAGCGCCCGCTCTACACACAGAGCGCCCGCTCTAAATTCTCGGATTTTGGCCTCAAGTATTCTGAATAATTCCCAATGATGCAGAGCGCCCGCCCTCTGTTTAGAGCGCCCGCTCTAGACTGTCGGATTTTTGGCTTTAAAAGCATTATTTCCCAAACCTGCAAACACTCAAATATCACTCAAACCAAAATCGTTAGTACTTCTATAGGATGCGACCTAAGTACCCGACTCAACCATTGATTGGTTGAGCCAAGAGGTCGTGCCCTTCGGTTTATAGCATTTTGGCTAACGATAACCAACATAAACCATCCCCTCTTTGGGGAAAAATCCTCCGGATTTTTGCAAAGTACTTAAAACAAAAAGTAACTAAAGAGATAGTTCAAAGACAAATATTCACAATATACTACAAAGCATGCTAGTTTAACGTCCCTAGCTTGACGTTATGTCACGAGCAATAAAGCTAAGGGGAGGAACGGTGTGGACCGTCCCAAGCATTAGGCAACCGATCTTTCCAATATCTCCTTCATTATAGTATCTTTTGATCCGTTGCCCATTCACCATGAACCGGCTCCCATATTCATGATTTTCCAATTCGAACGAGCCATAGGGGGTTACTTTGGTGATTGTAAACGGCCCCACCCATTTGGACTTGAGCTTCCCGGGAAAGAGTCGGAGACGTGAGTTGAAGAGAAGAACCTTGTTACCCACCTCGAAGTCACGATCTTGAATCCTTTTGTCGTGCCACCTCTTGGTTTGTTCTTTGTAGAGTCTAGAGCTCTCATAAGCATCATACCTCAACTCTTCCAACTCGTTGAGCTTGAGTAACCTCTTTTCTCCGGCCAAGTGAAGGTCCATGTTGAGTTCCTTTACAGCCCACCATGCCTTGTACTCCAATTCCACCGGAAGGTGGCATCCCTTACCATAGACAAGTCGATATGGCGTGGTGCCAATCGGTGTCTTGTAAGCGGTCCGTAAGGCCCATAGTACATCATCCAGTCTTAGGGACCAATCTTTTCTAGACTTGTTGACCATCCTCTCGAGCAAACTCTTAATTTCTCTGTTGGACACCTCCACTTGCCCTTGGGTTTGTGGATGGTAAGGGAGTCCAACCTTATGATGTACCCCATATTTCTTCAAAAGTGCTTCGAGTTGTTTCTTGGCGAAATGAGATCCGCCATCACTAATTAGGCACCGTGGCACCTCAAATCTAGGAAAGATGATCTTCTTGAGCAACTTCAACACTACCTTGTGGTCATTTGTGGGTGATGGTATCGCTTCCACCCATTTAGTCACATAATCCACAGCCACAAGGATATACAAATTCCCACATGAGGAGACAAACGGACCCATGAAGTCCACTCCCCATACATCAAATGGCTCAACTTCTAAGATTGATTGTTGCGGCATTTCATTTCTCTTTGTGATTCCTCCCATCCTTTGGCATCGGTCACATCGAAGGATGAACTTGTGAACATCTTTGCGCATAGTTGGCCACCAAAGCTTGCAACCTAGGATCCTTGCCACGGTCTTGTTGACACCTCCATGACCTCCACAAGGTAGTGAATGACAATGTTCCATAATACCTTCCATCTCATGATTTGCCACACATTTCCGGAACAAACCGTCACTACACTTCTTGTACAAGCTTGGATCATCCCAAAAATACCTCTTAACTTCCTTGAAGAACCTCTTCCTTTGTCGAGCATCATAGTCATGAGGTACCACCCCGCTTGCTAAATAATTTGCAATATCAGCGAACCAAGGGATGGTGTTGGTAACGATCGCCATAAGAGAGTCATCTCGAAGCTCATCATCGATGGGATCCTCTTTGTCAAGGTAAGAAGGGTGGTCTAACGGCAACCTTGAGAGGTGGTCAGCCACCAGGTTCTCACTTCCTTTCTTATCCCGTATTTCAATGTCAAATTCTTGTAAGAGAAGGACCCATCGGATTAGACGCGGCTTAGCATCCTTTTTGCTCATTAAATACTTCACCGCGGAGTGATCGGTGTAGACAATGGCCTTGTTGCACACCAAATAGGGTCTAAACTTGTCAAAAGCGAAGACCACCGCCAACATTTCCTTCTCCGTGGTGGTGTAATTCTTTTGTGCCGTATCTAAAGTCCGGCTTGCATAAGAGATCACATTCAATTTCTTTTCTTTCCTTTGCCCAAGGACTGCTCCAACTGCATTATCACTCGCGTCACACATTAGTTCAAACGGGAGTTCCCGATAACACTCCTATATTTTTTTAAAATCTCAATTAATTTTTGCAATGAGGTGTCATCGAGGTTAGCATTGACAATAATAGGATGTAAGCAATCATCATCCAAATAAGCATATTTGAGAGAAGGAGGGAGGGGTTTTAGTTCTACCTTGGGAGGAGGCGTGGAACTCTCCTCCTTAGACTCACTTTGGATCGATGGGAGCTCATCCACGGCTCCTTGAGTCTCGGGATGAGTTTCACCTTCAAGGCTTTCAACCTCCAAGGCACACAAAGATTCTCCTTCACCCACCTCCTCACATGGGAGGTCTTCATCACCCTTGTCTTTAATTACCTCATGAGACTTCACCAATTCATCAAGTTCGGAGTCCACCAAGTCCACCCGCCAAATCTTCTCTACCATAGGTTGCTTCAAAGTCTTTGAGAATTCAAACTTGTACTTCTCATTGGCCACCTCACATGTAATGGTATTATCTTTGCAATTGACTACCGCTCCCATGGTCTTGAGTGCCTCTCTTCCAAGGATAAGAGGAGTATGAGGGTCCTCCTCCATATCCATCACCACAAAATCGCAAGGCACTAACAAATTCCCAATCTTGATAGGAACGTCTTCTAACTCACCGCATGGGAATTTTGTGGACCGGTCGGCTAATTGAATCACCTTTCTTGAAGGTATCATCTCGAACTTGAGCTTCTTTGCAATGGATAGTGGCATGAGGCTCACACTTGCCCCAAGATCGGCTAGTGCACCCGTGGTCTCCATATCACCAATCTTGACCGGAAGAGTGAAGCTTCCCGGATCACATTGCTTGGTAGGCAAGGTTCTTTGCACTAGGGCACTAACTTGATGAGGAAGAGTGATACACTCATCACTTAGCTTCTTTTTGTTGGAGAGGAGTTCCTTGAGGAATTTTGCATAGGGTGGCATTTGAGTCATGGCTTCAAGGAATGGAATGTTGATGTGAAGTGACTTGAGCATAGCCATAAACTTGTTGTACTTGTCATTCAATCTCCTCTCAACAATCCTCTCGGGATAAGGCGGTGGTGGTTCAAACCTTGATGGTTGATAAGATGTTGATGGTTGCTTATCTTTCCCAACTTCCTTGCTCTTTTCACTACCTTCACCCTTCTTCTTCTCAATGCTTCCTTCAACACTATTGTCAATTATTTGACCTTGGCTATCTCCATTGACCTCTTCAACCACTTGCTCTTCACCCTCCTTGTTGTGCTCCGATTGATCACTCCTAGGCCCCTCATAAGACTTTCCGGACCTAAGAGAGATAGCTTTGATATGATGGGTGGTAGCCGGGTTGGTAGTAGGTTGGCCCGGGAGCTTCTCATTGGCTAGATTGGTCACCCTCTCGGCGAGTTGAGCCACTTGATTATCCATCATCTTTTGATGTGCGGTGACCTCTTGATGCCTTTGATCCGCTTTTCGCTCACTATTGGTTATTCTTTGATCCATGGCGGATAGGCTTGATTGGATTCTATTGAGAGTTTCTATGAGCATTTGTTGATTAGGATCATTTTGCATGGAAGGGTTGGGTTGGAAATTCTGAAATTGGTTGGGTGGTCCTTGCTTGAATGGTGCTCTAGGGTGATTTCTAGCATTTGGATTTGGAAAGGGAGCCATTTGACCCGTGTTGTGGCTTGGGCCACTTGCATCTTGAAATCTATTACCATAATTGGCATTGGGGGCTCTCCAATTATCACGTTGATTGTTCATGTACCCCATTGCCGCTACATGTTCGGGGTCTCGACCACCACAATATGATATATCATGGTTGGTACCCCCACAATTCTCACAAGAGAAAGAGTGTACTTGATTGGTGGAGGAAGATGAAGACCCTTGGCTATTTCCCAGCTTCTTGTCAATGACTTGTTCCATAAGAGCCTTGAGTGAACCTTGATCAAGCTCGAATTTGCCGAAGCTCTCTCTTCACCTCTTCTTCTTCCACCACTCGTAGAATAGTACCTCACAACTTCCTCTATGGTGTCCTCCAATTGAGCTTGAGG
Organism: Chenopodium quinoa; assembly: GCF_001683475.1. Classification (NCBI taxonomy): domain Eukaryota; kingdom Viridiplantae; phylum Streptophyta; class Magnoliopsida; order Caryophyllales; family Amaranthaceae; genus Chenopodium; species Chenopodium quinoa. The sequence continues at coordinate 2,309,125 of NW_018743689.1, forward strand.
CACCTTGCTAATATGTCCACCACATTCCGGAATTCAAATTTTGCTTGGGTATGTCGTCAAGACCATCATAGAAGAACTTGATGAGAAGTTGCTTGTCAAACTCATGGTGTGGGCAAGCTCTCACATACTCTTTAAACCGGTCCCAAGCTTCCCCAAAGATTCATACCTTTCTTGCCTAAATGATGAAATTTTTCCGCCTCAATTCGGTTGATTTGTCTTCGGGAATGAACTTGTTCAAGAAAGCTTTGGCCGTGTCTCTCCATGTGGCCAACGAGCCGGGCTTTAGGTTTTTGAGCCACCTATAAGCCTTGCCTGTGAGCGAATACCGAAAAAGGTGCATCCGGATGTATTCTTGAGTGACTTGGTTGGTTTGGATTAAAGAACATTTCTCGAGAAATTTGTCCAAATGCTCTATCGGATCTTCATGAGCTGCTCCAGAAAATTGATCTCCACGCACCATTTGAGTGTAGTGCGGGTGGATAGTGAAATTTGTTTCCGTTGTAGGAAGTAGAATCCCACATTGCAATTCATGACTACCCGGATTACCAAAATCACCAAAAAGAGCGCCATTGGCATCCCCCATGTCTGAAGAAATATCACTAGAAGAATCAAAGAATTCCTCCTCCTCACCCGTTTGTTCAACAAATAGTCTCCTCACTCGCCTTAGAGTGCGGTCAATGTCGAGATCGAGGTCGTGAGTAGGTGGTCCCTGTGATCTTCTAAGCATTCAACACAGCTAAGCAGACAATTAGCGAATGACAACACGGAGAAATAAATGAAAATAGAAGGATAGAAGTAGAAACAATTGAAAAACAAGATAACTAAGCAATAAACAATGTTGCCAGTCCCCGGCAACGGCGCCAAAACTTGATCGGCCCCCTAGGTGTCGTTAGTTTCCTAAAGGTCGAGTCAAGAATAAAAAGAAAACCCACGTCCTAAACTAACCAAAGGTAGCATAGTTGAAGAGGGGTCGAATCCTCAGGGAAGGTCAAACGTCTCTTGCTTAGATCACTTATAAGTCAATTGAAAAGGGAGGAATAAATTTTTGATGGATTTATCTATAGCTACTAGGGAAACAAATAAACTAAGAACTAAATTAACAAGCAACAAGCAGAGGTATAAAACTTTCAAAAATCAAGGAATAGCAAACACTAGGCGATAGGGAGAATTCCTAACTAACAATGATTTCAACAATTAGAGGCAACAAGAATGGTTCAGTCGGTCAACCAAACAATTGGGGCCTATGGTCCAACATCTAGGATTCCCTCTCGGGCTCACCTAAACACCGCCTACCCAACCCCGCCTCGGTGGTCGAGG